>NC_047115.1:92078019-93305519 GCF_902500255.1 Thalassophryne amazonica
TTTGGAAATGCACTCATGCCTCAAATTAGTACATGTAGTAGTATACACTTTTTGGGGCACCCCTGTGAAAAAAAAATTACATCAATCAAATCTTGGAAGATGAAAAACGGCAAGTCTTGGAAAAAAGCATAGACTTTATAGTGAAGAGACAGCACTCTGTCTGTCTCTCTGCCTGTCAATTTCAATGGAGCTTTATTGACATGGAAAACATATGTTTACACGGTCAAAGAGTTACATAGAACAAAAATTAAGGAAATGTACATCCAGTCAGCAACATTCTACAGCCTCTCTGTCTCTCCCTCTCATGCTCTCTCTCTCTCTTTCAGAAATTACCTATTTGAATGCTGAATCATTCGCATTTTCAAAATGCCACAAAACCATAAATAAAAGTACTTAACTTAGTCATGCTTGAAGTCTGTGTGTGTAAATTGTTGGATCTTTCCTCCCGTTAAAAGTCAGAGCGACCAGCTTTAGCGCTCTGACTCAAACTGCAGGCGCTCCTCCCCCCCACACAGCAGAGCACAGCAGCAGAACCCAGCAGCCAGACTTTCAGCACACACACAAAAGGGGCCTGGATCGGAAAACTTTGTATCGGAAAATTCTACTCTGTAAATTATGTTTTTGATATTTGATCGGATCGGCCCCATCACTAATTTCTTTCCTAAATACCAGCTCCTCACCAGCCTTCATCGTTTCTTCCCCTCAAGTGACAAGATTTGTTGACATCAATCTCAAGGGCCTTTGTGAGCGGTTTGTTGAACAAACACTATTCTCTGACTCACTGATAATTTAAAAATCATGCAAATAAACAGAAACTCCTTGAACTGTATGACAAGGAGCTGGAACGACAGCAGAGCATTTTGCTGTGAGATGGACGTTCCCATGGAACATGTACGGCAGGCTCCAGAAAAGAAGAGTGGACAGATACTGGCAAAGCTCAGAGAGGCAGAGACAGACCCTGGAGGACTTTGCTGTCCTGAAATCACACACTGTGATTATGCCGGGTCAGGACCCCATCCAGCTCCGGTGACACCAGATGCTGAGTTGGTATCAATGAGGAGTCTGCTGTGCCTCCAGCATCAGACGAGCACCTCATAGGTCATCTCACGTCCATCGAAGCAGAAACGCCAGCAGCCTTCTGCTCTCGATGACGTCCTGCTGAAGCTGGTGGAGCAGACGTCAGCAGCTTATGAACATGAAGGACTGAATTGTAACATTAATTGTAAGAAATTTATGAAAACATTTCTTTGTGATTGTGTTTTGAAAACAATAGAAAATGTGACATTATGCCAGTCATGCCACACAATATGAACGAGATAGTTTCCTTTCCTAACATTATTTATTGTATATCTATTAAATGAGTAATTAAATCAATTTCTGTCAGTCTTCATATGAATCAGTGCAGAGACAGAGGAGGTAGGCAGACTGTCAGCCTGCTGAACACTCCACAAAGACAACTCCTGGAGGAGCTGTGACCAGACTGACAATGAGACGCTTCAAGAATAATTCACCAGGGCTTTGAGACATCACCAACAACACAAACCACCACAATGATCAACAACACTGGAAAAACATTTCTTCAGGAGCAGACAGACAGGTGTTGGGTATTTTCTCCTCCAAACATTTTTAAACCTTTAACAAGACAAACAGAGTCAAGAAACACCAGTGAGACAGAAAGTCAAATATTACGCGCGGAGTGCGGCCAGGCTGTACACCAAGGCTACACTAAAGTCTGGCCTGCTTTTCCGCTCTTTTTATTAAGAGACGCCCTCATCACATAAACAAGAAACTTGTCCTAAGGGTGGGGGTAATGACGCAAGACAAGTTTCTTCCCATAACATAAACGCATACGTCAAGTGCAGCTGTAAGGAAGAACACTTCAGGTCAGCACATCTCGTTCGTCTGTTGCAGTTATCAGCTGTTTTGCATCTGCCTGGAACACTAAGCATCACAATCAGTCAAAATTCAACCTTCAGTTCTTTTACTCCCAGTCGTTAGCGGCTACGAAAACAAAGTTATGTTATAACAATAAGTACATCCAGTCCTTCATTCCCAGTTCAGATTGACCCCAGAGTGCTAAAACAAAATTGAATTCTCAGGATTGCATTAAGACAGGTGCAAAACAGCACATCTCCGTTCTCATGAGAAAGAAGACAAAGCTAAAACAAGGTTGAATAACACGTACGTTCTCAGGGTGAAGTGCAAAACAGCACAACACCGTTCTCATGAGAAAGAAGACAAAGCTACAAATGTTTAACAGTGATAACATATATATATATATATATATATATAAAATCCTTAACAACAGGACATGATGCTGTCCATTATAGTGGACAGACAGCATGTGACTCTGTCCATGGTGCTGATAGTATGGCACTGTCCATAACAGCAAGATGGGAATATAGGCCATAAGGTAAACCAAGAAAAACTGGCTCGAAAATGATTTTCGTTTCCATGTCTGGGCACTACTTTTGAAATGCATTTTTGTATAGACTAGGGTTGGGTATTGAGAACCGTTTTTTTTTCGAGTATCATTAAGAAATGATTCAATCGACCAATATCAACAGCCTTTTTGTTTAACGATTCCCTTATCGGTCCTTCAGAGCGGCCGTTGCCTTTGAGTGTGTTTGTTGGGAAAATGATCATTTTTCTACGTTGCTTAGAGACCCTGTAGCGGCTCTGTAATCAACCGTTTCTGCAGCGCGACTCCACTTTGAACCGTGAACCAATGAAGCAATGCTTCGATATACTGGCTTGTTGGTTCTTTCATTCGCTGTTCTTCAGAAGTGGCAAGTCCGCTTCTTAACCCCTCTCAAAGCCATTAAAATATCGTGAGTCACTTTTGTGTGGATTAAAGTCACTAACTGGGACTCTTGACTTGTTGCAGTCAAGAACCGAGAATCATCCTCCGTTGGCACAGCTCCAAACGTTGTTCTCTGCTGAGACAGAGTCTGTTCGGAATTAATAACTTCAAAACTAATTGCTGCTTTAAATAAAATGACACCTCTTTACAAATGTTGTAATACAGACAATAAACTACAATCAACAAACTTTTTTCCTCCCAAAATGAGACGTCCTGCATTCTTTATGAATTACATCCTGACGTGCATCACAGCCAGCTCCAAGAGCTCAGCTCTGATGTAAGGAAAGACATTCATGCCAATAATGTCTGAAAGGAAATGCTTTTGACAAAAACTACAGATTTTGTTTATTTTGATTTATGTCCAGAGATCAAGGATCCACCGTGTAGAGTTTAAGGATCCAGTAACCAATTTCATATTTATTTACTTTAAGACTCAATAAAATGTTGTTCAATTTCAATTCAATCAGCTTATAAAGTGCCAAAACACAACAAAAGCCATCTCAAGGTGCCTCACACAGAACAGTTCAACATAAATAATAAATAAAAATTTAAATAATTAAAAACAGAAGTAAAAGAATAAAACAGATAATAAAATAGAACCTATTCATAAGAAAGAGAATAAAAATAGGTTTTAAATCTTGACTTAAAAAAGTCCACGGACTCCGACTGCCTCACGGTCGCAGGAAGACCGTTCCACAGAGCGGGTGCACGATAAGAAAAAGCTCTTTGACCCACTGACATAGAAAACCAAAAGCCTACTTTTAGTACACAAAAAATTCACAAGCGGTATCGATAAGGAATCGGATCATAAGCAGAATCGATAATGGTATCGAAAAAATTTGATCAATACCCATTTTTCCCATCAATATCCAAAGTCCATAAGGGTCCTTATGCACTCTGGGTTAAAACTCATCTGCAATATATGCTACAGTTTTTTTTTTTTTGTCACAAGCCTTAAATCTATACAAGTAAAAAAAAAAAAAAAAAAAATTGTATGGCATTAATTTTTCACACTTTATTGATCAACATTCACTTCAGTACGGAAGCGTCTTGCATTCACCTGATAAATTTGTGTTTTGGTTTGTTTTTCTGAGTAATTATTTGTGTTTTTTTTTTTCAGAATAATTATTTCTGTTTTTCTATGTAATTTATTATTTGTCTGTTTTTCAGAATCATTTATTTTATGGTTGGTTTTTCAGAGTAATTTTTTCCTGTTTTTCTGAATATTTTTTTCTTCTTCTCTTTTTCAGACCAATTTTTTTCTGAGTTTAGAGAGCATTTGAAGAAGCATTCATTCACTGAGAGCTCAAATTAGTAACAAACATGACATTATTCAGTTTAATCAAGTTTTACTTTGATCTGGGTTTAAGACACTGGGAGACTGTCCTGTCTTTAAGTCATATCGATGGTATTATCATTAGTTTGTTTACTCTATACAGGCATCTGAGGACTTTGCGGCTGTTCAGAAGGAAAGCGCATTCAGATCTGCTCAACATAGCAGTTTTTCTCCAGGATCAGTTGGACAGACACGGTATGCTCCATGGAATTGGTATTTATATATGTATCATAAAAGTTTAAACAAGTCTTGATGAATTACAATTGTTATAATACAACATGTATGCACAGCCTTATGTGAGATACAGCTGGAACAAACTACTTGGCATCAGTTTGATGCAAGACAAGCATGTGCGAGGCAAATAAACAAAAAATGCGTAAAATGGCAGGAGATCAAAAGGGTCCTTGTCGGGTGGTCTGGGGAGCAAAACCCCCAGAAGCTGAAGGGTTTTAGCCATGCAAATGCTCCCTAGAACCATTTTCTGCAGTGAATTTGCATGGAGAGATAGGGAGAATCAGAATCAGAAGAAATTTATTGCCATTGCCAATGAACAGGATTCACAGACTAGGAATTTGCTTTGATATAATGGTGCAACATTAAGCAGAAAGCAATATAAAATGCTAAGATAAAATATAAATTATATTTTATCTTATTTTAGCACATAAGATAAAATATGAAATATAAAAGGCTGTGTGCAACAGAAAAACAGTGCAGTGGGAGGAGTGCAATTAAAAACCAAAGTACATTGTCTAAAGTGACCCGTGATAAAATGATAAAGTGACAGAGTTAAGGTTAAGGTGACTGAGTTATGAGGTGTTCATGAGTCTAACGGCAGAGGGGAAGAAACTGTTCTTATGGCGGGAGGTTCTGGTCTGGATGGACCGTAGCCTCCTGCCCGAGGGGAGTGGTTCGAATAGACCGTGTGCAGGGTGAGAAGGGACAGCCGTGATCCGACCTGCTCGGCCCAGAGTCCTGGAGACGTGCAGGTCGTGGAGAGATGGAAGGCTACAGCCAGTCACCTTCACAGCAGAGGCCACAATGCGCTGCAGTCTGTGTCTGTCCCTGGCTGTGGCCCCGGCGTACCACACCGTGATGGAGGAGCAGAGGATGGACTCGATGATGGCTGTGTAGAACTGCACCATCAGCTGGACAGGCAGCTTGGCCTTCTTCAGCTGCCGCAGGAAGTACATCCTCTGCTGGGCCTTCTTGATGAGGGAGCTGATGTTTGACTCCCACGTGAGGTCCTGGGTGATGGTGGTGCCGAGGAAGCGGTGACAGTCCACAGTGGTGATGGGGCTGTTGGTGAGGGCGGGGGAGGGCAGGGGGGCTGTGGCTTTCCTGAAGTCCATGATCATCTCCACTGTTTTCTGGGTCTTGAGCTCCAAGTTGTTGCTGCTGCACCAGGTCACCAGCCGGTCCACCTCCCTCCTGTAGGCAGACTCATCCCCATCCGAAATGAGTCCGATGAGGGTGGTGTCGTCCGCAAACTTGATGAGCTTCATGGAGTCGTGGCTGGAGGTGCAGCAGTTAGTGTACAGGGAGAAGAGCAGAGTGGAAAGGACACAGCCCTGTGGAGATCCTGTGCTGAGAGCCAGCGTGTTCAAGACATTCTTTCCCAGCCTCACACGCTGACTCCGGTCTGTCAGGAAGTCTGTGATCCACCTGCAGGTGGAGTCGGGCACGTGGAGCAGACAAAGCTTGTCCTGGAGCTTGTCCTTGAATGCAGAGCTGAAGTCCACAAACAGGATCCTAGCGTAGGTTCCTGGGGAGTCCAGGTGCTGCAGGATGGAGTGCAGGGCCAGGTTTATGGCGTAATCTCCAGACCTGTTGGCTTTGTATGCAAACTGCAGGGGGTCCAGGAGGGGGTCGGTGATGGACTTCAGGTGGCATAAAACCAGGCGTTCGAAGGTCTTCATGACTACAGACGTGAGAGCCACAGGCCTGTAGTCATTAAGTCCAGTCACGTGTGGTTTCTTGGGGACTGGAACTATGATGGAAGACTTGAAACAGACTGGAACATGGCATGACCCCAGGGAGGTGTTGAAGATCCCCATGAAGACTGGGGCCAGCTCATCAGCGCAGTGTCTCAGGGTGGCAGGAGAGACACAGTCTGGACCCGGGGCCTTACGTGGATTCAGCCTTTTCAAACGTCTTCTCACATCCTCCTCTTGGACCGAGAGGGCAGCGGGGGGAGGGGGGAGGGCAGCGGTGAGAGGGGGGAGGTCCAGAGTGTTTGACTATCCAGTTGTGTGGGGGGTGGGGAGGTGTGAGTCCATGTCTTCAAAACGTGGTAGAGAAGCTTGAATCTTCGACTGGACTGGGTTGCTTGACGCGAGGACGTTTCGCTTCAAATCGCAGAAGCTTCCCCAGCTAAAATTCTTCCTCTGGTAGTCTGACTTCTGTCTTGACTCTTGTAGAGAAGAATAATCAAGAAGTCACAAAAGCTGGAGTTTTAAACCTAACCAGACCCCTCCTACCGAGAGGCAGACTGCTATAGGCTAGTGAGTAAACAATAGCAATAAATTAGCACCTATTGTGCTCTAGTTAGCACCCTCCTAATGATGGGACGGACCTTCTCCTGATGGCTCCCTTGACGACTCTGCTGATGACGTGAATGACTCATTACCATGAACAAAAGACTGAAACTGCTTTGACCTGAGTACCCCATTGTAAACAGGGAATAAAGCACGTCTCAGAACCCCTCCCCGGTTAAGGCTGGGTTTCAAACGTTTCACAAAGAATGCCTCCTTGACCCCTCTCTCAAACAATTTCTTCTCTCTGGCTAATATTTTAATTTCCTTGTCCTCAAATGTGTGGTTAGTGTCCTTAAGGTGGAGATGAACTGCAGACTGAGGTCCACTGGCGCCCTCTCTGCGGTGCTGGTATAGCCTTTTGTGTAAAGGTTGCTTAGTCTCACCTATGTAGTGTTCCTTACAGTTTTCCTGACATCTGATAGAATACACTACATTGCTCTGTTTGTAACTAGGGATCCTGTCCTTAGGGTGAACTAATTTCTGTCTCAAGGTGTTAACCGGTTTAAAGTAAACTCGGATTTTGTGCTGTCTGAAGATCCTCTGCAGTTTTTCCCCTACTCCTGCTAAATAAGGGAGAGACACTCCTTTTCTTCTTGTCTCCGTCTCCTGTCTATCTGGTCTCTTTGTTCTCTGGGACTTCTGCACTTTGTCCAGGGATCATCGTGGGTACCTACATACTGTGAGGGCTGTCCGGAGAAGTTGTTCTTTAGCCCTTCCCTCTGCAGTTGTGGGCACCTGTAGGGCTCTGTGTTGAAGCGTCCTGATCACCCCGAGCTTGTGTTCAAGGGGGTGGTTTGAGCCAAAGAGCAGATATTGGTCAGTGTGAGTTGGTTTTCTGTAAACCCCTGTCTGGAGCTGCCTGTTCTCTCCAATCATAATATCACAGTCCAAGAAGGCTAAATGGTTGTTTCTGGCATCCTAACGTGTGAACTTGATATTGGCATCCACCGAGTTGATGTTTGCTTGATTTTAACCCATGTGTCATCAACATATCTGAACCAGTGACTGGGAGAGATGCCCGTGAAAGACGTCAAGGCCGTCTTCTCCACTCGCTCCATGTACAGATTGGCCACAATGGGGGATACCGGAGACCCCATCGCACAACCACGAATCTGCCTGTAGTAATTCCCCCTAAACAGGAAATATGTGGTGTTAAGACAGATCTCCAAGAGCTGGCAGATGTGGTCTGGTGTGAGTTTGGTCCTTTCAAGTAGAGACACATCCTCCAGCAGTCTCTGCCTCACAGCTGAGACGGCCTCAGCGGTGGGGATGCAGGTGAACAATGAAGTCACATCAAATGACACGATTGTTTCTTGACTCTGTTGTCTTGTTAAAGGTTTTAAGAATGTTTGGAGGAGAAAATACCCAACATTGACTGGGGGCTACGTCCGGGATCTCAACAATACCGGAGGTGTCCGGCGGGGGTCGCCAAGTCCAGACGTAAATCCTTGGCCAAGGTCCGATCGATTGATCGTGTCTGCAATTGTCGACCGCCGGTGGCATCGTCTGGTTGACGAGATTTTCCCGAAGAAGACAGACAGGAAGTCGAGTCAGTGAGTAGAATTTCTTTGTAACAGTACTGAGTGAGTGGTGATCAGATCACATAAACAGTTAAATTCCGCAAGCGATGATACAGAATCGTCTGTTAATGAAACACAGTTAAACTCTGTAAGGAGGTCGGACTCCTCTACGATGGCGAGGAATGCACGTAGTTAAATTCCGAAGGAGGGTGCAGACTCCTCTGTTTATATACGCGTACTGGTAGGGAATAAAAGTGTGATCACATAAACAGTTAAACTCCGTAAACGATGGCGTGGAATCGTCTGTTAATGTAAAGCAGTTAAACTCCACGAGGAGGGCGGACTCCTCTACGGTTAGCGAAGGACGCACGTAGTTAAATTCCGGAAGGAGGGTACGGACTCCTCTGTTTTAAATACGAAGTAATACCGGTTTTGGGAATAAAAGTGTGAGAGTGTAATACTTTGGACAACGTTAGTGACAACCGTGTGTGGAAGCAGAGGCAAGTGATTCCGCTTCCTATGGGGAGGTGAAAGGAATCAACCACACGACGGCAAATTAATTGTCACGTCCAAAGAAAGTGAAAACTTCAGATTTAGAACACCCTAGGTGTGCCCCCGTCTGAAGTCCAAATTATAACAAGGGATAATAAAAATGGGGGGTAAGACGTCTAAAAATAAGGGAAATTTATCAACTGACGACTGGAAATTTATGGAAGCAAAAAATCCAAAAGCAACTAAGAAATTGGAGACCTGGATAAATAAACATGACTTTGACGGACGACTGAACCTGACTAGTATTCAGAAGTTGAAGGAAAGGTTAGAAGAGGAACATAAAGGTGATAAGAAAAAGAAGCAGAAAATAGGGGCAGATTTAGTGGCGTTTTGGGAGGAGGAAGCAGAGAACAGACAGAAGGGAGCAGAGAAGCGACGATTAGAGAAAGCAAGGAAAAAGAAAGGCGTAGGTAAGGCAGAAGAAGATGTGATAATTCAGCACAGAGAACCAGAACAACCTCAACAACCACCGTCGGCTGGATCGTCGGTAACAACACAGTTATATCCTCCTCTACCAAAGGATGGTGACGTACCGCCACCACAGTATGATTTGGCAGTAAAACCTAAGGTAAAAAGTGAAAAACAAGAAAAGCCACAAACACGCAGTCAAGCAAAAGTGCCTACAGCTCCTCCCATGGAGGAACACAGTGACCAGGACGGTGCCTATCCTATGATAGAAGTACCAAATCCTCGTGCAGGCACAGCAGGACATCGACCAACCATGCTCGTATATCGAACATGGAATGCTGATGATATCAAAGCAGCAGTTGACATGATACCATCACCTCATGTTGACATTGAGGGATTCATGCAAGACATAGAAAACATTAGAAAGTCGTATCACCTAGATGGAACTGAGGTCCAACAGGTATGGATGAAAGCATGTGGCCCTAAATGGAGTCAGGTATGCGGAGATTGGAATCCTGTAGACCGGGATGGCGTACCGGTGCAACATGATGATCCAGTCTTGAAAACACGAGTGGAAGCCATGATTACACGAGCAAAAGGTGTGTTAGGACCAAAAATAAATTATACTGAAATTACCAGGACAGCTCAGAAAGAAGGAGAGCCATGGACAGAGTTTAGATGCAGATTTGAGAGTGTATTTAAGGTCCACAGTGGCATAATGCCAGGAACACCAGTGTATGAACAACAATTGAAAAACGCTCTGATCCAGCAATCCAACAAGGATATAAAAGCTTGGATACAGAAACATTGGATTGGACTGCCTACAGGCACATTGGAAGAAACACACACCCACTGTTGTCATGCAGAAGAAGTCTTAAAGCAGAAAAAGACAGGTAACAGCGACAAAGGAGTGTATGTAGCACAAGGAGATGATGAAATATATTACCAACAGGGTAACTTAAGACAGCAGAAGAAGTGGAAACGCCCCCAAAAGCCATGGCAGAACAGACAAGGTGGACAGCCACAACGTCAAGGACCATGGCAACCGCAACAGCAGCGCAGACAGGGAGGGCCACCACGTGGTCCCCTGATTTGTTGGAACTGTGGAAGAGAGGGACACATGTCTAGAAATTGTTCGAATCCACCTGCTGATGGCGCAGCAGGAAGAATTCCACAACGGAATAATCCTCCACAACCACAGTATCCACAATGACTAGATTCCATAATCCATGGCACCACTTCAGACAGCGAATCTGAGTGCGATATGGATTTATGTGCCTTACTGGGAAATCCAGTACCAAAACCGGAAGTGACTTTGTTAGTAAATGGACAACCAGTGGTATTTCTTTGTGACACAGGAGCATGTAGAACCACATGTAATAACAACATACCTGTCCATAAACTAAGCAACGAAACCTTCAGGGTTCGCTCTGCAAATGGACAAACATCAGACGTCCCTATTACTAAACCCATAACCTTGGAAGATCCCTTTGGAATGGCGTGTACAATGCCATTGTTGAACATGCCACAGTGTCCCGTAAATCTGCTAGGACGAGACGGATTGACTGCATTGGGCTTGTCCATAATTGTGGAACAAGGGAAATTAGTTGTTAAGCGCACAGGTGGTGTTAACATGGTGAGAGAAGAAAGCGATGACCCCACATTCCACTATTACTATACATTTGACATTTCTGAACCAGGATGGGGTAAAGATGTCGTTTTGCAAGCAACAGCCCTACTGAAACATCCTGAACAAAAGATGTCACCACCTGACCTGCATGTCACAATGTGGCATAAAGATCCTCCAGGTCCGGATGGTGACTATGAAAACAAATTGAAAGACATTTCACCTGTGAAGCTGACAATGACAGATTTGATTCATGATGGCAACTCCACAGCTGTCATAACAGTGACAGGTGCCACTGAAGATGTTTTAAAATTGAGATTCACAGGTATGCCATTACATGTGTCACTTTGTAAACCATATTTGACAGAATGGCAAGATTTGGGACTGATAGTCATGACAGCTTTGTCAGCCACTGATTGGAGCAGAGTTGGACCACGAACGGAGTTCAGCCCATCAACTAAATTGTATAAAGTCCCAGTTAATGTCTCATTAGTGCTGACAGCCGGAACACATATTGATGTGTCCACTTCACAATCCTGAGTGTTTCAGTTGAGTCCTGAAGAAGATGATCTTCTTTCTTCAGTACCATCAGGATTGTGGACAACAGGTCCTTCAGACGTAGGACTGATTAAAAATGCACAACCTGTAGTTATAAGACCAAAAACAGAATACAGACCATGTGTAAGACAGTATCCATTGAAACCTGATGCAATTGAAGGAATCAGGCCAGTAATAGAAGATTTGTTAACAGCAGGAGTAATAGTGCCACGCCCAGATTCACCATGTAACACACCCATATTTCCTGTAAAAAAGGCTCCGCCCTCAGTGGGGTGGAGAATGATTCAAGATCTGCAGGCAGTAAATGCTGCTGTGATTAAAAGAGCACCATGTGTTCCAGATCCACACACCTTGTTAAATTCGCTGAGACCAAATTCTAATAGTTTCTCAGTAATTGACATAAGTAATGCATTTTTCTCTGTGCCAGTACACCCAGATAGTCAATTCTGGATTGCTTTTACCTTTAAAGGACAACGATATACATTTACCAGATTACCGCAGGGTTACGCAGAGAGTCCAACTATTTATTCTCAAGTCATGTCAGCATGTTTAGCCAATTTCGTTCCACCGGCAGATAGCCAACTATTAGTGTATGTTGATGACATTTTGATTGCCTCTGACACACGAGAAAACTGCATAACTGACACAGTAGCATTATTATGTTTCTTATTTAATAATGGCCACAAAGTGAGTAAAAACAAAGTTCAGTTGTGTAGGGATAAAGTAAAATATTTAGGACATGAATTATCAGCCACAGGGCGTACTATCCTGTCTGACAGGAAGGAAGCGATTTTATATGCTCCGAAACCACAAACTAAAAGACAGATGATGTCATTTCTTGGACTGACTAATTACTGCAGGGCATGGATTCCCTGCTATGCAGAATTGACTAGTCCACTTTCTGATTTGATGTACAAAGATGATATTTCAATGTCAACCGTGTTGGAATGGAACAAAGAAGCTGAGGAAGCTTTTGTAAAAGTAAAACAAACGTTAGTGTCATCTACAGTTTTGACACTACCAGATTATAGTAAACCATTTACTCAAACAGTGGATTGTAAAAATAATTTCATGACAAGTGTCTTAGTACAGTCACATGGTACAAAATTACGACCAGTGGCTTACTATTCTTCCAAATTGGATACAGTAGCAAGTGCATTGCCTCACCGCGTGCGAGCTGTAATTGCAGCCTCTATGGCTGTTCAAAGTAGCAGTAATGTTGTTCTATTCCATCAGCTGACACTGAAAGTTCCACATGCAGTTTCTGCACTCCTGTTGCAGACAAACATGAGCTTTTTGTCCCCAGCAAGACATCTTTCGTGCATGTCCTTGCTATTATCACAACCACACCTTACGGTAGATCGCTGTACAACATTGAATCCATCCACATTGATACCTTTACCTGAGGATGGTGAGCCGCACAATTGTCTTGATGTAGCAACAGTCTGTATGAAAGCACGCCCCGACCTCCAGGACACACCCATCCCAAACAGTACAATTGTGTATGTGGATGGTTCTTCCACTAAAAATGCTTATGGACAAACACAATCTGGATATGCTGTTGTCACAAATTCAGAAGTATTGGATTCTGCTTCATTGCCATCGTCATTTTCAGCACAAGCAGCTGAATTAGTTGCTTTAACTGCAGCTTGCTATCTGTTTAAAGGTACGGCTGTAACAATTTATACAGACAGCCAGTACGCTTTCAGCACAGTGCATGTGTTTGCAAAACTGTGGGAAGAGCGTGGAATGGTGACATCATCTGGAAAGCCGGTGACTCATGCCACTCTCCTAACTGCACTACTGAAAGCTGTGAAATTGCCTAAACAAATTGCTATATGCAAATGTGCGGCTCACACCAAAGGCTCTGATATAGTTTCACAAGGAAATGATTTTGCTGACAGAGCTGCGAAGGCGGCAGCAGCAGCAGCTTCTTCTATTTTTGTTGTACAGGAAACCACTCCAGATTTGCACTTAGGTCACATACTGCTTGCTGAGATGCAACAGCAGGCACCTGAGAAAGAAAGGCAGATGTGGTTACACAAAGGAGCTACATTCGCAAATGATTTGTACTTATGACCACAAAAGAAACCCATATTGCCAAAAAATATGTTTAAATGGGCAGCTATTATGAGCCATGGCGTGACGCATGTCTCATCAGGGGGTATGATATCGCAATTGCAATCTATTTTTTGTCTTTATGGGTTCGATGCATATGCAAAACAGCATTGTAGAGCATGCATGACATGTGCAAAACACAACTCACAAGGCAATTTGAGACCCCAAAGAGGCAAATTTCCAACACCACAATATCCCTTTCAAGTGATTCATATGGATTATATACAGCTGAGTAAACATGAAGGAAAAGAATTTTGTTTAGTCATAATTGATGCGTTCTCAAAATGGGTAGAATTGTTCCCCACAAAACATGCAGATGCACTTACAGTGGCTAAAGCATTGTGCAAAGACATCATTCCACGATTTGGAATACCAGAAACAGTCTATTCAGATAATGGAGCGCATTTTGTTAATACAATAGTGCAATACGTAGGAGAAGCGCTACAGATTAATCTCAAAAATCATTGTGCTTATCATCCACAAAGTGCCGGATTAGTGGAAAGGATGAATGGAACAGTAAAAAACAGACTTAGAAAGACAATGGAGGAAACAGGCAGACCATGGACACATTGTGTAGATTTGGTAAAAATGTATATAAACATAACTAGTACCATGGGGTTGACACCGTATGAAACATTGTTTGGCAGAAAATACCGATTGCCATATTATGGGCAAATTTGGGATGTACCTGAGGAAGCCAATTTGGCAGATTACATGAGGAAGATGTTAGAAAGACAACGAGGGAGAGTTTCAAACACTGATGATCCCATTTCTCCACAGGATGACCCTAAAGTGGTACCTGGAGACTGGGTGTTGATAAGAAGCATCAAGAGAAAACACTGGCATTCACCTAAATGGGAAGGGCCCCATCAAGTACTACTCACAACACCCACAGCCTTGAAAAATGGGGAAAGAAGTACATGGATTCATTTAACTCACTGTAAGAAAGTCATTTCTGCAGACACAGACAAACAGTAAGAACAGTAGGATAAGACTAGTAATAGTGTGTGAGCTTGGTGTTAAGATCCAGGTTAGACACGAAAGCTAGCAGAAGACATTAAGAAGCCACTGTTCTGAACATAGGTGTGCTGTAGTGTGCAGAAATGGCGAAAGAAAAAAACAAAAAGAACGAGGGTTCCTGGACCCCATGGACAGTCCTTGTTATGCTACTTTTCTTTTTCGGATTGGGCTTATTATTAAAAGCCATAAGCACGGGACATGATAATAAGGATCACATCCGCAGATTGCAGAGACCAAAAAGAAGTAACGAAGACCCCAGTCCGATAGCAAATGCCACAGTACATAGGTGTGATAGGAACAATGCGTACCGATTTGGTGTACAAGCCTGCATTCCTAGAAATGCTTCTGTGGTCATCTCTGTACCATATAGTGCTCTTACCCATGGAACATGGGATGGTGACAGAGGGACTAATTACGGAAATAGTTTCTCATGGTATATGACCAATGATCAGCTAGATAAGAGATGGGAAAAGTTGGTAGCCGATGAATGGAGTAGATGGACACCAGGATGGGCACAAACCGAGTGGGCTAAGTACCAGAGTCAAATTCTTAAAATGTATCAAACAGATGATAAGCTGTTTATAGTGGTGAATACCACAGAAAAAGGAACCATATTCCCACCTGATATAAAGGGAGACTGTTGGTTGTTCCTCCTTTGGGTATACAAATCAGGAAAAGATCCGTATTTCCATTTTTTCCTCTGTGAAACAGATAGAGTACAGCAACCAATATTGACAGAATTAAGTACGTCAAAGGGGGTGTCCATACAAGCAAAGGGGGTGTCCATACAAGGCACAAAAGACATGAAGGCAGATGACTGGTTCCTAGTAACTACAGGAATTAGTGGACAAAATAACAATTGGCTTTTAATGGCAGAACAAGCAGGACTAGCTGCAAAGAAGGACTGTGTTGTATGTATGGGACCCAGACCTATATTACAGGTAATACCGGCAGCATTACCCAAAGACTGTCTGCTGACTGTAATGACACAGACATACATTGCAGCAAACAACAATTGTTCTAAGTGGGACAAGATCTATCCATTGATCAAATTGACTAAGATTAAACCTTTATTTTCAAGCAAAGTTGGGCATGCTAACCATACATGTGTAAACTTGACAGGGACAAATAAGACTTTGGGTAGCTTAAACCACACTGCCTGGTGTAAGGATGTGGTCCATAGTACTCCCACATTCAAACCTGTCAGTAGGAGTGACGTATGGTGGTGGTGTGGCGATAACAGAATTTTTGACAGACTGCCAAGAAATGTGTCAGGTTATTGTGCATTTATATCATTATTGTTACCAGTTAAAGCCATGCCCATGACACCTGAAGAAGTCATGACATATACAGCCTCTCTCATTCCTGAAGACTGGCAGAAAGGCATAGTCAGACATAGAGTAAAACGAGATTGGAAAGGAGTGGGAGATCCAACATATATTGATGCGATAGGAGTCCCCAGAGGAGTGCCTGACGAGTATAAACTGGCTGATCAGATAGCAGCTGGATTCGAATCCTCCATCTGTTGGTGGTGTTCAATTAATAAGAACGTGGACAGAATAAACTACATCCACTACAATGTACAGAAATTAGGAAATTGGACTGAGGAAGGGTTTAAGGCTGTCCATTCGCAGTTAGAAGCCACGTCCCTTATGGCCTTCCAGAACCGTATTGCTCTGGATATGTTGTTGGCAGAGAAAGGAGGTGTTTGTGCCATGTTTGGAGAACAATGCTGCACATCCATTCCCAACAACACAGCTGCAGATGGCAGCCTCACTCAAGCCATCGACGGGCTGAGGACGTTGAACAGGAAGATGAAAGAGCACAGTGGAGTAAACACCGAAGGCTGGGATTGGTGGCTGGAAGGGATGGGAAAATGGAGGTCTTTGATTTCTTCACTATTAGTGTCTATAGCAGTATTTGCTGCGATTCTAACATTGTGTGGATGTTGTTGTATTCCATGTCTTCGAGGCCTTGTAAATAGAATGATAACCACAGCAATAGGTCCAGGACCAGGAGGGGGACCAGCTTCATATCCACTCCTGGGGCAAAACGACGACGAAGAGGAAGAGGGCTCTCATGACCTGTACCCAGACCAATGGAAGTATGACCCAGACACCGATGATGATGACAATGATGACATAACCTCTGGGGTGTAAGCCTGTAGAACATACCATGATGAACCTCTTAGTGAAAATCTCAAAAGAAGTGCTAAGCTAGGTGATGCCTACTATATGTTTAACAAGCAATAACAGGAGGGAAATGTTAAAGATTTTATATATATATATTTTTTTTTATCACTGTTAAACATTTGTACCTTTGTCTTTGTTCTGTTATTGTGCTGTTATGCACCTGTCTTAAAAGTAACCCTGAGAATGTACTTGTTATTCAACTTTGTTTTAGCATGCTGGGGTCAGTCTGAACTGGGAGTAAAGAACTGGAGGTTGTTTTGACCATTGTGAATTTATGGCCTTGTATATGTGATGCTTAGTATAAAGAACAGGACACTCCAGGCAGATGCAGAACAGATGATAAGTGCAACAGACGAACGGGATGTGCTGACCTCCATTGATAAGATTAAAGAAACTGTTTTTCCACGCAGATGCACTTATTGACGTATGTGTTTGTTTTACTTGAAGAAACTTGTCATGCGCTGTCCCCCCCTTAGCACAAGTTTCACAATGTGGGTAGGGCTTTCTCCTAATAAAAAGAGTGAGCATGCGCAGCAGTCCTCAGTGCTTTCAGTGGTACTACGTGTACGGACTGTTTGCACTCCTCGCGAGCTAAATTTGACTTTCTGTCTCACTGGTGTTTCTTGACTCTGTTTGTCTTGTTAAAGGTTTTAAGAATGTTTGGAGGAGAAAATACCCAACACATTTCTTGCAGTCAAAATTCAAATATGCCATTCTTTTTTTTGCATTCAAAATTCAAATATGCCGTCCATTTCTTGCAGTCAAAATTCAAATATCCTGCATGTTGCTTTCAGTCAAATTTCAAATATGCCGTCCATTTCTTGCAGTCAAAATTCAAATATTCCGTCCTTTTTTTGAATTCAAAATTGAAATATGCCGTGTGTTGCTTGCAGTCAAAATTCAAATATGCCGTATGTTGCTTGCAGTCAAAATTCAAATATGCCGTTCTTTTCTTGATTTCAAAATTCAAATATGCCGTCCTTTTCTTGCATTCAAAATTAAAATATGCCGTCCTTATCTTTCAGTCAAAAATCAAAAATGCCGTATGTTGCTTGCAGTAAAAATTCAAATATGCAGTCCATTTCTTGCAGTCAAAATTCAAATATGCCATTCTTTTTTTGCATTCAAAATTCAAAAATGTCGTCTATTTCTTGCAGTCAAAATTCAAATATCCTGCGTGTTGCTTTCAGTCAAAATTCAAATATGCCGTCCATTTCTTGCAGTCAAAATTCACATATTCTGTCCTTTTCTTGCATTCAACATTCAAATATGCCGTGTGTTGCTTGCAGTCAAAATTCAATTCAATTCATCAAAATTCAAATATGCTGTCCATTTCTTGCATCCAAAATTCAAATATGCCGACAATTTCTTGCATTCAAAATTCAAATATGATGTCCATTTTTTGCTGTCAAAATTGAAATATGCCGTCCTTCTCTTGCTTTCGAATTTCAAATATGCCATCCATTTCTTGCAGTCTAAATTAAAATATGGCGTATGTTGCTTGCAGTCAAAATTCAGATATGCCGTTCTTTTCTTGATTTCAAAATTCAAATATGCCGTCCATTTCTTACATTCAAATATGCCGTCCATTTCTTGCAGTCAAAATTCAAATATTCCATCCGTTTCTTGCATTCAAAATTGAAATATGCTGTCCATTTCTTGCAGTCAAAATACAAATATGCCATATGTTGCTAGCAGTAAAAATTCAAAAATACTGTATGTTGCTTGCATTCAAAATTCAAATATGCTGTTCTTTTCATGATTTCAAAATTCAAATGTGCCGCCATTTCTTGCAGTAAAAATTAAAATATGCCGTCCAATTCTTGCAGTCAAAATACAAATATGGCGTGTGTTGCTTGCAGTCAAATTTCAAATATGCCTTATGTTGCTTGTAGTCAAAATTGAAATATGCCGTCCTTTTCTTGCAGTAAAAATTCAAATATGCCGTCCATTTCTTGCAGTCAAAATTCAAATATGCCATTCTTTTCTTTGCATTCAAAATTCAAATATGCCGTCCATTGCTTGCAGTCAAAATTCAAATATCCTGCGTGTTGCTTTCAGTCAAAATTCAAATATGCCGTCCTTTTCTTGCATTCAAAATTCAAATATGCCGTGTGTTGCTTGCAGTCAAAATTCAAATATGCCGTATGTTGCTTGCAGTCAAAATTCAAATATGCCGTTCTTTTCTTGATTTCAAAATTCAAATATGCCGTCCTTATCTTTCAGTAAAAAATCAAAAATGCCGTATGTTGCTTGCAGTAAAAATTCAAATATGCTGGCCATTTCTTGCATTCAAAATTAAAATATGCCGTTCATTTCTTGCAGTCAAAATTCAAATATTCCGTGTGTTGCTTGCATTCAAAATTCAAATATGCCATATGTTGCTTGCAGTCAAAATTCAAATATTCCATCCATTTCTTGCATTCAAAATTCAAATATGCTGTCATTTTCTTGCAGTAAAAACTGACATATGCCATCCTTTTATTGCATTCAATTTTCAAATCTGCCGTCCATTTCTTGCAGTCAAAATTCAAATATGCCGTATGTTACTTGCTGTAAAAAATTCAAATATGCCGTCCATTTCTTGCAGTCAAAATTGAAATATGCTGTGTGTTGCTTTCAGTCAAAATTCAAATATGCCGTCCATTTCTTGCAGTCAAAATTCAAATATGCCGTGTGTTGCTTGCAGTCAAAATTCAAATATGCCGTGTGTTGCTTGCAGTCAAAATTCACATATGCCGTATGTTGCTTGCAGTCAAAATTCAAAAATGGTGCTCTTTTCTTGCTATCAAAATTCAAATATGCTGTCCATTTCTTGCATTCAAAATTCAAATATGCCATCAATTTCTTGCATTCAAAATTCAAATATGCCATATATTGCTTGTAGTCAAAATTCAAATATGTCGCCCATTTCATGCATTCAAAATTAAAATATGACGTCCATTTCTTGCAGTCAAAATTCAAATATGCCGTGTGTTGCTTGCAGTCAAAATTCAAATATGCCGTGTGTTGCGTGCAGTCAAAATTCAAATATGGCGTGTGTTATTCGCAGTCAAAATTGACATATGCCGTATGTTGCTTGCAGTCAAAATTCAAAAATGGTGCTCTTTTCTTGCTATCAAAATTCAAATATGCTGTCCATTTCTTGCATTCAAAATTCAAATATGCCGTCAATTTATTGCATTCAAAATTCAAATATGCCATATATTGCTTGTAGTCAAAATTCAAATATGTCGTCCATTTCTTGCAGTCAAAATACAAATATGCCGCGTGTTGCTTGCAGTCAAAATTCAAATATACCATATGCTGCTTGTAGTCAAAATTGAAATATGCAGTCCTTTTCTTGCAGTCAAAATTCAAATATGCCATCCATTTCTTGCAGTCAAAATTCAAATATGCCATTCTTTTCTTGCATTCAAAATTCAAATATGCCGTCCATTTCTTACAGTCAAAATTCAAATATGCCGTGTGTTGCTTGCAGTCAAAATTCAAATATGCCATTCTTTTCTTGCATTCAAAATTCAAATATGCCATGTGTTGCTTGCAGACAAAATTCAAATATGCCTTATGTTGCTTGCAGTCAAAATTCAAAAATGCCGCTTTTTTCTTGCATTCAAAATTCAAATATGCTGTCCATTTTTTGCTGTCAAAATTGAAATATGCCGTCCTTTTCGTGCATTCGAAATTCAAATATGCCATCCATTTCTTGCAGTCTAAATTCAAATATGCCATCCATTTCTTGCAGTCTAAATTAAAAAATGCTGTTCTTTTCTTGATTTCAAAATTCAAATATGCCATCCATTTCTTGCACTAAAAATTTAAATATGCCGTGCATTTCTTGCAGTCAAAATTCAAATATTCCGTGTGTTGCTTGCATTCAAAATTCAAATATGCCTTCCATTTCTTGCAGTCAAAATTCAAATATGATGTGTGTTGCTTGCATTCAAAATTCAAATATGCCATATGTTGCTTGCAGTCAAAATTCAAATATGCCGTCCTTTTCTTGCATTCAAAATTCTAATATGCCATCCTTTACGTGCAGTCAAAATTCAAATATGCCTTATGTTGCTTGCAGTCAAAATTCAAAAATGCCGCTCTTTTCTTGCTATCAAAATTCAAATATGCTGTCCATTTCTTGCATTCAAAATTCAAATATGCCGTCCTTTTAGTGCATTCGAAATTCAAATATGCCATCCATTTCTTGCAGTCTAAATTCAAATATGGTGTGTGTTGCTTGCTGTCAAAATTCAAATATGCCGTGTGTTGCTTGCAGTCAAAATTCACATATGCCATACGTTGTTTGCAGTCAAATTTCAAAAATGGCGCTCTTTTCTTGCTATCAAAATTCAAATATGCTGTCCATTTCTTGCATTCAAAATTCAAATATGCCATCAATTTCTTGCATTCAAAATTCAAATATGCAATATATTGCTTGCAGTCAAAATTCAAATATGTCGCCCATTTCATGCATTCAAAATTAAAATATGATGTCCATTTCTTGCAGTCAAAATTCAAATATGCCGGCCATTTCTTGCAGTAAAAATTCAAATATGCCGTCCAATTCTTGCAGTCAAAATACAAATATGGCGTGTGTTGCTTGCATTCAAAATTCAAATATGCCATATGTTGCTTGCAGTCAAAATTCAAATATGCCGTCCTTTTCTTGCATTCAAAATTCTAATATGCCATCCTTTAGGTGCAGTCAAATTTCAAATATGCCTTATGTTGCTTGCAGTCAAAATTCAAAAATGCCGCTCTTTTCTTGCTATCAAAATTCAAATATGCTGTCCATTTCTTGCATTCACAATTCAAATATGCCGTTCTTTTCTTGCATTCAAAATTCAAATATGCCATCCATTTCTTGCAGTCTAAATTCAAATATGGTGTGTTTTGCTTGCAGTCAAAATTCACATATGCCGTATGTTGTTTGCAGTCAAAATTCAAAAATGGCGCTCTTTTCTTGCTATCAAAATTCAAATATGCTGTCCATTTCTTGCATTCAAAATTAAAATATGCCATCAATTTCTTGCATTCAAAATTCAAATATGCAATATATTGCTTGCAGTCAAAATTCAAATATGTCGGCCATTTTTTGCAGTAAAAATTCAAATATGCCGTCCAATTCTTGCAGTCAAAATACAAATATGGCGTGTGCTGCTTTCAGTCAAATTTCAAATATGCCATATGTTACTTGTAGTCAAAATTGAAATATGCCGTCCTTTTCTTGCATTAAAAATTCAAATATGCCGTCCATTTCTTGCAGTCAAAATTCAAATATCCTGCGTGTTGCTTTCAGTCAAAATTAAAACATGACGTCCATTTCTTGCATCCAAAATTCAAATATGCCGACAATTTCTTGCATTCAAAATTCAAATATGATGTCCATTTTTTGCTGTCAAAATTGAAATATGCCGTCCTTCTCTTGCTTTCGAATTTCAAATATGCCATCCATTTCTTGCAGTCTAAATTAAAATATGGCGTATGTTGCTTGCAGTCAAAATTCAGATATGCCGTTCTTTTCTTGATTTCAAAATTCAAATATGCCGTCCATTTCTTACATTCAAATATGCCGTCCATTTCTTGCAGTCAAAATTCAAATATTCCATCCGTTTCTTGCATTCAAAATTGAAATATGCTGTCCATTTCTTGCAGTCAAAATACAAATATGCCATATGTTGCTAGCAGTAAAAATTCAAAAATACTGTATGTTGCTTGCATTCAAAATTCAAATATGCTGTTCTTTTCATGATTTCAAAATTCAAATGTGCCGCCATTTCTTGCAGTAAAAATTAAAATATGCCGTCCAATTCTTGCAGTCAAAATACAAATATGGCGTGTGTTGCTTGCAGTCAAATTTCAAATATGCCTTATGTTGCTTGTAGTCAAAATTGAAATATGCCGTCCTTTTCTTGCAGTAAAAATTCAAATATGCCGTCCATTTCTTGCAGTCAAAATTCAAATATGCCATTCTTTTCTTTGCATTCAAAATTCAAATATGCCGTCCATTGCTTGCAGTCAAAATTCAAATATCCTGCGTGTTGCTTTCAGTCAAAATTCAAATATGCCGTCCTTTTCTTGCATTCAAAATTCAAATATGCCGTGTGTTGCTTGCAGTCAAAATTCAAATATGCCGTATGTTGCTTGCAGTCAAAATTCAAATATGCCGTTCTTTTCTTGATTTCAAAATTCAAATATGCCGTCCTTATCTTTCAGTAAAAAATCAAAAATGCCGTATGTTGCTTGCAGTAAAAATTCAAATATGCTGGCCATTTCTTGCATTCAAAATTAAAATATGCCGTTCATTTCTTGCAGTCAAAATTCAAATATTCCGTGTGTTGCTTGCATTCAAAATTCAAATATGCCATATGTTGCTTGCAGTCAAAATTCAAATATTCCATCCATTTCTTGCATTCAAAATTCAAATATGCTGTCATTTTCTTGCAGTAAAAACTGACATATGCCATCCTTTTATTGCATTCAATTTTCAAATCTGCCGTCCATTTCTTGCAGTCAAAATTCAAATATGCCGTATGTTACTTGCTGTAAAAAATTCAAATATGCCGTCCATTTCTTGCAGTCAAAATTGAAATATGCTGTGTGTTGCTTTCAGTCAAAATTCAAATATGCCGTCCATTTCTTGCAGTCAAAATTCAAATATGCCGTGTGTTGCTTGCAGTCAAAATTCAAATATGCCGTGTGTTGCTTGCAGTCAAAATTCACATATGCCGTATGTTGCTTGCAGTCAAAATTCAAAAATGGTGCTCTTTTCTTGCTATCAAAATTCAAATATGCTGTCCATTTCTTGCATTCAAAATTCAAATATGCCGTCAATTTCTTGCATTCAAAATTCAAATATGCCATATATTGCTTGCAGTCAAAATTCAAATATGTCGCCCATTTCATGCATTCAAAATTAAAATATGACGTCCATTTCTTGCAGTCAAAATTCAAATATGCCGTGTGTTGCTTGCAGTCAAAATTCAAATATGCCGTGTGTTGCGTGCAGTCAAAATTCAAATATGGCGTGTGTTATTCGCAGTCAAAATTGACATATGCCGTATGTTGCTTGCAGTCAAAATTCAAAAATGGTGCTCTTTTCTTGCTATCAAAATTCAAATATGCTGTCCATTTCTTGCATTCAAAATTCAAATATGCCGTCAATTTCTTGCATTCAAAATTCAAATATGCCATATATTGCTTGTAGTCAAAATTCAAATATGCCAGCCATTTCTTGCAGTCAAAATACAAATATGCCGCGTGTTGCTTGCAGTCAAAATTCAAATATACCATATGCTGCTTGTAGTCAAAATTGAAATATGCAGTCCTTTTCTTGCAGTCAAAATTCAAATATGCCATCCATTTCTTGCAGTCAAAATTCAAATATGCCATTCTTTTCTTGCATTCAAAATTCAAATATGCCGTCCATTTCTTGCAGTCAAAATTCAAATATGCCGTGTGTTGCTTGCAGTCAAAATTCAAATATGCCATTCTTTTCTTGCATTCAAAATTCAAATATGCCATGTGTTGCTTGCAGACAAAATTCAAATATGCCTTATGTTGCTTGCAGTCAAAATTCAAAAATGCCGCTTTTTTCTTGCATTCAAAATTCAAATATGCTGTCCATTTTT
The DNA here is from genome assembly GCF_902500255.1 of Thalassophryne amazonica. Classification (NCBI taxonomy): domain Eukaryota; kingdom Metazoa; phylum Chordata; class Actinopteri; order Batrachoidiformes; family Batrachoididae; genus Thalassophryne; species Thalassophryne amazonica. The sequence continues at coordinate 92,102,376 of NC_047115.1, forward strand.
TGCTGTCAAAATTGAAATATGCCGTCCTTTTCGTGCATTCGAAATTCAAATATGCCATCCATTTCTTGCAGTCTAAATTCAAATATGCCATCCATTTCTTGCAGTCTAAATTAAAAAATGCTGTTCTTTTCTTGATTTCAAAATTCAAATATGCTGTCCATTTGTTGCACTAAAAATTTAAATATGCCGTGCATTTCTTGCAGTCAAAATTCAAATATTCCGTGTGTTGCTTGCATTCAAAATTCAAATATGCCGTCCATTTCTTGCAGTCAAAATTCAAATATGATGTGTGTTGCTTGCATTCAAAATTCAAATATGCCATATGTTGCTTGCAGTCAAAATTCAAATATGCCGTCCTTTTCTTGCATTCAAAATTCTAATATGCCATCCTTTACGTGCAGTCAAAATTCAAATATGCCTTATGTTGCTTGCAGTCAAAATTCAAAAATGCCGCTCTTTTCTTGCTATCAAAATTCAAATATGCTGTCCATTTCTTGCATTCAAAATTCAAATATGCCGTCCTTTTAGTGCATTCGAAATTCAAATATGCCATCCATTTCTTGCAGTCTAAATTCAAATATGGTGTGTGTTGCTTGCTGTCAAAATTCAAATATGCCGTGTGTTGCTTGCAGTCAAAATTCACATATGCCATATGTTGTTTGCAGTCAAATTTCAAAAATGGCGCTCTTTTCTTGCTATCAAAATTCAAATATGCTGTCCATTTCTTGCATTCAAAATTCAAATATGCCATCAATTTCTTGCATTCAAATTCAAATATGCAATATATTGCTTGCAGTCAAAATTCAAATATGTCGCCCATTTCATGCATTCAAAATTAAAATATGATGTCCATTTCTTGCAGTCAAAATTCAAATATGCCGGCCATTTCTTGCAGTAAAAATTCAAATATGCCGTCCAATTCTTGCAGTCAAAATACAAATATGGCGTGTGTTGCTTGCATTCAAAATTCAAATATGCCATATGTTGCTTGCAGTCAAAATTCAAATATGCCGTCCTTTTCTTGCATTCAAAATTCTAATATGCCATCCTTTAGGTGCAGTCAAATTTCAAATATGCCTTATGTTGCTTGCAGTCAAAATTCAAAAATGCCGCTCTTTTCTTGCTATCAAAATTCAAATATGCTGTCCATTTCTTGCATTCACAATTCAAATATGCCGTTCTTTTCTTGCATTCAAAATTCAAATATGCCATCCATTTCTTGCAGTCTAAATTCAAATATGGTGTGTTTTGCTTGCAGTCAAAATTCACATATGCCGTATGTTGTTTGCAGTCAAAATTCAAAAATGGCGCTCTTTTCTTGCTATCAAAATTCAAATATGCTGTCCATTTCTTGCATTCAAAATTAAAATATGCCATCAATTTCTTGCATTCAAAATTCAAATATGCAATATATTGCTTGCAGTCAAAATTCAAATATGTCGGCCATTTTTTGCAGTAAAAATTCAAATATGCCGTCCAATTCTTGCAGTCAAAATACAAATATGGCGTGTGCTGCTTTCAGTCAAATTTCAAATATGCCATATGTTACTTGTAGTCAAAATTGAAATATGCCGTCCTTTTCTTGCATTAAAAATTCAAATATGCCGTCCATTTCTTGCAGTCAAAATTCAAATATCCTGCGTGTTGCTTTCAGTCAAAATTAAAACATGACGTCCATTTCTTGCATTCAAAATTCAAATATGCCGTTCTTTTCTTGCAGTAAAAATTCAAATATGCCGTCCAATTCTTGCAGTCAAAATACAAATATGGCGTGTGTTGCTTGCATTCAAAATTCAAATATGCCATATGTTGCTTGCAGTCAAAATTCAAATATGCCGTCCTTTTCTTGCATTCAAAATTCTAATATGCCATCCTTTAGGTGCAGTCAAATTTCAAATATGCCTTATGTTGCTTGCAGTCAAAATTCAAAAATGCCGCTCTTTTCTTGCTATCAAAATTCAAATATGCTGTCCGTTTCTTGCATTCAAAATTCAAATATGCCGTTCTTTTCTTGCATTCGAAATTCAAATATGCCATCCATTTCTTGCAGTCTAAATTCAAATATGGTGTGTGTTGCTTGCAGTCAAAATTCACATATGCCGTATGTTGTTTGCAGTCAAAATTCAAAAATGGCACTCTTTTTTTGCTATCAAAATTCAAATATGCTGTCCATTTCTTGCATTCAAAATTCAAATATGCCATCAATTTCTTGCATTCAAAATTCAAATATGCAATATATTGCTTGCAGTCAAAATTCAAATATGTCGGCCATTTCTTGCAGTAAAAATTCAAATATGCCGTCCAATTCTTGCAGTCAAAATACAAATATGGCGTGTGTTGCTTGCAATCAAATTTCAAATATGCCATATGTTGCTTGTAGTCAAAATTGAAATATGCCGTCCATTTCTTGCAGTCAAAATTCAAATATGCCGTGTGTTGCTTGCAATCAAAATTCAAAAATGGTGCTCTTTTTGTTGGGAAGGTGTCATAGCACGGACCCACAACAGGGGGCGCAAATGAACGGACAATGAGTAAGCCAAAAGGTAACAATTTAATGTTGTGATAATACACAACGAAACGTACAGTAATCTTCACAGTCAATAAACACCAGGTGACGTGTGGGCAGGCTCGAAGATAGAAGACCCCCGATGAGAGAGAAGCCGCGTCCCACACGGCTTCCACCACCAACGGTCTGAAGAACACCGGAGCCGCCAAGTCCCGAGTCCCCAGGTGGCCTCTGTCTTCGGCTGTCGACCCTGGTACTGCTGGCAGAAAGCAGAGATATGATGTGTGAGTGTGAGTCCGCACACTCAGTAATTCACAGTCCCAAACACAGTTAGGAGGGAGCACCTCCACCTCCAAATCACACACACTCGTGCAGCTCCTGGTCAACCACTTATCTGAGATGGGGTGTGAGGCGAAGCCGTCGCTGTCACACCAAACGCCAATCCTCCAGAAAAGGCAACACTCCAGGAAAACGGCTGCAATAGAAGTTCAGGTTATTACACACACAGTGTCAGTCAGCAGAGAAATTACCTTGGTACTGGTAGTCGATTTCTTGGCGAGGAGGTGGAGTTGCAGTCCGGCTTTTATGGTGGTGATGATGATGAACGAGTGACAGCTGGTGCAGGGGATGAATGACAGCTGTCACTTCTTCTAGGTCTGGCGCCCTCTCGTGCCTGGAGCCCGCACTCCAAGCAAGGCGCCCTCTGGTGGTGGTGGGCCAGCAGTACCTCCTCTTCAGCGGCCCACACAACACTTTTCTTGCTATCAAAATTCAAATATGCCATCAATTTCTTGCATTCAAAATTCAAATATGCCATATATTGCTTGCAGTCAAAATTCAAATATGTCGCCCATTTCATGCATTCAAAATTAAAATATGACGTCCATTTCTTGCAGTCAAAATTCAAATATGCCAGCCATTTCTTGCAGTAAAAATTCAAATATGCCGTCCATTCCTTGCAGTCAAAATACAAATACGCCGTGTGTTGCTTGCAGTCAAATTTCAAATATGCCGTCCTTTTATTGCATTCAAAATTCAAATATGCCATCCATTTCTGGCAGTCAAAATTCAAATATGCCGTATGTTACTTGCAGTAAAAATTCAAATATGCAGTCCATTTCTTGCAGTCAAAATTCAAATATGCAGTCCATTTCTTGCAGTCAAAATTCAAATATCCTGCGTGTTGCTTTCAGTCAAAATTCAAATATGCCGTCCATTTCTTGAAGTCAAAATTCACATATTCCGTCCTTTTCTTGCATTCAAAATTCAAATATGCCGTGTGTTGCTTGCAGTCAAAATTCAAATATGCCGTATGTTGCTTGCAGTCAAAATTCAAAAATGCCGCTCTTTTCTTGCTATCAAAATTCAAAAATGCCGCTCTTTTCTTGCTACCAAAATTCAAATATGCTGTCCATTTTTTGCTGTCAAAATTGAAATATGCCATCCTTTTCTTGCATTCGAATTTCAAATATGCCGTCCATTCCTTGCAGTCAAAATTCAAATGTGCCATGTGTTGCTTGCAGTCAAAATTCACATATGCCGTATGTTGCTTGCAGTCAAAATTCAATATGTCACCCATTTCATGCATTCAAAATTAAAATATGACGTCCATTTCTTGCAGTCAAAATTCAAATATGCCAGCCATTTCTTGAAGTAAAAATTCAAATATTCCGTCCATTTCTTGCAGTCAAAATACAAATATGCCGTGTGTTGCTTGCAGTCAAAATTCAAATATGCCAGCCATTTCTTGAAGTAAAAATTCAAATATTCCATCCATTTCTGGCAGTCAAAATTCAAATATGCCGTATGTTACTTGCAGTAAAAATTCAAATATGCAGTCCATTTCTTGCAGTCAAAATTCAAATATGCAGTCCATTTCTTGCAGTCAAAATTCAAATATGCCATTCTTTTTTTGCATTCAAAATTCAAATATGTCGTCCATTTCTTGCAGTCAAAATTCAAATATCCTGCGTGCTGCTTTCAGTCAAAATTCAAATATGCCGTCCATTTCTTGAAGTCAAAATTCACATATTACGTCCTTTTCTTGCATTCAAAATTCAAATATGCCGTGTGTTGCTTGCAGTCAAAATTCAAATATGCCGTATGTTGCTTGCAGTCAAAATTCAAAAATGCCGCTCTTTTCTTGCTATCAAAATTCAAAAATGCCGCTCTTTTCTTGCTACCAAAATTCAAATATGCCGACAATTTCTTGCAGTCAAAATTCAAATATGCTGTCCATTTTTTGCTGTCAAAATTGAAATATGCCATCCTTTTCTTGCATTCGAATTTCAAATATGCCGTCCATTTCTTGCAGTCAAAATTCAAATGTGCCATGTGTTGCTTGCAGTCAAAATTCACATATGCCGTATGTTGCTTGCAGTCAAAATTCAATATGTCACCCATTTCATGCATTCAAAATTAAAATATGACGTCCATTTCTTGCAGTCAAAATTCAAATACGCCAGCCATTTCTTGAAGTAAAAATTCAAATATTCCGTCCATTTCTTGCAGTCAAAATACAAATATGCCGTGTGTTGCTTGCAGTCAAAATTCAAATATGCCATATGTTGCTTGTAGTCAAAATTGAAATATGCCGTCCTTTTCTTGCAGTCAAAATTTAAATATGCTGTGTGTTGCTTGCAGTCAAAATTCAAATATGCCATATGTTGCTTGCAGTCAAAATTCAAATATTCCATCCATTTCTTGCATTAAAAATTCAAATATGCCGTCCTTTTCTTGCAGTAAAAACTGAAATATGCCATCCTTTTCTTGCATTCAATGTTCAAATATGCCATCCATTTCTTGCAGTCAAAATTCAAATATGCCGTATGTTACTTGCAGTAAAAATTCAAATATGCCGTCCATTTCTTGCAGTCAAAATTGAAATATGCTGTGTGTTGCTTTCAGTCAAAATTCAAATATGTCGTGAATTTCTTGCAGTCAAAATTCAAATATGCCGTGTGTTGCTTGCAGTCAAAATTCAAATATACCGTGTGTTGCTTGCAGTCAAAATTTAAATATGCCATGTGTTGCTTGCAGTCAAAATTCACATATGCCGTATGTTGCTTGCAGTCAAAATACAAAAATGGCACTCTTTTCTTGCTATCAAAATTCAAATATGCTGTCCATTTCTTGCATTCAAAATTCAAATATGCTGTCAATTTCTTGAATTCAGAATTCAAATATGCCATATATTGCTTGCAGTCAAAATTCAAATACGTCGCCCATTTCATGCATTCAAAATTAAAATATGCCGTCCATTTCTTGGAGTCAAAATTCAAATATGCCGGCCATTTCTTGCAGTAAAAATTCAAATATGCCGTCCATTTCTTGCAGTCAAAATACAAATATGCCGTGTGTTGCTTGCAGTCAAAATTCAAATATGCCATATGTTGCTTGTAGTCAAAATTCAAATATGCTGTCCTTTTCTTGCATTCAAAATTCAAATATACCTTCCATTTATTGCAGTCAAAATTCAAATATGCCGTGTGTTGCTTGCAGTCAAAATTCAAATATGCAGTGTGCTGCTTGCAGTCAAAATGCACATATGCCGTATGTTGCTTGCAGTCAAAATTCAAAAATGGCGCTCTTTTCTTGCTATCAAAATTCAAATATGCTGTCCATTTCTTGCATTCAAAATTCAAATATGCCGACAATTTCTTGCATTCAAAATTCAAATATGCTTTCCATTTTTTGCTGTCAAAATTTAAATATGCCGTCCTTTTCTTGCATTCGAAATTCAAATATGCCATCCATTTCTTGCAGTCTAAATTCAAATATGGTGCGTGTTGCTTGCAGTCAAAATTAAAAAATGCTGTTCTTTTCTTGATTTCAAAATTCAAATATGCCATCCATTTCTTGCAGTCTAAATTCAAATATGGTGTGTGTTGCTTGCAGTCAAAATTAAAAAAATGTTGTTCTTTTCTTGATTTCAAAATTCAAATATGCCGTCCATTTCTTGCACTAAAAATTTAAATATGCCGTGCATTTCTTGCAGTCAAAATTCAAATATTCCATGTGTTGCTTGCATTCAAAATTGAAATATGCCGTCCATTTCTTGCAGTCAAAATTCAAATATTCCGTGTGTTGCTTGCATTCAAAATTCAAATATGCCATCCATTTCTTGCAGTCAAAATTCAAATATGCCTTATGTTGCTTGCAGTCAAAATACAAACATGCCGTATGTTGCTTGCAGTCAAAATTCAAAAATACTGTATGTTGCTTGCATTCAAAATACAAATATGCCATCCTTTTCTTGCAGTAAAAACTGAACTATGCCATCCTTTTCTTGCATTCAATTTTCAAATATGCCGTCCATTTCTTGCAGTCAAAATGCAAATATGGCGTTGTTGCTTGCAGTCAAAATTCAAATATGCCGTATGTTGTTTGCAGTAAAAATTCAAAAATGCCACTCTTTTCTTGCTATCAAAATTCAAATATGCTGACCATTTCTTGCATTCAAAATTCAAATATGCCGTCCATTTCTTGCATTCAAAATTCAAATATGCTGTCCATTTTTTGATGTCAAATTTGAAATATGCCATCCTTTTCTTGCATTCAAAATTCAAATATGCCGTTGTTTTCTTGATTTCAAAATTCAAATATGCTGTCCATTTCTTACAGTCAAAATTCAAAAATGCCATATATTGCTTGCAGTAAAAATTCAAATATGCTGGCCTTTTCTTGCATTTAAAAGTCAAAGATGCCGTCATTTTCTTGCAGTCAAAATTAAAAAATGCCGTATATTGCTTGCAGTAAAAATTCAAATATGCTGGCCTTTTCTTGCATTCAAAATTCAAAAATGCTGTATATTGCTTGCAGTAAAAATTCAAATATGCTGGCCTTTTCTTGCATTAAAAAGTCAAATATGCCATCCATTTCTTGCAGTAAAAATTAAAATATGCCGTCCATTTCTTGCATTCAAAATTCAAATATGCCATCCATTTCTTGCAGTCAAAATTCAAATATGCCGGCCATTTCTTGCAATCAAAATTAAAATATGCCGTCCATTTCTTGCAGTCAAAATTTAAATATGCCGTCCATTTCTTGCAGTCAAAATTCAAATATGCTGTGTGTTGCTTGCATTCAAAATCCAAATATGGCGGCCATTTCTTGCAGTCAAAATTGAAATATGCCGTTCTTTTTCTTTCATTCAGTATTCAAATATGCCGTCCATTTCTTGCAGTCAAAATTCAAATATGCCATCCTTTTCTTGCATTCAATTTTCAAATATGCCGTCCATTTCTTGCAGTCAAAATTCAAATATGCCGTCCATTTCTTGCAGTCAAAATTCAAATATGCCGTATGTTACTTGCAGTAAAAATTAAAATATGCCGTCCATTTGTTTCAGTCAAAATTTAAATATGCCGTTCATTTCTTGCAGTCAAAATTCAAATATGCTGTATGTTGCTTACAGTCAAAATTCAAATATGCCATATGTTGTGTCAGGAAAGATGACTTTAAGCTTGCTTTCAGCTTGTTTTCATCTTGGAATATAGTACGTGCAATGGGATTAATATACATGCTATTGAATTAAACTGAACAGTGTTTGGTACTTTCCCGGAGTAAGTGAGGTCATACCGGACTTTTCCATTACAAATGGGGAGGCCCACGGAATGAACTCAGTGGTGAAGATGATGGAATATGTCTAAGAATGATTCTAACATGACAAGTATGATCAAATGAAGTATTAATGTGTTAAAAATTAAGAGTTGATTAGAAAAAGTATGTTACAAATAAGTGAAATGAATGATTATATGAGTTGTTTTTCATAAAGAATGCAGAGTCAGAGGAAAAGAGGAAGTGATGTTGCAACGAGGCAAGAAAAGCTGATGATAAACAACTGATCAAATGATTAAGATGTTGATAAAATATGAAATGAATAATAAGGAATGGAAATGTTTGTATATGATCATATGAATTGTTTTTATGTGAAAGGAAGTTGTAATGAAATGATTGAATATGATTGATGTGATTCTAAAGAAATGATTTAAAAGATGAATTCTCAGAAAAGCTGAAGTGTTAACAGAAAAGAGGAACTTGAAAAATAAGTTACTGGCAAGGGGCCGCAGATGACTTCCAGTAAGGGAAGGAGAAGGGAGGAGGTTTTGAGTCACCAGCGTCCCCATAGTAACCAAGATCATCTGAGGACAACAAAGAGTCAAGCACATATATAAACTGTGAAACACCAGGAAACGGGGTTATTCTTCCAGGGAGAGATGCTGTTGCCACTTCTCCCCTGCTACGAGGAGATCACAAGACTTGACCATCTTGTGAGCAGCAATTGGAATCATGGAGTGAGAGGATTGGAGCCATAAGAGATCATTTGAGAGAGTTTTCAACTCCCACTCAGGCCGTCCAGTCACGGAGTAGCAGAGCACTGGAGAATAATCACTGGCCTTAAGTCTGAGTGGGGAAGGTTCAACGTTTTCTCTCTCTCAAGGAACATCACAGCATACCAGAATGGATTAGATCAACTTTTGGTTGATTGAAGAAGGAATAAACTCTTATGTGGATTAATTTCCCGAAGGATTACAACATCACACAAGGATCGTGGTCAGCTAACGACTAATAGCTGATGAAGAGGAAATCAAGTTCATCGAGCTGGGGACTTTAACCTCAAAAACCTTCTTCCCTCACTCCTAGAAAAATTGTTAAGAAGTCAATCCAGTCCAGTCAAAGTAAGATCAGACAGTATTATTGAATCAAAAACAAAAATCTCTGCCAATCATTATTCTAATTATACTTGAATTACTGTTGTGAAATTATCATCATATAACCTATTTTGATTATGTTGTCGGCACTTGCAAAACCTGCAATAAATTTCCAAGCATGCAGTTAAAGTGTTAAGGCTCGGACAGTGGATTTATTGATGCTTCTTAAGGTGTAAAAGTTAAAGTTTATTGGGTGTACAACATCAAAAAGTGATCTAAAAGGTTAGTCTGGTTTTTAATGAAAATAACACATCCTGGGGACTCGCTGTACGAGTCACTAAATTCAAAATCTAGCAACATTCCAAGAGCCCTGATCCATAAGAGGAGAGCTGCCGTTAACGGGCGTGGCCGGTTCGTATCCTGGTTCCAGAGAAGGCTATTTGACCGGGGTGCGAGATCAGCGTCAGCGGGGTGGACGTCCGGATGGAGGCAGTGAGCGGCTAGACAAATCTCCTCGCCACCAGCTTGAACAGCCTTTGTGCAGCCCTGCCGGGTAATACCCATGGAGACACGAAGGTCGGACCCCAGAGACGGAGAGCTGGTTTAGTACACAAACACACTCATCGGAGGGTGAGCGTGTGCCGTGTATCTAAAAAAAATAACGGGATCTGACACGTGGCACCCAAACAGGGACCTGACGAAGTGTAGTCGGGTCCGAGGAAGAATCCTGGCCAAAGGAGAGTCTTTGCCATTGGGTAGGTGGAAAGCCCCTGAGTGGATCACCAAAGGAGACAGTGTTGTGGAGAGTGTCGGCTGATGGCCTGTATCAATCAATCAATCAATTTTTTTTTTACATAGCGCCAAATCACAACAACAGTTGCCCCAAGGCGCCTTATATTGTAAGGCAAGGCCATACAATAATTATGTAAAACCCCAACGGTCAAAACGACCCCCTGTGAGCAAGCACTTGGCTACAGTGGGAAGGAAAAACTCCCTTTTAACTGGAAGAAACCTCCAGCAGAACCAGGCTCAGGGAGGGGCAGTCTTCTGCTGGGACTGGTTGGGGCTGAGGGAGAGAACCAGGAAAAAGACATGCTGTGGAGGGGAGCAGAGATCGATCACTAATGATTAAATGCAGAGTGGTGCATACAGAGCAAAAGAGAAAGAAACAGTGCATTGTGGGAACCCCCCAGCAGTCTACGTCTATAGCAGCATAACTAAGGGATGGTTCAGGGTCACCTGATCCAGCCCTAACTATAAGCTTTAGCAAAAAGGAAAGTTTTAAGCCTAATCTTAAAAGTAGAGAGGGTGTCTGTCTCCCTGATCTGAATTGGGAGCTGGTTCCACAGGAGAGGAGCCTGAAAGCTGAAGGCTCTGCCTCCCATTCTACTCTTACAAACCCTAGGAACTACAAGTAAGCCTGCAGTCTGAGAGCGAAGCGCTCTATTGGGGTGATATGGTACTACGAGGTCCCTAAGATAAGATGGGACCTGATTATTCAAAACCTTATAAGTAAGAAGAAGAATTTTAAATTCTATTCTAGAGTTAACAGGAAGCCAATGAAGAGAGGCCAATATGGGTGAGATATGCTCTCTCCTTCTAGTCCCTGTTAGTACTCTAGCTGCAGCATTTTGAATTAACTGAAGGCTTTTTAGGGAACTTTTAGGACAACCTGATAATAATGAATTACAATAGTCCAGCCTAGAGGAAATAAATGCATGAATTAGTTTTTCAGCATCACTCTGAGACAAGACCTTTCTAATTTTAGAGATATTGCGTAAATGCAAAAAAGCAGTCCTACATATTTGATTAATATGCGCTTTGAATGACATATCCTGATCAAAAATGACTCCAAGATTTCTCACAGTATTACTAGAGGTCAGGGTAATGCCATCCAGAGTAAGGATCTGATTAGACACCATGTTTCTAAGATTTGTGGGGCCAAGTACAATAACTTCAGTTTTATCTGAGTTTAAAAGCAGGAAATTAGAGATCATCCATGTCTTTATGTCTGTAAGACAATCCTGCAGTTTAGCTAATTGGTGTGTGTCCTCTGGCTTCATGGATAGATAAAGCTGGGTATCATCTGCGTAACAATGAAAATTTAAACAATACCGTCTAATAATACTGCGTAAGGGAAGCATGTATAAAGTGAATAAAATTGGTCCTAGCACAGAACCTTGTGGAACTCCATAATTAACTTTAGTCTGTGAAGAAGATTCCCCATTTACATGAACAAATTGTAATCTATTAGACAAATATGATTCAAACCACCGCAGCGCAGTGCCTTTAATACCTATGGCATGTTCTAATCTCTGTAATAAAATTTTATGGTCAACAGTATCAAAAGCAGCACTGAGGTCTAACAGAACAAGCACAGAGATGAGTCCACTGTCCGAGGCCATAAGAAGATCATTTGTAACCTTCACTAATGCTGTTTCTGTACTATGATGAATTCTAAAACCTGACTGAAACTCTTCAAATAGACCATTCCTCTGCAGATGATCAGTTAGCTGTTTTACAACTACCCTTTCAAGAATTTTTGAGAGAAAAGGAAGGTTGGAGATTGGCCTATAATTAGCTAAGATAGCTGGGTCAAGTGATGGCTTTTTAAGTAATGGTTTAATTACTGCCACCTTAAAAGCCTGTGGTACATAGCCAACTAACAAAGATAGATTGATCATATTTAAGATCGAAGCATTAAATAATGGTAGGGCTTCCTTGAGCAGCCTGGTAGGAATGGGGTCTAATAAACATGTTGATGGCTTGGATGAAGTAACTAATGAAAATAACTCAGACAGAACAATCGGAGAGAAAGAGTCTAACCAAATACCGGCATCACTGAAAGCAGCCAAAGATAACGATACATCTTTGGGATGGTTATGAGTAATTTTTTCTCTAATAGTTAAAATTTTGTTAGCAAAGAAAGTCATGAAGTCATTACTAGTTAAAGTTAATGGAATACTCAGCTCAATAGAGCTCTGACTCTTTGTCAGCCTGGCTACAGTGCTGAAAAGAAACCTGGGGTTGTTCTTATTTTCTTCAATTAGTGATGAGTAGAAAGATGTCCTAGCTTTACGGAGGGCTTTTTTATAGAGCAACAGACTCTTTTTCCAGGCTAAGTGAAGATCTTCTAAATTAGTGAGACGCCATTTCCTCTCCAACTTACGGGTTATCTGCTTTAAGCTACGAGTTTGTGAGTTATACCACGGAGTCAGGCACTTCTGATTTAAAGCTCTTTTTCAGAGGAGCTACAGCATCCAAAGTTGTCTTCAATGGGGATGTAAAACTATTGACGAGATACTCTATCTCACTTACAGAGTTTAGGTAGCTACTCTGCACTGTGTTGTTATATGGCATTAGAGAACATAAAGAAGGAATCATATCCTTAAACCTAGTTACAGCGCTTTCTGAAAGACATCTAGTGTAATGAAACTTATTCCCCACTGCTGGGTAGTCCATCAGAGTAAATGTAAATGTTATTAAGAAATGATCAGACAGAAGGGAGTTTTCAGGGAATACTGTTAAGTCTTCTATTTCCATACCATAAGTCAGAACAAGATCTAAGATATGATTAAAGTGGTGGGTGGACTCATTTACATTTTGAGCAAAGCCAACTGAGTCTAATAATAGATTAAATGCAGTGTTGAGGCTGTCATTCTCAGCATCTGTGTGGATGTTAAAATCGCCCACTATAATTATCTTATCTGAGCTAAGCACTAAGTCAGACAAAAGGTCTGAAAATTCACAGAGAAACTCACAGTAACGACCAGGTGGACGATAGATAATAACAAATAAAACTGGTTTTGGGGACTTCCAATTTGGATGGACAAGACTAAGAGTCAAGCTTTCAAATGAATTAAAGCTCTGTCTGGGTTTTTGATTAATTAATAAGCTGGAATGGAAGATTGCTGCTAATCCTCCACCCCGGCCCGTGCTACGAGCATTCTGACAGTTAGTGTGACTCGGGGGTGTTGACTCATTTAAACTAACATATTCATCCTGCTGTAACCAGGTTTCTGTAAGGCAGAATAAATCAATATGTTGATCAATTATTATATCATTTACCAACAGGGACTTAGAAGAGAGAGACCTAATGTTTAATAGACCACATTTAACTGTTTTAGTCTGTGGTGCAGTTAAAGGTGCTATATTATTTTTTTCTTTTTGAATTTTTATGCTTAAATAGATTTTTGCTGGTTGTTGGTGGTCTGGGAGCAGGCACCGTCTCTACAGGGATGGGGTAATGAGGGGATGGCAGGGGGAGAGAAGCTGCAGAGAGGTGTGTAAGACTACAACTCTGCTTCCTGGTCCCAACCCTGGATAGTCACGGTTTGGAGGATTTAAGAAAATTGGCCAGATTTCTAGAAATGAGAGCAGCTAACAGATACAGAAAAACACCGCTGTGCTCCGGAACAGGAAGTGATACAATACCGCAGTGAGAGCCAACCACCAGTAGAGGCAAGCAAGAGCAAAGATATAGGTCCAGTAACGGCTTGAAACATATCTGTTCTCCAGAGGTGTGAAAATTTGGAGGCGCCCACCAGAAGGACAAAGTAAAGACAACAGGAATAAGTATCCCAGGGAGCTGGGATCAAGGACGAGAAGCAGACGTGTCACTGCTGGATCGTCTGTACTGGGACGAGAAGCAGACGTGGATAGCTTGCTGGATCGTCACGAAATGATGAGGAAGGGAAGCAGGCGAGGGAGCCTGCTGGATCGGATCATCAAGAGAGCAGGTATGAGAGTATACCATGCAAAGTGGTGATCTACAAGAGAGAATAGGATCATCACCCCATGAGGTTTCTCAGGGGAGAAGCGGGAAAAGGAGCAGCTGATTTAGAGTTAACCTCTGGAATTAGCGCTGAATAGCCAAGTAGTCTGTCACTCATCCCTGACTCAAGGCGCCAAGAGAGGCTTTGACAGGCAGACGACTCGAGACGACAAGGACCATAGCATAGGAGACGACAGTGGTGGAATCGCCAATCTCAGCAACCGAGAGAATAAAGGGAGGATAATCATTACGAAACAGTAAGGTTAGTGTCAAAAACAAGCAGTGAAAATATGGCTGAAGAAGAGTCAGGACCCGTAGCAACCCCTGAATCCAAACATGACGAGGGAAAAGAAGTGGATATTCGGCCACACAGAGTGGTATTGTATGGACGAGGATATGATTCTTGGGCAGAAACAGTTCAAAAATATGTCAGAGATCAAAGTGTACAAACTAATGAAGAAAGTTTCAAAGAAGCTATGGCAGGAACTATACACACATTAGGGATATATTATCCAGGTAAGCATAAGGAGGGGCAGATCCTGGCCGTTTTGGAGAGCCCACCAGTCCCAAAGGACAAGACGGGGACCAGAGAGTGGCTTGAGTGGTGGTGTAAACTTCTTGGAGAAGAGTGGAAAAGAGGACAAATCACCACCTTAATAAGTCCTAAGAAAAGTTATGACTCCGTAGTAAAAATGACAGCTGGGTTGTTGGGAATAGAGACGGTCCTGGTAGATGTTAAAGCAAAATCAGCGTCCGTGTATGCTGAGTTTAAGTCCATGGCAGAACGGCTAAAGGGGTTAGGAAGAATACTTAAGGAACAATATCCTATAATGGAAGATATGAGTGGAAGTCAGATCCTCGACAATGAAGACGAGGGCAAGATAGATTTCCAGGCCGAACCCGAACAAAGTGATGAGGAAAACAAGCCAGAGGGAAGTGGAGATGAATTGACATCCCCGGGAGGTCCTAATTCTGGAGGAAATGGTCAAGAATATAAAAGCCCGGACCAGCTCCACACAAGCTTTGACCCAGTGTGGCCAAATTTGCCCTTAGGAAGTGTGAGAGGAACAACCTCAACAGTTAAAAAACAGACAGAACGCCTGGTTGAGCAGGAGAAAAGACGAAGAAGCCTTCAGGGAGTATCTGGACAGATATTCCATCAATTGCCGGAATGTGGGCCCAGAAGCTTGGGACAGCTTAAAGCTGAAGAATGTGTTGCCGGACCGAGTTACCATATTAAAGAGGAAGGGCGTTCACAGGAAATCTTTAGAAAATCTAAAGCAAAAACCCACCATGTATACACTGAATCTGACTACATGGAGGACTTGAACCCTATGCCCGAAGGAATCAAAAAAATGGTGACCCAAGATGGAAGACGGGCATATCATTATTTTGGCAGTCCTTGGGATATAGATGGAGATAGTCTCATTGTCTTCACAAATCACAGACTGAAAATTGCCAACCGAAAATTCCGAGCAAAGATCAAGGAGCGGGCAGGCAAAGAATACCAAGAAGACCTTAAGAATATAAAGGGGAGAAGTCTGGACGGAAAATCGATGGTGATAACAAGCACACCACGAATGGATTATCATGCACTCATACATGTGCCCTATGAAAGCTACCCAGGGAGAGAAAATTCAATCGAATACACAGGGGGAAATGTTGAAAACTCTGGGAACAGCTACTGATTTGGCCAAAGAACGCCAGCATCGGCGAGTGGTAATATGTGTGGACGGATTACGATCTGGACATATGACATGGGAAGAGGCAGAAAAGGTTGCCATGACAGCCATGAACCTACACATGCGTACCCAGGAGTATGGGGATCAATGAGAGAAATAGTGGTGGTCACTAGCAATGAGCAGGAGCAAGATCGAGTGAGAAGGGCACTTGAAGCGGTGAACCTAGGACCAAATAGAGCAGGTCCAAAGAAGGGTGCAGTTGGAGCAAGTGGAGTGGCAACTAGTCCCCCGTTAGTGATGCAGCCCATTCCCATGGCGACAAGTGAGAAAAGATCAGTACATGCTGTGGGAGTGCAGTGATTAAGGATTAAAACCCCACGACCAACATTAAAACAAGTTGCAAGTGGGCTCCAGACTATCATACACTCGACAGGCTCCCAATCACGGATGAGAGAGTCTTTTCAGGCTCCTCCACCGGATAATGGAGAAGAGGATCCTATATTCATTCCTCTACCTGTCGGAAATACCGAAGCAACTGGGTCACCCTGAAAGTCAGAACAAAACGGGGACCCACAAACACAAGACCCACGTCCTCCCCATGAATCTGATATGGATTAGGACCAGGAAAGAGAGTCTGAAGAGGAAATCAATCCACAAGACTCAGAAGAGGATGAACCGCTATCTGTGGTAGGGGAAAGAGAAGTCTCACGCCCAGAACTACGAACTGGATGCTACAGAGGACGAAAGAAAGAAGTTGGGGTGTATAATGTGCGTGTAGCCTCTGAGAGAATTGCAAGAGATCTCAGGGTCAACCCAGTGGAGACCCGAGATAAGCGACAAACCTATGCTCCAGAAGTTGGACAAACTGGGTATGACATCCCAGAAGAGTGGATAGAGCGACAAGATGAAAAGAAAACTCTCGAGGTAACAGCTACTGTTGGAGAGTGGGCTAATATACTAATGTGGCCCTTCTATCCTACACTGACTGCCTGTAAAGAGTTAACAAATAACTTCAGAGTCGCCTATTTAGGCGTTGCCCATGATGTGATGTTGAGAAAACTAAAAACAGCAGCTTTACGCTGGTCACGGCAAGTGTTGAGAGAAACCAATGAAGAAAATCTGGATGATGAGGGAGAAACAATTCCACCATCGTCAGGATTACAAGCGAGCCTCCCAAATCAGAACTTTCCAGCTGGATCTAGAGAGCAAAGTCTGCCAGCAATTCAAGCTGAAATTCAAGCAGATGGCAGGGAATTCCGTGAATTCAAGAAATTAAAGATGCTGGTGAGAGAGAAAGAACCAAATGAAGACCTAAAGGACTATTTGAAAGAAGTGTGGCCCCTTATTGACAGAGCTTCTAACAGTGAAGAGGGTAAATCTATGTGGCTAGCCCAAGTTACCAGTCAACCCATCAGTCGGGGTGAACCAGCATGAAACCATTATGCCAGGTTAGTGTTGGAAGATCCCAACGATGAAGATTCCCATATTGCTCGAGCTAAAGCTGGACTAGACAAAGGTCAAACATTGGTTCAAGTTTGGCATGGGCAAAAACAGACGATTTTGCCACAACGCTATGTTAGGGCACTGAGAGAGGTCACTAAAGGAAGAAGAGGGGAGATAACCTTTGTGAAAATGCCCATAGATGGCACTACAGTCCCACAAATGGACGCGGTGGTAAAAAGCTGGGATCTGGAGCAGCAGTTCTATGAAGAAAAGAGGAAGAAGGAGAGCACACCGAGATCGGGACAAAAACCGGTGGGAGTGGAGAAAAGAAATTCAGTGCCTAAACCACCACCTCCTCAGTCACATCAAACACCACAGAGGAATAATCAAAGGCCTCCAGTTGGACAATGGAGCTCTCGGCCGAGAGGTCCACCACCTCCACCAGCACAATCGCGACCTACAGCTGCACCTCGTAGTGGTGGCTATCTCCCTAAAGAGGAGTACGACAAATTAACTCCAGAACAAAGGAAAGCCCTCCAGGAAGTCCGCCAAGCTACAGCGGTGGCTGGAGGGCAAAAGAAGTAATGGCTTCAGAGGCGCGGGTCACGCTAGACCATGCCTACTGGGAAGGGGACAATATCTACACTGATGTGGATGGAGAACCGTACCTGGTGGACACGGGAGCAGAGGTGTCCATGACCCGCAGAAACCTCGAGACCAAAGGATACCTATTGATCCAGTATGAAAATGCAGCAACGGAGAAAAGACCATTTGGAATATGGAAAGGGGTAGTTTGGATAAAAGGCCCCTTTAATTTGATAACAGTCAAGGATTTGAGAGAATTGCATCGGCCCAAAAGACTTCGAACCCTAATAAGACGACGAGTGAAAAAATTACAAGCAAGAGTTGTACGAATGGATATGACTCCAATTGGAAAGAGTCCGGTAAGCTGGTACAAAGAAGTGGATGTACCAGCTGTCACAGAAGAAAAGATTGAAGAAAGCGATTTCTCTGAAGCAGGGAAAGAAAAATTGAGGGAAATTATCTCCAAAGCAAAAGTAGCATGATTTAAAAATGATTGTGGAGATTTGGGGGCTAAACACATTCATGTCATCGAAGGAGGAGTACATCCACCGGTGCGACAATATCCCTTGAACCCTGGAGCGGTTGAGGAAATGGATAAAATAGTAAAAGAATTGGAAGCTTTGGGGATCATTCGAGTGGAATTGAATCCGATCACTAACAGCCCCATCCAAGCAGTTAAGAAGCCAGAGTCAGCAGGAGGAGGCTGGAGACCAGTAATCAACTTCAAGGCTCTCAATCGACGAACAATAGCCAATAGAGCGAGCTTGATAAATCCCCAAGGAGCACTGAAAATGCTCCAAATTAAGAAATACAAATCATGCATTGATCTGGCAAATGGATTCTTTTCCCTGCGATTAGCAAAACAGTCACAAGGGAAAACAGCATTCACACATAAGGGGAAAAGTGTTGTGTGGGCCGCCAGAAGAGGAGGTACTGCTGGCCCACCACCAGAGGGCGCCCTGCCTGAAGTGCGGGCTTCAGGCACGAGAGGGCGCTGCCGCCACGGACACAGCCGGGAGTGACAGCTGTCACTCATTATTTCCTGACAGCTGTCACTCATTCTTCATCATCTCACTCCATAAAACCCAGACGTCATCTCCACCTCATCGCAGAGATATCGTACTTCTATGGAGGTAACTTTCTCTGCCTGTATTGATTAATTGTGTTGCAGCTGTCTTACCAGAGGACCGGCGTGGGTCGCGACTGTTTCGTCCTACGTCCCGCCAGATAAGTGGTTACACAGACGCTGCACGAGTGTGTATTAGAGGTGGAGGTGGCATTCCCACCGTTGTTGTTACGGGGTGTACACACACCCACACTTGACTGTTTTTGCTCTTCGCCAGCAGTACCAGATCCGACAGTCAGGGACGGTGATCACCTGGGAATTCGGGACTTGGCGGCTCCAGTATTCACCAGGTTCGGTGGCGGCGGAAATCGTGTGGTTCCGGCTCTTCTCAGGACAGACGTCTTCTATCCTCGAGCCTGTCCACACGTCACCTTTGTGGATTGACTGTTATCAAATTCTGAGATTGTCTGTATATTCGTTGTGCACCTTCACAACATTAAATTGTTACTTTTTGGCTCATCTATTGACCGTTCATTTGCGCCCCCTGTTGTGGGTCTGTGTCACTACACTTTCACAACAAAAAGTTATGTGTGGCAATGACTCCCGCAGGGATACAGAAATTCACCAAATGTGTTTCAAGCAGCAGTAATGGAAATATTGAAAGATCTGGGAGTAACAGTCTACATCGATGATGTGTTTATCGCAGATGATGATGAAAATGAACACCTAATGCGGCTGCAAAAGGTGATACAGAAGCTCACAGAAGCTGGATTAAAACTCAACCTGAAGAAATGTCAGTTTGGACAATTCAAGGTTAACTATTTGGGATTCCAGGTATCATCAGACCTGGGACTCTCAGAAGTATACCGAGAAAAATTGAGCCAGATTAAACCACCTCAATCTGAGAATGACCTACAGAAAATATTGGGATTGTGTAACTATGTGAGAGATCATGTTCCACACTATCAGAGATACGCAAAGCCCCTTTATGCTCGTCTCAAGAAGAAACCTAATGGACAAGAATGGATTTGGACAGCTACAGATCAGGATTGCTTGGAAAAGCTAAAGAAAGCCATTCAAGACGCAGTTAGGCTGGAGCCGCATAGTCTGACTACTCGTCTGCTAGCTGAAATAAGCTGTGAAGAAGAGGATTTGGTGGTAACAGTGAGCAACGAAGGAGGGGGTATGGTAACATTGTGGAGCTATACTCTGTCTTCAATTGAGAGAAAATATCCACCGGAAGAAAAAGAACTGGCAGTCCTGGCTAGATATTGGAGTGCGTTAAAAGAACTTGCACAAGGTCAGGGAATAAAAGTTATCACTCAAAGCCAAGTCCACCGGTTCCTAAGGAAAGGAACTGTTGAGAGTACTAAAGCCACAAATGCCAGATGGGGAAGGTGGGAGGACATCCTGCTAGACCCTGAGCTGGAAATTGGGCCAAAACAGTCGGCGCCACAAAGTTACCGAAGGACAGGCAACTCCCTATGGAGCCATACGAATGGACTATGTACATTGATGGATCAAAGAAGGGTACAGACAATATAGCTTATTGGGGCTATATTCTGAAGTATCAAGATAAGGAGAAATATCGTCGAAAAGGTCAAACGCCAGGGAGTGCCCAAGCCGGAGAAGTTACAGCAATACTGGAAGGACTCTTGGAGTTAAACAAGAGGAAAGTAAAAAGGGCTAAAGTGGTTACAGACAGTCATTACTGCGCACAAGCCCTGAAAGAGGACTTATCCATTTGGGAAGAAAATGGATTCGAGGAAGCTAAGGGGAAGCCTGTAGCTCATATGGATTTGTGGAGGAAAACAGCCGAGTTGAGGCTAACAATGGACTTAGATGTGGTACATCAGAAGGCCCATGTAAAAGAAGGAACACACTGGAGCGGGAACGAAGAAGTGGACCGCTATGTGCAGCTGAGAAAAGTCGTCGTTGTCGGGATCGAGAAGTGGGAACAGACACCCAAGGGAAGGGTAGTTCCAAAAGAGTCCGTGAAAGAAGTGGTGCTGGCCGTACATGAAGCGCTTGGCCATGCAGGCACCATTCCCACATGGAAGGAGCTGGAGAAGCTGCAACTTTGGATTCTGAGAAACCAAGTCTACCGAGTTCTCAAGGACTGTGAAGTATGTGGTCGATACAATGCAGGACGACGAGGACAAAGGGTGGATGGTTTCACCATAAAGAGTACTGTTCCATGGGGATCAGTATGCATGGATGTTGCCGGGCCCATGGGAAAGGAGAGAAGTATCTGTTGGTGCTTGTGGACTCTATGTCGGGCTATGTGACTGTTAAGCCTGTGAGAAAAGCCAACGGCAGCAGTGTGATCAGCATGTTGGATCAAGTGTGTTCAAATCTGGGGATACCTAAGGAGCTGAGGACGGATAATTAATAATTTCTTGCACTAAAAATTTAAATATGCCGTGCATTTCTTGCAGTCAAAAGTGAGCGGCTAGACTAATCTCCTCGCCACCAGCTTGAACAGCCTTTGTGCAGCCCTGCCAGGTAATACCCATGGAGACACGAAGGTCGGACCCCAGAGACGGAGAGCTGGTTTAGTACACAAACACACTCATCGGAGGGTGAGCGTGTGCCGTGTATCTAAAAAAAATAACGGGATCTGACAGTTGCTTGCAGTCAAAATTCAAATATGCCGTCCTTTTCTTGCATTAAAAATTCTAATATGCCATCCTTTACGTGCAGTCAAAATTCAAATATGCCGTGTGTTGACTGCAGACAAAATTCAAATATGCCTTATGTTGCTTGCAGTCAAAATTCAAAAATGGCGCTCTTTTCTTGCTATCAAAATTCAAATATGCTGTCCATTTCTTGCATTCAAAATTCAAATATGCCGTCAATTTCTTGCATTCAAAATTCTAATATGCTGTCCATTTTTTGATGTCAAAATTGAAATATGCCGTCCTTTTCTTGCATTTGAAATTCAAGTATGCCATCCAATTCCTGCAGTCTAAATTCAAATATGGTGTGTGTTGCTTGCAGTCAAAATTCAAATATGCCGTTCTTTTCTTGATTTCAAAATTCAAATATGCCGTCCATTTCTTGTATTCAAATATGCCGTCCATTTCTTGCAGTCAAAATTCAAATATGCCATCCATTTCTTGCATTTAGTATTCAAATATGCCGTCCATTTCTTGCAGTCAAAACTGAAATATGCCGTCCTTTTCTTGCATTCAGTATTCAAATATGCCGTCCATTTCTTGCAAACAAAATTCAAATATGCCATCCTTTTCTTGCAGTCAAAATTCAAATATGCCTTATGTTGCTTGCAGTCAAAATACAAACATGCCATATGTTGCTTGCATTCAAAATTCAAATATGCCGTTCTTTTCTTGATTTCAAAATTCAAATATGCCGTCCTTTTCTTGCATTCAAAATTAAAATATGCCATATGTTGCTTGCAGTCAAAATTCAAATATGCCATCCATTTCTTGCAGTCAAAATTCAAATATGCCGTCCATTTCTTGCATTCAAAATTCAAATATGCCGTCAATTTCTTGCATTCAAAATTCTAATATGCTGTCCATTTTTTGATGTCAAAATTGAAATATGCCGTCCTTTTCTTGCATTTGAAATTCAAGTATGCCATCCAATTCTTGCAGTCTAAATTCAAATATGGTGTGTGTTGCTTGCAGTCAAAATTCAAATATGCCGTTCTTTTCTTGATTTCAAAATTCAAATATGCCGTCCTTTTCTTGCATTCAAAATTAAAATATGCCATATGTTGCTTGTAGTCAAAATTGAAATATGCTGTCCTTTTCTTGCATTCAAAATTCAAATATGCCGTATGTTACTTGCAGTAAAAATTCAAATATGCTGTCCATTTCTTGCAGTCAAAATTCAAATATGCCATTCTTTTCTTGCATTCAAAATTCAAATATGCCGTCCATTTCTTGCAGTCAAAATTGAAATATGTTGTCCACTTCTTGCAGTGAAAAATTAAAATATGCCATATGTTGCTTGCAGTAAAAATTCAAATATGCTGGCCTTTTCTTGCATTTTAAAGTTAAATATGCTGTCCTTTTCGTACAGTCAAAATTCAAATATGCCGTCCATTTCTTGCATTCAAAATTCAAATATGCCGTCAATTTCTTGCATTCAAAATTCAAATATGCCGTCCATTTCTTGCAGTCAAAATTAAAAAATGCCGTGTGTTGCTTGCAGTCAAAATTCAAATATGCCGTCCATTTCTTGCAGTCAAAATTCAAATATGCCGTCCATTTCTTGCAGTCAAAATTCAAATATGCCATTCTTTTCTTGCATTCAAAATTCAAATATGCCGTCCATTTCTTGCAGTCAAAATTCAAATATGCCGTCCATTTCTTGCAGTCAAAATTCAAATATGCCTTTCTTTTCTTGCATTCAAAATTCACATATGCCGGCCATTTCTTGTAGTCAAAATTCAAATATGCCGTTCTTTTCTTGCATTCAAAATTCAAATATGCCATTCTTTTCTTGCATTCAAAATTCAAATATGCCGTCCATTTCTTGCAGTCAAAATTCAAATATGCCGTCCATTTCTTGCAGTCAAAATTCAAATATGCCGTCCATTTCTTGCAGTCAAAATTCAAATATGCCGTCCATTTCTTGCAGTCAAAATTCAAATATGCAGTCCATTTCTTGCATTCAAAATTCAAATACACCTTTCTTTTCTTGCATTCAAAATTCAAATATGCCGTCCATTTCTTCCTGTCAAAATTCAAATATGCCTTTCTTTTCTTGCATTCAAAATTCACACATGCCGGCCATTTCTTGTAGTCAAAATTCAAATATGCTGTCCTTTTCTTGCATTCAAAATTCAAATATGCCATCCATTTCTTGCATTCAAAATTCAAATATGCCGTATGTTACTTGCAGTAAAAATTCAAATATGCCGTCCATTTCTTGCAGTCAAAATTCAAATATGCCATTCTTTTCTTGCATTCAAAATTCAAATATGTCGTCCATTTCTTGCAGTCAAAATTGAAATATGTTGTCCACTTCTTGCAGTGAAAAATTAAAATATGCCATATGTTGCTTGCAGTAAAAATTCAAATATGCTGGCCTTTTCTTGCATTTTAAAGTTAAATATGCTGTCCTTTTCGTACAGTCAAAATTCAAATATGCCGTCCATTTCTTGCATTCAAAATTCAAATATGCCGTCAATTTCTTGCATTCAAAATTCAAATATGCCGTCCATTTCTTGCAGTCAAAATTAAAAAATGCCGTCCATTTCTTGCAGTCAAAATTAAAAAATGCCGTGTGTTGCTTGCAGTCAAAATTCAAATATGCCGTCCATTTCTTGCAGTCAAAATTCAAATATGCCGTCCATTTCTTGCAGTCAAAATTCAAATATGCCGTCCATTTCTTGCAGTCAAAATTCAAATATGCCTTTCTTTTCTTGCATTTAAAATTCAAATATGCCGTCCATTTCTTGCAGTCAAAATTCAAATATGCCTTTCTTTTCTTGCATTCAAAATTCACATATGCCGGCCATTTCTTGTAGTCAAAATTCAAATATGCCGTTCTTTTCTTGCATTCAAAATTCAAATATGCCATTCTTTTCTTGCATTCAAAATTCAAATATGCTATCCATTTCTTGCAGTCAAAATTCAAATATGCCGTCCATTTCTTGCAGTCAAAATTCAAATATGCCGTCCATTTCTTGCATTCAAAATTCAAATACACCTTTCTTTTCTTGCATTCAAAATTCAAATATGCCGTCCATTTCTTCCTGTCAAAATTCAAATATGCCTTTCTTTTGTGGCAGTCAAAATTCAAATATGCCGTCCATTTCTTGCATTCAAAATTCAAATATGCCTTTCTTTTCTTGCATTCAAAATTCACATATGCCGGCCATTTCTTGTAGTCAAAATTCAAATATGCCGTTCTTTTCTTGCATTCAAAATTCAAATATGCCATTCTTTTCTTGCATTCAAAATTCAAATATCCCGTCCATTTCTTGCAGTCAAAATTGCAATATGCTGTGTGTTGCTTGCAGTCAAAATTCAAATATGCCGTCCATTTCTTGCAGTCAAAATTCAAATATGCCGTTCTTTTGTTGTTGTCAAAATTATACTTGACCATCTGCAGGTCCAAAGAAAATCAAAAATCAACATCTGTTGATTTGCATAAAGTTTTGGACTCACCTTCTGATCCTTGAAAACAAAATTCAAGTTCATCACCTTCTGGATGCAGCAAAGTATACATAGATGATTAATTTACAAACATCCTAACTGCAGCATTACATTGGAAGAGTTTAAAATTTGCAGCCAATCAGACGGCGATATACACACCTGTGATGAGAGCTGAACAAATGTTCACCTTACCTGCAGTAATCTCACCTGTATTGAAATGCCACACTGATGTACATATGGACAGCAGGACTGAAGAATGAACATGAAAACCCTGATTACAAATGAAAACAGACACTACAAACAGTAATTAAAGGGTGATTTTAGTTGGCCCCAACCACGCTGTTGTGTGGCTGGGGTGCCTGGCTGGCTTTTGTTTCTGTTTTCTGTCTTTCCTTCCAGGTGGCATGCGTTCAGGACTGAGTGGCTGATGTGTGGCTGAGTTATCAGGACCTCACCCTGATCACCTGAGGCTTGTCATGTGCAGCTCGTCAGGACTCACAGCTGTGGTGCATCTGTATGGATTGGGGCATGGTTGCATTTAAGTCTGGAGTACACAGTGTGTATTTGCCAGAGACTCGACCTTGTGACCAGACGGGTGAGATCGACGTTTGGAGAACCATCTCATCATTATGGACGCAGAGACCGTACCAGGTTTGATGCCATGGTCTGTGAAAGAGGAGGGGGTGAGGTCTCACGCTCGTCAGCACACTTCTTGAGGTACTTTACGTTTTGTGACTAACATGAGTACAGTCAGTAGATGTGGTGTCCCTCA
Organism: Thalassophryne amazonica; assembly: GCF_902500255.1. Taxonomy (NCBI): domain Eukaryota; kingdom Metazoa; phylum Chordata; class Actinopteri; order Batrachoidiformes; family Batrachoididae; genus Thalassophryne; species Thalassophryne amazonica. Next base: position 92,127,991 of record NC_047115.1, read on the forward strand.
CACCTTATTATATTGAGCTGTTATGTTAGTCGTTTAATCAGCTTCCACTGCAGTGGAGAATTGAACTGGGTGTTCCATGCCTGCAGGGTGGGAAGCTGATTGGTGATTAAGCCAGGAAGTGTTTGCTGATTATGTACACCTTTGAGTGGTCTCTCTGTGTGTGGAGTGGTGGACTCACATTATGGTTTCTTCTTTCACAGACTCGGTTGGTCGCGGCCACCTGGGGGGTGTCGGCGGGGTCCTTGGGTCCGAACTGTTCTGGCTCCGGACCGTTTGTGCTGCTGGGAGCGCACCGTTTTTCCACCTCGCCAGACCGCGCACTTATTGGTTATTAATTGAGCACTCACTGTTATGTCATTAAATTCTGTTATCCTTTGAACCGTGCTCTGTTTCCTTTATGCTGGGTCCTAATGTCAAACGCTGGGTCGGTGCTCCGACTGCGTCCGACACATAACACACGCCACCTAAAGTGAGGCTCAACCATTGTGCACAGCCCCTCCTGAGACAAAAGACAGTGACAGAGTAAATGAATGTGTTCATAAGTAAGTTATCAATTTACAGGCATCCTATTAGGACTATGAACATATACATTTTGCAGATGATTAGTATAATCATCCAAAGATAACTATCAAAGTATTTTTGCAGATTATTAATATTATGGCATCCCATTATCATGATTAATTCATATATGCCAGGCTATTATTATACTAACACCCTATCTAAGGACATGCTATCTGTCTGAATGAACAACATGTCTTATGAAGTGGAATCTGACTGTCCGTCTGTTGCTTGCAGTCAAAATTCAAATATGCCGTTCTTTTCTTGCATTCAAATTAAAACTCTCATTTGAAACTGCTTTCTCTGTTTTATGCTTTTGTCATGGAAGAAAAAATAAATAAATAAAAAGGCTTAGGTTTATTTTTAATCAACCCATTTTAGCGTCTTCTCAGTTCAAGAAATATGAAATTAAAAAGAGAAAATTCAATTAATCCAGACATAAAAATATTGATAGCTTAGTTTTGATAAACTTTTAAAAACAGACATCTCCATGGTGACATCAACTTTATTTTGAAATTTGACACATCTGTTGGCCATTTTAATCCAGAATTTTAACGTAGACCTGCATTGAAATAAATGTGGTCAGATTTCAGAAAGAAATAGCTGATATGTATTTATAAGACCCTTGTGAATGGAGTAAAGTTAATATATAAGCCCAAATTTGTAATTCAGCGGAGAAATCTTCATTTAAAAATGACAAATTTGCAGCTAAAATTTAGCCGTCTGTGAAAACAGTTTGTACAGCCGTATCATTTCCATGATGTCAGGGACAAGACGACGTGCTCCCGCCTTCAGTCCGATCCCACATTGAAATTGATTTTATCTGTTAGTAATGTTACTTATACACATCCTGGTTTCAACATCCAAAAGTAAGCTGCAATGAATGTGAGATACAGATCTGTGTGCTCATATCAGCAATGACTTCGACAGCAGGCGGCGCCGTTCTTCCTCTCCAGCTCTCTGCCTCCACTGCGCTTATTAAGTCTGCGGGCTCGTTAACGAGCTCGTTAACCACCGATGCGGGCCACTCACACCGCCCGTGTCTGCTTTGCAGCCGGTGTTGTACCAGATTCAGCGCACAACACCGGCATTACCTCTCTGTCTACTGAATGGAGCTGCAGCACACTTGGCACAAGTCCTGAGATTACGCTCGCTGTTTTAATGCGAAGCGGCCGGTACACCTGTTGCTGCAAGGACAGACTTCTTGCCGCAAAATCCACAGCACCACACGTCTCGGCAATCGGAGCCCCAGAGCTCCATGGATGCTGAGAGAGGTTTATACGAGGTCTATTAGATAATAAACCGACCCTTTTATTTATTTTTTTAACTATATGGATTTGAATGACGTGCGATTACACCAGTCATGCTTGAACCCTCGTGCGCATACGTGAGTTTTTTCACGCGTGTCGGTGACGTCATTTCCCTGTGGGCAGGCCTTGAGTGAGATGTGGTCCCGCCCTCTCGGCTGAATTCCTTTGTTTCACACGCTGCTCGAGACGGTGCGCGTTGCTTTATCAAAATTTTTTCTGGACCTGTGAGGAATATCTGAGTGGACACTATTCGAGAAATGAAGCTGGTCTTCGGTGAAAAGTTTAATGGCTGATGAGAGATTATGGGGTGTTTCTGTCGGTGTAAGGACTTCCCACGGAGCCGGACGTCGTGCAGCGCTTCCAGGCGCCGTCGTCGGCATGTTTCGACCTGAAAACATCCTAATTTAAGGTTTAATTCACCCAGGACGTCGTGAGAGAACAGAGAAGATTCAGAAGAGGCCGGCATGAGTACTTTATGCGGACATTCCACTGTTTAAGGACATTTTTTAATGAAAGACGTGCGCGCAAATTTGCCGAGTCGTTTCCGTGACGACTTGGCAAATCTGTGTGCGCCGCGACAGGAAAAACACCTCCGTGTTGAAAACCATTTGTAAAATTCAGGCGGCTTTTGATGGCTTTCAACAAGTGAGTAACTGAGAAATTGTTTAACAGCTGGGCATGTTCCAACTTGCCCGTTAAGGTTTCCAACGGAGGTATTTTTCCTGTCGCGACCCCCCGCGGTCGGGTCCGGCCCGACATGCGACTCTGGCCGCACGTTCTTTCATTACAAAATGTCCGTTAACAATGGAATGTCCGAATAAACTCCTCATGCTGACTTCTTCTGAAAGTTCTCTGTTCTCTGACGACTTACTGGGTCAACAGAGCCTGAAATGTGGAAGTTTTCAACTTGAAACGGCGAGACGCTGCCGCCTCGAAGCGCAGATCGCCATCAGGCACCGTGGGCCGTCCTTACGGCGACACTACCAGACCAAAATCTCTCATCAGCCGTTAAAATTTTTACCGAAAACCAGCTGAATTTATCGAATGGTGTCCACTCAGTTGTGCCTTACAGTTTTGAAAAAATTTTGATCAAACAAAGCAGCAGTCTCTGAGCCATTCCTAAACAATGAAAAAATCGACGAGAGGGTGGGCGACTCCTCACTCAAAGACTGTCCACAGGCAAATGACGTAACCGACAGGAGTGAAAAAACTCTCGCATGCCCACGAGGGTTCAAGCATGTCTGATGTAATCACACGTGATTCAAATCCATATGGTTTTTGAAAAAAATAATAAGGTCGGATACTTTTCTAATAGACCTCGTATATTGTTAATGACTGGGATTCTTTGCGAGTCTCGTCTCCATATCCCGCGATGGTACCGGAGGCGAAAGACAGTAGATTTTCATTGCGACACCACTCAATCAAACGGGCGTATGAAAAAGTCCCCCAAAATAATTTTCAAGCACAAATAAAAGAAATGTGTACTCACCAAACGTGCCGCAAGACAATATGAAGTTTTTAAAAAAGTACATCCTTCCGTATAAGACAAGAAAAAGGTGCAGATGCAAACTGACATAAATCCACAAATTACAATTGGCGCAATGCATGCTGGGAGAGGGTCTTGTCCGTGACGTCTCGGCAGCGTCCATGATGAGAGGGACAGTTTGCGGAGGGCTAAATGTTAGCTGTAAATTTGTCATTTTCAAATGAAGATTTCTCCATTGAATGACAGATCTGGGCTTGCAGATTTACTTTACTACATTCAGAAGGATCTCATGTGTAAATGTAAGTCATTTTTTGTTCAAAAAATCTGACTGCATTTTTTCAAAGCAGGTCTCCTTTAACCTCTGATCCCTTTAAATATAAAGTTTTCACATGATGGTGCTGTTTTTAAATAATGTCTGGGATTTTACAGTGAACTATAAGAGCTCAAGGTACAAGCGCAAAACAAATGCACGGAAAATAAATAAAGAAAATAAAATCCTAAACACACTCATCATCTTTATCAAAAGCAGTACAAACCTGAGCTAAGGGCTAACACTGGAAGTGGCAAATAAGAGTTTAGCTGCTACAAGGACTGACTTTTGAGCTGTTTACTTACTTTTTTTGTCCACAGTGTAACTTATTTCGTCTCTTCAAGCTGTCCTGTTGCTACAAGTGTCTTGTGCTGAGCGTCAACAGTGTTTATGTCTCACCCTGTGACACTGAAGTGAGACTGAGCTCTGCTAACACCACACTGGTTACTCTGGTAACTCCAAACAGGCTCTGACGTCATCAACTCCTTTGAGTGGCCCCGCCCCTGCGCTTACTTCAGTTTGGCCCCGCCCCCGCGTGCACTTCAGTTTGACCCCGCCCCCAAACTAAGATACCACCACTGATCTGTCACTGATTGGCCAATATTTTTCAAGCAAACTGGCCGCCATATTACCACTCCCATGTGCCACTCCTGAACAGTCTTTTCTCAGTCTTTAATCAGGCGCACGCAATTTTATTCTTTGGAATTTTGATACAAAAATGCCTTCATGTGCAGGTATAAACTGCGCAAATGGTCACTTCAAAGGGTGTGGCATAGATGATAATAATAATAATAATAATAATAATAATAATAATAATAATAATAATAATAATAAAAATAGGCAACCAATAATTTAATGCTTTAATCTGTTCTCTTTATCTATTTATCTTTTATGGTTACTGGGCAACCAATAATTTAATGGTTTATTCTATTCTCTTTATCTATTACAGAATTCAGCTTTAATCATTACTGCAAGAAATAATCTATAAGGAAATGACCACCTACGTGCAAAACAATGAGCCACACCTGATGGAGGACCAACAAAATGTCTACAATACCATTTATCAATGTGCATAAAGGGCTACTTCTGTCTGTCTGTCTGTCTGGGATAAACTCCCAGACAGACAGTTAGCCCTAGCCCTAAAAACTATATATATTCTGAATACTCATGACATGGGGAACAAACTGGTACCATTTTTTTAAAAGTTGAACTGAAAATTACCCCCAAAATAGCCATTTATGTAAGAACATACAGTGTTGTACCATGTCCTTTGGCAACTGTTAAGCACCTGACTGTCCTGTACAACCCAGTTTGTCTTCCTGTCTGAATACATTCAACGAAAGAAGTTATTTGATTCAACATAACATTATATTGAATCTGTAAAATATAATTACCTTTGGTGTACAACCCAGTACAGTTTGAAGAGTTGCTGTCTGAAAACTGTATTATCACCATTTATGACAAGACAGAAAAACCTGGCAATTGTTAAGAATAAATGAAAATATATCCTATTTTACTTATAATTAGCTTTGCATGCTAACAATGCTAAAAGTTACCAAACTAAATAAAAGGTTTTGTGTTCATTATTTACAAAAAGTAACAAATGTTTAGAAGTATGTACACCATGCAGGTTTAAATGAACTAGATATTGTATTGAATGAATGAAGCTGAATAGAGTGTATTCTTGTGCCATAATGTGTTTAAGGGTTTTATCATGATGTCAAATGAATAAAAATGTGTATGAGTATGCTTTGATAGGTGTTCAACTGATTTATGATGGTTTGGAAATGATACAATATTATACGGTTTGATTAATGATTGAAATATGTGCTTATGATGAATTGTACTGAACATGTTAAACTGCTGACAGGTGTGTTGACTCTCAAATCAGTAAAGTGTTTTGGTTTAAGGTTTTCATAAATAACATATGCTTAAGTAAGGTGTAACATGTTGGTTTTAAAACATGTCAGACATTGACCATTTTAATAAAGTCATGACTGTATAATAAAAATGTTATTGTGCTGTTTTGCACCTGTCTTAAAGTAACCCTGAGAATGTATTTGTTATTTAATTTTGTTTTAGCACTCTGGGGTCAGTCTGAACTGGGAGCGAAGAGCTGGATGTACTTGTTATTATTACACTGATAGCACGACTTTGTTTTCGTAGCCACTAACGACTGGGAGTGAAGCATGCTGGGATCATTCTGAACTGGGAGTGAAGAACTGCTTTTATTATATCTTTGAAATAACTTTCAGATGCCTGTTGATTAAAGAAATTATGTGCGCCAGGGAGGTTGAGTTGGCCACTCACCCTCCCTTCGCGGACACACTAGAAAAGAGGGAGTAGAACCATGCTTCAACAGAGTCTGCTGCGGGTTAACGTACGAACGCCCAGCCGGTTGACAGGCGCACTCTGCTGAAGGTGTTGGCTCTCCACCTTAAAGGCGTCACGGTAAGAGAGAAAAATGCGCTGCAACCACTTGTGTTTGATGTAACTGCTTTTGTGGGGAATAAATATACGCCTTTTTATTCTAGCAAAATGCAGTCTGTGTGATCATTTCTGTGTGCCGATCTGACCGAACCTTGTGTTTCAAAACAATGACTAATGCCTGACATGATGTTTCATGATATGTTCAAAGGTCATGAGGTCAAGATATGTACTGCAAATAATATTGTTGTTGCCTCTGTTTGTAATCAAATGGTTTGCACATTTATGTTTGAACTATGCTGATCAATAATGAACAGTTGAATGACTGTATTGTTCAAAATTAATTGCTGCTTCTGAATTCTGTAAAATGTGAGTGATTTCATACTTTGACTGTGAAAGAACTTTGTTTCCACAGGGAAGAACAATGACTGGATTATGTGTTATCGGGGAGGCAACCTTGAAAGTGTCTGTAGAGACATTAACGCCACTAAAACTGAACACATGGACCTGTTCTCATACGGAGCTGAAAACAAGAAAACAGTGATTCTTTAATTAATTAGTTACACTTTGCCGCAAAAGGCAGAAAGTGGGGGTGTATGTACTGGTAAACCTCGGCACCCAGGGCACTTATCAAATCAGTTCCCATCACAACGTTGGACATTAAGAATTAACAACAATGCCTGCTTTATGGACTTCATGGAGTTACATATTTACATGAGGCAGAGGACGTGTGGGACTGGGAGCCCCGCCCAGACAGATTTCTGAACTGCAAGCGTAAAAACTCTGTTTTTGAAAAGAAGTGTGTTCTTTTTGCTGCACATGCTGTGGGTATCGGTTTTTGTGGCATTAAAGATGTGTATGCATTCTGAACCCATTTTTGCACAAAGATGAATGATTTTTGACGACTGATCTGCTCTGCTGTTTTAATAAACCTGGTAGGAATAACTTGAATTTAAATTATTGTCTGTGTATTCTATTTGCACTGCCCACGGACTCACGAGGGGAAACCTGAGATTTTCTATGTTTTGAGTAAAGGTTATTATTGTAGGAAGGTGTTTTTTCCCCAACAAAATATACATTAAGGTTAAAGGTAAGACACTTTTTACTTCCTAGCATTAAATTATTGGTTGCCCAGTAACCATAAAGAATTAAAGTGAATGCTCTTTTTGTCTATGATTTCTAGCAATAATGAATAAAAGCTGAATTCTGTAATAGATTTAGAGATTATTTCTAGCAATAATGATTAAAGATAAATTCTGTAATGTTGTCGGTGTTCATTCGACTGCTCCCGGTTTTATTCAGGGTCACTACAGCGGATACAGCCAGATCCACATCGGTAATTGGCACAAGTTTTACGCCGGATGCCCTTCCTGATGCAACTCCAGTTTTACCCGGAGAAACACACACAACCGCTGGTGTTCCAAAGAGATCTCCCATCCAAGTACTAACACATCCTGTTCTGCTTAGTTTCAAGATCTGACAAGATCAATATATATATATATATATATATATATATATATATATATATATATATATATATATATATATATATATATATATATATATATATATATATATATATCAGATGCAATCCAAGATGCAATCCAAAGGCACAAATTTGTACTTCCGCAATTGGCTTCTCGATGAAAACCACCTCAGGCTGCATTGATTGTCTATTGAAATCAGGTGGTTTTGTTTTGTCTCTAACTTGCTTCTAACAGCCAGTTTATAGCTCTCACTGCCTGAAACTATGATATCTATACACAAAGCTGACCTGAAATGAACCTTTGTACGTTAAATAATTGACTTTATTGACAAGTCTGACCCCTTTGAAAAGTGACCAAATTACATGTATTTGTATTGAGGTCGGCAATGTTTTCATCGGCCAGAAATGGCTACCAGAGGGTGCTTGGTATAAAGTTATATATATATATATATATATATATATATATATATATATATATATATATATAAAGGTGGTGATGATTACACTTGTATAAATTTTGATTTAAGAATCATCATTTTTAGAATAAAGTATTTGTCCCAGTGAGATGAGTAATTGAGAATAGAAGGGGAGAAAGTATCAAAGTACTAAAATAAATAAATAAATCAAATAGCTAATCAGGGCAGACATTGATTAGGAGGGATGAAGGTTACATTAACTGGAGAAAAACAGAAGGAAATGAGAGAATCAGCTCAGTTATTACTCCAAACTGTTGACGTTCTAATAAGCCGTCTCTGTGCGGTCCACATAACGTGGGAGTGGTAAGATGGCTGCGCGTTTGCTTTAGCGGATTATACGGAGTGTGTGAGCCAATGAGCGATCAGTGTTATATACAGATCAGTGGTTACTACAGCAGATCAAACAGATCCATATTGATCGATTGGATTCAGAGTAAAATTAAAAGTAGGTCCATAATGACATTTCAAAAATGTTTGACACAGGAAAATAAAAACTTTTATTACATTTTGGTCCACACATAAAATAGAAAGCAGACAGTAAACAAACAAGTATGGATTAATATTTTAACATAGGTGTTGTGTGGGCCGCTGAAGAGGAGGTACTGCTGGCCCACCACCACAAGATGGCGCCCTGCTTGAAGTGCGGGCTTCAAGCACGAGAGGGCGTCGGAGCGACCGGGAGTGACAGCTGTCACTCATCATCCGTACCAGCTGTCACTCATCCACTACTCATCACCACCACCATAAAGGCCGGACTGCAACTCCACCTCCCCGCCGAGAAATCAGCTACCATTCAGATAATTTCTCTGCTAAGCTTAACTGTGACTAATAGTCTGATCTCATTTGCAGCCGTTTTCCTGTGACGGTGTCCTTATCTGTGGGATTGGCGTTTGGTGTGGACTGCGACGGCTTCGCCTCACACCCCAAACCAGATAAGTGGTTTCACAGGAGCTGCACGAGTGTGTGATTGGAGGTGGAGGTTTTCCCTCCTAACTGTATACAGACTGTGGGATTACTGAGTGTGCGAACTCACACTCATCAGTACTGTCTCTGTTCTCTGCCAGCAGTACCGGGTCTGACTGCTGAAGACAGCGGCCACCTGGGGCGCAGGGCTTGGTGGCTCCGGTGTTCTTCAGCTCCGTTGGTGGTGGAAGCTGTGTGGGATCCGGCTCTTCTCTCGCCAGGCGTCTTCTATCGTCGAGCCTGCCCACACGTCACCTGGTGTATAATTGACATTCCACCATATTGCTATTGTCTGTACGTCGTTGTGCGTTTCACAACATTAAATTGTTACTTTTAGCTTATCCATTGTCCGTTCATTAACGCCCCCTGTTGTGGATCCGTGTCACGATACTGTCACAACAATAGGTTCATAACAATAATGTAAACATAATTAATGTACAAAAAAATTGGTGTGTAAACACCAAAAAATTACTATATTTAATTTTATGTATTTTATTATTGTAGTTTAATTAGAAATTAAACTACATGATACAAAATAAACATTCAACTGTGAATCAATGAAAGTTCATTAATAAGTGATTCAAGGGTTAAGATTCTCCTGTAAATGTTGATCAAATAAACAGGTTTTTCCATGACATTAATAATAAGTCTTTGCAAACTCAGATTTTATGTTCCCTGGCAAACTCTTACAAACCCTGGCACCGCTATAAGAAAAAGAGAAGTGTCCAAAGGGTTTAACAGAGGGGAGAACGAGGCAAAATGACCCAGAACGGGTGTGACTATGGGCTTCATTTAAATCAGAAGACAACAAATACTGAGGTGCATCACCAGAAATGAATGTGACTGACTTTAAGTTGTTTAAGTCAAGAGATTTACTGGTAACATCGAACCTGCACAAACTCCAGCTCGCACACTGTGTGAGAGTCTGAGGAGGTCAGTTTAAAAGGTGTTTGCAGATTATTTTGATTTATCTTTGAAGACCAGAATACCAGGAAGCCCTGACAGAATCAAAATAACTGTATTAAAACTGGGACTGTCAGGATTTTGATCTTAAAGATAAAATGTCATATGAATATAATGTCCAAATATATATGATCACAGGGTTTGTGCACTGTGCTAAGTGCCGGTGCACGTACAGAACAGCAGATGAATTGTTTAGAAATAGTTCGTCTCTGGAACAATGTCTCAAAGCATGAGTGTTTCAGAACAGTGTTTCAGACTCCAATCACTAGTTTGCAGCAGTGATGAAACATTTTGAGATCGTCCTCACCTGCATGTCTGATCCATTCTTTAACTCCACGTTGCCTTCACCATCCTGTTGTAGATTTTGTTCAGTATTTCGAGTTTCAGTTGTTCGCTGACACTCACCTGATGGGCGTGCACCGTGAGCACATGGTGTGCACAGTGTGCAGCAGGTGGCAAACAGACTCAACTGTCATGCAGTAACCACCCAGCAGGTGGCAGACATGTCTATGGGGTATTACATAACAGACCAGGCTACCCAGAGGATTGTGGTCAAACAAACAGGATACCATGACTGGAGGAACCTGCACATTTTCCATCTCTCTGTTCTGCCACAATCTGATGTTTTCATTCAGGTGTGCTCAGCCAAACAAGAGCTAACAGACACCCAAAGGAGCTCATCATCTTTCAGCAAGGCAAAGAGAGACAGAACATGTGAAGGTTTGGGGTCCCTGTGGACCAGGATTGGGAACCATGTCACCTGCTGGGGTCCCTCTGCTGCACATGACCCCTGGAAACCCAGATAACGCATTTTCAATGGGTGACAGGTCTGGACTGCAGGCAGGCCAGTCTAGTACCCGCACTCTTTTAGTACAAAGCCACGCTGTTGTAACATGTGCAGAATGTGTCTTGGCATTGTCTTGCTGAAATAAGCAGGGACGTCACTGAAAAAGACGTTGCTTGGATGGCAGCATGTGTTGCTCCAAAACCTGGATGTACCTTTCAGCATTGATGGTGCCATCACAGATGTGTAAGTTATCCATGCCATGGGCACTAACACACCCCCATACCATCACAGATGCTGGCTTTTGAACTTTGTGCTGGTAACAGTCTGGATGGTCTTTTTCCTCTTTTGTTGAGAGGACACGACGTCCATGATTTCCAAAAACAATTTGAAATGTGGACTCATCAGACCACAGCACACTTTTCCACTTTGCGTCTGTCCATTTCAAATGAGCTCAGGCCCAGAGAAGGCAGAGGTGTTTCTGGATGTTTGTGATTTATGGCTTTCGCTTTGCATGGCAGCGTTTTAACTTGCACTTGTAGATGTAGTGATGAACTGTGTTAACTGACAATAGTTTTGTGAAGTGTTACAGAGCCCACACAGTAAGATCCTTTACACAATGTCGGTTTTTAATGCAGTGCCCTCTGAGGGATTGAAGGTTAAGGGTGCATCACCAGATCACCATCACCTGTTCAATGTTGGTTTTTGGCCTTACTGCTTACGTGTAGAAAGTTCTCCAGATTCTCTGAATCTTCTGATTATATTATGGACTGTAGATGATGGAATCCCCAAATTCCCTGCAATTGAATGTTGAGAAACAATGTTCTTAAACTGTTGGACTATTTTTTTTCACACAGTTGTTCACAAAGTGGTGATCCTCGCCCCATCTTTGCTTGTGAACAGCTGAGTCTTTTGGAGATGCTCCTTTTATACCCAATCATGACACTCACCTGTTTCCACTTAACCTGTTCACCTGTGGAATGTTCCAAACAGGTGTTCTTTGAGTATTCATCAACTTTCCCAGTCTTTTGTTTCCACTGTCCCAGCTTTTTGAAATGTGCTGCAGGCATACATTTCAAAATGAGCAAATATTTGCACAAAACAATAAAGTTTATCAGGTTGAACATTAAATATCTTGTGTTTGTGGTGTATTTAATTAAATATAGGTTGAAGAGGATTTGCAAATCATTGTATTGTTTTTATTTACATTTCACACAACATCGCAACTTCATTGGAATTGGGGTTGTACAATATGAAACTTATTTCAGAAGAATTAAAAAACAATCATTCAGCAAGACTACAATCCAAAACAGAGTCAACTCAAAGAAAGACTTCACAGGGTTAAGTGGAACGTTCTGGACTTACTGAACATGTGTTTCACCATCAAAGGAAACTGACGGGAGAAACACCTCTTAAAAATACTGAAAAGCAGAAAAACTAACATCTATTTAGTGACTTTAATGAGTCACACACTTTATAGAGTTATGGCAGGAAAGGGGCGGAGCCAAGTGGTTTGTGTGCTTGTTCCCAGTGCTCAAGGTTCCCGGTTCAAACCTCACCCCTGCCCGTTCTCCGTGTAATACTCAGATGCGTGAAGACACGGCGTAAAACTGGCACCAAATCAAGATGCAGGTCCACCTCAGATCTGCTGCACCGACCCCGAGTGAAAACAAGGGAGAAGCTGAAGGAACAAAAACTAGGAAATAAACTGAAAATAGAAAGTGTCATTTATATTCATTCATCATTGGTTGTAATGCTCAAATATTTGAATGAATGGGTGAAAACTAAGTTATAATCATGTTATTAAACAAGGTACTCTGAAGGCCCACCAAAGTCCTGGACACGTCCCATCTTGCTTTCTAAAAGCAACAAATCCAGAATCCTGATCCAGACACAGATACCAGCATGTAAACAGATTCTTCCTCTTGCCATCTCTGATATCTCCATCAAACTTTGTGAAGTTGAGATGAAAACTCTGAAAAAGCAAGCGGACAAATCAAATACAACTTAACAGCTAACAGCTATGGTTATCGCTGCTGTTTCCATTCCATCTGATGCTAACGTTAGCACAGCTCTCAGCCACCTCTTGCAGATCGTAAACAAACCGCAGGGGCCCACATCATCACCGGGAACTTCAACCTGGAAAACGTCAAAACTGTGCTCTCCAAATTCTACCAGGCGCATGTCAAGTGTCCTCCCAGGTGGTATGGTTCAGGTCAGAACGGTTAAGTTTGGCTTGGCTTGAGTTCCCACCGCCAGCAGTACCCCTTTGTTTACAGTAGTAGGCGATTGAGATATCGACATGCACATAATCGAGAGTGTGCTCACTGTCACGCAGTCTCACCCCCTCCACGCGGAGTCCACACAGTGCAATTTAACAATTTGAAAATTTGATTTTAGTCTTGGAGGATCATGGGATTTAGTTTCTGAGGGGCTCCGTAAGAAGCATTTCAAGGTCCTGGAGTGGCCTGGGCAGTCTCCAGACCTGAACTCAATAGAAAATCTTTGGAGGGAGCTGAAACTCCAAACCTGAGAGATTTGGAGAAGATCTGTATGGAGGAGTGGACCAAAATTCCTGTTGCAGTGTGTGAAAACTTGGTCAAGAAATACAGGAAACATTTGACCTCTGTAATTGCAAACAAAGGCTACTGTACCAAATGTTAACATTGATTTTCACAGGTGATCAAATACTTATTTGCAGCAGTAACATACAAATAATTTTTTTAAAAAAATCATACATTGTGATTTCTGGAATTTTTTTAGATTATGTCTCTCACAGTGGACATGCACCTAAGATGAAAATTGCAGACCCCTCTATGATTTCTAAGTGGGAGAACTTGAAAAATCGCAGGGTGTTCAAATACTTATTTTCCTCGCTGTGTGTACATATATATATATATATATATATATATATATATATATATATATATATATATATATATATATATATATATATATATATATATATATAAACTTTCCAAAGATATACAGTGGGGTAAAAAAGTATTTAGTCAGTCCCTGATTGTGCAAGTTCACCTACTTAGAAAGATGACAGAGGTCTGCATTTTTCATCATAGGTACAGTTCAACTATGAGAGACACAATGAGAAAAAAAAAATCCAGGAAATCACATTGTAGGATTTTTAAATAATTTATTTGTAAATTATGGTGGAAAATAAGTATTTGGTCAATAACAAAAGTTCAACTCAATACTTTGTAACATAATCTTTGTTGGCAATGACAGAGGTCAAATGTTTCCTGTAAGTCTTCACCAGGTTTGCACACACTGTAGCTGGTATTTTGGTCCATTCCTCCATGCAGATCTTTTCTACAGCAGTGATGTTTTGGGGCTGTCGCTGGGCAACAGGGACTTTCAACTCCCTCAACAAATTTTCTGTGGGGTTGAGGTCTGGAGACTAGCTAGGCCACTCAGGACCTTGAAATGCTTTTTATGGAGCCACTCTTTTGTTGCCTGAGCAGTGTGTTTGGGATCAATGTCATGCTGGAAGACCCAGCCACGTTGCATCTTCAATGCTCTCACTGAAGGAAGGAGGTTTTGGCTTAAAATCTCATAATACATGGCCACGTTTATTCTTCCCTTAACACGGATCAGTCGTCCTGTCCCCTTTGCAGAAAAACAGCCCCAAAGCATGATGTTTCCAACCCGATGCTTCACAGTACATATATAGTGTTCTTGGAATGCAACTCAGCATTCTTCTTCATCCAAACATGACTAGTTGAGTTTTTACTAAAACGTTCTATTTTTGTTTCATCTGACACATGATATACCCAATCCTCTTCTGGATCATCCATATGCTCTCTGGCAAACTTCAGAGGGGCCTGGACATGTACTGTCTTGAGCAGGGGGATATGCCTGGCGCTGCAGGATTTGAGTCCCTCTCTGCGTAGTGTGTAGCCTTTGATACTTTGGTCCCAGCTCTCTGCAGGTCATTCATCAGGTCCCTCCGTGTAGTTCTGGGATTTTTGCTCACCGTTCTCATGATCATTTTGACTCCACGGGATGAGATCTTGCATGGAGCCCCAGATCGAGGGAGATTATCAATGGTCTTGTATGTCTTCCATTTTCTTACAATTGCTCCCACAGTTGATTTATTCACACCAATCTGCTTGCCTATTGGAGATTCACTCTTCCCAGCCTGGTGCAGGTCTACAATTTTTTTCCTGGTGTCCTTCGACAGCTCTTTGGTCTTGGCCGTGGTTGAGTTTGGAGTCTGACTGTTTGAGGCTGTGGCTCTTTTATACAGATAACGAGTTCAGACAGGTGCCATTAATACAGGTAACAGGTGGAGGACCTGTTGCTTCTTAACGAAGAAGTTACAGGTCTGTGAGAGCCAGAAATCTTGTGTGTTTGTGGGTGACCAAATACTTATTTTCCCCAACAATTTACAAAGAATTCTTTAAAAATCCTACAATGCGATTTCCTAGATTTTTTTTTCTCATTTTGTCTCTCACATTTTAAGTGTACCTATGATGAAAATTACAAACCTCTGTCATCTTTCTAAGTAGGAGAACTTGCACAATCAGGGGCTGAGTAAATACTTGTTGGCCCCACTGTACATCATGCAAATGTAAACAGACAGCAAACTGTGTGTGGAAAGGAAAATGACCCGCCCTTAAACCTGATGTTGGTCCGCACACAGAAAGGGTGAACTCAGGATAGAATCCCGTTTCTCGTGCATATGCAAATAACGAATATACAAATCTGGTACGGAGATAATCTCATTCTGTGACACCAACTGTTTCCCATCTGCATAATTAGTTCTGATGTCGCAGTCAGAACTGTTCCCCTTCTGATCAGTCCCCCTGCCTTCAATGTGCATGCGTCATTTCGGAGCGTCAGCAGCGATTCACTGATTATCGCCTTGTCGCTGCTTAAAACTGTGCTCCAGTCAGCATCAATCTCAGCGATAGACATCTGAAGCTTTTGTACAACAATCATTTCCACATAAATTCATCATTATTTTATAATAAAAGAGAGGGAACCGATCAGAGCACGACACCAGCATATCTGAGTCTGACTCTCCGAGTCTGACTCTCTACACCCAAAGTGATCAAAGGGAATAATGTGAATATTATGCATCAGATAAAGTAAAACCTCTTAAATCATTCTAAAGACAGTTTAAAGCAGAAACGAGGTGATAATCTGTCAAACGCCGCTGACACTGACGTGATGCATGCGTGGTGAAGGCAGGGGGACCGATCAGACTGTGACACGGGGTTTGTGCATGTGCAAACTAATGTAGAGGATCGCTCAGACTCGGCGAGTGCTGAGACCCTGACACCAGGTCAAGGATGTCACGTGACAAGTATTCCAGCCAATCGATGCAGAAATCAAAGCTGACAATTGGGGGGTGAATTTATTTTATAACTTCTTAAGACCATTTATGTTCTATGTTATAATCATAATCAGGGACAAAGAGGGGCTCACCCCCGGCCGGGCGCATGTCAGTCTGGGGGCCACATATGGTGATATTTTCTGACTGTCTGGTCTTAAAGGGACGAGAGACAAATCAGTGCTTCAGACAGACTGATGTCCAGTAAAGTACAGTGAGACGCCACAGCTGGATTAAAAACCACCATCTTAACGGAATGCACTTTATTCTCTGCCACACCACTCACAGCAAACAGCTGCAGTTCTGTTCTGCCGACAACAACCCGTTTCACATACTGAGACACGGGGCAAAAACTCTGTGACCAACATAAACTCCAACACTGAGTGCACACTTCTCCATAACTTTTATTTTTGATATTGTGAATTTGGGGGGGGGGAGAGATGTGGCGGTCATGCTCCACCTTTTGCACACAATTCATCATAAGCAGCCTCAGCCGACTCACTCCACTCCAGTAGACAAAGTGTCCCGCGCTCACATAAGTGATCACTCTAAGCAAACGATCACTGTGCTTTACCAAACTAAAACTTCTTAAATCATTGTAAAGTCAGTTTTAAGCAGAATCAAGGCCGTTTTAAGCAGAAACGAGCTGAAACTCGGTGATGCTTTCAAATGACTGACGCAAATGCATCAGCTCGCAGCTCATGTAGCTGCAGCAAATAATGCTGAATTTATGTGGAAATGATTGTTGTTCAAAAGCTTCAGATATCTCTCATTGAGGTGATGACTGGAGGCAGTTTGAAGCAGAAACAAGGTGATAATCAGTGAACCGCAGCTGATGACCCATGCGCAGTGAAGGCAGGGCGGACCGATTTTTAGGGGGCACCGTTCGGTCAGCGACACCGGGTACTTCAGTATCCTCCCACAATCAAAAACATGCTTATTTAGGGTCTGCTCCTGTCTCTGCCCCTAACCAAGTCTAAGTCTAACTAGGATGGGTTAAACGCAGGGGACACATTTCATTGTATGTATGTATATGTACAATGACAACGGCTCTATTATGTTTATTCTAAAAGTTTAGAACTGAGTGGCATATTATTTTGTCAGTATTACAATTGTATTGGGGCCTTTCTGGGCCCCTGTTAATCATGGGCCCCGAGAATTCTTCTCCTCATCCTCCCCTTTTCAGCGCCTCTGGCACAAAGGTTTGATGGTCAAATGAGACAAAGTTTGAGCTGTTTGGCCACATTGACAAGCGGTCCTTTACTAGCATTTCAAAGCACTTTACTGAACTGGTGAGATTTCTTAGTTTTGTTTTTTAATAAATTTACAAAAATCTCAAAAACAAACAAAGAAACAACTTTTTCACATTGTCATTATGGGGTATTTTGTGTAGAGGTTTACACATATTGTGGCGTTTTGGGATTACCTTTCACTACTATGCTGATACTCAGTTATACATGCCGATAACTGCTGGTTATCTCATCCACATAAAATCCTTAGAAGATTGCCTTGCATCAGTGAGAAGTTGGATGTCTAGAAACTTCATACTTTTAAACTCTGATAAGACTGAAATGATGTTCTTTGGTCCAGTGAGACATCGGCATCAATTTGACCAGTTAACGCTTAGCCTAGGCCAGTGGTGTCCAAATTATTCCAGAAAAGGCCGAGACGGTGCAGGTTTTCTTTGCAGCCACTGACTTCAGCAGGTGATTTCACTGATTAACATCACTTTGAGAAGGTGGGATGAGTTCATCAGTGAAGTCACCTGCTGGAGTCAGCGGCTTCAAAGAAAACCTGCACCCTCTCAGCCCTTTCTGGAAAAGTTTGGACACCACTGGCTCATGTGTCATACATCCCACTGACAAAGTGAGGAACCTTGGGGTAATTTTTGATCCTACATTGTCCTTTGACCTCCACATTAGAGATATTACGAGGACTGCTTTCTTCCACCTGCAAAATATAGTGAAGATTCGTCCCATCCTATGTCTGATGCTGAGACCCTGATCCATACGTTTATCTCTTCTAGTTTGGACTACTGCAATGTTCTATTTTCTGGTTTACCGCAGTCCAGCATTAGTGCTCTCCAACTGGTTCAAAATGCTGCAGCAAGACTTTTGACACGAAGCAGAAAGTTTGACCACATTACCCCCATTTTGGCATCCCTTCACTGGATTCCTGTCCCAGAGAGATGAGATTTTAAGGTTCTGCTACTAGTCTATAAAATTGTTCATGGACTGGCACCTCCCTACCTAGCTGACCTAATTAAACCTTATGTACCGGCCCGGGCTTTGCGTTCTCAGGGTGCAGGACTACTTTGTGTCCCTGGGGGGAATAAGAAGTCTGTAGGTCACAAAGCTTTCTCTTATTGTGCCCCTATTCTGTGGAATGATCTCCCTGCATCAATAAAACAGTCAGAGTCTGTAGAGACTTTATCAAGTCCAGACTTAAGATGCACTTATTTTCCCTTTCATATGGCTAGCATACTGGCATAGTATAGTTCTACGCTTTTTACTCTTTTAAATTAATTTTATTAGTAAATGGAGCGTGCTGCGGCCTCACCTTTACCTAAATTCTGGGTCTTTTCGTGAAGCTTAGGGCTAGTGGCCGGCGATCACTGTAGTATCCTGTTTTTCTTGTTTAATGCTGACAATTTATACAGTATTTTTTGTCTTTCTGATGCCTGATTGTTTTTTCTCTCTGTTTAAGGTGCAGCTCCATCCAGAGATGGGTGTGACATTTGTGCTGAAAACCCTCCTGTCCTGTGCACCAACAGCATTTCCTGTATATTCATTTTGTGAATAGTTCTGTAATTTGTGTCTGTAGCATGGCCCAAGCAGAGGGTCACCCCTTTGAGTCTGGTCTGCTTGAGGTTTCTTCCTCAGAAGGAGTTTTTTTTCTTACCACTGTTGCTCTGGGGGTTAGACCTTACTTGTGTGAAGCACCTAAGTGTCCATTGAGGCAACTATGTTGTGATTTGGCGCTATATAAATGAAAATAAGTGAAATGACGTTTGAAGAAAACAACTGAATTTCATAGAATGTCAAAAAAATGAAGTGCAGTGAATACTTTCTGGATGCACTCCATGTAAACTTGTGACGGCAACTGTAAACATAATGGGCCTCATGTATCAACGTTGCGCACTTGTGGCGTAAATTTACGGCGTAAATTTGAAGTACACCAAAGTTGCCGTGACATGTATCAAGCAGTGAGCACCTGCCCATTTCCACCGTACGCCTGACATGACCTTGATAAATGCGGCGGGTGAAAACAATTGTAATTATAATGAACACGCCCATAAATATTCAGACTCCGCTTCAGACACACCCTCATTTTACGACATGGAAGCCAGGAAGACAGCAAAGAAAAAGAATTCCACCAATCACGACGTGTGCCAATATAGCGTCAAAAGCGGCAGTCGTATTAATTATTTTGTAGTATAATCAATAAAGTGTTACAGTGGTCCCTTGTTTATCGCAGGAGTTACGTTCTAAAAAATAGCCCATAATACACAAAACCGCGACGTAGTCAGCGTTATTTTTTACAATTATTATAGACGTTTCAAAGCTGTAAAACCACATTATACACTTTCTTAATCAGGCATGAACATTTTCTCACTTTTCTCTCGTGTGTAAACACTCTCAAAGTTCAAACCTTAGTTGAAAAATAAGACCAAACTGTTTTCAGGCCCAAACATTTGTTTGAGAAATAAAAATAGAACGTTTTCCTATAAATAATTATGATGGGTTTTAGAACTAACAAATTTAATTTTAACGATCAACCTACGAGGTTGGACACAAGAAATTATTAATAGTGACTGACCAGTATTTCACAGATCGCGCCTCTGCATCCTGACGCCGCGCCTTTTTCCACTCACACCTGGCTGCAGGTGTCTGTTTCCGAGTGACAAACACAGTTATGAGTAGTTGTTGGCGCTCTTTTTTCTTCTGGGCAAGAAGATTCTTATAAACAGACACGCAGACCACAATGCACTGTAAAAAAAGCATGCAAAATTGGACTAAAGAAATCCGCAAAACGACGAGGCCGCGAAAGGTGAACTACGTTATAGCGAGGGACCACTGTATTCTCTTTTCACATGTCAATAATTCATAATGGATATTTGCTCGCTCAATTAATAAGACACGCCTAATTTTTCAGATTTCTTTATTTTTAAAATGTATGTATTTATTTATTTTATTGTAACAAACGAATGGAGAAAACAAAACCTGATTGCAGCACGGGCGAAGGGAATGACAACACTACAGTTGTAATTATCAATTTCATTGTCTAAAACGATCACACCACATAAAGTTAAGCTCAGCGCTGCTCTGGCTCCAGGCTCTGGAGAAAAAGGCGAGCAGCGCTTTCTTTGCGGTCAGCGCTGTGGCCACGGATCGTGCTCGATATACCAGCAATTCCGCAAAAGAGGGATTTGTATTAATTATTATGTAGTATAATCAGGAAAGTGTTATTTATGTAACATATGCATTGATTTGTATGATGGCACTGTTTATCATATTGATAATTTTCATTTTTATGTGGATTCCAGCGCTGGTTCATTTTGGTGTATAATTTACGCCACCTCTCGACCTGGTGTATATTTTCAGCGCAGCGTACGCCAACGACCACATTGATAAATGCCAAGTAGAGCAGCCATTTTGGCGTACACCCCATATACGCTCAAATATCGCCATACGCACGTTGATACATGAGGCCCAATGTCACTTTAGTTTTAATCTGCATGCTGATCACATGATTTCAGAGACAGTAGCCACAGCCACTGGACTAAAAATTACTGAGAAAAACTGTTATAAAAATTATATTGACCCACCTCCCAAAGACATACTAATCCCCTCCGAACATGGTTTTTGTCAGTTTGTCACTATCTTACACAGGATAGTGGTATAGTTGTATTACTATATAGACATAAAAATGTTACAGGAGAGAGAGAAATACTGACTGGGGTTAAAAGGGTAAATCAGTATTTTTTGCCATAATACAAAGCAAAGACTTTTTAAAAAACTGTACAGTTTTATTTAAATTATCTGTGCAAAGAGGAAACATGGTAAAATAAGCTTGAACAGAGATCCTGCACAAATAAAAATTACAAAATAGGTGGGAGGGGAAAATTTTTGCAAGTAAAAAAAATAAGGTACAACGGCAAATTCATCTATTAGTCACTAAAAAAAAAGACCGTCCAGAGAAAAATAGAATTGTGAAAACACTTTAACATCCGATACAGCAGCTCTCAGTCTACTGTTCATCATGTTTAAGGGTCTGTGTTACAGCGAGTCCCCTCGAGCCATCATGGAGTAATCAATAAGAAAGCGTCTGATACTTTGTAACAACACTGTCAACGTTCAACAGATCAGTCTGATAAGAAAGAGTTTTGGCGGTTTTCTTTGACCTTTTGAAAGAGAAGCAATGGGCACATCTTGGGTGCAGGAATAAAAATTTCCAGAAATAAGTTAATGGTCTGCACACTTCCGTTTCTTTTCTGGGTATTTATTTATAACATTTCAATCTTCTCAGGTCTTCATCAGGTTCTCTGCAAGCATCACTGTCCTGCTCAGTATGACACCATAGTTACATAGGGCATGCCATAGTTAAAGCTACAATTCTAATTGCACAGTATAACTTATTCAACATCCTATTGTAAAACACAGCATATTTGACAAAAAAAAAAAGCCTTATATCAACTTCTTCATTGAAGCCTCTCAGGGATCGAGGAGACTGAAGTATTTTCAGAGTGAGTTTGATTGTTGTAGTTATGTGTCCGTGCTTAAGAACCACTTTTCATTTCTCTTGTGATAGGGGAGTTGTTAAAAATGCCCGCTTCCTGTTCCTTTGGGTTTTGTTGTGCAGAGGGCATGAGGCTCAACACAGTGTACTGAGAGTTGTGGACAGTCATCTGGGTGCCCTTTCTCCAAATCTATCCAGAATGATGTCACACTGTCTTTGATAATCCTCTTCAGAGCTGATCTTCATCTGTCTTACGAGTGACCCCCTTTTCAAATCTGTTTTGATGGAAACTGTCAGAAAACAAAGTGTTGGGGTCTGTTGGATTTTGTAGGATGATCGAGGGAAGGCTGCTCCCTCGTAACTGCGCTTTATTGTCAGCTGATCACCGGGCCATCTTCTGTGAAACCTCTAATCTGCCATCTCCCCTTGCATGTATTTATCACCACTTGCTCTGTCACATGGTTTTATTATTACACTTTTCCATCAGTTCTTTAAGAGCAGCTGTTTGTTCAGGTGTTGGATTATTGTATGCTTTTTATTCATATTGTCACTTGATTAGCTGGATTATGTCATTCTGAACTAAGTGACATTAAGTTTCCACACGCATATTTCAGTTAGGGAGCATGAACTTTGACTTCCCTCTTAACGGGACTTTGTCGTTGGTCAGAACACTAAGGATCAATACTAAGTATCAGACAAAGTAAGTGTTGTGGGCTGGGGTGTTTGGCTGGCTTGGTTTTTGTTTTCTGTTTCTCCCACCAGGTGGTATGCATTCAGGACTGAGTGGCTGAGCATCAGGACCTCACCCTGAACACCTGAGGCTTGTTTTCACATGCAGGTCATCAGGACTCACAGCTGTGGTGTATTTTGTCTTGATCAGAGATTGCTGCATTTAAACCTTGAATGCACAGTGTGTGATTGCCAGAGACTCGACCTTGTGAGCAGACGTGTGAGATCGACGTCAGGAGAACAATCTCACCATCACGGACGCAGAGACCGCTCCAGGTTTGACGCCACAGTCTGTGAAGGAGGATTGGGTGAGGTCTCACGCTCTTCAGCACACTTCCTGAGGTAATTCGGTTTTTGGTGACTTTTATGAAGTAATGACAGTGGATTAGGTGTCCCTCACACCTTGTGTTAGTGAGCTGTCACGTTATGCTAATTGTCTGCTGCAGTGGAGATTTGAACTGAGTTGTTCCGTGCCTGCAGGGTGAGAAACTGATGTATAGATTTAAGCCAGGAAGTGTTTGCTGATTGCGTGCACCTTTGAGTTGTGTCTCTCTGTGTAGAGTTGGACTCACCTCATGTTTTCTTTCTTCACAGACTCGGTTTGTCGCGGCCACCTGGGGGGTGTCGGCGGGGTCCCTGGGTCCGAACTGCTGTGGCTCCGGACCGTTTGCGCTGTTAAGAGCGCGCCGTATTTCCACCTCACCAGACCGCGGACGTTTTAGTTGTTTAGCACGTCACTCTGTTATGTTTATTAAATTCTGTTATCTTTTGAACCGTGCTCTGCTTATTTTATGCTGGGTCCTTCAAACGCTGGGTCGGTGCTCCGACCGCGTCCGAAACATAACAGTAAGAGATTCAAAAGAATTTCTGTAAACCAATATAGACATTATAGATTTACACTGTGTCTCGTACAGATGTACACGGCCCAGAAAGAAACCTGCTGGAAAGATTTCTAACATTTGTTTCCTCCAGCAACTTGTATATTTTTCTTCTTTAATGTTTGAGACACTTTCCCTCCACAACATAGAGATCTGCAGTTCAAATTCTCTACATCAAACTGCAGCGTAATAAATGAGTTAGTAAATAAACTCCACCCCTGTAAGTCAGCTGTGTTAGAGGACCTGATGAAGACCTGAGAAAGATGAAATGTTGTCCAGGCACTTATTAAAACACTCAGAATGTTTGCAGGAATAGTGATATTTTCCATCATCACATCTGGTGACTTCAAGGAAAGACAATTTGATGATAATTTTAAAATACAGTATATATATATCCATTTGATCTCCTTCTTCATTTCTGCACAAAGTCACAAAATCAGAAAATTGCACATTGATGCAGCCTTCATCCATTCACCTCTCCTGCAGAGACGAGAGGTCTCCATCCATCAAACGAAGCATCAGCTCAGCACCAGAGAAGAGCTTTGTGGTTCATTTACTCGGATGACTCCTTGGACCCTTAAGTAAGGATCCTCTGAGAGACGGGGAGGTTCTCATGAAGGTATTTCATACTGCCTTGCTCTGAGAAGTCAGCAACACTGTGTCCTTCCCCTCGGAGGACCCATTTGGTTGTGAGCAGTCCCTCCAGTCCCACTGGACCCCTGGCATGAATCCGTGCAGTGCTAATACCAACCTCAGCTCCTGCAAAATAAGTTTTGAGTGATGAATGCACCCACTCTCATCATTTTAAGAAAACATGCCACGTTAGTTTTAAATGTAGGTACAAGAGTGTAAACAGGAAGTGACAGTGTGGGTACCTAAGCCAAAGAGGTAGCCATCTGCAAAACGAGAGCTGGAGTTCCAGAATACACAGGCACTGTCCACCCCCTGCAAGAACTGCTCAGCGGTCTATTCTGTGGTGGGAAAAAACCTCCACAAAGCCTCACGTTAAAAATAAACACAGAACAACACTTCATTCATGACGTGTAGCTCATAAAGAAACACAAAGAATTCTCCAACCGTTTTCTGTGACAATAACGTCAGTGTGGGAGCTGCCATATTTGTGGATGTGGTCCACAGCGTCCTGCATGCTGTCCACCACCTCGATGCAGCATTCCAGGGCCCCATACTCTGTCCGGAGAGACTTCACCTCAGAGGGGCTGAAAGTCAGGTAAGACGCAAACCTCGGGCCTGCGTGGATCTTTACCTGACGACACAAACATCAAGTGATCAGGCAAAAACCTCACTCTATGGTCTCTTTAAAGCCCTAAATCCCCTATCTTCAGTTTGTCCATGATCAAAGTTATACACACACACACGCCCTGAGAGCTTTTTGTCTTTTCCGCTTTCTGCCACAAGTAGGTGCTTCTATTTTTACACATACACAAACAGAGACGGTGGCATAAGATATCAAATGCAATGCACTTTTCACTCATGGTAACGGCAACATGACACTTAACTCATTCATGTAATGGCAACATGACACTTACCTAAACTGACTAGACCAACTGAACTACAAAAACACAAATCAGTAACATTAAAAAACTGTCACGTTTCTCCAAAAAATATTTGTTCTATCAACTCTGTGTTTTCTCAGTGTTCATCCATAACCCAAAATACATTAGCATACCAAACGGCAAATGTCAGCTCTCCCCGGTTTGTCCGTGATCAAAGCCATACACACACGCACGCAGAGGCCACTTGGTTATTATAATATAGCAGCCAAGTCTCATGTTTTTTTCGTGCTTCCGTGATTAAATGAGTCAAATTTTCGTGACTGTTTTTTTTAAGTCACTATTCCTAACCCTACTCCTACCACCTGCCCTAACCTTAACCATAACCGAATCTTACTATTTCCCCAACCCTAACCCTAACCACCAGGACCCACCCCCCGGGTCCTGGCTTCACTTTTAATTTCGTGCAGCCATCACAGAATGAATTAGAATGAATGCTGCCGTGACGAAAATGAGGAGTTTTTCATCACAATATTATAAACCAATTTTTATAAACCAATAGATTAATGTATATTTCGTGCTGCTGAATCACGACTTACCGTGAGACCAGGTTGAATATAGATTTTTTCCGAAAATTATTTCCTCTCTAGTTTCAGTGATGAAAGTGGGACATGGAAAAAAAAAAAAAGAAAATTATTTGGTAAGGGCCAAGACCTGAAGCCCCTGGTGGGGAGTCTGGGGGGTTCTCTCCCAGAAAAAAATTGAAATCTTTGATCCATTCTGGTGCATTTTCAGGTCTATTTAACCACCAATAAATCTCTAAAAAAATTTAATTTTTGTTGGGTCAGGTCAAGTGTTCCATCCCAGTCTTTACACACAACTTGTATTGTGCTACCAGCCTTTAATCTAAAAACATATATTGTGGTTCAAAAAAGTACAAAGGAAATAATTCAAACATAATAATTCAGTGTCAATTCAAATGGAACAACAGGAGTATTTATGGCACATTAATGCATCAACTTGTTCAACCTTCACTCACTTCTGAGTTTTCCTAGTTTTGGCAGAAGCTTTGGAGCTACTGATGATCTCTGTTATCATATTATTGGCCACCTTAAAATCCTTATAAATGTCTTTTTACTTCAAGATTAATTTGTGATTACTGTAAATTTTAAAAAACTTTTCTTACATTAGGAAACTTGTAATTAAAATAGTTTAATAATAATAACAATAATAGTCAATCAATCAATCAATCAATTTTTTTATATAGCGCCAAATCACAACAAACAGTTGCCCCAAGGCGCTTTATATTGTAAGGCAAGGCCATACAATAATTATGTAAAACCCCAACGGTCAAATTATAGTAATAATAAAAGATTCTTCAGAAATCTTTGATGGTCATCTGTCAATTAAAGCCAACTTATCTGTTGTTGAGATAATTTCTTGATTAACATAAGGAATAAAAAAGCATTAAAAGTAATGTGTACATTAAACAAAATGAAATATGAAACAGTGCTGTGCTATTTTTTTTTTTTTTGATTCTTTGAAAAATGTAAAATAAAAAAAATAAGTTATTTAAAGTGGAGACTCTTCTTGCAGTCAATTAAAAAACTGTGTCACTTTATTTGGTAAAAATAAAAATGGGTTGAACAATTTACAAATATGAAATTCTTGCTCAGCTTGACAGTTATTTATTTAACTTCCTGCAGCTAAAAGCTAACATTAGCTGATAAACATCAGCAGAGCATTAACGTCACGTATCATTTTCAATTACTTACTCAGCTCAGACAAATTTTTATGCATTGCTCAAACTCATTAATCTTGTGGTTGTGACTCACAGACTGAGAGTTAAAGTCTCGTCTAAATTCTAACAGCGTTAGCATTTTTAGCAGGAAGCGTCACCCGTTATCATTACTGGAAGAAATATGCAGCTCATAACTTTTAATGTCCACAACAAAGTAAACCGAAAACAACTGCATAGTCCCCAAAATACTACTTAATAAACTCCAAAAACAAAATAACCCTTCTTCTTTGGAGATTTATTGGTGGCTTGCAAACCAACACAGCTGCCACCAACTGTTTGGGCGTGGAACTGAATGGATTCTGACATATGCTATCAAAAATAACCCGGAAATGTTCACCACTTGAGTAAAAACCTGGATTTCCGGTAATTTCTGGAAAACTTTCATCGCTGCAGTTTGCACAGAGTAAACGTGTAGATTGAGTTGTTCTGCAGCTTGTTGTGTGGGCATTCCCTCAAAAATAAACTTAGCACATATTATTCACGGCGCAGAGAGGCGATTCTGGGACACACTCCAAAAATGCCATGGTGCACATGAATGACACACATTGTTTTTAATGGCCGTGATAAGCTGTGGTACCCGCAGCTACCAGATGATGTGACTGGGCCGTGCACAGAGGAAATTTGGGGCCACACTAACCCAGATAAGAAACACAGGTCAATGCCATGACCTTCTCTGTGGAAGTCAATTTAAAATATCAAAACAGGAAACCAATCGTCTCCTGTAGGGCTGAAATGATTAGTCAAGTAACTCGAATAATAATAATTACAAAAAATGTTTTAGGCAAATTCTTTACCTCAATGCTCCGTTTAACATTGTAGCACATATGTCAGGCCTGTGTGTGGCGCTGTAACGTCCCCAGGAAAAAAAAAAAACAGATGACTAGAGCATGCGCATAAGCCGTGTTAAGAGCCAATCAATGTGGCACCAGAAGCTACAGCTTTCCAACGCGACACACAGAGTAAAATTAAGAATTTTAAGAGAGAGAGGGTCTACGCTGATCATCTGAAAGACTTACTGCGCATTTAATTTTTTGTAATTTTAAAAAACACACGGTTTGGTCCGCTGGCTGCTCTTCGCTCTATGTGCACTTTAAGTCAATCAAGTTTAATCAAAAACTGCCTTTATTCGGATTTGATAGGAGTTTTCATCGACGGGGTTCAGAGTGGTTTCATTAATGTGGCTTTTGTGGAAAAGCTGCACTCCAGAGCCCAGTTTTACACAGGCTGTGCTCATGACTGACTGACTGAGGATTACACCGACTGCCTGCGCTTACGGTCCAGTGTCAGGGGAGTGCTGAGCTCCTGACACCAGGAAAGATCCAAAACTTGTAAAGATGTGAAAAAATAAATAATCACCCAAGAAAACAGAAAGGGAGACACGAAAATTGGCAATCTGCGTGATGGTGCAGCGACATTGTGCCATTGCTTAGGGCATGGGTTAAAGCAATAAATTTTCATCTGACTGAAATCTTTTCCTGGCAAAATCAATGCCAGCAATTCCCTAAAATGTGGCGTAGTTGTTTTATCAGGTTCTTTTTGTCTGTTTCTCTAAAATTGTATTGTAGCAATATTAGTTATTATTACTTTTGTTGTTGTTGCTATTATTATTATTATTAATATATAAATAAAAATAAATAAAATTACAATTCGTAATACATTTGACTCTTTTATGACAACAAACACTAAGCCATTAATTATTTTACAGAAAACATGCACACAAACTGTGCTGAGATGCGAACAGCTTAATGCTAACTTTAACATTGAAAACACCGTAGACATGCTAACGCATTAGCATCAGTCCCGTTTTTAAGTTCTAAAATACATCTATCAACTGTTTTAGAAGACCATAACAGGTCGGTTTAATATGAAAAAGGTAAATATTACTCACAGACATATGCTCTTGAGGGTTTTAGCGAAGGAAAATTAAGATAAAGTGAAATAATACAACAAACCATTGAAGCAGTGAGACGGATCATTGCTTCATTGGTTCAAAGCAAAGCCACGCCCTGCTCTACTTGGGGAGTGTCTGCCAATGTTCTCACAAAGACAGGGAGAAGAAAGACCGTGGTTCATGGCAAGCAGTAAACAGAGCGGAGAGGAAGGAAGATTCACAGTCCCTTCCTCCGCAATCCACGCTGGCATTGCTGCTGCTTTGATTAGCACAGAATGGGATGTTGCTTTGACAGGGAGACTATCATATTTCGGCCCCAAAACACGCATGACACCACGTGCGCACGCATATGTGTGGTTAAATTTTCCAAATGACGGAAATCCGTCGTGGTGAACTTTAACCCATGGCTTAGGCAGAGCCCTGGACTATCGTTGTTTAAAAACACAAAAGTACTTTTTATTCGATTACTCGATTAAATCATTGCTAGAAAACCCGAGTTCAAAATATTGTATAGCTGCAGCCCTTGTCTCCTGCAATTCCGTTGATATCATTCCAAGTATGAAACTGTGACATCAGTGTGTGTTTCTTACTCGTTCTGTTCTCAACATATGATCTGGTCAAACATAGAACTTCGGAGTAAATCTTTGTCTCCATTGCATTGCAGGCTGCAGGGTAATCACACTTCGAGTACCTGACTGGGAGAGAGGGGACCCAAAACAACACATCACATTGCACCCAGTGAACCAAAACTTCATACATTCGAGAAATGTTGGGTTTTATGAGTCAGGCTCAAAACGTCTCGATCGCCCTTTACGTATCCTCAGAAATGTGGCACGTTATGTAGACAGGAAATCACATACCGATGGCGATAGCTTTCTCTATGCTGGCCTCGCTGTCTATGTAGACATGACAGACACCCTCACTGTGGCCCAACACGGGAATCCCCTTAGCTGCCCGCTGGATATCTCGGACGAGCTGTGACGACCCCCTCGGAATGATCAGGTCAATCATCTTTTCCAATCTACACAAATCCTCAACTTCTTCACGTGTGCTCACCTAAATGAAACAGCTAGTCTTAGTTTCCAGCAAAACATTTTAACCCCTTGTTCATGTTAGCTACAAACGTCAGAAGCAAAGCGGCAGACTGCCACTGATTTTCAAACAGAGCGGACGCCACCAGCTGGGTGGGTCCAAAATAAACCACAAGTCTATTTGATGCAAATGTTCAGCCAAAAAAAAAAAAAAAAATCTACATCCAAGATGGTGGAATAATCTCACATATGTCTGGATAATCATTTTTTACTCTCATATTTTGGAGCTGAACCATCTCTATTTTTGCTTGTTTGACAACTGTTGGGCTCAGTTCAGTTTTATTTCTTACTTTGTTTTTGGCAGTATGGCCAAAGCAGATTTTCACCTCACTGAGTCTGGTCTGCTTGAGTTTACTTCCTATAATTAAAAAATGCCTGAGAGGGTTTTTCCTGACCACCGCTGCCAATATGCTTGCTCAGGTGAAGCGTCAAGTGGGACTTTACCATTGTGTAGCAGGGTGTCATAATTTAGCACTGTGTTGATAAATTGAATGAAAAGTTAGTGAGAAATACCTTTAAATCAAAAATGCTAGTTTGGTAAACAGATAATACTGCTGAGGAGATATTTTACTGCTAAAATGAGCAAGCTAACTACCGATACAGAATGAAACCAATCAAACTTTGGTACCGTGAAGCCGTCAACCATGGAGGAGCAGCTCATAGTGACAATGTTGAGGTTTCCCCGTCCTTTATAATCCATCAATGTACACAACCAAGGAATCACAAGCTGGGTCAACCTGAGGCTGCTTATCAAGTGGCAAACACCGCCTGCTTGTTGCTCTTATTTCTAACTAATCTGACCAAGGGGTAAGAAACATTGTAACCATGAAAATGCGACATGATTTCTGGATTACCAGGTGAATGGCATCTGAAACTCCGTGAATGGAAAGTGCTTCTTGGGTGAGTTGATGCAGAATTTTGTTGGAGTTGGAAGCTTCTTTACCACCTTTCAGCAACAAAGCATTTCCACTGGCGATAGCCAGAGCTGATACCTGCAACACAATATTTGAGATAATATCATTTTTTGTGTTATATCTTAGAGATTTTAAAGGGTCATGTCATGTAAACCTACCAGGTGTCTTAAAAGCAGATAATGTTTGTACAAATTGGGCAGCATAGTCTCGTTTGAGGGTGGGCACTAAAGGGGTAAAATATGATGCAATAATCCTACGTCTGGGGACAACCCTCGTATGTCCCCATCAGACATGTGCACGTGCCTTTGTACAAACTATAAAAAAATACTTTATTGTTGCTTCTTCGAGGAACTGCACAATTAATCAAATTACAGCCTAAACCATTAGTCCAGCACATTAGGAAAAAATTGTGTACTTATGGAATGAATCACCAAGGTTCCTAGTAGATTTTTGGGTGTTCAATTCAATAAGATAATGAAACACTTGAGCCAAGCACTTGAATGCTGTCAAAAATGACATTTTTCAAAATAGCTGCCTAAGAATGAATATTTCCCCAAAAGTTTAGACCAAGTTAAAGGAAGCTAACTCTGTAATGGGGATTATAAAGGAGGGCCTTTGCATGCTTGGATGATGACAGTGTTCCTCTGCTCTACTCGGCACCTGCCTGCCCTCATGTGGAATATGACAACTAGGAGTGGACTCCTTACCTGACGAACAACATTACATGAATGGAAAATGTGCAACACTGGGCAACTACACTCATCTGTGGTCTAAACAGTCTCACATATGAGGAAAGACTGAGACGCCTCAACCTAACAACATTTAAGTATTGCAGGTTGAGAGGTGCATGATTGAGCTACGTAAGATCTTTACTGGAAAGTATGACACAGGAGTGACTGATTTCATTAGAATTAAAATGTAATGACGTAAGATGCCACAATACAAGATGTATAAGGAACACACTTGACTGAATCTGACAAAATATTGGTTTATCCAGATAAACCACTGAGCCTGCTGAAGTGGTTGAAGTTTCAAATACAGCCTCCATTGAAAGCAATGAACTAGGGAAATCCACCCTGATGCAGACATAAGTGTCACCCAAAGTCACATCTGCACATCCTAATTTCACGGCTAAAGTCAGAAGGATTCATGTACAACCCCAACTCCAATGAAGTTGGGACGTTGTGTAAAATGTAAATAAAAACAGAATACAATGATTTGCAAATCCTCTTCAACCTATATTCAATTGAATACATCACAAAGACAAGATATTTAATGTTCAAACTGATAAACTTTATTGTTTTGTTTTTTTGCAAATATTTGCTCATTTTGAAATGGATGCCTGCAACAAATTTCAAAAAAGTTGGGACGGGGCAACAAAAGACTGGGAAAGTTGATGAATACTCAAAGAATACCTGTTTGGAAACAGGTGAGTGTCATGATTGGCTATAAAAGGAGCATCCCCAAAAGGCTCAGAATCAGAAGATTCAGAGAATCTGGAGAACTTTCTAAGCAGCAAGGCCAAAAACCAACACTGAATGCCCGTGACCTTCGATCCATCAGGCGGCACTGCATTAAAAACCAACATCATTGTGTAAATGATCTTACCGCGTGGGCAAAGGAACACTTCAGAAAAACACTGTCAGTTAACACAGTCCGTCGCTACATCTACAAGTGCGAGTTAAAACTCTACCATGCAAAGCGAAAGTCATACATCAACAACATCCAGAAACACCGCCGCCTTCTCTGGGCCCGAGCTCATTTGAAATGGACAGA
Organism: Thalassophryne amazonica; assembly: GCF_902500255.1. Classification (NCBI taxonomy): domain Eukaryota; kingdom Metazoa; phylum Chordata; class Actinopteri; order Batrachoidiformes; family Batrachoididae; genus Thalassophryne; species Thalassophryne amazonica. Next base: position 92,160,437 of record NC_047115.1, read on the forward strand.
TGCAAAGTGGAAAAGTGTGCTGTGGTCTGATGAGTCCACATTTCAAATTGTTTTTGGAAATCATGGATGTCGAGTCCTCCAGACTAAAGAGGAAAAAGACCATCCAGATTGTTACCAGTGCAAAGTTCAAAAGCCAGCATCTGTGATGGTATGGGGATGTGTTAGTGCCCATGGCATGGACAACTTACACATCTGTGATGGCACCATAAATCAAATCAAATCAAATCTATTTTATTTATATAGCACCAAATCACAACAACAGTTGCCCCAAGGTGCTTTATATTGCAAGGCAAAAGCCATACAATAATTACAGAAAAACCCCAACGGTCAAAACGATCCCCTATGAGCAAGCACTTGGCGACAGTGGGAAGGAAAAACTCCCTTTTAACAGGAAGAAACCTCCAGCAGAACCAGGCACAGGGAGGGGCAGTCTTCTGCTGGGACTGGTTGGGGCTGAGGGGAGAGAATCAGGAAAAAGACATGCTGTGGAAGACAGCAGAGATCAGTCACTAATGATTAAATGCAGAGTGGTGCATACAGAGCAAAAAGAGAAAGAAACACTCATGATGGTTCAGGGTCACCTGATCCAGCCCTAACTATAAGCTTTAGCAAAAAGGAAAGTTTTAAGCCTAATCTTAAAAGTAGAGAGGGTGTCTGTCTCCCTGATCTGAATTGGGAGCTGGTTCCACAGGAGAGGAGCCTGAAAGCTGAAGGCTCTGCCTCCCATTCTACTCTTACAAACCCTAGGAACTACAAGTAAGCCTGCAGTCTGAGAGCGAAGCGCTCTATTGAGGTGATATGGTACTATGAGGTCCCTAAGATAAGATGGGACCTGATTATTCAAAACCTTATAAGTAAGAAGAAGAATTTTAAATTCTATTCTAGAATTAACAAGAAGCCAATGAAGAGAGGCCAATATGGGTGAAATATGCTCTCTCCTTCTAGTCCCCATCAGTACTCTAGCTGCAGCATTTTGAATTAACTGAAGGCTTTTCAAGGAACTTTTAGGACAACCTTGTTGTGAAAGTGTAGGAACACGGACCCTCAACAGGGGGCGTAAAAGAACGGGCAATGGATAAGCCAAACAGTAACAATTTAATGTTGTAAATTGTGCACAACGGAATACAGACAACAAGTTTGGAATTACAGTCAATTACACGTTGGGTGACGTGTGGGCAGGCTTGAGGATAGGAGACGCCCGTCCAGAACCGAGCCGGATCCCACACGGCCCTCATCGCCAACGGATCTGAAGAACACCGGAGCCGCCAAGTCCTGAGTCCCCAGGTGGTCACCGTCTCCAGCTGTCAGACCTGGCACTGCTGGCAGAGAACAGAAACAGCACAGGTGAGTGTGAGTACGCACACTCAGTAATCCCACAGTCTGTGTTCTTTTGGGAGGGAGCACCTCCACCTCCAGTCACACACTCGTGCAGCTCCTGTCTAACCACTTATCTGGTTGGGGTGTGAAGCGAAGCCGTCGCTGATCACACCAAACGCCAATCCCTCAGATAAGGCACACCACAGGAAAATGGCTGCAAAGAAGTTCAGACTCTAAGTCAGAGTTAAGTGTAGCAGAGAAATTACCTCCAAGGTAGCTGATTTCTCGGTGGGGAGGTGGAGTTGCAGTCCGGCCTTTAAGGTGGTGGTGATGTGGATGAGTGACAGCTGGTGCTGATGACGAGTGACAGCTGTCACTCGTCATCAGCATCGGGTATCATCTGCATAAATGCTGAAAGGTATATCCAGGTTTTGGAGCAACACATGCTGCCATCCAAGCAACGTCTTTTTCAGGGACGTCCCTGCTTATTTCAGCAAGACAATGTCAAGACACATTCTGCATGTTACAACAGCGTGGCTTCGTAGTAAAAGAGTGCAGGTACTAGACTGGCCTGCCTGCAGTCCAGACCTTGTTATGTTTCGGACGCGGTTGGAGCACCGACCCAGCGTTTGAAAGGACCCAGCATAAAATAAGCAGAGCATGGTTCAAAGGATAACAGAATTTAATAAACAAAACAGTGTGTGACGTGCTAAACAACTAAAACGTCCGCGGTCTGGTGAGGTGGAAACACGGCGCGCTCTCAACAGCGCAAACGGTCCGGGGCCACAGCAGTTCGGACCCAGGGACCCCGCTGACACCCCCCAGGTGGCCGCGATAAACTGAGTCTGTGAAGAAAGAAAACATGAGGTGAGTCTAACTCCACACAGAGAGACACAACTCAAAGGTGCACGCAATCAGCAAACACTTCCTGGCTTAAATCTATACATCAGCTTCTCACCCTGCAGGCACGGAACAACTCAGTTCAAATCTTCACTGCAGCAGAAGCTGATTAGACAATTAGCATAACGTGACAGCTCACCAACACAAGGTGTGAGGGACACCAAACCCACTGTCATTACGTCATAAAAGTCACCAAAAACCGAATTACCTCAGGAAGTGTGCTGAAGAGCGTGAGACCTCACCCAATCCTCCTTCACAGACTGTGGCGTCAAACCTGGAGCGGTCTCTGCGTCCGTGATGGTGAGATTGTTCTCCTGACGTCGATCTCACACGTCTGCTCACAAGATCGAGTCTCTGGCAATCACACACTGTGCATTCAAGGTTTAAATGCAGCAATCTCTGATTAAGACAAAATACACCACAGCTGTGAGTCCTGATGACCTGCATGTGAAAACAAGCCTCAGGTGTTCAGGGTGAAGGCCTAATGCTCAGCCACTCAGTCCTGAATGCATACCACCTGGTGGGAGAAACAGAAAACAAAAACCAAGCCAGCCAAACACCCCAGCCCACAACAGACCTGTCACCAATTGAAAATGTGTGGTGCATTATGAAGCACAAAATACAACTGAGACCCCGGACTGTTGAACAACTGAAGTTGTACATCAAACAAGAATGGGAAAGAATTCCACCTACAAAGCTTCAACAATTAGTGTCCTCAGTTCCCAAATGCTTATTGAGTGTTGTTAGAAGGAAAGGTGATGTAACACAGTGGTAAACATACCACTGTCCCAGCTTTTTGAAACGTGTTGCAGGCATCCATTTCAAAATGAGCAAATATTTGCACAAAAACAATAATGTTTATCAGTTTGAACATTAAATATCTTGTCTTTGAGGTGTATTAAATTGAATATAGGTTGAAGAGGATTTTCAAATCATTGTATTCTGTTTTTATTTACATTTTACACAACGTCCCAACTTCATTAGAACTGGGGTTGTAAGTTCGTGCAAATAAATTCAGTCAGAAAGACTCTGCAACATGTGATCCGATCTCTATATGTCCAGAGTCGGAGATGTGTCTGGGTTCTCAGCATCATATCAGACCTGTTCCCAGTGGCTGTTGGATGCCACCAAAACTACCCGTTTCACCAATCCTGTTCGTGATGTTCATGGACAGTGTTTCAAGCGCAGTCAGAGACTGGAGGGTGCACAGCTTTTTGCGGATAATGTGGTTCTGTTTGCTTCATCAGGCAGTAAACTCTGAGGCGCACTGGGCAGGTTTGAAGCTGAGTGTGAAGACTGGGATGAGAAGCAGCACCTCCGAATCTGAGACCATGGTCCTCTGTCGGAAAAGGGTGGATTATCTCCTCTGGGTCAGGGGAGAGTTATTGCCCCAAGATGAGGGGTTTAAGTATCTTGGGGTCGACTGACGGATGAAGGTGGTGTCTGACGTTTTACAGATGCTGTGCCAGACTGGTCTTAAAGTTCAGGTCAGGGTGAGAATCTTGAATATCCAGGAGGGACTCCTGAGTAGCGCCAATGCTTCTTCGCATCAAATGCACCCAGGTGAGGTGGTTCAGGCGTCTGGTTAGGATGCCTGGTTATCTCCTGAGGAAGGTCTTCCAGGTACGTCCAACTGAGAGGAGACCCCAGAGAAGACCCAGGACATGCTCAAGGGATTATATTTCCCACCTGGCTTGGGAATGCCTCAGGATCCCCCAGGAAGAGTCAGAGGAGTTGAATAAGGACAGGGAAGTGTGGAATGAGCTGGTTAGTCTGCTGACACCGTGACCTGGACCCGGACAAGCAGCAGATGTCGATGATGACTTAAATGTGAAGTTAGAGGCACATGCATACAGAGAGAACGATTCACATACATTCATGGAAAAAAAAGTCTGCTTTAGGAGTCAGCAACATAAAAAATACCCCCCAAAATTCCCCAAATTTATATTTTAATGCCACATTTGAGCAATACACGTCCACTTTGAAATCGTACAAAGACTTGTGACATGTTAGCCCAAAGTTGCTACATCATGTGGCATCAACAGCCATTTCTTTAAAATTTTAACTGAGTTAGAACTTCATCATTTCACAACACTTGCCAATGTTGCAGCATTTACTCATTATGCTTTGGTAACTATGGAAACAGAATTACAAGGCCATATATAGTATGTCTATATGCAATATGAGCCACAATAAAAACAATGTAAACTTCTGATCAAACTGTGAGGTCTTACCTTTGAGGTTAAAAGGATGGGGACCGGCTTGCTATGCATAGCTGCCCCCCATCTTCAAAGACCAGGAGGGGCATTTGATTCTTCATGCCATACACAGAACAGACCAACATGTTTCAGAACAGGCAAGAGTCCAGATTTGCCAAATAGCCATTTCTGGGTGAAGGTTTGCCCCGTACGGGCAGATTTCCGCATGCAGACATCATGTGGAACTTTAGGGTTGTTAAACATAAAACTTCAACCATCTTTCACTGTAACAGTAACACACAAACTGATTTTACACTTATGACTCCCTTTAACGCTTAAAACCATATTATAAGAGAAATGTCCCAGTGGCTGTGCCGACTGACCTGTGGTAGACAATCAGGACGCGATTCAAAGATGACCAGCAGAACACCGATAGGCACAGTGATCTGTTCCAGCTCCAGGTTGTTGGCCACTCTAGTCCTCCACAACACCCGTCCCATGCTGTCCCTGGAGGTCACAGCAAGCTGACGCAGGCCAATGGCGAGGCTGTTCAGTTTAGCCGTGGACAGACTCAGACGGTCAAAAGTCCTACAAGGAATTTAAACAATAATTGTAATAGAATCAAATCTAAAGAGCCAAGAGGAGTTCTACAGTGATTAATCTTGAAAGGGTAGTTGTAAAACAGCTAACTGATCATCTGCAGAGGAATGGTCTATTTGAAGAGTTTCAGTCAGGTTTTAGAATTCATCATAGTACAGAAACAGCATTAGTGAAGGTTACAAATGATCTTCTTATGGCCTCGGACAGTGGACTCATCTCTGTGCTTGTTCTGTTAGACCTCAGTGCTGCTTTTGATACTGTTGACCATAAAATTTTATTACAGAGATTAGAGCATGCCATAGGTATTAAAGGCACTGCGCTGCGGTGGTTTGTATCATATTTGTCTTATATATTGCAATTTGTTCATGTAAATGGGGAATCTTCTTCACAGACTAAAGTTAATTATGGAGTTCCACAAGGTTCTGTGCTAGGACCAATTTTATTCACTTTATACATGCTTCCCTTAGGCAGTATTATTAGACGGTATTGCTTAAATTTTCATTGTTACGCAGATGATACCCAGCTTTATCTATCCATGAAGCCAGAGGACACACACCAATTAGCTAAACTGCAGGATTGTCTTACAGACATAAAGACATGGATGACCTCTAATTTCCTGCTTTTAAACTCAGATAAAACTGAAGTTATTGTACTTGGCCCCACAAATCTTAGAAACATGGTGTCTAACCAGATCCTTACTCTGGATGGCAATTACCCTGACCTCTAGTAATACTGTGAGAAATCTTGGAGTCATTTTTGATCAGGATATGTCATTCAAAGTGCATATTAAACAAATATGTAGGACTGCTTTTTTGCATTTACGCAATATCTCTAAAATTAGAAAGGTCTTGTCTCAGAGTGATGCTGAAAAACTAATTCATGCATTTATTTCCTCTAGGCTGGACTATTGTAATTCATTATTATCAGGTTGTCCTAAAAGTTCCCAAAAAAGCCTTCAGTTAATTCAAAATGCTGCAGCTAGAGTACTGACGGGGACTAGAAGGAGAGAGCATATCTCACCCATATTGGCCTCTCTTCATTGGCTTCCTGTTAATTCTAGAATAGAATTTAAAATTCTTCTTCTTACTTATAAGGTTTTGAATAATCAGGTCCCATCTTATCTTAGGGACCTTGTAGTACCATATCACCCCAATAGAGCACTTCGCTCTCAGACTGCAGGCTTACTTGTAGTTCCTAGGGTTTGTAAGAGTAGAATGGGAGGCAGAGCCTTCAGCTTTCAGGCTCCTCTCCTGTGGAACCAGCTCCCAATTCAGATCAGGGAGACAGACACCCTCTCTACTTTTAAGATTAGGCTTAAAACTTTCCTTTTTGCTAAAGCTTATAGTTAGGGCTGGATCAGGTGACCCTGAACCATCCCTTAGTTATGCTGCTATAGACGTAGACTGCTGGGGGGTTCCCATGATGCACTGTTTCTTTCTCTTTTTGCTCTGTATGCACCACTCTGCATTTAATCATTAGTGATCGATCTCTGCTCCCCTCCACAGCATGTCTTTTTCCTGTTTCTCTCCCTCAGCCTCAACCAGTCCCAGCAGAAGGCTGCCCCTCCCTGAGCCTGGTTCTGCTGGAGGTTTCTTCCTGTTAAAAGGGAGCTTTTCCTTCCCACTGTAGCCAAGTGCTTGCTCACAGGGGGTCATTTTGACCGTTGGGGTTTTACATAATTATTGTATGGCCTTGCCTTACAATATAAAGCGCCTTGGGGCAACTGTTTGTTGTGATTTGGCGCTATATAAAAAAAAAATTGATTGATTGATTAATTGATTAATGATAGACCAGCACTTAATATCTTCCATGTTGTTCAGTCTGTTGAGAGAAAATAAAAATCTTGCAGGTTTTCAGTGACCTGCTGAGCATGGTGGTGCAAATAGCCTCTGCTGCCAAAATAGAAGGTTCCTGCTTCGATCCAACAACATCTGTAGTTGTGTCAGAAGGGCACCTGGTGTAAAACTTGTGTCTCTGTTGTGGTAACAGAAAACAAAAAGGGAGCAACGTCCAAAGGAATCACTGTTCAGTAGGGCTGCCACAACTAGTCGACTAGTCACGACAACGTTGACTAATGAAACCGTCGACAACTAATTTATTAGTTGACAATTCGTTTATTTTATTTAAGTCTTTGTTTTTCTCTCAATTCATAGTTTTAGGCAGCGAGCCGTCCTGCCGTCATTTGAACGTTCAAATTGGAATAAGACAGCTGATTAAAACAGTGGCTGTCTTGTTCAAATCCATTTAAAATGCGCAGTTTACTGGAGGAGGAGGTGTGTGTGTGTGTGTGTGTGTGTGTGTGCGTGCGTGCGTGCGTGCATGCGTGCGGAGTTAACTCGCTGCAGACTGCGAACGGAGGCACGAGATGTTACATTCTGTTGAGAGCCATCAGTGTACGTGACACAGCCAGCCAGAGCAGAGAGAGAGGATTTTAACCCGAGTGAACATGTTAAAAAAAAAAAAAAAACGTGGAACTGCCTTTACTTTTCTCTGCTCTTTCTCTACCGGTGTTTTTCTGATGGCACCGTCCTGTTCACATCATGTGTGCGTCGTATACTGAATTTATGAGATCATGAGATGAAATAAACGGTCAAATATCCTTAAAGCATCCTTTAAAAAATGAGAATATATAAATGAATTGAGGAAAAATTATGCATTCACGGGGGTACTCATGTTAGTCACAAAACCTAAAGTACCTCAGTAAGTGTGCTGACGAGCGTGAGACCTCACCCCCTCCTCTTTCACAGACCATGGCATCAAACCTGGTACGGTCTCTGCATCCATGATGATGAGATGGCTCTCTAGACGACGATCTCACCCGTCTGGTCACAAGGTCGAGTCTCTGGCAAATACACACTGTGTACTCCAGACTTAAATGCAGCCATGCCCCAATCCATAAAGATGCACCACAGCTGTGAGTCCTGACGAGCTGCACATGACAAGCCTCAGGTGATCAGGGTGAGGTCCTGATAACTCAGCCACACATCAGCCACTCAGTCCTGAACGCATGCCACCTGGAAGGAAAAACAAAAGACAGAAAACAGAAGACAAACAAAAGCCAGCCAGACACGCCAGGCACCCCAGCCACAACACACAAACCAGAAAAAGTTGGGACTATATATGTAAAATGAAGATAAAAATAAAAATGTTGCACTATTCTCTTTTCACTTTCACTTTTCTCCTTCCAGCATGGACATTCGGTTTTTGAGAACTGCCTACCTGACACACATTTACTATAAAGTACCACACTGTTTGTATTTCTGAATGACTGCTGTAAATGAAGTCTAAGAAATAGTCACTAATTTGGAAATTTTCATGTTTTCATCCCAACGTTTCTCGGAAAATGCTGCAGGCCTTAATTTAGGAAATTATGTATGATCCGACTAGTCGACTAATCGCAAAAATAATCGTTGACTAGTCGATTATCAAAGTAGTCATTGGTGGCAGCCCTACTTATTTTACTCACCTAGCTAGCTATCGCTAAACACAGTATATTGCTCTTCAAATTAGTGCGCGCTGTGCGTGGTCAAATGTAAGATTGATTCAGTGTTGTCTTTTTTTTTCCAACTAAATCCTCTTGTCATCTACTAAATGGTGCTGCCCTTCAATCTGTGTAGCTTCCATGAACAAATACTCTCCTACATCAAATACCATGTACACAGATCTGACCTTAAATGCTTAGTTAAGGTCCTTAACTAAGCATTTCAGAATTAAGACAGTAAACTTTACCACAACGTTTAATGCACAGCATGATAATAAGTGAATAATTTAAATTCCTGCTAAAAAGGGATAAATCATAAAACTCATTTTGTATTTTATTTTTATTTGTTGGCAGTAAGTGGCCTGCAGTGCAGTGATGGATATCAGAGCATTTTTTTCAAAAGCAAAAAAAAAGCTTCAGGTGAGGTTTGTGCACTCTATAGACCTTATGTGATAGTAGATATGGACATTGAGAATAGCAAAGGATGGAAAGTGAAGCTAAGTGGAAATTGAATATGTGTATCAGACTGTGGAGGTGTCTTACTTGTGTTACTGGTGTTTTGGTATGAATTCTGACTTTTAAGTCACACATTTTCATTTTTCTTACTTTTAAGGACTTCATTAGATCTTGTCTGTCCTTTCTGTGCTTTGCTGTTAATTCAATAAATAATTCATATTCATACTCAACAAAAATATAAACGCAACATTTTTGGTTTTGCTCCCATTTTGTATGAGATGAACTCAAAGATCTAAAACTTTTTCCACATACACAATATCACCATTTCCCTCAAATATTGTTCACAAACCAGTCTAAATCTGTGATAGTGAGCACTTCTCCTTTGCTGAGATAATCCATCCCACCTCACAGGTGTGCCATATCAAGATGCTGATTAGACACCATGATTAGTGCACAGGTGTGCCTTAGACTGCCCACAATAAAAGGCCACTCTGAAAGGTGCAGTTTTGTTTTATTGGGGGGGGGGGGGGGGGATACCAGTCAGTATCTGGTGTGACCACCATTTGCCTCATGCACTGCAACACATCTCCTTCGCATAGAGTTGAAGAGAACACATCTCCAACGTGCCAATCGCCAGCGAATGTGAGCATTTGCCCACTCAAGTCGGTTACGACGACGAACTGGAGTCAGGTCGAGACCCCAATGAGGACGACGAGCATGCAGATGAGTTTCCCTGAGACGGTTTCTGACAGTTTGTGCAGAAATTCTTTGGTTATGCAAACCGATTGTTTCAGCAGCTGTCCGAGTGGCTGGTCTCAGACGATCTTGGAGGTGAACATGCTGGATGTGGAGGTCCTGGGCTGGTGTGGTTACACGTGGTCTGCAGTTGTGAGGCTGGTTGGATGTACTGCCAAATTCTCTGAAACGCCTTTGGAGACGGCTTATGGTAGAGAAATGAACATTCAATACACGAGCAACAGCTCTGGTTGACATTCCTGCTGTCAGCATGCCAATTGCACGCTCCTTCAAATCTTGCGACATCTGTGGCATTGTGCTGTGTGATAAAACTGCACCTTTCAGAGTGGCCTTTTATTGTGGGCAGTCTAAGGCACACCTGTGCACTAATCATGGTGTCTAATCAGCATCTTGATATGGCACACCTGTGAGGTGGGATGGATTATCTCAGCAAAGGAGAAGTGCTCACTATCACAGATTTAGACTGGTTTCTGAACAATATTTGAGGGAAATGGTGATATTGTGTATGTGGAAAAAGTTTTAGATCTTTGAGTTCATCTCATACAAAATGGGAGCAAAACCAGAAGTGTTGCATTTATATTTTTGTTGAGTATATATTTCTTATCCTGAACCCATTTGTGTGCAGTATACCATCTGTGTTCTCCATCCAGCCTTATAGTGGAGTGCTGCTGTAGCTGTGCTAAACCAGGTCCTCCTGCACACGGCATTAAACCTCACTGATCAGAACAACGGCAACTGCTGTATTTTTATGACTTACAACGTGGATGTGCGTGCTGCCAGAAAAACCGAGACATCAATCAGTTTGTAGAATAAATAAATGAAAAGCCAAAACTAAAACACAATCTAAGTAATGCCTACTGGTGTAATTGAAAAGTGAGTGTTCTGTATTAAGTACTATGACATAAAAAAAACTTCAATAACTATAGGCTCATAAGACTAATATAAAAACAAGGATAATATACTGTACTCAGCCTCTGAATATTTCAGACCTGCTCCTAAGTTGCAATTACTATTTGCCCTCACCGCATTAGGAGATTAAATTATTTGTTATATAAACTGCACCAGAATGCAGGAATTTTATGTATGGTCCGTTATCCATTGCCAATATGCGTTTTTTATTTTTTTTTTAATCATTTTGACAATGAATGCAGCTTTTACAAGCAATGTTTTCACTCTGAAATCAAGGGAAATTGTATTTCTGGACATCTAGATTTTAAAAATTTTAAAAAATGTGTGAAGCACCCCTAAAACTGGAAGTCTAAAATCGCCTCTGCTAAAAATTACTCGCACCACGGAAAGCACCTTTTTGGAGTTGCACTCAAATCTCGTTGCAATGCAAATTACAATGACAATAAAGGAGATTCTGATTCTGATGTATCCAAGACCTCATCCGGCCTGAATACGTGGACAGTGGGTCAGAAACAGATGTGTGGAGCACCTTAACCTCACTAAAGTCTTTGATAAAGAGCCCCATCAGAAATTACTTCACAAACTAAAGTAGGATGGCATAAGAGGGAAAGTCCTGTAGTGGATCCAGAATTTCCAAAAACACAGCTGGCCCTGAGAGAAGGCCAGTCTGGTTGAACAAATGTTAAAAATGGGGTGCCACACAGTTCTGTTTTGGGACCCACCTTGTTCCTCCTTTATGTGAATGATATCCCTGCCATCAGTGATTCCATGTGCAAACTGTTTGCAGACAACATGGTCTTCAGGGAGATCCAAACTTTTGCCACCTGACTGCAAAGTCTTATAGGGAGACTTGATTTCTTTGTTTACTTGATCTAACATCTGGCTGTTCAGATTCAGTGCCTCCAGATGTTTGCTGCTGAAGATCAGAGAGACATTTCCATTCCAGTACTCTTTGAATAGTGAGCTCCTTTCTAAGGTCCCACCCGTGCAAAGTGGTCCCACAGGTACCAGCTGATTTTTATTTTTTAATTTATTCCACATAAGCGGTGCAATGTGGTCCCATGGGTACCAGCTGGTTTTTATATATTTTATTTTTTCCACATAAGCGTTGCTATGTGGTCCCACAAGTATGGGCTGGTTTTTATTCCTTATGTTAGTCCACATAAGCGGCGTGATGTGGTCCCACAGGTACTGGTTGGTTTTCATTTTTTATTTATTCCACATAAGCAGCGCGATGTGGTCCCATGGGTACCAGCTGGTTTTTATATATTTTATTTTTTCCACATAAGTGTTGCGATGTGGTGCCACAAGTATGGGCTGGTTTTTATTCCTTATGTTATTCCACATAAGCGGCGTGATGTGGTCCCACAGGTACTGGTTGGTTTTCATTTTTTATTTATTCCACATAAGCGGTGCAATGTGGTCCCATGGGTACTGGTTGGTTTATATTTTTTATTTATTCCACATAAGCATTACACATTATTCACTTTGTGTGTTTTTAGGAATCCGCTAGCTTAGCGCAGCTACTAGCTCTTAGCCGATTTAGCATGGCGGCTTCTCCTGTCTCTCCCGCACTTTTCTGCTCTGGGTGTGAAATGTTTAGTTATTCCTCGGCCTCCTTTAGCAGTAATGGTACTTGTAATAAGTGTAGCTTATTCATAGCTTTGGAGGCCAGGCTGGGCGAATTGGAGACTCGGCTCCGCACCGTGGAAAATTCTACAGCTAGCCAGGCCCCTGTAGTCGGTGCGGGCCAAGGTAGCTTAGCCGCCGTTAGATCCCTTCCAGCAGATCCCGAGCAGCCGGGAAAGCAGGTCGACTGGGTGACTGTGAGGAGGAAGCGTAGTTCTAAACAGAAGCCCCGTGTACACCGCCAACCCGATCACATCTCTAACCGTTTTTCCCCACTCGGCGACACACCCACCGAGGATCAAACTCTGGTTATTGGCGACTCTGTTTTGAGAAATGTGAAGTTAGCGTCACCAGCAACCATAGTCAATTGTATTCCGGGGGCCAGAGCAGGCGACATTGAAGGAAATTTGAAACTGCTGGCTAAGGCTAAGTGTAAATTTGGTAAGATTGTAATTCACGTTGGCAGTAATGACACCCGGGTACGCCTATCGGAGATCACTAAAATTAACATTGAATCGGTGTGTAACTTTGCAAAAACAGTGTCGGACTCTGTAGTTTTCTCTGGGCTCCTCCCCAATGGGACCGGGAGTGACATGTTTAGCCGCATTTCTAGAAATCTGGCCAATTTTCTTAAATCCTCCAAACCGTGACTATCCAGGGTTGGGACCAGGAAGCGGAGTTGTAGTCTTACACACCTCTCTGCAGCTTCTCTCCCCCTGCCATCCCCTCATTACCCCATCCCCGTAGAGACGGTGCCTGCTCCCAGACCACCAATAACCAGTAAAAATCTTTTTAAGCATAAAAATTCAAAAAGAAAAAATAATATAGCACCTTCAACTGCACCACAGACTAAAACAGTTAAATGTGGTCTGTTAAACATTAGGTCTCTCTCTTCTAAGTCCCTGTTAGTAAATGATATAATAATTGATCAACATATTGATTTATTCTGCCTTACAGAAACCTGGTTACAGCAGGATGAATATGTTAGTTTAAATGAGTCAATACCCCCGAGTCACACTAACTGCCAGAACGCTTGTAACACGGGCCGAGGCGGAGGATTAGCAGCAATCTTCCACTCCAGCTTATTAATTAATCCAAAACCCAGACAGAGCTTTAATTCATTTGAAAGCTTGACTCTTAGTCTTGTCCATCCAAATTGGAAGTCCCAACAACCAGTTTTATTTGTTATTATCTATCGTCCACCTGGTCATTACTGTGAGTTTCTCTGTGAATTTTCAGACCTTTTGTCTGACTTAGCGCTTAGCTCAGATAAGATAATTATAGTGGGCGATTTTAACATCCACACAGATGCTGAGAATGACAGCCTCAGCACTGCATTTAATCTATTGTTAGACTCAAATGGCTTTGCTCAAAATGTAAATGAGTCCACCCACCACTTTAATCATATCTTAGATCTTGTTCTGACTTATGGTATGGAAATTGAAGACTTAACAGTATTCCCTGAAAACTGCCTTCTGTCTGATCATTTCTTAATAACATTTACATTTACTCTGATGGACTACCCAGCAGTAGGGAATAAGTTTCATTACACTAGAAGTCTTTCAGAAAGCGCTGTAACTAGGTTTAAGGATATGATTCCTTCTTTATGTTCTCTAATGCCATATACCAACACAGTGCAGAGTAGCTACCTAAACTCTGTGAGTGAGATAGAGTATCTCGTCAATAGTTTTACATCCTCATTATAGACAACTTTGGATGCTGTAGCTCCTCTGAAAAAGAGAGCCTTAAATCAGAAGTGCCTGACTCCGTGGTATAACTCACAAACTCGCAGCTTAAAGCAGATAACCCGTAAGTTGGAGAGGAAATGGCATCTCACTAATTTAGAAGATCTTCACTTAGCCTGGAAAAAGAGTCTGTTGCTCTATAAAAAAGCCCTCCGTAAAGCTAGGACATCTTACTACTCTTCACTAATTGAAGAAAATAAGAACAACCCCAGGTTTCTTTTCAGCACTGTAGCCAGGCTGACAAAGAGTCAGAGCTCTATTGAGCCAAGTATTCCTTTAACTTTAACTAGTAATGACTTCATGACTTTCTTTGCTAATAAAATTTTAACTATTAGAGAAAAAATTACTCATAACCATCCCAAAGACATATCGTTATCTTTGGCTGCTTTCAGTGATGCCGGTATTTGGTTAGACTCTTTCTCTCCGATTGTTCTGTCTGAGTTATTTTCATTAGTTACTTCCTCCAAACCATCAACATGTCTATTAGACCCCATTCCTACCAGGCTGCTCAAGGAAGCCCTAGCATTAATTAATGTTTCGATCTTAAATATGATCAATCTATCTTTATTACTTGGCTATGTACCACAGGCTTTTAAGGTGGCAGTAATTAAACCATTACTTAAAAAGCCATCACTTGACCCAGCTATCTTAGCTAATTATAGGCCAATCTCCAACCTTCCTTTTCTCTCAAAAATTCTTGAAAGGGTAGTTGTAAAACAGCTAAGTGATCATCTGCAGAGGAATGGTCTATTTGAAGAGTTTTAGTCAGGTTTTAGAATTCATCATAGTACAGAAACAGCATTAGTGAAGGTTACAAATGATCTTCTTATGGCCTCATCTCTGTGCTTGTTCTGTTAGACCTCAGTGCTGCTTTTGATACTGTTGACCATAAAATTTTATTACAGAGATTAGAGTATGCCATAGGTATTAAAGGCACTGCACTGCGGTGGTTTGAATCATATTTATCTAATAGATTACAATTTGTTCATGTAGACAGCATTGCTTAAATTTTCATTGTTACGCAGATGATACCCAGCTTTATCTATCCATGAAGCCAGAGGACACACACCAATTAGTTAAACTGCAGGATTGTCTTACAGACATAAAGACATGGATGACCTCTAATTTCCTGCTTTTAAACTCAGATAAAAATGAAGTTATTGTACTTGGCCCCACAAATCTTAGAAACATGGTGTCTAACCAGATCCTTACTCTGGATGGCATTACCCTGACCTCTAGTAATACTGTGAGAAATCTTGGAGTCATTTTTGATCAGGATATGTCATTCAATGCGCATATTAAACAAATATGTAGGACTGCTTTTTTGCATTTGCGCAATATCTCTAAAATTAGAAAGGTCTTGTCTCAGAGTGATGCTGAAAAACTAATTCATGCATTTATTTCCTCTAGGCTGGACTATTGCAATTCATTATTATCAGGTTGTCCTAAACGTTTCCTGAAAAGCCTTCAGTTAATTCAAAATGCTGCAGCTAGAGTACTGACAGGGACTAGAAGGAGAGAGCATATTTCACCCATATTGGCCTCTCTTCCTTGGCTTCCTGTTAATTCTAGAATAGAATTTAAAATTCTTCTTCTTACTTATAAGGTTTTGAATAATCAGGTACCATCTTATCTTAGGGACCTCATAGTACCATATCACCCCAATAGAGTGCTTCGCTCTCAGACTGCAGGCTTACTTGTAGTTCCTATGGTTTGTAAGAGTACAATGGGATCAGGTGACCCTGAACCATCCCTTAGTTATGCTGCTATAGACTTAGACTGCTGGGGGGTTCCCATGATGCACTGAGTGTTTCTTTCTCTTTTTGCTCTGTATGCACCACTCTGCATTTAATCATTAGTGATTGATCTCTGCTCCCCTCCACAGCATTTCTTTTTCCTGGTTCTCTCCCTCAGCCCCAACCAGTCCCAGCAGAAGACTGCTCCTCCCTGAGCCTGGTTCTGCTGGAGGTTTCTTCCTGTTAAAAGGGAGTTTTTACTTCCCACTGTAGCCAAGTGCTTGCTCACAGGGGGTCTTTTTGACCGCTGGGGTTTTTCCGTAATTATTGTATGGCCTTGCCTTACAAAATAAAGCGCCTTGGGGCAACTGTTTGTTGTGATTTGGCTTTATATAAATAAAATTGATTTGATTTGATTTGATAAGCGGTGCAATGTGGTCCCATGGGTACTGGTTGGTTTTCATTTTTTATTTATTCCACATAAGCGGCGCGATGTGGTCCCATGGGTACCAGCTGGTTTTTATATATTTTATTTTTTCCACATAAGCGTTGCGATGTGGTCCCACAAGTATGGGCTGGTTTTTATTCCTTATGTTATTCCACATAAGCGGCGTGATGTGGTTCCACAGGTACCGGCTGATTTTTTTTTTTCAAATCTATAGTTTGCAGTCAGTGAAGTGTTTAGTTCAAGTAACTGTTAACTTGTCTGGATAGCATTCAAGCTAGCAAGCCACTGACTTTAACCCAGTTCTGACAAATTCAGTGTTAGCTTGCAGCTACCTGGTTAAGTTTTCAGTACAAAATACAAATTGTTGATTTGCATGTGTAAAAGTTTATGTCTGTCAACTGACCCCACTTAACAAAAAAATCAGATTAAGTTGGCGAGCACAGCTGCATGTTAAATTGGCAGAACTTTTACACCAGATCTTTTCATTGTGACCACTAGACGGCGGTGTAGTCACAACAGAGAGGGTTGTTGAATGCATGGTTTTACGTCACTCAGAAAAAGACTGCGGAGTGAAGAAAACACCAAACTTTATTACAACTGTACTAAAACACCGATCCACCTGCTCTCTGCTCCGACGACTGCCAACCAGCCTCTTTGAGATCTTGGGGATGAGCTCCCCCTACTGGTCACCACAGTCGAGATGTTGTGCATATGGGTGCAAAAATTAATCTGAAAGAGGATATATTTCTCGATTTCCTGCAGATAAATATGTGAAAATAAATCAACATCCAGCTGACGTCTCTGTCAGGAGAGTTCATGTTCCACCAGGTTCTACCCTTCATGGTTTTAAATTATCATTAGTGATTCTTGATTAGTTTTTTCACTGTAAACAGCTGTTTGGTACTCTTTAGCTGTATGTAGAGTATTTATTGATGATTTATTTGTTAGGATCAATGTGTGATTGAATGTGTGGAGGATGTGTTCTTTTACAGGAGCAACACTCCATGTGTTCGTTTATGATTTTTAATCATTCAATGACAATTTATGCATTCTGTCTCTGATTTACAAGACAGATTAAAAAGAAATAATAAATAGAAAATTTGCAAGACAAGGGGGTGTTGGTCTTGGGGGGGGGGAGCATCAAAGTCAGAAGTGCCTCTGTAGATGCTTTGTCATGTCTTCTACTCGCAGCTGATCGATGGTATTCCTCATGTCTGCGAGCTCCACGAGCAGCATAATGTCCTCGTGTAGGAGCAGTGTGTCCTCGTCCCGGGACACCTGCATCTTTGAGTCCACGGTCTCACTGACATTGTTAACAGAGGACGGCACCTCGGATCGTTTCTGAGCCCAGAACCTTTCTACTCTCAGCTGATCGATGGTATTCCTCCTGTCTGCGAGCTCCACGAGCAGCATAATGTCCTCCTGTAGGAGCAGTGTGACCTTGTCCTTGGACAGTCTGACCTCCTTGGACACTGAGCTTGAAGCAGTCTGAGGTCTATGCGTGACACTCTGTCCAACCACAGACTGGATCTTTGAGTCCACGGTCTTGGACTGTTTCTGAGCCCAGAATCTGCTCTTTGGTTGACTGTTGGTGTTTTGGGGGATGCAGACTCTGGACTTGACCTGAGAATAGTCGGGGGTGCGGTACGTCCTGTAAACACAATAAAATTCTTCTTTTAGCCGGTTTACACAAAAAACTACAAACCTTTTACAGATTAATAGATTTATAGATTCAATTTTGAACATGTATATGGACTTGACTTTACATTTAGAAAAAAAAAGGTGAATTAAAGACCCTGTTTAATGATGTTGACATCAGGTGTCAAACTTTTTAACAATACTACTACTACTAATAATAATAATAATAACAATAATGAAAATAATAATAATGATGATGTGAGGTCACATCAGTTAATAATGTGAACTCAGTAATCATGATAACTCAGACGTCTCTAACAATAAAAACTAAAACCTGTTTCACAGAGATGTTAACTTATTATGAAATGTACCTCAGTTTCTTCACTCTCTTGGCACAGGACGGGAGGTCGGACTGGTTTCTGCTCTTTGGTGGCATCTTGGGAAAGGCGACTCTGGACTTGACCTGGGAGTAGTCGGGCTTTGGGTGCGTCGCAGGACATTTCCTGTAAGTAAAACCAGAATTAACATGCAGGGATGAACAAACGTTTGTTGTAAAGGTTCAACAAACCTCAGGACCACAATGACTCAGCTGGAGGCATGAGATAGAAATGTGACATCATCCACCGTTTTAATCGGGCGCTCTGTCACCACGACCTACTCGACCAACGAGGAAACCATGAAACGACAGAAGAAATAAGTCCTGTACAGACCCTGAGACCTGCTGGTGCTGATCTCCAGAGTCTGACAGTTGATGACCAGGACAAAGGTGCAGCTTTTTCTACTTTATTTGTCAATTTATCGCTTCTGGGGCAGCCCGGTGGCTTAGTGGTTAGCACTGTTGCCTCACAGCAAGAAGGTCGTGGGTTCAATTCCCGCCCGTGGTCTTTCTGTGTGGAGTTTGCATGTTCTGTTTGCGTGGGTTGTGAGCACCCAGAGGGTTTCTCAGGGTGCTCCAGTTTCCTCCCACATCCAAAGACATGCAGGTTAGGTGGAATGGAATCTTTAAATTGTCCGTAGGTGTACGAGTGGGTGTGAATGTGTTTGTTTGTGGCCCTGTGACAGACTGGTTTCCTGTCCTGTGTGTACCCTGCCTCGCACTCTGTGACTGCTGGGATAGGCTCCAGCTCCCCGCGACCCTTAATTGGACTAAGCGGTTGAAGATGAGTGTGTGTGTTATCGCTTCTTTTTTTTGGTCAACAGACTTTATGGTCACGGTGACAAATAAACATCTCAAACAGTGATTTTTCCATTTTCAAAGAAAATAATTAAATACAAAACCGTTTTGGTTTCTGAAATCAGAAAATAGCTTTTTTTCATGTCAACAACAACAATAATAATAATAATAATAGCAGACTGAGGTCATATCATTAAATAATGTGAAAACATTAACAGGATAGTAAGTAAATAAATGAATAAATCCAAACAATCTGATGGTGGTTTAATTTCTTGTGAAATGTACCTTTGTTCCTTCACACCGTCTGCACACGTCAGGAGGACAGACTGTCTCTGTGTGAAGATGGGGATTCTGGACTTCACTTCAGTGGGGTCCGGTTTGGGGGACAGTCACAGGTGTTTTCCTGGAAAAATAATCAAATGAATCTCTTAGGTTGTTTTAATGTAAACTACAAACCTGTTACAGATTTTAGAATAAATTCTGAACATGAATATGGGCTTGACTTTACATTTGAATATAAGATGAATTAAAGACCCTGTTTAAAAATGTTGACATCAGATGACAAATGTAATAATAATAATAATAATAATAATAATAATAATAATAGCAGACTGAGGTCATATCATTAAATAATGTGAAAACAGTAACAGGATAGCAAGTAAATAAATAAATAGGAGGACAGACGACCTCTGTGTGAAGACGGGGATTCTGGACTTCATTTTGGTTTTGTCCAGTTTGGGGGAAGTCACAGGTGTTTTCCTGGAAAAGTAATCAAATTAATCTCTTAGGCTGTTTTAATGTAAACTACAAACCTGTTACAGATTATAGAATAAATTTTGAACATGAATATGGGCTTGACTTTACATTTGGATATAAGATGAATTAAAGACCCTGTTTAAAGATGTTGACATCAGATGACAAATGTCATAATAATAATAATAATAATAATAGCAGATTGAGGTCATATCATTAAATAATGTGAAACAGTAACAGGATAGTAAGTAAATAAATAAATAAATAGAAACAAAATGTACCTTTGTTCCTTCACACCGTCTTTTGTTGACAGGAGGACAGACTGTCTCTGTGTGAAGACGGGGATTCTGGACTTTACCAGTTTGGGTGACGTCACAGTTTTCCTGGAAAAATAGTCAAATTAATCTCTTAGGTTGGTTTCATGTAAAACTACAAACCTGCTGCAAGAAAATTGAAACAAACAAGTGATCAGAAAGGACACATTTTATTTTACTTGAATTTTGTGTTTGTCATAAAATTATTATTGTCAATGAGATTATT
The DNA here is from genome assembly GCF_902500255.1 of Thalassophryne amazonica. NCBI lineage: Eukaryota > Metazoa > Chordata > Actinopteri > Batrachoidiformes > Batrachoididae > Thalassophryne > Thalassophryne amazonica. The sequence continues at coordinate 92,180,717 of NC_047115.1, forward strand.
GCAAGTTTCAAAGCAAGTTTCCACTTGCAAATTAAAACCTAAATAGAGGATCCTGCTTTCACTTTTTAAAATCACAAATACAATATTTCTGTCAGGTTTGACAGCAACAACAGAAATAATAAACAAGGACAATAAATGAAAAACAAAACAAAACTGAGGCTCATAATTTAGTCTGAACTCATACCTTTGACCTTGGCTGGACAATGGAATTAGTACTGAAGTCTGCACTGGGCTGGAGACTGGACTGGGTACTGGGCTGGACACTGGGCTATGCACTGGACTGGGTATTGGGCTGGTCTCTGGGCTTGTTGGAAGGCTATCTTCCAGGATTGAAGATGTTTCCGACAAAATTCCTTTCCCAAAGTAGAACTCCTCAGGAGTGAAATAGTCCTGGAGGGGCAGCATCTTCACCTGAAAACAAACACATCAGTGATTAATAAACAGAAGAAACAAGTTCTGCTTCTCACAACAATCCAAGAGTCTTGTCCAGTTTCAAAGACACTGTTCACACGCTTTTATTTTACTGTCACAGTGAGATGAGAAGACTGATATTGAACTTGTGTGTGTGTGAGTTACACACTGAAGTGGTCATGACTTGTTTTGGCGAGTTTAACACAAAGACCCAAGTCTGATATAAAACTGTTCCATAGCTGAATCCAAAGGCAAATATGAGAAGACTCCTGATGTCCCTCAGATAAACTCCATCAGATCAGAGCTGAAGATCCTGAAGATAACATCAGCCTAAGAGTTCTAACGGTCTGTGCTGTGTATGATCCTGATCCTGGCTTCGAAGCTTTTCTGTGACACATGTCCAGGAAGTCCAGAGTCATCTAATACAGAACTGAATTTGCGTTCTTTCATGACAGTGTCAAGAGGAACATAATTGAATTGAAGACATTTAACATGAAACTCCAACAATATTCAAAGACAAAATTAAACAAAAGCTAATTTTGCACAATATGACCCCTTTAAACAGAACTGTTACTCAACTCAAAGTCTCAGAAACATCACAGACTGAGTCCAGTCAGACTGAAAAAGCACATTAAAATAGCTTGAAAACCAACACAAGCATGACTTTATTAATTATACTGAAGCAACATAAACATAAAAAAATTAACACCAAAGGAGAAAAGTTTGCACACATACCTGTGATTCAACGAGCAGAATGGAAGGACAAACTTTAGGTTTCAGTTCCAACGACAATTAAAAATTCTGATTCAAAAATTTGTTGTTTTGGACACGTTATATCACGATCTAACTGCTTTCTGACACCAAAGTCAAAAAAACGTATTAAGTTCCAATTGATGCCGCTGCGTCATTAACTTCCTGATTTCCTCTTTTGTTGCTTTGAACTGCTTTGTGCCACTTTTTTCCCCTGCTTTGTGACATCATTTACCCTCTATCACCATGGCAACCACACAGCCACAAAGAAATAATAATAATAACAAAAACAACAATAATAAAGCTTTTAATAATTTTTTTTTAATTGCGTGTATTTAAAGATCAATGTGCATATTTTAATACTGTCATTTTATGAGCAGAAAAGTACAAAAAAATAGGTCTTACAATTCAAGTTCAGTATATTTGAGACGTAAAATGTTGTTTCCAAATATGGCCACAGGAGGTCGCCAATTCATTATCTTTAACTTTATTTTTGCCCAAACAATCTGGAAAACAGCTGATTGTCGCTCAAAACTCACCACACGAATTATTTAATTTTTAATATTGACGCAGCATAAACATAAAGAAATTTAATACCAAAGGAGAAAATGTAAAGTTTGCACACATACCTGTGATTCAGGACTGCTTTGTGTCACTTTATTCCGCCTGCTTCATGCCCCCCCCCCCACACACACACACTTTATGACACTTTTCTCCCCTGCTTTATGACATTATTTACCCTCTGTCACCATGACAACCATGCAGACACAAACAAACCAATAATAATAATAACAATAATAAAGCTTTTAATTATTATTTAATTTCGTTTTTTTTTAATTGCGTGTATTTAAAGGTCAATGTGGTTATTTTAATATGGTAATTTTATGAGCATAAAAGCACAAAATTGGGTCTAATTCAAGTTCAGTATATTTGAGACGTAAAATGTTGTTTCCAAATATGGCCACGGGAGGTCACCAATTCATTATCTTTCACTTAATGTTTACCCAAACAACTTTTAAATAATAAAACTTTCATTCTCCGTCCATTGCTGCAAAGTACATTATTACATACACAGAATTGATTAATCCTTTTTTCATGTTCCTATGGCTTATTTTCTCCTTTCTGACATTAACCTGAGTATCTTTTGACTTGTGGAAGACGTCATTGTGGGCTTTTGGAAACAGTCATTGATGTTTTTCACAATAAATAGAAATCAAATAACAATAATTAATCAACTATGAAAATCATTGTTATTTGCAGCCTTTGTGCAGATGTTCGGCTCTGAGCTTCTGGATGTCAAAACTCAGGGTGATCAGACTCAGAAAACTCATTTTGTCCAGATTTAGAGGTGCTGGCAGTCTCGTGCAGACATTTTTAACTCCCAAGGGAGTTCACAGTAGTCGTCGTGTTTGCTGTTTACATCCCACCCAATGCTAATGTTAGCACGGCCCTTAGCCTCTTGCTTGCCTGTGTAAATAAACAGCAGCTGGTCCACCCGGATGGTGTTTGTATTGTTGCTGGTGACTTCAACCAAGCGTGTTTAAAGACTGTGCTACCTAAGTTCGTCCAGTACGTGAAGTGTGCCACCAGAGGGGAAAATACTTTGGACCATGTCTACTCAAAAATAAAACATGCGTTAAGTCACTCCCCTCCCCCATCTCACTGGATCAGACCATCTCTGCCTGTCCCTCACCCTCACCTATACCCCCCTGCTGAGGCGAACAAAGCCACAACGGAAGACTATCCAAACCTGGCCTGAGGGAGTGCTTTCCCAGCTACAGGACTGCTTCTCACGAACTGTATGGGATTTATTTTCCAGCCACCTGCAGGAGTACACTGACACCGTACTCTCTTACATTAAGAACTGTGTTGACACTTTTTCTGTCAACAAAAGGGTCAGGGTTTTTCCAAACCAGAAGCCCTGGATGAACAGCACAGTCCAGTCCCTAATGAAAAGCCACAACACCGCCTTTAAATTAGGGGACAGGGCCCTGTACAGCGCGGCCAGGTCCGATCTGAAAAGAGACCAAGGCTGCGTACAAGAAAAAGATAAGAGGACCACTTCGCTGTGAATGACCCCAGAAGGATGTGGCGGGGAATAAATCATATAACCAACTACAGATGCAGCAACCCAGGAAATGCTAGGTCTGACACCTCTCTGGCAGAGGAGCTGAACCGCTTCTTTGCCTGCTTCGAAGCAGACAGACCAGCAGCAACTCCACACCCACCACCCTCCAGCACTAGCATGCCAACACACCCGGAAACCGAACGTTCTTTGAATGTTCATTGAACGTTTGCATGAGAACGTTTGTAAACGTGGCATGAACACTGCACGAACATCATATGAACAAAGAATGAGGACAGGTAATGTTTGCATGCAAACATTCAATGAACATTATACAAACATTCACAAATGTTCACAAACACCATATGAACAGTTGCAGCAGAACATTAAATGAACATTTGTAGAATGTTCGAATGTGAACATTACCTGTCCTCATTCTTTGTTCATATGATGTTCGTGCAATGTTCCTGCTCAATTACCTACAATTTTGTGATTGTTCCTATTGAGAACAAAAAAATTAAGTAAAACAAACTTCATAAATGTTTTAAAATTCAATAGGTTTTATTCCAATAGTGACTTGCAATGTGGAATTCACATATAAAATCAATAATGGAGAAACCTTTGAATCAGTTGATAACAGATTAAATGATGGAATTCATCTTTACAGAATTAAACATCATTTGCTCAAAAAGCACATAAAATGAAAAATTTTCAACTTTACTAAAGATTTCTTAAGCAGTAAACCACAGACGCTACTCCAAAAAAAATGTTCAGACACAATAAGAATAAATCAAAAATCAAACCTAAAAGAATAATGAAACCTAAAAAAAAAAATCATCTATTGATCTACATACAACTGATAATACACAGTTTAGGAGCAAAAATAAATTCAACTTAAACATAAATCACCGTTTGAAACAAAAACTACAACAATCTTTTAGACATCTACATACAATTAGTAAAAATCATATTTAAGAGCAAAACTAACACAAACATTACTATCAATAAATTCCCTGAGAAAATTCCTAAAAAAATATTCTAAGTTTTTAATCACATAGATTTGAAGACTCAGTATGACAGTCAGATACGACAGTGCAATTGAACACACATCATTTTTAAGAGCGAAACTGAACAGTTTAACACAAACATATTACAATCATATGATGAAAAAATTATACAAAAATAATACAAAATTATTAATTTAAATTATGTTTGATCCCCAGAGAAAAAGTTTCTCTGGAAGTAAAATTAAATTATATAAAAAATATTCCATGTACAATGCAAATTAAATGCTGCTGTTAATCTGCCCTTAAACTGTGATATTATAGAATATAAACACCCTCATATCATACAAAATTCAGCCATATGAGCAGTCTTCTTAATAATTACTTAAATGGTATCCCAGTGCTAAGTGTAATATATATATATATATATATATATATATATATATATATATATATATATATATATATATATATATATATACACACACACACACACAGGTGGGGCCAAACGTTTACATACCCTGGCAAAAGTTTTGGTTTTTTTGGCAATTTTTCAGAGAATATGAATGATAACACAAAAATGTTTTTTTCGCTCATGGTTCATGGTTGGGTGAAGCCATTTATTGGCAAACAACAGTGTTTACTCTTTTCAAATCATAATGACAACACAAACTACCCAAATGAACCTGATCAAAAGTTTACATACCCCTGTTCTTAATACCGTGTACTGCCTGTCTTTTGTGGTAGTTGTGGACGAGGCTCTCTGAGGGAAAAGCTGCCACTGAATGTTTTGGACTTTATTTACATCAATTATGAAGAAATACAAACAATATGGCACTCTATGGTAAATCTGCATGGACAGTTCTGAAAAACTGAGTGACTGTGCAAGAAGAAGACTGAGGAAAGCCACCAAGACACCCCAGAAGTTATAGGCTTACGTGGCTGTGATTGGAGAAATTATGCACAGTGCAAGCTTTGCATTTTGTATCACCAGTTATCCATCTTCATGATGAAGTGGTATACCTGAAACTTTAGCTACAAATTGCCAGAAGATACATCTGAGATGCAAGGCTGGATTTGATCTGTTTTGGTGAAAGAAAATCCTTCTGTGTGCCACTCCACTATGAAGCTAAGAGTAGTGATGCAAAATGCAAAGCCTGCACTGTGCACAATTTCTCCAAACACAGCCACATAAGCCTATATTTTCTCCTGAGTTGTCTGGGTGTCTTGGTGGCTTTTCCTTGTAAATCACTGCAGAGGTGTTATCAGGTTGTGAAAACAGCGTTTTCAGTTTTCGAAGTGTTTTTCCGTAGCTTTTGCATAATATATGATAGACATGTTAGATTTACACAGAAATGAAGCTGTTTTGGAGCGGATTCTGCCATGTTGGATTCGCAGCCAAAGAGAGACCAGACGTCACGTTGCCTCTCTACTGTGACTGGCTGTCACCCCCCCCCCCCCCCCCAAAAAAAACTGATCTGCAAGATTGTTCGTTTTTCAAACCTGTAATCTGGGTCAGGAAAAAGTTCAGGATGGTCCCGTCTATACTTCTTTGATTCTGCTCGGATAGGACATCTTCAGATTATGGCACAATTGTAGAAATGATGGTAGTACTGTCCACTGATGTGATATTTATTGCAGCCACCATGACAACTCTGTAAATTTGTGGCACATCCCTGGCAAGGCTGCCTTTGACGGTTCCTGACTTGTTCTGCTTGCCAAAGATAAACAGGAGCCATAGCGTTCAAGCAGCCCCTGACAATGATTGTTACTGTATCCTTCCCTTGTTCCATTCCAGGGGTGTATGCAGTTAAGGTATTGATTAGGGCATTCCTCTGGTGCCTGGTTCCCTTGTCCTCACCATCAAGTCTGTCATTAGCACTCTTGAGCTGCAAGTTGAAAATTTCCTTTGTTAGTCACAAGCAATTATATATATTTTACTGTTCAGATACTGTATAATTTGAGCGGCATGGTCATAACTGGTATTCAACTCAACACCTTATTGGACAGGCCCTATATTTTTAACAAGCTCTTTATATTGCTTCCAGAATTTTCTCAATTTAGTTATCAGCTAGGTATACCACACAGGTGAAAGCAGATCAGACAAAAATGATTAATCCTATGTACCCACTGCTATTTGTGTCAAGGGCCTTCCACACCGCATGCTTTGGAAGCATCAGAGGCACTACAAATCGGTCTAAAAAGCATTATTTTCAATGAAACGCGTTGCTTTTTAGAGGCGTCTGAAGCGTCGCATCAAAAGCCAAGCTAAACCAACGCTTCTGCTGGGAGCCTGCGCATTCCTGCTTGTCAACACGCTGACGTGGTCAAAGTTCAACCCAATCCAACTTTTGCCGCTCTGAACTGTGACAAAGCTTCGCACTGTCCAATAGAAATGTGTCGGGACCAAACATGGAAGACTCGTGGCAGAAACCACTGATCTCTATAAAACAGAAAGGTGTCACAGGACTGCTCATTTATACAGAGCAGTTTTATGAAGAAAAATCCCTGCAAATGTTTCTTAACCTCAAAATTAATTTGATTACTGTATTAAAGCTTTTTCGTGGTTCATCGATGCACATACAACATGGCGATCACTCAGCTTTCCTCTGGAGAAAAAAAAAATCTGAGCGAAAGTCTCCGCCCCCTTGCCACATGCAACATGTCGGGGGTGTGGGAGGCGTTGACGTGAGGCGTTGCCTGATGTGTATAAAGCATGCAATGTGAAAGGACTTTTAGTTACCATATTTCCATAAATACAGCATGTTTCATAATATACTGTGTAAAAAATGAAACAGCAAAACTATTAAAGTGATGAGAATCTAACAAACAGAAAACAGATTAACTCACTTCTTCGAGTGACTTTCCTGGAAGGCCCATTACCTCCAGCCACTGCTTGTAATTGGTTCAAGCCCACACTTCTGGTTTAGCTGGCCATTCTTCGGATGATCATCTCAGCAGCGTCCACATTGTTCTCTCTCCTGGTATGTCTGGGAAGCGACACTTTCAGGGACGGTCCAAGGATGCAGTTCATCAACTCTGTCATTCAGCTGTTTGATACTGCGAATGATGTCATTCTGCTTCTCCTGGAACACAAAATGTATATAGATCCATATGTTACAACCTTAATAAAGTTCTCACTTTACATTACTATGCTTCACAAATGATTAAAGTAGACCTGCGTTGAAATAAATGTGGTCAGATTTCAGAAAGAAATAGCTGATATGTATTTATAAGACCCTTGTGAATGCAGTAAAGTAAATCTGTAAGCCCAAATTTGTAATTCAGCGGAAAAATCTTTGTTTAAAAATGACAAATTTGCAGCTAAAATTTAGCCCTCTGTGAAAACAGTTTGTACAGCCGTATCATTTCCATGACGTCAGGGACAAGACGACGCGCTCCCGCCTTCAGTCCGATCCCGCACTGAAATTGATTTTATCTGTTAGTAATGTTACTTATACACGTCCTGGTTTCAACATCCAAAAGTAAGCTGCAATGAATGTGAGATACAGATCTGTGTGCTCAGATCAGCAACGACATCGACAGCGAGCGCCGTTCTTCCTCTCCCGCTCTCTGCCTCTGCTGCGCTTATTAAGTCTGCGGGCTCGTTAACGAGCTCGTTAACCGCCAACGCGGGCCACTCACACCACCCGTGTCTGCTTTGCAGCCGGTGTTGTACCAGATTCAGCGCACACCGGCATCACCTCTCTGTCTACTGAATGGAGCTGCAGCACACTTGGCACAAGTCCTGAGATTACGCTCGCTGTTTTAATGCGAAGCGGCCGGTACACCTGTTGCTGCAAGGACAGACTTCTTGCGGCAAAATCCACAGCACCGCACGTCTCGGCAATCGGAGCCCCAGAGCTCCATGAACGCTGAGAGGTTTATATATTTTTAATGACTGGGATTCTTTGCGGGTCTCGCCTCCATATCCCGCGATGGTACTGGAGGCGAAAGACAGTAGATTTTCATTGCGACACCACTCAATCAAACGGGCGAATGAAAAAGTCCCCCAAAATAATTTTCAAGCACAAATAAAAAAAATGTGTATTCACCAAATGTGCCGCAAGACTATATGAAGTTTTAAAAAAGTAGATCCTTCCGTATAAGACAAGAAAAAGGTGCAGATGCAAACTGATGTAAATCCACAAATTACAATTGGTGCAATGCATGCTGGGAGAGGGTCTTGTCCGTGACGTCTTGGCAGCGTCCATGATGAGAGGGACAATTTGCGGAGGGCTAAATGTTAGCTGTAAATTTGTCATTTTCAAATGAAGATTTCTCTGTTGAATGACATATCTGGGCTTGCAGATTTACTTTACTACATTCAGAAGGATCTCATGTGTAAATGTAAGTCATTTTTTGTTCAAAAAATCTGACTGCATTTTTTTCAATGCAGGTCTCCTTTAAACCAATGCTGTTGACCTTTCATCATGAGCACGGACAAATCTGTGAATGAACTGAGTGATGAAAGTAAGTAGGTAAGTAAGTCCCTTCGGCTGCTCCCTTGTTTGCACTCGGGGTCGCCACAGCAAATCTGAGGTGGATCTGCATGTTGAATTGGCATAGGTTTTATGCCGGATGCCCTTCCTGACGCAACTCCACATTACATGGAGAAATGTGGCAGGGGTGGGATTTGAAATCGGAACCTTCTGCACTGAAACCAAACGCATTAACCACTTGGCCACCACCCCTGCTCTAACTGAGTGATGAAAGTGAGCCATAAAAAAACAAAAAAAAACAAAACAAACTTGAAAGATCTTGGCAAGGCCCTGGTGGGGTCTGGTGGTTGTCCCCCAGAAAAATGTGAAATCTCAGATGCATTCTGGTTAGGGCTGTAGCTATCAATTATTTTAGTTGTCGAGTATTCTATCGATTATTCTGGCGATTAATCGAGTAATCGGATAAAAAGTACTTTTGCGTTTTAAACAACATCAATAGTCCAGGGCTGTCGATAAGCAATGGCACAATGTCACTGCGCCAAAGTGTTGGCATTTTGCTGAAATGGCGATGGGATGTGACCTTCTATTTTGTTTTCTCCAATTTGTAAAAATTAACCATTTTTAAGGTTTTGTTTTTTTTTTTTAATAAAGGTTGATGGACTGGGTCCCTGCGTGATTTTTTTTAATCCCTCTTTCTCTTCAGCATATGCATTTCAGCTGGAGGTTGAACATGCAGCATCGCAGTCAGCTTTATTACTATTATTTTAAGTTACCGTGTTTGTGAAGTGTTGTGTGTTGCCCAAAAACGCAAAAATTAAAAACTCACTGTGAGTCTGAGGGAAACACAGAAGAAAGAGTGGACTTCTGCTGTTTGCGGGGACAGAGCTGTGACTCGCCCCGTCTGAGAGCTCCTCACACTGGGCAGAGAGACAGCAGCCGGCCGCCGGGTCAATAGTCCCTCCCCACGTAGAGCAGACCGTGAGTTTTTTAAAATAGACAAACACACTGCTTTGCTTTAAATGCACAGTAAGTCTATTTCAGATGATCAGCGTGAACCATCTTTCTCTTAAAAGGCTTTATTTTACTCTCACGTTGGAAAGCGGTAGCTATCGTTGCTAATTTGATTAGCTGTTATGCTCGCCTTTTTCTTTTTTTTCTGCGGACGTTGCAGCGCCACACACAGGCCTAGCATATGTACTACAACGTTAAACGAAGCTTCGAGGCACAGAATTGGCCTCAAACACTTTTTGTAATCGAATTATTTGAGTTACTCGACTCATCGTTTCAGCCCTAATTCTGGTGCTTTCTCAGGTCTATTTACCCGCCAAAAGAAACTGCCAAAAAAAAAAAAAAAATAAATAATTTTTTTTTTGTTTTTTTGTTTGGACAGATCACTTTTTCCACCCCAGATAAGGTGGTAAACCTCAGTAGTATAGCATAGAAGCCCTTATGTTTCAAGTGTATGGTACCACAGACAGTATGCACACACTATGCAAATGAAACATTATGCAAGGGACATAGAAATTGAGTTTTTATAAAAGGAATTCTGTAACTTTATATCAACAATAAATAAACATGTTAATTAAGTAACAGGGCCTGTAAATTATTTCTTTAAATAAGGAAAGTTAGTATATACAACTTCATTACTGGTAGATTTTACTGTATTTTCAAATTATATCTCAAATAGAACAGAATATTTCTTGCCAGAAATTTTGAATATTTTGGTTGCTGAATGTGAATTTTTAGAATCTACTGGCACAAGACACTGTACAATCTTATTTAACCATTATACAACCCCTGGCAAAAATTATGGAATCACCGGCCTCGGATGATGTTCATTCAGTTGTTTAATTTTGTAGAAAAAAAGCAGATCACAGACATGACACAAAACTAAAGTCATTTCAAATGGCAACTTTCTGGCTTTAAGAAACACTATAAGAAATCAAGAAAAAAAGATTGTGGCAGTCAGTAACGGTTACCTTTTTAGACCAAGCAGAGGAAAAAAATATGGAATCACTCAATTCTGAGGAAAAAAGTATGGAATCACCCTGTAAATTTTCATCCCCAAAACTAACACCTGCATCAAATCACATCTGCTTGTTGATATTGACCCTATGCCATGACATTGACCCTATGTGTCTTTTTGCAAGGAATGTTTTCACAGTTTTTGCTCTATGGCAAGATGCATTATCATCTTGAAAAATGATTTCATCATCCCCAAACATCCTTTCAATTGTCCAAAATATCAACGTAAACTTGTGCATTTATTGATGATGTAATGACAGCCATCTCCCCAGTGCCTTTACCTGACATGCAGCCCCATATCATCAATGACTGTGGAAATTTACATGTTCTCTTCAGGCAGTCATCTTTATAAATCTCATTGGAAAGGCACCAAACAAAAGTTCCAGCATCATCACCTTGCCCAATGCAGATTCGAGATTCATCACTGAATATGACTTTCATCCAGTGATCCACAGTCCACGATTGCTTTTCCTTAGCCCATTGTAACCTTGTTTTTTTTTCTGTTTAGGTGTTAATAATGGCTTTTCTTTAGCTTTTCTGTATGTAAATCCCATTTCCTTTAGGCGGTTTCTTAGACGTTGACTCCAGTTTCCTCCCATTCGTTCCTCATTTGTTTTGTTGTGCATTTTTCGATTTTTCAGACATATTGCTTTAAGTTTTCTGTCTTGACGCTTTGATGTCTTCCTTGGTCTACCAGTATGTTTGCCTTTAACAACCTTCCCATGTTGTTTGTATTTGGTCCAGAGTTTAGACACAGCTGACTGTGAACAACCAACATCTTTTGCAACATTGCGTGATGATTTACCCTCTTTTAAGAGTTTGATAATCCTCTCCTTTGTTTCAATTGACATCTCTCGTGTTGGAGCCATGATTCATGTCAGTCCACTTGGTGCAACAGCTCTCCAAGGTGTGATCAATCCTTTTTAGATGCAGACTAACGAGCAGATCTGATATGATGCAGGTGTTAGTTTTGGGGATGAAAATTTACAGGGTGATTCCATAATTTTTTCCTCAGAATTGAGTGATTCCATATTTTTTTTCCTCTGCTTGGTCTAAAAAAGTAACCGTTACTGACTGCCACAATCTTTTTTTCTTGATTTCTTATAGTGTTTCTTAAAGCCAGAAAGTTGCCATTTGAAATGACTTTAGTTTTGTGTCATGTCTGTGATCTGCTTTTTTTCTACAAAATTAAACAACTGAATGAACATCCTCCGAGGCCGGTGATTCCATAATTTTTGCCAGGGGTTGTAGTACAAACCTCTGGATAAGGATCGGGCTGATGTGAATCAATTGCAGGCACACACTCAACCCACTGATCAGATGGAGGATTCAGTGATTTAACAACTCTTAAGGCAACAGGCATGGTTGCTGTGGGGGGGGACAAACAATAATCTGAAAATATTATCAAACTTATCTTTATAAAGTCTGGGCACTGACTGGGTTACTTTCTGGGTTACTTAAACTTTAACTGCATCAACACCTAATAAAAGAGAGTATAAAAAGTTATGTATATTTTAAATTTAGCATTTATTTAAGCAAATTAGTCCCTTTGAGATTGAGACCTCTTTTATAAGTGACCTGGACAATTATAAAGTTTCCAATTCATCCAACCTGCATGTCCTTGGAAGTGAGATGCCCACACATACCCTATTGACACCTTTAGGCTTCTGGCTTAATATCAGAATAAATTAAAACATGGACAAAATATGAATTAGGCCTGTGCCTCTCTGTGGCTAACGTTAGCTCTGTGCTAGTCAAAAATGTGTTGGTATGGTTCCCATTAGTCCATGTCTGGCATAATCTAGCTTCAAGCAAGTTCTGTCTTTTCTGGCTAAAATGGGTTTGTGCTCACATCAGGTTCCATTACCTTAAAGTTTTGATAGTCACAGCGTCGTGATGACTGTAGGAAGGCCCCGCCATTTGAAGCTAGCTGCTAATTCGTGGTAGCTTTGTGTTGGCTTTCTGTGATCCAGTCGATGATCTTCCAGCGTTAGCCTCCTCTTCTGCTCTCAGTGGTTTCTTAATCGTAGTACAGAGACTGAACAGGCAAATTAACGTCTTGAACATAAACTTTTATTTGCCAAAAGAGATGGAGAGCATGCAGCGCTGTTAGTTAGCTAAGTCTTCTTCTTGGGAGGGATTGTTTGTTGCTCTGACGCCACTCTGAACTTCACACGGTTGTATACGCTTCTTTTATTTCTGTTTAGCACTCTTCTGGTTATTAACTGTATCGACTCTGAACGTTATTTAACAACAGTCTTGTTGTGAATCGCTACCCGCTAGCATTTGCTTGCGGTTAGCTTTCGCTAGCTAGGTCGACACCTCCCCTCTCCGTTGTTACTTTTTATAGCTATTTATTTTCTACCAGTTTAATACTTCTGTTCATTTTTCTGTTGAACTGCTGTGAATTTTAAGTAATTTTTACTCCTGTGTAAAATCTTAGGAGCGGCTAGTATTTTCGCTAGTGGTTAGCTTGCATTAGCTATTTCTGACTCGTCATTTTTTTCATTTCATTTTTTTACACTCCTGTTAGTTGTTTAGTGTATTTTATAGCTGCTGCTTTTTTACCTGTTTAATACTTCAGTGTAACTGCTGTGAATTTTAATTCATTTATCTGCGTCTGTGTGAGCCTTAGGAGTGGTTAGCTTATCCATTATTGGTTAGCTCGTGTTTGCTTGGATACATTTTTGAATTTCTTTGTGCACAAAGTACACTACTAATTCTACTTTACACCCTCCGTAAATCCTGCGTGATGTTGGAAGATAGGGTGGCTCTCTTAGAGAGCCGTGTCCATAAGTTAGAGCAGCTTCTTAGCGCAGTGGAGTTAGATGTTACGGGCACTCCAGATTAGGTTAGTGTTGGGCCGGCTAGCGAGCCCATTAGCATCAACTCAGAAATGCCGGCTGTGCAGGACAGCTTTCGGACTGTGGCTAGGCGGAGGAAGCCCCATAGGGCTTGGTGCCCGGTTGTGGCACCGCAATCACACTCGCCAGTGTGAACTGTGAATCGGTTCTCTCCCTTGGATTTGCCAGATGTGAATTCTCTGAGTGCACACGTGACTTCCACTCCTGTCTCCAGGCCGAAACACCGGACTTTAGTGATAGGGGATTCTATCACCCGCAAAGTCAGGTTACAGATGCCGGCTGACGTTAAATGTATTCCTGGAGCCAGAGCTCCTGACATTGCATCTCATCTTAGGGTGCTGACGCTGCAGAAGGGAAGACAGACGAAGGAACATGACATGAGATATAGTCACATAGTTATTCACGTTGGCACCAATGATATCAGGATGAGGCACTCAGAGATCACAAAAATGGACATAGAGAGGACTTGTGACCTTGCCAGAAAGATGTGTTGGCATAAATTAATAGTCTCTGGTCCCCTCCCCTCCCGGGGTACTGATGAGGCGTTTAGCAGGCTGACATCATTAAATAGGTGGCTGGCGCTGTTTTGTACACAGCAAGGCTTTAGCTTTATTGATAACTGGCCTTCGTTCTGGGGCCGCCGTGGCCTGCTGATGCCGGACGGCCTCCACCCTACTGGGGAAGGCACTGCCATCTTGTCTGCGAACATAGATAGAGCTCTACAGGGAGGGTAACATTAGGAATCTACAGCAGGCCACGGAGCAGGTGATTAGAGACCCTGCAAGGCTTATGACAAATATGGATGTGGAATCCATTAGCTTAGCGGAGAAATTAGTGCAGAAAATCCACTATGGTGATAGTGTAGTTTATCTGCCAGGGAGGGAATTTCAACTGTGGCCTGCTCCCATAGACGTGTCCATAAAAATCATAGAGGGATATGCTTTGCAAACCTAATACCCATTACTATATTGGATCATGTTGAAATTGAGGATGGCCCAATGGTTGTTCCAGCAATATCAAAGATTTCATGTCTGCTACCTACAATGCGTGTGGAATGTCTCAAACCTAAACGTACTTAGACGTGTGCTGAAGGCAGTGAACCCCAGGAAGGCGGCCGGCCCCAATGGTGTACCTGGCCAGGTATTCAAAGCGTGCGCTGACCAACTGGCTGGAGTTTTCACCTGCATCTTTAACCTGTCCCTGTTGCAGGCTATCATTCCATTCTGCCTCAAATCCACCATCATTCCAGTCCCAAAGAAGTCAGCAATGGAGAGCATAAATGACTACAGGCCTGTTGCACTTACGTCTGTGGTCATGAAGTGCTTTGAAAGACTGGTCTCTCAGCACATCAGAGCCTGTCTGCCTCCCACTCTGGACCCCCACCAGTTTGCCTACAGGGCAAACCGCTCCACAGAGGACGCTATCACCACAGCTCTCCACGCCGCGCTGAGCCACCTGGAGCACCAGGGGAGCTATGTGAGGATGCTCTTCCTGGACTTCAGCTCAGCCTTCAACCACATCATCCTGGAGATCCTGGTCCAGAAAAGGACATATCTGGGCATCTCCACCCCCATCTGCCATTGGATCAAGGACTTCCTCACAAACCGCCCACAGTCCGTGAAACTTGGCTCCCACCTTTACTCCACCATCACACTCAGCACCTGTTCCCCACAAGGCTGTGTACTGAGCCCCCTCCTGTTCACCCTTTACACACACGACTGCTCTCCGACCCATCCCACAAACACCATCATAAAGTCTGCGGATGATACCACCATGTTTGGGCTCATCTCAGGGGGGATGAGCCTGATCAGCTCCATCAGGTTCCTGGGAGTGCAGCTCTCTGACTGCCTCTCCTGGACTGCTAACACCGCAGTGGTGGTGAAGAAAGCCCAGCAGTGACTCCACTTCCTGAGGATGCTCATGAGAAACAATCTGGAGGACAAGCTGCTGGTGTTGTTCTACAGAGCCACCACTGAGAGCATCCTGATGTACTGCATCACAGCGTGGTACGGGGGGGTGCTCAGCAGCAGACAGGAGAGCGCTGCAGAGGGTGATCAAAATGGCCCAGGGGATCACTGGTTGCTCTCTGCCCAGCCTGGAAGACATTGCCAGCTCTCACTACCTCAGCAGAGCTGCCAGCATCAGCAAAGACACATCCGACCCCAGCAACCACCTATTTGACCTACTACCCTCCGGCCAACGGTATAGGTCAATCAAAACTAGGACAAACAGACTCAGGGACAGCTTTGTCCCCAGAGCGATCACTGCACTGAATAATAACAAATCACTCTGATCTGCACTTTTCAAGTCTCTTGTGCAATATCTGTAAACCATGTGCAATATTCCCGTGCAATATGATTCCACTGTTGTATATAATTCTCGTTTTACATTTTACTTGGTTCACATTTTATTTTATTTTATCTTGTGTTTATTTAGTTGTACATATACTCTGAATAATTGTTAAATTTTATTATCTTTTATTCGGCTAAAAAATACTTGCACCACAGAAAGCACCCTTTTGGAGTTGCACTCAAATCTCGTTGAAATGCAAATTACATTGACAATAAAGGCGATTCTGATTCTGATGTATCCAAGACCTCATCTGGCCTGAATATGTGGACAGTGGGTCAGAAACAGGTGTGTGGAGCACCTTAACTTCACTAAAGTCTTTGATAAAGAGCCCCATCAGAAATTACTTCACAAACTAAAGTAGGATGGCATAAGAGAGAAAGTCCTGTAGTGGATCCAGAATTTCCAAAAACACAGCTGGCCCTGAGAGAAGGCCAGTCTGGTTGAACGAATGTTAAAAATGTGGTGCCACACAGTTCTGTTTTGGGACCCACCTTGTTCCTCCTTTATGTGAATGATATCCCTGCCATCAGTGATTCCATGTGCAAACTGTTTGCAGACAACACCATGGTCTACAGCAGGGGTGGGCAATCATGTGCCATAAAGGGCCGAGACACTGCAGGTTTTCCGTGCAACCAATTGCCTCAGCAGGTGATTTCATTAATGATCAGGTGTCTCAGCAGGTGATTTCATTGACAACCAGGTGTTTATGTTCAGAGCAGAAGCTCATCAGCAACCCACCTGCTGAGGTGATTGGTTACATGGAAAACCTGCAGTGTCTCAGCCCTCGATGCCCACCCCTGGTCTACAGGGAGATCCAAACCTTTGCCACCTGACTGCAAAGTCTTATAGGGAGACTTGATTTCTTTGTTTACCTGATCTAACATCTGGCTGTTCAGATTCAGTGCCTCCAAATGTCTGCTGCTGAAGATCAGAGAGACATTTCCATTCCAGTACTCTTTGAATAGTGAGCTGCTTTCTAAGGTCCCGCCGGTGCAAAGTGGTCCCACGGGTACCGGCTGATTTTTAGTTTTTTATTTATTCCACATAAGCGGGGCAATGTGGTCCCACGGGTACTGGTTGGTTTTCATTTTTTATTTATTCCACATAAGCGGCTCAATGTGGTCCCACGGGTACTGGCTGGTTTTTATATATTTAGTTTATTCCACATAAGCGGCATGCTGTGGTCCCACAGGTACCAGTTGGTTTTTATTTTTTATTTATTCCACATAAGCAGTGTGATGTGGTCCCATGGGTACCGGCTGGTTTTTATATATTTTGTTTATTCCACATAAGCGGCACGATGTGGTTCCACAGGTACCAAGTTTTTATGTTTTATTTATTCCACAACAGTGGCGCAAAGTGGTCCCACGGGTACCGGCTGATTTTTATTTTTTAATTTAATCCACATAAGTGGCACGATGTGGTCCCACAAGTACCGGCTGGTTTTTATATATTTTATTTATTCCACATAAGTGTTGCGATGTGGTCCCACAAGTATGGGCTGGTTTTTATTCCTTATGTTATTCCACATAAGCGGCGTGATGTGGTTCCACAGGTACCGGCTGGTTTTTATTTTTTATTTATTCCACATAAGCGGCGTGATGTGGTTCCACAGGTACCAGCTGGTTTTTATTTTTTATTTATTCCACATAAGCGGCGTGATGTGGTTCCACAGGTACCAGCTGGTTTTTATTTTTTATTTATTCCACATAAGCGGCGTGATGTGGTTCCACAGGTACCAGCTGGTTTTTATTTTTTATTTATTCCACATTAGCGGCGTGATGTGGTTCCACAGGTACCAGCTGGTTTTTATTTTTTATTTATTCCACATAAGCTGCACGATGTGGTCCCACAGGTACCGGCTGGTTTTTATTTTTTATTTATTCCACATAAGCGGCGTGATGTGGTTCCACAGGTACCAGCTGGTTTTTATTTTTTATTTATTCCACATAAGCGGCGTGATGTGGTTCCACAGGTACCAGCTGGTTTTTATTTTTTATTTATTCCACATAAGCTGCACGATGTGGTTCCACAGGTACCAGCTGGTTTTTATTTTTTATTTATTCCACATAAGCGGCGTGATGTGGTTCCACAGGTACCAGCTGGTTTTTATTTTTTATTTATTCCACATAAGCGGCGTGATGTGGTTCCACAGGTACCAGCTGGTTTTTATTTTTTATTTATTCCACATAAGCGGCGTGATGTGGTTCCACAGGTACCAGCTGGTTTTTATTTTTTATTTATTCCACATAAGCTGCACGATGTGGTTCCACAGGTACCAGCTGGTTTTTATTTTTTATTTATTCCACATAAGCGGCGTGATGTGGTTCCACAGGTACCAGCTGGTTTTTATTTTTTATTTATTCCACATAAGCGGCGTGATGTGGTCCCACAGGTACCAGCTGGTTTTTATTTTTTATTTATTCCACATAAGCGGCGCGATACGGTCCCACGGGTACCAGCTGGTTTTTATTTTTTATTTATTCCACATAAGCGGCGCGATACGGTCCCACGGGTACCGGCTGGTTTTTATTTTTTATTTATTCCACATAAGCGGCGTGATACGGTCCCACGGGTACCGGCTGGTTTTTATTTTTTATTTATTCCACATAAGCGGCGTGATACGGTCCCACGGGTACCAGCTGGTTTTTATTTTTTATTTATTCCACATAAGCTGCACGATGTGGTTCCACAGGTACCAGCTGGTTTTTATTTTTTATTTATTCCACATAAGCGGCGTGATGTGGTTCCACAGGTACCAGCTGGTTTTTATTTTTTATTTATTCCACATAAGCGGCGTGATGTGGTTCCACAGGTACCAGCTGGTTTTTATTTTTTATTTATTCCACATAAGCGGCGTGATGTGGTTCCACAGGTACCAGCTGGTTTTTATTTTTTATTTATTCCACATAAGCTGCACGATGTGGTTCCACAGGTACCAGCTGGTTTTTATTTTTTATTTATTCCACATAAGCGGCGTGATGTGGTTCCACAGGTACCAGCTGGTTTTTATTTTTTATTTATTCCACATAAGCGGCGCGATGTGGTTCCACGGGTACCAGCTGGTTTTTATTTTTTATTTATTCCACATAAGCGGCGTGATACGGTCCCACGGGTACCAGCTGGTTTTTATTTTTTATTTATTCCACATAAGCGGCGTGATACGGTCCCACGGGTACCGGCTGGTTTTTATTTTTTATTTATTCCACATAAGCGGCGTGATGTGGTTCCACAGGTACCGGCTGGTTTTTATTTTTTATTTATTCCACATAAGCGGCGTGATGTGGTTCCACAGGTACCAGCTGGTTTTTATTTTTTATTTATTCCACATAAGCTGCACGATGTGGTTCCACAGGTACCAGCTGGTTTTTATTTTTTATTTATTCCACATAAGCGGCGTGATGTGGTTCCACAGGTACCAGCTGGTTTTTATTTTTTATTTATTCCACATAAGCGGCGTGATGTGGTTCCACAGGTACCAGCTGGTTTTTATTTTTTATTTATTCCACATAAGCGGCGTGATGTGGTTCCACAGGTACCAGCTGGTTTTTATGTTTTATTTATTCCACATAAGCTGCACGATGTGGTTCCACAGGTACCAGCTGGTTTTTATGTTTTATTTATTCCACATAAGCTGCACGTTGTGGTCCCACAGGTACCGGCTGATTTTATTTATTTATTTTTTTTTCAAATCTATAGTTTGCAATCAGTGAAGTGTTTAGTTCAAGTAACTGTTAACTTGTCTGGATAGCATTCAAGCTAGCAAGCCACTGACTTTAACCCAGGTGGTCATCAAAGTCAGAAGTGCGTCTGTAGATGCTTTGTCAGTAAAGTAAGACGTCCATTTCTTGCCGTCAAAATTCAAATAAGCTGTCTGTTGCTTGTAGTCAAAATACAAATATGCTGTCGTTCTCTTGCAGTAAAAATTCAAATATGCCGTCTGTTGCTTGCAGTCAAAATTCAAAAATGCTATACTTTACTTGCTTTCAAAATTCAAATATGCCGTCCTTTTCTTGCATTCAAAATTCAAATATGCCATCCATTTCTTGCAGTCTAAATTCAAAGATGCCGTGTGTTGCTTGCAGTCAAAATTCAGATATGACATCCATTTTTGAAGTAAAATTCAAACATGCCCCCCATTTCTTGCAGTCAAAATTCAAAAATGCTATTCTTTACTTGCTTTCAAAATTCAAATATGACATCCATTTCTTGCAGTCAAAATTGAAATATGCCGTCCTTTTCTTGCATTCAAAATTCAAATATGCCATCCATTTCTTGCAGTCTAAATTCAAATATACCTTATGTTGCTTGCAGTCAAAATTTTGGACTCGCCTTTTGATCCTTGAAAACAAAATTCAAGTTCATCACCTTCTGGATGCAGCAATATGTACATAGATGATTAATTTACAAACATCCTAACTGCAGCATTACACTGCAAGAGTTTAAAATTTACAGCTAATCGGATGGCGATATACACAACTGTGTTGAGAGCTGAACAAATGTTCACCTTACCTGCATTAATCTCACCTGTATTGAAATGCCACACTGATGTACATATGGACAAATGGACTGAAGAATGAACATGAAAACCCTGATTACAAATGAAAATAGACACTACAAAGAGTAATTAAAGGGTGATTTTAGTTGGCCCCAACCACGCCAACTAAAGTGAGGCTCAACCATTGTGTGTCTTATGAAGTGGAAACTGACCGTCTGTTGCTTGCAGTCAAAATTCAAATATGCCGTCTATTTCTTGCAGTCAAAATTCAGATATGCTGTGTGTTGCTTGCAGTCAAAATTCAAATATGCTGTCCATTTCTTACAGTAAATATTGAAATATGCTGTGTGTTGCTTGCAGTCAAAATTGAAATATGCCGTCCTTTTCTTGCAGTCAAAATTCAAATATGCCGTCCTTTTCTTGCAGTCAAAATTCAAATATGCCGTCCTTTTCTTGCAGTCAAAATTCAAAAACCCCTTTCTTTGCTTGCTTTCAAAATTCAAATATGACGCACATTTCGTGCATTCAAAGTTCAAATATGCCATCCATTTCTTGCAGTAAAAATTCAAATATGCTGTGTGTTGCTTACAGTCAAAATTCAAATATGCCGTCCAATTCTTGCATTCAAAATTCAAATATGCCGTCTAATTCTTCAGTCAAAATTCAAATATGCCAGGCTATTATACTAACAACCTATCAAAGGACATGCTATCTTTCTGAATGAACAACATGTCTTATGAAGTGGAAACTGACTGTCCGTCTGTTGCTTGCAGTCAAAATTAAAAAATGCTGTTCTGTACTTGCTTTCAAAATTAAAATATGACGTCCTTTTCTTGCATTCAAAATTCAAATATGCTGTCCATTTCTTGCAGTCAAAATTCAGATATGCTGTATGTTGCTTGCAGTCAAAATTCAAAAATACCGTATGCTGCTTGCAGTCAAAATTCAAATATGCCATCCATTTCTTGCAGTCAAAATTCAAATATGCCGTATGTTGCTTGCATTCAAAATTCAAATATGCCATCCATTTCTTGCAGTCAAAATTCAAATATGCCGTATGTTGCTTGCAGTCAAAATTCAAATATGCCGTATGTTGCTTGCAGTCAAAATTCAAAAATACCGTATGTTGCTTGCATTCAAAATTCAAATATGCCATTCTTTTCTTGATTTCAAAATTCACATATGCCGTCCATTTCTTGCAGTCAAAATTCAAAAATACCGTATGTTGCTTGCAGTCAAAATTCAAATATGCCGTATGTTGCTTGCAGTCAAAATTATACTTGACCATCTGCAGCTTCCAAAGAAAATCAAAAATCAACATCTGTTGATTTGCATAAAATTTTGGACTCACCTTTTGATCCTTGAAAACAAAATTCAAGTTCATCACCTTCTGGATGCAGCAATATGTACATAGATGATTAATGTACAAACATCCTAACTGCAGCATTACACTGCAAGAGTTTAAAATGTACAGCTAATCAGATGGCGATATACACAACTGTGTTGAGAGCTGAACAAATGTTCACCTTACCTGCAGTAATCTCACCTGTATTGAAATGCCACACTGATGTACATATGGACAACAGGACTGAAGAATGAACATGAAAACACTGATTACAAATGAAAACAGACACTACAAAGAGCAATTAAAGGGTGATTTTAGTTGGCCCCAACCACGCCAACTAAAGTGAGGCTCAACCATTGTGCACAGCCCCTCCTGAAACAAAAGACAGTAACAGAGTATATGAATGTGCTCGTTATTAATTTCCAGGCATCCTATTAGCACTATGAACATATATATTTTGCAGATTATTATAATCATCCAAAGATCACTATCAATATATTTTTTGCAGATTATTAAAATAAAGGCATCCCATTATCACGATTAATTCATATATGCCAGGATATTATTATACTAACAACCTATCTAAGGACATGCTATCTGTCTGAATGAACATGTCTTATGAAGTGGAAACTGACTGTCCGTGTGTTGCTTGCAGTCAAATTCAAATATGCCATTCTTTTCTTGCATTCAGAACTCAAATATACCGTATGTTGCTAGCAGTCAAAATTAAAAAATGCTGTTCTTTACTTGCTTTCAAAATTCAAATATGACGTCCATTTCTTGCTTTCACAATTCAAATTTGTCGTGCATTGCTTGCAGTCAAATTCAAATATGCCGTTCTTTTCTTGCAGTCAAAATTCAAATATTTTGTCCTTTTCATGCATTCAAAATTAAAATATGCCGTCCATTTCTTGCAGTCAAAATTCAGATATGCTGTGTGTTGCTTGCAGTCAAAATTCAAAAATGCCGTTCTTTGCTTGCTTTCAAAATTCACTATGACACCCATTTCTTGCATTCAAAGTTCAAATATGCCGTCCACTTCTTGCAGTCAAAACTGAAATATGCCGGCCTTTTCTTGCATTCAATATTCAAATATGCCGCTCAGTTCTTGCAATCAAAATTCAAATATGCTGTGTGTTGCTTGCAGTCAAATTCAAATATGCCATATGTTTCTTACAGTCAAAATTCAAATATGCCATTCCTTTCTTGCATTCAAAATCCAAATATGCCCTCCATTTCTTGCAGTCAAAATTTAACGATGCTGTGTGTTGCTTGCAGTCAAAATTCAAATATGCCGTCCATTTCTTGCATTCAAAATTTAAATATCCCATCCTTTTCTTGCATTCAAAATTCAAATATCCCGTCCTTTTCTTGCAGTCAAAATTCAAAAATGCCATATGTTGCTTGCAGTCAAAATAAAAAAAACGCCATTCTTTTCTTCCTATCAAAATTCAAATATGCCATCCATTTCTTGCTTTCAAAATTCAAATATGACGTCCATTTCTTGCATTCAAAATTCAAATATGACGTCCATTTTTTGTAGTCAAAATTGAAATATGCCGTCCTTTTAGTGAATTCAGAATTCAAATATGCCATCCATTTCTTGCAATCTAAATTCAAATGTGCCGTGTGTTGACTGCAGTCAAAATTCAAATATGCCATATGTTGCTTGCAGTCAAAATTCAAATATGCCGTATGTTGCTTGCAGTCAAAATAAAAAAAACGCCATTCTTTTCTTGCCATCAAAATTCAAATATGACGTCCATTTCTTGCTTTCAAAATTCAAATATGACGTCCATTTCTTGCTTTCAGAATTCAAATATGACGTCCATTTTTTGTAGTCAAAATTGAAATATGTCGTCCTTTTAGTGAATTCAAAATTCAAATATGCCATCCATTTCTTGCAGTCTAAATTCAAATGTGCCGTGTGTTGCTTGCAGTCAAAATTCAAAAACTCCATTCTTTTCTTGCTATCAAAATTCAAATATGCCATCCATTTTTTGCAGTCAAAATTGAAATATGCAGTCCTTTTCTTGAATTCACAATTCAAATATGCCATCCATTTCTTGCAGTCACAATTCAAATACGGCATGTCTTGCTTGCAGTCAAAATTCAAGTATGCCGTATGTTGCTTGCAGTAAAAATTCAAATATGCCGTCCATTTCTTGCAGTCAAAATTCAAATATGCTGTCCTTTTCTTGAATTCAAAATTCAAATATGCCGTCCTTTTCTTGAATTCAAAATTCAAATATGCCGTCCTTTTCTTGAATTCAAAATTCAAATATGCCATCCATTTCTTGCAGTCAAAATTCAAATATGCCATGTGTTGCTTGCAGTCAAAATTCAAATATGCCATGTGTTGCTTGCAGTCAAAATTCAAATATGCCGTACGTTGGTTGCAGTCAAAATTCAAAAATGCCATATGTTGCTTGCAGTCAAAAGTCAAAAACGCCATTCTTTTGTTGCTATCAAAATTCAAATATGCCATCCATTTGTGCTTTCAAAATTCAAATATGACGTCCATTTTTTGCAGTCAAAATTGAAATATGCCGTACTTTTCTTGAATTCAAAATTCAAATATGCCATCCATTTCTTGCAGTCTAAATTCAAATGTGCCGTGTGTTCATTGCAGTCAAAATTAAAATGTGCCATATGTTGCTTGCAGTCAAAATTCAAATATGCCGTTCAGTTCTTGCAGTAAAAATTCAAATATGCCGTATGTTGCTTGCAGTCAAAATTCAAATATGCCGTATGTTGCTTGCAGTCAAAATTATACTTGCCATCTGCAGCTTCCAAAGAAAATCAAAAATCAACATCTGTTGATTTGCATAAAATGTTGGACTCGCCTTTTGTTCCTTGAAAACAAAATTCAAGTTCATCACCTTCTGGATGCAGCAATATGTACATAGATGATTCATTTACAAACATCCTAACTGCAGCATTACACTGCAAGAGTTTAAAATTTACAGCTAATCGGATGGTGATATACACACCTGTGATGAGAGCTGAACAAATATTCACCTTACCTGCAGTAATCTCACCTGTATTGAAATGCCACACTGATGTACATATGGACAGCAGGACTGAAGAATGAACATGAAAACCCTGATTACAAATGAAAACAGACACTACAAAGTAATTAAAGGGTGATTTTAGTTGACCCCAACCACGCCAACTAAAGTGAGGCTCAACCATTGTGCACAGCCCCTCTTGAGACAAAAGACAGTAACAGAGTATATGAATGTGCTTTTAAGTAAGTTATTAATTTACAGGCATCCTATGAGCACTATGAACATATATATTTTGCAGATGATTATTATAATAATCAAAAGATCACAATATAATTTTTGCAGATTATTAATATAAAGGCATCCCAGTATCACGATTAATTCATATATGCTGTTGTGTGGGCCGCCAGAAGAGGAGGTACTGCTGGCCCACCACCAGAGGGCGCCCTGCCTGAAGTGCGGACTTCAGGCACGAGAGGGCGCTGCCGCCTACAGGAACAGCCGAGGTGACAGCTGTCACTCATCAACTATGACAGCTGTCACCGATCATCTGCATCTCACCCGGGATAAAAGCTGGATGACACCTCCACCACATCGCCGAGATATCGACTTCTGTGAGAGGTAATATTCTCTGCCAGCATTCAGTGATTTCAAGAGCTATTGTGTTGCAGCTGTCAACCAGAGGACCGGCGTGGGTCGCGACTCTTTCGTCCTTCGTCTCGTCAGATAAGTGGTTAAACAGACGCTGCACGAGTGTGTGTTAAAGGTGGAGGTGGAATTCCCACCATTATTGTTATGGGGTGTACACACACCCACACTTGACTGTCTTTGTTCTCCGCCAGCAGTACCAGATCCGACACGCTGAGACGGTGGCCACCTGGGGACTTCGGGACTTGGCGGCTCCAGTATCCTTCGGGTTCGGTGGCGGTGGAAATCGTGTGGTTCCGGTTCATCTCCAGACGGGCATCTCCTATCGTTGAGCCTGCCCACACGACACCTTCATTAATTGACTTGTATTCATTCTGTAATCTGCTGTGTGTGGTTGTGACATTCACAACAGTAAAGTGTTCTAATTTAACTCCCTCTATTGTCCGTTCATTTACGCCCCCTGTTGTGGGTCCGTGTCACTACACTTTCCCAACATATGCCATGCTAATATTATGCTAACAACCTATCTAAGGACATGCTATCTGTCTGAATGAAAAACATGTCTTATGAAGTGGAAACTGACTGTCCGTCTGTTGCTTGCAGACAAAATTCAAATATGCTTTTCTTATCTTGCATTCAAAACTCAAATATGCCGTATGTAGCTTGCAGTCAAAATTCAAAAATGCTGTTCTTTACTTGCTTTCAAAATTCAAATATGTTGTCCATTTCTTGCATTCAAAATTCACATATGTCGTCCATTTGTTGCAGTCAAAATTCAAATATGTTGTCCATTTCTTGCATTCAAAATTCAAATATGTCGTCCATTTGTTGCAGTCAAAATTCAAATATGCCGTCCATTTCTTGCAGTCTAAATTCAAATATGCCGTGTGTTGCTTGCAGTCAAAATTCAAATATTCCATCCATTTCATGCAGTCAAAATTCAAATATGTTGTCCATTTCTTGCATTCAAAATTCAAATATGTCGTCCATTTGTTGCAGTCAAAATTCAAATATGCCGTCCATTTCTTGCAGTCTAAATTCAAATATGCCGTGTGTTGCTTGCAGTCAAAATTCAAATATTCCATCCATTTCATGCAGTCAAAATTCAGATATGCAGTATGTTGCTTGCAGTCAAAATTCAAATATGCCGTGTGTTGCTTGCAGTCAAAATTCAAATATGCCGTATGTTGCTTGCAGTCAAAATTCAAATATGCCGTGTGTTGCTTGCAGTCAAAATTCAAATATGCCATCCATTTCTTGCAGTCAAAATTCAGATATGCAGTATGTTGCTTGCAGTCAAAATTCAAAAATAACGTATGTTGCTTGCGGTCAAAATTCACATATGCCGTCCACATTTTGCAGTCAAAATTCACATATGCTGTCCACTTCTTGCAGTTAAAAATTCAAATATGCCGTATGTTGCTTGCAGTCAAAATTATACTTGAACATCTGCAGCTTCCAAAGAAAATCAAAAATTAACATCTGTTGATTTGCCTAAAATGTTGGACTCGCCTTTTGATCCTTGAAAACAAAATTCAAGTTCATCACCTTTCTAGATACAGCAATATGTACATAGATGATTCATTTACAAACATCCTAACTGCAGCATTACACTGCAGGAGTTTAAAATTTACAGCTAATCGGATGGCGATATACACACCTGTGATGAGAGCTGAACAAATGTTCACCTTACCTGCAGTAATCTCACCTGTATTGAACTGCCACACTGATGTACATATGGACAGCAGGACTGAAGAATGAACATGAAAACCCTGATTACAAATGAAAACAGACACTACAAAGTAATTAAAGGGTGATTTTAGTTGACCCCAACCACGTCAACTAAAGTGAGGCTCAACCTCAAAAGACAGTAACAGAGTATATGAATGTGCTCATAAGTAACTTATTAATTTACCGGCATCCTATTAGCACTATGAACATATATATTTTGCAGATGATTATTATAATCATCCAAAGATCACTATCAATATAGTTTTTGCAGATTATTAATATAAAGGCATCCCATTATCACAATTAATTCATATATGCCATGCTAATATTATGCTACCAACCTATCTAAGGACATGCTATCTGTCTGAATGAAAAACATGTCTTATGAAGTGGAAACTGACTGTCCGTCTGTTGCTTGCAGACAAAATTCAAATATGCTGTTCTTTTCTTGCATTCAAAATTCAAATATGCCTTATGTTGCTTGCAGTCAAAATTCAAAAATGCCTCCTTTTTCTTGCCATCAAAATTCAAATATGCCATCCATTTTTTGCAGTCTACATTCAAATATGCAGTGTGTTGCTTGCAGTCAAAATTCAAAAATGCCTGATGGTGCTTGCAGTCAAAATTCATAAATCCCGTATGTTGCTTGCATTCAAATTTCAAAAATGCCGTCCATTTCTTGCAATCAAAATTCAGATATGCTATGTGTTGCTTGCAGTCAAAATTCAAATATGCCGTATGATGCTTGTATTAAAAATTCAAAAATGCTGTCCATTTCTTGCAGTCAAAATTCAAATATGCCATTCTTTTCTTGCATTCAAAATTCAAATATGCCGTTCTTTTCTTGCATTCAGAATTCAAATATGCCATCCAATTCTTGCAGTCTACATTCAAATATGCCATGTGTTGCTTGCAGTCAAAATTCAAATATGCCTGATGTTGCTTGCAGTCAAAATTCATAAATCCCATATGTTGCTTGCATTCAAAATTCAAATATGCAGTTCTTTTCTTGATTTCAAAATTCAAATATGCCGTCTATTTTTTGCAGTCAAAATTCAAATATGCCATTATTTTTTTGCATTCAAAATTCAAATATGCCGTTCTTTTCTTGCAGTCTACATTCAAATATGCCATGTGTTGCTTGCAGTCAAAATTCAAATATGCCTGATGTTGCTTGCAGTCAAAATTCATAAATCCCATATGTTGCTTGCATTCAAAATTCAAATATGCAGTTCTTTTCTTGATTTCAAAATTCAAATATGCCGTCTATTTTTTGCAGTCAAAATTCAAATATGCCATTATTTTTTTGCATTCAAAATTCAAATATGCCGTTCTTTTCTTGCAGTCAAAATTCAAATATGCCATTATTTTTTTGCATTCAAAATTCAAATATGCCGTTCTTTTCTTGCATTCAAAATTCAAATATGCCGTCCTTTAGTTGCAGTCAAAATTGAAATATGCTGTGTGTTGCTTGCAATCAAAATTCAAACATGCCATATGTTGCTTGCAGTCTAAATTCAAATATGCCATATTTTGCTTGCAGTCAAAATTGAAATATGCAGTTCTTTTCTTGCATTCAAAATTCAAATATGCCGTCCACCTCTTGCAGTCAAAATTCAAATATGCCGTTCTTTTCTTGATTTCAAAATTCACATATGCCGTCCATTTTTTGCAGTCAAAATTCAAATATGCCATATGTTGCTTGCAGTCAAAATTATACTTGACCATCTGCAGCTTCCAAAGAAAATCAAAAATCAACATCTGTTGATTTTCATAAAATGTTGGACTCGCCTTTTGATCATTGAAAATAAAATTCAAGTTCATCACCTTCTGGATGCAGCAGTATGTACATAGATGATTAATTAACAAACATCCTAACTGCAGCATTACACTGCAAGAGTTTAAAATTTACAGCTAATCGGATGGGGCTATACACACCTGTGATGAGAGCTGAACAAATGTTCACCTTACCTGCAGTAATCTCACCTGTATTGAAATGCCACACTGATGTACATATGGACAGCAGGACTGAAGAATGAACATGAAAACCCTGATTACAAATGAAAACAGACACTACAAAGTAATTAAAGGGTGATTTTAGTTGACCCCAACCACGTCAATTAAAGTGAGGCTCAACCTCAAAAGACAGTAACAGAGTATATGAATGTGCTCGTAAGTAACTTATTAATTTACCGGCATCCTATTAGCACTATGAACATATATATTTTGCAGATGATTATTATAATCATCCAAAGATCACTATCAATATAGTTTTTGCAGATTATTAATATAAAGGCATCCCATTATCACAATTAATTCATATATGCCATGCTAATATTATGCTACCAACCTATCTAAGGACATGCTATCTGTCTGAATGAAAAACATGTCTTATGAAGTGGAAACTGACTGTCCGTCTGTTGCTTGCAGACAAAATTCAAATATGCTGTTCTTTACTTGCATTCAAAATTCAAATATGCCGTATGTTGCTTGCAGTCAAAATTCAAAAATGCCGCCTTTTTCTTGCCATCAAAATTCAAATATGCCGTCCATTTTTTGCAGTCTACATTCAAATATGCCGTATGATGCTTGTATTAAAAATTCAAAAATGCTGTCCATTTCTTGCAGTCAAAATTCAAATATGCCGTTCTTTTCTTGCATTCAGAATTCAAATATGCCATCCAATTCTTGCAGTCTACATTCAAATATGCCGTGTGTTGCTTGCAGTCAAAATTCAAATATGCCTGATGTTGCTTGCAGTCAAAATTCATAAATCCCATATGTTGCTTGCATTCAAAATTCAAATATGCAGTTCTTTTCTTGATTTCAAAATTCAAATATGCCGTCTATTTTTTGCAGTCAAAATTCAAATATGCCATTATTTTTTTGCATTCAAAATTCAAATATGCCGTTCTTTTCTTGCAGTCAGAATTCAGATATGCCATTCTTTTCTTGCATTCAAAATTCAAATATGCCGTCCTTTAGTTGCAGTCAAAATTGAAATATGCTGTGTGTTGCTTGCAATCAAAATTCAAACATGCCATATGTTGCTTGCAGTCTAAATTCAAATATGCCATATTTTGCTTGCAGTCAAAATTGAAATATGCAGTTCTTTTCTTGCATTCAAAATTCAAATATGCCGTCCACCTCTTGCAGTCAAAATTCAAATATGCCGTTCTTTTCTTGATTTCAAAATTCACATATGCCGTCCATTTTTTGCAGTCAAAATTCAAATATGCCATATGTTGCTTGCAGTCAAAATTATACTTGACCATCTGCAGCTTCCAAAGAAAATCAAAAATCAACATCTGTTGATTTTCATAAAATGTTGGACTCGCCTTTTGATCATTGAAAATAAAATTCAAGTTCATCACCTTCTGGATGCAGCAGTATGTACATAGATGATTAATTAACAAACATCCTAACTGCAGCATTACACTGCAAGAGTTTAAAATTTACAGCTAATCGGATGGCGATATACACACCTGTGATGAGAGCTGAACAAATGTTCACCTTACCTGCAGTAATCTCACCTGTATTGAAATGCCACACTGATGTACATATGGACAGCAGGACTGAAGAATGAACATGAAAACCCTGATTACAAATGAAAACAGACACTACAAAGTAATTAAAGGGTGATTTTAGTTGACCCCAACCACGTCAATTAAAGTGAGGCTCAACCTCAAAAGACAGTAACAGAGTATATGAATGTGCTCGT
Source organism: Thalassophryne amazonica (assembly GCF_902500255.1). Taxonomy (NCBI): domain Eukaryota; kingdom Metazoa; phylum Chordata; class Actinopteri; order Batrachoidiformes; family Batrachoididae; genus Thalassophryne; species Thalassophryne amazonica. Next base: position 92,211,581 of record NC_047115.1, read on the forward strand.
AAGTAACTTATTAATTTACCGGCATCCTATTAGCACTATGAACATATATATTTTGCAGATGATTATTATAATCATCCAAAGATCACTATCAATATAGTTTTTGCAGATTATTAATATAAAGGCATCCCATTATCACAATTAATTCATATATGCCATGCTAATATTATGCTACCAACCTATCTAAGGACATGCTATCTGTCTGAATGAAAAACATGTCTTATGAAGTGGAAACTGACTGTCCGTCTGTTGCTTGCAGACAAAATTCAAATATGCTGTTCTTTACTTGCATTCAAAATTCAAATATGCCGTATGTTGCTTGCAGTCAAAATTCAAAAATGCCGCCTTTTTCTTGCCATCAAAATTCAAATATGCCGTCCATTTTTTGCAGTCTACATTCAAATATGCTGTATGATGCTTGTATTAAAAATTCAAAAATGCTGTCCATTTCTTACATTCAGAATTCAAATATGCCATCCACTTCTTGCAGTCTACATTCAAATATGCCGTATGTTGCTTGCAGTCAAAATTCAAAAATGCCGCCTTTTTCTTGCCATCAAAATTCAAATATGCCGTCCATTTTTTGCAGTCTACATTCAAATATGCTGTATGATGCTTGTATTAAAAATTCAAAAATGCTGTCCATTTCTTACATTCAGAATTCAAATATGCCATCCACTTCTTGCAGTCTACATTCAAATATGCCGTATGTTGCTTGCAGTCAAAAATTCAAATATGCCGTTCTTTTCTTGATTTCAAAATTAAAACATGCCGTCCAATTTTTGAGGTCAAAATTGAAATATGCCGTATGTTGCTTGCAGTCAAAATTCAAATATGTCGTTCTTTTCTTGCATTCAAATTTCAAAAATGCCATCCATTTCTTGCAATCAAAATTCAGATATGCTATGTGTTGTTTGCAGTCAAAATTCAAATATCAATCAATCAATTTTTTTATATAGCGCCAAATCACAACAAACAGTTGCCCCAAGGTGCTTTATATTGTAAGGCAAGGCCATACAATAATTATGTAAAACCCCAACGGTCAAAACGACCCCCTGTGAGCAAGCACTTGGCTACAGTGGGAAGGAAAAACTCCCTTTTAACAGGAAGAAACCTCCAGCAGAACCAGGCTCAGGGAGGGGCAGTCTTCTGCTGGGACTGGTTGGGGCTGAGGGAGAGAACCAGGAAAAAGACATGCTGTGGAGGGGAGCAGAGATCGATCACTAATGATTAAATGCAGAGTGGTGCATACAGAGCAAAAAGAGAAAGAAACAGTGCATCATGGGGACCCCCCAGCAGTCTACGTCTATAGCAGCATAACTAAGGGATGGTTCAGGGTCACCTGATCCAGCCCTAACTATAAGCTTTAGCAAAAAGGAAAGTTTTAAGCCTAATCTTAAAAGTAGAGAGGGTGTCTGTCTCCCTGATCTGAATTGGGAGATATATGCCGTATGATGCTTGTATTAAAAATTCAAAAATGCTGTCCATTTCTTGCAGTCAAAATTCAAATATGCCATTCTTTTCTTGCATTCAAAATTCAAATATGCCGTTCTTTTCTTGCATTCAGAATTCAAATATGCCGTCCTTTAGTTGCAGTCAAAATTGAAATATGCTGTGTGTTGCTTGCAATCAAAATTCAAACATGCCATATGTTGCTTGCAGTCTAAATTCAAATATGCCATATTTTGCTTGCAGTCAAAATTGAAATATGCAGTTCTTTTCTTGCATTCAAAATTCAAATATGCCGTCCACCTCTTGCAGTCAAAATTCAAATATGCCGTTCTTTTCTTGATTTCAAAATTCACATATGCCGTCCATTTTTTGCAGTCAAAATTCAAATATGCCATATGTTGCTTGCAGTCAAAATTATACTTGACCATCTGCAGCTTCCAAAGAAAATCAAAAATCAACATCTGTTGATTTTCATAAAATGTTGGACTCGCCTTTTGATCATTGAAAATAAAATTCAAGTTCATCACCTTCTGGATGCAGCAGTATGTACATAGATGATTAATTAACAAACATCCTAACTGCAGCATTACACTGCAAGAGTTTAAAATTTACAGCTAATCGGATGGCGATATACACACCTGTGATGAGAGCTGAACAAATGTTCACCTTACCTGCAGTAATCTCACCTGTATTGAAATGCCACACTGATGTACATATGGACAGCAGGACTGAAGAATGAACATGAAAACCCTGATTACAAATGAAAACAGACACTACAAAGTAATTAAAGGGTGATTTTAGTTGACCCCAACCACGTCAATTAAAGTGAGGCTCAACCTCAAAAGACAGTAACAGAGTATATGAATGTGCTCGTAAGTAACTTATTAATTTACCGGCATCCTATTAGCACTATGAACATATATATTTTGCAGATGATTATTATAATCATCCAAAGATCACTATCAATATAGTTTTTGCAGATTATTAATATAAAGGCATCCCATTATCACAATTAATTCATATATGCCATGCTAATATTATGCTACCAACCTATCTAAGGACATGCTATCTGTCTGAATGAAAAACATGTCTTATGAAGTGGAAACTGACTGTCCGTCTGTTGCTTGCAGACAAAATTCAAATATGCTGTTCTTTACTTGCATTCAAAATTCAAATATGCCGTATGTTGCTTGCAGTCAAAATTCAAAAATGCCGCCTTTTTCTTGCCATCAAAATTCAAATATGCCGTCCATTTTTTGCAGTCTACATTCAAATATGCTGTATGATGCTTGTATTAAAAATTCAAAAATGCTGTCCATTTCTTACATTCAGAATTCAAATATGCCATCCACTTCTTGCAGTCTACATTCAAATATGCCGTATGTTGCTTGCAGTCAAAATTCAAAAATGCCGCCTTTTTCTTGCCATCAAAATTCAAATATGCCGTCCATTTTTTGCAGTCTACATTCAAATATGCTGTATGATGCTTGTATTAAAAATTCAAAAATGCTGTCCATTTCTTACATTCAGAATTCAAATATGCCATCCACTTCTTGCAGTCTACATTCAAATATGCCGTATGTTGCTTGCAGTCAAAATTCAAAAATGCCGCCTTTTTCTTGCCATCAAAATTCAAATATGCCGTCCATTTTTTGCAGTCTACATTCAAATATGCTGTATGATGCTTGTATTAAAAATTCAAAAATGCTGTCCATTTCTTACATTCAGAATTCAAATATGCCATCCACTTCTTGCAGTCTACATTCAAATATGCCGTATGTTGCTTGCAGTCAAAAATTCAAATATGCCGTTCTTTTCTTGATTTCAAAATTAAAACATGCCGTCCAATTTTTGAGGTCAAAATTGAAATATGCCGTATGTTGCTTGCAGTCAAAATTCAAATATGTCGTTCTTTTCTTGCATTCAAATTTCAAAAATGCCATCCATTTCTTGCAATCAAAATTCAGATATGCTATGTGTTGTTTGCAGTCAAAATTCAAATATCAATCAATCAATTTTTTTATATAGCGCCAAATCACAACAAACAGTTGCCCCAAGGTGCTTTATATTGTAAGGCAAGGCCATACAATAATTATGTAAAACCCCAACGGTCAAAACGACCCCCTGTGAGCAAGCACTTGGCTACAGTGGGAAGGAAAAACTCCCTTTTAACAGGAAGAAACCTCCAGCAGAACCAGGCTCAGGGAGGGGCAGTCTTCTGCTGGGACTGGTTGGGGCTGAGGGAGAGAACCAGGAAAAAGACATGCTGTGGAGGGGAGCAGAGATCGATCACTAATGATTAAATGCAGAGTGGTGCATACAGAGCAAAAAGAGAAAGAAACAGTGCATCATGGGAACCCCCCAGCAGTCTACGTCTATAGCAGCATAACTAAGGGATGGTTCAGGGTCACCTGATCCAGCCCTAACTATAAGCTTTAGCAAAAAGGAAAGTTTTAAGCCTAATCTTAAAAGTAGAGAGGGTGTCTGTCTCCCTGATCTGAATTGGGAGATATATGCCGTATGATGCTTGTATTAAAAATTCAAAAATGCTGTCCATTTCTTGCAGTCAAAATTCAAATATGCCATTCTTTTCTTGCATTCAAAATTCAAATATGCCGTTCTTTTCTTGCATTCAGAATTCAAATATGCCATCCAATTCTTGCAGTCTTCTTGCAGTCTACATTCAAATATGCCCTGTGTTGCTTGCAGTCAAAATTCAAATATGCCTGATGTTGCTTGCAGTCAAAATTCATAAATCCCATATGTTGCTTGCATTCAAAATTCAAATATGCCGTTCTTTTCTTGATTTCAAAATTCAAATATGCTGTCTATTTTTTGCAGTCAAAATTCAAATATGCCATTCTTTTCTTGCATTCAAAATTCAAATATGCCGTTCTTTTCTTGCATTCAGAATTCAAATATGCCATCCAGTTCTTGCAGTCAAAATTCAGATATGCTACGTGATGCTTGCAGTCAAAATTCAAATATGCCGTATGATGCTTGTAATAAAATTCAAATATGCCATTCTTTTCTTGCATTCAAAATTCAAATATGCCGTTCTTTTCTTGCATTCAGAATTCAAATATGCCATCCAATTCTTGCAGTCAAAATTCAGATATGCTACGTGATGCTTGCAGTCAAAATTCCAATATGCCGTATGATGCTTGTATTAAAAATTCAAATATGCCATCCAGTTCTTGCAGTCACAATTCAAATATGGCGTGTGTTGCTTGCAGTCACAATTCAAATATAGCGTGTGTTGCTTGCAGTCAAAATTCAAATAAGCAGTGTGTTGCTTGCAGTCAAAATTCAAAAATGCCCTTCTTATCTTGCTATCAAAATTCAAATATGCCGCCCATTTCTTGCACTCAAAATTCAAATATGCCATCCATTTCTTGCAGTCAAAATTCAGATATGCTACGTGATGCTTGCAGTCAAAATTCAAATATGCCGTATGATGCTTTTAATAAAATTCAAATATGCCATTCTTTTCTTGCATTCAAAATTCAAATATGCCGTTCTTTTCTTGCATTCAGAATTCAAATATGCCATCCAATTCTTGTAGTCAAAATTCAGATATGCTACGTGATGTTTGCAGTCAAAATTCAAATATGCCGTATGATGCTTGTATTAAAAATTCAAATATGCCATCCAATTCTTGCAGTCACAATTCAAATATGGCGTGTGTTGCTTGCAGTCACAATTCAAATATGGCGTGTGTTGCTTGCAGTCAAAATTCAAATAAGCCGTGTGTTGCTTGCAGTCAAAATTCAAAAATGCCCTTCTTATCTTGCTATCAAAATTCAAATATGCCGTCCATTTCTTGCACTCAAAATTCAAATATGCCATCCATTTCTTGCATTCAAAATTCAAATATGCCATCCATTTCTTGCAGTCAAAATACACATATGCCATCCACTTTTTGCAGTCAAAATGTTGTGTGTTGCGGGGTTTGGCTGGATGTTTTTGTGTTGTTTTCTTTTCTTTGCTCTCCAGGTGGTATGCAAACTGGTTTTTGTCTGTGGAGAAGGTGCTGGCAGAAGAGTCCTTCACCTTCATCAGCATGATTTGCAGCACCTGTGGATGATGCTCACGTGCAACCTTAAAGACTTTCAGCTGAAGCAGATAATGAGATGGTGTTCTGCATTTAAGCCATGAGTGATTCAAGCAGAATTGCCGGGAACCCGACCTTGTGACGTTCGTTTGTGAGACGTTGAGGACCGCGCCTGGGTTTGACACATCGTGCCTGTGAAGGAGGACGGGTGAGGGACACATGCTGTCAGCACACATCAGAGGTGATTGATTGTCTGAATAAGTGTTAACAGTAATTTGGTATTTTGTTACGCAGTATACTTGAACATTGATGAGAATTGTGCAGCTCGCTTCTCACTGCCGTGGCGTACGGACTGATGATCCTCCACCTGTTGTGAGAAGCTGCTCATTTACATAAAGCTTAAATTCAGACCTGAATGTGTTGCTGATAGTGTGTGCCTTTGAAGGATATTTGTTGTAGCTGTTGACTTACCTCACCTTTTCCATCCTTCACAGAGTCAGTTTGTCGTATCCACCTGGGGGGTGTTCGGCTGTGAGTCTGGGTCCAGAAGCGCCGAGCTTTGATCCATTTCGGTGCTGGAGAGCGCGCCGTCCTTCACCTCGCCAGACAAACGCACATTTATGTTGTACACCAATTATTGCACGGGAGAAACATAAAATTGTTTTATTTTTGGAACCGCTTTCTGGTTGTTTAGCTCTGGGTTCAGTCAGACGCAGGTCCGCTCCTCAACCCGCGTCTGCACATTACACAAAATTCACATATGCTGTCTACTTCTTGCAGTGAAAAATTCAAATATGCCGTATGTTGCTTGCAGTCAAAATTATACTTGACCATCTGCAGCTTCCAAAGAAAATCAAAAATCAACATATGTTGATTTGCATAAAATGTTGGACTCGCCTTTTGATCCTTGAAAACAAAATTCAAGTTCATCACCTTCTGGATGCCGCAATATGTACATAGATGATTAATTTACAAACATCCTAACTGCAGCATTAACTGCAAAAGTTTAAAATTTACAGCTAATCGGATAGCGATATACACAACTGTGTTGAGAGCTGAACAAATGTGCACCTTACCTGCAGTAATCTCACCTGTATTGAAATGCCACACTGATGTACATATGGACAGCAGGACTGAAGAATGAACATGAAAACCCTGATTACAAATGAAAACAGACACTACAAAGTAATTAAAGGGTGATTTTAGTTGGCCCCAACCACGTCAACTAAAGTGAGGCTCAACCATTGTGCACAGCCCCTCCTGAGACAAAAGACAGTAACAGAGTATATGATTGTGCTCATAAGTAAGTTATTCATTTACAGGCATACTGTTAGCACTATGAACATATATATTTTGCAGATGATTATTATAATCATCCAAAGATCACTATCAATATTTTTTTTGCAGATTATTAATATAAAGGCATCCCATTATCATGAGTAATTCATATATGCCATACTAATATTATGCTAACAACCTATCTAAGGACATGCTATCTGTCTGAATGAAAAACATGTCTTATGAAGTGGAAACTGACTGTCCGTCTGTTGCTGTTGTGTGGGCCGCTGAAGAGGAGGTACTGCTGGCCCACCACCACTAGAGGGCGCCCTGCCTGGAGTGCGGGCTCCAGGCACAGGAGGGCGCTGCCGCCTTACGGGAGCAGCCAGGATGACAGCTGTCATCTATCACTGGAGACAGCTGATCCCAATCACTGAGGAGGTATATCAGCAGGACGGCATCTCCACCTCATTTGCCGAGATATCGCTCTACCAAGGAGGTAACGAACTCAGCCAGCCCTTCATCATTTGTGAAAGGAACGTATTCGATAAGTATCCTAGTTACTAGACAGTGTTGTTTTCTGATTAGAGGTGGAGGTGGTGTTTTCCACCCCACGTGTTGTTGGGTGCAGCCGCACCCACGTCTGACTGTGTCTGTTCCTCGCCAGCAGTACCGGATCCGACGAGCGGAGGCAGAGACCACCTGGGAGTTCGGGACTTGGCGGTTCCAGTATTCCCGGGGTTCGGTGGCAGAGGAAATCGGGTGGTTCCGGTTCGTCTTGGACAGACGTCTCCTATCGTCGAGCCTGCCCACACGACACCGTTGGAATTTAACTTGACACCGAAATTGTGATTTGTTGTATTTGTTGTGCGTGTTCACAACAGTAAAGCCTTGTTATTTGACTTTCTTCATTGTCCGTTCATTTGCGCCCCCTGTTGTGGGTCCGTGTACTGTCACTTTCCCAACAGGATATCTCGGCCAACGTCATGGATCCCGAGGGGCATCAACCGGCTGTTGAACGGCCAATGGAAGAACAGGACGCGCAGGCGTCCGCAGGAGGGGTAATCGGTGAGTTGCAGCGTATCCTCACCGCTTTCACGACTCGGTTAGATTTGATGACCGAGCAGAACGTCCTCCTGAACCGCAGGGTGCCGCTGCAGCTCTCCCTCCCGTAGACCCTGTGCGTAACATAGACGTTCCACTGATTGTTCAACGACCTCTCCCACCTTCCCCGGAAGCATACATAAGCCCCCCAGAGCCGTACGGAGGCTGTGTGGAGACGTGCGTGGATTTTCTGATGCAGTGCTCGCTCGTCTTCGCACAGCGTCCCATCATGTACGCGACCGATGCTAGTAAAGTAGCTTATGTAATAAACCTGCTTCGCGGTGAGGCACGCGCTTGGGCTACAGCGCTCTGGGAGCAGAATTCACGGCTCCTTCTGACATACGATGGGTTTGTAAGGGAGCTCAGAACCGTGTTCGATCACCCTAATAGGGGCGAGACCGCTTCAACCGTGCTACTGTCAATGAGACAGGGGCGTCGGAGCGCAGCTGCCTATGCAGTCGACTTCCGCATTGCGGCTGCGAGGTCCGGCTGGAATAGCACTGCCCTCCGCGCCGCCTTTGTAAATGGACTGTCTTTGGTTCTCAAGGAGCACCTGGTGGCTAAGGACGAACCGCGGGATTTAGATGGGCTCATCGATCTCGTCATACGGTTAGACAACCGGTTAGAAGAACGTCGGCGGGAACGAGACGAAGGGCGTGGCCGGGCACGCGCCGTCCCTCTCCCTTCCGGTTCCGACCGCGCTCCGCCTTCCCCATGCTCCACGGCCCCTGCGCTCCGTGGGGCCACAGCTCCCCCTGCTGACGAAGCTATGGACATGAGTAGGGCAACATTTAGGGCACCAGATGCACAGAGGAGACGGGCCCACGGAGCTTGTTTTGTTTGTGGTGCAATAGAGCACCATATGAGAGACTGCCCCGAGCGGTTAAACTCCAACACCCGCCCCTAGAAACTGGGCTAGGGGTGGGCCGAGACATTCACGTGGGACACACCCACATTGCCACACGACTCCCAGTTACAATCCTTTATGAGGATGTAACCCTGAAGGCCCCAGCACTGGTGGACACGGGCTCTGAGGGGAATCTGCTGGACAGCAGATGGGCTAGGGAGATAGGGCTCCCTCTGGTGGCGCTTACCTCGCCTGTGCAGGTTCGGGCACTAGATGGCTCCCTACTCCCTCCGATCACGCATAAGACACCACCTGTAATTCTGGTGGTGTCGGGAAATCACCGAGAGGTGATCGAGTTTTTTGTGACTCAGGCCACCTCCCGTGTGGTTTTAGGATTTCCCTGGATGTTGAAGCACAATCCCCGGATTGATTGGCCGTCCGGGGTAGTGGTTCAGTGGAGCGAAACCTGCCATCGGGTGTGTTTAGGTTCCTCGGTTCCTCCCGGCTCCCAAGCTAAGGAGGAGGTCAGAGTCCCGCCCAATCTGGGGACGGTGCCGGTGGAGTACCACGACCTTGTCGACGTGTTCAGCAAGGATCTGGCGCTCACACTTCCCCCCCACCATCCGTATGATTGTGCCATTGATTTGGTTCCGGGCAGTGAGTTTCCGTCCAGTAGGCTGTACAACCTCTCCCGGCCTGAGCGCGAATCAATGGAGACCTACATCCGGGACTCATTAGCTGCCGGGTTGATCCGGAATTCCACCTCCCCGATGGGTGCAGGTTTCTTTTTTGTGGGCAAAAAAGATGGCGGACTCCGTCCATGCATTGATTATAGGGGGCTGAACGAGATCACGGTTCGCAACCGATACCCGTTGCCCCTGTTGGATTCGGTGTTCACACCCCTGCATGGGGCCCAAATTTTCACCAAGCTCGATCTTAGAAACGCGTATCATCTGGTTCGGATCCGGAAGGGAGACGAGTGGAAAACAGCATTTAACACCCCCTTAGGTCACTTTGAGTACCTGGTCATGCCGTTCGGCCTCACAAACGCCCCCGCGACGTTCCAAGCATTAGTTAATGATGTCTTGCGGGATTTCCTGCACCGGTTCGTCTTCATATATCTAGACGATATACTCATCTTTTCTCCGGATCCTGAGACTCATGTCCGGCATGTACGTCAGGTCCTGCAGCGGTTGTTGGAGAACCGGCTGTTTCTGAAGGGCGAGAAGTGTGAGTTCCACCGCACCTCTTTGTCCTTCCTGGGGTTCATCATCTCCTCCAACTCCGTCGCTCCTGATCCGGCCAAGGTTGCGGCAGTGAGAGACTGGCCCCAACCCACAAGCCGTAGGAAGTTGCAACAGTTCCTAGGCTTTGCTAATTTCTACAGGAGGTTCATTAAGGGCTACAGTCAGGTAGCTAGCCCCCTGACAGCCCTGACCTCACCAAAAGTCCCCTTCACCTGGTCGGATCGGTGCGATGCCGCATTCAAGGAGTTGAAACGGCGCTTCTCGTCTGCACCTGTTCTGGTGCAGCCCGATCCTAGTCGCCAGTTAGTGGTTGAAGTGGACGCCTCGGACTCAGGGATAGGAGCCGTGCTGTCCCAAAGCGGGAAGACCGATAAGGTCCTTCACCCGTGTGCCTATTTTTCCCGCAGGTTGACCCCAGCCGAACGGAACTATGACGTCGGCAATTGAGAGCTCCTTGCGGTGAAAGAGGCTCTTGAGGAGTGGAGACATCTGTTGGAGGGAACGTCCGTGCCATTCACGGTTTTCACTGACCACCGGAACCTGGAGTATATCAGGACCGCCAAGCGGCTGAATCCCAGGCAAGCCCGCTGGTCACTGTTCTTCGGCCGTTTTGACTTCCGGATCACCTACCGTCCCGGGACCAAAAATCAAAGATCGGATGCTTTGTCCCGGGTACATGAAGAAGAGGTCAAAACGGAGCCGTCGGATCCCCCGGATCCCATCATCCCGGAGTCCGCTATCGTGGCCGCCCTCACCTGGGACGTGGAGAAGACCGTCCGGGAGGCCCTGACACGAGACCCGGACCCCGGAACCGGACCGAAGAACAAACTTTACGTCCCACCAGAAGCCAGGGCTGCAGTTTTGGACTTCTGTCACGGTTCTAAGCTCTCCTGTCATCCTGGGGTGCGAAGAACCCTGGCAGTCGTCCGGCAGCGCTTCTGGTGGGCGTCCCTGGAGGCCGACGTCCGGGGTTACATCCAGGCCTGTACCACCTGCGCCAGGGGCAAGGCCGACCACCGCAAGACATCGGGGTTGCTGCAGCCGCTGCCCGTGCCTCATCGCCCCTGGTCTCACATCGGCCTGGATTTTGTCACGGGTCTTCCGCCGTCCCAGGGAAACACTGTCATCCTCACGACAGTGGACCGATTCTCCAAGGCGGCCCACTTCGTGGCCCTCCCGAAGCTACCAACGGCCCAGGAGACAGCGGACCTCCTAGTCCACCACGTCGTCCGTCTGCATGGGATACCATCAGACATCGTCTCTGATCGCGGTCCCCAGTTCTCCTCGCATGTTTGGAGGAGCTTTTGCCGGGAACTGGGGGCCACGGTCAGTCTCTCGTCCGGGTATCACCCCCAGACCAACGGACAAGCAGAACGGGCCAACCAGGAGATGGAGCAGACCCTACGCTGTGTGACAGCCGCGCACCCGACGGCCTGGAGTACCCACCTGGCCTGGATCGAGTACGCCCACAACAGCCAAGTGTCATCAGCCACCGGCCTCTCCCCTTTCGAGGTGTGCTTGGGGTATCAACCCCCGTTGTTTCCGGTGGTTGAGGGGGAGGTCGGTGTGCCCTCGGTCCAGGCCCACCTACGGAAGTGCCGTCGGGTGTGGCGTGCCGCCCGTTCTGCTTTGTTGAGGGCCCGGACGAGGGCGAAGAACCATGCAGACCGGCGGCGGGCCCCGGCTCCCACGTATCGTCCTGGGCAGGAAGTGTGGTTGTCCACCAAGGACATTCCCCTTCAAGTGGACTCCCCAAAACTGCAAGAACGATACATCGGCCCGTACAAAATACTCAAGGTCATCAATCCCGCCGCAGTGAGGCTCCAGCTTCCGGCCTCACTGCGGATTCAACCAGTATTCCACGTCTCCAGGATTAAACCCCATCACACCTCACCCCTCTGCACTCCGGGTCCGGCGCCACCTCCTGCCCGGATCATCGACGGAGGGCCGGCTTGGACCGTACGCCGGCTCCTCGACGTCCGACGGATGGGCCGGGGTTTTCAGTATCTGGTGGACTGGGAAGGGTACGGCCCCGAAGAATGCTCCTGGGTGAAGAAGGGCTTCATCCTGGACCCGGCCCTCCTGGCCAACTTCTACCGTCGCCACCCTGACAAACCCGGTCGTGCGCCAGGAGGCGCCCGTTGAGGGGGGGGTCCTGTTGTGTGGGCCGCTGAAGAGGAGGTACTGCTGGCCCACCACCACTAGAGGGCGCCCTGCCTGGAGTGCGGGCACCAGGCACCGGAGGGCACTGCCGCCTTACGGGAGCAGCCAGGATGACAGCTGTCATCTATCACTGGAGACAGCTGATCCCAATCACTGAGGAGGTATATCAGCAGGACGGCATCTCCACCTCATTTGCCGAGATATCGCTCTACCAAGGAGGTAACAAACTCAGCCAGCCCTTCATCATTTGTGAAAGGAACGTATTCGATAAGTATCGTAGTTACTAGACAGTGTTGTTTTCTGATTAGAGGTGGAGGTGGTGTTTTCCACCCCACGTGTTGTTGGGTGCAGCCGCACCCACGTCTGACTGTGTCTGTTCCTCGCCAGCAGTACCGGATCCGACGAGCGGAGGCAGAGACCACCTGGGAGTTCGGGACTTGGCGGTTCCAGTATTCCCGGGGTTCGGTGGCAGAGGAAATCGGGTGGTTCCGGTTCGTCTTGGACAGACGTCTCCTATCGTCGAGCCTGCCCACACGACACCGTTGGAATTTAACTTGAGACCGAAATTGTGATTTGTTGTATTTGTTGTGCGTGTTCACAACAGTAAAGCCTTGTTATTTGACTTTCTTCATTGTCCGTTCATTTGCGCCCCCTGTTGTGGGTCTGTGTACTGACACTTTCCCAACAGTTGCTTGCTTTCAAAATTCAAATATGCCGTCCATTTCTTGCATTCAAAATTCAAATATGTCGTCCATTTCTTGCAGTATAAATTGAAATATGCCGTCCATTTCTTGCAGTATAAATTGAAATATGCCGTCCTTTTCTTGCAGTCAAAATTGAAAAATGCAGTGTGTTGCTAGCAGTCAAAATTCAAATATGCCGTTCTTTTCCTGCATTCAAAATTCAAGTATGCCATCCATTTCTTGTAGTCAAAATTCAGATATGCTGTGTGTTGCTAGCAGTCAAAATTCAAATATGCCGTATGTTGCTAGCAGTCAAAATTCAAATATGCAGTATGTTGCTTGCAGTAAAAACTCAAATATGCCGTCCATTTCTTGCAGTCAAAATTCAAATATGCCGTCCATTTCTTGCAGTCAAAATTCAAATATGCCGTATGATCCTTGTATAAAATATTCAAATATTCAGTCCATTTCTTGCAGTCAAAATTCAAATATGCCATTCTTTTCTTGCATTCACAATTCAAATATGCCGTCCATTTTTTGTAGTCAAAATTGAAATATGCCATCCTTTTCGTGAATTCAAAATTCAAATATGCCATCCATTTCTTGCAGTCAAAATTCAACTGTGCCGTGTGTTGCTTGCAGTCTAAATTCAAATATGCCATATGTTGCTTGCAGTCAAAATTCAAATATGCAGTTCTTTTCTTGCATTCAAAATTCAAATATGCCGTCCACTTCTTACAGTAAAAATTCAAATATGCCGTATGTTGCTTGCAGTCAAAATTCAAATATGCCGTATGTTGCTTGCAGTCAAATTCAAAAATGCCATATAGTGCTTGCATTCAAAATTCAAATTGCAGTTCTTTTCTTGCTATCAAATTCAAATATGCCGTCCAATTCTTGCAGTCAAAATTCAAATATGCCGTATGTTGCTTGCAGTCAAAATTCAAAAACTCCATTCTTTTCTTGCTATCAAAATTAAAATATGCCATCCATTTCTTGCATTCAAAAGTCAAATATGACGTCCATTTCTTGCATTCAAAATTCAAATATGCCGTCCATTTTTGCAGTCAAAATTGAAATATGCCGTACTTTTCTTGCATTCAAAATTCAAATATGCCATCCATTTCTTGCAGTCAAAATTCAAATATGCCGTGTGTTGCTTGCAGTCAAAATTCAAATATGCCATATGTTGCTTGCAGTCAAAATTCAAATATGCCGTTCTTTTCTTGCATTCAAAATTCAAATATGCCGTCCATTTCTTGCAGTCAAAATTCAAATATGCCGTATGTTGCTTGCAGTCAAAATTCAAATATGCCGTATGTTGCTTGCAGTCAAAATTCAAAAACACCGTATGTTGCTTGCATTCAAAATTCAAATATGCCGTTCTTTTCTTTATTTCAAAATTCACATATGCCGTCCACTTTTTGCAGTCAAAATTCACATATGCTGTCCACTTCTTGCAGTTAAAAATTCAAGTATGCCGTATGTTGCTTGCAGTCAAAATTCAAATATGCCGTATGTTGCATGCAGTCAAAATTATACTTGACCATCTGCAGATTCCAAAGAAAATCAAAAATCAACATCTGTTGATTTGCATAAAATTTTAGACTCGCCTTTTGATCCTTGAAAACAAAATTCAAGTTCATCACCTTTCTGGATACAGCAATATGTACATAGATGATAAATTTACAATTATCCTAACTGCAGCATTACACTGCAAGAGTTTAAAATTTACAGTTAATTGGATGGTGATATACACACCTGTGATGAGAGCTGAACAAATGTTCACCTTACCTGCAGTAATCTCACCTGTATTGAAATGCCACACTGATGTACATATGGACAGCAGGACTGAAGAATGAACATGAAAACACTGATTACAAATGAAAACAGACACTACAAAGAGTAATTAAAGGGTGATTTTAGTTGGCCCCAACCATCCCAACTAAAGTGAGGCTCAACCATTGTGCACAGCCCCTCCTGACAGAAAAGACAGTAACAGATATGAATGTGCTCATAAGTAAGTTATTAATTTACAGGCATCCTATTAGCACTATGAACATATATATTTTGCAGATGATTATTATAGTCATCCAAAGATCACTATCAATATATTTTTTGCAGATTATTAAAAAAAAAGGCATCCCATTATCACGATTAATTCATATATGCCAGGATATTATTATACTAACAACCTATCTAAGGACATGCTATCTGTCTGAATGAACAACATGTCTTATGAAGTGGAAACTGACTGTCCGTCTGTTGCTTGAAGTCAAAATTCAAATATGCCGTTCTTTTCTTGCATTCAGAACTCAAATATACTGTATGTTGCTAGCAGTCAAAATTTAAAATGCTGTTCTTGCTTTCAAAATTCAAATATGACGTCCATTTCTTGCATTCACAATTCAAATATGTCATTCATTTCTTGCATTGAATATTCAAATATGCCGTCCATTTCTTGCAGTCAAATTCAAATATGCCGTCCATTGCTTGCAGTCAAAATTCAGATGTGCTGTGTGTTGCTTGCAGTCAAAATTCAAAAATGTCGTTCTTTGCTTGCTTTCAAAATTCACTATGATACCCATTTCTTGCATTCAAAGTTTGAATATGCCGTCCACTTCTTGCAGTCAAAATTGAAATATGCCGGCCTTTTCTTGCATTCAGTATTCAAATATGCCGTCCATTTCTTGCAATCAAAATTCAAATATGCTGTGTGTTGCTTGCAGTCAAAATTCAAATATGCCTTATGATGCTTGTAGTAAAAATTCAAATATGCAGTCCATTTCTTGCAGTAAAAATTCAAATATGCAGTCCATTTCTTGCAGTCAAAATTCACATAAGCCATTCCTTTCTTGCAGTCAAAATTCAAATATGCCATTCCTTTCTTGCATTCAAAATTCAAATATGCCCTCCATATCTTGCAGTCAACATTGAACGATGCTGTGTGTTGCTTGCAGTCACAATTCAAATAAGCCGTGTCTTGCTTGCAGTCAAAATTCAAATATGCCATATGTTGCTTGCAGTAAAAATTCAAATATGCCGTTCTTTTCTTGCATTCAAAATTCAAATATGCCGTCCATTTCTTGCAGTCAAAATTCAAATACGCCATGTCTTGCTTGCAGTCAAAATTCAAATATGCCGTATGTTGCTTGCAGTAAAAATTCAAATATGCCATCCATTTCTTGCAGTCAAAATTCAAATATGCCGTCCTTTTCTTGCATTCAAAATTCAAATATGCCATCCATTTCTTGCAGTCAAAATTCAAATATGCCATGTGTTGCTAGCAATCAAAATTCAAATATGCCGTATGTTGCTTGTAGTAAAAAATCAAATATGCAGTCCATTTCTTACAGTCAAAATTGAAATATGCCATTCCTTTCTTGCATTCAAAATTCAATATGCCCTCCATTTCTTGCAGTCAAAATTGAACGATGCTGTGTGTTGCTTGCAAAATTCAAATATGCCGTCCATTTCTTGCAGTCAAAATTCAAATATGCTGTGTGTTGCTTGCAGTCAAAATTCAAATATGCCGTATGTTGCTTGCAGTAAAAATTCAAATATGCCGTCCATTTCTTGCAGTCAAAATTCAAATATGCCATCCATTTCTTGCATTCAAATTCAAATATGCCGTCCTTTTCTTGCATTCAAAATTCAAATATGAAATCTATTTCTTGCAGTCAAAATTCAAATATGCCATGTGTTGCTTGCAGTCAAAATTCAAATATGCCGTGTGTTGCTTGCAGTCAAAATTCAAATATGCCGTGTGTTGCTTGCAGTCAAAATTCAAAAAATGCCATATGTTGCTTGCAGTCAAAATTCAAAAACGCCATTCTTTTCTTGCTATCAAAATTCAAATATGATGTCCATTTCTTGCATTCAAAATTCAAATATGCCGTCCATTTTTTGCAGTCAAAATTCAGATATGCCATTCTTTTCTTGCATTGAAAATTCAAATATGCCGTCCTTTAGTTGCAGTCAAAATTGAAATATGCTGTATGTTGCTTGCAATCAAAATTCAAACATGCCATATGTTGCTTGCAGTCAAAATTCAAATATGCTGTTCTTTTCTTGCATTCAAAATTCAGATATGCCATCCATTTCTTGCAGTCTAAATTCAAATATGCCATATGTTGCTTGCAGTCAAAATTGAAATATGCAGTTCTTTTCTTGCAGTCAAAATTCAAATATGCCGTGTGTTGCTTGCATTCAAAATTAAAAAATGCTGCTCTTTTCTTGCCATCAAAATTCAAACATGTTGTCCATTTCTTGCATTCAAAATTCAAATATGCCATCCACTTCTTGCAGTCAAAATACACATATGCCGTCCACTTTTTGCAGTCAAAATTTACATATGCTGTCTACTTCTTGCAGTGAAAAATTCAAATATGCCGTGTGTTGCTTGCAGTCAAAATTATACTTGACCATAAGCAGCTTCCTAAGAAAATCAAAAATCAACATCTGTTGATTTGCATAAAATGTTGGACTCGCCTTTTGATCCTTGAAAACAAAATTCAAGTTCATCACCTTCTGGATGCCGCAATATGTACATAGATGATTAATTTACAAACATCCTAACTGCAGCATTACACTGCAAGAGTTTAAAATTTACAGCTAATCGGATGGCGACATACACACCTGTGATGAGAGCTGAACAAATGTTCACCTTACCTGCAGTAATCTCACCTGTATTGAAATGCCACACTGATGTACATATGGACAGCAGGACTGAAGAATGAACATGAAAACCCTGATTACAAATGAAAACAGACACTACAAAGAGCAATTAAAGGGTGATTTTAGTTGGCCCCAACCACGCCAACTAAAGTGAGGCTCAACCATTGTGCACAGCCCCTCCTGAAACAAAAGACAGTAACAGATATGAATGTGCTCATAAGTAAGTTATTAATTTACAATTTAGAACATATATACGAGTATTTTGAGATGATTATTATAATTATCCAAAGATCACTATCAACATATTTTTGCAGATTATTAATATAAAGGCATCCCATTATCATGAGTAATTCATATATGCCATGCTAATATTATGCTAATTCATTCAGACAGACATGCTATCTGTCTGAATGAAAAACATTTCTTATGAAGTGGAAACTGACTGTCCGTCTGTTGCTTCCAGTCAAAATTCAAATATGCCGTATGTGCTTGCAGTCAAAATTCAAAAATGCTGTTCTTTACTTGCTTTCAAAATTCAATATGATGTCCATTTCTTGCAGTATAAATTTAAATATGCCGCACTTTTCTTGCATTCAATGTTCAAAAATGCCGTCCATTTCTTGCAGTCAAAATTGAAAAATGCCGTGTGTTGCTAGCAGTCAAAATTCAAATATGCCGTCCATTTCTTGCAGTCAAATTCAAATATGCCGTCCTTTTCTTGCAGTCAAAATTCAAATATGCCATATGTTGCTTGTATTAAAAATTAAAATATGCCGTCCATTTCTTGCAGTCAAAATTCAAATATGCCGTCCTTTTCTTGCAGTCAAAATTCAAATATGCTGTATGATGCTTGTATCAAATATTCAAATATTCCGTCCATTTCTTGCAGTCCAAATTCAAATATGCCGTATGTTGCTTGCAGTCAAAATTCAAATATGCCGTATGATGCTGTTTTAAAAATTCAAATATGCCGTCCATTTCTTGCACTCAAAATTCATATATGCCATTCATTTCTTGCATTCAAAATTCAAATATGCTGTCCATTTCGTGCAGTCAAAATTGAACTATGCTGTGTGTTGCTTGCATCCAAAATTCAAAAATGCTGTTCTTTTCTTGCTATCAAAATTCAAATATGCCTTCCACTTCTTGCAGTCAAAATTCAAATGTGCCGTGTGTTGCTTGCAGTCATATTTCAAATATGCCGTATGTTGCTTGCAGTCAAAACTCAAAAATGCCATTCTTTTCTTGCTATCAAAATTCAAATATGCCATCCATTTCTTGCATTCAAAATTCAAATATAACATATGTTGCTTGGAGACAAAATTCAATATGCAGTTCTTTCTTGCATTCAAAATTCAATATGCCGTCCATTTCTTGCAGTCAAAATTCAAATATGCCGTATGTTGCTTGCAGTCAAAATTCAAATATGCCGTATGATGCTTGTATTAAAAATTCAAAACACGCCATATGTTGCTTGCAGTCAAAATTCAAATATGTCGTCCATTTCTTGCAGTATAAATTGAAATATGACATCCTTTACTTGCTTCAGAATTCAAATATGAATGCCCATTTCTTGCATTCAAAGTTCAAATATGCCGTATGTTGCTTGCAGTCAAAATTCAAATATGCCGTATGATGCTTGTATTAAAAATTCAAATATGCCGTCCCTTTTTGCAATCAAAATTGAAAGATGTCGTCTTTTTCTTCTTGAATTCAAAATTCAAATATGCCGTATGTTGCTTGTATTAAAAATTCAAATATGCCGTCCATTTCTTGCAGTCTAAATTCAAATATGCTGTATGGTGCTTGCAGTCAAAATATGATGCTTGTATTAAAAATTCAAATATGCCGTACATTTCTTGCATTCACAATTCAAATATGCATTTCTTGCAGTCAATATTGAACTCTGCTGTGTGTTGCTTGCAGTCAAAATTCCAAATATGCTGTATGTTGCTTGCAGTAAAATTCAAAAACGCCATTCTTTTCTGCTATCAAAATTCAAATATGCCATCCATTTTTGCAGTCAAAATTGAAATATGCTGTCCTTTTCATGAATTCAAAATTCAAATATGCCATCCATTTCTTGCGGTCTAAATTCACATATGTAATATGTTGCTTGCAGTCAAAATTCAAATATGCAGTTCTTTCTTGCATTCAAAAATTTAAATATGCCGTCCATTTATTGCAGTCAAAATTCAAATATGCTGGGATGTTGCTTGCAGTCAAAATTCAAATATGCCTTATGTTGCTTGCAGTAAAAATTCAAATATGCCGGTTCGTTTTTTGCAGTCAAAATTCAAATATGCCATTCTTTTCTTGCTATCAAAATTCAAATGTGCCATCCATTTTTGCAGTCAAAATTGAAATATGCCGTATGATGCTTGTATTAAAATTCAAACACGCCATATGTGCTTGCAGTCAAAATTCAAATATGTCGTCCATTTCTTGCAGTATAAATTGAAATATGACGTCTTTTACTTGCTTTCAGAATTCAAATATGATGCCCATTTCTTGCATTCAAAGTTCAAATATGCCGTATGTTGCTTGCAGTCAAATTCAAATATGCCGTATGATGCTTGTATTAAAAATTCAAATATCCGTCCATTTTTTGCAATCAAAATTGAAAGATGTCGTCTTTTTCTTGAATTCAAAAGTCAAATATGCCGTATGTTGCTTGTATTAAAAATTCAAATATGCCGTCCATTTCTTGCAGTCTAAATTCAAATATGCTGTATGGTGCTTGCAGTCAAATATGATGCTTGTATTAAAAATTCAAATATGCCGTACATTTCTTGCATTCACAATTCAAATATGCATTTCTTGCAGTCAATATTGAACTCTGCTGTGTGTTGCTTGCAGTCAAAATTCAAATATGCTGTATGTTGCTTGCAGTTAAAATTCAAAAACGCCATTCTTTTCTTGCTATCAAAATTCAAATATGCCATCCATTTTTGCAGTCAAAATTGAAATATGCTGTCCTTTTCATGAATTCAAAATTCAAATATGCCATCCATTTCTTGCGGTCTAAATTCACATATGCCATATGTTGCTTGCAGTCAAATTCAAATATGCAGTTCTTTTCTTGCATTCAAAATTTAGATATACCGTCCATTTATTGCAGTCAAAATTCAAATATGCTGGATGTTGCTTGCAGTCAAAATTCAATATGCCTTATGTTGCTTGCAGTAAAAATTCAAATATGCCGTTCGTTTTTTGCAGTCAAAATTCAAATATGCCATTCTTTTCTTGCATTCAAAATTCAAATATGCCGTGTGGTGCTTGCAATCAAAATTCAAACACGCCATATGTTGCTTGCAGTCAAAATTCAGATATGTCGTCCATTTCTTGCAGTATAAATTGAAATATGACGTCCTTTACTTGCTTTCAGAATTCAATATGATGCCCATTTCTTGCATTCAAAATTCAAATATGCCGTCCATTTCTTGCAGTCAAAATTCAAATATGCTGTCCATTTCTTGCAGTCAAAATTGAAATATGCCGTGTGTTGCTTGCAGTCAAATTCAAATATGCCATATGTTGCTTGCAGTCAAAATTCAAATATGCCGTTCTTTTCTTGCTTTCAAAATTCAAATATGACCCACATTTCTTGCATTCAAAGTTCAAATATGCCGTCTATTTCTTGCAGTCAAAATTGAAATATGCCGTTCTTTGCTTTGTTTGAAAATTT
Source organism: Thalassophryne amazonica (assembly GCF_902500255.1). NCBI lineage: Eukaryota > Metazoa > Chordata > Actinopteri > Batrachoidiformes > Batrachoididae > Thalassophryne > Thalassophryne amazonica. The sequence continues at coordinate 92,232,771 of NC_047115.1, forward strand.
AAATATGACGCCCATTTCTTGCATTCAAAGTTCAAATATGTCGACCATTTCTTGCATCAAAATTGAAATATGCCGTCCTTTCCATGCATTCAATATTCAAATATGCCATCCGTTTCTTGCAGTCAAAATTCAAATATGATATGTGTTGCTTGCAGTCAAAATTCAATATGCCGTATGTTGCTTGCAGTCAAAATTCAAATATGCCGTCCTTTCATGCAGTTAAAATTCAGATATGCTATGTGTTGCTTGCAGTCAAAATTCAAAAATGCCGCCTTTTTCTTGCCATCAAAAATCAACATGTTGTCCATTCTTGCAGGTCAAAATCAAATATGCCGTCCATTTTTTGCAGTCAAAATTGAAATATGCAGTCCTTTTCTTGCATTCACAATTAAAATATGCCATCCAATTCTTGAAGTCTACATTCAAATATGCTGTGTTGCTTGCAGTCAAAAATTCAAATATGCCGTTCTTTTCTTGATTTCAAAATTCAAATATTACTGTCCATTTCTTGCATTCAAACTTCAAATATGTCGTCCATTTCTTGCATTCAAAATTCAAATATTCCGTATGTTGCTTGCAGTCAAAATTAAAAATACCGTATGTTACTTGCATTCAAAAAAACAAAAAAATGCCCTTCTTATCTAGCTATCAAAATTCAAATATGCTATTCATTTCTTGCACTCAAAATTCAAATGTGTTGTGTGTTGCTTGCAGTCAAAATTCAATATGCCGTATGTTTGCTTGCAGTAAAAATTCAAAAATCCTTATGTTGCATGCAGTCAAACTCAGAAATGCCGTCCATTGATTGCAGTCAAAATTGAAATATGCGTCCTTTTCCTTGCATTCAGAAGTCAAATATGCCGTCCAATTCTTGCAGTATACATTCAAATATTCTGTGTTGCTTGCAGTCAAAATTCAAATATTCCGTATGTTGCTTGCAGTGAAAATTCAAAAATGCCGCTTTTTTCTTGCCATCAAAATTCAAACATGTTGTCCATTTCTTGCCTTCAAAATTCAAGTATGCCGTCCATTTTTGCAGTAAAAATTGAAATATGCAGTCCTTTTCTTGCATTCAGTATTCAAATATGCCATCTAATTCTTGCAGTCTACATTCAAATATGCTGTGTTGCTTGCAGTCAAAATTCAAATATGCCGTTCTTTTCTGATTTCAAAATTCAAATATACTGTCCATTTCTTTGCATTCAAACTTCAATATGTCGTCCATTTCTGCATTCAAATTCAAATATTCCGTATGTTGCTTGCAGTCAAAATTCAAAAATGCCGTATGTTACTTGCATTCAAAATTCAAAAATGCCCTTCTTATCTAGCTATCAAAATTCAAATATGCTATTCATTTCTTGCACTCAAAATTCAAATGTGTTGTGTGTTGCTTGCAGTCAAAATTCAAATATGCCGTATGTTGCTTGCAGTAAAAATTCAAAAAATGCCTTATGTTGCATGCAGTCAAAACTCAGAAATGCCGTCCATTTTTTGCAGTCAAAATTGAAATATGCAGTCCTTTTCTTGCATTCAGAAGTCAAATATGCCATCCAATTCTTGCAGTATACATTCAAATATTCTGTGTTGCTTGCAGTCAAAATTCAAATATTCCGTATGTTGCTTGCAGTGAAAAATTCAAATATGCCGCTTTTTCTTGCCATCAAAATTCAAACATGTTGTCCATTTCTTGCATTCAAAAATTCAAGTATGCCGTCCATTTTTTGCAGTAAAAATTGAATATGCAGTCCTTTTCTTGATTCAGTATTCAAATATGCCATCTAATTCTTGCAGTCTACATTCAAATATGTGGTGTTGCTTGCAGTCAAAATTCAAATATGCCTTATGTTGCATGCAGTCAAAACTCAGAAATCCCGTATGTTACTTGCATTCAAAATTCAAATATGCCGTTCTTTTCTTGATTTCAAAATTCAAATATGCAGTCCATTTCTTGCATTCAAACTTCAAATATGTCATCCATTTCTTGCAGTCCAAAATTCAAATATGCTGTAGGTTGCTTGCAGTCAAAATTTGAAAATGCCGTATGTTGCTTGCAGTTAAAATTCAAAAAACGCCATTCTTTTCTTGCTATCAAAATTCAAATATGCCATCCATTTTTGCAGTCAAAATTGAAATATGCCGTCCTTTTCATGAATTCAAAATTCAAATATGCCATCCATTTCTTGCGGTCTAAATTCACATATGCCATATGTTGCTTGCAGTCAAAATTCAAATATGCAGTTCTTTTCTTGCATTCAAAATTTAAATATGCCGTCCATTTATTGCAGTCCAAAATTCAAATATGCTGGATGTTGCTTGCAGTCAAATTCAAATATGCCTTATGTTGCTTGCAGTAAAAATTCAAATATGCCGTTCGTTTTTTGCAGTCAAAATTCAAATATGCCATTCTTTTCCTTGCATTCAAAATTCAAATATGCCGTGTGGTGCTTGCAATCAAATTCAAACACGCCATATGTTGCTTGCAGTCAAAATTCAAATATGTCGTCCATTTCTTGCAGTATAAATTGAAATATGACGTCCTTTGCTTGCTTTCAGAATTCAAATATGATGCCCATTTCTTGCATTCAAAGTTCAAATATGCCATATGTTGCTTGCAGTCAAAATTCAAATATGCCGTATGATGCTTGTATTAAAAATTCAAATATGCCGTCCATTTTTTGCAATCAAAATTGAAAGATGTCGTCTTTTTCTTGAATTCAAAATTCAAATATGCCGTATGTTGCTTGTATTAAAAATTCAAATATGCTGTCCATTTCTTGCAGTCTAAATTCAAATATGCTGTATGTTGCTTGCAGTCAAAATATGATGCTTGTATTAAAAATTCAAATATGCCGTACATTTCTTGCATTCACAATTCAAATATGCATTTCTTGCGGTCAATATTGAACTCTGCTGTGTGTTGCTTGCAGTCAAAATTCAAATATGCTGTATGTTGCTTGCAGTTAAAATTCAAAAACGCCATTCTTTTCTTGCTATCAAAATTCAAATATACCATCCATTTTTGCAGTCAAAATTGAAATATGCCGTATGATGCTTGTATTAAAAATTCAAACACGCCATATGTTGCTTGCAGTCAATATTCAAATATGTCCGTCCATTTCTTGCAGTATAAATTGAAATATGACGTCCTTACTTGCTTTCAGATTCAAATATGATGCCCATTTCTTGCATTCAAAGTTCAAATATGCCGTATGTTGCTTGCAGTCAAAATTCAAATATGCCGTATGATGCTTGTATTAAAAATTCAAATATGCCGTCCATTTTTTGCAATCAAAATTGAAAGATGTCGTCTTTTTCTTGAATTCAAATCAAATATGCCGTATGTTGCTTGTATTAAAAATTCAAATATGCCGTCCATTTCTTGCAGTCTAAATTCAAATATGCTGTATGGTGCTTGCAGTCAAAATATGATGCTTGTATTAAAATTCAAATAGCCGTACATTTCTTGCATTCACAATTCAAATATGCATTTCTTGCAGTCAATATTGAACTTGCTGCTGTGTGTTGCTTGCAGTCAAAATTCAAAATATGCTGTATGTTGCTTGCAGTTAAAATTCAAAACGCCATTCTTTTCTGCTATCAAAATTCAAATATGCCATCCATTTTGCAGTCAAAATTGAAATATGCCGTCCTTTTCATGAATTCAAAAGTCAAATATCCATCCATTTCTTGCGGTCTAAATTCACATATGCCATATGTTGCTTGCAGTCAAAATTCAAATATGCAGTTCTTTCTTGCATTCAAAATTTAAATATGCAGTCCATTTATTGCAGTCAAAATTCAATATGCTGGAGTGCTTGCAGTCAAAATTCAAATATGCCTTATGTTGCTTGCAGTAAAAATTCAAATATGCCGTTCGTTTTTTGCAGTCAAAATTCAAATATGCCATTCTTTTCTTGCATTCAAAATTCAAATATGCCGTGTGGTGCTTGCAATCAAAATTCAAACACGCCATATGTTGCTTGCAGTCAAAATTCAAATATGTCGTCCATTTCTTGCAGTATAAATTGAAATATGACGTCCTTTACTGCTTGCTTCAGAATTCAAATATGATGCCCATTTCTTGCATTCAAAGTTCAAATATGCCGTCCATTTCTTGCAGTCAATATTCAAATATGCTGTCCATTTCTTGCAGTCAAATTCAAATATGCCATATGTTGCTTGCAGTCAAAATTCAAATATGCCGTTCTTTTCTGCATTCAAAATCAACATGACGGCCATTTCTTGCATTCAAACTCAAATATGCCGTATATTGCTGCAGTCAAAATTCAAAAATGCCGTTCTTTGCTTTGTTTGAAAATTTAAATATGACGCCCTTTCTTGCATTCAAAGTTCAAATATGTCGACCATTTCTTGCATCAAAATTGAAATATGCCGTCCTTTCCATGCATTCAATATTCAAATATGCCATCCGTTTCTTGCAGTCAAATTCAAATATATGTGTTGCTTGCAGTCAAAATTCAAATATGCCGTATGTTGCTTGCAGTCAAAATTCAAATATGCCGTCCATTTCATGCAGTCAAAATTCAAATATGCTATGTTGCTTGCAGTCAAAATTAAAAAATGCCGCCTTTTTCTTGCCATCAAAAATCAAACATGTTGTCCATTTCTTGCAGTCAAAATTCAAATATGCCGTCCATTTTTTGCAGTCAAAATTGAAATATGCAGTCCTTTCTTGCATTCACAATAAAATATGCATCCAATTCTTGAAGTCTACATTCAAATATGCTGTGTTGCTTGCAGTCAAAATTCAAATATGCCGTTCTTTTCTTGATTTCAAAATTCAAATATACTGTCCATTTCTTGCATTCAAACTTCAAATATGTCGTCCATTTCTTGCATTCAAAATTCAAATATTCCGTATGTTCTTGCAGTCAAATTCAAAATACCGTATGTTACTTGCATTCAAAATTCAAAAATGCCCTTCTTATCTAGCTATCAAAATTAAATATGCTATTCATTTCTTGCACTCAAAATTCAAATGTGTTGTGTGTTGCTTGCAGTCAAAATTAAAATATGCCGTATGTTGCTTGCAGTAAAAATTCAAAATGCCTTATGTTATGCAGTCAAAACTCAGAAATGCCGTCCATTTTTTGCAGTCAAATTGAAATATGCAGTCCTTTCTTGCATTCAGAAGTCAAATATGCCATCCAATCTTGCAGTATACATTCAAATATTCTGGTTGCTTGCAGTCAAAATCAAATATTCCGTATGTTGCTTGCAGTGAAAATTCAAAAATGCCGCTTTTTCTTGCCATCAAAATTCAAACATGTTGTCCATTTCTTGCATTCAAAATTCAAGTATGCCGTCCATTTTTTGCAGTAAAAATTGAAATATGCAGTCCTTTTCTTGCATTCAGTATTCAAATATGCCATCTATTTCTTGCAGTCTACATTCAAATAGCTGTGTTGCTTGCAGTCAAAATTCAAATATGCCGTTCTTTCTTGATTTCAAAATTCAAATATACTGTCCATTTCTTGCATTCAAACTTCAAATATGTCGTCCATTTCTTGCATTCAAAATTCAAATATGCCGTATGTTGCTTGCAGTCAAAATTCAAAAACGCCATTCTTTTCTTGCATTCAAAATTCAAAAATGCCCTTCTTATCTAGCTATCAAAATTCAAATATGCTATTCATTTCTTGCACTCAAAATTCAAATGTGTTGTGTGTTGCTTGCAGTCAAAATTCAAATATGCCGTATGTTGCTTGCAGTAAAAATTCAAAAATGCCTTATGTTGCATGCATCAAAACTCAGAAATGCCGTCCATTTTTTGCAGTCAAATTGAAATATGCAGTCCTTTTCTTGCATTCAGAAGTCAATATGCCATCCAATTCTTGCAGTATACATTCAAATATTCTGTGTTGCTTGCAGTCAAAATTCAAATATTCCGTATGTTGCTTGCAGTGAAAATTCAAATATGCCGCTTTTTTCTTGCCATCAAAATTCAAACATGTGTCCATTTCTTGCATTCAAAATTCAAGTATGCCGTCCATTTTTGCAGTAAAAATTGAAATATGCAGTCCTTTTCTTGCATTCAGTATCAAATATGCCATCTAATTCTTGCAGTCTACATTCAAATATGTGGTGTTGCTTGCAGTCAAATCAAATATGCCTATGTTGCATGCAGTCAAAACTCAGAAATCCCGTATGTTACTTGCATTCAAAATTCAATATGCCGTTCTTTCTGATTTCAAAATTCAAATATGCAGTCCATTTCTTGCATTCAAACTTCAAATATGTCATCCATTTCTTGCAGTCAAAATTCAAATATGCTGTAGGTTGCTTGCAGTCAAAATTTGAAATGCCATATGTTACTTGCATTCAAAATTCAAAAATGCACTTCTTATCTTGCTATCAAAATTAAAATATGCTATCCATTTCTTACACTCAAAATTCAAATGTGTTGTGTGTTGCTTGCAGTCAAAATTCAAATATGCCGTATGTTGCTTGCAGTCAAATTTCAAAAATGCCATTCTTTTCTTGCTATCAAAATTCAAATGCCATCCATTTCTTGCATTCAAAATTCACATATGCCGTCCACTTTTTGCAGTCAAATTTCACATATGCTGTCCACTTCTTGCAGTGAAAATTAAAATATGCCGTATGTTGCTTGCAGACAAAATTCAAATATGCCATCCATTCTTGCAGTGAAATTCACATATGCCGTCCACGTTTGCAGTCAAATTTCACATATGCTGTCCACTTCTTGCAGTGAAAAATTCAAATATGCCGTATGTTGCTTGCAGTCAAAATTTAAATATGCCATATGTTGCTTGCAGTCAAATTATACTTGACCATCTGCAGCTGTCCAAAGAAATCAAAAATTAACAAATGTTGATTTGCATAAAATGTGTGACTCGCCTTTTGATCCTTGAAAACAAAATTCAAGTTCATCATCTTCTGGATGCAGCAAGTATGTACATAGATGATTAATTTACAAACATCGTAACTGCAGCATTACACTGCAGTAGTTAAAAATTACAGCTAATCGGATGGCGATATACACACCTGTGATGAGAGATGAACAAATGTTTCACCTTACCTGCAGTAATCTCACCTGTATTGAAATGCCCACACTTATGTACATATGGACGCAGGACTGAAGAATGAACATGAAAACCTGATTACAATGAAAAACAGACACTACAAAAGTACTTAAAGGGTGATTTTATTGGCCCACCACGCCAACTAAAGTCAGGCTCAACCATTGTGAACAGCCCCTCAAGAAACAAAAGAAAGTAACAGAGTGTGAATGTGTGAATGTGAATGTGCTCATAAGTAAGTTATTAATTTACAGGCACCTATTAGCACTATGAACATATATACGAGTATTTTGCAGATGATTATTATAATCATCCAAAGATCACTATCAACATATTTTTGCAGATTATTAATATAAAGGAATTCCCATTATCATGAATTAATTCATATATGCCAGACTACTATTACGCTAACAACCTACCTAAGGACATGCTATCTGTCTGACTGAACAACATGTCTTATGAAGCGGAAACTGACTGTCCGTCTATTGCTTGCAGTCAAATTCAAATATGCCGTCCATTTCTTGCAGTCAAAATTCAAATGTGCCGTATGTTGCTTGCATTCAAAATTCAAATACGTCGTCCATTTTTTTTGCAGTCAAAATTGAAATATTCCGTCCTTTTCTTGCAGTCAAATTCAATTATGCCGTATGTTTGCTTGCAGTCAAAATTCAGATATGCCATCCACTTCTTGCAGTCAAAATTCAAATATGTCGTATGTTGCTTGGAGTCAAAAATCAAATATGCCATTCTTTCTTGCATTCAAAATTCAAATACGCCGTCCATTTCTTGCAGTCGCAATTCAAATATGCTGTGTGTTGCTTGCAGGCAAAATTCAAATATGCCGTCCTTTTTCTTTGCATTCAAAAGTGAAAATATGCCCGTCCATTTCTTGCAGTCAAAAATTCAAAAATGCTGTATGTTGCTTGCAGTAAAATTTCAATATATGCTGGCATTTTCTTGCATTTAATAGTCATAATATGCCGATTTTTTTCGTGGAGTCAATATCAATATGCCGTCCATGTCTAGCATTCAAAATTCAAATATGCCTTATGTGCTTGTAGTCAAATTCAAATATGCCGTATGTTTGCATTGCAGTCAAAATTCAAAATACCGTATATTGCTTGCATTCACAATTCAAATATGCCGTATGTTGCGTGCAGTCAAATTCAAAAATACCATAATTTGCTTGCATTCAAAATTAAAATATGCCGTTCTTTCTTGATTTCAATTCAATATGGCGACCTTTCTTGCATTCAAAATTGAAATATGCCGTCCAGTTCTTGCAGTCAATATTCAAAAATGCCATATGTTGCTTGCATTAAAATTCAAATATGCTGGCCTTTTCTTGCATTTAAAAGTCAAATATGCCGTCCATTTCTCTGCATTCAAAATTCAAATATGCCGGCCATTTCTTGCAGTCAAAATTCAAATATGCCCGTCCATTTCTTTGCAGTCAAAATTCAAGTAAGCCGTGTGTTGCTTGCATTCAAAATTCAAATATGCCGTCCATTTCTTGAAGTCAAAATTCAAATATGCCAGGTGTTTGCTTGCATTCAAATTCAAATATGCCATATGTTGCTTGCAAGTCAAATTCAAATATGCCATCCATTTCTTACATTCAAATTCAAATATGGCATTTTTTTCTTGCATTCAAATTCAAATATGCCGTCCATTTCTTGCAGTCAAAATTAAAATATGCTGTATGGTTGCTTGCAGTCAAATTATACTTGACCATCTACAGCTTCCAAAGAAAATCAAAAATCAACTCAGTTGATTTTGCATAAAATTTTGGACTCGCCTTTTGATCCTTGAAAACAAAATTCAAGTTCATCACCTTCTGTATGCAGCAATATGTACATAGATGATTAATTTACAAACATCCTAACTGCAGCATTACACTGCAAGAGTTAAAATTTACAGCTAAACGGACGGCGATATACACACCTGTGATGAGAGCTGAACAAATGTTCACCTTACCTGCAGTAATCTCACCTGTATTGAAATGCCACACTGATGTACATATAGACAGTAGGACTGAAGAATGAACATGAAAACCCTGATTACAAATGAAAACAGACACTACAAAGAGCAATTAAGGGTGATTTTAGTGGGCCCCAACCCACCAACTAAAGTGAGTCTCAACCATTGTGCACAGCCCCTCCTGAAACAAAAGACAGTACAGAGTGTGAATGTGTGAATGTGAATGTGCTCATAAGATAAGTATATAATTTACAGGCATCCTATCAGCACCTATGAACATATATACGATTATTTTGCAGATGATTATTATAATCATCCAAAGATCACTATCAACATATTTTTGCAGATTATTAATATAAAGGATTCCATTATCATGATTAATTCATATGCCAGGCTACTATTATGGTAACAACCTACCTAAGCACATGCTATCTGTCTGACTGAACAAATGTCTTATGAAGTGGAAACTGATTGTCCGTCTGTTGCTTGCAGTAAATTCAAATATGCCGTATGTTGCTTGCAGTCAAAATTCAAATATGCCGTTCTTTTCTTGCATTCAAAATTCAAATATGCCGTATGTTGCTTGCAGTAAAAATTCAAATGTGCCATATGTTGCTGCAGTGAAAATTCAAATATGCCGTCCATTTCTTGCAGTCAAAATTCAATGTGCCATATGTTGCTTGCAGTCAAAATTCAAATATGCCATATGTTGCTTGCATTCAAATTCAAATATGCCGTCCATTTCTTGCAGTCAAAATTCAAATGTGCCATATGTTGCTTGCAGTCAAAATTCAAATATGCCATCCATTTCTTGCATTCAAAATTGAAATATGACGTCCATTTCTTGCATTCAAAATTTCACAATATGTCGTCCATTTTTTGCAGTCAAAATTGAAATATGCCATTCTTTTCTTGCATTCAAAATTCAATAAGCCGTCCATTTCTTGCAGTCAAAATTGAAATATGCCGTATATTGCTTGCTGTGAAAAATTCAATATGTCGTATGTTGCTTGCAGTCAAATTCAAATATGCCGTCCATTTCTTGCAGTCAAAATTCAAATATGCTGTGTGGTGCTTGCAATCAAAATTCACATATGCTGTCCACTTCTTGCAGTGAAAAATTCAAATATGCCGTATGTTTGCTTGCAGTCAAAATTATACTTGACCATCTGCAGCTTCCAAAGAAAATCAAAAATCAACATCTGTTGATTTGCATAAAATGTTGGACTCTCGCCTTTTGATCCTTGAAAACAAAATTCAAGTTCATCACCTTCTGGATGCAGCAATATGTACATAGATGATTAATTTACAAACATCCAAAACTGCAGCATTACACTGCAAGAGTTTAAAATTTACAGCTAAACGGACAGCGATATACACACCTGTGATGAGAGCTGAACAAATGTTCACCTTACCTGCATTAATCTCACCTGTACTGAAATGCCACACTGATGTACATATGGACAGCAGGACTGAAGAAATGAACATGAAAACCCTGTTACAAATGAAAATAGACACTACAAAGAGTAATTAAAGAGTGATTTTAGTTGGCCCCAACCACGCCAACTAAAGTGAGGCTCAACCATTGCGCACAGCCCCTCCTGAGACAAAGGACAGTAACGGAGTATATGAATGTGCTCATAAGTACGTTATTAATTACAGGCATCCTATTAGCACTATGAACATATATATTTGCAGATGATTATTATAATCATCCAAAGATCACATATCAATATATATTTTGCACATTATTAATATAAAGGCATCCCATTATCACAATTAATTCATATATGCCAGGCTGTTATTATTATGCTAACAACCTATCTAGGGACATGCTATCTGTCTGAATGAACAACATGTCTTATGAAGTGGAAACTGACTGTCCGTCTGTTGTTTGCAGTCAAAATTCAAATATGCTGTTCTTTTCTTGCATTCAAAAACCAAATATGTGGTATGTTGCTAGCAGTCAAAATTCAAAAATGCTGTTCTTTACTTGCTTTCAAAATTCAAATATGAAATCCATTTCTTGCATTCAAAATTCAAATATGTCGTCCATTTCTTGCAGTCAAAATTGAAATATGACGCCCATTTCTTGCATTCAAAGTTCAAATATGCCGTCCATTTCTGCCATCAAAATTCACATATGCAGTGTGTTGCTTGCAAACAAAATTCAAATATGCCATATTTTGATTGCATTCAAAATTCAAATATGCCATCCATTTCTTGCAGTCAAAATTCAAATATGCCGTATGTTGCTTGCAGTGAAAAATTCAAATATGCCGTATGTTGATTGCAGTCAAAATTCAAATATGCTGTCCATTTCTTGCAGTCAAAATTGAAAAATGCTGTGTGTTGCTTGCAGTCAAAATTCACATATGCCATGCACTTTTTGCAGTCAAAATTCACATATGCTGTCCACTTCTTGCAGTGAAAAATTCAAATATGCCGTATGTTGCTTGCAGTCAAAATTCAAATGTGCCGTATGTTGCTTGCAGTCAAAATTCACATATGCTGTCCACTTCTTGCAGTGAAAAATTCAAATATGCCGTCCATTTCTTGCAGTCAAAATTCAAATATGCCGTATGTTGCTTGCAGTCAAAATTCAAATATGCCGTCCATTTCTTGCAGTCAAAATTCAAATATGCCGTCCATTTCTTGCAGTCAAAATTCAAATATGCCGTCCATTTCTTGCAGTCAAAATTGAAATATGCTGTGTGTTGCTTGCAGTCAAATTTTAAATATGCCATCCATTTCTTGCAGTCAAAATTCAAATATGACGGTTGCTTGCATTAAAATTCGAATATGCCATATGTTGCTTGCAGTCAAAATTCAAGTATGCCGTCCATTTTTTGCAGTCAAAATTGAAATATGCCATCCTTTTCTTGCATTCAAATTCAAATATGCCATCCATTTCTTGCAGTCAAAATTCAAATATGCCGTGTGTTGCTTGCAGTCAAAATTCACATATGCCATCCACTTATGTTGCTTGCAGTCAAAATTCACATATGCCATCCACTTTTTGCAGTCAAAATTCTCATATGCCATCCACTTCTTGCAGTCAAAATTCAAATATGTCGTATGTTGCTTGGAGTCAAAAATCAAATATGCCGTTCTTTTCTTGCATTCATAATTCAAATATGCCATCCATTTCTTGCAGTCGAAATTCAAATATGCTGTGTATTGCTTGCAGTCAAAATTCAAATATGCCATCCTTTTCTTGCATTCAAAATTAAATATGCCATCCATTTCTTGCAGTAAAAATTCAAAAATGACGTATGTTGCTTGCAGTAAAAATTCAAATATGCTGGCATTTTCTTGCATTTAATAGTCAAATATGACGATTTTTCTTGCAGTCAATATTCACATATGCCGTCCATGTCCTGCAGTCAAAATTCAAAAATGCTGTATGTTGCTTGCAGTAAAAATTCAAATATGTGGCCTTTTCTTGCATTTAAAAGTCAAATATGCCGTCCATTTCTTGCAGTCAAATTCAAATATGCCGTCCATTTCTTGCATTCAAAATTCAAATATGCCATCCATTTCTTGCATTCAAAATTCAAATATGCCGGCCATTTCTTGCAGTCAAAATTCAAATATGCCGTGTGTTGCTTGCATTCAAAATTCAAATATGCCGTCCATTTCTTGCATTCAAAATTCAAATATGCCGTGTGTTGCTTGCATTCAAAATTCAAATATGCCATATGTTGTTTGCAGTCAAAATTCAAATATGCCGTCCATTTCTTGCAGTCAAAATTGAAATATGCCATCCTTTTCTGCAATTCAAAATTCAAATATGACATTCATTTCTTGCAGTCAAAATTGAAATATGCCGTGTGTTGCTTGCAATCCAAATTCAAATATGCCATATGTTGCTTGCAGTCAAAATTCAAATATGCCATTCTTTTCTTGCATTCAAAATTCAAATATGCCTTCCATTTCTTGCAGTCAAAATTCAATTATGCCGTATTTGCTTGCAGTCAAAATTCACATATGCCATCCACTTTTTGCAGTCAAATTCAAATAGTAGTATGTTGCTTGGAGTCAAAAATCAAATATGCCATTCTTTTCTTGCATTCAAAATTCAAATACGCTGTCCATTTCTTGCAGTCGAAATTCAAATATGCTGTGTGTTGCTTGCAGTCAAAATTCAAATATGCCGTCCTTTTCTTACATTCAAAATTAAATATCCTTTCCATTCTTGCAGTGAAAATCCAAAAATGCCGTATGTTGCTTGCAGTAAAATTTCAAATATGCTGGCATTTTCTTGCATTTAATAGTCAAATATGCCGATTTTTTTCATGCAGTCAATATTCAAATATGCCGTCCATGTCTAGCATTCAAAATTCAAATATGTCTTATGTTCTTGTAGTCAAAATTCAAATATGCCTTATGTTGCTTGCAGTCAAAATTCAAAAATACCGTATTGCTTGCATTCAAAATTCAATATGCCGTTCTTTTCTTGATTTCAAAATTCAAATATGGCGACCTTTTCTTGCATTCAAAATTGAAATATGCCGTCCAGTTCTTGCAGTCAATATTCAAAAATGCCGTATGTTGCTTGCATTAAAATTCAAATATGATGGCCTTTTCTTGCATTTAAAAGTCAAATATGCCGTCCTTTCTTGCAGTCAAAATTCAAATATGCCGTCCTTTTCTTGCAGTCAAAATTCAAATATGCCGTCCATTTCTTGCAGTCAAAATTCAAATATGCTGTCCATTTCTTGCAGTCAAAATTCAAATATGCCGTGTGTTGCTTGCAGTCAAAATTCAAATATGCCGTCCATTTCTTGCAGTCAAAATTCAAATATGCCGGGTGTTGCTTGCATTCAAAATTCAAATATGCCATATGTTGCTTGCAGTCAAATTGAAATATGCCATCCTTTTCTTGCATTCAAAATTCAAATATGCCATCCATTTCTTGCAGTCAAAATTCAATATGCCATTCTTTCTTGCATTCAAAATTCAAATATGCCGTCCATTTCTGCCATCAAAATTCACATATGCCATATGTTGCTTGCATTCAAAATTCAAATATGCCGTATGTTGCTTGCAGTGAAAAATTCAAATATGCCGTATGTTGCTTGCAGTGAAAAATTCAAATATGCCGTCCATTTCTTGCAGTCAAAATTGAAATATGCTGTTTGTTGCTTGCAGTCAAAATTCACATATGCCGTGTGTTGCTTGCATTCAAAATTTGAATATGCCATATGTTGCTTGCAGTCAAAATTCACATATGCTGTCCACTTCTTGCAGTGAAAAATTCAAATATGCCGTATGTTGCTTGCAGTCAAAATTCAAATAGCCGTATGTTGCTTGCAGTCAAAATTCACATATGCTGTCCACATCTTGCAGTGAAAAATTCAAATATACCGTATGTTGCTTGCAGTCAAAATTATACTTGACCATCTGCAGCTTCCAAAGAAAATCAAAAATCAACATCTGTTGATTTGCATAAAATTTTGGACTCACCTTTTGATCCTTGAAAACAAAATTCAAGTTCTTCACCTTCTGGATGCAGCAATATGTACATAGATGATTAATTTACAAACATCCTAACTGCAGCGTTACACTGCAAGAGTTTAAAATTTACAGCTAATCGGACGGTGATATACACACCTGTGATGAGAGCTGAACAAATGTTCACCTTACCTGCAATAATCTCACCTGAATTGAAATGCCACACTGATGTACATATGGACAGCAGGACTGAGAATGAACATGAAAACCCTGATTACAAATGAAAACAGACACTACAAAGAGTGATTAAAGGGTGATTTTAGTTGGCCCAACCACGCCAACTAAAGTGTGGCTCAACCATTGCGCACAGCCCTCCTGAGACAAAAGACAGTAACAGAGTATATGAATGTGCTCATAAGTAAGTTATAATTTACAGGCATCTTATCAGCACTATGAACATATATACGAGTATTTGAGATGATATTATAATTATCCAAAGATCACTATCAACATATTTTGGAGATTATTAATATAAAGTCATCCCATTATCAAGATTAATTCATATATGCCAGGCTATTATTATGCTAACAACCTATCTAAGGACATGCTATCTGTCTGAATGAACAACATGTCTTATGAAGTGGAAACTGACTGTCCATCTGTTGCTTGCAGTCAAAATTCAAATATGCCGTATGTTACTTGCAGTCAAAATTCAAATATGCCGTCCATTTCTTGC
Organism: Thalassophryne amazonica; assembly: GCF_902500255.1. Classification (NCBI taxonomy): domain Eukaryota; kingdom Metazoa; phylum Chordata; class Actinopteri; order Batrachoidiformes; family Batrachoididae; genus Thalassophryne; species Thalassophryne amazonica. Next base: position 92,248,008 of record NC_047115.1, read on the forward strand.
AGTCAAAATTTAAATATGCCGTCCATTTCTTGCAGTCAAAATTTAAATATGCCATCCATTTCTTGCAGTCAAAATTTAAATATGCCATGTGTTGATTGCATTCAAAATTCAAATATGCCGTGTGTTGCTTGCATTCAAAATTTGAATATGCCATATGCTGCTTGCAGTCAAAATTCAAGTATGCCGTCCATTTTTTGCAGTAAAAATTGAAATATGCCATCCTTTTCTTGCATTCAAAATTCAAATATGCCATCCATTCTGGCAGTCAAAATTCAAATATGCCGTGTGTTGCTTGCAGTCAAAATTCACATATGCCATCCACTTTTTGCAGTTAAAATTCACATATGCCATCTCACTTTTGCAGTTAAAATTCACATATGCCATCCATTTCTTGCATTCAAAATTCAAATATGCCGTTCATTTCTTGCAGTCAAAATTCAAATATGCCGTCCATTTCTTGCAGTCCAAATTCAAATATGCCGTGTGTTGCTTGCATTCAAAATTCAAATAGCCGGGTGTTGCTTGCATTCAAAATTCAAATATGCCGGGTGTTGCTTGCATTCAAAATTCAAATATGCCATATGATGCTTGCAGTCAAAATTCAAATATGCCGTCCATTTTTTGCAGTCAGAATTGAAATATGACATGCTTTTCTCGCATTCAAAATTAAAATATGCCATCCATTTCTTGCATTCAAAATTCAAATATGCCATCTACTTCTTGCAGTCAAAATTCAAATATGTCGTATGTTGCTTGGAGTCAAAAATCAAATATGCCATTCTTTTCTTGCATTCAAAATTCAAATACGCCGTCCATTTCTTGCAGTCGAAATTCAATATGCTGTGTGTTGCTTGCAGGCAAAATTCAAATATGCCGTCCATGTCTAGCATTCAAAATTCAAATATGCCGTATGTTGCTTGCAGTCAAAATTCAAAAATACTGTATATTGCTTGCATTCAAAATTCAAATATGCCGTTCTTTTGTTGGTTTCAAAGTTCAAATATGCCGTCCTTTTCTTGCATTCAAAATTCAAATATGCTGTCCATTTCTTGCATTCAAAATTCAAATATGCCATTCAGTTCTTGCAGTCAAAATTCAAAAATGCTGCATGTTTCTTGCATTTAATAGTCAAATATGCCGTCCATTTCTTGCATTCAAAATTCAAATATGCCGTCCATTTCTTGCAGTCAAAATTCAAATATGCCATCCATTTCTTGCAGTCAAAATTCAAATATGCCGTGTGTTGCTTGCATTCAAAATTCAAATATGCCATCCATTTCTTGCAGTCAAAATTCAAATATGATGTGTGTTGCTTGCATTCAAAATTCAAATATGCCATATGTTGCTTGCAGTCAAAATTCAAATATGCCGTCCATTTTTTGCAGTCAAAATTGAAATATGCCATCCTTTTCTTGCATTCAAAATTCAAATATGCCATCCATTTCTTGCATTCAAAATTCAAATATGCCATCCATTTCTTGCAGTCAAAATTCAAATATGCCGGGTGTTGCTTGCATTCAAAATTCAAATATACCATATGTTGCTTGCATTCAAAATTCAAATATGCCGTCCATTTTTGCAGTCAAAATTGAAATATGCCATCCTTTTCTTGCAGTCAAATTCAAATATGCCATCCATTTCTTGCAGTCAAAATAAAATATGTCGTATGTTGCTTGCAGTCAAAATTATACTTGACCATCTACAGCTTCCAAAGAAAATCAAAAATCAACTCAGTTGATTTGCATAACTCCCTTTTAACAGGAAGAAACCTCCAGCAGAACCAGGCTCAGGAGGGGCAGTCTTCTGCTGGGACTGGTTGGGGCTGAGGAGAGAACCAGGAAAAGACATGCTGTGGAGGGGAGCAGAGATCGATCACTAATGATTAAATGCAGAGTGGTGCATACAGAGCAAAAAGAGAAAGAAACAGTGCATCATGGGAACCCCCCAGCAGTCTACGTCTATAGCAGCATAACTAAGGGATGGTTCAGGGTCACCTGATCCAGCCCTAACTATAAGCTTTAGCAAAAAGGAAAGTTTTAAGCCTAATCTTAAAAGTAGAGAGGGTGTCTGTCTCCCTGATCTGAATTGGGAGATATATGCCGTATGATGCTTGTATTAAAAATTCAAAAATGCTGTCCATTTCTTGCAGTCAAAATTCAAATATGCCATTCTTTTCTTGCATTCAAAATTCAAATATGCCGTTCTTTTCTTGCATTCAGAATTCAAATATGCCATCCAATTCTTGCAGTCTTCTTGCAGTCTACATTCAAATATGCCCTGTGTTGCTTGCAGTCAAAATTCAAATATGCCTGATGTTGCTTGCAGTCAAAATTCATAAATCCCATATGTTGCTTGCATTCAAAATTCAAATATGCCGTTCTTTTCTTGATTTCAAAATTCAAATATGCTGTCTATTTTTGGCAGTCAAAATTCAAATATGCCATTCTTTTCTTGCATTCAAAATTCAAATATGCCGTTCTTTTTTGCATTCAGAATTCAAATATGCCATCCAATTCTTGCAGTCAAAATTCAGATATGCTACGTGATGCTTGCAGTCAAAATTCAAATATGCCGTATGATGCTTGTAATAAAATTCAAATATGCCATTCTTTTCTTGCATTCAAAATTCAAATATGCCGTTCTTTTCTTGCATTCAGAATTCAAATATGCCATCCAATTCTTGCAGTCAAAATTCAGATATGCTACGTGATGCTTGCAGTCAAAATTCCAATATGCCGTATGATGCTTGTATTAAAAATTCAAATATGCCATCCAGTTCTTGCAGTCACAATTCAAATATGGCGTGTGTTGCTTGCAGTCACAATTCAATATAGCGTGTGTTGCTTGCAGTCAAAATTCAAATAAGCAGTGTGTTGCTTGCAGTCAAAATGTCAAAACTGCCTTCTTATCTTGCTATCAAATTCAAATATGCCGCCCATTTCTTGCACTCAAAATTCAAATATGCCATCCATTTTCTTGCGTCAAAATTCAGATATGCTACGTGATGCTTGCAGTCAAAATTCAAATATGCCGTATGATGCTTTAATAAAATTCAAATATGCCATTCTTTTCTTGCATTCAAAATTCAAATATGCCGTTCTTTTCTTGCATTCAGAATTCAAATATGCCATCCAATTCTTGTAGTCAAAATTCAGATATGCTACGTGATGTTTGCAGTCAAAATTCAAATATGCCGTATGATGCTTGTATTAAAAATTCAAATATGCCATCCAATTCTTGGCAGTCACAATTCAAATATGGCGTGTGTTGCTTGCAGTCACAATTCAAATATGGCGTGTGTTGCTTGCAGTCAAAATTCAAATAAGCCGTGTGTTGCTTGCAGTCAAAATTCAAAATGCCTTCTTATCTTGCTATCAAAATTCAAATATGCCGTCCATTTCTTGCACTCAAAATTCAAATATGCCATCCATTTCTTGCATTCAAAATTCAAATATGCCATCCATTTCTTGCAGTCAAAATACACATATGCCATCCACTTTTTGCAGTCAAAATGTTGTGTGTTGCGGGGTTTGGCTGGATGTTTTTGTGTTGTTTTCTTTTCTTTGCTCTCAGGTGGTATGCAAACTGGTTTTTGTCTGTGGAGAGAAGGTGCTGGCAGAAGAGTCCTTCACCTTCATCAGCATGATTTGCAGCACCTGTGGATGATGCTCACGGCAACCTTAAAGACTTTCAGCTGAAGCAGATAATGAGATGGTGTTCTGCATTTAAGCCATGAGTGATTCAAGCAGAATTGCCGGGAACCCGACCTTGTGACGTTCGTTTGTGAGACGCTGAGGACCGCGCCTGGGTTGACACATCGTGCCTGAGAAGGAGGACGGGTGAGGGGACACATGCTGTCAGCAACAATCAGATGGTGATTGATTGTCTGAATAAGGTTAACAGTAATTTGGTTATTTTGGTACGCAGTATACTTGAACATTGATGAGAATTGGCAGCTCGCTTCTCACTGCCGTGGCGTACGGACTGATGATCCTCCACCTGTTGTGAGAAGCTGCTCATTTACATAAAGCTTAAATCAGACCTGAATGTGTTGCTGATAGTGTGTCTCCTTTGAAGGATATTTGTTGTAGCGTTGACTTACCTCACCTTTTCCATCTCACAGAGTCACGTTGTCGTATCCACCTGGGGGTGTTCGGCTGTGAGTCTGGGTCCAAGAAGCGCCGAGCCTTGATCCATTTCGGTGCTGGAGAGCGCGCCGTCCTTCACCTCGCCAGACAAACGCACATTTATGTTGACACCATATTGCACGGGAGAAACATAAAATTGTTTATTTTTGGAAACCGCTTTCTGGTTGTTTAGCTCTGGGTTCAGTCAGACGCAGGTCCGCTCCTCAACCCGCGTCTGCACATTACACAAAATTCACATATGCTGTCTACTTCTTGCAGTGAAAAATTCAAATATGCCGTATGTTGCTTGCAGTCAAAATTATACTTGACCATCTGCAGCTTCCAAAGAAAATCAAAAATCAACATATGTTGATTTGCATAAAATGTTGGACTCGCCTTTTGATCCTTGAAAACAAAATTCAAGTTCATCACCTTCTGGATGCCGCAATATGTACATAGATGATTAATTTACAAACATCCTAACTGCAGCATTAACTGCAAAAGTTTAAAATTTACAGCTAATCGGATAGCGATATACACAACTGTGTTGAGAGCTGAACAAATGTGCACCTTACCTGCAGTAATCTCACCTGTATTGAAATGCCACACTGATGTACATATGGACAGCAGGACTGAAGAATGAACATGAAAACCCTGATTACAAATGAAAACAGACACTACAAAGTAATTAAAGGGTGATTTTAGTTGGCCCCAACCACGTCAACTAAAGTGAGGCTCAACCATTGTGCACAGCCCCTCCTGAGACAAAAGACAGTAACAGAGTATATGATTGTGCTCATAAGTAAGTTATTCATTTACAGGCATACTGTTAGCACTATGAACATATATATTTTGCAGATGATTATTATAATCATCCAAAGATCACTATCAATATTTTTTTTGCAGATTATTAATATAAAGGCATCCCATTATCATGAGTAATTCATATATGCCATACTAATATTATGCTAACAACCTATCTAAGGACATGCTATCTGTCTGAATGAAAAACATGTCTTATGAAGTGGAAACTGACTGTCCGTCTGTTGCTGTTGTGTGGGCCGCTGAAGAGGAGGTACTGCTGGCCCACCACCACTAGAGGGCGCCCTGCCTGGAGTGCGGGCTCCAGGCACAGGAGGGCGCTGCCGCCTTACGGGAGCAGCCAGGATGACAGCTGTCATCTATCACTGGAGACAGCTGATCCCAATCACTGAGGAGGTATATCAGCAGGACGGCATCTCCACCTCATTTGCCGAGATATCGCTCTACCAAGGAGGGTAACGAACTCAGCCAGCCCTTCATCATTTGTGAAAGGAACGTATTCGATAAGTATCCTAGTTACTAGACAGTGTTGTTTTCTGATTAGAGGTGGAGGTGGTGTTTTCCACCCACGTGTTGTTGGGTGCAGCCGCACCCACGTCTGACTGTGGTCTGGTCCTCGCCAGCAGTAACCTGATCCGACGAGCGGAGGCAGAGACCACCTGGGAGTTCGGGACTGGCGGTTCCAGTATTCCCGGGGTTCGGTGGCAGAGGAAATCGGGTGGTTCCGGTTCGTCTTGGACAGACGTCTCCATCGTCGAGCCTGCCCACACGACCACCGTTGGAATTTAACTTGACACCGAAATTGTGATTGTTGTATTTGTTGTGCGTGTTCACAACAGTAACGCCATATGTTATTTGACCTTTCTTCATTGTCCGTCATTTGCGCCCCTGTTGTGGGTCCGTGTACTGTCAACTTTCCCAACAGGATATCTCGGCACAACGTCATGGATCCCGAGGGCATTCAACCGGCTGTTGAACGGCCAATGGAAGAACAGGACGCGCAGGCGTCCGCAGGAGGGGTAATCGGTGAGTTGCAGCGTATCATCACCGCTTTCACGACTCGGTTAGATTTGATGACCGAGCAGAACGTCCTCCTGAACCGCAGGGTGCCGCTGCAGCTCTCCCTCCCGTAGACCCTGTGCGTAACATAGACGTTCCCACTGATTGTTCAACGACCTCTCCACCTTCCCCGGAAGCATACATAAGCCCCCCAGAGCCGTACGGAGGCTGTGTGGAGACGTGGCGTGGATTTTCTGATGCCAGTGCTCGCTCGTCTTCGCACAGCGTCCCATCATGTACGCGACCGATGCTAGTAAAGTAGCTTATGTAATAAACCTGCTTCGCGGTGAGGCACGCGCTTGGGCTACAGCGCTCTGGGAGCAGAATTCACGGCTCCTTCTGACATACGATGGGTTTGTAAGGGAGCTCAGAACCGTGTTCGATCACCCTAATAGGGGCGAGACCGCTTCAACCGTGCTACTGTCAATGAGACAGGGGCGTCGGAGCGCAGCTGCCTATGCAGTCGACTTCCGCATTGCGGCTGCGAGGTCCGGCTGGAATAGCACTGCCCTCCGCGCCGCCTTTGTAAATGGACTGTCTTTGGTTCTCAAGGAGCACACTGGTGGCTAAGGACGAACCGGGATTTAGATGGGCTCATCGATCTCGTCATCGGTTAGACAACCGGTTAGAAGAACGTCGGCGGGAACGAGACGAAGGGCGTGGCCGGGCACGCGCCGTCCCTCTCCCTTCCGGTTCCGACCGCGCTCCGCCTTCCCCATGCTCCACGGCCCCTGCGCTCGTGGGGCCACAGCTCCCCCTGCTGACGAAGCTATGGACATGAGTAGGGCAACATTTAGGGCACCAGATGCACAGAGGAGACGGGCCCACGGAGCTTGTTTTGTTTGTGGTGCAATAGAGCACCATATGAGAGACTGCCCCGAGCGGTTAAACTCCAACACCCGCCCCTAGAAACTGGGCTAGGGGTGGGCCGAGACATTCACGTGGGACACACCCACATTGCCACACGACTCCCAGTTACAATCCTTTATGAGGATGTAACCCTGAAGGCCCCAGCACTGGTGGACACGGGCTCTGAGGGGAATCTGCTGGACAGCAGATGGGCTAGGGAGATAGGGCTCCCTCTGGTGGCGCTTACCTCGCCTGTGCAGGTTCGGGCACTAGATGGCTCCCTACTCCCTCGATCACGCATAAGACACCACCTGTAATTCTGGTGGTGTCGGGAAATCACCGAGAGGTGATCGAGTTTTTTGTGACTCAGGCCACCTCCCGTGTGGTTTTAGGATTTCCCTGGATGTTGAAGCACAATCCCCGGATTGATTGGCCGTCCGGGGTAGTGGTTCAGTGGAGCGAAACCTGCCATCGGGTGTGTTTAGGTTCCTCGGTTCCTCCCGGCTCCCAAGCTAAGGAGGAGGTCAGAGTCCCGCCCAATCTGGGGACGGTGCCGGTGGAGTACCACGACCTTGTCGACGTGTTCAGCAAGGATCTGGCGCTCACACTTCCCCCCCACCATCCGTATGATTGTGCCATTGATTTGGTTCCGGGCAGTGAGTTTCCGTCCAGTAGGCTGTACAACCTCTCCCGGCCTGAGCGCGAATCAATGGAGACCTACATCCGGGACTCATTAGCTGCCGGGTTGATCCGGAATTCCACCTCCCCGATGGGTGCAGGTTTCTTTTTTGTGGGCAAAAAAGATGGCGGACTCCGTCCATGCATTGATTATAGGGGGCTGAACGAGATCACGGTTCGCAACCGATACCCGTTGCCCCTGTTGGATTCGGTGTTCACACCCCTGCATGGGGCCCCAAATTTTCACCAAGCTCGATCTTAGAAACGCGTATCATCTGGTTCGGATCCGGAAGGGAGACGAGTGGAAAACAGCATTTAACACCCCCTTAGGTCACTTGAGTACCTGGTCATGCCGTTCGGCCTCACAAACGCCCCCGCGACGTTCCAAGCATTAGTTAATGATGTCTTGCGGGATTTCCTGCACCGGTTCGTCTTCATATATCTAGACGATATACTCATCTTTTCTCCGGATCCTGAGACTCATGTCCGGCATGTACGTCAGGTCCTGCAGCGGTTGTTGGAGAAACGGCTGTTTCTGAAGGGCGAGAAGTGTGAGTTCCACCGCACCTCTTTGTCCTTCCTGGGGTTCATCATCTCCTCCAACTCCGTCGCTCCTGATCCGGCCAAGGTTGCGGCAGTGAGAGACTGGCCCCAACCCACAAGCCGTAGGAAGTTGCAACAGTTCCTAGGCTTTGCTAATTTCTACAGGAGGTTCATTAAGGGCTACAGTCAGGTAGCTAGCCCCCTGACAGCCCTGACCTCACCAAAAGTCCCCTTCACCTGGTCGGATCGGTGCGATGCCGCATTCAAGGAGTTGAAACGGCGCTTCTCGTCTGCACCTGTTCTGGTGCAGCCCGATCCTAGTCGCAGTTAGTGGTTGAAGTGGACGCCTCGGACTCAGGGATAGGAGCCGTGCTGTCCCAAGCGGGAAGACCGATAAGGTCCTTCACCCGTGTGCCTATTTTTTCCCGCAGGTTGACCCCAGCCGAACGGAACTATGACGTCGGCAATTGAGAGCTCCTTGCGGTGAAAGAGGCTCTTGAGGAGTGGAGACATCTGTTGGAGGGAACGTCCGTGCCATTCACGGTTTTCACTGACCACCGGAACCTGGAGTATATCAGGACCGCCAAGCGGCTGAATCCCAGGCAAGCCCGCTGGTCACTGTTCTTCGGCCGTTTTGACTTCCGGATCACCTACCGTCCCGGGACCAAAAATCAAAGATCGGATGCTTTGTCCCGGGTACATGAAGAAGAGGTCAAAACGGAGCCGTCGGATCCCCCGGATCCCATCATCCCGGAGTCCGCTATCGTGGCCGCCCTCACCTGGGACGTGGAGAAGACCGTCCGGGAGGCCCTGACACGAGACCCGGACCCCGGAACCGGACCGAAGAACAAACTTTACGTCCCACCAGAAGCCAGGGCTGCAGTTTTGGACTTCTGTCACGGTTCTAAGCTCTCCTGTCATCCTGGGGTGCGAAGAACCCTGGCAGTCGTCCGGCAGCGCTTCTGGTGGGCGTCCCTGGAGGCCGACGTCCGGGGTTACATCCAGGCCTGTACCACCTGCGCCAGGGGCAAGGCCGACCACCGCAAGACATCGGGGTTGCTGCAGCCGCTGCCCGTGCCTCATCGCCCCTGGTCTCACATCGGCCTGGATTTTGTCACGGGTCTTCCGCCGTCCCAGGGAAACACTGTCATCCTCACGACAGTGGACCGATTCTCCAAGGCGGCCCACTTCGTGGCCCTCCCGAAGCTACCAACGGCCCAGGAGACAGCGGACCTCCTAGTCCACCACGTCGTCCGTCTGCATGGGATACCATCAGACATCGTCTCTGATCGCGGTCCCCAGTTCTCCTCGCATGTTTGGAGGAGCTTTTGCCGGGAACTGGGGGCCACGGTCAGTCTCTCGTCCGGGTATCACCCCAGACCAACGGACAAGCAGAACGGGCCAACCAGGAGATGGAGCAGACCCTACGCTGTGTGACAGCCGCGCACCGACGGCCTGGAGTACCCACCTGGCCTGGATCGAGTACGCCCACAACAGCCAAGTGTCATCAGCCACCGGCCTCTCCCCTTTCGAGGTGTGCTTGGGGTATCAACCCCCGTTGTTTCCGGTGGTTGAGGGGGAGGGCGGTGTGCCCTCGGTCCAGGCCCACCTACGGAAGTGCCGTCGGGTGTGGCGTGCCGCCCGTTCTGCTTTGTTGAGGGCCCGGACGAGGGCGAAGAACCATGCAGACCGGCGGCGGGCCCCGGCTCCCACGTATCGTCCTGGGCAGGAAGTGTGGTTGTCCACCAAGGACATTCCCCTTCAAGTGGACTCCCCAAAACTGCAAGAACGATACATCGGCCCGTACAAAATACTCAAGGTCATCAATCCCGCCGCAGTGAGGCTCCAGCTTCCGGCCTCACTGCGGATTCAACCAGTATTCCACGTCTCCAGGATTAAACCCCATCACACCTCACCCCTCTGCACTCCGGGTCCGGCGCCACCTCCTGCCCGGATCATCGACGGAGGGCCGGCTTGGACCGTACGCCGGCTCCTCGACGTCCGACGGATGGGGCCGGGGTTTCAGTATCTGGTGGACTGGGAAGGGTACGGCCCCGAAGAATGCTCCTGGGTGAAGAAGGGCTTCATCCTGGACCCGGCCCTCCTGGCCAACTTCTACCGTCGCCACCCTGACAAACCCGGTCGTGCGCCAGGAGGCGCCCGTTGAGGGGGGGGTCCTGTTGTGTGGGCCGCTGAAGAGGAGGTACTGCTGGCCCACCACCACTAGAGGGCGCCCTGCCTGGAGTGCGGGCACCAGGCACCGGAGGGCACTGCCGCCTTACGGGAGCAGCCAGGATGACAGCTGTCATCTATCACTGGAGACAGCTGATCCCAATCACTGAGGAGGTATATCAGCAGGACGGCATCTCCACCTCATTTGCCGAGATATCGCTCTACCAAGGAGGTAACAAACTCAGCCAGCCCTTCATCATTTGTGAAAGGAACGTATTCGATAAGTATCGTAGTTACTAGACAGTGTTGTTTTCTGATTAGAGGTGGAGGTGGTGTTTTCCACCCCACGTGTTGTTGGGTGCAGCCGCACCCACGTCTGACTGTGTCTGTTCCTCGCCAGCAGTACCGGATCCGACGAGCGGAGGCAGAGACCACCTGGGAGTTCGGGACTTGGCGGTTCCAGTATTCCCGGGGTTCGGTGGCAGAGGAAATCGGGTGGTTCCGGTTCGTCTTGGACAGACGTCTCCTATCGTCGAGCCTGCCCACACGACACCGTTGGAATTTAACTTGAGACCGAAATTGTGATTTGTTGTATTTGTTGTGCGTGTTCACAACAGTAAAGCCTTGTTATTTGACTTTCTTCATTGTCCGTTCATTTGCGCCCCCTGTTGTGGGTCTGTGTACTGACACTTTCCCAACAGTTGCTTGCTTTCAAAATTCAAATATGCCGTCCATTTCTTGCATTCAAAATTCAAATATGTCGTCCATTTCTTGCAGTATAAATTGAAATATGCCGTCCATTTCTTGCAGTATAAATTGAAATATGCCGTCCTTTTCTTGCAGTCAAAATTGAAAAATGCAGTGTGTTGCTAGCAGTCAAAATTCAAATATGCCGTTCTTTTCCTGCATTCAAAATTCAAGTATGCCATCCATTTCTTGTAGTCAAAATTCAGATATGCTGTGTGTTGCTAGCAGTCAAAATTCAAATATGCCGTATGTTGCTAGCAGTCAAAATTCAAATATGCAGTATGTTGCTTGCAGTAAAAACTCAAATATGCCGTCCATTTCTTGCAGTCAAAATTCAAATATGCCGTCCATTTCTTGCAGTCAAAATTCAAATATGCCGTATGATCCTTGTATAAAATATTCAAATATTCAGTCCATTTCTTGCAGTCAAAATTCAAATATGCCATTCTTTTCTTGCATTCACAATTCAAATATGCCGTCCATTTTTTGTAGTCAAAATTGAAATATGCCATCCTTTTCGTGAATTCAAAATTCAAATATGCCATCCATTTCTTGCAGTCAAAATTCAACTGTGCCGTGTGTTGCTTGCAGTCTAAATTCAAATATGCCATATGTTGCTTGCAGTCAAAATTCAAATATGCAGTTCTTTTCTTGCATTCAAAATTCAAATATGCCGTCCACTTCTTACAGTAAAAATTCAAATATGCCGTATGTTGCTTGCAGTCAAAATTCAAATATGCCGTATGTTGCTTGCAGTCAAAATTCAAAAATGCCATATAGTGCTTGCATTCAAAATTCAAAAATGCAGTTCTTTTCTTGCTATCAAATTCAAATATGCCGTCCAATTCTTGCAGTCAAAATTCAAATATGCCGTATGTTGCTTGCAGTCAAAATTCAAAAACTCCATTCTTTTCTTGCTATCAAAATTAAAATATGCCATCCATTTCTTGCATTCAAAAGTCAAATATGACGTCCATTTCTTGCATTCAAAATTCAAATATGCCGTCCATTTTTGCAGTCAAAATTGAAATATGCCGTACTTTTCTTGAATTCAAAATTCAAATATGCCATCCATTTCTTGCAGTCAAAATTCAAATGTGCCGTGTGTTGCTTGCAGTCTAAATTCAAATATGCCATATGTTGCTTGCAGTCAAAATTCAAATATGCAGTTCTTTTCTTGCATTCAAAATTCAAATATGCCGTCCACTTCTTGCAGTAAAAATTCAAATATGCCGTATGTTGCTTGCAGTCAAAATTCAAATATGCCGTATGTTGCTTGCAGTCAAAATTCAAAAACACCGTATGTTGCTTGCATTCAAAATTCAAATATGCCGTTCTTTTCTTTATTTCAAAATTCACATATGCCGTCCACTTTTTGCAGTCAAAATTCACATATGCTGTCCACTTCTTGCAGTTAAAAATTCAAGTATGCCGTATGTTGCTTGCAGTCAAAATTCAAATATGCCGTATGTTGCATGCAGTCAAAATTATACTTGACCATCTGCAGATTCCAAAGAAAATCAAAAATCAACATCTGTTGATTTGCATAAAATTTTAGACTCGCCTTTTGATCCTTGAAAACAAAATTCAAGTTCATCACCTTTCTGGATACAGCAATATGTACATAGATGATAAATTTACAATTATCCTAACTGCAGCATTACACTGCAAGAGTTTAAAATTTACAGTTAATTGGATGGTGATATACACACCTGTGATGAGAGCTGAACAAATGTTCACCTTACCTGCAGTAATCTCACCTGTATTGAAATGCCACACTGATGTACATATGGACAGCAGGACTGAAGAATGAACATGAAAACACTGATTACAAATGAAAACAGACACTACAAAGAGTAATTAAAGGGTGATTTTAGTTGGCCCCAACCATCCCAACTAAAGTGAGGCTCAACCATTGTGCACAGCCCCTCCTGACAGAAAAGACAGTAACAGATATGAATGTGCTCATAAGTAAGTTATTAATTTACAGGCATCCTATTAGCACTATGAACATATATATTTGCAGATGATTATTATAGTCATCCAAAGATCACTATCAATATATTTTTTGCAGATTATTAAAAAAAAAGGCATCCCATTATCACGATTAATTCATATATGCCAGGATATTATTATACTAACAACCTATCTAAGGACATGCTATCTGTCTGAATGAACAACATGTCTTATGAAGTGGAAACTGACTGTCCGTCTGTTGCTTGAAGTCAAAATTCAAATATGCCGTTCTTTTCTTGCATTCAGAACTCAAATATACTGTATGTTGCTAGCAGTCAAAATTTAAAAATGCTGTTCTTGCTTTCAAAATTCAAATATGACGTCCATTTCTTGCATTCACAATTCAAATATGTCATTCATTTCTTGCATTGAATATTCAAATATGCCGTCCATTTCTTGCAGTCAAATTCAAATATGCCGTCCATTGCTTGCAGTCAAAATTCAGATGTGCTGTGTGTTGCTTGCAGTCAAAATTCAAAAATGTCGTTCTTTGCTTGCTTTCAAAATTCACTATGATACCCATTTCTTGCATTCAAAGTTTGAATATGCCGTCCACTTCTTGCAGTCAAAATTGAAATATGCCGGCCTTTTCTTGCATTCAGTATTCAAATATGCCGTCCATTTCTTGCAATCAAAATTCAAATATGCTGTGTGTTGCTTGCAGTCAAAATTCAAATATGCCTTATGATGCTTGTAGTAAAAATTCAAATATGCAGTCCATTTCTTGCAGTAAAAATTCAAATATGCAGTCCATTTCTTGCAGTCAAAATTCACATAAGCCATTCCTTTCTTGCAGTCAAAATTCAAATATGCCATTCCTTTCTTGCATTCAAAATTCAAATATGCCCTCCATATCTTGCAGTCAACATTGAACGATGCTGTGTGTTGCTTGCAGTCACAATTCAAATAAGCCGTGTCTTGCTTGCAGTCAAAATTCAAATATGCCATATGTTGCTTGCAGTAAAAATTCAAATATGCCGTTCTTTTCTTGCATTCAAAATTCAAATATGCCGACCATTTCTTGCAGTCACAATTCAAATACGCCATGTCTTGCTTGCAGTCAAAATTCAAGTATGCCGTATGTTGCTTGCAGTAAAAATTCAAATATGCCATCCATTTCTTGCAGTCAAAATTCAAATATCCCGTCCTTTTCTTGCATTCAAAATTCAAATATGCCATCCATTTCTTGCAGTCAAAATTCAAATATGCCATGTGTTGCTAGCAATCAAAATTCAAATATGCCGTATGTTGCTTGTAGTAAAAAATCAAATATGCAGTCCATTTCTTACAGTCAAAATTGAAATATGCCATTCCTTTCTTGCATTCAAAATTCAAATATGCCCTCCATTTCTTGCAGTCAAAATTGAACGATGCTGTGTGTTGCTTGCAAAATTCAAATATGTCGTCCATTTCTTGCAGTCACAATTCAAATACGCCGTGTCTTGCTTGCAGTCAAAATTCAAGTATGCCGTATGTTGCTTGCAGTAAAAATTCAAATATGCCGTCCATTTCTTGCAGTCAAAATTCAAGTATCCCATCCATTTCTTGCATTCAAAATTCAAATATCCCGTCCTTTTCTTGCATTCAAAATTCAAATATGAAATCTATTTCTTGCAGTCAAAATTCAAATATGCCATGTGTTGCTTGCAGTCAAAATTCAAATATGCCGTGTGTTGCTTGCAGTCAAAATTCAAATATGCCGTATGTTGCTTGCAGTCAAAATTCAAAAATGCCATATGTTGCTTGCAGTCAAAATTCAAAAACGCCATTCTTTTCTTGCTATCAAAATTCAAATATGATGTCCATTTCTTGCATTCAAAATTCAAATATGCCGTCCATTTTTTGCAGTCAAAATTCAGATATGCCATTCTTTTCTTGCATTGAAAATTCAAATATGCCGTCCTTTAGTTGCAGTCAAAATTGAAATATGCTGTATGTTGCTTGCAATCAAAATTCAAACATGCCATATGTTGCTTGCAGTCAAAATTCAAATATGCTGTTCTTTTCTTGCATTCAAAATTCAGATATGCCATCCATTTCTTGCAGTCTAAATTCAAATATGCCATATGTTGCTTGCAGTCAAAATTGAAATATGCAGTTCTTTTCTTGCAGTCAAAATTCAAATATGCCGTGTGTTGCTTGCATTCAAAATTAAAAAATGCTGCTCTTTTCTTGCCATCAAAATTCAAACATGTTGTCCATTTCTTGCATTCAAAATTCAAATATGCCATCCACTTCTTGCAGTCAAAATACACATATGCCGTCCACTTTTTGCAGTCAAAATTTACATATGCTGTCTACTTCTTGCAGTGAAAAATTCAAATATGCCGTGTGTTGCTTGCAGTCAAAATTATACTTGACCATAAGCAGCTTCCTAAGAAAATCAAAAATCAACATCTGTTGATTTGCATAAAATGTTGGACTCGCCTTTTGATCCTTGAAAACAAAATTCAAGTTCATCACCTTCTGGATGCCGCAATATGTACATAGATGATTAATTTACAAACATCCTAACTGCAGCATTACACTGCAAGAGTTTAAAATTTACAGCTAATCGGATGGCGACATACACACCTGTGATGAGAGCTGAACAAATGTTCACCTTACCTGCAGTAATCTCACCTGTATTGAAATGCCACACTGATGTACATATGGACAGCAGGACTGAAGAATGAACATGAAAACCCTGATTACAAATGAAAACAGACACTACAAAGAGTAATTAAAGGGTGATTTTAGTTGGCCCCAACCACGCCAACTAAAGTGAGGCTCAACCATTGTGCACAGCCCCTCCTGAAACAAAAGACAGTAACAGATATGAATGTGCTCATAAGTAAGTTATTAATTTACAATTTATGAACATATATACGAGTATTTTGAGATGATTATTATAATTATCCAAAGATCACTATCAACATATTTTTGCAGATTATTAATATAAAGGCATCCCATTATCATGAGTAATTCATATATGCCATGCTAATATTATGCTAATTTCATTCAGACAGACATGCTATCTGTCTGAATGAAAAACATTTCTTATGAAGTGGAAACTGACTGTCCGTCTGTTGCTTCCAGTCAAAATTCAAATATGCCGTATGTTGCTTGCAGTCAAAATTCAAAAATGCTGTTCTTTACTTGCTTTCAAAATTCAAATATGATGTCCATTTCTTGCAGTATAAATTTAAATATGCCGCACTTTTCTTGCATTCAATGTTCAAAAATGCCGTCCATTTCTTGCAGTCAAAATTGAAAAATGCCGTGTGTTGCTAGCAGTCAAAATTCAAATATGCCGTCCATTTCTTGCAGTCAAAATTCAAATATGCCGTCCTTTTCTTGCAGTCAAAATTCAAATATGCCATATGTTGCTTGTATTAAAAATTAAAATATGCCGTCCATTTCTTGCAGTCAAAATTCAAATATGCCGTCCTTTTCTTGCAGTCAAAATTCAAATATGCTGTATGATGCTTGTATCAAATATTCAAATATTCCGTCCATTTCTTGCAGTCCAAATTCAAATATGCCGTATGTTGCTTGCAGTCAAAATTCAAATATGCCGTATGATGCTTGTTTTAAAAATTCAAATATGCCGTCCATTTCTTGCACTCAAAATTCATATATGCCATTCATTTCTTGCATTCAAAATTCAAATATGCTGTCCATTTCGTGCAGTCAAAATTGAACTATGCTGTGTGTTGCTTGCATCCAAAATTCAAAAATGCTGTTCTTTTCTTGCTATCAAAATTCAAATATGCCTTCCACTTCTTGCAGTCAAAATTCAAATGTGCCGTGTGTTGCTTGCAGTCATATTTCAAATATGCCGTATGTTGCTTGCAGTCAAAACTCAAAAATGCCATTCTTTTCTTGCTATCAAAATTCAAATATGCCATCCATTTCTTGCATTCAAAATTCAAATATAACATATGTTGCTTGGAGACAAAATTCAAATATGCAGTTCTTTCTTGCATTCAAAATTCAAATATGCCGTCCATTTCTTGCAGTCAAAATTCAAATATGCCGTATGTTGCTTGCAGTCAAAATTCAAATATGCCGTATGATGCTTGTATTAAAAATTCAAACACGCCATATGTTGCTTGCAGTCAAAATTCAAATATGTCGTCCATTTCTTGCAGTATAAATTGAAATATGACATCCTTTACTTGCTTTCAGAATTCAAATATGATGCCCATTTCTTGCATTCAAAGTTCAAATATGCCGTATGTTGCTTGCAGTCAAAATTCAAATATGCCGTATGATGCTTGTATTAAAAATTCAAATATGCCGTCCATTTTTTGCAATCAAAATTGAAAGATGTCGTCTTTTTCTTGAATTCAAAATTCAAATATGCCGTATGTTGCTTGTATTAAAAATTCAAATATGCCGTCCATTTCTTGCAGTCTAAATTCAAATATGCTGTATGGTGCTTGCAGTCAAAATATGATGCTTGTATTAAAAATTCAAATATGCCGTACATTTCTTGCATTCACAATTCAAATATGCATTTCTTGCAGTCAATATTGAACTCTGCTGTGTGTTGCTTGCAGTCAAAATTCAAATATGCTGTATGTTGCTTGCAGTTAAAATTCAAAAACGCCATTCTTTTCTTGCTATCAAAATTCAAATATGCCATCCATTTTTGCAGTCAAAATTGAAATATGCCGTCCTTTTCATGAATTCAAAATTCAAATATGCCATCCATTTCTTGCGGTCTAAATTCACATATGTAATATGTTGCTTGCAGTCAAAATTCAAATATGCAGTTCTTTTCTTGCATTCAAAATTTAAATATGCCGTCCATTTATTGCAGTCAAAATTCAAATATGCTGGATGTTGCTTGCAGTCAAAATTCAAATATGCCTTATGTTGCTTGCAGTAAAAATTCAAATATGCCGTTCGTTTTTTGCAGTCAAAATTCAAATATGCCATTCTTTTCTTGCTATCAAAATTCAAATGTGCCATCCATTTTTGCAGTCAAAATTGAAATATGCCGTATGATGCTTGTATTAAAAATTCAAACACGCCATATGTTGCTTGCAGTCAAAATTCAAATATGTCGTCCATTTCTTGCAGTATAAATTGAAATATGACGTCTTTTACTTGCTTTCAGAATTCAAATATGATGCCCATTTCTTGCATTCAAAGTTCAAATATGCCGTATGTTGCTTGCAGTCAAAATTCAAATATGCCGTATGATGCTTGTATTAAAAATTCAAATATGCCGTCCATTTTTTGCAATCAAAATTGAAAGATGTCGTCTTTTTCTTGAATTCAAAATTCAAATATGCCGTATGTTGCTTGTATTAAAAATTCAAATATGCCGTCCATTTCTTGCAGTCTAAATTCAAATATGCTGTATGGTGCTTGCAGTCAAAATATGATGCTTGTATTAAAAATTCAAATATGCCGTACATTTCTTGCATTCACAATTCAAATATGCATTTCTTGCAGTCAATATTGAACTCTGCTGTGTGTTGCTTGCAGTCAAAATTCAAATATGCTGTATGTTGCTTGCAGTTAAAATTCAAAAACGCCATTCTTTTCTTGCTATCAAAATTCAAATATGCCATCCATTTTTGCAGTCAAAATTGAAATATGCTGTCCTTTTCATGAATTCAAAATTCAAATATGCCATCCATTTCTTGCGGTCTAAATTCACATATGCCATATGTTGCTTGCAGTCAAAATTCAAATATGCAGTTCTTTTCTTGCATTCAAAATTTAGATATACCGTCCATTTATTGCAGTCAAAATTCAAATATGCTGGATGTTGCTTGCAGTCAAAATTCAAATATGCCTTATGTTGCTTGCAGTAAAAATTCAAATATGCCGTTCGTTTTTTGCAGTCAAAATTCAAATATGCCATTCTTTTCTTGCATTCAAAATTCAAATATGCCGTGTGGTGCTTGCAATCAAAATTCAAACACGCCATATGTTGCTTGCAGTCAAAATTCAGATATGTCGTCCATTTCTTGCAGTATAAATTGAAATATGACGTCCTTTACTTGCTTTCAGAATTCAAATATGATGCCCATTTCTTGCATTCAAAGTTCAAATATGCCGTCCATTTCTTGCAGTCAATATTCAAATATGCTGTCCATTTCTTGCAGTCAAAATTCAAATATGCCGTGTGTTGCTTGCAGTCAAATTCAAATATGCCATATGTTGCTTGCAGTCAAAATTCAAATATGCCGTTCTTTTCTTGCATTCAAAATTCAAACATGACGGCCATTTCTTGCATTCAAAACTCAAATATGCCGTATATTGCTTGCAGTCAAAATTCAAAAATGCCGTTCTTTGCTTTGTTTGAAAATTTAAATATGACGCCCATTTCTTGCATTCAAAGTTCAAATATGTCGACCATTTCTTGCATCAAAATTGAAATATGCCGTCCTTTCCATGCATTCAATATTCAAATATGCCATCCGTTTCTTGCAGTCAAAATTCAAATATGATATGTGTTGCTTGCAGTCAAAATTCAAATATGCCGTATGTTGCTTGCAGTCAAAATTCAAATATGCCGTCCATTTCATGCAGTTAAAATTCAGATATGCTATGTGTTGCTTGCAGTCAAAATTCAAAAATGCCGCCTTTTTCTTGCCATCAAAAATCAAACATGTTGTCCATTTCTTGCAGTCAAAATTCAAATATGCCGTCCATTTTTTGCAGTCAAAATTGAAATATGCAGTCCTTTTCTTGCATTCACAATTAAAATATGCCATCCAATTCTTGAAGTCTACATTCAAATATGCTGTGTTGCTTGCAGTCAAAATTCAAATATGCCGTTCTTTTCTTGATTTCAAAATTCAAATATACTGTCCATTTCTTGCATTCAAACTTCAAATATGTCGTCCATTTCTTGCATTCAAAATTCAAATATTCCGTATGTTGCTTGCAGTCAAAATTAAAAAATACCGTATGTTACTTGCATTCAAAAAACAAAAATGCCCTTCTTATCTAGCTATCAAAATTCAAATATGCTATTCATTTCTTGCACTCAAAATTCAAATGTGTTGTGTGTTGCTTGCAGTCAAAATTCAAATATGCCGTATGTTGCTTGCAGTAAAAATTCAAAAATGCCTTATGTTGCATGCAGTCAAAACTCAGAAATGCCGTCCATTTATTGCAGTCAAAATTGAAATATGCAGTCCTTTTCTTGCATTCAGAAGTCAAATATGCCGTCCAATTCTTGCAGTATACATTCAAATATTCTGTGTTGCTTGCAGTCAAAATTCAAATATTCCGTATGTTGCTTGCAGTGAAAATTCAAAAATGCCGCTTTTTCTTGCCATCAAAATTCAAACATGTTGTCCATTTCTTGCCTTCAAAATTCAAGTATGCCGTCCATTTTTTGCAGTAAAAATTGAAATATGCAGTCCTTTTCTTGCATTCAGTATTCAAATATGCCATCTAATTCTTGCAGTCTACATTCAAATATGCTGTGTTGCTTGCAGTCAAAATTCAAATATGCCGTTCTTTTCTTGATTTCAAAATTCAAATATACTGTCCATTTCTTGCATTCAAACTTCAAATATGTCGTCCATTTCTTGCATTCAAAATTCAAATATTCCGTATGTTGCTTGCAGTCAAAATTCAAAAATGCCGTATGTTACTTGCATTCAAAATTCAAAAATGCCCTTCTTATCTAGCTATCAAAATTCAAATATGCTATTCATTTCTTGCACTCAAAATTCAAATGTGTTGTGTGTTGCTTGCAGTCAAAATTCAAATATGCCGTATGTTGCTTGCAGTAAAAATTCAAAAATGCCTTATGTTGCATGCAGTCAAAACTCAGAAATGCCGTCCATTTTTTGCAGTCAAAATTGAAATATGCAGTCCTTTTCTTGCATTCAGAAGTCAAATATGCCATCCAATTCTTGCAGTATACATTCAAATATTCTGTGTTGCTTGCAGTCAAAATTCAAATATTCCGTATGTTGCTTGCAGTGAAAATTCAAATATGCCGCTTTTTCTTGCCATCAAAATTCAAACATGTTGTCCATTTCTTGCATTCAAAATTCAAGTATGCCGTCCATTTTTTGCAGTAAAAATTGAAATATGCAGTCCTTTTCTTGCATTCAGTATTCAAATATGCCATCTAATTCTTGCAGTCTACATTCAAATATGTGGTGTTGCTTGCAGTCAAAATTCAAATATGCCTTATGTTGCATGCAGTCAAAACTCAGAAATCCCGTATGTTACTTGCATTCAAAATTCAAATATGCCGTTCTTTTCTTGATTTCAAAATTCAAATATGCAGTCCATTTCTTGCATTCAAACTTCAAATATGTCATCCATTTCTTGCAGTCAAAATTCAAATATGCTGTAGGTTGCTTGCAGTCAAAATTTGAAAATGCCGTATGTTGCTTGCAGTTAAAATTCAAAAACGCCATTCTTTTCTTGCTATCAAAATTCAAATATGCCATCCATTTTTGCAGTCAAAATTGAAATATGCCGTCCTTTTCATGAATTCAAAATTCAAATATGCCATCCATTTCTTGCGGTCTAAATTCACATATGCCATATGTTGCTTGCAGTCAAAATTCAAATATGCAGTTCTTTTCTTGCATTCAAAATTTAAATATGCCGTCCATTTATTGCAGTCAAAATTCAAATATGCTGGATGTTGCTTGCAGTCAAAATTCAAATATGCCTTATGTTGCTTGCAGTAAAAATTCAAATATGCCGTTCGTTTTTTGCAGTCAAAATTCAAATATGCCATTCTTTTCTTGCATTCAAAATTCAAATATGCCGTGTGGTGCTTGCAATCAAAATTCAAACACGCCATATGTTGCTTGCAGTCAAAATTCAAATATGTCGTCCATTTCTTGCAGTATAAATTGAAATATGACGTCCTTTGCTTGCTTTCAGAATTCAAATATGATGCCCATTTCTTGCATTCAAAGTTCAAATATGCCATATGTTGCTTGCAGTCAAAATTCAAATATGCCGTATGATGCTTGTATTAAAAATTCAAATATGCCGTCCATTTTTTGCAATCAAAATTGAAAGATGTCGTCTTTTTCTTGAATTCAAAATTCAAATATGCCGTATGTTGCTTGTATTAAAAATTCAAATATGCTGTCCATTTCTTGCAGTCTAAATTCAAATATGCTGTATGTTGCTTGCAGTCAAAATATGATGCTTGTATTAAAAATTCAAATATGCCGTACATTTCTTGCATTCACAATTCAAATATGCATTTCTTGCGGTCAATATTGAACTCTGCTGTGTGTTGCTTGCAGTCAAAATTCAAATATGCTGTATGTTGCTTGCAGTTAAAATTCAAAAACGCCATTCTTTTCTTGCTATCAAAATTCAAATATACCATCCATTTTTGCAGTCAAAATTGAAATATGCCGTATGATGCTTGTATTAAAAATTCAAACACGCCATATGTTGCTTGCAGTCAATATTCAAATATGTCGTCCATTTCTTGCAGTATAAATTGAAATATGACGTCCTTTACTTGCTTTCAGAATTCAAATATGATGCCCATTTCTTGCATTCAAAGTTCAAATATGCCGTATGTTGCTTGCAGTCAAAATTCAAATATGCCGTATGATGCTTGTATTAAAAATTCAAATATGCCGTCCATTTTTTGCAATCAAAATTGAAAGATGTCGTCTTTTTCTTGAATTCAAAATTCAAATATGCCGTATGTTGCTTGTATTAAAAATTCAAATATGCCGTCCATTTCTTGCAGTCTAAATTCAAATATGCTGTATGGTGCTTGCAGTCAAAATATGATGCTTGTATTAAAAATTCAAATATGCCGTACATTTCTTGCATTCACAATTCAAATATGCATTTCTTGCAGTCAATATTGAACTCTGCTGTGTGTTGCTTGCAGTCAAAATTCAAATATGCTGTATGTTGCTTGCAGTTAAAATTCAAAAACGCCATTCTTTTCTTGCTATCAAAATTCAAATATGCCATCCATTTTTGCAGTCAAAATTGAAATATGCCGTCCTTTTCATGAATTCAAAATTCAAATATGCCATCCATTTCTTGCGGTCTAAATTCACATATGCCATATGTTGCTTGCAGTCAAAATTCAAATATGCAGTTCTTTTCTTGCATTCAAAATTTAAATATGCAGTCCATTTATTGCAGTCAAAATTCAAATATGCTGGATGTTGCTTGCAGTCAAAATTCAAATATGCCTTATGTTGCTTGCAGTAAAAATTCAAATATGCCGTTCGTTTTTTGCAGTCAAAATTCAAATATGCCATTCTTTTCTTGCATTCAAAATTCAAATATGCCGTGTGGTGCTTGCAATCAAAATTCAAACACGCCATATGTTGCTTGCAGTCAAAATTCAAATATGTCGTCCATTTCTTGCAGTATAAATTGAAATATGACGTCCTTTACTTGCTTTCAGAATTCAAATATGATGCCCATTTCTTGCATTCAAAGTTCAAATATGCCGTCCATTTCTTGCAGTCAATATTCAAATATGCTGTCCATTTCTTGCAGTCAAATTCAAATATGCCATATGTTGCTTGCAGTCAAAATTCAAATATGCCGTTCTTTTCTTGCATTCAAAATTCAAACATGACGGCCATTTCTTGCATTCAAAACTCAAATATGCCGTATATTGCTTGCAGTCAAAATTCAAAAATGCCGTTCTTTGCTTTGTTTGAAAATTTAAATATGACGCCCATTTCTTGCATTCAAAGTTCAAATATGTCGACCATTTCTTGCATCAAAATTGAAATATGCCGTCCTTTCCATGCATTCAATATTCAAATATGCCATCCGTTTCTTGCAGTCAAAATTCAAATATATGTGTTGCTTGCAGTCAAAATTCAAATATGCCGTATGTTGCTTGCAGTCAAAATTCAAATATGCCGTCCATTTCATGCAGTTAAAATTCAGATATGCTATGTGTTGCTTGCAGTCAAAATTCAAAAATGCCGCCTTTTTCTTGCCATCAAAAATCAAACATGTTGTCCATTTCTTGCAGTCAAAATTCAAATATGCCGTCCATTTTTTGCAGTCAA
This sequence comes from Thalassophryne amazonica, assembly GCF_902500255.1. Classification (NCBI taxonomy): domain Eukaryota; kingdom Metazoa; phylum Chordata; class Actinopteri; order Batrachoidiformes; family Batrachoididae; genus Thalassophryne; species Thalassophryne amazonica. Next base: position 92,272,024 of record NC_047115.1, read on the forward strand.
AATTGAAATATGCAGTCCTTTTCTTGCATTCACAATTAAAATATGCCATCCAATTCTTGAAGTCTACATTCAAATATGCTGTGTTGCTTGCAGTCAAAATTCAAATATGCCGTTCTTTTCTTGATTTCAAAATTCAAATATACTGTCCATTTCTTGCATTCAAACTTCAAATATGTCGTCCATTTCTTGCATTCAAAATTCAAATATTCCGTATGTTGCTTGCAGTCAAAATTCAAAAATACCGTATGTTACTTGCATTCAAAATTCAAAAATGCCCTTCTTATCTAGCTATCAAAATTAAAATATGCTATTCATTTCTTGCACTCAAAATTCAAATGTGTTGTGTGTTGCTTGCAGTCAAAATTAAAATATGCCGTATGTTGCTTGCAGTAAAAATTCAAAAATGCCTTATGTTGCATGCAGTCAAAACTCAGAAATGCCGTCCATTTTTTGCAGTCAAAATTGAAATATGCAGTCCTTTTCTTGCATTCAGAAGTCAAATATGCCATCCAATTCTTGCAGTATACATTCAAATATTCTGTGTTGCTTGCAGTCAAAATTCAAATATTCCGTATGTTGCTTGCAGTGAAAATTCAAAAATGCCGCTTTTTCTTGCCATCAAAATTCAAACATGTTGTCCATTTCTTGCATTCAAAATTCAAGTATGCCGTCCATTTTTTGCAGTAAAAATTGAAATATGCAGTCCTTTTCTTGCATTCAGTATTCAAATATGCCATCTAATTCTTGCAGTCTACATTCAAATATGCTGTGTTGCTTGCAGTCAAAATTCAAATATGCCGTTCTTTTCTTGATTTCAAAATTCAAATATACTGTTCATTTCTTGCATTCAAACTTCAAATATGTCGTCCATTTCTTGCATTCAAAATTCAAATATTCCGTATGTTGCTTGCAGTCAAAATTCAAAAATGCCGTATGTTACTTGCATTCAAAATTCAAAAATGCCCTTCTTATCTAGCTATCAAAATTCAAATATGCTATTCATTTCTTGCACTCAAAATTCAAATGTGTTGTGTGTTGCTTGCAGTCAAAATTCAAATATGCCGTATGTTGCTTGCAGTAAAAATTCAAAAATGCCTTATGTTGCATGCAGTCAAAACTCAGAAATGCCGTCCATTTTTTGCAGTCAAAATTGAAATATGCAGTCCTTTTCTTGCATTCAGAAGTCAAATATGCCATCCAATTCTTGCAGTATACATTCAAATATTCTGTGTTGCTTGCAGTCAAAATTCAAATATTCCGTATGTTGCTTGCAGTGAAAATTCAAATATGCCGCTTTTTCTTGCCATCAAAATTCAAACATGTTGTCCATTTCTTGCATTCAAAATTCAAGTATGCCGTCCATTTTTTGCAGTAAAAATTGAAATATGCAGTCCTTTTCTTGCATTCAGTATTCAAATATGCCATCTAATTCTTGCAGTCTACATTCAAATATGTGGTGTTGCTTGCAGTCAAAATTCAAATATGCCTTATGTTGCATGCAGTCAAAACTCAGAAATCCCGTATGTTACTTGCATTCAAAATTCAAATATGCCGTTCTTTTCTTGATTTCAAAATTCAAATATGCAGTCCATTTCTTGCATTCAAACTTCAAATATGTCATCCATTTCTTGCAGTCAAAATTCAAATATGCTGTAGGTTGCTTGCAGTCAAAATTTGAAAATGCCATATGTTACTTGCATTCAAAATTCAAAAATGCACTTCTTATCTTGCTATCAAAATTAAAATATGCTATCCATTTCTTACACTCAAAATTCAAATGTGTTGTGTGTTGCTTGCAGTCAAAATTCAAATATGCCGTATGTTGCTTGCAGTCAAATTTCAAAAATGCCATTCTTTTCTTGCTATCAAAATTCAAATGCCATCCATTTCTTGCATTCAAAATTCACATATGCCGTCCACTTTTTGCAGTCAAATTTCACATATGCTGTCCACTTCTTGCAGTGAAAAATTAAAATATGCCGTATGTTGCTTGCAGACAAAATTCAAATATGCCATCCATTTCTTGCAGTGAAAATTCACATATGCCGTCCACGTTTTGCAGTCAAATTTCACATATGCTGTCCACTTCTTGCAGTGAAAAATTCAAATATGCCGTATGTTGCTTGCAGTCAAAATTTAAATATGCCATATGTTGCTTGCAGTCAAAATTATACTTGACCATCTGCAGCTTCCAAAGAAAATCAAAAATTAACAAATGTTGATTTGCATAAAATGTTGGACTCGCCTTTTGATCCTTGAAAACAAAATTCAAGTTCATCATCTTCTGGATGCAGCAGTATGTACATAGATGATTAATTTACAAACATCGTAACTGCAGCATTACACTGCAAGAGTTTAAAATTTACAGCTAATCGGATGGCGATATACACACCTGTGATGAGAGATGAACAAATGTTCACCTTACCTGCAGTAATCTCACCTGTATTGAAATGCCACACTTATGTACATATGGACAGCAGGACTGAAGAATGAACATGAAAACCCTGATTACAAATGAAAACAGACACTACAAAGTAATTAAAGGGTGATTTTAGTTGGCCCCAACCACGCCAACTAAAGTCAGGCTCAACCATTGTGAACAGCCCCTCAAGAAACAAAAGAAAGTAACAGAGTGTGAATGTGTGAATGTGAATGTGCTCATAAGTAAGTTATTAATTTACAGGCATCCTATTAGCACTATGAACATATATACGAGTATTTTGCAGATGATTATTATAATCATCCAAAGATCACTATCAACATATTTTTGCAGATTATTAATATAAAGGATTCCCATTATCATGATTAATTCATATATGCCAGACTACTATTACGCTAACAACCTACCTAAGGACATGCTATCTGTCTGACTGAACAACATGTCTTATGAAGCGGAAACTGACTGTCCGTCTATTGCTTGCAGTCAAAATTCAAATATGCCGTCCATTTCTTGCAGTCAAAATTCAAATGTGCCGTATGTTGCTTGCATTCAAAATTCAAATACGTCGTCCATTTTTTGCAGTCAAAATTGAAATATGCCGTCCTTTTCTTGCAGTCAAAATTCATTTATGCCGTATGTTGCTTGCAGTCAAAATTCAGATATGCCATCCACTTCTTGCAGTCAAAATTCAAATATGTCGTATGTTGCTTGGAGTCAAAAATCAAATATGCCATTCTTTTCTTGCATTCAAAATTCAAATACGCCGTCCATTTCTTGCAGTCGCAATTCAAATATGCTGTGTGTTGCTTGCAGGCAAAATTCAAATATGCCGTCCTTTTCTTGCATTCAAAATGAAAATATGCCGTCCATTTCTTGCAGTCAAAATTCAAAAATGCTGTATGTTGCTTGCAGTAAAATTTCAAATATGCTGGCATTTTCTTGCATTTAATAGTCAAATATGCCGATTTTTTTGTGGAGTCAATATTCACATATGCCGTCCATGTCTAGCATTCAAAATTCAAATATGCCTTATGTTGCTTGTAGTCAAAATTCAAATATGCCGTATGTTGCTTGCAGTCAAAATTCAAAAATACCGTATATTGCTTGCATTCAAAATTCAAATATGCCGTATGTTGCTTGCAGTCAAAATTCAAAAATACCATATATTGCTTGCATTCAAAATTCAAATATGCCGTTCTTTTCTTGATTTCAAAATTCAAATATGGCGACCTTTTCTTGCATTCAAAATTGAAATATGCCGTCCAGTTCTTGCAGTCAATATTCAAAAATGCCATATGTTGCTTGCATTAAAATTCAAATATGCTGGCCTTTTCTTGCATTTAAAAGTCAAATATGCCGTCCATTTCTTGCATTCAAAATTCAAATATGCCGTCCATTTCTTGCAGTCAAAATTCAAATATGCCGTCCATTTCTTGCAGTCAAAATTCAAGTAAGCCGTGTGTTGCTTGCATTCAAAATTCAAATATGCCGTCCATTTCTTGAAGTCAAAATTCAAATATGCCAGGTGTTGCTTGCATTCAAAATTCAAATATGCCATATGTTGCTTGCAGTCAAAATTCAAATATGCCATCCATTTCTTACATTCAAAATTCAAATATGGCATTTTTTTCTTGCATTCAAAATTCAAATATGCCGTCCATTTCTTGCAGTCAAAATTAAAATATGCTGTATGTTGCTTGCAGTCAAAATTATACTTGACCATCTACAGCTTCCAAAGAAAATCAAAAATCAACTCAGTTGATTTGCATAAAATTTTGGACTCGCCTTCTGATCCTTGAAAACAAAATTCAAGTTCATCACCTTCTGGATGCAGCAATATGTACATAGATGATTAATTTACAAACATCCTAACTGCAGCATTACATTGCAAGAGTTTAAAATTTACAGCTAAACGGACGGCGATATACACACCTGTGATGAGAGCTGAACAAATGTTCACCTTACCTGCATTAATCTCACCTGTATTGAAATGCCACACTGATGTACATATGGACAGCAGGACTGAAGAATGAACATGAGAACCCTGATTACAAATGAAAATAGACACTACAAAGAGTAATTAAAGGGTGATTTTAGTTGGCCCCAACCACACCAACTAAAGTGAGGCTCAACCATTGTGCACAGCCCCTCCTGAAACAAAAGACAGTAACAGAGTGTGAATGTGTGAATGTGAATGTGCTCATAAGTAAGTTATTAATTTACAGGCATCCTATCAGCACTATGAACATATATACGAGTATTTTGCAGATGATTATTATAATCATCCAAAGATCACTATCAACATATTTTTGCAGATTATTAATATAAAGGATTCCCATTATCATGATTAATTCATATATGCCAGGCTACTATTATGGTAACAACCTACCTAAGCACATGCTATCTGTCTGACTGAACAACATGTCTTATGAAGTGGAAACTGATTGTCCGTCTGTTGCTTGCAGTCAAAATTCAAATATGCCGTATGTTGCTTGCAGTCAAAATTCAAATATGCCGTTCTTTTCTTGCATTCAAAATTCAAATATGCCGTATGTTGCTTGCAGTAAAAATTCAAATGTGCCATATGTTGCTTGCAGTGAAAATTCAAATATGCCGTCCATTTCTTGCAGTCAAAATTCAAATGTGCCATATGTTGCTTGCAGTCAAAATTCAAATATGCCATATGTTGCTTGCATTCAAAATTCAAATATGCCGTCCATTTCTTGCAGTCAAAATTCAAATGTGCCATATGTTGCTTGCAGTCAAAATTCAAATATGCCATCCATTTCTTGCATTCAAAATTGAAATATGACGTCCATTTCTTGCATTCAAAATTCAAATATGTCGTCCATTTTTTGCAGTCAAAATTGAAATATGCCATTCTTTTCTTGCATTCAAAATTCAAATATGCCGTCCATTTCTTGCAGTCAAAATTCAAATATGCGGTATATTGCTTGCTGTGAAAAATTCAAATATGTCGTATGTTGCTTGCAGTCAAAATTCAAATATGCCGTCCATTTCTTGCAGTCAAAATTCAAATATGCTGTGTGTTGCTTGCAATCAAAATTCACATATGCTGTCCACTTCTTGCAGTGAAAAATTCAAATATGCCGTATGTTGCTTGCAGTCAAAATTATACTTGACCATCTGCAGCTTCCAAAGAAAATCAAAAATCAACATCTGTTGATTTGCATAAAATGTTGGACTCGCCTTTTGATCCTTGAAAACAAAATTCAAGTTCATCACCTTCTGGATGCAGCAATATGTACATAGATGATTAATTTACAAACATCCAAACTGCAGCATTACACTGCAAGAGTTTAAAATTTACAGCTAAACGGACAGCGATATACACACCTGTGATGAGAGCTGAACAAATGTTCACCTTACCTGCATTAATCTCACCTGTACTGAAATGCCACACTGATGTACATATGGACAGCAGGACTGAAGAATGAACATGAAAACCCTGTTTACAAATGAAAATAGACACTACAAAGAGTAATTAAAGAGTGATTTTAGTTGGCCCCAACCACGCCAACTAAAGTGAGGCTCAACCATTGCGCACAGCCCCTCCTGAGACAAAGGACAGTAACGGAGTATATGAATGTGCTCATAAGTACGTTATTAATTTACAGGCATCCTATTAGCACTATGAACATATATATTTTGCAGATGATTATTATAATCATCCAAAGATCACTATCAATATATATTTTTGCAGATTATTAATTATAAAGGCATCCCATTATCACAATTAATTCATATATGCCAGGTTATTATTATGCTAACAACCTATCTAAGGACATGCTATCTGTCTGAATGAACAACGTCTTATGAAGTGGAAACTGACTGTCCGTCTGTTGCTTGCAGTCAAAATTCAAATATGACGTTCTTTTCTTGCATTCAAAACTCAAATATGCTGTATGTTGCTTGCAGTCAAAATTCAAAAATGCTTTTCTTTACTTGCTTTCAAAATTCAAATATGACATCCATTTCTTGCATTCAAAATTCAAATATGTCGTCCATTTCTTGCAGTCAAAATTGAAATATGCCGTCCTTTTCTTACATTCAATATTCAAATATGCCGTCCATTTCTTGCCATCAGAATTGAAATATGCTGTATGTTGCTTGCAGTCAAAATTCAAATATGCCATATGTTGCTTGCATTCAAAATTCAAATATGCGATCCATTTCTTGCAGTCAAACTTCAAATATGCCGTATGTTGCTTGCAGTGAAAAATTCAAATATGCCGTATGTTGATTGCAGTCAAAATTCAAATATGCTGTCCATTTCTTGCAGTCAAAATTGAAAAATGCTGTGTGTTGCTTGCAGTCAAAATTCACATATGCCATGCACTTTTTGCAGTCAAAATTCACATATGCTGTCCACTTCTTGCAGTGAAAAATTCAAATATGCCGTATGTTGCTTGCAGTCAAAATTCAAATGTGCCGTATGTTGCTTGCAGTCAAAATTCACATATGCTGTCCACTTCTTGCAGTGAAAAATTCAAATATGCCGTCCATTTCTTGCATTCAAAATTCAAATATGCAGTATGTTGCTTGCAGTCAAAATTCAAATATGCCGTCCATTTCTTGCAGTCAAAATTCAAATATGCCGTCCATTTCTTGCAGTCAAAATTCAAATATGCCGGCCATTTCTTGCAGTCAAAATTGATATATGCCGTCTATTTCTTGCAGTCAAATTTTAAATATGCCATCCATTTCTTGCAGTCAAAATTCAAATATGACGTGTTGCTTGCATTAAAATTCGAATATGCCATATGTTGCTTGCAGTCAAAATTCAAGTATGCCGTCCATTTTTTGCAGTCAAAATTGAAATATGCCATCCTTTTCTTGCATTCAAAATTCAAATATGCCATCCATTTCTGGCAGTCAAAATTCAAATATGCCGTGTGGTGCTTGCAGTCAAAATTCACATATGCCATCCACTTTTTGCAGTCAAAATTCACATATGCCATCCACTTTTTGCAGTCAAAATTCACATATGCCATCCACTTCTTGCAGTCAAAATTCAAATATGTCGTATGTTGCTTGGAGTCAAAAATCAAATACGACATTCTTTTCTTGCATTCAAAATTCAAATATGCCATCCATTTCTTGCAGTCGAAATTCAAATATGCTGTGTATTGCTTGCAGTCAAAATTCAAATATGCCATCCTTTTCTTGCATTCAAAATTAAAATATGCCATCCATTTCTTGCAGTAAAAATTCAAAAATGACGTATGTTGCTTGCAGTAAAAATTCAAATATGCTGGCATTTTCTTGCATTTAATAGTCAAATATGACGATTTTTTCTTGCAGTCAATATTCACATATGCCGTCCATGTCCTGCAGTCAAAATTCAAAAATGCTGTATGTTGCTTGCAGTAAAAATTCAAATATGCTTGGCCTTTTCTTGCATTTAAAAGTCAAATATGCCGTCCATTTCTTGCAGTCAAAATTCAAATATGCCGTCCATTTCTTGCATTCAAAATTCAAATATGCCATCCATTTCTTGCATTCAAAATTTAAATATGCCGGCCATTTCTTGCAGTCAAAATTCAAATATGCCGTGTGTTGCTTGCATTCAAAATTCAAATATGCCGTCCATTTCTTGCATTCAAAATACAAATATGCCGTGTGTTGCTTGCATTCAAAATTCAAATATGCCATATGTTGTTTGCAGTCAAAATTCAAATATGCCGTCCATTTTTTGCAGTCAAAATTGAAATATGCCATCCTTTTCTGCAATTCAAAATTCAAATATGACATTCATTTCTTGCACTCAAAAATCAAATATGCCGTGTGTTGCTTGCAGTAAAAATTCAAATATGCCATATGTTGCTTGCAGTCAAAATTCAAATATGCCATTCTTTTCTTGCATTCAAAATTCAAATATGCTGTCTATTTCTTGCAGTCAAAATTCAATTATGCCGTATTTTGCTTGCAGTCAAAATTCACATATGCCATCCACTTTTTGCAGTCAAAATTCAAATATGTAGTATGTTGCTTGGAGTCAAAAATCAAATATGCCATTCTTTTCTTGCATTCAAAATTCAAATACGCTGTCCATTTCTTGCAGTCGAAATTCAAATATGCTGTGTGTTGCTTGCAGTCAAAATTCAAATATGCCGTCCTTTTCTTACATTCAAAATTAAAATATCCTTTCCATTTCTTGCAGTGAAAATCCAAAAATGCCGTATGTTGCTTGCAGTAAAATTTCAAATATGCTGGCATTTTCTTGCATTTAATAGTCAAATATGCCGATTTTTTTCATGCAGTCAATATTCAAATATGCCGTCCATGTCTAGCATTCAAAATTCAAATATGTCTTATGTTGCTTGTAGTCAAAATTCAAATATGCCTTATGTTGCTTGCAGTCAAAATTCAAAAATACCGTATATTGCTTGCATTCAAAATTCAAATATGCCGTTCTTTTCTTGATTTCAAAATTCAAATATGGCGACCTTTTCTTGCATTCAAAATTGAAATATGCCGTCCAGTTCTTGCAGTCAATATTCAAAAATGCCGTATGTTGCTTGCATTAAAATTCAAATATGATGGCCTTTTCTTGCATTTAAAAGTCAAATATGCCGTCCTTTTCTTGCAGTCAAAATTCAAATATGCCGTCCTTTTCTTGCAGTCAAAATTCAAATATGCCGTCCATTTCTTGCAGTCAAAATTCAAATATGCTGTCCATTTCTTGCAGTCAAAATTCAAATATGCCGTGTGTTGCTTGCATTCAAAATTCAAATATGCCGTCCATTTCTTGAAGTCAAAATTCAAATATGCCGGGTGTTGCTTGCATTCAAAATTCAAATATGCCATATGTTGCTTGCAGTCAAAATTGAAATATGCCATCCTTTTCTTGCATTCAAAATTCAAATATGCCATCCATTTCTTGCAGTCAAAATTCAAATATGCCATTCTTTTCTTGCATTCAAAATTCAAATATGCCGTCCATTTCTTGCTATCAAAATTCAAATATGCCATATGTTGCTTGCATTCAAAATTCAAATATGCCGTATGTTGCTTGCAGTGAAAAATTCAAATATGCCGTATGTTGCTTGCAGTGAAAAATTCAAATATGCCGTCCATTTCTTGCAGTCAAAATTGAAATATGCTGTTTGTTGCTTGCAGTCAAAATTCACATATGCCGTGTGTTGCTTGCATTCAAAATTTGAATATGCCATATGTTGCTTGCAGTCAAAATTCACATATGCTGTCCACTTCTTGCAGTGAAAAATTCAAATATGCCGTATGTTGCTTGCAGTCAAAATTCAAATATGCCGTATGTTGCTTGCAGTCAAAATTCACATATGCTGTCCACATCTTGCAGTGAAAAATTCAAATATACCGTATGTTGCTTGCAGTCAAAATTATACTTGACCATCTGCAGCTTCCAAAGAAAATCAAAAATCAACATCTGTTGATTTGCATAAAATTTTGGACTCACCTTTTGATCCTTGAAAACAAAATTCAAGTTCTTCACCTTCTGGATGCAGCAATATGTACATAGATGATTAATTTACAAACATCCTAACTGCAGCGTTACACTGCAAGAGTTTAAAATTTACAGCTAATCGGACGGTGATATACACACCTGTGATGAGAGCTGAACAAATGTTCACCTTACCTGCAATAATCTCACCTGAATTGAAATGCCACACTGATGTACATATGGACAGCAGGACTGAAGAATGAACATGAAAACCCTGATTACAAATGAAAACAGACACTACAAAGAGTGATTAAAGGGTGATTTTAGTTGGCCCCAACCACGCCAACTAAAGTGTGGCTCAACCATTGCGCACAGCCCCTCCTGAGACAAAAGACAGTAACAGAGTATATGAATGTGCTCATAAGTAAGTTATTAATTTACAGGCATCTTATCAGCACTATGAACATATATACGAGTATTTTGAGATGATATTATAATTATCCAAAGATCACTATCAACATATTTTTGGAGATTATTAATATAAAGGCATCCCATTATCATGATTAATTCATATATGCCAGGCTACTATTATGCTAACAACCTATCTAAGGACATGCTATCTGTCTGAATGAAAAACATGTCTTATGAAGTGGAAACTGACTGTCCATCTGTTGCTTGCAGTCAAAATTCAAATATGCCGTATGTTACTTGCAGTCAAAATTCAAATATGCCGTCCATTTCTTGCAGTCAAAATTCATATATGCCGTCTATTTCTTGCAGTCAAATTTTAAATATGCCATCCATTTCTTGCAGTCAAAATTCAAATATGCCGTGTGTTGCTTGCAGTCAAAATTCAAATATGCCGTGTGTTGCTTGCATTCAAAATTTGAATATGCCATATGCTGCTTGCAGTCAAAATTCAAGTATGCCGTCCATTTTTTGCAGTAAAAATTGAAATATGCCATCCTTTTCTTGCATTCAAAATTCAAATATGCCATCCATTTCTGGCAGTCAAAATTCAAATATGCCGTGTGTTGCTTGCAGTCAAAATTCACATATGCCATCCACTTTTTGCAGTTAAAATTCACATATGCCGTCCACTTTTTGCAGTTAAAATTCACATATGCCATCCATTTCTTGCATTCAAAATTCAAATATGCCGTTCATTTCTTGCAGTCAAAATTCAAATATGCCGTCCATTTCTTGCAGTCCAAATTCAAATATGCCGTGTGTTGCTTGCATTCAAAATTCAAATATGCCGGGTGTTGCTTGCATTCAAAATTCAAATATGCCGGGTGTTGCTTGCATTCAAAATTCAAATATGCCATATGATGCTTGCAGTCAAAATTCAAATATGCCGTCCATTTTTTGCAGTCAGAATTGAAATATGACATGCTTTTCTCGCATTCAAAATTAAAATATGCCATCCATTTCTTGCATTCAAAATTCAAATATGCCATCTACTTCTTGCAGTCAAAATTCAAATATGTCGTATGTTGCTTGGAGTCAAAAATCAAATATGCCATTCTTTTCTTGCATTCAAAATTCAAATACGCCGTCCATTTCTTGCAGTCGAAATTCAAATATGCTGTGTGTTGCTTGCAGGCAAAATTCAAATATGCCGTCCATGTCTAGCATTCAAAATTCAAATATGCCTTATGTTGCTTGCAGTCAAAATTCAAAAATAACATATATTGCTTGCATTCAAAATTCAAATATGCCGTTCTTTTCTTGATTTCAAAATTCAAATATGCCGTCCTTTTCTTGCAGTCAAAATTCAAATATGACGTCCATTTCTTGCATTCAAAATTCAAATATGCCATTCAGTTCTTGCAGTCAATATTCAAAAATGCTGCATGTTTCTTGCATTTAATAGTCAAATATGCCGTCCATTTCTTGCATTCAAAATTCAAATATGCCGTCCATTTCTTGCAGTCAAAATTCAAATATGCCTTCCATTTCTTGCAGTCAAAATTCAAATATGCCGTGTGTTGCTTGCATTCAAAATTCAAATATGCCATCCATTTCTTGAAGTCAAAATTCAAATATGCTGGGTGTTGCTTGCATTCAAAATTCAAATATGCCATATGTTGCTTGCAGTCAAAATTCAAATATGCCGTCCATTTTTTGCAGTCAAAATTGAAATATGCCATCCTTTTCTTGCATTCAAAATTCAAATATGCCATCCATTTCTTGCATTCAACATTCAAATATGCCATCCATTTCTTGCAGTCAAAATTCAAATATGCCGGGTGTTGCTTGCATTCAAAATTCAAATATACCATATGTTGCTTGCAGTCAAAATTCAAATATGCCGTCCATTTTTTGCAGTCAAAATTGAAATATGCCATCCTTTTCTTGCAGTCAAAATTCAAATATGCCATCCATTTCTTGCAGTCAAAATTAAAATATGTCGTATGTTGCTTGCAGTCAAAATTATACTTGACCATCTACAGCTTCCAAAGAAAATCAAAAATCAACTCAGTTGATTTGCATAACATTTTGGACTTGCCTTTTGATCCTTGAAAACAAAATTCAAGTTCATCACCTTCTGGATGCAGCAATATGTACATAGATGATTAATTTACAAACATCCTAACTGCAGCATTACACTGCAAGAGTTTAAAATTTACAGCTAAACGGACGGCGATATACACACCTGTAATGAGAGCTGAACAAATGTTCACCTTACCTGCAGTAATCTCACCTGTATTGAAATGCCACACTGATGTACATATGGACAGCAGGACTGAAGAATGAACATGAAAACCCTGATTACAAATTAAAACAGACACTACAAAGAGCAATTAAAGGGTGATTTTAGTTGGCCCCAACCACGTCAACTAAAGTGAGGCTCAACCATTGTGCACAGCCCCTCTTGAGACAAAAGACAGTAACAGAGTGTGAATGTGAATGTGCTCATAAGTTATTAATTTACAGGCATCCTATTAGCGCTATGAACATATATACAAGTATTTTGCAGATGATTATTATAATCATCCAAAGATCACTATCAACATATTTTTGCAGATTATTAATATAAAGTCATCCCATTATCATGATTAATTCATATATGCCAGGCTACTATTATGCTAACAACCTATCTAAGGACATGCTATCTGTCTGACTGAACAACATGTCTTATGAAGTGGAAACTGATTGTCCGTCTGTTGCTTGCAGTCAAAATTCAAATATGCCGTATGTTGCTTGCAGTCAAAATTCAAATATGCCGTTCTTTTCTTGCATTCAAAATTCAAATATGCCGTCCATTTCTTGCTGTCAAAATTCAGATATGCCATGTGTTGCTTGCAGTCAAAATTCAAAAATGCCATATGTTGTCTGCATTCAAAATTCAAAAATGCCGTTCTGTTCTTGCAATCAAAATTCAAATATGCCATCCATTTCTTGCAGTCAAAATTCAAATGTGCAGTGTGTTGCTTGCAGTCAAAATTCAAATATTCCATTCTTTTCTTGCTATCAAAATTCAAATATGACGTCCATTTCTTGCATTCAAAATTCAAATATGTCGTCCATTTTTTGCAGTCAAAATTGAAATATGCGGTATGTTGCTTGCAGTCAAAATTAAAATATGCCATATGTTACTTGCAGTTAAAATTCAAATATGCCGTCCATTTCTTGCAGTGAAAAATTCAAACATGCCGTATGTTGCTTACAGCTAAACGGACAGCGATATACACACCTGTGATGAGAACTGAACAAATGTTCACCTTACCTGCAGTAATCTCACCTGTATTGAAATGCCACACTGATGTACATATGGACAGCAGGACTGAAGAATGAACATGAAAACCCTGTTTAAAAATGAAAACAGACACTACAAAGAGTAATTAAAGGGTGATTTTAGTTGGCCCCAACCACGCCAACTAAAGTGAGGCTCAACCATTGTGCACAGCCCCTCCTGAGACAAAAGACAGTAACAGAGTATATGAATGTGCTCATAAGTAAGTTATTAATTTACAAGCATCCTATTAGCACTATGAACATATATATTTTGCAGATGATTATTATAATTATCCAAAGATCACTATCAATATATTTTGTGCAGATTATTAATATAAAGGCATCCCATTATCACAATTAATTCATATATGCCAGGCTATTATTATGCTAACAACCTATCTAAGGACATGCTATCTGTCTGAATGAACAACGTCTTATGAAGTGAAAACTGACTGTCCGTCTGTTGCTTGCAGTCAAAATTCAAATATGCCGTTCTTTTCTTGCATTCAAAACTCAAATATGCTGTATGTTGCTTGCAGTCAAAATTCAAAAATGCTTTTCTTTACTTGCTTTCAAAATTCAAATATGACATCCATTTCTTGCAGTCAAAATTGAAATATGCCGTCCTTTTTTTGCATTCAATATTCAAATATGCAGTCCATTTCTTGCAGTCAGAATTGAAATATGCCGTATGTTGCCTGCAGTCAAAATTCAAATATGCCGTATGTTGCTTGCAGTGAAAAATTCAAATATGCAGTATGTTGCTTGCAGTGAAAAATTCAAATATGCCGTATGTTGCTTGCATTCAAAATTCAAATATGCCGTCCATTTCTTGCAGTCAAAATTGAAATATGCTGTGTGTTGCTTGCAGTCAAAATTCAAATATGCCGTCCATTTCTTGCAGTCAAAATTGAAATATGCTGTTTGTTGCTTGCAGTCAAAATTCACATATGCCATGCACTTTTTTCAGTCAAAATTCACATATGCTGTCCACTTCTTGCAGTGAAAAATTCAAATATGCTGTATGTTGCTTGCAGTCAAAATTCAAATATGCCGTCCATTTCTTGCAGTCAAAATTGAAATATCCTGTGTGTTGCTTGCAGTCAAAATTCACATATGCTGTCCACTTCTTGCAGTGTAAAATTCAAATATGCCGTATGTTGCTTGCAGTCAAAATTATACTTGACCATCTGCAGCTTCCAAAGAAAATCAAAAATCAACATCTGTTGATTTGCATAAAATTTTGATCCTTGAAAAAAAAATTCAAGTTCTTCACCTTCAAATATGCCATCCATTTCTTGCAGTCAAAATTCAAATATGCCATCCATTTCTTGCAGTCAAAATTCAAATATGCCTTCCATGTCTTGCAGTCATAATTATACTTGACCATCTACAGCTTCCAAAGAAAATCAAAAATCAACTCAGTTGATTTGCATAAAATTTTCGACTCGCCTTTTGATCCTTGAAAACAAAATTCAAGTTCATCACCTTCTGGATGCAGCAATATGTACATAGATGATTAATTTACAAACATCCTAACTGCAGCATTACACTGCAAGAGTTTAAAATTTACAGCTAATCGGATGGCGACATACACACCTGTGATGAGAGCTGAACAAATGTTCACCTTACCTGCATTAATCTCACCTGTATTGAAATGCCACACTGATGTACATATGGACAGCAGGACTGAAGAATGAACATGAAAACCCTGATTACAAATGAAAACAGACACTACAAAGAGTGATTAAAGGGTGATTTTAGTTGGCCCCAACCACGCCAACTAAAGTGAGGCTCAACCATTGCGCACAGCCCCTCCTGAGACAAAAGACAGTAACAGAGTATATGAATGTGCTCATAAGTAAGTTATTAATTTACAATTTATGAACATATATACGAGTATTTTGAGATGATTTTTATAATTATCCAAAGATCACTATCAACATATTTTTGCAGATTATTAATATAAAGTCATCCCATTATCATGATTAATTCATATATGCCAGGCTACTATTATGCTAACAACCTATCTAAGGACATGCTATCTGTCTGACTGAACAACATGTCTTATGAAGTGGAAACTGATTGTCCGTCTGTTGCTTGCAGTCAAAATTCAAATATGCCGTATGTTGCTTGCAGTCAAAATTCAAATATGCCGTTCTTTTCTTGCATTCAAAATTCAAATATGCCATCCATTTCTTGCTGTCAAAATTCAGATATGCCATGTGTTGCTTGCAGTCAAAATTCAAAAATGCCATATGTTGTCTGCATTCAAAATTCAAAAATGCCGTTCTGTTCTTGCAATCAAAATTCAAATATGCCATCCATTTCTTGCAGTCAAAATTCAAATGTGCAGTGTGTTGCTTGCAGTCAAAATTCAAATATGCCATTCTTTTCTTGCTATCAAAATTCAAATATGCCATCCATTTCTTGCATTCAAAATTCAAATATGTCGTCCATTTTTTGCAGTCAAAATTGAAATATGCGGTATGTTGCTTGCAGTCAAAATTAAAATATGCCATATGTTACTTGCAGTTAAAATTCAAATATGCCGTCCATTTCTTGAAGTCAAAATTGAAATATGCTGTGTGTTGCTTGCAGTCAAAATTCACATATGCTGTCCACTTCTTGCAGTGAAAAATTCAAACATGCCGTATGTTGCTTACAGCTAAACGGACAGCGATATACACACCTGTGATGAGAACTGAACAAATGTTCACCTTACCTGCAGTAATCTCACCTGTATTGAAATGCCACACTGATGTACATATGGACAGCAGGACTGAAGAATGAACATGAAAACCCTGTTTAAAAATGAAAACAGACACTACAAAGAGTAATTAAAGGGTGATTTTAGTTGGCCCCAACCACGCCAACTAAAGTGAGGCTCAACCATTGCGCACAGCCCCTCCTGAGACAAAAGACAGTAACAGAGTATATGAATGTGCTCATAAGTAAGTTATTAATTTACAAGCATCCTATTAGCACTATGAACATATATATTTTGCAGATGATTATTATAATTATCCAAAGATCACTATCAATATATTTTGTGCAGATTATTAATATAAAGGCATCCCATTATCACAATTAATTCATATATGCCAGGCTATTATTATGCTAACAACCTATCTAAGGACATGCTATCTGTCTGAATGAACAACGTCTTATGAAGTGAAAACTGACTGTCCGTCTGTTGCTTGCAGTCAAAATTCAAATATGCCGTTCTTTTCTTGCATTCAAAACTCAAATATGCTGTATGTTGCTTGCAGTCAAAATTCAAAAATGCTTTTCTTTACTTGCTTTCAAAATTCAAATATGACATCCATTTCTTGCAGTCAAATTGAAATATGCCGTCCTTTTTTTGCATTCAATATTCAAATATGCAGTCCATTTCTTGCAGTCAGAATTGAAATATGCCGTATGTTGCCTGCAGTCAAAATTCAAATATGCCGTATGTTGCTTGCAGTGAAAAATTCAAATATGCAGTATGTTGCTTGCAGTGAAAAATTCAAATATGCCGTATGTTGCTTGCAGTCAAAATTCAAATATGCCGTCCATTTCTTGCAGTCAAAATTGAAATATGCTGTGTGTTGCTTGCAGTCAAAATTCAAATATGCCGTCCATTTCTTGCAGTCAAAATTGAAATATGCTGTTTGTTGCTTGCAGTCAAAATTCACATATGCCATGCACTTTTTTCAGTCAAAATTCACATATGCTGTCCACTTCTTGCAGTGAAAAATTCAAATATGCTGTATGTTGCTTGCAGTCAAAATTCAAATATGCCGTCCATTTCTTGCAGTCAAAATTCAAATATCCTGTGTGTTGCTTGCAGTCAAAATTCACATATGCTGTCCACTTCTTGCAGTGTAAAATTCAAATATGCCGTATATGGCTTGCAGTCAAAATTATGCTTGACCATCTGCAGCTTCCAAAGAAAATCAAAAATCAACATCTGTTGATTTGCATAAAATTTTGATCCTTGAAAAAAAAATTCAAGTTCTTCACCTTCAAATATGCCATCCATTTCTTGCAGTCAAAATTCAAATATGCCATCCATTTCTTGCAGTCAAAATTCAAATATGCCTTCCATGTCTTGCAGTCATAATTATACTTGACCATCTACAGCTTCCAAAGAAAATCAAAAATCAACTCAGTTGATTTGCATAAAATTTTCGACTCGCCTTTTGATCCTTGAAAACAAAATTCAAGTTCATCACCTTCTGGATGCAGCAATATGTACATAGATGATTAATTTACAAACATCCTAACTGCAGCATTACACTGCAAGAGTTTAAAATTTACAGCTAATCGGATGGCGACATACACACCTGTGATGAGAGCTGAACAAATGTTCACCTTACCTGCATTAATCTCACCTGTATTGAAATGCCACACTGATGTACATATGGACAGCAGGACTGAAGAATGAACATGAAAACCCTGATTACAAATGAAAACAGACACTACAAAGAGTGATTAAAGGGTGATTTTAGTTGGCCCCAACCACGCCAACTAAAGTGAGGCTCAACCATTGTGCACAGCCCCTCCTGAGACAAAAGACAGTAACAGAGTATATGAATGTGCTCATAAGTAAGTTATTAATTTACAATTTATGAACATATATACGAGTATTTTGAGATGATTTTTATAATTATCCAAAGATCACTATCAACATATTTTTGCAGATTATTAATATAAAGGCATCCCATTATCATGATTAATTCATATATGCCAGGCTACTATTATGCTAACAACCTATCTAAGGACATGCTATCTGTCTGAATGAACAACATGTCTTATGAAGTGGAAATTGATTGTCCGTCTGTTGCTTGCAGTCAAAATTCAAATATGCCGTATGTTACTTGCAGTCAAACTTCAAATATGCCATCCATTTCTGGCAGTCAAAATTCAAATATGCCATCCATTTCTTGCAGTCAAAATTCATATATGCCATCTATTTCTTGCAGTCAAATTTTAAATATGCCGTGTGTTGCTTGCATTCAAATTTCAAATATGCCATCAATTTCTTGCAGTCAAAATTCAACTATGCCATATGTTGCTTACAGTCAAAATTCAAGTATGCCGTCCATTTCTGGCAGTCAAAATTCAAATATGCCGTGTGTTGCTTACAGTCAAAATTGAAATATGCCATCCTTTTCTTGCATTCAAAATTCAAATATGCCATCCATTTCTGGCAGTCAAAATTCAAATATGCCGTGTGTTGCTTGCAGTCAAAATTCACATATGCCATCCACTTTTTGCAGTTAAAATGCACATATGCCATCCACTTTTTGCAGTCAAAATTCACATATGCCATCCACTTCTTGCAGTCAAAATTCAAATATGTCATATGTTGCTTGGATTCAAAAATCAAATATGCCATTCTTTTCTTGCAGTCAAAATTCAAATATGCCGGCCATTTCTTGCAGTCAAAATTCAAATATGCCATGTGTTGCTTGCATTCAAAAATCAAATATGCCATTCTTTTCTTGCAGTCAAAATTCAAATATGCCGGCCATTTCTTGCAGTCAAAATTCAAATATGCCGTCCATTTCTTGCAGTCAAAATTCAATTATGCCGTATTTTGCTTGCAGTCAAAATTCACATATGCCATCCACTTTTTGCAGTCAAAATTCACATATGCCATTCACTTCTTGCAGTCAAAATTCAAATATGTCGTATGTTGCTTGGAGTCAAAAATCAAATATGCCATTCTTTTCTTGCATTCAAAATTCAAATATGCTGTGTGTTGCTTGCAGTCAAAATTCAAATGTGCCATCCTTTTCTTGCATTCAAAATTAAAATATGCTTTCCATTTCTTGCAGTCAAAATTCAAAAATGCCGTATGTTGCTTGCTGTGAAAAATTCAAATATGCCGTATGTTGCTTGCAGTCAAAATTCAAATATGCCGTTCTTTTCTTGCATTCAGAATTCAAATATGGCGTGTGTTGCTTGCAGTCAAAATTCAAAAATGACCTTCTCATCTTGCTATCAAAATTCAAATATGCCATCCATTTCTTGCAGTCAAAATTCAAATATGCCATTCTTTTCTTGCATTCAAAATTCAAATATGCAGTCCATTTCTTGCAGTCAAAATTAAAATATGCCGTATGTTGCTTGCAGTCAAAATTATACTTGACATCTACAGCTTCCAAAGAAAATCAAAAATCAACTCAGTTGATTTGCATAAAATTTTGGACTTGCCTTTTGATCCTTGAAAACAAAATTCAAGTTCATCACCTTCTGGATGCAGCAATATGTACATAGATGATTAATTTACAAACATCCTAACTGCAGCATTACACTGCAAGAGTTTAAAATTTACAGCTAAACGGACGGCGATATACAAACCTGTGATGAGAGCTGAACAAATGTTCACATTACCTGCAGTAATCTCACCTGTATTGAAATGCCACACTGATGTACATATGGACAACAGGACTGAAGAATGTACATGAAAACTACAAATTAAAACAGACACTACAAATAGCAATTAAAGGGTGATTTTAGTTTAGTTTTGCAGATTATTAATATAAAGGCATCCCATTATCATGATTAATTCATATATGCCAGGCTACTATTATGCTAACAACCTATCTAAGGACATGCTATCTGTCTGACTGAACAACATGTCTTATGAAGTGGAAACTGATTGTCCGTCTGTTGCTTGCATTCAAAATTCAAATATGCCGTATGTTGCTTGCAGTCAAAATTCAAATATGCCGTCCTTTTCTTGCAGTCAAAATTCAAATATGCCGTCCATTTCTTGCATTCAAAATTCAAATATGCCATCCATTTCTTCCATTCAAAATTCAAATATGCCGGCCATTTCTTGCAGTCAAAATTCAAATATGCCGTGTGTTGCTTGCATTCAAAATTCAAATATGCCGTCCATTTCTTGCAGTCAAAATTCAAATATGCCATCTATTTCTTGCAGTCAAAATTCAATTATGCCGTATTTTGCTTGCAGTCAAAATTCACATATGCCATCCACTTTTTGCAGTCAAAATTCACATATGCCATTCACTTCTTGCAGTCAAAATTCAAATATGTCGTATGTTGCTTGGAGTCAAAAATCAAATATGCCATTCTTTTCTTGCATTCAAAATTAAAATATGCTTTCCATTTCTTGCAGTCAAAATTCAAAAATGCCGTATGTTGCTTGCTGTGAAAAATTCAAATATGCCGTATGTTGCTTGCAGTCAAAATTCAAATATGCCGTTCTTTTCTTGCATTCAAAATTCAAATATGGCGTGTGTTGCTTGCAGTCAAAATTCAAAAATGACCTTCTTATCTTGCTATCAAAATTCAAATATGCCGTCCATTTCTTCCACTCAAAATTCAAATATGCCATCCATTTCTTGCATTCAAAATTCAAATATGCCATCCATTTCTTGCAGTCAAAATACACATATGCCGTCCACTTTTGCAGTCAAAATTCACATATGCTGTCTACTTCTTGCAGTGAAAAATTCAAATATGCCGTATGTTGCTTGCAGTCAAAATTATACTTGACCATCTGCAGCTTCCAAAGAAAATCAAAAATCAACATCTGTTGATTTGCATAAAATGTAGGACTTGCCTTTTGATCCTTGAACACAAAATTCAAGTTCATCACCTTCTGGATGCCGCAATGTGTACATAGATGATTAATTTACAAACATCCTAACTGCAGCATTAACTGCAAAATTCAAATATGCCATATGATCCTTGTATCAAATATTCAAATATTCCGTCCATTTCTTGCAGTCAAAATTCAAATATGCCATTCTTTTCTTGCATTCAATATTCAAATATGCCATCTAATTCTTACAGTCTACATTCATATATGCTGTGTTGCTCGCAGTCAAAATTCAAATATGCCTTATGTTGCATGCAGTCAAAACTCAGAAATCCGGTATGTTACTTGCATTCAAAATTCAAATATGCCGTTCTTTTCTTGATTTCAAAATTCAAATATGCAGTCCATTTCTTGCATTCAAACTTCAAATATGTCATCCATTTCTTGCAGTTAAATTTCAAATATGCTGTAGGTTGCTTGCAGTCAAAATTCGAAAATGCCGTATGTTACTTGCATTCAAAATTCAAAAATGCACTTCTTATCTTGTTATCAAAATTCAAATATCCTATCCATTTCTTGCACTCAAAATTCAAATGTGTTGTGTGTTGCTTGCAGTCAAAATTCAAATATGCCGTATGTTGCTTGCAGTCAAATTTCAAAAATGCCATTATTTTCTTGCTATCAAAATTCAAATGCCATCCATTTCTTGCATTCAAAATTCAAATATGCATTCCATTTTTTGCAGTCAAAATTGAAATATACCGTATGTTGCTTGCAGTCAAAATTCAAAAATGCCATATGTTGCTTGCATTCAAAATTCAAAAATGCCCTTCTTATCTTGCTGTCAAAATTCAAATATGCCGTCCATTTCTTGTACTCAAAATTCAAATGTGCCGTGTGTTGCTTGCAGTCAAAATTCAAATATGCCGTATGTTGCTTGCAGTCAAAATTCAAATATGATGTCCATTTCTTGCATTCAAAATTCAAATATGCCGTCCATTGCTTGCACTCAAAATTCAAATGTGCCGTGTGTTGCTTGCAGTCAAAATTCAAATATGCCGTATGTTGCTTGCAGTCAAAATTCAAAAATGCCATTCTTTTCTTGCATTCAAAATTCAAATATGCCATCCGTTTTTTTGCATTCAAAATTCAAATATGCCATCCATTTCTTGCAGTCAAAATTCACATATGCCGTCCACTTTTTGCAGTCAAATTTCACATATGCCATCCACTTCTTGCAGTGAAAAATTCAAATATGACGTATGTTACTTGCAGTCAAAATTTAAATTTGCCGTATGTTGCTTGCAGTCAAAATTATACTTGACCATCTGCAGCTTCCAAAGAAAATCAAAAATCAACATATGTTGATTTGCATAAAATGTTGGACTCGCCTTTTGATCCTTCAAAACAAAATTCAAGTTCATCATCTGCTGGATGCAGTATGTACATAGATGATTAATTTACAAACATCCTAACTGCAGCATTACACTGCAAGAGTTTAAAATTTACAGCTAATCGGACGGCGATATACACACCTGTGATGAGAGCTGAACAAATTTTCACCTTACCTGCAGTAATCTCACCTGTATTGAAATGCCACACTGATGTACATATGGACAGCAGGACTGAAGAATGAACATGAAAACCCTGATTACAAATGAAAACAGACAGTACAAAGTAATTAAAGGGTGATTTTAGTTGGCCCCAACCACGCCAACTAAAGTGAGGCTCAACCATTGTGCACAGCCCCTCCTGAGACAAAAGACAGTAACGGAGTATATGAATGTGCTCATGAGTAAGTTATAAATTTACAGGCATCCTATTAGCACTATGAACATATTTATTTTGCAGATGATTATTATAATCATCCAAAGATCACTATCAATATATTTTTTGCAGATTATTAATATAAAGGCATCCCATTATCATGATTAATTCATACATGCCATGCTAATATTATACTAACAACCTATCTAAGGACATGCTATCTGTCTGAATGAACAACATGTCTTATGAAGTGGAAACTGACTGTTCGTCTGTTGCTTGCAGTCAAAATTCAAATATGCCGTTCTTTTCTTTCATTCAAAACTCAAATATGCCGTATGTAGCTTGCAGTCAAAATTCAAAAATGCTGTTCTTTACTTGCTTTCAAAATTCAAATATGACGTCCATTTCTTGCATTCAAAGTTCAAATATGCCGACCATTTCTTGCAGATATGCTGTGTGTTGCTTACAGTCAAAATTCAAAAATGCCGTTCTTTGCTTAGTTTCAAAATTTAAATATGACGCCCATTTCTTGCATTCAAAGTTCAAATATGCCGACCATTTCTTGCATCAAAATTGAAATATGCCGTCCTTTTCTTGCATTCAATATTCAAATATGCCGTCCATTTCTTACAGTCAAAATTGAAAAATGCTGTGTGTTGCTTGCAGTCAAAATTCAAATATGACATATGTTGCTTGCAGTCAAAATTCAAATATGCCGTTCTTTTCCTGCATTCAAAATTCAAATATTCTGTGTGTTGCTAGAAGTCAAAATTTAAATATGCCTTATGTTGCTTGCAGTAAAAATTCAAATATGCCGTCCATTTCTTGCAGTCAAAATTCAAATATGCCATTCTTTTCTTGCATTCAAAATTCAAATATGCCATTAATTAGTTGCAGTCAAAATTTAAATATGCCGTTAATTAGTTGCAGTCAAAATTCAAATATGCCGTGTGTTGGTTGCAGTTAAAATTCAAATATGCCATATGTTGCTTGAATTCAAAATTCAAAAATGCAATTCTTTTATTGCTATCAAAATTCAAATATGCCATCCATTTCTTGCAGTCAAAATTCAATTATGCCGTATTTTGCTTGCAGTCAAAATTCACATATGCCATCCACTTTTTGCAGTCAAAATTCACATATGCCATCCACTTCTTGCATTCAAAATTCAAATATGACGTCCATTTCTTGCATTCAAAGTTCAAATATGCCGACCATTTCTTGCAGATATGCTGTGTGTTGCTTACAGTCAAAATTCAAAAATGCCGTTCTTTGCTTAGTTTCAAAATTTAAATATGACGCCCATTTCTTGCATTCAAAGTTCAAATATGCCGACCATTTCTTGCATCAAAATTGAAATATGCCGTCCTTTTCTTGCATTCAATATTCAAATATGCCGTCCATTTCTTACAGTCAAAATTGAAAAATGCTGTGTGTTGCTTGCAGTCAAAATTCAAATATGACATATGTTGCTTGCAGTCAAAATTCAAATATGCCGTTCTTTTCCTGCATTCAAAATTCAAATATTCTGTGTGTTGCTAGAAGTCAAAATTTAAATATGCCTTATGTTGCTTGCAGTAAAAATTCAAATATGCCGTCCATTTCTTGCAGTCAAAATTCAAATATGCCATTCTTTTCTTGCATTCAAAATTCAAATATGCCATTAATTAGTTGCAGTCAAAATTTAAATATGCCGTTAATTAGTTGCAGTCAAAATTCAAATATGCCGTGTGTTGGTTGCAGTTAAAATTCAAATATGCCATATGTTGCTTGAATTCAAAATTCAAAAATGCAATTCTTTTATTGCTATCAAAATTCAAATATGCCATCCATTTCTTGCAGTCAAAATTCAATTATGCCGTATTTTGCTTGCAGTCAAAATTCACATATGCCATCCACTTTTTGCAGTCAAAATTCACATATGCCATCCACTTCTTGCATTCAAAATTCAAATATCCCGTCCATTTCTTGCAGTCGAAATTCAAATATGCTGTGTGTTGCTTGCAGTCAAAATTCAAATATGCCGTCCTTTTCTTGCATTCAAAATTAAAATATGCCATCCATTTCTTGCAGTAAAAATTCAAAAATGCCGTATGTTGCTTGCAGTAAAAATTCAAATATGCTGGCATTTTCTTGCATTTAATAGTCAAATATGCCAATTTTTTCTTGCAGTCAATATTCAAATATGCCGTCAATGTCTACCATTCAAAATTCAAATATGACTTATGTTGCTTGTAGTCAAAATTCAAATATGCGGTATGGTGCTTGCAGTCAAAATTCAAAAATACCGTATGTTGCTTGCAGTCAAAATTCAAATATGCCGTTCTTTTCTTGATTTCAAAATTCAAATATGACGACCATTTCTTGCAGTTAAAATTCAGATATGCTGTGTGTTGCTTACAGTCAAAATTCAAAAATGCCGTTCTTTGCTTAGTTTCAAAATTTAAATATGATGCCCATTTCTTGCATTCAAAGTTCAAATATGCCGACCATTTCTTGCATCAAAATTGAAATATGCCGTCCTTTTCTTGCATTCAATATTCAAATATGCCGTCCATTTCTTACAGTCAAAATTGAAAAATGCTGTGTGTTGCTTGCAGTCAAAATTCAAATATGACATATGTTGCTTGCAGTCAAAATTCAAATATGCCGTTCTTTTCCTGCATTCAAAATTCAAATATTCTGTGTGTTGCTAGAAGTCAAAATTTAAATATGCCTTATGTTGCTTGCAGTAAAAATTCAAATATGCCGTCCATTTCTTGCAGTCAAAATTCAAATATGCCATTCTTTTCTTGCATTCAAAATTCAAATATGCCGTTAATTAGTTGCAGTCAAAATTTAAATATGCCGTTAATTAGTTGCAGTCAAAATTCAAATATGCCGTGTGTTGGTTGCAGTTAAAATTCAAATATGCCATATGTTGCTTGAATTCAAAATTCAAAAATGCAATTCTTTTATTGCTATCAAAATTCAAATATGCCATCCATTTCTTGCAGTCAAAATTCAATTATGCCGTATTTTGCTTGCAGTCAAAATTCACATATGCCATCCACTTTTTGCAGTCAAAATTCACATATGCCATCCACTTCTTGCATTCAAAATTCAAATATGCCGTCCATTTCTTGCAGTCGAAATTCAAATATGCTGTGTGTTGCTTGCAGTCAAAATTCAAATATGCCGTCCTTTTCTTGCATTCAAAATTAAAATATGCCATCCATTTCTTGCAGTAAAAATTCAAAAATGCCGTATGTTGCTTGCAGTAAAAATTCAAATATGCTGGCATTTTCTTGCATTTAATAGTCAAATATGCCAATTTTTTCTTGCAGTCAATATTCAAATATGCCGTCAATGTCTACCATTCAAAATTCAAATATGACTTATGTTGCTTGTAGTCAAAATTCAAATATGCGGTATGTTGCTTGCAGTCAAAATTCAAAAATACCGTATATTGCTTGCATTCAAAATTCAAATATGCCGTTCTTTTCTTGCATTCTAAATTGAAATATGCCATTCAGTTCTTGCAGTCAATATTACAAAATGCAGTATGTTGCTTGCATTAAAATTCAAATATGTTGGCCTTTTCTTGCATTTAAAAGTCAAATATGCCGTCCTTTTCTTGCAGTCAAAATTCAATTATGCCGTATGTTGCTTGCAGTAAAATTTCAAATATGCTGGCATTTTCTTGCATTTAATAGTCAAATATGCTGATTCGTTCAGTCAGTTTCGTGCAGTCAATATTCAAATATGCCGTCCATTTGTTGAAGTCAATATTCAAATATGCCGTCCATGTCTAGCATTCAAAATTCAAATATGCCTTATGTTGCTTGTAGTCAAAATTCAAATATGCCGTATGTTGCTTGCAGTCAAAATTCAAAAATACCGTATATTTCTTGCAGTCAAAATTCAAATATGCCATCCATTTCTTGAAGTCAATATTCAAATATGCCGTCCATGTCTAGCATTCAAAATTCAAATATGCCTTATGTTGCTTGTAGTCAAAATTCAAATATGCCGTATGTTGCTTGCAGTCAAAATTCAAAAATACCGTATATTGCTTGCATTCAAAATCCAAATATGCCGTTCTTTTCTTGATTTCAAAATTCAAATATGGCGACCTTTTCTTGCATTCAAAATTGAAATATGCCGTCCAGTTCTTGCAGTCAATATTCAAAAATGCCTTATGTTGCTTGCATTAAAATTCAAATATGCTGGCCTTTTCTTGCATTTAAAAGTCAAATATGCCGTCCTTTTCTTGCAGTCAAAATTCAAATATGCCATCCTTTTCTTGCATTCAAAATTCAAATATGCCGTCCATTTCTTGCAGTCAAAATTCAAATATGCCGTGTGTTGCTTGCAGTCAAAATTATACTTGACCATCTACAGCTTCCAAAGAAAATCAAAAATCAACATCTGTTGATTTGCATAAAATTTTGGACTCGCCTTTTGATCCTTGAAAACAAAATTCAAGTTCATCACTTTCTGGATGCAGCAATATGTACATAGATGATTAATTTACAAACATCCTAACTGCAGCATTACACTGCAAGAGTTTAAAATTTACAGCTAAACGGACGGTGATATACACACCTGTGATGAGAGCTGAACAAATGTTCACCTTACCTGCATTAATCTCACCTGTATTGAAATGCCACACTGATGTACATATGGACAGCAGGACTGAAGAATGAACATGAAAACCCTGATTACAAATTAAAACAGACACTACAAAGAGCAATTAAAGGGTGATTTTAGTTGGCCCCAACCACACCAACTAAAGTGAGGCTCAACCATTGTGCACAGCCCCTCCTGAGACAAAAGACAGTAATAGAGTGTGAATGTGCACATAAGTAAGTTATTAATTTACAGGCATCCTATTAGCACTATGAACATATATACGAGTATTTTGCAGATGATTATTATAATCATCCAAAGATCACTATCAACATATTTTTGCAGATTATTAATATAAAGGCATCCCATTATCATGATTAATTCATATATGCCAGGCTACTATTATGCTAACAACCTATCTAAGGACATGCTATCTGTCTGAATGAACAACATGTCTTATGAAGTGGAAACTGATTGTCTGTCTGTTGCTTGCAGTCAAAATTCAAATATGCCGTATGTTGCTTGCAGTCAAAATTCAAATATGCCGTTCTTTTCTTGCATTCAAAATTCAAATATGCCGTCCATTTCTTGCAGTCAAAATTCAGATATGCCATGTGTTGCTTGCAGTCAAAATTCAAAAATGCCATATGTTGTTTGCATTCAAAATTCAAATATGCCATCCATTTCTTGAAGTCAAAATTCAAATATGCCGGCCATTTCTTGCAGTCAAAATTCAAATATGCCGTGTGTTGCTTGCATCAAAATTCAAATATGCCGTCCATTTCTTGCAGTCAGAATTCAAATATGCCATCCATTTCTTGCAGTCAAAATTCAAATATGCCATCCGTTTCTTGCAGTCAAAATTCAAATATGCCGTCCATTTCTTGCAGTCAAAATTCAAATATGCCGTGTGTTGCTTGCATTCAAAATTCAAATATGCCATCCATTTTTTGCAGTCAAAATTGAAATATGCCATCCTTTTCTGCAATTCAAAATTCAAATATGCCATATGTTGCTTGCAGTCAAAATTCAAATATGCCATTCTTTTCTTACATTCATAATTCAAATATGCCGTCTATTTCTTGCAGTCAAAATTCAATTATGCCGTATTTTGCTTGCAGTCAAAATTCACATATGCTATCCACTTTTTGCAGTCAAAATTCACATATGCCATCCACTTCTTGCAGTCAAAATTCAAATATGTTGTATGTTGCTTGGAGTCAAAAATCAAATATGCCATTCTTTTCTTGCATTCAAAATTCAAATACGCCGTCCTTTTCTTGCATTCAAAATTAAAATATGCTTTCCATTTCTTGCAGTCAAAATTCAAAAATGCCGTATGTTGCTTGCAGCAAAATTTCAAATATGCTGGCATTTTCTTGCATTTAATAGTCAAATATGCCGATTTTTTCATGCAGTCAATATTCAAATATGCCGTCCATGTCTAGCATTCAAAGTTCAAATATGCCTTTTGTTGCTTGCAGTCAAAATTCAAAAATACCGTATATTGCTTGCATTCAAAATTCAAATATGCCGTGCTTTTCTTGATTTCAAAATTCAAATATGGCGACCTTTTCTTGCATTCACAATTGAAATATGCCGTCCAGTTCTTGCAGTCAATATTGAAAAATGCCGTATGTTGCTTGCATTAAAATTCAAATATGCTGGCCTTTTCTTGCATTTAAAAGTCAAATATGCCGTCCTTTTCTTGCAGTCAAAATTCAAATATGCCGTCCATTTCTTGCAGTCAAAATTCAAATATGCCGTCCATTTCTTGCAGTCAAAATTCAAATATGCCGTGTGTTGCTTTCATTCAAAATTCAAATATGCCATCCATTTTTTGAAGTCAAAATTCAAATATGCCGGGTGTTGCTTGCATTCAAAATTCAAATATAACATATGTTGCTTGCAGTCAAAATTCAAATATGCCTTCCATTTTTTGCAGTCAAAATTGAAATATGCCATGCTTTTCTTGCATTCAAAATTCAAATATGCCATCCATTTCTTGCAGTCAAAATTCAAATATGCCATCCATTTCTTGCAGTCAAAATTCAAATATGCCTTCCATTTCTTGCAGTCAAAATTATACTTGACCATCTACAGCTTCCAAAGAAAATGAAAAATCAACTCAGTTGATTTGCATAAAATTTTCGACTCGCCTTTTGATCCTTGAAAACAAAATTCAAGTTCATCACCTTCTGGATGCAGCAATATGTACATAGATGATTAATTTACAAACATCCTAACTGCAGCATTACACTGCAAGAGTTTAAAATTTACAGCTAAACGGACGGCGATATACACACCTGTGATGAGAGCTGAACAAATGTTCACCTTACCTGCATTAATCTCACCTGTATTGAAATGCCACACTGATGTACATATGGACAGCAGGACTGAAGAATGAACATGAAAACCCTGATTAGAAATTAAAACAGACACTACAAAGAGCAATTAAAGGGTGATTTTAGTTGGCCCCAACCACACCAACTAAAGTGAGGCTCAACCATTGTGCACAGCCCCTCCTGAGACAAAAGGCCGTAACAGAGTGTGAATGTGAATGTGCTCATAGGTAAGTTATTAATTTAAAGGTATCCTATTAGCCCTATGAACATATATACGAGTATTTTGCAGATGATTATTATAATCATCCAAAGATCACTATCAACATATTTTTGAAGATTATTAAAATAAAGGCATCCCATTATCATGATTAATTCATATATGCCAGGCTACTATTATGCTAACAACCTATCTAAGGACATGCTCTCTGTCTGACTGAACAACATGTCTTATGAAATGGAAACTGATTGTCGGTCTGTTGCTTGCAGTCAAAATTCAAATATGCCGTATGTTGCTTGCAGTCAAAATTCAAATATGCCGTTCTTTTCTTGCATTCAAAATTCAAATATGCCGTCCATTTCTTGCAGTCAAAATTCAGATATGCCATGTGTTGCTTGCAGTCAAAGTTCAAATATGCCGTGTGTTGCTTGCATTCAAAATTCAAATATGCCATATGTTGCTTGCAGTCAAAATTCAAATATGCCGTCCATTTTTTGCAGTCAAAATTGAAATATGCCAACCTTTTTCTGCAATTCAAAATTCAAATATGACATTCATTTCTTGCACTCAAAAATCAAATATGCCGTGTGTTGCTTGCAGTCAAAATTCAAATATGCCATATGTTGCTTGCAGTCAAAATTCAAATATGCCATTCTTTTCTTGCATTCAGAATTCAAATATGCCGTCTATTTCTTGCAGTCAAAATTCAATTATGCCGTATTTTGCTTGCAGTCAAAATTCACATATGCCATCCACTTTTTGCATTCAAAATTCAGATATGCCATCCACTTCTTGCAGTCAAAATTCAAATATGTTGTATGTTGCTTGGAGTCAAAAATCAAATATGCCATTCTTTTCTTGCATTCAAAATTCAAATATGCCATCCATTTCTTGCAGTCGAAATTCAAATATGCTGTGTGTTGCTTGCAGTCAAAATTCAAATATGCCGTCCTTTTCTTGCATTCAAAATTAAAATATGCCGTCCATTTCTTGCAGTAAAAATTCAAAAATGCTGTATGTTGCTTGCAGTAAAAAATCAAATATGCTTGCATTTTCTTGCATTTAATAGTCAAATATGCCGATTTTTTCTTGCAGTCAATATTCAAATATGCCGTCCATGTCTAGCATTCAAAATTCAAATATGCCTTATGTTGCTTGTAGTCAAAATTCAAATATGCCGTATGTTGCTTGCAGTCAAAATTCAAAAATACCGTATATCGCTTGCATTCAAAATTCAAATATGCCGTTCTTTTCTTGATTTCAAAAAGGAAATATGCGTCCATTTCTTGCAGTCAATATTCAAAAATGTTGTATGTTGCTTGCATTAAAATTCAAATATGCTGGCCTTTTCTTGCATTTAAAAGTCAAATATGCCGTCCTTTTCTTGCAGTCAAAATTCAATTATGCCGTATGTTGCTTGCAGTCAAAATTCACATATGCCATCCACTTCTTGCAGTCAAAATTCAAATATGTCGTATGTTGCTTGGAGTCAAAAATCAAATATGCCATTCTTTTTTTGCATTCAAAATTCAAATACGCTGTCCATTTCTTGCAGTCGAAATTCAAATATGCTGTGTGTTGCTTGCAGGCAAAATTCAAATATGCCGTTCTTTTCTTGCAATCAAAATTCAAATATGCCGTCCATTTCTTGCAGTCAAAATTCAGATATGCCATGTGTTGCTTGCAGTCAAAATTCAAAAATGCCATATGTTGTTTGCATTCAAAATTCAAATATGCCATCCATTTATTGCAGTCAAAATTCAAATATGCCGTGTGTTGCTTGCATTCAAAATGCAAATATGCCGTCCATTTCTTGCAGTCAAAATTCAAATATGCCATGTGTTGCTTGCATTCAAAATTCAAATATGCCATATGTTGCTTGCAGTCAAAATTCAAATATGCCATCCATTTTTTGCAGGCATAATTGAAATATGACATTCATTTCTTGCACTCAAAAATCAAATATGCCGTGTGTTGCTTGCAGTCAAAATTCAAATATGCCATATGTTGCTTGCAGTCAAAATGCAAATATGCCATTCTTTTCTTGTATTCAAAATTCAAATATGCCGTCTATTTCTTGCAGTCAAAATTCACATATGCCGTCCACTTTTTGCAGTCAAAATTCACATATGCCATCCACTTCTTGCAGTCAAAATTCAAATATGTTGTATGTTGCTTGGAGTCAAAAATCAAATATGCCATTCTTTTCTTGCATTCAAAATTCAAATATGCCGTCCATTTCTTGCAGTCGAAATTCAAATATCCTGGCCTTTTCTTGCATTTAAAAGTCAAATATGCCGTCCTTTTCTTGCAGTCAAAATTCAATTATGCCGTTCTTTTCTTGATTTCAAAATTCAAATATGGCGACCTTTTCTTGCATTCAAAACTGAAATATGCCATCCAGTTCTTGCAGTCAATATTCAAAAATGCCGTATGTTGCTTGCATTAAAATTCAAATATGCTGGCCTTTTCTTGCATTTAAAAGTCAAATATGCCGTCCTTTTCTTGCAGTCAAAATTCAAATATGCCGTCCATTTCTTGCATTCAAAATTCAAATATGCCGTCCATTTCTTGCAGTCAAAATTCAAATATGCCGTCCATTTCTTACAGTCAAAATTCAAATATGCCGTGTGTTGCTTGCATGCAAAATTCAAATATGCCGTCCATTTCTTGAAGTCAAAATTCAATTATGCCGGGTGTTGCTTGCATTCAAAATTCAAATATGCCATATGTTGCTTGCATTCAAAATTCAAATATGCCGTCCATTTTTTGCAGTCAAAATTGAAATATGCCATCATTTTCTTGCATTCAAAATTCAAATATGCCATCCATTTCTTGCAGTCAAAATTCGAATATGCCGTATGTTGCTTGCAGTCAAAATTATACTTGACCATCTGCAGCTTCCAAAGAAAATCAAAAATCAACTCAGTTGGTTTGCATAAAATTTTGGACTCGCCTTTTGATCCTTGAAAACAAAATTCAAGTTCATCACCTTCTGGATGCAGCAATATGTACATAGATGATTAATTTACAAACATCCTGATTAATTTACAAACATCCTAACTACAGCATTACATTGCAAGAGTTTAAAATTTACAGCTAAACGGACGGCGATATACACACCTGTGATGAGAGCTGAACAAATGTTCACCTTACCTGCATTAATCTCACCTGTACTGAAATGCCACACTGATGTACATATGGACAGCAGGACTGAAGAATGAACATGAAAACCCTGATTACAAATTAAAACAGACACTACAAAGAGCAATTAAAGGGTGATTTTAGTTGGCCGCAACCACACCAACTAAAGTGAGGCTCAACCATTGTGCACAGCCCAAAGTGGAAACTGATTGTCCGTCTGTTGCTTGCAGTCAAAATTCAAATATGCCGTATGTTGCTTGCATTCAAAATTCAAAAATGCCGTCCATTTCTTGCAGTCAAAATTCAAAAATGCAATATGTTGTTTGCATTCAAAATTCAAAAATGCCGTCCATTTCTTGCAGTCAAAATTCAAATGTGCCGTGTGTTGCTTGCTATCAAAATTCAAATATGCCATCCATTTCTTGCATTCAAAATTCAAATGACGTACATTTCTTGCATTCAAAATTCAAATATGCCGTCCATTTCTTGCAGTCAAAATTCAAATATGCCGTGTGTTGGTTGCATTCAAAATTCAAATATGCCGTCCATTTCTTGCAGTCAACATTCAAATATGCCGTATTTTGCTTGCAGTCAAAATTATACTTGACCATCTACAGCTTCCAAAGAAAATCAAAAATCAACTCAGTTGATTTGCATAAAATTTTGGACTCGCCTTTTGATCCTTGAAAACAAAATTCAAGTTCATCACCTTCTGGATGCAGCAATATGTACATAGATGATTAATTTACAAACATCCAAACTGCAGCATTACACTGCAAGAGTTTAAAATTTACAGCTAAACGGACAGCGATATACACACCTGTGATGAGAGCTGAACAAATGTTCACCTTACCTGCATTAATCTCACCTGTATTGAAATGCCACACTGATGTACATATGGACAGCAGGACTGAAGAATGAACATGAAAACCCTGTTTACAAATGAAAACAGACACTACAAAGAGTAATTAAAGGGTGATTTTAGTTGGCCCCAACCATGCCAACTAAAGTGAGGCTCAACCATTGTGCACAGCCCCTCCTGAGACAAAAGACAGTAACAGAGTATATGAATATGCTCATAAGTAAGTTATTAATTTACAGGCATCCTTTTAACACTATGAACATATATATTTTGCAGATGATTATTATAATCATCCAAAGATCACTATCAATATATTTTTTGCAAATTATTAATATAAAGGCATCCCATTATCACAATTAATTCATATATGCCAGGCTATTATTATGCTAACAACCTATCTAAGGACATGCTATCTGTCTGAATGAACAACGTCTTATGAAGTGGAAACTGACTGTCCGTCTGTTGCTTGCAGTCAAAATTCAAATATGCCGTTCTTTTCTTGCATTCAAAACTCAAATATGCTGTATGTTGCTTGCAGTCAAAATTCAAAAATGCTTTTCTTTACTTGCTTTCAAAATTCAAATATGACATCCATTTCTTGCATTCAAAATTCAAATATGTCGTCCATTTCTTGCAGTCAAAATTGAAATATGCCGTCCTTTTCTTGCATTCAATATTCAAATATGCCGTCCATTTCTTGCAGTCAGAATTGAAATATGCCGTATGTTGCTTGCATTCAAAATTCAAATATGCGGTCCATTTCTTGCAGTCGAAATTCAAATATGCTGTTTGTTGCTTGCAGTGAAAATTCACATATGCTGTCCATTTCTTGCAGTCAAAATTGAAATATGCTGTGTTTTGCTTGCAGTCAAAATTCACATATGCCGTCCATTTCTTGCAGTCAAAATTGAAATATGCTGTTTGTTGCTTGCAGTGAAAATTCACATATGCTGTCCATTTCTTGCAGTCAAAATTGAAATATGCTGTGTTTTGCTTGCAGTCAAAATTCACATATGCCATGCACTTTTTGCAGTCAAAATTCACATATGCTGTCCACTCCTTGCAATGAAAAATTCAAATATGCTGTATGTTGCTTGCAGTCAAAATTCAAATATGCCGTATGTTGCTTGCAGTCAAAATTCACATATGCTGTCCACTCCTTGCAGTCAAAATTCAAATATGCCGTATGTTGCTTGCAGTCAAAATTCAAATATGCCGTATGTTGCTTGCAGTCAAAATTCACATATGCTGTCGACTTCTTGCAGTGAAAAATTCAAATATGCCGTATGTTGCTTGCAGTCAAAATTCACATATACTGTCCACTTTTTGCATTCAAAATTCAAATATGCTGTGTGTTGCTTGCAGTCAAAATTCACATATGCTGTCCACTTCTTGCAGTGAAAAATTCAAATATGCCGTATGTTGCTTGCAGTCAAAATTATACTTGACCATCTGCAGCTTCCAAAGAAAATCAAAAATCAACATCTGTTGATTTGCATAAAATTTTGGACTCGCCTTTTGAGGCTTGAAAACAAAATTCAAGTTCTTCACCTTCTGGATGCAGCAATATGTACATAGATGATTAATTTACAAACATCATAACTGCAGCATTACACTGCAAGAGTTTAAAATTTACAGCTAATCGGATGGCGACATACACACCTGTGATGAGAACTGAACAAATGTTCACCTTACCTGCAGTAATCTCACCTGTATTGAAATGCCACACTGATGTACATATGGACAGCAGGACTGAAGAATGAACATGAAAACCCTAATTACAAATGAAAACAGACACTACAAAGAGTGATTAAAGGGTGATTTTAGTTGGCCCCAACCACGCCAACTAAAGTGAGGCTCAACCATTGCGCACAGCCCCTCCTGAGACAAAAGACAGTAACAGAGTATATGAATGTGCTCATAAGTAAGTTATTAATTTACAGGCATCCCATCAGCACTATGAACATATATACGAGTATTTTGCAGATGATTATTATAATTATCCAAAGCTCACTATCAACATATTTTTGCAGATTATTAATATAAAGGCATCCCATTATCATGATTAATTCATATATGCCAGGCTACTATTATGCTAACAACCTATCTAAGGACATGCTATCTGTCTGACTGAACAACATGTCTTATGAAGTGGAAACTGACTGTCTGTCTGTTGCTTGCAGTCAAAATTCAAATATGCCGTATGTTGCTTGCAGTCAAAATTCAAATATGCCATCCATTTCTTGCAGTCAAAATTCAAATATGCCGTGTGTTGCTTGCATTCAAAATTTGAATATGCCATATGTTGCTTGCAGTCAAAATTCAAGTATGCCGTCCATTTTTTGCAGTCAAAATTGAAATATGCCATTCTTTTCTTGCATTCAAAATTCAAATATGCCATCCATTTCTGGCAGTCAAAATTCAAATATGCCGTGTGTTGCTTGCAGTCAAAAATCAAATATGACATTCTTTTCTTGCATTCAAAATTCAAATATGCCATCCATTTCTTGCAGTCGAAATTCAAATATGCTGTGTATTGCTTGCAGTCAAAATTCAAACATGCCGTCCTTTTCTTGCATTCAAAATTAAAATATGCCGTCCATTTCTTGCAGTAAAAATTCAAAAATGACGTATGTTGCTTGCAGTAAAAATTCAGATATGCTGGCATTTTCTTGCTTTTAATAGTCAAATATGCCGATTTTTTTCTTGCAGTCAATATTCAAATATGCCGTCCATGTCCTGCAGTCAAAATTCAAAAATGCCGTATGTTGCTTGCAGTAAAAATTCAAATATGCTGGCCTTTTCTTGCATATAAAACTCAAATATGCCGTCCTTTTCTTGCAGTCAAAATTCAGATATGCCATACATTTCTTGCATTCAAAATTCAAATATGCCATCCATTTCTTGCAGTCAAAATTCAAATATGCCGGCCATTTCTTGCAGTCAAAATTCAAATATGCCGTGTGTTGCTTGCATTCAAAATTCAAATATGCCGTCCATTTCTTGCAGTCAAAATTCAGATATGCCATATGTTGTTTGCATTCAAAATTCAAATATGCCATTCTTTTCTTGCTATCAAAATTCAAATATGCCGTCCATTTCTTGCAGTCAAAATTCAAATGTGCCGTGTGTTGCTTGCAGTCAAAATTCAGATATGCCATATGTTGTTTGCATTCAAAATTCAAATATGCCGTTCTATTCTTGCAATCAAAATTCAAATATGCCGTCCATTTCTTGCAGTCAAAATTCAAATGTGCCGTGTGTTGCTTGCAGTCAAAATTCAAATATGCCATATGTTGCTTGCAGTCAAAATTCAAATATGCCATTCTTTTCTTGCTATCAAAATTCAAATATGCCATCCATTTCTTGCATTCAAAATTCAAATATGTCGTCCATTTTTTGCAGTCAGAACTGAAATATGCCGTCCATTTCTTGCAGTCAAAATTGAAAAATGCCGTGTGTTGCTTGCATTCAAAATTAAAATATGCCATATGTTGCTTGCAGTCAAAATTGAAATATGCCATTCTTTTCTTGCATTCAAAATTCAAATACGCCGTCCATTTCTTGCAGTCAAAATTCAAATATGCTGTGTGTTGCTTGCAGGCAAAATTCAAATATGCCATCCATGTCTAGCATTCAAAATTCAAATATGCCTTATGTTGCTTGCAGTCAAGATTCAAAAATACCGTATATTGCTTGCATTCAAAATTCAAATATGCCGTTCTTTTCTTGATTTCAAAATTCAAATATGGCGACCTTTTCTTGCATTCAAAATTTATGCCATGTGTTGCTTGCAGTCAAAATTCAAAAATGCCATATGTTGTTTGCATTCAAAATTCAAAAATGCCGTTCTGTTCTTGCAATCAAAATTCAAATATGCCGTCCATTTCTTGCAGTCAAAATTCAAATGTGCCGTGTGTGTCGTGTGGGCCGCTGAAGAGGAGGTACTGCTGGCCCACCACCACCAGAGGGCGCCCCGCCTGGAGTGCGGGCTCCAGGCACCAGAGGGCGCTGCCGCCTCACAGGAGCAGCCAAGGTGACAGCCGTCACCTATCAACTGAGACAGCTGACATCCATCAGCGGAAGGGTATATCAGCTGGACGGCATCTCCACCTCATTGCCGAGATATCGCTCTACTAAGGAGGTAACGTACTCAGCCAGTCGCTTCATTTCAGAGGAATAACACTTTATTGCTTGTGCCTAAGACAGCTGAAGACTGTATTGGACATATATCAGATAAGTACCCATATTCCTACACTGCAGTGTTGTTTTTGATTAGAGGTGGAGGTGGTGTTTCCACCCTACGTGTTGCTGGGTGCAGCCGCACCCACATCTGACTGTTTCTGTTCCTCGCCAGCAGTACCGGATCCGACGAGCGGAGGCAGTGGCCACCTGGGAGTTCGGGACTTGGCGGCTCCAGTATTCCCGGGGTTCGGTGGCAGAGGAAATTGGGTGGTTCCGGTTCGACTCGGACAGACGTCTCCTATCGTCGAGCCTGCCCACACGACACCATTGGAATTGGTTTATTTCCACAATTGTGATCTGTTGTGTTTGTTGTGCGTGTTCACAACAATAAAGCCTTGTTATTTGACTTTCTTCATTGTCCGTTCATTTGCGCCCCCTGTTGTGGGTCCGTGTTCCTCACTTTCCCCAACAGTGTGTTGCTTGCAGTCAAGATTCAAATATGCCATATGTTGCTTGCAGTCAAAATTAAAATATGCCATTCTTTTCTTGCTATCAAAATTCAAATATGCCATCCATTTCTTGCATTCAAAATTCAAATATGACGTCCATTTCTTGCGTTCAAAATTCAAATATGCCGTATGTTCCTTGCAGTCAAAATTCAAATATGCCGTCCATTTCTTGCAGTCAAAATTCTAGTATGCCGTATGTTGCTTGCTGTGAAAATTCAAATATGCCGTCCATTTCTTGCAGTCAAAATTGAAATATGCTGTGTGTTGCTTGCAGTCAAAATTCACATATGCCATGCACTTTTTGCATTCAAAATTCACATAGGCTGTCCACTTCTTGCAGTGAAAAATTCAAATATGCCGTATGTTGCTTGCAGTCAAAATTCAAATATGCCATTATTTTCTTGCATTCAAAATTCAAATATGCCGTCCATTTCTTGCATTTAAAATTGAAATATGCTGTGTGTTGCTTGCAGTCAAAATTCACATATGTTGTCCACTTCTTGCAGTGAAAAATTCAAATATGCCGTATGTTGCTTGCAGTCAAAATTATACTTGACCATCTGCAGCTTCCAAAGAAAATCAAAAATCAACATCTGTTGATTTGCATAAAATGTTGGACTCGCCTTTTGATCCTTGAAAACAAAATTCAAGTTCATCACCTTCTGGATGCAGCAATATGTACATAGATGATTAATTTACAAACATCCATCTGCAGCATTACACTGCAAGAGTTTAAAATTTACAGCTAAACGGACAGCGATATACACACCTGTGATGAGAGCTGAACAAATGTTCACCTTACCTGCATTAATCTCACCTGTATTGAAATGCCACACTGATGTACATATGGACAGCAGGACTGAAGAATGAACATGAAACCCTGTTTACAAAGGAAAACAGACAAAGAGTAATTAAAGGGTGATTTTAGTTGGCCCCAACCACGCCAACTAAAGTGAGGCTCAACCATTGTGCACAGCCCCTCCTGAGAAATGAGACAGTAACGGAGTATATGAATATGCTCATAAGTAAGTTATTAATTTACAGGCATCCTATTAGCACTATGAACATATATATTTTGCAGATGATTATTATAATCATCCAAAGATCACTATCAATATATTTTTTGCAGATTATTAATATAAAGGCATCCCATTATCACAATTAATTCATATATGCCAGGCTATTATTATGCTAACAACCTATCTAAGGACATGCTATCTGTCTGAATGAACAACGTCTTATGACGTGGAAACTGACTGTCCGTCTGTTGCTTGCAGTCAAAATTCAAATATGCCGTTCTTTTCTTGCATTCAAAACTCAAATATGCCGTATGTTGCTTGCAGTCAAAATTCAAAAATGGTTTTCTTTACTTGCTTTCAAAATTCAAATATGACATCCATTTCTTGCATTCAAAATTCAAATGTCATCCATTTCTTGCAGTCAAAATTGAAATATGCCGTCCTTTTCTTGCATTCAAAATTCAAATATGCCGTCCATTTCTTGCAGTCAAAATTCAAATATGCCGTGTGTTGCTTGCATTCAAAATTCAAATACGAGGTCTGTCCAAAAAGTATCAGACCTTTTTTATTTTTTTCAAAAACCATTTTATTTTGAATCATGTGTGCTTGCATGAGCCAACCTTGAACCTTTGTGTACATGCGTGAGTTTTTTCACGCCTGTCGGTTGCATCATTCGCCTGTGAGCAGGCTTTGAGTGAGCACTGGTCCTCCCCTCTCGTTGGATTTTCATTGCGAGGTGGAACGATTTGGAGCTTTGCTGCATCAAATTTTTCCAGAAACTGTGAGAGACAGCCAGGTGGAAACCATTCGGAAGATTCAGACGGCTTTCGGTGATGATCCTATGGGCATCACACATATTAAGGAGTGTTACAACCGGTTTAAAGACGGCGCACAATGGCGGAGGATGCGCCGCGCTCCGAGCGGCCATCGACAGGCTGAAACGACCAGATCATTTCCAAAGTGAACACTGTGTTGATCCGGGACGTCGTTGTTGGGTATTTTCTCCTCCAAACATTTTTAAAACCTTTAACAAGACAAACAGAGTCAAGAAACACCAGTGAGACAGAAAGTCAGATTTTACGCGCGGAGTGCAGTCAGGCTGTACACCAAGGCTACACTAAAGTCTGGCCTGCTTTTCCGCTCTTTTTATTAAGAGACGCCCTCATCACATAAACAAAAACTTGTCCTAAGGGTGGGGGTGATGACGCAAGACAAGTTTCTTCCCGTAACATAAACGCATACGTCAATAAGTGCAGCTGTAAGGAAGAACACTTTCTTTTACACAGGTCAGCACATCTCGTTCGTCTGTTGCAGTTATCAGCTGTTCTGCATCTGTCCTGTCCTTCACACTCCTTCACACTAAGCACCACATCACAACAGTCAAAACGTTCTCTTACTCCCAGTCATTAGAGGCTGCGAAAACAAAGTTATATTATAATAATAAGTACATCCAGCCCTTCATTCCCAGCTCAGATTGACCCCAGAGTGCTAAAACAAGGTTGAATAACACATACATTCTCGGGGTTAGGTGCAAACAGCACAACACCGTTTTCATAAGAAAGAAGACGAAGGTACAAATGTTTAACAGTGATAACATATATATATATATATATAAAATCCTTAACATTTCCCACCTGTTTATCACCTGTTAAACATACAGTAGGCATCACCCAGCTTAGTTAGTTAGTTTATTAACTTAATCTATTCTGTCCACGTTTTTATTAATTGAACACCACCAACAGATGGAAGATTCGAATCCAGCTGCTATTTGATCAACCAGTTTATACTCGTCAGGCACTCCTCTGGGGACTCCTATTGCGTCAATATATGTTGGATTTCCTACTCCTTTCCAATCTCTTTTTACTCTATGTCTGGCTATGCCTTTCTGCCAATCCTCAGGAATAAGAGAGGCTGCATATGTCATAACGTCTTCAGGGGTCATGGGTAACAATAATGATATTAATGCACAATAACCTGACACATTTCGTGGCAGTCTGTCAAAGATTCTGTTATCACCACACCACCACCATACATCACTTCGGCTGACTGGTATAAATGAACTGTTTTTCTGTATTATTCGACTACACCACTTGTCTTATTACTTTTTCAGCTAAAGCTTCATAGGCTAAGAGTGTGTTAACTCATCACGTCAACAGTTCAAGCTTGAACTGGAGTTGTGAGCTTTTCAATATCATCATAATTCTCAGTACAGTCATTATAGTTTTCTCCACTAAGGTCTGACTGTTTCAATGCTTGATATTTTGGCATAGTTTGTTGGAAGGCCAGATTACACTGTACAAATGTATTTGACACCATTTTGCCAACCATTGTTTTGATATAAGGGATCACACAACACATGCAAAGTCCAATCAGAATTAGGACTATAATAACTGGTGTCACCATTTTCAATAGTAACTGCCAACATGGTCCTGAAGTCAACCAGGACCAGGGATTCCACCGGTTCACGGCTAGGGTGTCTTTATGCATTGCATCACGAAGTTTATTCAGCTCTTCCAATGCGTCCTGCATATCCACTGAATGAATGGAGTCTGGGATGAAAGTACAGCATGTTGTGTTCAGCAGAACACAAACTCCTCCCTGTGAACCAGTAAGCAAGTCTAAAACCATGCGATTTTGCATCACCATGGTACGTAAAGCATCTATTTCAGTGTTTTGAGCTGCTACTATTTTTTTAGTTACATTCATGAACAGACCCAATCGATAATTCAGAGTTTCAATCATTAATGAATTTTTTCCCACTCCTATCCAGGGGAACAATGAATGTGCTATTTTATCTCCTACAGACCACAATTTTTTGGTCCTTTAGTACATCCGAGCCCCACATGTGATCATGTGGTAACACATCTGGGTATATCAATCTCCTCCGTCTGGTGCTGCCATTCTTCTCTGTGGAGGTCCTACCACATATGTATGGTCAGTCACCTGGGTAGGTGCACACACACCACCCCAATTTGGTGGGAGACTCATGTACAGTCTGGAACCACAAAGCCAATAGATGTCATCATACACCGGAGTACCATTTACAGGTGGTAGCAAAAACTTACTAACATAAGCACATGATTCATCCGTTCCCCATGGACAGGAGCCTGTATAATTACATCCCCGTCCAATGTGATGAAGATAAGTACCATCCACATATTATGTTTTGGCTAGGCTTAAATTATTTGATAAAACATACGTTTGGGTACACAGACGTTTCTTAATTTTACCTACAGTTTTATTCCCTGTCCCGTAAAAGCAATTTGGGAATGGCCGTTGTGATGACAATTTAACGTGATGATATTTTTGCGTTTCCCTTCAGTCTAGTCAATGGAGCAGCACTTGGGCACGCTTGTACGTCCTCTGTTGAAATCCCTATCATATAAGTGGTTGCACTGAGGCAAGTGGTGTTAGAACTGCCCCCGAAATACAGTTTGATTATGCATCCGTATGATAAGACATTCTGTCACCCTAGCAGGGTACGGTTTAGCCGTCAGAGCTGGGTGTGTTGAGGATATAGGTATTTGCGAACAAACATAACAATTAGTAACGTAATTCCATAGCCAATAAATGAACATATCTGTACCACATATTAGTATGGTATATATGAGGGTGTCCATCTGTCTCGTTCACATTATGAATAAACCTCTTCTGACGTTGCTTGCGTTGTTCTCTGGCTCGGTCCACAGTGAGCTGCAATTCTTGGGTCAACCACCAGGCCAGGAATCCGAGGAGCACGAAACACACTAAGATCACAACGCAACCGGCTGCCCTACCAACAGTCCGGCAGCGGCGGCGTTGAGCACGCCGCTCCGGGGTCTGCTGTAGTTCAGTCATGATTGCTAGGATACAGTGTTGTTAGCCACCTCACCTAATAGTGCAAGGATCTCCCTGCTTCACTGGCATTGAGACAATCTATTGCTAATTAAATAGACTCCCTTTGTAGCCAGACTTCCCCTTACACTGTGGAGGCCGCCAATACACGCTGTATCTTACAGTGATGTATCCACGTTGATCTCTCCACTATCTTTACTGCAGTTGGTGTTGTTAACAGCACTTGGTATAGACCTTCCCAACAAGGACTGGACTCTGATGAACACCCAGTCTCCTGGCTAGACTACTGGAAGGCCGTCCTGTGGAAGATCAAAATTATTCGGCAGTAAATGTGTTTAAGTTATCTCTTTCTGTGTTAATGTCTTTTTCATAAAATTTGCTAATGTTTGTTCCTCATCTGCTGTTTTAGTATCCATGTCAAAATTGGTAGACGATATGGTCGTCCATAAAGTATCTCAAATGGTGTTAACCCTGATGGTGTTGGTGTTATTCTCATATACAATTTTACTAGGTCCAAACATTCAATCCAGGTTCGTTTTGTCTCTTCTATACATTTCCTTAATCTTATTTTTATTGTGCCCTTTGTCCTTTCCACTAATCCGGCACTTTGTGGATGATAAGCACAATGATTTTTGAGATTAACCTGTAGCGCTTCTCCTATGTATTGCACTATTGTATTAACAAAATGCGCTCCATTATCTGAATAGACTGTTTCTGGTATTCCAAATCGTGGGATGATGTCTTTGCATAATGCTTTAGCCACTGTAAGTGAATCTGCATGTTTTGTAGGGAACAATTCTACCCATTTTGAGAAGGCATCAATTATGACTAAACAAAATTCCTTCCCTTCATGTTTACTCAGCTGTATATAATCCATATGAAT
This sequence comes from Thalassophryne amazonica, assembly GCF_902500255.1. NCBI lineage: Eukaryota > Metazoa > Chordata > Actinopteri > Batrachoidiformes > Batrachoididae > Thalassophryne > Thalassophryne amazonica. Next base: position 92,316,589 of record NC_047115.1, read on the forward strand.
CACTTGAAAGGGATATTGTGGTGTTGGAAATTTACCTCTTTGGGGTCTCAAATTGCCTTGTGAGTTGTGTTTTGCACATATCATGCATGCTCTACAATGCTGTTTTGCATATGCATCGAACCCATAAAGACAAAAAATAGATTGCAATTGCGATATCATACCCCCTGGTGAGACATGCGTCACGCCATGGCTCATAATAGCTGCCCATTTAAACATATTTTTTGGCAATATGGGTTTCTTTTGTGGTCATACGTACAAATCATTTGCATACGTAGCCCCTTTAGCTATCCACATTTGTTTTTCTCTGTCAGTTGCCCGCTGTTGCATGTCAGCAAGCAGTGTATGACCTAAATGCAAATCTGGAGTAGTTTCCTGTACAACAAAAATAGAAGAAGCTGCTGCTGCCTCTTTTGCTGCTCTGTCAGCAAAATCATTTCCTTTTGAAATACTGTCAGAGCCTTTGGTGTGAGCCGCACATTTGCATATAGCAATTTGTTGAGGCAACTTCACAGCTTTCAGTAGTGCAGTTAGGAGAGTGGCATGAGTCACTGGCTCTCCAGATGATGTCACCATTCCACGCTCTTCCCACAGTTTTGCAAACACATGCACTGTGCTGAAAGCGTACTGGCTGTCTGTATAAATTGTTACAGCCGTACCTTTAAACAGATAGCAAGCTGCAGTTAAAGCAACTAATTCAGCTGCTTGTGCCGAAAATGACGATGGCAATGAAGCAGAATCCAATACTTCTGAATTTGTGACAACAGCATATCCAGATTGTGTTTGTCCATAAGCGTTTTTAGTGGAAGAACCAGCCACATACACAATTGTACTGTTTGGGATGGGTGTGTCCCGGAGGTCTGGGCGTGCTTTCGTACAGACTGTAGCTACATCAAGACAATTGTGCGGCTCACCATCCTCAGGTAAAGGTATCAATGTGGATGGATTCAATGTTGTACAGCGCTCCACCGTAAGGTGTGGTTGTGATAATAGCAAGGACATACACGAAAGATGTCTTGCTGGGGACAAAAGGCTCATGTTTGTCTGCAACAGAAGTGCAGAAACTGCATGTGGAACTTTCAGTGTCAACTGAACAGCCATAGAGGCTGCAACAACAGCCTGTACACATGGTGGTAGAGCACTTGCCACTGCATCCAATTTAGATGAGTAGTGGGCAACTGGCCTTAATTTTGAGCCATACACTTGAACCAAAACACTAGTCATGAACTTATTCTTACAATCAGCTGTTTGAATGAATGGTTTACTATAATCTGGTAGTGCCAAAACTGTGGATGACACTGTTTGTTTTACTTTTACAAAAGCTTCCTCAGCATCTTTGTTCCATTCCAACACGGTTGACATTGAAATATCATCCTTGTACATCAAATCAGAAAGTGGACTAGTCAATTCTGCATAACAGGGAATCCATGCCCTGCAGTAATTAGTCAGTCCAAGAAATGACATCATCTGCTTTTTGGTTTGTGGTTTTGGAGCGTGTAAAATTGCTTCCTTCCTGTCAGACAGGATCGTGCGCCCTGTGGCTGATAATTCATGTCCTAAATATTTTACTTTATCCCTACACAACTGAACTTTGTTTTTACTCACTTTGTGGCCATTGTCAAAAAATAAGAAACATAATAATGCTACTGTGTCAATTATGCAGTTTTCTCGTGTGTCAGAGGCAATCAAAATGTCATCGACATACACTAATAGTTGGCTATCTGCCGGTCGAACGAAATTAGCTAAACATGCTGACATGACTTGAGAATAAATAGTTGGGCTCTCTGCGTAACCCTGCGGTAATCTGGTGAATGTATATCGTTGTCCTTTAAAGGTAAAAGCAAACCAGAATTGACTATCTGGGTGTACTGGCACAGAGAAAAATGCATTACTCATGTCAATTACTGAGAAACTATTAGAATTTTGTCTCAGCGAATTTAACAAGGTGTGTGGATCTGGAACACATGGTGCTCTTTTAATCACAGCAGCATTTACTGCCTGCAGATCTTGAATCATTCTCCACCCCACTGAGGGCGGAGCCTTTTTTACAGGAAATATGGGTGTGTTACATGGTGAATCTGGACATGGCACTATTACTCCTGCTGTTAATAAATTCTCTATTACTGGCCTGATTCCTTCAATTGCATCAGGTTTCAATGGATACTGTCTTACACATGGTCTGTATTCTGTTTTTGGTCTTATAACTACAGGTTGTGCATTTTTTATCAGTCCTACATCTGAAGGACCTGTTGTCCACAATCCTGATGGTACCAAAGAGAGAAGATCATCTTCTTCAGGACTCAACTGAAACACTCAGGATTGTGAAGTGGACACATCAATGTGTGTTCCAGCTGTCAGCACCAATGAGACATTAACTGGCACTTTATACAATTTAGTTGATGGACTGAACTCCGTTCGTGGTCCAACTCTGCTCCAATCAGTGGCTGACAAAGCTGTTATGACTGTCAGTCCCAATTCTTGCCATTCTGTCAAATTTGGTTTACAAAGTGACATATGTAATGGCATACCTGTGAATCTCAATTTTAAAACATCTTCAGTGGCACCTGTTACTGTTATGACAGCTGTTGAGTTGCCATCATGAATCAAATCAGTCATTGTCAGCTTCACAGGTGAAATATTTTTCAATTTGTTTTCATACACTGGTGTTCCTGGCAATATGCCACTATGGACCCTAAATACACTCTCAAATCTGCATCTAAACTCTGTCCATGGTTCTCCTTCTTTCTGTGTTGTCCTGGTAATTTCAGTATAATTTATTTTTGGTCCTAACACACCTTTTGCACGTGTAATCATAGCTTCCACTCTTGTTTTCAAGACTAGATCATCATGTGTCAGTGGTACGCCTTGTTGGTCTGCAGGATTCCAGTCCCCGCGTATCTGACTCCATTTAGGGCCACATGCTTTCATCCACACCTGTTGGACTTCAGGTCCATTAAGGTGGTAAGAATTTCTAATGTTTTCTATATCCTGCATAAATCCCTCAATATCGACATGTGGCGATGGTATCATGTCGACTGCTGCTTTGATATCATCAGCATTCCATGTTCGATATACGAGCATGGTTGTTCGATGTCCTGCTGTTCCTGCATGAGGATTTGGTACTTCTACCATAGGATAGGCACCTCCCTGGTCACTGTGTTCCACCATGGGAGGGGCTGTAGGCACTTTCGCTTGACTGCGTGTTTGTGGTTTTTCTGGTTTTTCTGGTTTTTCACTTTTTACCTTAGGTTTTACTGCCAAATCATACTGTGGTGGCGGTACATCGTCATCCTCTGGTAGAGGAGATAAGGGTGTTGTTGTTACCGACGATCCAGCCGGCGGTGGTTGCTGAGGCTGTTCTGGTTCTCTGTGCTGAATTATCACATCTTCTTCTGCCTTACCTACAGCTTTCTTTTTCCTTGCTTTCTCTAATCGTCGCTTCTCTGCTCCCTTCTGTCTGTTCTCTGCTTCCTCCTCCCAAAATGCCACTAAATCTGCCCCTACTTTCTGCATCTTTTTCTCATCACCTTTATGTTGCTGTTCTAACTCCTTCTTTAGCTTCTGTATACTGATCAGGTTCAGTCGTCCGTCAAAGTCATGTTTATTTATCCAGGTCTCCAATTTCTTTGTTGCTTTTGGATTTTTTTTTGCTTCCATAAATTTCCAGTCGTCAGTTGATAAATTTTCCTTATTTTTAGACGTCTTACCCCCCATTTTTATTATCCCTTGTTATAATTTGGACTTCAGACGGGGGCACACCTAGGGTGTTCTAAATCTGAAGTTTTCACACTTTCTTTGGACGTGACAATTAATTTGCCGTCGTGTGGTTGATTCCTTTCACCTCCCCGTAGGAAGCGGAATCACTTGCCTCTGCTTCCACACGCACGGTTGTCACTAACGTTGTCCAAAGTATTACACTTTCACACAGTTATTTACACTTACACAAAACACTATTTACACATAGAAACACTTTTAATAATCGTATGCGTATTCTTATGCCAGGGGAGCTCGCCCTCCCGTGAAATTTAACTAATGTCCTGCATTAGGGGACTCCGCCGTCCCTGCCAGATTTAACTGCTTTTTTACAGTGCACGTATTTCTACCCGGGATTTCCTTTACGTATTAAAACAGAGGAGTCCGTATCCTCCTTCCGGAATTTAACTACGTGCGTCCCTCGCAACCGTAGAGGAGTCCGCCCTCCTTACAGAGTTGAACTGTGTTTCATTAACAGACGATTCTGTATCATCGTTTACGGAGTTTAACTGTTTTATGTGATCACTTTTATCCCCTACCGGTACGCGTATATAAACAGAGGAGTCCGCCCTCCTTACAGAGTTTAACTGTGTTTCATTAACAGACGATTCTGTATCATCGCTTGCGGAATTTAACTGTTTTATGTGATCTGATCACCACTCACTCAGTACTGTTTACAAAGAAATTTTACTCACTGACTCGACTTCCTGTCTGTCTTCTTCGGGAAAATCTCGTCAACCAGACGATGCCAACGGTGGTCGACAATTGCAGACACGATCAATCGATCGGACCTTGGCCAAGGATTTACGTCTGGACTTGACGACCTCCGCTGGACACCTCCGGTATTGTTGAGATCCCGGACGAGCCCCCAGTCAATGTTGGGTATTTTCTCCTCCAAACATTTTTAAAACCTTTAACAAGACAAACAGAGTCAAGAAACACCAGTGAGACAGAAAGTCAAATTTTACGCGCGGAGTGCAGTCAGGCTGTACACCAAGGCTACACTAAAGTCTGGCCTGCTTTTCCGCTCTTTTTATTAAGAGACGCCCTCATCACATAAACAAAAACTTGTCCTAAGGGTGGGGGTGATGACGCAAGACAAGTTTCTTCCCGTAACATAAACGCATACGTCAATAAGTGCAGCTGTAAGGAAGAACACTTTCTTTTACACAGGTCAGCACATCTCGTTCGTCTGTTGCAGTTATCAGCTGTTCTGCATCTGCCTGAAGTGTCCTGTCCTTCACACTCCTTCACACTAAGCACCACATCACAACAGTCAAAACGTTCTCTTACTCCCAGTCGTTAGAGGCTGCGAAAACAAAGTTATATTATAATAATAAGTACATCCAGCCCTTCATTCCCAGCTCAGATTGACCCCAGAGTGCTAAAACAAGGTTGAATAACACATACATTCTCGGGGTTAGGTGCAAACAGCACAACACCGTTTTCATAAGAAAGAAGACGAAGGTACAAATGTTTAACAGTGATAACATATATATATATATATATATAAAATCCTTAACAGTCGTCTGACTACCAGAGAAATTGCAGAAGAGGTGGACATCAGCACTTTTTCGGCACATTCCACTGTTACAGGATATTTTGTAATGAAAGACGTGTGGAAGTTGGAAGTCTCACAAGACATGTTGTGACATGTCCAGCTCTTACACAATTCCTCGGATACTCACTCGACTGAAAAGCCACCGAAAGCGGTTTGAATCTTCCGAATGGTTTCCACCTGGCTGTCTCTCACAGTTTCTGGAAAAAATTGATGCAGCAAAGCTCCAAATCGTTCCACCTCGCAATGAAAATCCAACGAGGGGGGTGGACCAGTACTCACTCAAAGCCTACTCACAGGCGAATGACGCAACCGACAGGCGTGAAAAAACTCACGCATGCACACGAAGGTTCAAGGTTGGCTCATGCAAGCACACGTGATTCAAATCCATAAGGTTTTTGAAAAAAATAAAAAGGTCTGATACTTTTTGGGCAGACCTCGTATGCCGTCCATTTCTTGCATTCAAAATTCAAATATGCCATATGTGTTATGTTTCGGACGCGGTCGGAGGACCGACCCAGCGTTTGAAAGGACCCAGCATAAAATAAGCAGAGCACAGTTCAAAGGATAACAGAATTTAATAAACATAACCGTGAATGACGTGCTAAACATCTAAAAAGTCCGCGGTCTGGTGAGGTGGAAACACGGCGCGCTCTCAACAGCGCAAACGGTCCGGAGCCACAGCAATTCGGACCCAGGGACCCCGCCGACACCCCCCAGGTGGCCGCGACAAACCGAGTCTGTGAAGAAAGAAAACATGAGGTGAGTCCAACTCCACACAGAGAGACACAACTCAAAGGTGCACGCAATCAGCAAACACTTCCTGGCTTAAATCTATACATCAGCTTCTTACCTTGCAGGCACGGAACAACTCAGTTCAAATTTCCACTGCAGCAGAAGCTGATTAGACAATTAGCATAACGTGACAGCTCACTAACACAAGGTGTGAGGGACACCAAATCCAGTCATTATTTCACAAAAGTCACCAAAAACCGAATTACCTCAGGAAGTGTGCTGAAGAGCGTGAGACCTCACCCAATCCTCCTTCACAGACTGTGGCGTCAAACCTGGAGTGGTCTCTGCTTCTGTGATGGTGAGATTGTTCTCCTGACATCGATCTCACACGTCTGCTCACAAGGTCGAGTCTCTGGCAATCACACACTGTGCATTCAAGGTTTAAATGCAGCAATCTCTGATTAAGACAAAATACACCACAGCTGTGAGTCCTGATGACCTGCACATGATAACAAGCCTCAGGTGTTCAGGGTGAGGTCCTGATGCTCAGCCACTCAGTCCTGAATGCATACCACCTGGTGGGAGAAACAGAAAACAAAAACCAAGCCAGCCAAACACCCCAGCCCACAACAATATGTTGCTTGCAGTCAAAATTCAAATATGCCGTCCATTTTTTGCAGTCAAAATTGAAATATGCCATCCTTTTCTGCAATTCAAAATTCAAATATAACATTCATTTCTTGCACTCAAAAATCAAATATGCCGTGTGTTGCTTGCAGTCAAAATTCAAATATGCCATCCACTTCTTGCAGTCAAAATTCACATATGCCATCCACTTTTTGCAGTCAAAATTCACATATACCATCCACTTCTTGCATTCAAAATTCAAATATGCCGTCCATTTCTTGCAGTCGAAATTCAAATATGCTGTGTGTTGCTTGCAGTCGAAATTCAAATATGCCGTCCATTTCTTGCAGTAAAAATTCAAAAATGCTGTATGTTGCTTGCAGTAAAAATTCAAATATGCTGGCATTTTCTTGTATTCAATAGTCAAATATGCGGATTTTTTCTTACAGTCAATATTCAAATATACCGTCCATGTCTAGCATTCAAAATTCAAATATGCCTTATGTTGCTTGTACCGTATATTGCTTGCATTCAAAATTCAAATATGCCGTTCTTTTCTTGATTTCAAAATTCAAATATGGCGACCTTTTCTTGCATTCAAAATTTAAATATGCCGTCCAGTTCTTGCAGTCAATATTCAAAAATGCCGTATGTTTCTTGCATTTAAAAGTCAAATATGCCGTCCTTTTCTTGCAGTCAAAATTCAAATATGCCGTCCATTTCTTGCATTCAAAATTCAAATATGCCGTCCATTTCTTGCATTCAAAATTCAAATATGCCGTCCATTTCTTGCAGTCAAATTTCAAATATGCCGTGTGTTGCTTGCATTCAAAATTCAAATATGCCGTCCATTTCTTGAAGTCAAAATTCAAATATGCCGGGTGTTGCTTGCATTCAAAATTCAAATATGCCATATGTTGCTTGCAGTCAAAATTCAAATATGCCGTCCATTTTTTGCAGTCAAAATTGAAATATGACATTCTTTTCTTACAGTCAAAATTCAAATATGCCGTCCATTTCTTGCAGTCAAAATGAAAATATGCCGTATGTTGCTTGCAGTCAAAATTATACTTGACCATCTACAGCTTCCAAAGAAAATCAAAAATCAACTCAGTTGATTTGCATAAAATTTTGGACTCGCCTTTTGATCCTTGAAAACAAAATTCAAGTTCATCACCTTCTGGATGCAGCAATATGTACATAGATGATTAATTTACAAACATCATAACTGCAGCATTACACTGCAAGAGTTTAAAATTTACAGCTAAATGGACGGCGATATACACACCTGTGATGAGAGCTGAACAAATGTTCACCTTACCTGCATTAATCTCACCTATATTGAAATGCCACACTGATGTACATATGGACAGCAGAACTGAAGAATGAACATGAAAACCCTGATTACAAATTAAAACAGACACTACAAAGAGCAATTAAAGGGTGATTTTAGTTGGCCCCAACCACACCAACTAAAGTGAGGCTCAACCATTGTGCACAGCCCCTCCTGAGACAAAAGACAGTAACAGAGTGTGAATGTGAATGTGCTTATAACTAAGTTATTAATTTACAGGCATCCTATTAGCACTAGGAACATATATACGAGTATTTTGCAGATGATTATTATAATCATCCAAAGATCACTATCAACATATTTTTGCAGATTATTAATATAAAGGCATCCCATTATCATGATTAATTAATATATGCCAGGCTACTATTATGCTAACAACCTATCTAAGGACATGCTATCTGTCTGAATGAACAACATGTCTTATGAAGTGGAAACTGTCCGTCTGTTGCTTGCAGTCAAAATTCAAATATGCCGTCCATTTCTTGCAGTCAAAATTCAGATATGCTGTGTGTTGCTTGCAGTCAAAATTCAAATATGCCGCAAGAAGGGTTACTTACTTTATATCATTCTCTGATGGTACCATATATGACATATTGTGTTGAGTCATGGGGAAACACAAATCAAACACCAATCCAATATTCCTTTTGCAAAAACGAGCCATACGAATCATCTGCAATAAACATTATCGTGAACCAACTCATTCTCTATTTGTGTCTTTAAATTTATTAAAATTCATAGATTTGGTCGATTACATTACAATTCAAACTTTGATTTGAGCGAAAAACCAAGCCTTACCGAGACATGTCCAGAGTCTGTTCAGATTGAGGGAATCCAGATATTGTTTAAGAGTTTGTGCAATTTTTATGAAACCACCAGTAAGAACAAATGCAAAGGGTTTTTGTGTGTCTGTGGTTGGGTGAAGAAATGGAATGAATGTTCATCAGAGGTTAGAATGAGTGGTACCTTAGTAAGATTTAAGAAACTACTCAAAAAGAACATCATGTCTAGGTATCATAAAGAAGCAAATATAATTTGATTTATAGGGAATGTTCAATTTATAAGTGGGACTTATTGTATATTTGAATGTGTGGGTATGTGTATGCGTATGTATGTGTTGTGAAAGTGTAGGTACACGGACCCACAACAGGGGGCGTAATGAACGGACAATGGAGAAAGGTGAATAACAAGTTTTACTGTTGTGAAACGAGCACAACGAATACAACAATTAACAATTTGGGGTCGAATCCGCTGGTGTCGTGTGGGCAGGCTCGAAGGTAGGAGACGTCCGTCTCAGTCGAACCGGAACCACCCAGATCTCCTCTGCCACCGAACCCTGGAAATACTGGAACCGCCAAGTCCCGAATTCCCAGGTGGCCACTGCCTCCGCTCGTCGGATCCGGTACTGCTGGCGGGAGAGAGCAACAACACACAGGTGTGGATGCGACAGCACCCAGTAACGGAGAGGGGAAGTGCCGCCGCCACCTCTTGTCAATATATAACAGGAAGGTGAGTACTTATCCAAGCAATTTAGCTATCAGTAGTCAGCAGTCCTGAAAAGGTTTAACAAGTTTTAGCTGGTTATTCAGAATATGAATGCAGAGAACGTTACCTCAGTCTTAAGGCGATATCTCGGCACTGAGGTGGAGACGCCGTCCTGATGATATACCCCCGGGCTGAGTGGAGTCAGCTGTGTCCAGTAATGGGTGACAGCTGTCACCCTGACTGCTCTCGTACGGCGGCGGCGCCCTCTGGTGCCTGGAGCCCGCACTCCAGGCAGGGCGCCCTCTGGTGGTGGTGGGCCAGCAGTACCTCCTCTTCAGCGGCCCACACAACAGGACCCCCCCCCTCAACGGGCGCCTCCTGGCGCACGACCGGGCTTGTCCGGATGGCGACGGTAGAAGTCAGCCAGGAGGGCCGGGTCCAGGATGAAGCCCTTCTTCACCCAGGAGCGTTCTTCGGGGCCGTACCCCTCCCAGTCCACCAGGTACTGAAAACCCCGGCCCATTCGACGGACGTCGAGGAGCCGGCGCACGGTCCAAGCCGGTTCCCCGTCGATGATCCGGGCAGGAGGTGGTGCCGGACCCGGGGTGCAGAGGGGTGAGGTGTGATGGGGTTTTATCCGGGAGACATGAAAAACTGGATGAATCCGCAGCGAGGCCGGAAGCTGGAGCCTCACTGCGGTGGGATTGATGACTTTGAGGATTGTGAAGGGACCAATGTATCGTTCTTGGAGTTTGGGGGAGTCCACTTGAAGGGGAATGTCCTTGGTGGACAACCACACTTCCTGCCCAGGACGATACTTGGGGGCCAGGGCCCGCCGCCGGTCTGCATGTTTCTTCGCCCTCGTCCGGGCCTTCAACAAAGCAGAGCGGGCGGCACGCCACACCCGACGGCACTTCCGTAGGTGGGCCTGGACCGAGGGCACACCGACCTCTCCCTCGACCACCGGAAACAAGGGGGGCTGATACCCCAAGCACACCTCAAACGGGGAGAGGCCGGTGGCTGATGACACTTGGCTGTTGTGGGCGTACTCGATCCAGGCCAGGTGGGTACTCCAGGCCGTCGGGTGCGCGGCTGTCACACAGCGAAGTGTCTGCTCCAGTTCCTGATTTGCCCGCTCTGCCTGCCCGTTGGTCTGGGGGTGGTACCCAGACGAGAGGCTGACCGTGGCCCCCAGTTCCCGGCAGAAGCTCCTCCAGACGTGCGAGGTGAACTGGGGACCGCGATCGGAGACGATGTCTGATGGTATTCCATGCAGACGGACGACGTGGTGGACCAGGAGGTCCGCTGTCTCCTGGGCCGTTGGGAGCTTCGGGAGGGCCACGAAGTGGGCCGCCTTGGAGAAACGGTCCACTATCGTGAAGACGACGGTGTTTCCCTGGGACGGCGGGAGACCCGTGACGAAGTCCAGGCCGATGTGGGACCAGGGGCGATGAGGCACGGGCAGTGGCTGTAGCAGCCCTGAGGTCTTTCGGTGGTCTGCCTTGCCCCTGGCACAGGTGGTACAGGCCTGGACGTAGTCCCGGACGTCGGCCTCCAGGGACGCCCACCAGAAGCGTTGCCGGACGACTGCCACGGTCCTTTGCACCCCAGGGTGACAGGAGAGCTTAGAACCGTGACAGAAGTCCAGGACTGCAGCCCTAGCCTCTGGTGGGACATATAGTCTGTTCTTTGGTCCGTGTCCGGGGTCCGGGTCACGGGTCAGGGCGTCCCGGACGGTCTTCTCCACGTCCCAGGTGAGGGCGGCCACGATAGCGGACTCCGGGATGATGGGATCCGGGGGATCCGACGGTTCCGTTTTGACTTCGTCTTCATGCACCCGGGACAATGCATCCGATCTTTGATTCTTGGTCCCGGGACGGTAGGTAATCCGGAAGTCAAAACGGCCAAAGAACAGTGACCAGCGGGCTTGCCTGGGGTTCAGCCGCTTGGCGGTCCTGATGTACTCCAGGTTCCGATGGTCAGTGAAAACCGTGAATGGCACGGCTGTTCCCTCCAACAGATGTCTCCACTCTTCGAGGGCCTCTTTCACAGCTAGGAGTTCCCGATTGCCGACGTCATAGTTCCGTTCAGCGGGGGTCAACCTGCGGGAAAAATAGGCACACGGGTGAAGGACCTTATCGGTCTTCCCGCTCTGGGAGAGCACCGCTCCTATCCCTGAGTCCGAGGCATCCACTTCAACCACTAACTGGCGGCTAGGATCGGGCTGCACCAGAACTGGTGCAGACGAAAAGCGCCGTTTCAACTCCTTGAACGCGGCTTCGCACCGATCCGACCAGGTGAAGGGGACTTTTGGAGAGCTCAGGGCTGTCAGGGGGCTAACTACCTGACTGTAGCCCTTAATGAACCTCCTGTAGAAATTAGCAAAGCCGAGGAACTGTTGCAGCTTCCTACGGCTTGTGGGTTGGGGCCAATCTCTCACCGCCGCAACCTTGGCCGGATCAGGGGCGACGGAGTTAGAGGAGATGATAAACCCCAGGAAGGACAAAGAAGTGCGGTGGAATTCACACTTCTCGCCCTTCACAAACTGGCGGTTCTCCAACAACCGCTGCAGGACCTGACGGACATGCCGGACATGAGTCTCAGGATCCGGGGAAAAGATGAGTATATCGTCTAGATACACGAAGACGAACCGGTGCAGGAAGTCCCGCAAGACATCGTTTACCAACGCTTGGAAAGTCGCGGGAGCATTAGTGAGACCGAACGGCATGACCAGGTACTCAAAATGACCTAAGGGGGTGTTAAATGCCGTCTTCCATTCGTCTCCCTTCCGGATCCGAACCAAATGATACGCATTCCTAAGATCCAGCTTGGTGAAGATTTTGGCTCCATGCAAGGGGGTGAACACTGAATCCAACAAGGGCAACGGGTATCGGTTGCGAACCGTGATTTCGTTCAACCCCCTGTAATCAATGCATGGACGAAGCCCGCCATCTTTTTTACCCACAAAAAAGAAATCTGCACCCATCGGAGAGGTGGAATTCCGGATCAACCCGGCAGCTAATGAGTCCCGGATGTAGGTCTCCATTGATTCACGCTCTGGCCGTGAGAGGTTGTACAGCCTACTGGACGGGAACTCACTGCCTGGAACCAAATCAATGGCACAATCATACGGGCGGTGGGGAGGAAGCGTGAGAGCCAGATCCTTGCTGAACACGTCAGCGAGGTCATGGTACTCCGCCGGCACCGCCTTCAGATTGGGCGGGACTCGGACCTCCTCCTTAGCTTGGGAGCCGGGAGGAACCGAGGAACCTAGACACTCCCGATGGCAGGTTTCGCTCCACTGAACCACTACCCCGGACGGCCAATCGATCCGGGGATTGTGCTTTAGCATCCAGGGAAAACCCAAAACCACACGGGAGGTGGCCTGAGTCACAAAGAACTCGATCACCTCCCGGTGGTTACCTGACACCACCAGAGTTACTGGTGGTGTCTTATGCGTGATTGGTGGGAGTAGGGAGCCATCTAGCGCCCAAACCTGCACAGGCGAGGTAAGAGCCACCAGAGGGAGCCCTATCTCCCTGGCCCATCTACTGTCAAGCAGATTCCCCTCAGAGCCCGTGTCCACCAGTGCTGGGGCCTTCAGGGTTGAATCCTCAAACAGGATCGTGACTGGGAGTCGTGTAGCAATGTGGGTGTGTCCCACGTGAATGTTTTGGCCCACCCCTGGCCCAGTCTCTAGGGGCGGGCGTTTGGCGTTTGACCGCTCGGGGCAGTCTCTCACATGGTGCTCTATTGAACCACAAACAAGACACGCTCCATGGGTCCATCTCCTCTGTGCATCTGGTGCCCTAAATGTTGCCCTACTCGTGTCCCTAGCTTCGTCAGTAGGGGGAGCTGTGACCCCACGGAGCGCAGGGGCTGTGGAGCGTGGGGAAGGCGGAGCTCGATCGGAACCGGAAGGGAGAGGGACGACGCGTGCCTGGCCACGCCCTTCACCTCGTTCCCGACGGCGTTCTTCTAACCGGTTGTCGAGTCGTATGACCAGATCGATGAGCCCGTCTAAGTCCCGCGGTTCGTCCTTCGCCACCAGGTGCTCTTTTAGGACCAATGACAGTCCGTTTACAAAGGCGGCGCGGAGGGCAGTGCTATTCCAGCCGGATCTCGCCGCCGCGATGCGGAAGGCGACTGCATAGGCAGCTGCGCTCCGACGCCCCTGTCTCATTGACAGTAGCGCGGTTGAAGCGGACTCTCCTCTGTTGGGATGGTCGAACACCGTTCTGAGCTCCCGTACAAACCCAACGTATGTATGAAGGAGACGTGAGTTCTGCTCCCAGAGCGCTGTAGCCCAAGCGCGTGCCTCCCCGCGAAGCAGATTTATTACATAAGCTACTTTGCTAGCATCAGTCGCGTACATCACGGGACGCTGTGCGAAGACGAGCGAACACTGCATCAGAAAATCCGCGCACGTCTCCACACAGCCTCCGTACGGTTCTGGAGGGCTTATGTATGCTTCTGGGGACGGAGGAAGGGACCGTTGAACGACCAGTGGAACGTCACTTTCACGCGCAGGGTCCTCGGGAGGGAGAGCCGCAGCGGCGCCCGAAGGGCGCGCCTCCACTTGTGCGGCGAGAGCCTCCACCCTGCGGTTTAGGAGAACGTGCTGCTCGGTCATTAAATCGATCCGAGAGGTGAAAGCGGTGAGGATCCGCTGCAACTCACCGATTACCCCTCCCGAAGCCGCCGACGCGCCTTGGTCTTCCATTGGCCGTTCAACAGCCGGTTGACGCCCCTCGGGGTCCATGACGCTGGCCGAGATATCCTGTTGTGAAAGTGTAGGTACACGGACCCACAACAGGGGGCGTAATGAACGGACAATGGAGAAAGGTGAATAACAAGTTTTACTGTTGTGAAACGAGCACAACGAATACAACAATTAACAATTTGGGGTCGAATCCGCTGGTGTCGTGTGGGCAGGCTCGAAGGTAGGAGACGTCCGTCTCAGTCGAACCGGAACCACCCAGATCTCCTCTGCCACCGAACCCTGGAAATACTGGAACCGCCAAGTCCCGAATTCCCAGGTGGCCACTGCCTCCGCTCGTCGGATCCAGTACTGCTGGCGGGAGAGAGCAACAACACACAGGTGTGGATGCGACAGCACCCAGTAACGGAGAGGGGAAGAGCCGCCTCCACCTCTTGTCAATATATAACAGGAAGGTGAGTACTTATCCAAGCAATTTAGCTATCAGTAGTCAGCAGTCCTGAAAAGGTTTAACAAGTTTTAGCTGGTTATTCAGAATATGAATGCAGAGAACGTTACCTCAGTCTTAAGGCGATATCTCGGCACTGAGGTGGAGACGCCGTCCTGATGATATACCCCCGGGCTGAGTGGAGTCAGCTGTGTCCAGTAATGGGTGACAGCTGTCACCCTGACTGCTCTCGTACGGCGGCGGCGCCCTCTGGTGCCTGGAGCCCGCACTCCAGGCAGGGCGCCCTCTGGTGGTGGTGGGCCAGCAGTACCTCCTCTTCAGCGGCCCACACAACAGTATGTATATGTGTGTGTATGTGTTAATGTATATCTGTATATGTATGTATGTATATGTATATATATATGTGTATATGTATATAAGAGACCGTGTACGAGGGCTGTCAATAAAGTAACGGTCCTTTTTATTTTTTTCAAAAACTATATGGATTTCATTCATATGTTTTTACGTCAGACATGCGGTGCGGCGGCACAGGAAAAACACCTCCGTGTTGATAACCATTTGTAAAATCCAGGCGGCATTTGATGGCTTTCAGTGGAGTGAGTATATGAGAAATTGTTTAACAGGCAGGACATGTTCCAACTTGTCCTTAAGGCTTTCAACAGAGGTGTTTTTCCTGTGGCGGAGCGTCGCGTCGGCTGCGTCCCGACGCGCGGACCCGTCCGCACGTCTTTCATTAAAAAAATCTCCTTTAACAGTGGAATATCCGGATAAAATGCTGAAACCGACTTCTTCTGAAACTTCTCTGTTCTCTCACGACGTCCTGGATCAATAGAACCTGAAATGTGGAGGTTTTCAGCTTGAACAGGCTGACGACGGTGGCTGAGAGCGCTGAGCGACGTCTCGCACCGTGGGAAGTCCTTAAAGCGACAGAATCACCTCAAAATCTCTCATCAGCCATTAAAATTTTCACTGAAAACCAGCTTAATTTTTCGAACCGTGTCCACTTCAATGTGTCTCACAGGTTTAGAAAAAATTTTGATCAAACAAAGCGCCAGTCTCTCAGCAACTTCTCAGACAAAGGAATTCCGACGAGGGGCTGGACGACTCCTCCCACAAGGAGTGCTCACAGGCAAATGATGTCACCGACAGGCGTGGAAAAACTCACGCATGCGCACGAGGATTCAAGCATGTCTGACGTAAAAACATATGAATGAAATCCATATAGTTTTTGAAAAAAATAAAAAGGACCGTAACTTTATTGACAGCCCTCGTATATGTACGAGGGTAGGCTGAAAAGTTCTAAGGCTCACTATAATGCAGTTAATGCATTACTCCTTCATGGGGAGCCTTAGAACCATCCAGTATGATAATAAACAGAAATGGGCTTAGTCCCGATCCTTGATGGAGACCCACTCCCATGTTGAACTCCTCAGTACTTACATATTTGGTCCTAACTATTATTCTTGCCCCATGGTAGGCTGTCATCACCATTTGTACCAGTTTCTCCGGGACCTGTCGTTTTCTGAGGCACCAATATACCAGCTCCCTCGGGACCCGGTCATAGGCTTTTTCCAGGTCCACAAAGGTATAGAAGAGCTCTTTGTTCGCTTCTAGATGTTTTTCCTGTAGCTGCTTGATGATAAAAACTGCATCTGTGGTCCCTTTTCCTGGGCTAAAGCCAAATTGCATGTCATCTATGTTTATTAGCATGCGGAGTCTTCTATCTATGATCTTCTCCAGAATCTTCATTACTTGCTCTAGCAGCTTGATGCCTCTGTAGTTTCCACAGTCTAGAGGATCTCCCTTTTTCTTATAGATTGTGACCAATTCACTGAGCTCCCAGTCTGATGGCATTTCTTCTTCAGACAAACTTTCTGAAGTAATGACGTCACCATTTTCACCCCATCTTCTCCTAGGTGTTTAAGTAGGTCAATGGGTAGCCTTGCCATTTTTCATCTTCTTTATGGCCTCTCTCCACCTCTCCTTAATTTTCTCCTCGTCTGTTAGTAGCACACCGTCTTTATTCTTGATGCCTGCAACTTCTCCAACGTCTTATCTGGTTCTAGCCCGTTGTTTTGCCACCTTGTATATCTTCTTCTCTCCCTCCTTTGTTTCCAAGTTGTCATACCAGTCTTTCCACACTTCCTTCTTTGCTTTTGCTACTGCTCTCTTTGCTTCTCTCTTTGACTCCTTGTATGCATTTCTCCTGTCATCTCCTCCTGATCTCTGCCAGGACTTGTATGCTTCCTTTTTGTTCTTTATTGTTTCCTGTACTTCCTTGCTCCACCACCATGTTTCTCTTCCTTGATGTTTTCCTCCCTTGGTCATTCCACAGACTTCCTCAGCTGCTTCCAGAGCTGCTCTCTTCATTGACTCCCACTTCTCCTGTATGGGTAGTGAGCCTTCCTGGTAGTTCTCTTTGCCATGCCATGTGTTGCTTGCATTCAAAATTCAAATATGCCGTCCATTTCTTTCAGTCTAAATTCAAATATGCCGTGTGTTGCTTGCAGTCAAAATTCAAATATGCCGTATGTTGCTTGCAGTCAAAATTCAAAAATGCCGTTCTTTATTTGCTTTCAAAATTCACAAATGCCATCCACTTCTTGCAGTCAAAATTCAAATATCAGGGAGACAGACACCCTCTCTACTTTTAAGATTAGGCTTAAAACTTTCCTTTTTGCTAAAGCTTATAGTTAGGGCTGGATCAGGTGACCCTGAACCATCCCTTAGTTATGCTGCTATAGACTTAGACTGCTGGGGGGTTCCCATGATGCACTGAGTGTTTCTTTCTCCTTTTGCTCTGTATGCACCACTCTGCATTTAATCATTAGTGATTGATCTCTGCTCCCCTCCACAGCATGTCTTTTTCCTGGTTCTCTCCCTCAGCCCCAACCAGTCCCAGCAGAAGACTGCCCCTCCCTGAGCCTGGTTCTGCTGGAGGTTTCTTCCTGTTAAAAGGGAGTTTTTCCTTCCCACAGTTGCCAAGTGCTTGCTCGTTTTGACCATTGGGGTTTTTACGTAATTATTGTATGGCCTTGCCTTACAATATAAAGCGCCTTGGGGCAACTGTTTGTTGTCATTTGGCGCTATATAAATAAAATTGATTGATTGAAATATGCTGTTCTTTTCTTGCATTCAAAATTCAAATATTATGTCCATTTCTTGCATTCAAAATTCAAATATTATGTCCATTTCTTGCATTCAAAATTCAAATATGCTGTCCATTTCTTGCAGTCAAAATTGAAATATCCCGTCCTTTTCTTACATTCAATATTCAAATATGCCGTGTGTTGCTTCCAGTAAAAATTCAAATATGCCGTGTGTTGCTTGCAGTCAAAATTCAAATATGCCATATTATGCTTGCAGTCAGAATTCAAATATGCCATTCTTTTCTTGCATTCAAAAATCAAATATGCCGTCCATTTCTTGCAGTCAAAATTTAAATATGCCGTGTGTTGCTTGCAGTCAAAATTCAAATATGCCATATGTTGCTTGCAGTCAAAATTCAAATATGCCGTCCACTTCTTGCAGTCAAAATTCAAATATGCCATCCATTTCTTGCATTCAAAATTCAAATATGCCATCCTTTTCTTGAAGTCAAAATTGAAATATGCCGTCCTTTTCTTGAAGTCAAAATTCAAATATGCCGTCCTTTTCTTGCATTCAAAATTCAAATATGCCGTATGTTACTTGCAGTCAAAATTCAAATATGCCGTATGTTGCCTGTAGTCAAAATTAAAATATGTCGGCTATTTCTTGCAGTCAAAATTCAAATATGCCATCTATTTCTTGCATTCAAAATTCAAATATGCCGTTATTTTCTTGCATTCAAAATTCAAATATGCCGTTATTTTCTTGCATTCAAAATTCAAATATGCCCTCTGTTGCTTGCAGCCAGAATTCAAATATGCCATCCTTTTCTTGCATTTAATTTTCAAATATGCCGTCCTTTTATTACAGCCAAAACAGAATGATGCTGTCTTTTGCTTGCACTCAAAATTGAAATATGCCATCTGTTGCTTGCAGTCAACATTCAAATATGGCGTCCTTTTCTTGCATTCAAAATTCAAATATGCCATCCTTTTCTTGCATTCAAAATTCAAATATGCCGTCTGTTGATTGCAGTCAAATTTCAAATAAGCCTGCAGTCTTTTGCAGTCAAAACTGAATAATTCCGTTCTTTTCTTGCATTCAAAATTCAAATATGCCGCATGTTGCTTGCAGTCAAAATTCAAATATGCCGTTCTTTTCTTGCATTCAAAATTCAAATATGCCGTCTGTTGATTGCAGTCAAATTTCAAATAAGCCTGCAGTCTTTTGCAGTCAAAACTGAATAATTCCGTTCTTTTCTTGCATTCAAAATTCAAATATGCCGCATGTTGCTTGCAGTCAAAATTCAAATATGCCGTTCTTTTCTCGCATTCAAAATTCAAATTTGCAGTCCATTTCTTGCAGTTAAAATTCAAATTTGCCGTGTGTTGCTTGCAGTCAAAATTCAAGTATGCCGCATGTTGCTTGCAGTCAAAATTCAAATATTCCACCTGTTGCTTGCAGTCAAAATTCAAATATGCTGTCCTTTTCTTGCATTCAAAATTCAAATATGCTGTTCTTTTCTTGCATTCAAAATTCAAATATGCCGGCCATTCCTTGCTGTCAAAATTCAAATATGCCATCCTTTTCTTGCATTTAAAATTCAAATATGACGTGTGTTGTTTGGAGTCAAAATTCAAATATGCCGTGTGTTGCTTGCATTCAAAATTTAAATATGATGTGTGTTGCTTGCAATCAAAATTCAAATATGCCGTCTGTTGCTTGCAGTCAAAATTCAAATAGTCAAAATTCAAATATGCCGTATGTTGCTTGCATTTAATAGTCAAATATGCCATCCTTTTCTTGAATTTAATATTCAAATATGCCGTCCTTTTTGTTGCGTGGGCCGCTGAAGAGGAGTTACTGCTGGCCCACCACCAGAGGGCGCCCTGCCTGAAGTGCGGGCTTCAGGCATGAGAGGGCGCCGGAGCAACCGGGAGTGACAGCTGTCACTCATCAACAGCACCAGCTGTCACTCATCATCACCAGCACCATAAAAGCCGGGCAGCAACTCCACCTCGCTGCCGAGATATCATCTACCGCTTAGGTAATATTCTCTGCAATATCTAAACTGTGACTTACGTCTGATCTGTTTGCAGCCGTTGTCCTGTGGTGCACTTTCAGCTGGGTTGGCGGTCAGTGAGAGAAGCGACGTCTTCGCCTCTCACTCCATCCAGATAAGTGGTAACAGGAGCTACTAGTGTGTTCCTACTTCGGAGGTGGAGGTGCTCCCTCCCGCAGGAACTGTATCAGTGTCTGAGGATTTACTGGGTGTGTATCCACACACCCACCATTAACTGTCTCTGCTTCCTGCCAGCAGTACCAGGTCTGACAGCTGGAGACGGTGGCCACCAGGGGACCCAGGACTTGGAGGCTCCTATGTTCTTCAGATCCATTGGCGGTGGAAGCCGTGTGGGGACCCGGCTCTTCTCTGGACAGACGTCTTCTATCCTCGAGCCTGCCCACATGTCACTTTTCGTATAATTGACTGTCATTATCAAACTGCATTTGTCTGTATTCCGTTGTGCACAATTCACAACATAAAATTGTTATATTTTGGCTTATCCATTGTCCGTTCATTTACGCCCCCTGTTGTGGGTCCGTGTCACTACACTTTCCCAACACTTTTCTTGCATTTAATACTCAAATATGCCGTCCTTTTCTTGCATTTAATACTCAAATATGCCGTCCTTTCTTTTTCTTGCAGTCAAAATTCAAATATGCCATCCTTTTCTTTCATTCAAAATTCAAATATACCGTCCATTTCTTGCAGTCAATTCAAATATGCCATCCTTTTCTTTCATTCAAAATTCAAATATACCGTCTAATTCTTGCAGTCAAAATTCAAATATGCTGTGTGTTGCTTGCAGTCAAAATTCAAATATGCCATGTGTTGCTTGCAGTCAAAATTCAAATATGCCATATGTTGCTTGCAGTCAAAATTCAAATATGCCTTCCATTTCTTGCAGTCACAATTCACATAAGCGCTATGCTGCTTGCAGTCAAAATTCAAATAAGCCCGCAGTCTTCTGCAGTCAAAACTGAATAATGCTGTTCTTTTCTTGCATTCAAAATTCAAATATGCCGCATGTTGCTTGTAGTCAAAACTCAAATATGCCGTTCTTTTCTTGCATTCAAAATTCAAATATGCCGTGTGTCGCTTGCAGTCAAAATTCAAATATGCTGTGTGTTGCTTGCAGTCAAAATTCAAATATGCCGTATGTTGCTTGCAGTCAAAATTCAAATATGCCGTTTGTTGCATGTAGTCAAAATTCAAATATGCCGTTCTTTTCTTGTTGTCAAAATTATACTTCATCTGCAGCTTCCAAAGAAAATCAAAAATCAACATCTGTTGATTTGCATAAAATTTTAGACTCGCCTTTTGATCTTTGAAGACAAAATTCAAGTTCATCACCTTCTGGATGGAGCAAAACTGAAATATTCCACCTGTTGCTTGCATTCAAAATTCAAATATGCTGTCTTTATCTTCCATTCAAAATTCAAATATGCTGTTCTTTTCTTGCATTCAAAATTCAAATATGCCAGCCATTCCTTGCTGTCAAAATTCAAATATACCATCCTTTTCTTGCATTTAATTTTGCCGTCCATTTCTTGCAGTCAAAATTCAAATATGCCGTGTGTTGCTTGGATTCAAAATTCAAATATGCCGTTCTTTTCTTGCAGTCAAAATTCAAATATGCCATGTGTGGCTTGCAATCAAAATTCAAATATGCCGTGTTGCTTGCAATCAAAATTCAAAAATGCCGTTGTTTATTGCTTTTAAAATTCACATATGCCGTCCACTTCTTGCAGTCAAAATTCAAATATGCCATGTGTAGCTTGCAGTCAAAATTCAAATATACCGTTCTTTTCTTGCATTCAAAATTCAAATATTACGTCCATTTCTTGCATTCAAAATTCAAATATGCAGTCCATTTCTTGCAGTCAAAATTGAAATATCCTGTCCTTTTCTTACATTCAATATTCAAATATGTCGTGTGTTTCTTCCAGTCAAAATTCAAATATGCCGTGTGTTGCTTGCAGTCAAAATTCAAATATGCCATATGTTGCTTGCAGTCAAAATTCAAATATGCCATTATTTTCTTGCATTCAAAAATCAAATATGCTGTCCATTTCTTGCAGTCAAAATTTAAATATGCTGTGTGTTGCTTGCAGTCAAAATTCAAATATGCCGATATTGCTTGCAGTAAAAATTAAAATATGCCGTCTAATTCTTGCAGTCAAAATTCAAATATGCCGTCCTTTTCTTGCAGTCAAAATTGAAATATGCCGTCCATTTCTTGCATTCAAAATTCAAATATGCCGTATGTTGCTTGCAGTCAAAATTCAAATATGACGTATGTTGCCTGCAGTCAAAATTCAAATATGCCGGCTATTTCTTGCAGTCAAAATTCAAATATGCCATGTATTTCTTGCATTCAAAATTCAAATATGCCGTTCTTTTCTCACATTCAAAATTCAAATATGCCCTTTGTTGCTTGCAGCCAAAATTCAAATATGCCATCCTTTTCTTGCATTTAATTTTCAAATATGCCGTCCTTTTATTACAGCCAAAACAGAATGATGCTGGCTTTTGATTGCACTCAAAATTGAAATATGCCATCTGTTGCTTGCAGTCAACATTCAAATATGCAACCCTTTTCTTGCATTCAAAATTCAAATATGCCATCCTTTTCTTGCATTCAAAATTCACATATGCCGTCTGTTGATTGCAGTCAAATTTCAAATAAGCCCGCAGTCTTTTGCAGTCAAAGCTGAATAATTCCGTTCTTTTCTTGCATTCAAAATTCAAATATGCCGCATGTTGATTGCAGTCAAAATTCAAATTGCCGTTCTTTTCTTGCATTCAAAATTCAAATATGCAGTCCAATTCTTGCAGTCAAAATTCAAATTTGCCGTGTGTTGCTTGCAGTCAAAATTCAAATATTCCACCTGTTGCTTGCAGTCAAAATTCAAATATGCTGTACTTTTTTGCATTCAAAATTCAAATATGCCGTTCTTTTCTTGCATTCAAAATTCAAATATGCCAGCCATTCCTTGATGTCAAAAATTCAAATATGCCATCCTTTTCTTGCATTTAAAATTAAAATATGCTGTGTGTTGCTTGGAGTCAAAATTCAAATATGCCATTCTTTTCTTGCAGTCAAAACTCAAATATGCCTTGTGTTGCTTGGATTCAAAATTCAAATATGCCGTTCTTTTCTTGCAGTCAAAATTCAAATAGTCAAAATTCAAATATGTCGTCTGTTGCTTGCAGTCAAAATTCAAATATGCCGTATGTTGCTTGCATTTAATAGTCAAATATGCCATCCTTTTCTTGCATTTAATACTCAAATATGCCATCCTTTTCTTGCATTTAATACTCAAATATGCCGTCCTTTTCTTGCAGTCAAATTCAAATATGCAGTCCTTTTTTTCATTCAAAATTCAAATATGCCGTCCATTTCTTGCAGTCAAAATTAAAATATGCCATGTGTTGCTTGCAGTCAAAATTCAAATATACCATGTGTTGCTTGCAGTCAAAATTCAAATATGCCGTCCATTTCTTGCAGTCAAAATTCACATAGGCCCTATGTTGCTTGCAGTCAAAATTCAAATAAGCGCGCAGTCTTTTGCAGTCAAAACTGAATAATGCCGTTCTTTTCTTGCATTCAAAATTCAAATATGCAGCATGTTGCTTGTAGTCAAAACTCAAATATGCCGTTCTTTTCTTGCAGTCAAAATTCAAATATGCCATTTGTTGCTTGAAGTCAAAATTCAAATATGCTGTGTGTTGCTTGCAGTCAAAATTCAAATATGCCGTATGCTGCTTGCAGTCAAAATTCAAATATGCCGTTTGTTGCATGTAGTCAAAATTCAAATATGCCGTTCTTTTCTTGCAGTCAAAATTCAAATATGCCCTCCATTTCTTGCAGTCAAAATTCAAATATGCTGTATGTTGCTTGCAGTTAAAATTCAAATATGCCATTCTTTTCTTGTAGTCAAAATTATACTTCACCATCTGCAGCTTCCAAAGAAAATCAAAAATCAACATCTGTTGATTTGCATAAAATTTTGGACTCGCCTTTTGATCCTTGAAGACAAAATTCAAGTTCATCACCTTCTGGATGCAGCAAAACTGAAATATTCCGCCTGTTGCTTGCATTCAAAATTCAAATATGCCGTTCTTTTCTTGCATTCAAAATTCAAATATTACGTCCATTTCTTGCAGTCAAAATTTAAATATCCCGTCCGTTTCTTACATTCAATATTCAAATATGCTGTGTGTTGCTTCCAGTCAAAATTCAAATATAACATATGTTGCTTGCAGTCAAAATTCAAATATGCCATTCTTTTCTTGCATTAAAAAATCAAATATGCCGTCCATTTCTTGCAGTCAAAATTTAAATATGCTGTGTGTTGCTTGCAGTCAAAATTCAAATATGCCGATATTGATTACAGTAAAAATGCAAATATGCCGTCCATTTCTTACAGTCAAAATTCAAATATGCCGTCCTTTTCTTGCAGTCGAAATTGAAATATGCCATCCTTTTCTTGCATTCAAAATTCAAATATGCCGTCCATTTCTTGCGGTCCAAATTCAAATATGCCGTATGTTGCTTGCATTCAAAATTCAAATATGCCGTATGTTGCCAAAAGTCAAAATTCAAATATGCTGTCTGTTCGATTGCAGACAAAATTCACATAAAATATATTCAAATAAATATATATATATATTCAAATAAATATCCATGTGGTGATTGCAGTCAAAATTCAATATGCCGTGCTTTTCTTGCAGTAAAAATTGAAATATGCCATCTGTTGCTTGCATTCAAAATTCAAATAAGCCGTCCTTTTCTTGCAGTCAAAATTCAAATAAGCCGTCTGTTGCTTGCAGTCAAAATTCAAATATACCGTCTGTTGCTTGCAGTCAAAATTCAAATAACCCTTCCTTTTCTTGCAGTCAAAATTCAAATAAGCCGTCTGTTGCTTGCAGTCAAAATTCAAATAACCCGTCCTTTTCTTGCACTCAAAATTGAAATATGCCGTCCTTTTCTTGCAGTCAAAATTGAAATATGCCATCTGTTGCTTCCATTCAAAATTCAAATAAGCCGTCCTTTTCTTGCAGTCAAAATTCAAATAAGCCGTCTGTTGCTTGCAGTCAAAATTCAATATGCCGTCCTTTTCTTGCAGTCAAAATTGAAATATGCCATCTGTTGCTTGCATTCAAAATTCAAACAAGCCGTCCATTTCTTGCATTCAAAATTAAAATAAGCCGTCTGTTGCTTGCAGTCAAAACTCAAATAAGCCGTCCTTTTCTTGGAGCCAAAATTCAAATAAGTCACCTGTTGATTGCAGTCAGTAAGAAGTCAGATATATGTTTTCACGACAGGATACATGCATTTCAGACACTCTGTTCAGGCTCCACAGACAACAGCATTAAACTCTAGTGCCTAAAACTCTTGTGAATATATTCTCTGGGTTTATAGACGTTGTTATTGTATTTGCATTTGTTAAAGTCCACACATCCTAAGTGTAGCAGACACAGATTATCACAGATTATTATATATATTATTTTATATATATATATATATATATATATATATATATATATATATATATATACGTTGAGGAATAATAAGTACAGTTTTGCAAGTTCTCCCACTTAGAAATCATGGAGGGGTCTGAAATTTTCATCTTAGGTGCATGTCCACTGTGAGAGACATGATCTAAAAAAAAAAAAAAAAAATCTGGAAATCACAATGTGTGAGTTTTTAATAATTTATTTGTATGTTACTGCTGCAAATAAGTATTTGAACACCAACCAACCAGCAAGAATTCTGGCTCTCACAAACCTGTTAATTTTTCTTTAAGAAGCCTGTTGGGAAGGTGTCGTAGCACGGACCCACAACAGGGGGCGCAAATGAACGGACAATGAGTAAGCCAAAAGGTAACAATTTAATGTTGTGACAACACACAACGTAACACACAGAATTTGTAAAGTCAATTAACACCAGGTGACGTGTGGGCAGGCTCGAAGATAGAAGACCCCGACGAGAGAGAGGCCGCGTCCCACACGGCCTCTACCACCAACGGTCTGAAGAACACCGGAGCCGCCAAGTCCCGAGTCCCCAGGTGACCTCTGTCTTCGGCTGTCCACCCTGGTACTGCTGGCAAAAAGCAGAGACAAGATGAATGAGTGTAAGTCCTTACACTCAGTGGTCCACAGTCTGTACACAGTCAGGAGGAGAACCTCCACCTCCGAATCACACACTCGTGCAGCTCTTGTCTAACCACTTATCTGTTCAGAGAGTGTGGCGCAGTCGTCGTCGTCACGCCACACGCCGAAGTCCCGGATAAGGCAACGTCCACAAGAATAAGGCTGCAAGAGAGATCTGGTTTAGTACACACAAAGTGTCAGATAGCAGAGAAAATACCTCTCGGTAGTCGATTTCTCGGCGGGGAGGTGGAGTTGCAGTCCGGCTTAAGTACTGGTGTAGATGAGTGACAGCTGGTGTGATGAGTGACAGCTGTCACTTCCTCTGGGTCTGGCGCCCTCTCGTGCTTGGAGCCCGCACTCCAAGCAGGGCGCCCTCTGGTGGTGGTGGGCCAGCAGTACCTCCTCTTCAGCGGCCCACACAACAGGACCCCCCCCCCCTCAACGGGCGCCTCCTGGCGCCCGACCGGGCTTGTTCGGGTGTCGTCTGTAGAAATCGGCCAGGAGGGCCGGGTCCAGGATGAAGCTCCTCTTCACCCAGGAGCGTTCTTCAGGCCCATACCCCTCCCAGTCCACCAGATATTGGAACCCCCGGCCCTTACGATGGACGTCCAGGAGCCTGCGGACCGTCCAAGCAGGCTCCCCGTCGATGAGCCGGGCAGGAGGCGGCGTGGGTCCAGGTGTACAGAGGGGCGAGGTGTGGTGCGGTTTGATACGGGACACGTGGAAGACAGGGTGGATCCGCAGCGAAGCCGGGAGACGGAGCTTCACTGCGGCCGGGTTGATGATCTTGAGGATAGGGAATGGTCCGATGTATCTGTCCTTTAACTTGGGTGAGTCCACACAGAGGGGGATGTCCTTTGTTGACAGCCACACCTCCTGCCCGGGCTGGTACGTGGGGGCCGGGGACCGTCGGCGGTCCGCATGGGACTTGGCCCTCGTCCGGGCCTTTAACAGGGCAGAGCGGGCGGTCCACCACACCCGGCGACATCTCCTGAGGTGGGCCTGGACCGAGGGCACACCGACCTCTCCCTCCACCAGCGGGAACAATGGGGGCTGGTACCCCAAACACACCTCAAAAGGGGAGAGGCCGGTAGCAGACGAAACTTGGCTGTTGTGGGCATACTCGATCCAGGCCAGATGGTGACTCCAGGCCGCCGGATGTGCGGAGGTGACACACCGAAGGGCCTGCTCCAACTCCTGGTTGGCCCGCTCTGCCTGGCCGTTGGTCTGGGGGTGGTACCCGGACGAGAGACTCACGGTGGCCCCCAGCTCCTTGCAGAAACTCCTCCACACCTGTGAAGAGAACTGGGGACCACGATCTGAGACGATGTCCGATGGTATCCCATGCAGCCGCAAGACGTGATGGACCAGGAGGTCTGCTGTCTCCTGGGCCGTCGGGAGCTTCGGGAGGGCCATGAAGTGGGCCGCCTTGGAGAACCGGTCCACTATCGTGAGGATTACGGTGTTGCCCTGGGACGGCGGGAGGCCCGTGATGAAATCCAGGCCGATGTGAGACCAGGGGCGATGAGGCACTGGCAGGGGTTGGAGGAGGCCCGTCGTCCTCCGATGGTCTGCCTTGCCCCTGGCGCAGATGGTACAGGCCTGGATGTAGTCCCGGACGTCGGTTTCCAGGGACGCCCACCAGAAGCGCTGCTGGACTACTGCCACGGTCCTACGCACTCCGGGATGACAGGAGAGCTTGGACCCGTGACAGAAGTCCAATACGGCAGCTCTTGCCTCTGGTGGGACGTACAGTCTGTCCTTGGGGCCAGTCCCCGGGTCCGGGCTCCTGGTCAGGGCCTCCCGGACGGTCTTCTCCACGTCCCAGGTAAGGGTGGCCACGACAGTGGACTCGGGGATGATGGTCTCGGTGGGGTTCGACAGTCCCGCTTTGGCTTCTTCTTCGTGCACCCGGGACAATGCATCTGATTTTTGGTTCTTGGTCCCGGGACGATATGTGATCCGGAAGTCAAAGCGCCCGAAGAACAGAGACCAGCGGGCTTGCCTGGGGTTCAGCCGCTTGGCGGTCCGGATGTACTCCAGGTTCCGATGGTCAGTGAAAACCGTGAAGGGCAACGGCGCCCCCTCCAGCAGGTGTCTCCACTCTTCAAGAGCCTCCTTCACCGCAAGAAGTTCCCGATTGCCAACGTCATAGTTCCGTTCAGCTGGGGTCAACCTGCGGGAATAAAAGGCACAAGGATGGAGAACTTTATCAGCCTCTACGCTCTGGGACAGCACGGCTCCTATCCCTGAGTCAGAGGCGTCCACTTCTACTACGTACTGGCGATCAGGATCAGGCTGCACCAGAACTGGTGCAGTCGAGAACTGGCGTTTCAACTCCTGGAACGCGGCTTCGCACCGATCCGACCAGGTGAAGGGGACCTTGGTGGAGGTCAGGGCAGTCAGGGGGCTAACTACCTGACTGTAACCTTTAATGAACCTCCTGTAAAAATTTGCAAAGCCGAGGAACTGCTGTAGTTTCCTGCGGCTTGTTGGTTGGGGCCAATCTCTCACCGCCGCAACCTTAGCCGGATCAGGGGCGACGGAGTTGGAGGAGATGATGAACCCCAGGAAGGACAAAGAAGTGCGGTGGAACTCGCACTTCTCGCCCTTCACAAACAGCCGGTTCTCCAACAACCGCTGTAGGACCTGACGTACATGCTGGACATGGGTCTCAGGGTCCGGGGAAAAAATGAGTATATCGTCCAGATATACGAAGACGAACCGATGCAGGAAGTCCCGCAAGACGTCATTTACCAAAGCTTGGAACGTCGCGGGGGCGTTAGTGAGGCCGAACGGCATGACCAGGTACTCAAAATGACCTAACGGGGTGTTGAATGCCGTCTTCCATTTGTCTCCCTTCCGGATCCGAACCAGGTGGTACGCGTTTCTAAGATCCAACTTCGTAAAGATTTGGGCTCCATGCAGGGGCGTGAACACTGAATCCAACAGAGGTAACGGGTATCGGTTGCGAACCGTGATCTCGTTCAGCCCTCTGTAATCAATGCATGGACGGAGTCCGCCGTCCTTCTTGCCCACAAAAAAGAAACCAGCACCCATCGGGGAGGTGGAGTTCCGGATCAGCCCGGCAGCTAAGGAGTCCCGGATGTAGGTCTCCATTGATTCGCGTTCCGGACGTGAGAGGTTGTACAACCTACTGGACGGGTACTCAACGCCCAGGACTAAATCGATGGCACAATCATACGGTCGGTGCGGAGGAAGAGTGAACGCCAGATCTTTGCTGAAAACGTCAGCAAGACCATGGTACTCCTTAGGCACCGCCGATAGATTGAGGGGGACTTTGACCTCCTCATTAGCTGTAGTGCCGGGGGGAACCGAGGATCCTAAACACTCCCGGTGGCAGGTTTCGCTCCACTGCGTCACAACCCCGGACGGCCAATCGACCCGGGGATTGTGCTTCACCATCCATGGAAAACCCAGAATCACTCGGGAGGTAGACGGTGTTACATGGAACACTATCTCCTCCCTGTGTTTCCCAGACACAACCAAGGTCACTGGTTGTGTCTGATGTGTGATTAATGGAAGCAGGGTGCCATCTAGTGCTCGCACCTGCACTGGTGCCGGCAGAGCCACCAGAGGGAGCCCTACTTCCTTTGCCCATCTGCTGTCCAGCAGATTCCCTTCTGACCCCGTGTCTATCAGTGCTGGGGCGTGAAGGGTTAACTCCTCACAAAGGATTGTTACTGGGATTCGTGCCGATCTGCGGGGTCTTTCCGCGTGTGTGTTATGGCCCACCCTTAGCCCAGTTTCTAAGGACGGGCGTTGTAGTTTGACCGTTCAGGGCAGTCCCTCTGCATGTGCTCACAAGAGCCGCAGACAAAACACTCCCCGCGGGCCAGTCTCCTTTGTCTAACATTTGATCTTACTTTGGCCCTGCTCGTGTCCATAGCCTCCTCAGCAGGGGGAGCTGTAGCCACACGGGGCTCTCTGGCAGTGAAGCGTGGGGACGACGTCACCTTGTCGGAACCGGAAGGGGGAGGGACGGCTCGTGCCCGGTCACGCCCCCCGGCCTGCTCCCGACGATGCTCATTCAAATGGTTGTCTAAGCGTATAACCAAATCGACAAGCCCGTCAAAATCCCGCGGTTCCTCCTTAGCCAGTAGGTGCTCCTTAAGGACCGGGGACAGCCCACTTATAAAGGCGGCGCGGAGCGCAACGTTATTCCAGCCGGACCTCGCTGCCGCGATGCAGAAGTTGACTGCATACTCGGCTGCGCTACGGCGCCCCTGTCTCATCGACAGCAGCACGTTTGAAGCGGTCTCGCCTCTGTTGGGATGATCAAACACTTGTTTGAACTCCCGTACAAACCCAGTATAAGACGTTAGGAGCCGTGAGTTCTGCTCCCAAAGCGCCGTAGCCCATGCGCGTGCCTCTCCTCGAAGCAGATTAATAACATAAGCTACCCGGCTAGCGTCTGATGTGTACATGACAGGGCGCTGTGAAAAGACGAGCGAACACTGCATGAGGAAGTCCGCGCACGTCTCGACACAGCCCCCGTACGGTTCCGGAGGGCTTATGTATGCTTCAGGGGACGGTGGGGGGGTTCGTTGAACGACCAGTGGTACGTCTGATACAGGCCCAGGACCAGCCAGAGGAGGAGCTGCAGCAGCGCCCTGATCGTGCGCTTCCACCCTGGCGGCGAGAGCCTCGACTCTCCGATTAAGGAGGACATTCTGCTCGGTCACTAAATCCAACCGAGCCGTGAAGGCGGTTAAGATCTGCTGCAGCTCACTCAACACGCCTCCCGCTGACGCCTGCGCTCCCGGCTCTTCCATTGGCCGTTCAAGCTCGAGCTGACGCCCCTCGGAATCCATGACGATTGGCCGAGAAATCCTGTTGGGAAGGTGTCGTAGCACGGACCCACAACAGGGGGCGCAAATGAACGGACAATGAGTAAGCCAAAAGGTAACAATTTAATGTTGTGACAACACACAACGTAACACACAGAATTTGTAAAGTCAATTAACACCAGGTGACGTGTGGGCAGGCTCGAAGATAGAAGACCCCGACGAGAGAGAGGCCGCGTCCCACACGGCCTCCACCACCAACGGTCTGAAGAACACCGGAGCCGCCATGTCCCGAGTCCCCAGGTGACCTCTGTCTTCGGCTGTCCACCCTGGTACTGCTGGCAAAAAGCAGAGACAAGATGAATGAGTGTAAGTCCTTACACTCAGTGGTCCACAGTCTGTACACAGTCAGGAGGAGAACCTCCACCTCCGAATCACACACTCGTGCAGCTCTTGTCTAACCACTTATCTGTTCAGAGAGTGTGGCGCAGTCGTCGTCGTCACGCCACACGCCGAAGTCCCGGATAAGGCAACGTCCACAAGAATAAGGCTGCAAGAGAGATCTGGTTTAGTACACACAAAGTGTCAGATAGCAGAGAAAATACCTCTCGGTAGTCGATTTCTCGCCGGGGAGGTGGAGTTGCAGTCCGGCTTAAGTACTGGTGTAGATGAGTGACAGCTGGTGTGATGAGTGACAGCTGTCACTTCCTCTGGGTCTGGCGCCCTCTCGTGCTTGGACCCCGCACTCCAAGCAGGGCACCCTCTGGTGGTGGTGGGCCAGCAGTACCTCCTCTTCAGCGGCCCACACAACAAAGCCCTCTTATTCTGCACTCTTTACCTGTATTAATTGCACCTGTTTGAACTTGTTACCTGTATAAAAGACACCTGTTCACACACTCAATCAATCACACTCCAACCTGTCCACCATAGCCAAGACCAAAGACCTGTCTAAGGACACCAGGGCCAAAACTGTAGACCTGCACAAGGGTGGGATGGACTACAGGACAACAGGCAAGCAGCTTGGTAGAAGACAACAACTGTTATGATTATTTATTAGAAAGTGGAAGAAACACAAGATGACTGTCAATCTCCCTCGGTCTGGGATTCCATGCAAGATCTCACTCTGTGGGGTAAGGATGATTCTGAGAAAGCTCAGAACTACACAGGAGGACCTGGTCAATGACCTGAAGAGAGCTGGGACCACAGTCACAAAGATTACAATAGTAACACATGATGCTGTCATGGTTTAAAATCCTGCAGGGCAGCAAGGTCCCCCTGCTCAAGTCAGCACATGTCCAGGCCCATTTGAAGTTCACCATTGACCATCTGGATGATCCAGAGGGGGCATGGGAGAAGGTCATGTGGTCAGATGAGACCAAAGTAGAGCTTTTTGGAATCAACTCCACTTATCACGTTTAGAGGATGAGAACAACCCTAAGAAAACCATCCCAACCGTGAAGCATGGGGGTGGAAACATCATACTCTGGGGGTGCTCTTCTGCAAAGGGGACAGGACGACTGCACCGTATTGAAGGGAGGACGGATGGGGTCATGTATTGCGAGATTTTGGCAAACAACCTCCTTCCCTCAGTAAGAGCATTGAAGATGGGTCATGGCTGGGTCTTCCAGCATGACAATGACCTCAAACACACAGCCAGGGCAACTAAGGAGGGGCTCCATAAGAAGCATTTCAAGGTCCTGGAGTGGCCTGGCCAGTCTCCAGAGCTGAACTCAATAGAAAATCTTTGGAGGGAGCTGAAACTCCAAATCTGGCTGATCTAGAGAAGATCTATATGGAGGAGTGGACCAAAATCGCTGCTGCAGTGTGTGCAAACCTGGTGAAAAACTACAGGAAACGTCTGACCTCTGTAATTGCAAATAAAGGCTACTGTACCAAATATTAACATTGATTTTCACAGGTGTTCAAATACTTATTTGCAGCAGTAACATACAAATAAATTATTTAACAAATCATACATTGTGATTTCCAGATTTTTTTTTTAGATTATGTCTGTCACAGTGGACATGCACCTAAGGTGAAAATTTCAGACCCCTCCATGATTTCTAAGTGGGAGAACTTGCAAAATCGCAGGGTGTTCAAATACTTATTTTCCTCACTGTATATTATATATATATATATATATATATATATATATATATATATATATATATATATATATATATATATATATTATTTGTGATGAAATTAGACATGTCATTTAAATTAGCTTTCCGATGAACACGATATTGGTCGTGCTCTTGCATCGGTCACATAAAACCCACATTAGCTGAACTCCTCCAAATTTCCACGTGAGCAGCTGTACGATCACGGTTAGCTCTAGAACACTTGACAACTTACCATCTGATATTCACAGTCCACAAGAAAGGGGTTTTCAACCAGAACGAAAAGGCCAAGACGCTGCCGGCGCTCCACATATCCATGGCCTCAGTGAACTGCAAGCCTAAGGCCACCTCTGGAGCCCTGACGGTGGAGGACAGAGGAGGAATGTCAGCACAGTCACCGAAACATTGACAGCAGCTGTGATTCACAATGTCACATTCTTGGGCCACAAATTGTCATCCATCATTTGGAAACACCAAACTACAAACACATAAGAGACAAACTGGACGAGTGAACTCGCCTGAAACAGATAGCCTGAAGCTCCACTCCAGGTTCCACTGTGGAGGATGGAAAAGCTCCCCCAAAGTCAACATGTTTGACTCTGAAGAGCCAGTCCTCATGGCCCACGAGCGTGATGATGCTGGGGTTGATGTCAGCATGAAGAAGCCCGACACCATTCAGAGCGTCCAAGACCACAAACAGAGCAATAAATGACACAGATCAGAATTTAACTGTGCTCTGCTTCAACATTTAACACGAGACAAACATGCAGTACAACAAATAAATATCTCCAGAGTCCAACAACACAAGCGTTTATCTGGACATTACCCAGAGGACCTGGATCTGAGAGTGCCAGTGTCCAAATAAGACGGACAAAATGGGGCAGGTTATTATTGGATGGACAAAGTGAATGAGTTCATGACGTTTGGTGCAAAACGGTAAGAATACTAACTGGAGACAATGAGAATCTGGATGTTGTCTGAGTAAAGTATCCTCAGACAAATTTAAGGAACAACTACAGAGGTTTATGTGGTGTAGTTTTTGTATCATGTCCTGCCTCCTCTGTCCTTTATCCAGTCACTGCCCCTTGTCTGACATGGACAATCTAAAGTTGCACTCTACACGTGTGAAAGAACAAACCCAGACAACCTGATTCTTCTCCAGACTTCATATGAGAAGCCAAAGACAAACATGCTGTGCAAATGGACAAATTGCATCCAGAGACTGTGGCAGCCATTCACGTTCCTCGAGAAGACTGTAGAGACTCCTGTCCAGCATCTCAAACACCAGACAGGTTGGTCCCTGGTGCTGGAAACACTCACAGAAGTTATGTTGCAGGTGCTTAATCCCTTTTAAAATGCATATTTACTTTAAATTGTGTAGGCTGACCAATAAATCATCACCCATCTCATCAACCCACCAAGGGGACACTGAAAATAAAACAAAAAATAAATATCACTAACGCACAAAGGAATTTTATTAACTTGGAACAGTCCCTAAAAATTTAAATTCATGATTACATACCTAACAACGTGAGGCCAAACCAGGGCAGTTTTCTAAAATCATAAAATATCAGATTAAAATTAAATTAAAATTCATCTAATCGAAATCAAATAATTTAGGACTTACACAATGTTATTTAAAAAACAAAAACCTTTTAAAACCAAGCGTGCTGTCTCCATGGCAATACTCATTTTTATCAATTTAAAAACTAGGTTCACCTAATCCAGCCCAAATCATCCAACACATAAAATTTTATTCAGTAAAAATCTAATTAAAAACTGTCATTTTAAACCAAACAGCTGTCTCCATATTATGCTTTTGTCATGGAAGAATAAATAAATAAATAAATAAAAAGACCATAAGGCTTGTTTTTAATCAACCCATTTCAGCATCTTCTCAGTTCAAAAAAATATGAAATTAAAAAGAGAAAATTCAATTAATCCAGACTGAATCATTTATGACACACAAAACTGTACCCTGATAGTTTATTTTTAATAAACATTTAAAAACAGACCTTTCCATGGTGACATCAACTTTATTTTGAAACTCTACATAAATGTTGGCCATTTTAATCCAGAATTTTGACCTCCGATCACATTAAATATAATGTTTTCATGTAATGGTGCTGTTTTGAAATAATGTCTGGGATTTTATGAAACAGTGAACTATAAGGGCTCACGGAAACACAAAACAAATGCACGGAAAATAAACACAAAATAAAATCCCAAACATCTTTATCAAAAGCAGTACAAACCTGACCTGCTACTACTACTGACTTTTGGGCTGTTTACGCACCATTTTTGTCTACAGTGTAACTTATTTTGTGTCTTCAAGCTGTCATGTTGCAATAAGTGTCTTCAGGCTGAGCGTCGGCAGTGTTTATGTCTTAACCTGTGACACTGAAGCATTGCTAACCTCCACTAAGCGTACACTGGTAACTCTGGCAACGCCAAACGGCTCTGACGTCATCAGTTCTTAAGATGCCCCGCTCCCGCGCTAACATGTGTTGTGCCACGCCCCCACGCTCACTCCAGTTTGGCCCCGCCCCCAACCTAACGCCGGTTGCTGAGTTACCGCCACTGATCTGTATGTAGCTCCTTGAAGCGAATCGGACGCCATATTACTACTCCCAGGTACCACTCATGACACTGGACAGCTCAGCCATCTTACCACTCCCAAGTTATGTGGACCGCACATAGACGGCTTAATTATTACAACGTCAACAACTTGGAGTAATAACTGAGCGGATTGTCTCATTTTCTTATTTTTGTTCTCCAGATAATGTAACCTTCATCCCCCCTCATCTATGTCTGTCATGATTAGCTGATTCATTTATTTCCTTTCTTTCTTTTAGTACTTTGACACACTCCCCTTCTATTCTCAATTACTCAGATCTTACTGGGACAAATACTCCATTCTAAAAATTATGATTCTAAAGAATCATAATTTTGCAAGTTTTGTGTTATCATATATATATACGCCAGTCTGTGTGTGTGTGTGTGTGTGTATAATATATATATATATATATATATATATATATATATATATATATATATATATATATATATATATATATATATATATATATATATATATACACACACACACACAGACTGGCGTCCTGCCCTGGGTGTACTCCGCCTCACGCTCTGTGGCTGCTGGGTTAGGCTCCAGCCCCCCGCGACCCTTGATTGGACTAATCGGTTGAAGATGTGTGTGTGTGTGTGTGTGTGTGTGTATATATATATATATATATATATATATATATATATATATATATATATATATATATATATATAATGTGTGTTTACCTGTCTAAAGTCTAGGCTACATCAGTACATTCCACTTCTGTTAATCCCACTATGAATACTAAAATACAGATCAGTGGTTACTACAGCAGATCAAACAGATCCATATTGATTGATTGGATTCAGAGTAAAATTAAAAGTAGGTACATAAAGACATTTAATAAAATGTTTGACACAGGAAAATAAAAACTTTTATTACATTTTAGTCCACACATAAAATAGAAAGCAGAGAGCAAACAAACAAGTATAGATTAATATTTTGACATAACAATGTAAACATAATTAATGTACAAAAAATTGGTGTATAAACACCAAAATTACTACATTTAGTTTTATATATTTTATTATTGTAGTTTAATTAGAAATTAAACTACATGATACAAAATAAACATGCAACTGTGAATCAATGAAAGTTCATTAATAAGTGATTCAAGGGTTAAGATTCTCCTGTAAATGTTGATCAAATAAACAGGTTTTTCCATGACGTTAATAATAAGTCTTTGCAAACTCAAATTTTATGTTCCCTGGCAAACTCTTACAAACCCTGGCACCGCTATAAGAAAAAGAGAAGCGTCCAAAGGTTTTAACAGAGGGGAGAAGGAGGCAAAATGACCCAGAACGGGTGTGACAGTGGGCTTCATTTAAATCAGAAGACGACAAATACTGAGGTGCATCACCAGAAATGAATGTGACTGACTTTAAGTTGTTTAAGTCAAGAGATTTACTGGTAACATCGAACCTGCACAAACTCCAGCTCGCACACTGTGTGAGAGTCTGAGGAGGTCAGTTTAAAAGGTGTTTGCAGATTATTTTGATTTCTCTTTGAAGACCAGAACACCAAGAAGCCCTGACAGAATCAAAATAACTGTATTAAAACTGGGACTGTCAGGATTTTCATCTTGAAGATAAAATGTCATATGAATATAATGTCCAAATATATATGATCACAGGGTTTGTGCACTGTGCTAAGTACCGGTGCACGTACAGAACCCAGCAGACGAATTGTTTCAAAACAGTTCGTCTCTGGAACAATGTCTCAAAGCATGAGTGCTTCAGATGTTCTGAAATGTTTCAGAACAGTGTTTCAGACTCCAATCACTAGTTTGCAGCAGTGATGAAACATTTTGAGATCGTCCTCACCTGCATGTCTGATCCATTCTTTAACTCCACGTTGACTTCACCATCCTGTTATAGATTTTGTTCAGTATTTCGAGTTTCAGTTGTTCGCTGACACTCACCTGATGGGCGTGCACCGTGAGCACAGTGTGCAGCACATTTTTCATCTCTGTTCTGCTGATGTTTTCATTCAGGTGTGCTCTGCCAATCAAGAGCTAACAGACACCCAAAGGAGCTCATCATCTTTCAGTAGGGCAAAGAGAGACAGAACATGTGCAGGTTTGGGGTCCCTGTGGAACAGGATTGGGAACCCTGTCACCTGCAGGGATCCCCCTTATGCACATGACTCCTGGAAACCCCAGAAAAAGAGTCAAGAATGAAGAAATAAAAATCAGCAAAATCAACCATAGGAAGGTACAATGTGAAACTTATTTCATCATTATCATCATCATCATCATCATCAGCAGCATAATAATAATAATAAATAAAAATCATTCAGCAACACTACAATCCAAAACAGAGTCAACTCAAAAAAAGACTTCACAGGGTTAAGTGGAACGTTCTGGACTAACTGAACATGCATTTCACCATTAAAGGAAACTGACAGGAGAAACACCTCTTAAAAATACTGAAAAGCAGAAAAACTAAAATCTATTTAGTGAGTTTGAGTCACACACTTTATAGAGTTATGGCAGGAAAGGGGCGGAGCCAAGTGGTTAGTGTGCTTGTTCCCAGTGCTCAAGGTTCCTGGTTCAAACCTCACCCCTGCCCGTTCTCAGTGTAATACTGCATTGCGTGAAGACACGGAATAAAACTGGCACCAAATCAACATGCAGATCCACCTCGAATCTGCTGCACCGACCCTGAGTGAAAACAAGGGAGAAGCTGAAGGAACAAAAACTAGGAAATAAATTTTTGAAAATATAAACTGTCATTCATATTCATTCATCATTGGTTGTAATGCTCAAATATTTTGAATGAATGGGTGAAAACTAAGTTATAGTCATGTTATTAAAAAAAAGTTTAGATGAAAACTCTGAAAAAGCAAGCCAACCAATCAAATACAACTTAATAGACTACTAGTCCGAATTTTAAATAAGGTGAATTTTGTGGTGAGCTGAAGGTGAATCCTGTTGCAGAGCAAAAGCAGACTGTTGAGAATGCGATTTATATGCAGACTGTCTCAACATCCGACTGGCAAATGGACCTAAAATGCACAAATCAATAAACATTAATAAATATTGGTCGGTACATGGGTCAGCAGTCCAATCAGGCAAAGGCACAAAATCCGTTGGCATCAGTCAAAACTGAGTGGTAAAAAATCAGACACAAGGAGTTTTGACACAGCGTAAAACACTGGAAAGCAAGCACTAAACTAGAAAGATGACCTGGAAATATGCCAACAGAAAAGACAAGGACTGTGTCCCAATTCAGGATCTGCACCCTTCTAAGGCTGCATCCCAATTCAGGGTCTGCACCCTTCTAAGGCTGCATCCCAATTCAGGGTCTGCACCCTTCTAAGGCTGTATCCCAATTCAAGATCTGCAACCTTCTAAAGCTGTGTTCCATTTCAGGATCGGCACCCTTCTAAGGCTGCGTCCAAATTCAGGGTCTGCACCCTTCAAAAGCTGTGTCCCAATTCAAGAGCTGGACCCTTCAAAGGCTGTTTCTCAATTCAGGATATGCACCCTTCTAAAGCGCTGTCCCAATTCAGGATGTGCACCCTTCTAAGACTGTATCCCAATTCAGGATCTGCACCCTTCTAAGGCCTGGTTCACAGGGCAG
Organism: Thalassophryne amazonica; assembly: GCF_902500255.1. Classification (NCBI taxonomy): domain Eukaryota; kingdom Metazoa; phylum Chordata; class Actinopteri; order Batrachoidiformes; family Batrachoididae; genus Thalassophryne; species Thalassophryne amazonica. Next base: position 92,355,715 of record NC_047115.1, read on the forward strand.
GATATTTAGGCTGATATCGGACCCGATCTTCCCCTTTCGACAATCTTAAGGATGCCCCGACAATCGTGATGACGCTAAAGATAATCTTATCAGATATTCCTGCTGTGTGTGATGTGTTAAGAGCACTCTGATCTGCTCGGAAGGACGTCAGGAGCGCTCCGATCGCAAGTCAGGGATATTCAACATGTTGGATTGTCTTGGCCCGATATCGCAGCGTGTGGTGTCCTCCGACCACAAACGAGCACGCAGCCTGCTGAATGTGACGTGCAGCCAATCAGAAAGCCAGGTGACGGGCGCACGGTGCAGAAAATGAAATCAAAAAACCAGAAAGTCCGGTGGTCGCGCTGTCTCCACTCCTTTAAAAAACACCTTTTCTTTTTCTTTTTGTATTGTTTTTTTCCGTCTGTTTTAAATAGTCCACAGAGTATCTCCGTTTGTTTGCTCTGAAGTCACGTTTAATCTCGAGAGATTTTGCGAGATTTCCTGTCTGAGTTGGAAATGTTCACGTGTGAAATCTGTTCGTGTGTGATGTTGTTGTCCGTACCGTGTGGCTGAACCCCACACACTGTATGACCAAAACAGTTAGAGCTATGATTTTTTATCTTCATATGTGGGGTCTCTCAGGTTTTGGAAACCTAAAGATAATTTTAAAATCCTGTCGTGTTAACCAGGCTTAAGGCTGCATCCCAATTCAGGGTCTGCACCCTTCTAAAGCTGTGTCCCAGTTCAGGATGCAGTGGCTTGAGGCTGTCCCTTATGTTGTGTGTGTTTTTCTACTCATATCTGTCATGTTTTGTCATGGACACACAGTCTTGTCGTCAGACACAAGTCAACATCAGACTTCAGCTCAACACTGGGGTCAAAAATGACTACACACGGACTAAAAAAAATCCTTATTGAGACAGTGAGTCCAGCAGGATCTCCATGGATTGAGCTGTGTGATGACTTTCCTGGAAACTTGGCAGAAACCACATTTTCCTGATACTGCAGTCCAACCAGTTAGCCACACAAGGACACGAGGACACATCCGGAGGACTGCAGCAAAGCCTCCGGTCAGGGCAGAGGGGGAGGACGTGTTTACGTGAATGAGGAGTGGTGCTCAAACAGCAAAATAATAGAGAGCTGCTGCTCAGTGGACTGAGAAACCACACAGACCCTTCTGACCACTATGGTTATCACTGTTCTTTACACTCCATTCGATGCTAATGTTAGCACAGCTCTCAGCTCCTCCTGCAGATCATAAACAGACAGCAGAGGGCTCATGCTGATGGTGCCCACATCATCACCGAGGACTTCAACCAGGACAACTGCACTCACCTACAGTCTGAGTGTGTGGTATGCAGGCCGCACAGCTAAGGTCAGAAAGGCACTACAGAGGGGAACAGACACAGCACAAACAATCATGAGCTGTCCTCTGCCTTCCCTGGGCAATATCTCCAGGTCCCACTGCCTCAGCACAGCCAGCTGCTTAACTTCGGATCCTTCACACCCAGCCCCCCACCTGTTTGCCTATTGCCCTCTAGATGGCGTTACAGGTTCATTAAATCTCACACTGCCAGACTTACAAACATAAGAACTCTAAACAGTCACAATCCCCACCCTGACCCCCAGATCACATACACACATCAGCTCACCACGGGCTCAAGGACTGTTCCCTTCTAGCTTAGTACATGTACACACTGTGCACTTTAAGGTCACTGTGCAATTTTAATGTCATGTACGCTATAGATACTACCTCACCACACTGGAAGAACGTAGACACGTATTCTCTTACGAGCACATCTGTACATACTGTTTTTAGTATGTGTATTTCTTTTGTAACTTGTACACTGTTTTTTTTTTTTTTTTTTTTGAGGAATGAGCACATAAATTTCATTGTACATGTGGACCCCCAAAATGATGTTTATTGTACTTTTTTAAATTTACAAATTATTTTGTCTTTAAAAAAAATAGTGCAATGACTCATGGGATTGTTTGAGCCCATTTGGACCTGTTGTATTCTTTGTTTTGGGAAGAAAGTAGGCTGAACACATCGGCAGCTTCATCAGCAATGGGACGGCCTAGTGAAGCCACTTCTACTGTAAGCGGACGATGACTGCAGCCTTCGAAGTGTGCAGCCAGCATTCAGATGCAGACAACATGAGGAAGACATGGGGCAGGGGTGGGGGTGGGGGGGTGGGGGTCAGGTAGGTGACCTGAAATCAAACTGAAACAGACAGTTATGATTTCACAAACACAGCCACACCACAAATGTACAAGGAAACCTGTCAAACAAGTACATCAGGAATAATTTCATAGCAATATTAACGGAATATTTTTGGGAAACAGGGAGTCTGGTGATGTATTCAAGGTTGATGTGTGTACTGCAACAACCAGGAACAGGTAGGTGATAAAGAAGAATTGCAGGAGGTTGTGAGACATGTCCCCCTGGCACACGTGTGGGCTACCACAAAGGTACGAGTGTCAGTGTCCATGGCCTGCTAGTAGATTGATGCCAAGTATGAAAGAGTCTTAAGATATCTTGCTAATAAATGTTACAAAGACAAAATCCTGAATATGTCGCTGTCACCTTCAATCAATCAATCAACTTTTTTCTTGTATAGCGCCAAATCACAACAAACAGTTGCCCCAAGGCGCTCCACATTGCAAGGCAAGGCCATACAATAATTATGAAACACAGTCTACGTCTAAAGCAACATAACCAAGGGATGGTCCAGGGTCACCCGATCCAGCCCTAACTATAAGCCTTAGCGAAAAGGAAAGTTTTAAGCCTAATCTTAAAAGTAGAGAGGGTATCTGTCTCCCTGATCTGAATTGGGAGCTGGTTCCACAGGAGAGGAGCCTGAAAGCTGAAGGCTCTGCCTCCCATTCTACTCTTACAAACCCTAGGAACTACAAGTAAGCCCGCAGTCTGAGAGCGAAGCGCTCTAATGGGGTAATATGGTACTACGAGGTCCCTAAGATAAGATGGGACCTGATTATTCAAAACCTTATAAGTAAGAAGAAGAATTTTAAATTCTATTCTAGCATTAACAGGAAGCCAATGAAGGGAGGCCAACACGGGTGAGATATGCTCTCTCCTGCTAGTCCCCGTCAGTACTCTAGCTGCAGCATTCTGAACCAACTGAAGGCTTTTTAGGGAACTTTTAGGACAACCTGATAATAATGAATTACAATAGTCCAGCCTAGAGGAAATAAATGCATGAATTAGTTTTTCAGCATCACTCTGAGACACCTTGAAACTGATCTCAAGGTCACCATAACTGACTGTGTTGGGGGAGTCACCCAAGTACACAGTTATGAATGAAAGTGGTCAACTAGATCTTGACATATTGCGCTAACAAGCAAAAATGGACAGATGGACGGACATGTAGAGCGCTCTATTCCCCCGTATTTCAAACAATCATTTGCAGTCAAGGCCTGGTCCAGTGGTTTCACCTTTTGTAAACATTGGTTCAGCAGTTCTTGGAACTATGTTACCTTTCTTACCTGAGTGTCATTCTTCACTGAGCTGACTGTTATTACTGTGAGTCTATTCACCATCTGTAAGCAGCTCTCCTGCTTCCTCATCACCAGGACTCCCATTAGAACATTCCTCCCCCACATCACCATCACAGTCTTCACCCACGTGGTGGTTGTCCCCAATTTACAGTAAACATCTAGTCTATTCTATTTCAGCTGCTATCCTGTTGAAAAGGTCTTGCTCGTCATCCTTTGGGTAGTTTTCAATGAAGTCTCCTCCTCTGACCTCTGCAGGACGTCTCATTGAAGCCTCATTTCAACCAAGCAGTCCAGGTCAGTACGGCACGGTATGGTTCAGGTTGGAACAGTTAATTCTGGCTTGGCTTGCATTCCCACCACCAGCAGTACCCCTTTCTTTGGTAGGCGGAGCATGGAGACATCGACATGCACGTAATAGAAGAGTGTGTACACTGTCACGCATCCTCACCTCCTCCACACAGTGGAATTTAACATTTTTTAAATTTTATTTTATTTTTGTCTTGGTGGCTCATGGGATTTATTTTCATCACATGCAGAATGCTAAAGAGATGACTGATGACTGTGGTAAATGCTGGTGTGAATGAATGAGGTGCTGTGACTCTTTCAGCTTTTAAAATAAGTTCATTTTCTTGTTGTAGGACAAAGCGCCGGCATCCTTTGGTTCAGGCTGAGAAACTCACCCGGAGCAGACAAACACAGAGGAGGGCTGGCAGGGAGCTGAGCACAGCATCATCATCAAGGCTCTCTGCAACTGTGTGAATTAGAATGAATTTCTGTTTCTTTGAGGCCTGTTTCTTTGCCTTCATCCAAACTTTATCACAGTTGATGGTGGCAAAATGGGCTAAAAGGAGAATCAAAACATCTCTTGAGGCCACAACAGCAGCAGAGGCTTGGCTCTTGGTGGAATGGAGCACCATCCTGGTGTCTGCTTCATCTTGTCTAGCCTGAAGTTCTTCTACATTAACATCAGATGGTGGAGCCTCCACATGTTGTTCATCACTGAATCCACCAGCAACAGTGGTTTGAAGCTTTGGTGTATCTTGGAGCATAAACGTGGTCTCTCTGCCGCAGAGTCGACACTAGCAGTGGCTGGCCTCCCCATCGAGGTCAACTAAAATTAGCTCAAGCTTGGCCACACTGCAGGGTGCTGGAGAAATTCAGAAACAACAGGTTTAAAAGGCAGTTTCCATGTCTGTTAATTAGTCCTCAATGGACTGATATTTTTAGGTCTTCATTTACTGTGGTATGTTCAGATAGCTGCATAATTAATTATAACTCAGATACATGGTTTGTGCTCCACAGGGCTAAAGATCATCATGTCTTCAGTGTACGATGCTTCTGAAAAGAAGCAAAAATAATATCATGAAATAACGGGAACTAAACAGAAACATAAACTGGAAGGTCAATTACTTTCAGAGGTCACCAGAGGTCATACAGGTTTTTGCAGTTGACAGTTTTAAATATTCACACCATGAAACTATTTTCCAAGTTAAATATTTTAGCACACATGTAACAGCTTCATGAAGGCACAAAGCTGTGTTCAGTTTGCCAATTATGGTTGTAAAGGTCAACGACCGCTAGAGGTCAGCAGAGGTCAGACAGAGTTTGTCATGTGACAAATTTGAATTCAACACACCCAAACTGACAAAATAACACTGGTTACCAACTTTGTCCCTAAAATGCCTGAGCCTTTTTAAAGAACCACATTTTTTCTATTTTTTTAATTCTTCTATTTTTTCTATGTATTCTGCATTGATTGGATGGAATGCTTGTCATGTGACATCCTTGACCTGGTGTCAGGGTCTCAGCACTCCTCCAGTCTGAGCGGTCCTCTACATTAGTCTGAACATGCATGAACACAGTGTCGCAGTCTGATCGGTCCCCCAGCCTTCAGCACACATGCATCTCATTGGAGCATCAGCAGTGATTAACAGATAATCACCTTGTTTCTTCTTAAAACTGACTTGATTTAAGAGGTTTGACTTTGTCATCTGATCGTTAATAATCACATTATTCCCTTTGATTGGTAGAGAGTCAGACTCAGATGCCCTGGTGTAGCGCTCTGATTGGTCCTCCTTCTTTTATTATGAAATAATGTTGAATTTATGTGGAAATCATTGTACACAAGCTTCAGAGATCTGTCACTGAGATAGATGATGACTGGAGTGGAGTTTTAAGCAGAAACAAGATGATAATCAGTGAATCGCTGCTGACGCTCTGAAATGATGCATGTGCAGTGAAGGGGCAGTGAAGGCGGAGGGGTGATGATCAGAAGTGGGGACAGTTCTGACTGCGACATCAATCAATCAATCAATCAATTTTTTTATATAGACATCAGAACAATTATACAGACAGGAAACAATTAGTGTCACAGAATGAGATTACCCCATACCAGATTTATATATTCGCTATTTGCGCATGCATGAAAAACAGGACGTTGGTTCTGTCCAGAGTTTACCCTTTCTGTGTGCAGACCAAAATCAGCCTTACAGGCTGGTTATTTTCCTTTCCTTGTCTGTCTGTTTACATTTGCATTATGTACATCTTTGGAAAGTTTTTTTTTTTTTTTTAATAATTCCCCCTAGTCTTGATCTGTTTTTGTTTTTATTAATTAACCTGTTCTTGAGTATGTTGTAGGTTATCCTCTGTGATGTTTCTGTGTAACTTTTTGTTTGTCTTAAAATAAAAATCTGTACAGGAGGCTCAGAACTCTCCATGTCTGACGACTCCCATACACGAGACTGTGCATAACAGTAACAGTGGAATGTGCCGATAAAGTGCTGATGTCCACGCCTTCTGCCTTTTTGTGAAAGTCAGACGACGTCCCGGATCAACAAAGCCTTCACATTGGAAATGATCTGGTTGTTTCAGCGGGGTTTGAGCCTGTCGATCGGCGCTCGGAGCGCGGTGCGCTCTCAGCAGCTGTGGGCGGTCTTTAAACCATCTGGATCACTCCTTAATCTGTGTAATCCCCATAAAATCGTCCCTGAAAGCCATATTAATTTTCCGAACGGTGTCCACCTGGAGGTCTCTCACAGTTTCTGGAAAAAAATTGATGCAGCAAAGCTCCAAATCGTTCAGACATTTAATCGCAATAAAAAAAACGACGAGAGGGGTGGACCAGTGCTCACACAAAGCCTGCTCACAGGCCAATGATGCAACCGACAGGCGTGAAAAAACTCCCGCATGCGCACGAAGGTTCAAGCTTGGCTGATGCAATCACACGTGATTCAAATCCATATGGTTTTTGAAAAAAATAAAAAGGTCCGATACTTTTCTAACAGACCTCGTATATATATATATATATATATATATATATATATATATATATATATATATATATATATATATATATATATATATACACATTAGTTTTTGTTTGTTTGGTCAAAGCGAAACCATTGGCTTGTTTTACCTCCATAATTCTTCCAACTTTGCACTGGGTGCACACGCAGAACTGCTGCATTTAATGACTCGGTCACACAGGTGAACTGCAGCCTGACGCACAGATGCACACACCAGCCGGACTGTGCGGGAGTGTCTTTTTTGGACTGTGTTTAAAACGTCCCTCAGATATCGTTGTTGCTGCTGCTGCACTCAGCCCACAAACACGGGACCAGACAGCAGAAAGAACACAGACAGACATCAACAGGCTGATAACGACGTTCGCTCACGTGACCACTGATAAAATAACTGTACGCCTCCAAACACTTGAAAGCCTTCACGGTCATCATCTCCAAGATTTAATTTCTCACAATATTGCTTTCAATCTATGTGCGTTTTCTCACGGCATGTGCTTGGAGTCTGGAGTTTTCTGCCTATACCAGTCTGTGCACATGCATGTGAAAGACGGAAGTAAACAACACCAGCGTTCCCTTCTATTGGATAAAAAATACAGATAATCTGATATTACAAAACTGTTTACCAAAGCATCACCAAATTTAAAATATCATTAAAAACGACTAATACATATGAATGTCATGATGTTGATTCTCCAGTTTACTTCATAAAAAGTCTTTAACTTGTTTTTTAAAAGTAACATTGGCCTGACACAATTTGCTGATTGAGGTCTACTATTCCACAAACAACTCTTTGTACCATACATGATGTTTCAGTCGCTCTTGTTCTACAGTTGAACCAATTGTATGATAAATATGAGATAATCTGGAGTAGTTTACCACATTAAACACATGACCCAGTTTAAATTGGTGTTAAAGATTTTGTATATATGTTATCACTGTTAAACATTTGTACATTTGTCTTCTTTCTCATGAGAACGGTGTTGTGCTGTTTTGCACTTCACCCTGAGAATGTACGTGTTATTCAACCTTGTTTTAGCTTTGTCTTCTTTCTCATGAGAACGGTGTTGTGCTGTTTTGCACCTGTCTTAACCAAGCCTGAGAATTCAATTTTGTTTTAGCACTCTGGGGTCAATCTGAGCTGGGAATGAAGGGCTGGATGTACTTATTATTATAATATAACTTTGTTTTCGCAGCCTCTAACGACTGGGAGTAAGAGAACGTTTTGACTGTTGTGATGTGGTGCTTAGTGTGAAGGAGTGTGAAGGACAGGACACTTCAGGCAGATGCAGAACAGCTGATAACTGCAAGAGATGTGCTGACCTGTGTAAAAGAAAGTGTTCTTCCTTACAGCTGCACTTATTGACGTATGCGTTTATGTTACGGGAAGAAACTTGTCTTGCGTCATCACCCCCACCCTTAGGACAAGTTTTTTGTTTATGTGATGACGGCGTCTCTTAATAAAAAGAGCGGAAAAGCAGGCCAGACTTTAGTGTAGCCTTGGTGTACAGCCTGACTGCACTCCGCGCGTAAAATTTGACTTTCTGTCTCACTGGTGTTTCTTGACTCTGTTTGTCTTGTTAAAGGTTTTAAAAATGTTTGGAGGAGAAAATACCCAACATTGACTGGGGGCTCGTCCGGGATCTCAACAACACCGGAGGTGTCCAGCGGAGGTCGTCAAGTCCAGACGTAAATCCTTGGCCAAGGTCCGATCGATCGATTGATCGTGTCTGCAATTGTCGACCACCGTTGGCATCGTCTGGTTGACGAGATTTTCCCGAAGAAGACAGACAGGAAGTCGAGTCAGTGAGTAAAATTTCTTTGTAAACAGTACTGAGTGAGTGGTGATCAGATCACATAAAACAGTTAAATTCCGCAAGCGATGATACAGAATCGTCTGTTAATGCAAAGCAGTTAAACTCTGTAAGGAGGGTGCGGACTCCTCTGTTTATATACGCGTACCGGTAGGGGATAAAAGTGATCACATAAAACAGTTAAACTCCGTAAGCGATGATACAGAATCGTCTGTTAATGAAACACAGTTAAACTCTGTAAGGAGGGCGGACTCCTCTACGGTTGCGAGGGACGCACATAGTTAAATTCCGGAAGGAGGATACGGACTCCTCTGTTTTAATACGTAAAGGAAATCCCGGGTAGAAATACGTGCACTGTAAAAAAAGCAGTTAAATTTGGCAGGGACGGCGGAGTCCCCTACTGCAGGACATTAGTTAAATTTCACGGGAGGGCGAGCTCCCCTGGCATAAGAATACGCGCACAATTATTAAAAGTGTTTCCATGTGTACATAGTGTATTGTGTAAGTGTAAATAACTGTGTGAAAGTGTAATACTTTGGACAACATTAGTGACAACCGTGCGGGTGGAAGCAGAGGCAAGTGATTCCGCTTCCTACGGGGAGGTGAAAGGAATCAACCACACGACGGCAAATTAATTGTCACGTCCAAAGAAAGTGTGAAAACTTCAGATTTAGAACACCCTAGGTGTGCCCCCGTCTGAAGTCCAAATTATAACAAGGGATAAAAAATATAATAAAAATGGGGGGTAAGACGTCTAAAAATAAGGAAAACTTATCAACTGACGACTGGAAATTTATGGAGGCAAAAAATCCAAAAGCAACAAAGAAATTGGAGACCTGGATAAATAAACATGACTTTGACGGACGACTGAACCTGATCAGCATACAAAAGCTGAAGAAGGAGTTAGAACGGGAACATAAAGGTGATGAGAAAAAGATGCAGAAAGTAGGGGCAGATTTAGTGGCATTTTGGGAGGAGGAAGCAGAGAACAGACAGAAGGGAGCAGAGAAGCGACGATTAGAGAAAGCAAGGAAAAAGAAAGCTGTAGGTAAGGCAGAAGAAGATGTGATAATTCAGCACAGAGAGCCAGAACAGCCTCAACAATCACCGCCGGCTGGATCGTCGGTGACAAAGAGACCTTTATCTCCTCTACCAGAGGATGACGATGTACCGCCACCACAGTATGATTTGGCAGTAAAACCTAAGGTAAAAAGAGAAAAAACAGAAAAACCACAAACACGCAGTCAAGCGAAAGTGCCTACAGCCCCTCCCATGGTGGAACATAGTGATCAGGGAGGTGCCTATCCTATGATAGAAGTACCAAATCCTCGTGCAGGAACAGCAGGACAGCTATCAACCATGCTCGTTTATCGGACATGGAATGCTGATGATATCAAAGCAGCAGTCGACATGATACCATCGCCACATGTCGATATCGAGGGCTTTCTGCAGGATATAGAAAACATTAGAACATCTTACCACCTTAATGGACCTGAAGTCCAACAGGTGTGGATGAAAGCATGTGGCCCTAAATGGAGTCAGGTACGCGGAGACTGGAATCCTGCAGATCAACAAGGCGTACCACTGACACATGATGATCTAGTCTTAGACACAAGAGTGGAAGCTATGATTACACGTGCAAAAGGAGTGTTAGGACCAAAGATAAATTATACTGAAATTACCAGGACAACTCAGAAAGAAGGAGAGCCATGGACAGAGTTTAGGTGCAGATTTGAGAATGTATTTAGGGTCCATAGTGGCATATTGCCAGGAACACCTGTGTATGAACAACAATTGAAAAACGCTCTGATCCAACATTCCAATAAGGATATAAAAGCTTGGATACAGAAACATTGGATTGGATTGCCTACAGGCACATTGGAAGAAACACATACACACTGCTGTCATGCAGAAGAAGTCTTAAAGCAGAAAAAGACAAGAAACAGCGACAAAGGAGTGTATGTAGCACATGGAGATGATGAAATAAATATATTACCAGCAGGGTAACTTAAGACAGCAGAAGCAGTGCAAACGCCCCAAAAAGCCATGGCAAAATAGACAAGGTGGACAGCCACAACATCAAGGACCCTGGCAACCACAACAGCAGCACAGACAGGGAGGGCCACCACGTGGTCCCCTGATTTGTTGGAACTGTGGAAGAGAGGGACATATGTATAGAAACTGTCCGAATCCACCTACTGAGGGAGCAGCAGGGAGAATTCCACAACGGAATAATCCTCCGCAGCCACAGTATCCACAATGACTAGAATCCATAATCCATGATTCCACATCAGATAGGCAGTCTGATTGTGATATGGATCTGTGTGCCTTGCTGGGAAATCCGGTACCAAAACCAGAAGTGACTTTGTTGGTAAATGGACGACCAGTGACATTCCTTTGTGATACAGGAGCATGTAGAACCACATGTAATGACAACATACCTGTCCATCAATTAAGCAACGAAATCTTTAGGGTTCGCTCTGCAAATGGACAAACATCAGACGTCCCTATCACCAAACCCATAACGTTGACAGATCCATTTGGCCTGACGTGTACTATGTCAGTGTTGAGCATGCCACAATGTCCAGTTAACCTCCTAGGACGAGACGGATTGACTGCATTGGGCTTGTCCATAATTGTGGAACAAGGGAAATTAGTTGTTGAACGCACAGGAGGCGTTAACATGGTAAGAGAAGAAAGCGATGACCCCACATTCCACTATTACTATACATTTGACATTTCAGAAGAAGATGCTGCAGGATGGGGTAAAGATGTCGTCTTGCAAGCGACAGCCCTACTAAAAATTCCTGAACAACAGATGTCACCACCTGACCTGCATGTCACAATGTGGCATAAAGATCCTCCAGGTCCGGATGGTGACTATGAAACTAAATTGAAAAATGTTTCACCTGTGAAACTGACAATGACCGATTTGATTCATGATGGCAACTCAACAGCTGTCATAACAGTAACAGGCGCCACTGAAGATGTATCAAAATTGAGATTCACAGGTATGCCATTACATATGTCACTTTGTAAGCCATATTTGACAGAATGGCAAGAATTGGGACTGACAGTCATAACAGCTTTGTCAGCCTCTGATTGGAGCAGAGTTGGACCACGAACGGAGTTCAGTCCATCAACCAAGTTGTATAAAGTGCCAGTTAATGTCTCATTGGTGCTGGCAGCTGGAACACACATTGATGTGTCCACTTCACAATCCTGAGTGTTTCAGTTGAGTCCTGAAGAAGATGCTCTTCTCTCTTCAGTACCGTCAGGATTGTGGACAACAGGTCCTTCAGACGTAGGACTGATTAAAAATGCACAACCTGTAGTTATAAGGCCAAAAACAGAATACAGACCATGTGTAAGACAGTATCCATTGAAACCTGATGCAATTGACGGAATCAGGCCAGTAATAGAGGATTTGTTAACAGCAGGAGTAATAGTGCCATGTCCAGATTCACCATGTAACACACCCATATTTCCTGTAAAAAAGGCTCCGCCCTCAGTGGGGTGGAGAATGATTCAAGATCTGCAGGCAGTAAATGCTGCTGTGATTAAAAGAGCACCATGCGTCCCAGATCCACACACCTTGTTAAATTCGCTGAGACCAAATTCTAATAGTTTCTCAGTAATTGACATAAGTAATGCATTTTTCTCTGTGCCAGTACATCCAGATAGTCAATTCTGGTTTGCTTTTACCTTTAAAGGACAACGATATACATTCACCAGATTACCGCAGGGTTACGCAGAGAGCCCAACTATTTATTCTCAAGTCATGTCAGCATGTTTAGCCAATTTCGTTCCACCGGCAGATAGCCAACTATTAGTGTATGTTGATGACATTTTGATTGCCTCTGACACACGAGAAAACTGCATAACTGACACAGTAGCATTATTATGTTTCTTATTTGACAATGGCCACAGAGTGAGTAGAAACAAAGTTCAGTTGTGTAGGGATAAAGTAAAATATTTAGGACATGAGTTATCAGCCACAGGGCGCACGATCCTGTCTGACAGGAAGGAAGCAATTTTGCACGCTCCAAAACAACAAACCAAAAAGCAGATGATGTCATTTCTTGGACTGACTAATTACTGCAGGGCATGGATTCCCTGCTATGCAGAGTTGACTAGTCCACTTTCTGATTTGATGTACAAAGATGATATTTCAATGTCAACCGTGTTGGAATGGAACAAAGATGCTGAGGAAGCCTTTGTAAAAGTAAAACAAACATTAGTGTCATCCACAGTTTTGGCACTACCAGATTATAGTAAACCATTCATTCAAACAGTTGATTGTAAGAATAAGTTCATGACTAGTGTTTTGGTTCAAGTGTATGGCTCAAAATTGAGGCCAGTTGCCTACTACTCATCTAAATTGGATGCAGTAGCAAGTGCTTTACCACCATGCGTACAGGCTGTTGTTGCAGCCTCTATGGCTGTTCAAAGTAGCAGTAATGTTGTTCTATTCCATCAGCTGACATTGAAAGTTCCACATGCAGTCTCTGCACTTCTGTTGCAGACAAACATGAGCCTTTTGTCCCCAGCAAGACATCTTTCGTGCATGTCCTTGCTATTATCACAGCCACACCTTACGATAGAGCGATGTACAACATTGAATCCCTCCACATTGATACCTTTACCTGAGGATGGTGAGCCGCACAATTGTCTTGATGTAGCAACAGTCTGTACGAAAGCACGCCCAGACCTCCGGGACACACCCATCCCAAACAGTACAATCGTGTATGTGGATGGTTCTTCCACTAAAAATGCTTATGGACAAACGCAATCTGGATATGCTGTCGTCACAAATTCAGAAGTATTAGATTCTGCTTCATTGCCATCGTCATTTTCAGCACAAGCAGCTGAATTAGTTGCTTTAACTGCAGCTTGCTATCTGTTTCAAGGTACGGCCGTATCAATTTATACAGACAGCCAGTACGCTTTCAGCACAGTGCATGTGTTTGCAAAACTGTGGGAGGAGCGTGGAATGGTGACATCATCTGGAAAGCCAGTGACTCATGCCACTCTCCTAACTGCCCTACTGCAAGCTGTGAAGTTGCCTCAACAAATTGCTATATGCAAATGTGCGGCTCACACCAATGGCTCTGACAGTGTTTCAAAAGGAAATGATTTTGCTGACAGAGCAGCAAAAGAGGCAGCAGCAGCTTCTTCTATTTTTGTTGTACAGGAAACTACTCCAGATTTGCATTTAGGTCATACACTGCTTGCTGACATGTAACAGCAGGCAACTGACAGAGAAAAACAAATGTGGATAGCTAAAGGAGCTACGTATGCAAATGACTTGTACGTATGACCACAAAAGAAACCCATATTGCCAAAAAATATGTTTAAATGGGCAGCTATTATGAGCCATGGCGTGACGCATGTCTCATCAGGGGGTATGATATCGCAATTGCAATCTATTTTTTGTCTTTATGGGTTCGATGCATATGCAAAACAGCATTGTAGAGCATGCATGATATGTGCAAAACACAACTCACAAGGCAATTTGAGACCCCAAAGAGGTAAATTTCCAACACCACAATATCCCTTTCAAGTGATTCATATGGATTATATACAGCTGAGTAAACATGAAGGGAAGGAATTTTGTTTAGTCATAATTGATGCCTTCTCAAAATGGGTAGAATTGTTCCCTACAAAAAATGCAGATTCACTTACAGTGGCTAAAGCATTATGCAAAGACATCATCCCACGATTTGGAATACCAGAAACAGTCTATTCAGATAATGGAGCGCATTTTGTTAATACAATAGTGCAATACGTAGGAGAAGCACTACAGGTTAATCTCAAAAATCATTGTGCTTATCATCCACAAAGCGCCGGATTAGTGGAAAGGATGAATGGAACAGTAAAAAACAGACTTAGAAAGACAATGGAGGAAACAGGCAGACCATGGACGCATTGTGTAGATTTGGTAAAAATGTATATAAACATAACTAGTACCATGGGGTTGACACCGTATGAAACATTGTTTGGCAGAAAATATCAATTGCCATATTATGGACAAATTTGGGATGTACCTGAGGAAGCCAATTTGGCGGATTACATGAGAAAAATGTTAGAAGGACAACGAGGGAGAGTTCCAAACACTGATGATCCCATTTCTCCACAGGAGGACCCTAAAGTGGTACCTGGAGACTGGGTGTTGATAAGAAGCATCAAGAGAAAACACTGGCATTCACCTAAATGGGAAGGGCCCTATCAAGTACTACTCACAACACCCACAGCTTTGAAAATTGGGGAAAGAAGTACATGGATTCATTTAACTCACTGTAAGAAAGTCATTTCTGCAGACACAGACAAACAGTAAGAACAGTAGGACAAGACTAGTAATAGTGTGTGAGCTTGGTGTTAAGATCCAGGTTAGACACGAAAGCTAGCAGAAGATATTAAGAAGCCACTGTTCTGAACATAGGTGTGCTGTAGTGTGCAGAAATGGCAAAAGGAAAAAATAAAAAGAACGAGGGTTTCTGGACCCCACGGACAGTCCTTGTTATGCTACTTTTCTTTTTTGAATTGGGATTATTATTAAAAGCCATGAGCACGGGACATGATAATAAGGATCACATCCGCAGATTGCAGAGACCAAAAAGAAGTAACGAAGACCCCAGTCCGATAATAAATGCCACAGTACATAGCTGTAATGGGAATAATGCGTACCGATTTGGTGTACAAGCCTGCATTCCTAGAAATACTTCTGTGATCATCTCTGTACCATATAGTGGTCTTACCCATGGAATGCCGGATGGTGACAGAGGGACTAATTACGGAAATAGTTTCTCCTGGTATATGACCAACGATCAACAAGATAGGAGATGGGAAACGTTGGTAGCCGATGAATGGAGTAGATGGACACCAAGATGGGCACAAACCGAGTGGGCTAAGTACCAGAGTCAAATTCTCAAAATGTATCAAACAGATGATAAGCTGTCTATAGTGGTGAATACCACAGAAAAAGGAACCATATTCCCACCTGATATAGAGGGAGACTGTTGGTTGTTCCTCCTTTGGGTATACAAACAAGGAAAAGATCCGTATTTCCATTTCTTCCTCTGTGAAACAGATAGAGTACAGCAACCAATATTGACCGAATTAAGTACGTCAAAGGGGGTGTCCATACAAGCAAAGGGGGTGCCCATACAAGCAAAGGGGGTGTCTGTACAAGGCACAAAAGACATGAAGGCAGATGACTGGTTCCTAGTAACTACAGGAATTAGTGGACAAAATAACAATTGGCTTTTAATGGCAGAACAAGCAGGACTAGCAGCAAAGAAGGACTGTGTTGTGTGTATGGGACCCAGACCTATATTACAGGTAATACCGGCAGCATTACCCAAAGACTGTCTACTGACTGCTATGACACAGACATACATTGCGGCAAACAACAATTGTTCTAAGTGGGACAAGATCTATCCAGTGACCAAATTGACTAAGATTAAACCTTTATTCTCAAGCAAAGTTGGGCATGCTAACCATACATGTGTACACTTGACAGGGACAAGTAAGACTTTGGGTAGCTTAAACCACACCGCCTGGTGTAAGAATGTGGTCCATAGTACTCCCACATTCAAACCTGTCGGGAGGAGTGACGTATGGTGGTGGTGTGGGGATAACAGAATCTTTGACAGACTGCCACGGAATGTGTCAGGTTATTGTGCATTAATATCATTATTGTTACCAGTTGAAGCCATACCCATGACCCCTGAAGACGTTACGACATATGCAGCCTCTCTTATTCCTGAAGATTGGCAGAAAGGCATAGCCAGACATAGAGTGAAAAGAGATTGGAAAGGAGTGGGAAATCCAACATATATTGACGCAATAGGAGTCCCCAGGGGAGTGCCTGACCAGTATAAACTGGTTGATCAAATAGCAGCTGGATTCGAATCTTCCATCTGTTGGTGGTGTTCAATTAATAAAAACGTGGACAGAATAAACTACATCCACTACAATGTACAGAAATTAGGAAATTGGACTGAGGAAGGATTTAAGGCTGTCCATTCACAGTTAGAAGCCACGTCCCTTATGGCCTTCCAGAATCGTATTGCTCTGGATATGTTGTTGGCAGAGAAAGGAGGTGTTTGTGCCATGTTCGGAGAACAATGCTGCACATTCATTCCCAACAACACGGCTGCAGACGGCAGTCTCACTCAAGCCATTGACGGGCTGAGGACGTTGAACAGGAAGATGAAAGAGCACAGTGGAGTAAACACCGAAGGCTGGGATTGGTGGCTGGAAGGGATGGGAAAATGGAGGTCTTTGATTTCTTCACTATTAGTGTCTATAGCAGTATTTGCTGCAATTCTAACATTGTGTGGATGTTGTTGTATTCCATGTCTCCGAGGCCTTGTAAATAGAATGATAACCACAGCAATAAGTCCAGGACCAGGAGGGGGTCCGGCATCATATCCACTTCTGGGGACAGACGACGAGGAGGAGGACGATGGCTCTCCTGACCTGTACCCAGACCAATGGAAGTATGATGACCCAGACACCGATGATGGTGACAATGATGACATCACCTCTGGGGTGTAAGCCTATAGAGAAAACATACCATGATGAACCTCTTAGTGAAAATCTCAAAAAGAAGTGCTAAGCTGAGTGATGCCTACTGTATGTTTAACAGGCGATAAACAGGAGGGGAATGTTAAAGATTTTGTATATATGTTATCACTGTTAAACATTTGTACATTTGTCTTCTTTCTCATGAGAACGGTGTTGTGCTGTTTTGCACTTCACCCTGAGAATGTACGTGTTATTCAACCTTGTTTTAGCTTTGTCTTCTTTCTCATGAGAACGGTGTTGTGCTGTTTTGCACTTCACCCTGAGAATGTACGTGTTATTCAACCTTGTTTTAGCTTTGTCTTCTTTCTCATGAGAACGGTGTTGTGCTGTTTTGCACCTGTCTTAACCAAGCCTGAGAATTCAATTTTGTTTTAGCACTCTGGGGTCAATCTGAGCTGGGAATGAAGGGCTGGATGTACTTATTATTATAATATAACTTTGTTTTCGCAGCCTCTAATGACTGGGAGTAAGAGAACGTTTTGACTGTTGTGATGTGGTGCTTAGTGTGAAGGAGTGTGAAGGACAGGACACTTCAGGCAGATGCAGAACAGCTGATAACTGCAAGAGATGTGGTGACCTGTGTAAAAGAAAGTGTTCTTCCTTACAGCTGCACTTATTGACGTATGCGTTTATGTTACGGGAAGAAACTTGTCTTGCGTCATCACCCCCACCCTTAGGACAAGTTTTTTGTTTATGTGATGATGGCGTCTCTTAATAAAAAGAGCGGAAAAGCAGGCCAGACTTTAGTGTAGCCTTGGTGTACAGCCTGACTGCATTCCGCGCGTAAAATTTGACTTTCTGTCTCACTGGTGTTTCTTGACTCTGTTTGTCTTGTTAAAGGTTTTAAAAATGTTTGGAGGAGAAAATACCCAACAATTGGTCAACTCCAAACTCCAGTGGTAAAACACCAGCGTACTGAACTGCTCATAACCAACATTATGAGCAGTTATGGGAGTAGCATTTAACAACTATCTAATAATATTATTCTGCATGACCTGTAATCTCCCTTTGTACTGCTGGGAAAGACCACTAAACCAGACAGAACCAGCATAGTCAAAACAACACTGTATCAAGGCAGATACAAAAAAGTTTTTTGGTTCAGAGTTCAAAAAATTCACCGTTCAGATAAGGTTATGGTAACATAACTATGTGTTGGTTGGTTATTGGTACGCTGGTCACATGACACCCTAACCTTAAACGTCATAGCTCAAATAACCCAAATCTTACAGCGATACATCAACCCAAACAATAACTGAAACAAGAAATAGGAAGTTGATATGAAGGGTGTTTAAAAAACACAAAATGTCTTCTGTCAGAGAAATGAACCCGAATATGCCTTCCTTTTCTTGTAGTCAAAATTGAAATATGCCGTTTATTGATTGCAGTAAAAATTAAATATGGCGCCTGTTCATTGCAGTCAAAACTGAAATATGCCGGCTGTTGCTTGCCATCAAAATTGAAATATGCCGGCTGTTGCTTACTGTCAAAATTTGAAAAATGCCATCTGTTGCTTGCAGTCAAAATTCAAATTTGCTGTCTGTTGCTTACAGTCAAAATTCAAATAAGCAGTCCTTTTCTTGCAGTCAAAATTCAAATAAGCTGCCTGCTGCTTCCAGTCAAAATTCAAATATGCCATCTGTTGCTTGCAGTCAAAATTCTAAATATGACGCCTGTTGATTGCAGTCAAAATTCAAACATGACATCCTTTTCTTGCAGTCAAAATTCAAATAAGCTGTATGTTGCTTTCAGTCAAAATTCAAATAACCTGTCCTTTTCTTGCAGTCAAAATTCAAATAAGCCGTCTGTTGCTTGCAGTCAAGATTGAAATATGCCGTCTGTTGCTTGCAGCCAAAATTCAAATATGTCATCTGTTGCTTGCAGTCAAGATTGAAATATAGCGGCTGTTGCTTGCCATCAAAATTGAAATATGCCGGTTGTTGCTTGCCATCAAAATTGAAATATGCCGTCTGTTGCTCGCAGTCAAAATTGAAATATGCCGGTTGTTGCTTGCCATCAAAATTGAAATATGCCGTCTGTTGCTTGCAGTCAAAATTGAAATATGCCGGTTGTTGCTTGCCATCAAAACTGAAATATGCCATCTGTTGCTTGCAGTCAAAATTGAAATATGCCGTCTGTTGCTTGCAGTCAAAATTTGAAAAATGCCATCTGTTGCATGCAGTCAAAATTCAAATAAGCTGTCTGTTGCTTGCAGTGAAAATTCAAATACGCCGTCCTTTTCTTGCAGTCAAAATTCAAATATGCCGTCTATTGATCGCAGTCAAAATGCAAATATACTGTCTGTTGCTTGCAGACAAAATTCAAATAAGCCATGTGGTGATTGCAGTCAAAATTCAAATAAGTCGTCCTTTTCTTGCAGTCAAAATTCAAATAAGCTGTCTGTTGCTTGCATTCAAAATTCAAATATGCCGTCTATTGATCGCAGTCAAAATGCAGATATACTGTCTGTTGCTTGCAGACAAAATTCAAATATGCTGTCTGTTTGATTGCAGTCAAAATTCAAATAAGCCATGTGGTGATTGCAGTCAAAATTCAAATGTGCTGTCCTTCTCTTGCAGTCAAAATTCAAATAAGCCATCTGTTGCTTGCAGTCAAAATTCAAATATGCAGTCTGTTGCTTTCAGTCAAAATTCAAATAAGCCGTCCTTTTCTTGCAGTCAAAATTCAAATAAGCTGTCTGTTGCTTGCAGTCAAAATTCAAATAACCCGTCCTTTTCTGGCTGTTCAAATTCAAATAAGCCATCCTTTTCTTGCAGTCAAAATTCAAATAAGCTGCCTGTTGCTTCCAGTCAAAAATCCAAATATGCCATGTGTTGCTTGCAGTTAAAATTCTAAACATGCCTGTTGATTGCAGTCAAAATTCAAATAAGCCGTCTGTTGCTTGCAGTCAATATATATATATATATATATATATATATATATATATATATATATATATATATATATATATATATATATATATATATATATACATATTATTTGTGATGAAATTAGACATGTCATTTAAATTAGCTTTCCGATGAACACGATATTGGTCGTGCTCTTGCATCGGTCCACCCCCTCTTTAGGCAGAATGTCGTGTGGAGAGCCCTGGGCCCTCTGATGAGCCAACGGAGTACGTTTAAGTGTTTCAAAGAGCGCCACTTGACAACTTACCGTCCGATATTCACAGTCCACAGGAAAGGGGTTTTCAACCAGAACGAATAGGCCAAGACGCTGCCGGCGCTCCACATATCCATGGCCTCGGTGAACTGCAAGCCTAAGGCCACCTCTGGAGCCCTGACGGTAGAGGACAGAGGAGGAATGTCAGCACACTCACCGAAACATTGACAGCAGCTGTGATTCACAATGTCACATTCTTGGGCCACAAATTGTCATCCATCATTTGGAAACACCAAACTACAAACACATAAGAGACAAACTGGACGAGTGAACTCGCCTGGAACAGACAGCCTGAAGCTCCACTCCAGGTTCCACTGTGGAGGATGGAAAAGCTCCCCCAAAGTCAACATGTTTGACTCTGAAGAGCCAGTCCTCATGGCCCACGGGCGTGATGATGCTGGGGTTGATGTCAGCATGAAGAAGCCCGACACCATTCAGAGCGTCCAAGACCACAAACAGAGCAATAAATGACACAGATCAGAATTTAACTGTGCTCTACTTCAACATTTAACATGAGACAAACATGCAGTACAACAAATAAATATCTCCAGAGTCCAACAACACAAGCGTTTATCTGGACATTACCCAGAGGACCTGGATCTAAGAGTGCCAGTGTCCAAATAAGACGGACAAAATGGGGCAGGTTATTATTGGATGGACAAAGTGAATGAGTTCATGACGTTTGGTGCAAAACGGTAAGAATACTAACTGGAGACAATGAGAATCTGGATGTTGTCTGAGTAAAGTATCCTCAGACAAATTTAAGGAACAACTACAGAGGTTTATGTGGTGTAGTTTTTGTATCATGTCCTGCCTCCTCTGTCCTTTATCCAGTCACTGCCCCTTGTCTGACATGGACAATCTAAAGTTGCACTCTACACGTGTGAAAGAACAAACCCAGACAACCTGATTCTTCTCCAGACTTCATATGAGAAGCCAAAGACAAACATGCTGTGCAAATGGACAAATTGCATCCAGAGACTGTGGCAGCCATTCACGTTCCTCGAGAAGACTGTAGAGACTCCTGTCCAGCATCTCAAACACCAGACAGGTTGGTCCCTGGTGCTGGAAACACTCACAGAAGTTATGTTGCAGGTGCTTCATCCCTTTTAAAATGCATATTTACTTTAAATTGTGTAGGCTGACCAATAAATCATCACCCATCTCATCAACCCACCAAGGGGACACTGAAAATAAAACAAAAAATAAATATCACTAACGCACAAAGGAATTTTATTAACTTGGAACAGTCCCTAAAAATTCAAATTCATGATTACATACCTAACAACGTGAGGCCAAAACAGGGCAGTTTTCTAAAATCATAAAATATCAGATTAAAATTAAATTAAAATTCATCTAATTTAAATCAAATAATTTAGGACTTACACAATGTTGTTTAAAAAACAAAAACCTTTTAAAACCAAGCGTGCTGTCTCCATGGCAATACTCATTTTTATCAATTTAAAAACTAGGTTCACCTAATCCAGCCCAAATCATCCAACACATAAAATTTTATTCAGTAAAAATCTAATTAAAAACTGTCATTTTAAACCAAACAGCTGTCTCCATATTATGCTTTTGTCATGGAAGAATAAATAAATAGATAAAAAGACCATAAGGCTTGTTTTTAATCAACCCATTTCAGCATCTTCTCAGTTCAAAAAAATATGAAATTAAAAAGAGAAAATTAAATTAATCCAGACTGAATCATTTATGACACACAAAACTGTACCCTGATAGTTTATTTTTAATAAACATTTAAAAACAGACCTTTCCATGGTGACATCAACTTTATTTTGAAACTCTACATAAATGTTGGCCATTTTAATCCAGAATTTTGACCTCCGATCACATTAAATATAATGTTTTCATGTAATGGTGCTGTTTTGAAATAATGTCTGGGATTTTATGAAACAGTGAACTATAAGGGCTCACGGAAACACAAAACAAATGCACGGAAAATAAATAAACACAAAATAAAATCCCAAACATCTTTATCAAAAGCAGTACAAACCTGACCTGCTACTACTACTGACTTTTGAGCTGTTTACGCACCATTTTTGTCCACAGTGTAACTTATTTTGTGTCTTCAAGCTGTCATGTTGCAATAAGTGTCTTCAGGCTGAGCGTCGGCAGTGTTTATGTCTTAACCTGTGACACTGAAGCATTGCTAACCTCCACTAAACGTACACTGGTAACTCTGGCAACGCCAAACGGCTCTGACGTCATCAGTTCTTAAGCGGCCCCGCTCCCGCGCTAACGTGTGTTGTGCCACGCCCCCACGCTCACTCCAGTTTGGCCCCGCCCCCAACCTAACGCCAGTTGCTGAGTTACCGCCACTGATCTGTAGCTCATTGAAGCAAATCGGACGCCATATTACTACTCCCAGGAACCGCTCCTGACACTGGACAGCTCAGCCATCTATGTGGACCGCACATAGACGGCTTAATTATTACAACGTCAACAACTTGGAGTAATAACTGAGCGGATTGTCTCATTTTCTTATTTTGGTTCTCCAGATAATGTAACCTTCATCCCCCCTAATCTATGTCTGTCATGATTAGCTGATTCATTTATTTCCTTTCTTTCTTTTAGTACTTTGACACACTCCCCTTCTATTCTCAATTACTCAGATCTTACTGGGACAAATACTCCATTCTAAAAATTATGATTCTAAAGAATCATAATTTTGCAAGTTTTGTGTTATCATATATATATATATATATACATACAGACTGGCGTCCTGCCCTGGGTGTACTCTGCCTCACGCTCTGTGGCTGCTGGGTTAGGCTCCAGCCCCCCCGCGACCCTTGATTGGACTAATGGGTTGAAGATGTGTGTGTGTGTGTGTGTGTGTGTATATTATATATATATATATATATATATATATATATATATATATATATATATATATATATATATATATATATGTGTGTGTGTGTGTGTGTGTGTATTTATAATGTGTGTTTACCTGTCTAAAGTCTAGGCTACATCAGTACATTCCACTTCTGTTAATCCCACTATGAATACTAAAATACGCCCAACCTTTTGCCCAGTATCATAGCTACATGTAAGACGTTTGCAGAAAAAAACATGTTGAAATCAGTTACGATGATTAAATGCACTGACACTTCATTGCAAGCCAATGACCTATCAGTGTTTGTTATATACAGATCAGTGGTTACTACAGCAGATCAAACAGATCCATATTGATTGATTGGATTCAGAGTAAAATTAAAAGTAGGTACATAAAGACATTTAATAAAATGTTTGACACAGGAAAATAAAAACTTTTATTACATTTTAGTCCACACATAAAATAGAAAGCAGAGAGCAAACAAACAAGTATGGATTAATATTTTGACATAACAATGTAAACATAATTAATGTACAAAAAAATTGGTGTATAAACACCAAAATTACTACATTTAGTTTTATATATTTTATTATTGTAGTTTAATTAGAAATTAAACTACATGATACAAAATAAACTGTGAATCAATGAAAGTTCATTAATAAGTGATTCAAGGGTTAAGATCCTCCTGTAAATGTTGATCAAATAAACAGGTTTTTCCATGACGTTAATAATAAGTCTTTGCAAACTCAAATTTTATGTTCCCTGGCAAACTCTTACAAACCCTGGCACCGCTATAAGAAAAAGAGAAGCGTCCAAAGGTTTTAACAGAGGGGAGAAGGAGGCAAAATGACCCAGAACGGGTGTGACTGTGGGCTTCATTTAAATCAGAAGATGACAAATACTGAGGTGCATCACCAGAAATGAATGTGACTGACTTTAAGTTGTTTAAGTCAAGAGATATACTGGTAACATCGAACCTGCACAAACTCCAGCTCGCACACTGTGTGAGAGTCTGAGGAGGTCAGTTTAAAACGTGTTTGCTGATTATTTTGATTTCTCTTTGAAGACCAGAACACCAAGAAGCCCTGACAGAATCAAAATAACTGTATTAAAACTGGGACTGTCAGGATTTTCATCTTGAAGATAAAATGTCATATGAATATAATGTCCAAATATAGATGATCACAGGGTTTGTGCACTGTGCTAAGTGCCGGTGCACGTACAGAACCCGTGTGGACAGTAGACGAATTGTTTCGAAACAGTTCGTCTCTGGAACAATGTCTCAAAGCATGAGTGCTTCAGATGTTCTGAAATGTTTCAGAACAGTGTTTCAGACTCCAATCACTAGTTTGCAGCAGTGATGAAACATTTTGAGATCGTCCTCACCTGCATGTCTGATCCATTCTTTAACTCCACGTTGACTTCACCATCCTGTTATAGATTTTGTTCAGTATTTTGAGTTTCAGTTGTTCGCTGACACTCACCTGATGGGCGTGCACGGTGAGCACAGTGTGCAGCAGGTGGCAAACACACTCAACCGTCATCCAGTAACCATCCAGCAGGTGGCAGACATGTCTAAGGGATATTACATAAGAGACCAGGCTGTCCAGAGGATTGGGGTCAAACAAACAGGATACCATGACTGGAGGACACAATGTTTCTCAACCCTGGTCCTCTGGGAGCCCCAACCAGCACATTTTTCATCTCTGTTCTGCCACAAGCTGTTGTTTTCATTCAGGTGTGCTCAGCCAATCAAGAGCTAACAGACACCCAAAGGAGCTCATCATCTTTCAGTAGGGCAAAGAGAGACAGAACATGTGCAGGTTTGGGGTCCCTGTGGAACAGGATTGGGAACCCTGTCACCTGCAGGGATCCCCCTTATGCACATGACTCCTGGAAACCCCAGAAAAAAAGTCAAGAATGAAGAAATAAAAATCAGCAAAATCAACCATAGGAAGGTACAATGTGAAACTTATTTCATCATCATCATCATCAGCATAATAATAATAATAAATAAAAATCATTCAGTAACACTACAATCCAAAACAGAGTCAACTAAAAAAAAAAAAAAAGACTTCACAGGGTTAAGTGGAACGTTCTGGACTAACTGAACATGCATTTCACCATTAAAGGAAACTGACAGGAGAAACACCTCTTAAAAATACTGAAAAGCAGAAAAACTAAAATCTATTTAGTGAGTTTGAGTCACACACTTTATAGAGTTATGGCAGGAAAGGGGCGGAGCCAAGTGGTTAGTGTGCTTGTTCCCAGTGCTCAAGGTTCCTGGTTCAAACCTCACCCCTGCCCGTTCTCAGTGTAATACTGCATTGCGTAAAGACACGGCATAAAACTGGCAACAAATCAACATGCAGATCCACCTCGAATCTGCTGCACCGACCCTGAGTGAAAACAAGGGAGAAGCTGAAGGAACAAAAACTAGGAAATAAATTTTGAAAGTATAAACTGTCATTCATATTCATTCATCATTGGTTGCAATGCTCAAATATTTTGAATGAATGGGTGAAAACTAAGTTATACTCATGTTATTAAAAAAGGTACTCTGAAGGCACACCTAAGTCCTGGACACGTCCCATCTTACTTTCTAAAAGCAACAAATCCAGAATCCTGATCCAGATCCAGACAGACACCAGCATGTAAGCAGATTCTTCCTCTTGACAGCTCTGATATTTCCACCAAACTTTGTGGAGTTTAGATGAAAACTCTGAAAAAGCAAGCCAACCAATCAAATACAACTTAATAGACTACTAGTCCGAATTTTAAATAAGGTGAATTTTGTGGTGAGCTGAAGGTGAATCCTGTTGCAGAGCAAAAGCAGACTGTTGAGAATGTGATTCATATGCAGACTGTCTCAACATCCGACTGGCAAATGGAACTAAAATACACAAATCAATAAACATTAATAAATATTGGTCGGTACATGGGTCAGCAGTCCAATCAGGCAAAGGCACAAAATCAGTTGGCATCAGTCAAAACTGAGTGGTAAAAAATCAGACACAAGGAGTTTTGACAGACAGCGTAAAACACTGGAAAGCAAGCACTAAACTAGAAAGATGACCTGGCAATATGCCAACAGAAAAGACAAGGACTGTGTCCCAATTCAGGATCTGCACCCTTCTAAGGCTGCATCCCAATTCAGGGTCTGCACCCTTCTAAGGCTGTATCCCAATTCAAGATCTGCAACCTTCTAAAGCTGTGTCCCAATTCAGGATCGGCACCCTTCTAAGGCTGCGTCCAAATTCAGGGTCTGCACCCTTCAAAAGCTGTGTCCCAATTCAAGAGCTGGACCCTTCGAAGGCTGTGTCCCAATTCAGGGTCTGCACCCTTCTAAAGCTTTGTCCCAATTCAGGATCTGCACCCTTCTAAGGCTGCATCCCAATTCAGGGTCTGCACCCTTCTAAGACTGTATCCCAATTCAGGATCTGCACCCTTCTAAGGCTGCATCCCAATTCAGGGTCTGCACCCTTCTAAGACTGTATCCCAATTCAGGATCTGCACCCTTCTAAGGCCTGGTTCACAGGGCAGGATATTTAGACTGATTGGTGGTGTAAACGTCTTGGAGAAGAGTGGAAAAGAGGACAAATCACCACCTTAATAAGTCCTAAGAAAAGTTATGACTCCGTCGTAAAAATGACAGCTGGGTTGTTGGGAATAGAGGCGGTCCTGGTAGATGTTAAAGCAAAATCAGTGTCCGTGTATGCTGAGTTTAAGTCCATGGCAGAACGGCTAAAGGGGTTAGGAAGAATACTTAAGGAACAATATCCTATAATGGAAGATATGAGTGGAAGTCAGATCCTCGACAATGAAGACGAGGGCAAGATAGATTTCCAGGCCGAACCCGAACAAAGTAATGAGGAAAACAAGCCAGAGGGAAGTGGAGATGAATTGACATCCCCGGGAGGTCCTAATTCTGGAGGAAATGGTCAAGAATATAAAAGCCCGGACCAGCTCCACACAAGCTTTGACCCAGTGTGGCCAAATTTGCCCTTAGGAAGTGTGAGAGGAACAACCTCAACAGTTAAAAAACAGACAGAACGCCTGGTTGAGCAGGAGAAAAGACGAAGAAGCCTTCAGGGAGTATCTGGACAGATATTCCATCAATCGCCGGAATGTGGGCCCAGAAGCTTGGGACAGCTTAAAACTGAAGAATGTGTTGCTGGACCGAGTTACCATATTAAAGAGGAAGGGCGTTCGCAGGAAATCTTTAGAAAATCTAAAGCAAAAACCCACCATGTATACATTGAATCTGACTACATGGAGGACTTGAACCCTATGCCCGAAGGAACCAAAAAAATGGTGACCCAAGATGGAAGACGGGCATATCATTATTTTGGCAGTCCTTGGGATATAGATGGAGATAGTCTCATTGTCTTCACAAATCACAGACTGAAAATTGCCAACCGAAAATTCCGAGCAAAGATCAAGGAGCGGGCAGGCAAAGAATACCAAGAAGAGCTTAAGAATATAAAGGGGAGAAGTCTGTACGGAAAATCGATGGTGATAACAAGCGCACCACGAATGGATTATCATGCACTCATACATGTGCCCTTTGAAAGCTACCCAGGGAGAGAAAATTCAATCGAATACACAGAGAAAATGTTGAAAACTCTGGGAACAGCTACTGATTTGGCCAAAGAAGCCAGCATCGGCGAGTGGTAATATGTGTGGACGGATTACGATCTGGACATATGACATGGGAAGAGGCAGAAAAGGTTGCCATGGCAGCCGTGAACCTACACATGCGTACCCCAGGAGTATGGGGATCAATGAGAGAAATAGTGGTGGTCACTAGCAATGAGCAGGAGCAAGATCGAGTGAGAAGGGCACTTGAAGCGGTGAACCTAGGACCAAATAGAGTAGGTCCAAAGAAGGGTGCAGTTGGAGCAAGTGGAGTGGCAACTAGTCCCCCGTTAGTGATGCAGCCCATTCCCATGGCGACAAGTGAGAAAAGATCAGTACATGCTGTGGGAGTGCAGCGATTAAGGATTAAAACCCCACGACCAACATTAAAACAAGTTGCAAGTGGGCTCCAGACTATCATACACCCGACAGGCTCCCAATCACGGATGAGAGAGTCTTTTCAGGCTCCTCCACCGGATAATGGAGAAGAGGATCCTATATTCATTCCTCTACCTGTCAGAAATACCGTAGCAACTGGGTCACCCTGAAAGTCAGAACAAAACAGGGACCCACAACCACAAGACCCACGTCCTCCCCATGAATCTGATATGGATGAGGACCAGGAAAGAGAGTCTGAAGAGGAAATCAATCCACAAGACTCAGAAGAGGATGAACCGCTATCTGTGGTAGGGGAAAGAGAAGTCTCACGCCCAGAACTACGAACTGGACGCTACAGAGGACGAAAGAAAGAAGTTGGGGTGTATAATGTGCGTGTAGCCTCTGAGAGAATTGCAAGAGATCTCAGGGTCAACCCAGTGGAGACCCGAGATAAGCGACAAACCTATGCTCCAGAAGTTGGACAAACTTGTTATGACATCCCAGAAGAGTGGATAGAGCGACAAGATGAAAAGAAAACTCTCGAGGTAACAGCTACTGTTGGAGAGTGGGCTAATATACTAATGTGGCCCTTCTATCCTACACTGACTGCCTGTAAAGAGTTAACAAATAACTTCAGAGTCGCCTATTTAGGCGTTGCCCATGATGTGATGTTGAGAAAACTAAAAACAGCAGCTTTACGCTGGTCACGGCAAGTGTTGAGAGAAACCAATGAAGAAAATCTGGATGATGAGGGAGAAACAATTCCACCATCGTCAGGATTACAAGCGAGCCTCCCAAATCAGAACTTTCCCGCTGGATCTAGAGAGCAAAGTCTGCCAGCAATTCAAGCTGAAATTCAAGCAGACGGCAGGGAATTCCGTGAATTCAAGAAATTAAAGATGCTGGTGAGAGAGAAAGAACCAAATGAAGACCTAAAGGACTATTTGAAAGAAGTGTGGCCCCTTATTGACAGAGCTTCTAACAGTGAAGAGGGTAAATCTATGTGGCTAGCCCAAGTTACCAGTCAACCCATCAGTCGGGGTGAACCAGCATGAAACCATTATGCCAGGTTAGTGTTGGAAGATCCCAACGATGAAGATTCCCATATTGCTCGAGCTAAAGCTGGACTAGACAAAGGTCAAACATTGGTTCAAGTTTGGCATGGAATGAAACAGACGATTTTGCCACAACGCTATGTTAGGGCACTGAGAGAGGTCACTAAAGGAAGAAGAGGGGAGATAACCTTTGTGAAAATGCCCATAGATGGCACTACAGTCCCACAAATGGACGCGGTGGTAAAGAGCTGGGATCTGGAGCAACAGTTCTATGAAGAAAAGAGGAAAAAGGAGAGCACACCGAGATCAGGACAAAAACCGGTGGGAGTGGAGAAAAGAAATTCAGTGCCTAAACCACCACCTCCTCAGTCACATCAAACACCACAGAGGAATAATCAAAGGCCTCCAGTTGGACAATGGAGCTCTCGGCCGAGAGGTCCACCACCTCCACCAGCACAATCGCGACCTACACCTGCACCTCATAGTGGTGGCTATCTCCCTAAAGAGGAGTACGACAAATTAACTCCAGAACAAAGGAAAGCCCTCCAGGAAGTCCGCCAAGCTACAGCGGCGGCTGGAGGGCAAAAGAAGTAATGGCTTCGGAGGCGCGGGTCACGCTAGACCATGCCTACTGGGAAGGGGACAATATCTACACTGATGTGGATGGAGAACCGTACCTGGTGGACACGGGAGCAGAGGTGTCCATGACCCGCAGAAACCTCGAGACCAAAGGATACCTATTGATCCAGTATGCAAATGCGGCAACGGAGAAAAGACCATTTGGAATATGGAAAGGGGTAGTTTGGATAAAAGGCCCCTTTAATTTGATAACAGTCAAGGATTTGAGAGAATTGCATCGGCCCAAAAGACTTCGAACCCTAATAAGACGACGAGTGAAAAAATTACAAGCAAGAGTTGTACGAATGGATATGACTCCAATTGGAAAGAGTCCGGTAAGCTGGTACAAAGAAGTGGATGTACCAGCTGTCACAGAAGAAAAGATTGAAGAAAGCGATTTCTCTGAAGCAGGGAAAGAAAAATTGAGGGAAATTATCTCCAAAGCTAAAGTAGCAGGATTTAAAAATGATTGTGGAGATTTGGGGGCTAAACACATTCATGTCATCGAAGGAGGAGTACATCCACCGGTGCGACAATATCCCTTGAACCCTGGAGCGGTTGAGGAAATGGATAAAATAGTAAAAGAATTGGAAGCTTTGGGGATCATTCGAGTCGAATTGAATCCGATCACTAACAGCCCCATCCAAGCAGTTAAGAAGCCAGAGTCAGCAGGAGGAGGCTGGAGACCAGTAATCAACTTCAAGGCTCTCAATCGACGAACAACAGCCAATAGAGCGAGCTTGATAAATCCCCAAGGAGCACTGAAAACGCTCCAAATTAAGAAATACAAATCATGCATTGATCTGGCAAATGGATTCTTTTCCCTGCGATTAGCAAAACAGTCACAAGGGAAAACAGCATTCACACATAAGGGGAAAAGTGTTGTGTGGGCCGCCAGAAGAGGAGGTACTGCTGGCCCACCACCAGAGGGCGCCCTGCCTGAAGTGCGGGCTTCAGGCACGAGAGGGCGCTGCCGCCACGGACACAGCCGGGAGTGACAGCTGTCACTCATTATTTCCTGACAGCTGTCACTCATTCTTCATCATCTCACTCCATAAAACCCAGACGTCATCTCCACCTCATCGCCGAGATATCGTACTTCTATGGAGGTAACTTTCTCTGCCTGTATTGATTAATTGTGTTGCAGCTGTCTTACCAGAGGACCGGCGTGGGTCGCGACTGTTTCGTCCTACGTCCCGTCAGATAAGTGGTTACACAGACGCTGCACGAGTGTGTATTAGAGGTGGAGGTGGCATTCCCACCGTTGTTGTTACGGGGTGTACACACACCCACACTTGACTGTTTTTGCTCTTCGCCAGCAGTACCAGATCCGACAGTCGGGGACGGTGATCACCTGGGAATTCGGGACTTGGCGGCTCCAGTATTCACCAGGTTCGGTGGCGGCGGAAATCGTGTGGTTCCGGCTCTTCTCAGGACAGACGTCTTCTATCCTCGAGCCTGCCCACACGTCACCTTTGTGGATTGACTGTTATCAAATTCTGAATTGTCTGTATATTCGTTGTGCACCTTCACAACATTAAATTGTTACTTTTTGGCTCATCTATTGACCGTTCATTTTCGCCCCCTGTTGTGGGTCCGTGTCACTACACTTTCACAACAAGATATCTCGGCGCACGTCATGGATCCCGAGGGGCGTCACCCATCTGTTGGACAGCCAATGGAAGAGCAGGGTGCACAGGTGTCTGCAGGAGGCGTGCTCGGTGAGTTGCAGCAAATCCTCACCGCCTTTACCGCTCGGCTGGATTTGATGTCCGAGCAAAACGTCATCCTTAATCGCAGGATGGAGGCTCTCACCGCACAGGTGGAAGTGCGCGATCAGAGCGCTGCTGCGGCTCCTCCTCCTGCCGACCCGGTGCCGGATATTAACATTCCACTGGTCGTTCAACGAACCCCCCCCACCATCCCCTGAAGCATACATAAGTCCCCCAGAGCCGTACGGGGGTTGTGTGGAGACGTGCGCGGACTTTCTGATGCAGTGTTCGCTCGTCTTTGCACAACGACCCGTGATGTACGCGTCTGACGCCAGCAAGGTGGCTTATGTTATTAACTTGCTTCGGGGTAAGGCACATGCCTGGGCTACGGCGCTTTGGGAACAGAACTCACGGTTGTTATCAGCATACACTGGGTTTGTGGGGGAGTTCAGAACAGTGTTTGATCACCCTAACAGAGGAGAGACCGCCCCAACAATGCTGCTGTCAATGCGACAGGGGCGCCGGTGCGCAGCCGAATATGCAGTCGAATATGCGCCGCCTTCATAAACGGACTGTCATCGGTCCTGAAGGAGCATCTGGTAGCTAAGGAAGAACCGCGGGATTTAGATGGGCTTATCGATCTCGTTATACGGTTAGACAATCGGTTGGAGGAACGCCGTCGGGAGCGAGGCGAAGGACGTGCCTGGGTACGCGCCGTCCGTCTCCTTCCAGGTTCGAAAAGGGGCCGCCCTCCCCACGCTCCACAGCCGCAGCGCTCCGTGGGGCAACAGCTCCCCCTGCTGACGTTGCTAGGGAAACGCATAGGGCCAAACCGAGAACAGATGACAGAATGAGAAGGTTGGTCCGCGGGGAGTGTTTTCTCTGCAGCTCAAAGGCGCACATACAGAAAAACTGCCCGAAACGTCCACAACGACAACAACCGCCCTTAGAGACTGGGCTAAGGGGGGGTCATAACATTCACGTGGGACACACACAGATTGCCACACGACTCCCAGTTACAATCCTGAGAGACCTACATCCCGGACTCATTAGCTGCCGGGCTGATCCGGAACTCCACCTCCCCGATGGGGGCAGGTTTCTTTTTTGTGGGCAAGAAAGATGGCGGACTCCGTCCATGCATTGATTACAGGGGGCTGAATGAGATTATGGTTCGCAACCGATACCCATTGCCATTGTTGGATTCCGTGTTCACCCCCCTGCATGGAGCCAAAATCTTTACTAAGCTGGATCTTAGAAATGCGTATCACCTGGTTCGGATCCGGAAGGGAGACGAATGGAAGACGCCATTTAACACCCCGTTAGGTCACTTTGAGTACCTGGTCATGCCGTTCGGCCTCACCAATGCGCCCGCGACGTTCCAAGCATTGGTTAATGACGTCTTGCGGGACTTCCTGCATCGGTTTGTCTTTGTATATCTAGACAATATACTCATCTTTTCTCCGGATCCGTAGACCCATGTCAAGCATGTACGTCAGGTCCTACAGCGGTTGTTGGAGAACCGGCTGTTTGTGAAGGGCGAGAAGTGTGAGTTTCACCGCACTTCTTTGTCTTTCTTGGGGTTCATAATCTCCTCCAACTCCGTCGCCCCTGATCCGGCCAAGGTTGCGGCGGTGAGAGATTGGCCACAACCAACGAATCATAGGAAACTACAACAGTTCCTTGGTTTTGCAAATTTCTACCGGAGGTTCATCAAGGGCTACAGTCAGGTAGTTAGCCCCCTGACAGCCCTGACCTCCACAAAAGTCCCCTTCACCTGGTCGGATCGGTGCGAAGCCGCGTTTAGGGAGTTGAAACGCCGGTTCTCGACTGCACCGGTTCTGGTGCAGCCCGATCCCAAGCGCCGCCAGTTCGTAGTTAAAGTGGACGCCTCTGACTCAGGGATAGGAGCCGTGCTATCCCAGAGCGGGGAGTCTGACAAGGTTCTCCATCCATGTGCCTACTTTTCCCGCAGGTTGACCCCAGCTGAACGGAACTATGATGTTGGCAATCGGGAACTTCTTGCGGTGAAGGAGGCTCTTGAGGAGTGGAGACACCTGTTGGAGGGAGCATCGGTACCATTTACGGTTTTCACGGACCATCGGAACCTGGAGTACATCCGGACCGCGAAGCGTCTGAACCGCAGGCAAGCCCGGTGGTCGCTGTTCTTCGGGCGTTTTGACTTCCGGATCACCTACCGCCCCGGGACAAAAAACCAACGATCTGACGCCCTGTCCTGGGTGCATGAAGAGGAGATCAAGACCGAGCCGTCAGACCCTCCTGACAACATCATCCCCAAGTCCACTGTCGTGGCCACCCTAACCTGGGACGTGGAGAAGACCGTCCGGGAGGCCCTGACACGGAGCCCGGACCCGGGGACAGGTCCGAAGGACAAGTTGTACATCCCACCAGAGGCCAGGGCTGCGGTCCTTGACTTCTGTCACGGTTCCAAGCTCTCCTGTCATCCAGGGGTGCGAAGGACTGTGGCAGTGGTCCGGCTGCGCTTCTGGTGGGCGTCTATGGAAGCCGACGTCCGGGAGTATGTCCAGGTCTGCACCACCTGTGCCAGGGGCAAAGCCGACCACCACAAGGCCCAAGGTCTCCTCCAGCCTCTGCCCGTGCCTCGTCGCCCCTGATCTCATATTGGCCTGGACTTTGCAACGGGCCTCCCGCCGTCCCAGGGCATGACTTCCATCCTCACGATAGTTGACCGGTTCTCCAAGGCGGCCCACTTCATGGCCCTCCCGAAGCTCCCGACGGCCCAGGAGACTGCAGACATCCTGGTCCACCACGTCGTGCGTCTGCATGGGATTCCATCAGACATTGTCTCAGATCGTGGTCCTCAGTTCTCCTCCCAGGTCTGGAGGAGTTTCTGCAGGGAACTGGGGGCCACCGTCAGTCTCTCATCTGGGTACCACCCCCAGACGAACGGGCAGGCAGAGCGGACGAACCAGGAACTGGAGCAGGCCCTCCGCTGCATGACCTCCGCGCACCCGACGGCCTGGAGTGACCATCTGGCCTGGATCGAGTACGCTCATAATAGCCAAGTCTCATCTGCCACCGGCCTCTCCCCGTTTGAGGTGTGTTTGGGGTACCAGCCCCCATTGTTTCTGCTAGTGGAGGGAGAGGTTGGGGTGCCCTCGGTCCAGGCCCATCTGAGGAAGTGCCGTCGGGTGTGGCATACCGCCCGCTCTGCCCTGCTCAGAGCCCGGACGAGGGCTAAGGCCCATGCAGACCGCCGGCGTTCCCCGGCCCCTGCATACCAGCCCGGGCAGGAGGTCTGGCTATCCACTAAGGACATCCCCCTGCAGGTGGAATCCCACAAGCTAAAGGACAGGTACATCAGACCATTTCCCATACTCAAAGTCCTCAGTCCAGCCGCAGTGAAGCTGAAGCTGCCAGTTTCACTGCGGATACACCCCGTTTTTCATGTGTCAAGACTCAAGCCCTGCCATACCTCACCACTGTGTGCCCCGGGACCAGCGCCGCCTCCTGCCCGGATCATGGACGGGGAGCCCACGTGGACGGTACGCCGGCTGCTGGACGTCCGTATCTGGTGGACTGGGAGGGTTGGCCCCGAAGAGCGCTCCTGGGTGAAGAGGAGCTTCATCCTGGACCCGGCCCTCCTGGCCGACTTCTACACCCGTCACCCGGACAAGCCTGGTCGGGCCCGTTGAGGGGGGGTCCTGTTGTGTTGGGCCGCTGAAGAGGAGGTACTGCTGGCCCACCACCACAAGATGGCGCCCTGCTTGAAGTGCGGGCTTCAAGCACGAGAGGGCGTCGGAGACGGGAGTGACAGCTGATCATAATCCGTACCAGCTGTCACTCATCCACTACTCATCACCACCATAAAGGCCGGACTGGAACTCCACCTCCCCGCCGAGAAATCAGCTACCATTCAGGTAATTTCTCTGCTAAGCTTAACTGTGACTAATAGTCTGATCTCATTTGCAGCAGTGTGTGATTGGAGGTGGAGGTTTTCCCTCCTACCTGTATACAGACTGTGGGATTACTGAGTGTGCGAACTCACACTCATCAGTACTGTCTCTGTTCTCTGCCAGCAGTACCGGGTCTGACTGCTGAAGACAGCGGCCACCTGGGGCGCAGGGCTTGACGGCTCCGGTGTTCTTCAGCTCCGTTGGTGGTCCGTTCATTAACGCCCCTGTTGTGGGTCCGTGTCACGACACTGTCACAAGAATAGGTTCATAACAATAATAAACATAATTAATGTACAAAAAAATTGGTGTGTAAACACCAAAAAATTACTATATTTAATTTTATGTATTTTATTATTGTAGTTTAATTAGAAATTAAACTACATGATACAAAATAAACATTCAACTGTGAATCAA
Source organism: Thalassophryne amazonica (assembly GCF_902500255.1). Lineage (NCBI taxonomy): Eukaryota > Metazoa > Chordata > Actinopteri > Batrachoidiformes > Batrachoididae > Thalassophryne > Thalassophryne amazonica. The sequence goes on from NC_047115.1 coordinate 92,391,708, forward strand.
TGAAAGTTCATTAATAAGTGATTCAAGGGTTAAGATCCTCCTGTAAATGTTGATCAAATAAACAGGTTTTTCCATGACATTAATAATAAGTCTTTGCAAACTCAGATTTTATGTTCCCTGGCAAACTCTTACAAACCCTGGCACCGCTATAAGAAAAAGAGAAGCGTCCAAAGGGTTTAACAGAGGGGAGAACGAGGCAAAATGACCCAGAACGGGTGTGACTATGGGCTTCATTTAAATCAGAAGACAACAAATACTGAGGTGCATCACCAGAAATGAATGTGACTGACTTTGTTGTTTAAGTCAAGAGATTTACTGGTAACATCGAACCTGCACAAACTCCAGCTCGCACACTGTGTGAGAGTCTGAGGAGGTCAGTTTAAAAGGTGTTTGCAGATTATTTGATATCTTTGAAGACCAGAATACCAGGAAGCCCTGACAGAATCAAAATAACTGTATTAAAACTGGGACTGTCAGGATTTTCATCTTAAAGATAAAATGTCATATGAATATAATGTCCAAATATATATGATCACAGGGTTTGTGCACTGTGCTAATTGCTGGTGCACGTACAGAACAGCAGATGAATTGTTTAGAAATAGTTCTCTGGAACAATGTCTCAAAGCATGAGTGTTTCAGAACAGTGTTTCAGACTCCAATCACTAGTTTGCAGCAGTGATGAAACATTTTGAGATCGTCCTCACCTGCATGTCTGATCCATTCTTTAACTCCACGTTGCCTTCACCATCCTGTTGTAGATTTTGTTCAGTATTTCGAGTTTCAGTTGTTCGCTGACACTCACCTGATGGGCGTGCACGGTGAGCACATGGTGTGCACAGTGTGCAGCAGGTGGCAAACAGACTCAACTGTCATGCAGTAACCACCCAGCAGGTGGCAGACATGTCTATGGGGTATTACATAACAGACCAGGCTGCCCAGAGGATTGTGGTCAAACAAACAGGATACCATGACTGGAGGAACCTGCACATTTTCCATCTCTCTGTTCTGCCACAATCTGATGTTTTCATTCAGGTGTGCTCAGCCAAACAAGAGCTAACAGACACCCAAAGGAGCTCATCATCTTTCAGCAAGGCAAAGAGAGACAGAACATGTGAAGGTTTGGGGTCCCTGTGGACCAGGATTGGGAACCATGTCACCTGCTGGGGTCCCTCTGCTGCACATGACCCCTGGAAACCCAGATAAAGACTGAAAAAATAAAAATCAACAAAATCAACAATAGGAAGCTACAACCCCAATTCCAATGAAATTGGGACGTTGTGTAAACTGTAAATAAAAACAAAATACAATGATTTGCAAATCCCCTTCAACATATTCAATTGAATACACCACAAAGACAAGATATTTTAATGTTCAAACTGATAAACTTATGGTTTTTGTGCAAATATTTGCTCATTTTGAAATGGATGCCTGCAACACATTTCAAAAAGGTGGGACAGTGGTATTTTTTTTCACACAGTTGTTCACAAAGTGTGATCCCGCCCCATCTTTGCTTGTGAACAGCTGAGTCTTTTGGAGATGCTCCTTTTATACCCAATCATGACACTCACCTGTTTCCACTTAACCTGTTCACCTGTGGAATGTTCCAAACAGGTGTTCTTTGAGTATTCATCAACTTTCCCAGTCTTTTGTTTCCACTGTCCCAGCTTTTTGAAATGTGCTGCAGGCATACATTTCAAAATGAGCAAATATTTGCACAAAACAATAAAGTTTATCAGGTTGAACATTAAATATCTTGTGTTTGTGGTGTATTTAATTAAATATAGGTTGAAGAGGATTTGCAAATCATTGTATTGTTTTTATTTACATTTCACACAACATCGCAACTTCATTGGAATTGGGGTTGTACAATATGAAACTTATTTCAGAAGAATTAAAAAACAATCATTCAGCAAGACTACAATCCAAAACAGAGTCAACTCAAAGAAAGACTTCACAGGGTTAAGTGGAACGTTCTGGACTTACTGAACATGTGTTTCACCATCAAAGGAAACTGACGGGAGAAACACCTCTTAAAAATACTGAAAAGCAGAAAAACTAACATCTATTTAGTGACTTTAATGAGTCACACACTTTATAGAGTTATGGCAGGAAAGGGGCGGAGCCAAGTGGTTTGTGTGCTTGTTCCCAGTGTTCAAGGTTCCCGGTTCAAACCTCACCCCTGCCCGTTCTCCGTGTAATACTCAGATGCGTGAAGACACGGCGTAAAACTGGCACCAAATCAAGATGCAGGTCCACCTCAGATCTGCTGCACCGAACCCCGAGTGAAAACAAGGGAGAAGCTGAAGGAACAAAAACTAGGAAATAAACTGAAAATATAAAGTGTCATTTATATTCATTCATCATTGGTTGTAATGCTCAATATTTTGAATGAATGGGTGAAAACTAAGTTATAATCATGTTATTAAACAAGGTACTCTGAAGGCCCACCAAAGTCCTGGACACGTCCCATCTTGCTTTCTAAAAGCAACAAATCCAGAATCCTGATCCAGACACAGATACCAGCATGTAAACAGATTCTTCCTCTTGCCATCTCTGATATCTCCATCAAACTTTGTGAAGTTGAGATGAAAACTCTGAAAAAGCAAGCGGACAAATCAAATACAACTTAACAGCTAACAGCTATGGTTATCGCTGCTGTTTCCATTCCATCTGATGCTAACGTTAGCACAGCTCTCAGCCACCTCTTGCAGATCGTAAACAAACCGCAGGGGCCCACATCATCACCGGGAACTTCAACCTGGAAAACGTCAAAACTGTGCTCTCCAAATTCTACCAGGCGCATGTCAAGTGTCCTCCCAGGTGGTATGGTTCAGGTCAGAACGGTTAAGTTTGGCTTGGCTTGAGTTCCCACCGCCAGCAGTACCCCTTTGTTTACAGTAGTAGGCGATTGAGATATCGACATGCACATAATCGAGAGTGTGCTCACTGTCACGCAGTCTCACCCCCTCCACGCGGAGTCCACACAGTGCAATTTAACAATTTGAAAATTTGATTTTAGTCTTGGAGGATCATGGGATTTAGTTTCTGAGGGGCTCCGTAAGAAGCATTTCAAGGTCCTGGAGTGGCCTGGGCAGTCTCCAGACCTGAACTCAATAGAAAATCTTTGGAGGGAGCTGAAACTCCAAACCTGAGAAATTTGGAGAAGATCTGTATGGAGGAGTGGACCAAAATCCCTGCTGCAGTGTGTGAAAACTTGGTCAAGAAATACAGGAAACATTTGACCTCTGTAATTGCAAACAAAGGCTACTGTACCAAATGTTAACATTGATTTTCACAGGTGATCAAATACTTATTTGCAGCAGTAACATACAAATAATTTTTAAAAAATCATACATTGTGATTTCTGGAATTTTTTTAGATTATGTCTCTCACAGTGGACATGCACCTAAGATGAAAATTGCAGACCCCTCTATGATTTCTAAGTGGGAGAACTTGAAAAATCGCAGGGTGTTCAAATACTTATTTTCCTCGCTGTGTGTACATATATATATATATATATATATATATAAACTTTCCAAAGATATACAGTGGGGTAAAAAAGTATTTAGTCAGTCCCTGATTGTGCAAGTTCACCTACTTAGAAAGATGACAGAGGTCTGCATTTTTCATCATAGGTACAGTTCAACTATGAGAGACACAATGAGAAAAAAAAAATCCAGGAAATCACATTGTAGGATTTTTAAATAATTTATTTGTAAATTATGGTGGAAAATAAGTATTTGGTCAATAACAAAAGTTCAACTCAATACTTTGTAACATAATCTTTGTTGGCAATGACAGAGGTCAAATGTTTCCTGTAAGTCTTCACCAGGTTTGCACACACTGTAGCTGGTATTTTGGTCCATTCCTCCATGCAGATCTTTTCTACAGCAGTGATGTTTTGGGGCTGTCGCTGGGCAACAGGGACTTTCAACTCCCTCAACAAATTTTCTGTGGGGTTGAGGTCTGGAGACTAGCTAGGCCACTCAGGACCTTGAAATGCTTTTTATGGAGCCACTCTTTTGTTGCCTGAGCAGTGTGTTTGGGATCAATGTCATGCTGGAAGACCCCCACGTTGCATCGTCAATGCTCTCACTGAAGGAAGGAGGTTTTGGCTTAAAATCTCATAATACATGGCCACGTTATTCTTCCCTTAACACGGATCAGTCGTCCTGTCCCCTTTGCAGAAAAACAGCCCCAAAGCATGATGTTCCACCCGATGCTTCACAGTACATATATAGTGTTCTTGGAATGCAACTCAGCATCTTCTTCATCCAAACATGACTAGTTGAGTTTTTACTAAAAAGTTCTATTTTGGTTTCATCTGACACATGATATACCCAATCCTCTTCTGGATCATCCATATGCTCTCTGGCAAACTTCAGAGGGGCCTGGACATGTACTGGCTTAAGCAGGCGGATATGCCTGGCGCTGCAGGATTTGAGTCCCTCTCTGCGTAGTGTGTAGTCTTTGTTACTCTGGTCCCAGCTCTCTGCAGCTCATTCATCAGGTCCCTCCGTGTAGTTCTGGGATTTTTTGCTCACCGTTCTCATGATCATTTTGACTCCACGGGATGAGATCTTGCATGGAGCCCCAGATCGAGGGAGATTATCAATGGTCTTGTATGTCTTCCATTTTCTTACAATTGCTCCCACAGTTGATTTATTCACACCAATCTGCTTGCCTATTGTAGATTCACTCTTCCCAGCCTGGTGCAGGTCTACAGTTTTCTTCCTGGTGTCCTTCGACAGCTCTTTGGTTTTGGCTGTGGTTGAGTTTGGAGTCTGACTGTTTGAGGCTGTGGCTCTTTTATACAGATAACGAGTTCAGATAGGTGCCATTAATACAGGTAACAGGTGGAGGACCTGTTGCTGCTTAAAGAAGAAGTTACAGGTCTGTGAGAGCCAGAAATCTTGTGTTTTTGTGGGTGACCAAATACTTATTTTCCCCAACAATTTACAAAGAATTCTTTAAAAATCCTACAATGCGATTTCCTAGATTTTTTTTTTCTCATTTTGTCTCTCACAGTTTAAGTGTACCTATGATAAAATTACAAAACCTCTGTCATCTTTCTAAGTAGGAGAACTTGCACAATCAGGGGCTGAGTAAATACTTGTTGGCCCCACTGTACATCATGCAAATGTAAACAGACAGCAAACTGTGTGTGGAAAGGAAAATGACCCGCCCTTAAACCTGATGTTGGTCCGCACACAGAAAGGGTGAACTCAGGATAGAATCCCGTTTCTCGTGCATATGCAATAACGAATATACAAATCTGGTACGGAGATAATCTCATTCTGTGACACCAACTGTTCCCATCTGCATAATTAGTTCTGATGTCGCAGTCAGAACTGTTCCCCTTCTGATCAGGTCCCCCTGCCTTCAATGTGCATGCGTCATTTCGGAGCGTCAGCAGCGATTCACTGATTATCGCCTTGTCGCTGCTTAAAACTGTGCTCCAGTCAGCATCAATCTCAGCGATAGACATCTGAAGCTTTTGTACAACAATCATTTCCACATAAATTCATCATTATTTTATAATAAAGAGAGGGGAACCGATCAGAGCACGACACCAGCGTATCTGAGTCTGACTCTCCGAGTCTGACTCTCTACACCCAAGTGATCAAAGGGAATAATGTGAATATTATGCATCAGATAAAGTAAAACCTCTTAAATCATTCTAAAGACAGTTTAAAGCAGAAACGAGGTGATATCTGTCAAACGCCGCTGACACTGACGTGATGCATGCGTGGTGAAGGCAGGGGGACCGATCAGACTGTGACACGGGGTTTGTGCATGTGCAAACTAATGTAGAGGATCGCTCAGACTCGGCGAGTGCTGAGACCCTGACACCAGGTCAAGTATGTCACGTGACAAGTATTCCAGCCATCGATGCAAGAAATCAAAGCTGACAATTGGGGGGTGAATTTATTTTATAACTTCTTAAGACCATTTATGTTCTATGTTATAATCATAATCAGGGACAAAGAGGGGCTCACCCCCGGCGGGCGCATGTCAGTCTGGGGGCCACATATGGTGATATTTTCTGACTGTCTGGTCTTAAAGGGACGAGAGACAAATCAGTGCTTCAGACAGACTGATGTCCAGTAAAGTACAGTGAGACGCCACAGCTGGATTAAAAACCACCATCTTAACGGAATGCACTTTATTCTCTGCCACACCACTCACAGCAAACAGCTGCAGTTCTGTTCTGCCGACAACAACCCGTTTCACATACTGAGACACGGGCAAAAACTCTGTGACCAACATAAACTCCAACACTGAGTGCACACTTCTCCATAACTTTTATTTTTGATATTGTGAATTTGGGGGGGGGGAGATGTGGCGGTCATGCTCCACCTTTTGCACACAATTCATCATAAGCAGCCTCAGCCGACTCACTCCACTCCAGTAGACAAAGTGTCCCGCGCTCACATAAGTGATCACTCTAAGCAAACGATCACTGTGCTTTACCAAACTAAAACTTCTTAAATCATTGTAAAGTCAGTTTTAAGCAGAATCAAGGCCGTTTTAAGCAGAAACAAGCTGAAACTCGGTGATGCTTTCAAATGACTGACGCAAATGCATCAGCTCGCAGCTCATGTAGCTGCAGCAAATAATGCTGAATTTATGTGGAAATGATTGTTGTTCAAAAGCTTCAGATATCTCTCATTGAGGTGATGACTGGAGGCAGTTTGAAGCAGAAACAAGGTGATAATCAGTGAACCGCAGCTGATGACCCATGCGCAGTGAAGGCAGGGCGGACCGATTTTTAGGGGGCACCGTTCGGTCAGCGACACCGGGTACTTCAGTATCCTCCCACAATCAAAAACATGCTTATTTAGGGTCTGCTCCTGTCTCTGCCCCTAACCAAGTCTAAGTCTAACTAGGATGGGTTAAACGCAGGGGACACATTTCATTGTATGTATGTATATGTACAATGACAACGGCTCTATTATGTTTATTCTAAAAGTTTAGAACTGAGTGGCATATTATTTTGTCAGTATTACAATTGTATTGGGGCCTTTCTGGGCCCCTGTTAATCATGGGCCCCGAGAATTCTTCTCCTCATCCTCCCCTTTTCAGCGCCTCTGGCACAAAGGTTTGATGGTCAAATGAGACAAAGTTTGAGCTGTTTGGCCACATTGACAAGCGGTCCTTTACTAGCATTTCAAAGCACTTTACTGAACTGGTGAGATTTCTTAGTTTTTTTTTTAATAAATTTACAAAAATCTCAAAAACAAACAAAGAAACAACTTTTTCACATTGTCATTATGGGGTATTTTGTGTAGAGGTTTACACATATTGTGGCGTTTTGGGATTACCTTTCACTACTATGCTGATACTCAGTTATACATGCCGATAACTGCTGGTTATCTCATCCACATAAAATCCTTAGAAGATTGCCTTGCATCAGTGAGAAGTTGGATGTCTAGAAACTTCATACTTTTAAACTCTGATAAGACTGAAATGATGTTCTTTGGTCCAGTGAGACATCGGCATCAATTTGACCAGTTAACGCTTAGCCTAGGCCAGTGGTGTCCAAATTATTCCAGAAAAGGCCGAGACGGTGCAGGTTTTCTTTGCAGCCACTGACTTCAGCAGGTGATTTCACTGATTAACATCACTTTGAGAAGGTGGGATGAGTTCAGTGAAGTCACCTGCTGGAGTCAGCGGCTTCAAAGAAAACCTGCACCCTCTCAGCCCTTTCTGGAAAAGTTTGGACACCACTGGCTCATGTGTCATACATCCCACTGACAAAGTGAGGAACCTTGGGGTAATTTTTGATCCTACATTGTCCTTTGACCTCCACATTAGAGATATTACGAGGACTGCTTTCTTCCACCTGCAAAATATAGTGAAGATTCGTCCCATCCTATGTCTGATGCTGAGACCTGATCCATACGTTTATCTCTTCTAGTTTGGACTACTGCAATGTTCTATTTTCTGGTTTACCGCAGTCCAGCATTAGTGCTCTCCAACTGGTTCAAAATGCTGCAGCAAGACTTTTGACACGAAGCAGAAAGTTTGACCACATTACCCCCATTTTGGCATCCCTTCACTGGATTCCTGTCCCAGAGAGATGAGATTTTAAGGTTCTGCTACTAGTCTATAAAATTGTTCATGGACTGGCACCTCCCTACCTAGCTGACCTAATTAAACCTTATGTACCGGCCCGGGCTTTGCGTTCTCAGGGTGCAGGACTACTTTGTGTCCCTGGGGGGAATAAGAAGTCTGTAGGTCACAGAGCTTTCTCTTATTGTGCCCCTATTCTGTGGAATGATCTCCCTGCATCAATAAAACAGTCAGAGTCTGTAGAGACTTTATCAAGTCCAGACTTAAGATGCACTTATTTTCCCTTTCATATGGCTAGCATACTGGCATAGTATAGTTCTACGCTTTTTACTCTTTTAAATTAATTTTATTAGTAAATGGAGCGTGCTGCGGCCTCACCTTTACCTAAATTCTGGGTCTTTTCGTGAAGCTTAGGGCTAGTGGCCGGCGATCACTGTAGTATCCTGTTTTTCTTGTTTAATGCTGACAATTTATACAGTATTTTTTGTCTTTCTGATGCCTGATTGTTTTTTCTCTCTGTTTAAGGTGCAGCTCCATCCAGAGATGGGTGTGACATTTGTGCTGAAAACCCTCCTGTCCTGTGCACCAACAGCATTTCCTGTATATTCATTTTGTGAATAGTTCTGTAATTTGTGTCTGTAGCATGGCCCAAGCAGAGGGTCACCCCTTTGAGTCTGGTCTGCTTGAGGTTTCTTCCTCAGAAGGAGTTTTTTTTCTTACCACTGTTGCTCTGGGGGTTAGACCTTACTTGTGTGAAGCACCTAAGTGTCCATTGAGGCAACTATGTTGTGATTTGGCGCTATATAAATGAAAATAAGTGAAATGACGTTTGAAGAAAACAACTGAATTTCATAGAATGTCAAAAAAATGAAGTGCAGTGAATACTTTCTGGATGCACTCCATGTAAACTTGTGACGGCAACTGTAAACATAATGGGCCTCATGTATCAACGTTGCGCACTTGTGGCGTAAATTTGAAATACACCAAAGTTGCCGTGACATGTATCAAGCAGTGCGCACCTGCCCATTTCCACCGTACGCCTGACATGACCTTGATAAATGCGGCGGGTGAAAACAATTGTAATTATAATGAACACGCCCATAAATATTCAGACTCCGCTTCAGACACACCCTCATTTTACGACATGGAAGCCAGGAAGACAGCAAAGAAAAAGAATTCCACCAATCACGACGTGTGCCAATATAGCGTCAAAAGCTGCAGTCGTATTAATTATTTTGTAGTATAATCAAAAAAGTGTTACAGTGGTCCCTCGTTTATCGCAGGAGTTACGTTCTAAAAAATAGCCCATAATACACAAAACCGCGACGTAGTCAGCGTTATTTTTTACAATTATATAGACGTTTCAAAGCTGTAAAACCACATTATACACTTTCTTAATCAGGCATGAACATTTTCTCACTTTTCTCTCGTGTGTAAACACTCTCAAAGTTCAAACCTTAGTTGAAAAATAAGACCAAACTGTTTTCAGGCCCAAACATTTGTTTGAGAAATAAAAATAGAACGTTTTCCTATAAATAATTATGATGGGTTTTAGAACTAACAAATTTAATTTTAACGATCAACCTACGAGGTTGGACACAAGAAATTATTAATAGTGACTGACCAGTATTTCACAGATCGCGCCTCTGCATCCTGACGCCGCGCCTTTTTCCACTCACACCTGGCTGCAGGTGTCTGTTTCCGAGTGACAAACACAGTTATGAGTAGTTGTTGGCGCTCTTTTTTCTTCTGGGCAAGAAGATTCTTATAAACAGACACGCAGACCACAATGCACTGTAAAAAAAGCATGCAAAATTGGACTAAAGAAATCCGCAAAACGACGAGGCCGCGAAAGGTGAACTACGTTATAGCGAGGGACCACTGTATTCTCTTTTCACATGTCAATAATTCATAATGGATATTTGCTCGCTCAATTAATAAGACACGCCTAATTTTTCAGATTTCTTTATTTTTAAAATGTATGTATTTATTTTTTTATTGTAACAAACGAATGGAGAAAACAAAACCTGATTGCAGCACGGGCGAAGGGAATGACAACACTACAGTTGTAATTATCAATTTCATTGTCTAAAACGATCACACCACAAAGTTAAGCTCAGCGCTGCTCTGGCTCCAGGCTCTGGAGAAAAAGGCGAGCAGCGCTTTCTTTGCGGTCAGCGCTGTGGCCACGGATCGTGCTCGATATACCAGCAATTCCGCAAAAGAGGGATTTGTATTAATTATTATGTAGTATAATCAGGAAAGTGTTATTTATGTAACATATGCATTGATTTGTATGATGGCACTGTTTATCATATTGATAATTTTCATTTTTATGTGGATTCCAGCGCTGGTTCATTTTGGTGTATAATTTACGCCACCTCTCGACCTGGTGTATATTTTCAGCGCAGCGTACGCCAACGACCACATTGATAAATGCCAAGTAGAGCAGCCATTTTGGCGTACACCCCATATACGCTCAAATATCGCCATACGCACGTTGATACATGAGGCCCAATGTCACTTTAGTTTTAATCTGCATGCTGATCACATGATTTCAGAGACAGTAGCCACAGCCACTGGACTAAAAATTACTGAGAAAAACTGTTATAAAAATTATATTGACCCACCTCCCAAAGACAAACTAATCCCCTCCGAACATGGTTTTTGTCAGTTTGTCACTATCTTACACAGGATAGTGGTATAGTTGTATTACTATATAGACATAAAAATGTTACAGGAGAGAGAGAAATACTGACTGGGGTTAAAAGGGTAAATCAGTATTTTTTGCCATAATACAAAGCAAAGACTTTTTAAAAAACTGTACAGTTTTATTTAAATTATCTGTGCAAAGAGGAAACATGGTAAAATAAGCTTGAACAGAGATCCTGCACAAATAAAAATTACAAAATAGGTGGGAGGGGAAAATTTTTGCAAGTAAAAAAAATAAGGTACAACGGCAAATTCATCTATTAGTCACTAAAAAAAAAGACCGTCCAGAGAAAAATAGAATTGTGAAAACACTTTAACATCCGATACAGCAGCTCTCAGTCTACTGTTCATCATGTTTAAGGGTCTGTGTTACAGCGAGTCCCCCTCGAGCCATCATGGAGTAATCAATAAGAAAGCGTCTGATACTTTGTAACAACACTGTCAACGTTTTGGCGGTTTTCTTTGACCTTTTGAAAGAGAAGCAATGGGCACATCTTGGGTGCAGGAATAAAAATTTCCAGAAATAAGTTAATGGTCTGCACACTTCCGTTTCTTTTCTGGGTATTTATTTATTACATTTCAATCTTCTCAGGTCTTCATCAGGTTCTCTGCAAGCATCACTGTCCTGCTCAGTATGACACCATAGTTACATAGGGCATGCCATAGTTAAAGCTACAATTCTAATTGCACAGTATAACTTATTCAACATCCTATTGTAAAACACAGCATATTTGACAAAAAAAAAAGCCTTATATCAACTTCTTCATTGAAGCCTCTCAGGGATCGAGGAGAGTGAAGTATTTTCAGAGTGAGTTTGATTGTTGTAGTTATGTGTCCGTGCTTAAGAACCACTTTTCATTTCTCTTGTGATAGGGGAGTTGTTAAAAATGCCCGCTTCCTGTTCCTTTGGGTTTTGTTGTGCAGAGGGCATGAGGCTCAACACAGTGTACTGAGAGTTGTGGACAGTCATCTGGGTGCCCTTTCTCCAAATCTATCCAGAATGATGTCACACTGTCTTTGACAATCCTCTTCAGAGCTGCTCTTCATCTGTCTTACGAGTAAGACAGTAACCCTAACCCTAACCCAAATCTGTTTTGATGGAAACTGTCAGAAAACAAAGTGTTGGGGTCTGTTGGATTTTGTAGGATGATCGAGGGAAGGCTGCTCCCTCGTAACTGCGCTTTATTGTCAGCTGATCACCGGGCCATCTTCTGTGAAACCTCTAATCTGCCATCTCCTCTTGCATGTATTTATCACCACTTGCTCTGTCACATGGTTTTATTATTACACTTTTCCATCAGTTCTTTAAGAGCAGCTGTTTGTTCAGGTGTTGGATTATTGTATGCTTTTTATTCATATTGTCACTTGATTAGCTGGATTATGTCATTCTGAACTAAGTGACATTAAGTTTCCACACGCATATTTCAGTTAGGGAGCATGAACTTTGACTTCCCTCTTAACGGGACTTTGTCGTTGGTCAGAACACTAAGGATCAATACTAAGTATCAGACAAAGTAAGTGTTGTGGGCTGGGGTGTTTGGCTGGCTTGGTTTTTGTTTTCTGTTTCTCCCACCAGGTGGTATGCATTCAGGACTGAGTGGCTGAGCATCAGGACCTCACCCTGAACACCTGAGGCTTGTTTTCACATGCAGGTCATCAGGACTCACAGCTGTGGTGTATTTTGTCTTGATCAGAGATTGCTGCATTTAAACCTTGAATACACAGTGTGTGATTGCCAGAGACTCGACCTTGTGAGCAGACGTGTGAGATCGAAGTCAGGAGAACAATCTCACCATCACGGACGCAGAGACCGCTCCAGGTTTGACGCCACAGTCTGTGAAGGAGGATTGGGTGAGGTCTCACGCTCTTCAGCACACTTCCTGAGGTAATTTGGTTTTTGGTGACTTTTATAAAGTAATGACAGTGGATTAGGTGTCCCTCACACCTTGTGTTATTGAGCTGTCACGTTATGCTAATTGTCTAATCAGCTTCTGCTGCAGTGGAGATTTGAACTGAGTTGTTCCGTGCCTGCAGGGTGAGAAACTGATGTATAGATTTAAGCCAGGAAGTGTTTGCTGATTGCGTGCACCTTTGAGTTGTGTCTCTCTGTGTAGAGTTGGACTCACCTCATGTTTTCTTTCTTCACAGACTCGGTTTGTCGCGGCCACCTGGGGGTGTCGGCGGGGTCCCTGGGTCCGAACTGCTGTGGCTCCGGACCGTTTGCGCTGTTAAGAGCGCGCCGTATTTCCACCTCACCTGACCGCGGACGTTTTAGTTGTTTAGCACGTCACTCTGTTATGTTTATTAAATTCTGTTATCTTTTGAACCGTGCTCTGCTTATTTTATGCTGGCTCCTTCAAACGCTGGGTCGGTGCTCCGACCGCGTCCGAAACATAACAGTAAGAGATTCAAAAAGAATTTCTGTAAACCAATATAGACATTATAGATTTACACTGTGTCGTAGGTACAAAAAAGGCCTCTGCCTCGTACAGATGTACACGGCCCAGAAAGAAACCTGCTGGAAAGATTTCTAACATTTGTTTCCTCCAGCAACTTGTATATTTTTCTTCTTTAATGTTTGAGACACTTTCCCTCCACAACATAGAGATCTGCAGTTCAAATTCTCTACATCAAACTGCAGCGTAATAAATGAGTTAGTAAATAAACTCCACCCTGTAAGTCAGCTGTGTTAGAGGACCTGATGAAGACCTGAGTAATCAATCAATCAATCAACTTTTTTCTTGTATAGCGCCAAATCACAACAAACAGTTGCCCCAAGGCGCTCCAAAGTCTAAAATCGCCTCTGCTAAAAATTACTCGCACCACGGAAAGCACCTTTTTGGAGTTGCACTCAAATCTCGTTGCAATGCAAATTACAATGACAATAAAGGAGATTCTGATTCTGATGTATCCAAGACCTCATCCGGCCTGAATACGTGGACAGTGGGTCAGAAACAGATGTGTGGAGCACCTTAACCTCACTAAAGTCTTTGATAAAGAGCCCCATCAGAAATTACTTCACAAACTAAAGTAGGATGGCATAAGAGGGAAAGTCCTGTAGTGGATCCAGAATTTCCAAAAACACAGCTGGCCCTGAGAGAAGGCCAGTCTGGTTGAACAAATGTTAAAAATGGGGTGCCACACAGTTCTGTTTTGGGACCCACCTTGTTCCTCCTTTATGTGAATGATATCCCTGCCATCAGTGATTCCATGCAGACAACATGGTCTTCAGGGAGATCCAAACTTTTGCCACCTGACTGCAAAGTCTTATAGAGAGACTTGATTTCTTTGTTTACTTGATCTAACATCTGGCTGTTCAGATTCAGTGCCTCCAGATGTCTGCTGCTGAAGATCAGAGAGACATTTCCATTCCAGTACTCTTTGAATAGTGAGCTCCTTTCTAAGGTCCCACCCGTGCAAAGTGGTCCCACAGGTACCAGCTGATTTTTATTTTTTAATTTATTCCACATAAGCAGTGCAATGTGGTCCCATGGGTACCAGCTGGTTTTTATATATTTATTTTTTCCACATAAGCGTTGCTATGTGGTCCCACAAGTATGGGCTGGTTTTTATTCCTTATGTTAGTCCACATAAGCGGCGTGATGTGGTCCCACAGGTACTGGTTGGTTTTCATTTTTTATTTATTCCACATAAGCGGTGCAATGTGGTCCCATGGGTACTGGTTGGTTTATATTTTTTATTTATTCCACATAAGCATTACACATTATTCACTTTGTGTGTTTTTAGGAATCCGCTAGCTTAGCGCAGCTACTAGCTCTTAGCCGATTTAGCATGGCGGCTTCTCCTGCTCTCTCCCGCACTTTTCTGCTCTGGGTGTGAATGTTTAGTTATTCCTCGGCCTCCTTAGCAGTAATGGTACTTGTAATAAGTGTAGCTTATTCATAGCTTTGGAGGCCAGGCTGGGCGAATTGGAGACTCGGCTCCGCACCGTGGAAAATTCTACAGCTAGCCAGGCCCCTGTAGTCGGTGCGGGCCAAGGTAAGCTTATCCGCCGTTAGATCCCTTCCAGCAGATCCCGAGCAGCCGGGAAAGCAGGTCGACTGGGTGACTGTGAGGAGGAAGCGTAGTTCTAAACAGAAGCCCCGTGTACACCGCCAACCCGATCACATCTCTAACCGTTTTTCCCCACTCGGCGACACACCCACCGAGGATCAAACTCTGGTTATTGGCTGACTCTGTTTGAGAAATGTGAAGTTAGCGACACCAGCAACCATAGTCAATTGTATTCGGGGGCCAGAGCAGGCGACATTGAAGGAAATTTGAAACTGCTGGCTAAGGCTAAGTGTAAATTTGGTAAGATTGTAATTCACGTCGGCAGTAATGACACCCGGGTACGCCTATCGGAGATCACTAAAATTAACATTGAATCGGTGTGTAACTTTGCAAAAACAGTGTCGGACTCTGTAGTTTTCTCTGGCCCCTCCCCAATGGGACCGGGAGTGACATGTTTAAGACCGCATGTTCTCCTTGAATTGCTGGCTGTCTGAGTGGTGTCCAAAAAATGAGGTGGGCTTCATAGATAATTGGCAAAGCTTCTGGGAAAAACCTGGTCTTGTTAGGAGAGACGGCATCCATCCCACTTTGGATTGAGCAGCTCTCATTTCTAGAAATCTGGCCAATTTTCTTAAATCCTCCAAACCGTGACTATCCAGGGTTGGGACCAGGAAGCGGAGTTGTAGTCTTACACACCTCTCTGCAGCTTCTCTCCCCCTGCCATCCCCTCATTACCCCATCCCCGTAGAGATGGTGCCTGCTCCCAGACCACCAATAACCAGTAAAAATCTTTTTAAGCATAAAAATTCAAAAGAAAAAATAATATAGCACCTTCAACTGCACCACAGACTAAAACAGTTAATGTGGTCTGTTAAACATTAGGTCTCTCTCTTCTAAGTCCCTGTTAGTAAATGATATAATAATGATCAACATATTGATTTATTCTGCCTTACAGAAACCCTGGTTACAGCAGGATGAATATGTTAGTTTAAATGAGTCAATACCCCCGAGTCACACTAACTGCCAGAACGCTTGTAACACGGGCCGAGGCGGAGGATTAGCAGCAATCTTCCACTCCATCTTATTAATTAATCCAAAACCCAGACAGAGCTTTAAATTCATTTGAAAGCTTGACTCTTAGTCTGTCCATCCAAATTGGAAGTCCCAACACCAGTTTTATTTGTTATTATCTATCGTCCACCTGGTCATTACTGTGAGTTTCTCTGTGAATTTTCAGACCTTTTGTCTGACTTAGCACTTAGCTCAGATAAGATAATTATAGTGGGCGATTTTAACATCCACACAGATGCTGAGAATGACAGCCTCAGCACTGCATTTAATCTATTGTTAGACTCAAATGGCTTTGCTCAAAATGTAAATGAGTCCACCCACCACTTTAATCATATCTTAGATCTTGTTCTGACTTATGGTATGGAAATTGAAGACTTAACAGTATTCCCTGAAAACTGCCTTCTGTCTGATCATTTCTTAACAACATTTACATTTACTCTGATGGACTACCCAGCAGTGGGGAATAAGTTTCATTACACTAGAAGTCTTTCAGAAAGCGCTGTAACTAGGTTTAAGGATATGATTCCTTCTTTATGTTCTCTAATGCCATATACCAACACAGTGCAGAGTAGCTACCTAACTCTGTGAGTGAGATAGAGTATCTCGTCAATAGTTTTACATCCTCATTATAGACAACTTTGGATGCTGTAGCTCCCTGAAAAGAGAGCCTTAAATCAGAAGTGCCTACTCCGTGGTATAACTCACAAACTCGCAGCTTAAAGCAGATAACCGTAAGTTGGAGAGGAAATGGCGTCTCACTAATTTAGAAGATCTTCACTTAGCCTGGAAAAAGAGTCTGTTGCTCTATAAAAAAAGCCCTCCGTAAAGCTAGGACATCTTACTACTCTTCACTAATTGAAGAAAATAAGAACAACCCCAGGTTTTCTTTTCAGCACTGTAGCCAGGCTGACAAAGAGTCAGAGCTCTATTGAGCCAAGTATTCCTTTAACTTTAACTAGTAATGACTTCATGGACTTTCTTTGCTAATAAAATTTTAACTATTAGAGAAAAATTACTCATAACCATCCCAAAGACATATCGTTATCTTTGGCTGCTTTCAGTGATGCCGGTATTTGGTTAGACTCTTTCTCTCCGATTGTTCTGTCTGAGTTATTTTCATTAGTTACTTCCTCCAAACCATCAACATATCTATTAGACCCCATTCCTACCAGGCTGCTCAAGGAAGCCCTAGCATTAATTAATGTTTTGATCTTAAATATGATCAATCTATCTTTATTACTTGGCTATGTACCACAGGCTTTTAAGGTGGCAGTAATTAAACCATTACTTAAAAAGCCATCACTTGACCCAGCTATCTTAGCTAATTATAGGCCAATCTCCAACCTTCCTTTTCTCTCAAAAATTCTGGAAAGGGTAGTTGTAAAACAGCTAAGTGATCATCTGCAGAGGAATGGTCTATTTGAAGAGTTTTAGGTCAGGTTTAGAATTCATCATAGTACAGAAACAGCATTAGTGAAGGTTACAAATGATCTTCTTATGGCCTCATCTCTGTGCTTGTTCTGTTAGACCTCAGTGCTGCTTTTGATACTGTTGACCATAAAATTTTATTATAGAGATTAGAGTATGCCATAGGTATTAAAGGCACTGCACTGCGGTGGTTTGAATCATATTTATCTAATAGATTACAATTTGTTCATGTAGACAGCATTGCTTAATTTTCATTGTTACGCAGATGATACCCAGCTTTATCTATCCATGAAGCCAGAGGACACACACCAATTAGTTAAACTGCAGGATTGTCTTACAGACATAAAGACATGGATGACCTCTAATTTCCTGCTTTTAAACTCAGATAAAAATGAAGTTATTGTACTTGGCCCCACAAATCTTAGAAACATGGTGTCTAACCAGATCCTTACTCTGGATGGCATTACCCTGACCTCTAGTAATACTGTGAGAATCTTGGAGTCATTTTTGATTAGGATATGTCATTCAATGCGCATATTAAACAAATATGTAGGACTGCTTTTTTGCATTTGCGCAATATCTCTAAAATTCAGAAAGGTCTTGTCTCAGAGTGATGCTGAAAAACTAATTCATGCATTATTTCCTCTAGGCTGGACTATTGCAATTCATTATTATCAGGTTGTCCTAACGTTCCTGAAAAGCCTTCAGTTAATTCAAAATGCTGCAGCTAGAGTACTGACAGGGACTAGAAGGAGAGAGCATATTTCACCCATATTGGCCTCTCTTCCTTGGCTTCCTGTTAATTCTAGAATAGAATTTAAATTTCTTCTTACTTATAAGGTTTTGAATAATCAGGTCCCATCTATCTTAGGGACCTCATAGTACCATATCACCCCAATAGAGCGCTTCGCTCTCAGACTGCAGGCTTACTTGTAGTTCCTAGGGTTTGTAAGAGTAGAATGGGAGGCAGAGCCTTCAGCTTTCAGGCTCCTCTCCTGTGGAACCAGCTCCCAATTCAGATCAGGGAGACAGACACCCTCTCTACTTTTAAGATTAGGCTTAAAACTTTCCTTTTTGCTAAAGCTTATAGTTAGGGCTGATCAGGTGACCCTGAACCATCCCTTAGTTATGCTGCTATAGACTTAGACTGCTGGGGGGTTCCCATGATGCACTGAGTGTTTCTTTCTCTTTTTGCTCTGTATGCACCACTCTGCATTTAATCATTAGTGATGATCTCTGCTCCCCTCCACAGCATGTCTTTTTCCTGGTTCTCTCCCTCAGCCCAACCAGTCCCAGCAGAAGACTGCTCCTCCCTGAGCCTGGTTCTGCTGGAGGTTTCTTCCTGTTAAAAGGGAGTTTTTCCTTCCCACTGTAGCCAAGTGCTTGCTCACAGGGGGTCCTTTTTTGACCGCTGGGGTTTTCTGTAATTATTGTATGGCCTTGCCTTACAAAATAAAGCGCCTTGGGGCAACTGTTTGTTGTGATTTGGCTTTATATAAATAAAATTGATTTGATTTGATTTGATAAGCGGTGCAATGTGGTCCCATGGGTACTGGTTGGTTTTCATTTTTTATTTATTCCACATAAGCGGCGCGATGTGGTCCCATGGGACCAGCTGGTTTTATATATTTTATGTTTTCCACATAAGCGTTGCGATGTGGTCCCACAAGTATGGGCTGGTTTTTATTCCTTATGTTATTCCACTAAGCGGCGTGATGTGGTTCCACAGGTACCGGTCTGATTTTTTTTTTTTCAAATCTATAGTTTGCAGTCAGTGAAGTGTTTAGTTCAAGTAACTGTTAACTTGTCTGGATATCTGTTAACTTGTCTGGATAGCATTCAAGCTAGCAAGCCACTGACTTTAACCCAGTTCTGACAAATTCAGTGTTAGCTTGCAGCTACCTGGTTAGTTTTCAGTACAAAATACAAATTGTTGATTTGCATGTGTAAAAGTTATGTCTGTCAACTGACCCCACTTAACAAAAAAATCAGATTAAGTTGGCGAGCACAGCTGCATGTTAAATTGGCAGAACTTTACACCAGATCTTTTCATTGTGACCACTAGACGGCGGTGTAGTCACAACAGAGAGGGTTGTTGAATGCATGGTTTTACGTCACTCAGAAACAGACTGCGGAGTGAAGAAAACACCAAACTTTATTACAACTGTACTAAAACACCGATCCACCTGCTCTCTGCTCCGACGACTGCCAACCAGCCTCTTTGAGATCTTGGGGATGAGCTCCCCCTACTGGTCACCACAGTCGAGATGTTGTGCATATGGGTGCAAAAAATTAATCTGAAACTGGATATATTTCTCGATTTCCTGCAGATAAATATGTGAAAATAAATCAACATCCAGCTGACGTCTCTGTCAGGAGAGTTCATGTTCCACCAGGTTCTACCCTTCATGGTTTTAAATTATCATTAGTGATTCTTGATTAGTTTTTTTCACTGTAAACAGCTGTTTGGTACTCTTTAGCTGTATTGTACAGTATTTATTGATGATTTATTTGTTAGGATCAATGTGTGATTGAATGTGTGGAGGATGTGTTCTTTTACAGGAGTAGCACTCCATGTGTTCGTTTATGATTTTTAATCATTCAATGACAGTTTATGCATTCTGTCTCTGATTTACAAGACAGATTAAAAAGAAATAATAAATAGAAATTTGCAAGACAAGGGGGTGTTGGTCTTGGGGGGGGGGGAGCATCAAAGTCAGAAGTGCCTCTGTAGATGCTTTGTCATGTCTTCTACTCGCAGCTGATCGATGGTATTCCTCATGTCTGCGAGCTCCACTGAGCAGCATAATGTCCTCGTGTAGGAGCAGTGTGTCCTCGTCCCGGGACACCTGCATCTTTGAGTCCACGGTCTCACTGACATTGTTAACAGAGGACGGGCACCTCGGATCGTTTCTGAGCCCAGAACCTTTCTACTCTCAGCTGATCGATGGTATTCCTCCTGTCTGCGAGCTCCACGAGCAGCATAATGTCCTCCTGTAGGAGCAGTGTGACCTTGTCCTTGGACAGTCTGACCTCCTTGGACACTGAGCTTGAAGCAGTCTGAGGTCTATGCGTGACACTCTGTCCAACCACAGACTGGATCTTTGAGTCCACGGTCTTGGACTGTTTCTGAGCCCAGAATCTGCTCTTTGGTTGACTGTTGGTGTTTTGGGGGATGCAGACTCTGGACTTGACTTGAGAATAGTCGGGGGGTGCGGTACGTCCTGTAAACACAATAAATTCTTCTTTTAGCCGGTTTACCACAAAAAACTACAAACCTTTTACAGATTAATAGATTTATAGATTCATTTTGAACATGTATATGGACTTGACTTTACATTTTGAAAAAAAAAAGGTGAATTAAAGACCCTGTTTAATGATGTTGACATCAGGTGTCAAACTTTTTAACCAATACTACTACTACAATAATAATATAATAACAATAATGAAAATAATAATAATGATGATGTGAGGTCACATCAGTTAATAATGTGAACTCAGTAATCATGATAACTCAGACGTCTCTAACAATAAAAACTAAAACCTGTTTCACAGAGATGTTAACTTATTATGAAATGTACCTCAGTTTCTTCACTCTCTTGGCACAGGACGGGAGGTCGGACTGGTTTCTGCTCTTTGGTGGCATCTTGGGAAAGGCGACTCTGGACTTGACCTGGGAGTAGTCGGGCTTGGGTGCGTCGCAGGACATTTCCTGTAAGTAAAACCAGAATTAACATGCAGGGATGAACAAACGTTTGTTGTAAAGGTTCAACAACCTCAGGACCACAATGACTCAGCTGGAGGCATGAGATAGAAATGTGACATCATCCACCGTTTTAATCGGGCGCTCTGTCACCACGACCTACTCGACCAACGAGGAAACCATGAAACGACAGAAGAAATAAGTCCTGTACAGACCCTGAGACCTGCTGGTGCTGATCTCCAGAGTCTGACAGTTGATGACCAGGACAAAGGTGCAGCTTTTTCTACTTTATTTGTCAATTTATCGCTTCTGGGGCAGCCCGGTGGCTTAGTGGTTAGCACTGTTGCCTCACAGCAAGAAGGTCGTGGGTTCAATTCCCGCGCGTGGTCTTTCTGTGTGGAGTTTGCATGTTCTGTTTGCGTGGGTTGTGAGCACCCAGAGGGTTTCTCAGGGTGCTCCAGTTTCCTCCCACATCCAAAGACATGCAGGTTAGGTGGAATGGAATCTTTAAATTGTCCGTAGGTGTACGAGTGGGTGTGAATGTGTTTGTTTGTGGCCCTGTGACAGACTGGTTTCCTGTCCTGTGTGTACCCTGCCTCGCACTCTGTGACTGCTGGGATAGGCTCCAGCTCCCCGCGACCCTTAATTGGACTAAGCGGTTGAAGATGAGTGTGTGTGTTATCGCTTCTTTTTTTGGTCAACAGACTTTATGGTCACGGTGACAAATAAACATCTCAAACAGTGATTTTTTCCATTTTCAAAGAAAATAATTAAATACAAAACCGTTTTGGTTTCTGAAATCAGAAAATAGCTTTTTTTCATGTCAACAACAACAATAATAATAATAATAATAATAATAGCAGACTGAGGTCATATCATTAAATAATGTGAAAACATTAACAGGATAGTAAGTAAATAAATGAATAAATCCAAACAATCTGATGGTGGTTTAATTTCTTGTGAAATGTACCTTTGTTCCTTCACACCGTCTGCACACGTCAGGAGGACAGACTGTCTCTGTGTGAAGATGGGGATTCTGGACTTCACTTCAGTGGGGTCCGGTTTGGGGGAAGTCACAGGTGTTTTCCTGGAAAAATAATCAAATGAATCTCTTAGGTTGTTTTAATGTAAACTACAAACCTGTTACAGATTTTAGAATAAATTCTGAACATGAATATGGGCTTGACTTTACATTTGAATATAAGATGAATTAAAGACCCTGTTTAAAATGTTGACATCAGATGACAAATGTATAATAATAATATAATAATAATAATAATAATAATAATAATATAATAATAATAATAAGCAGACTGAGGTCATATCATTAAATAATGTGAAAACAGTAACAGGATAGTAAGTAAATAAATAAATAGGAGGACAGACGACCTCTGTGTGAAGACGGGGATTCTGGACTTCATTTTGGTTTTGTCCAGTTTGGGGGAAGTCACAGGTGTTTTCCTGGAAAAATAATCAAATTAATCTCTTAGGCTGTTTTAATGTAAACTACAAACCTGTTACAGATTATAGAATAAATTTTGAACATGAATATGGGCTGACTTTACATTTGGATATAAGATGAATTAAAGACCCTGTTTAAAGATGTTGACATCAGATGCCAATGTCATAATAATAATAATAATATAATAGCAGATTGAGGTCATATCATTAAATAATGTGAAACAGTAACAGGATAGTAAGTAAATAAATAAATAAATAGAAACAAAATGTACCTTTGTTCCTTCACACCGTCTTTTGTTGACAGGAGGACAGACTGTCTCTGTGTGAAGACGGGGATTCTGGACTTTACCAGTTTGGGTGACGTCACAGTTTTCCTGGAAAAATAGTCAAATTAATCTCTTAGGTTGGTTTCATGTAAAACTACAAACCTGCTGCAAGAAAATTGAAACAAACAAGTGATCAGAAGGACACATTTTATTTTACTTGAATTTTGTGTTTGTCATAAAATTATTATTGTCAATGAGATTATTGCAAGTTTCAAAGCAAGTTTCCACTTGCAAATTAAAACCTAAATAGAGGATCCTGCTTTCACTTTTTAAAATCACAAATACAATATTTCTGTCAGGTTTGACAGCAACAACAGAAATAATAAACAAGGACAATAAATGAAAAAAAAAAAAAACTGAGGCTCATAATTTAGTCTGAACTCATACCTTTGACCTTGGCTGGACAATGGAATTAGTACTGAAGTCTGCACTGGGCTGGAGACTGGACTGGGTACTGGGCTGGACACTGGGCTATGCACTGGACTGGGTATTGGGCTGGTCTCTGGGCTTGTTGGAAGGCTATCTTCCAGGATTGAAGATGTTTCCGACAAAATTCCTTTCCCAAAGTAGAACTCCTCAGGAGTGAATAGTCCTGGAGGGGCAGCATCTTCACCTGAAAACAAACACATCAGTGATTAATAAACAGAAGAAACAAGTTCTGCTTCTCACAACAATCCAAGAGTCTTGTCCAGTTTCAAAGACACTGTTCACACGCTTTTATTTTACTGTCACAGTGAGATGAGAAGACTGATATTGAACTTGTGTGTGTGTGAGTTACACACTGAAGTGGTCATGACTTGTTTTGGCGAGTTTAACACAAGACCCAAGTCTGATATACAACTGTTCCATAGCTGAATCCAAGGCAAATATGAGAAGACTCCTGATGTCCCTCAGATAAACTCCATCAGATCAGAGCTGAAGATCCTGAAGAAACATCAGCCTAAGAGTTCTAACGGTCTGTGCTGTGTATGAATCCTGATCCTGGCTTCGAAGCGTTTCTGTGACACATGTCCAGGAAGTCCAGAGTCATCTAATACAGAACTGAATTTGCTTTCTTCATGACAGTGTCAAGAGGAACATAATTGAATTGAAGACATTAACATGAAACTCCAACAATATTCAAAGACAAAATTAAACCAAAAGCTAATTTTGCACAATATGACCCCTTTAAACAGAACTGTTACTCAACTCAAAGTCTCAGAAACATCACAGACTGAGTCCAGTCAGACTGAAAAAGCACATTAAATAGCTTGAAAACCAACACAAGCATGACTTTATTAATTATACTGAAGCAACATAAACATAAAAAAATTAACACCAAAGGAGAAAAGTTTTCACACATACCTGTGATTCAACGAGCAGAATGGAAGGACAAACTTTAGGTTTCAGTTCCAACGACAATTAAAAATTCTGATTCAAAAATTTGTTGTTTTGGACACGTTATATCACGATCTAACTGCTTTCTGACACCAAAGTCAAAAAAACGTATTAAGTTCCAATTGATGCCGCTGCGTCATTAACTTCCTGATTTCCTCTTTTGTTGCTTTGAACTGCTTTGTGCCACTTTTTTTCCCCTGCTTTGTGACATCATTTACCCTCTATCACCATGGCAACCACACAGCCACAAGAAATACTAATAATAATAACAAAAACAACAATAATAAAGCTTTTAATAATTTATTTTTAATTGCGTGTATTTAAAGATCAATGTGCATATTTTAATACTGTCATTTTATGAGCAGAAAAGTACAAAAAAAATAGGTCTTACAATTCAAGTTCAGTATATTTGAGACGTAAAATGTTGTTTCCAATATGGCCACAGGAGGTCGCAATTCATTATCTTTAACTTTATGTTTTCCCAAACAATCTGGAAACAGCTGATTGTCGCTCAAAACTCACCACACGAATTATTTAATTTTTAATATTGACGCAGCATAAACATAAAGAAATTTAATACCAAAGGAGAAAATGTAAAGTTTGCACACATACCTGTGATTCAGGACTGCTTTGTGTCACTTTATTCCGCCTGCTTCATGCCCCCCCCCCCCCCCCCCCCACACACACACACACACTTTATGACACTTTTCTCCCCTGCTTTATGACATTATTTACCCTCTATCACCATGACGACCATGCAGACACAAACAAACCAATAATAATAATAACAATAATAAAGCTTTTAATTATTATTTAATTTAGTTTTTTTAATTGCGTGTATTTAAAGGTCAATGTGGTTATTTTAATATGGTAATTTTATGAGCATAAAAGCACAAAATTGGGTCTAATTCAAGTTCAGTATATTTGAGACGTAAAATGTTTCCAAATATGGCCACGGGAGGTCACCAATTCATTATCTTTCACTTAATGTTTACCCAAACAACTTTTAAATAATAAAACTTTCATTCTCCGTCCATTACTGCAAAGTACATTATTACATACACAGAATTGATTAATCCTTTTTTCATGTTCCTATGGCTTATTTTCTCCTTTCTGACATTAACCTGAGTATCTTTTGACTTGTGGAAGACGTCATTGTGGGCTTTTGGAAACAGTCATTGATGTTTTTTACAATAAATAGAAATCAAATAATAATTAATCAACTATGAAAATCATTGTTATTTGCAGCCTTTGTGCAGATGTTCGGCTCTGAGCTTCTGGATGTCAAAACTCAGGGTGATCAGACTCAGAAAACTCATTTTGTCCAGATTTAGAGGTGCTGGCAGTCTCGTGCAGACCTTTTTAACTCCCAAGGGAGTTCACAGTAGTCGTCGTGTTTGCTGTTTACATCCCACCCAATGCTAATGTTAGCACGGCCCTTAGCCTCTTGCTTGCCTGTGTAAATAAACAGCAGCTGGTCCACCCGGATGGTGTTTGTATTGTTGCTGGTGACTTCAACCAAGCGTGTTTAAAGACTGTGCTACCTAAGTTCGTCCAGTACGTGAAGTGTGCCACCAGAGGGGAAAATACTTTGGACCATGTCTACTCAAAAATAAAACATGCGTAAGTCACTCCCCTCCCCCATCTCACTGGATCAGACCATCTCTGCCTGTCCCTCACCCTCACCTATACCCCCCTGCTGAGGCGAACAAAGCCACAACGGAAGACTATCCAACCTGGCCTGAGGGAGTGCTTTCCCAGCTACAGGACTGCTTCTCACGAACTGTATGGGATTTATTTTCCAGCCACTACCTGCAGGAGTACACTGACACCGTACTCTCTTACATTAAGAACTGTGTTGACACTTTTTCTGTCAACAAAAGGGTCAGGGTTTTTCCAAACCAGAAGCCCTGGATGAACAGCACAGTCCAGTCCCTAATGAAAAGCCACAACACCGCCTTTAAATTAGGGGACAGGGCCCTGTACAGCGCGGCCAGGTCCGATCTGAAAAGAGACCAAGGCTGCGTACAAGAAAACGATAAGAGGACCACTTCGCTGTGAATGACCCCAGAAGGATGTGGCGGGGAATAAATCATATAACCAACTACAGATGCAGCAACCCAGGAAATGCTAGGTCTGACACCTCTCTGGCAGAGGAGCTGAACCGCTTCTTTGCCTGCTTCGAAGCAGACAGACCAGCAGCAACTCCACACCCACCACCCTCCAGCACTAGCATGCCAACACACCCGGAAACCGAACGTTCTTTGAATGTTCATTGAACGTTTGCATGAGAACGTTTGTAAACGTGGCATGAACACTGCACGAACATATGAACAAAGAATGAGGACAGGTAATGTTTGCATGCAAACATTCAATGAACATTATACAAACATTCACAAATGTTCACAAACACCATATGAACAGTTGCAGCAGAACATTAAATGAACATTTGTAGAATGTTCGAATGTGAACATTACCTGTCCTCATTCTTTGTTCATATGATGTTCGTGCAATGTTCCTGCTCAATTACCTACAATTTTGTGATTGTTCCTATTGAGAACAAAAAAATTAAGTAAAAACAAACTTCATAAATGTTTTAAAATTCAATAGGTTTTATTCCAATAGTGACTTGCAATGTGGAATTCACATATAAAATCAATAATGGAGAAACCTTTGAATCAGTTGATAACAGATTAAATGATGGAATTCATCTTTACAGAATTAAACATCATTTGCTCAAAAAGCACATAAAATGAAAAATTTTCAACTTTACTAAAGATTTCTTAAGCAGTAAACCACAGACGCTACTCCAAAAAAATGTTCAGACACAATAAGAATAATCAAAAATCAAACCTAAAAGAATAATGAACCTAAAAAAAAAAAAAAATCATCTATTGATCTACATACAACTGATAATACACAGTTTAGGAGCAAAAATAAATTCAACTTAAACATAAATCACCGTTTGAAACAAAAACTACAACAATCTTTTAGACATCTACATACAATTAGTAAAAATCATATTTAAGAGCAAAACTAACACAAACATTACTATCAATAAATTCCCTGAGAAAATTCCTAAAAAAATATTCTAAGTTTTTAATCACATAGATTTGAAGACTCAGTATGACAGTCAGATACGACAATGCAATTGAACACACATCATTTTTAAGAGCGAAACTGAAGTTAACACAAACATATTACAATCAAATTTCCTGAGGAAATTCATATGATGAAAAAATTATACAAAAATAATACAAAATTATTAAGTAATTATGTTTGATCCCCAGAGAAAAGTTTCTCTGGAAGTAAAATTAAATATATAAAAATATTCCATGTACAATGCAAATTAAATGCTGCTGTTAATCTGCCCTAAGATGTGATATTACAGAATATAAACACCCCTCATATCATACAAAATTCAGCATATGAGCAGTCTTCTTAATAATTACTTAAATGGTATCCCAGTGCTAAGTGTAATATATATATATATATATATATATATATATATATATATATATATATATATATATATATATATATATATATATACACACACACACACAGGTGGGGCCAAACGTTTACATACCTGGCAAAAGTTTTGTTTTTTTTGGCAATTTTTCAGAGAATATGAATGATAACACAAAAACTTTTTTTTCGCTCATGGTTCATGGTTGGGTGAAGCCATTTATTGGCAAACAACAGTGTTTACTCTTTTCAAATCATAATGACAACACAAACTACCCAAATGAACCTGATCAAAAGTTTACATACCCCTGTTCTTAATACCGTGTACTGCCTGTCTTTTGTGGTAGTTGTGGACGAGGCTCTCTGAGGGTAAAGCTGCCACTGAATGTTTTGGACTTTATTTACATCAATTATGAAGAAATACAAACAATATGGCACTCTATGGTAAATCTGCATGGACAGTTCTGAAAAACTGAGTGACTGTGCAAGAAGAAGACTGAGGAAAGCCACCAAGACACCCCAGAAGTTATAGGCTTACGTGGCTGTGATTGGAGAAATTATGCACAGTGCAAGCTTTGCATTTTGTATCACCAGTTATCCATCTTCATGATGAAGTGGTATACCTGAAACTTTAGCTACAAATTGCCAGAAGATACATCTGAGATGCAAGGCTGGATTTGATCTGTTTTGGTGAAAGAAAATCCTTCTGTGTGCCACTCCACTATGAAGCTAAGAGTAGTGATGCAAAATGCAAAGCCTGCACTGTGCACAATTTCTCCAAACACAGCCACATAAGCCTATATTTTCTCCTGAGTTGTCTGGGTGTCTTGGTGGCTTTTCCTTGTAAATCACTGCAGAGGTGTTATCAGGTTGTGAAAACAGCGTTTTCAGTTTTCGAAGTGTTTTTCCGTAGCTTTGCATAATATATGATAGACATGTTAGATTTACACAGAAATGAAGCTGTTTTGGAGCGGATTCTGCCATGTTGGATTCGCAAGCCAAAGAGAGACCAGACGTCACGGTGCCTCTCTACTGTGACTGGCTGTCACCCCCCCCCAAAAAAAAACTGATCTGCAAGATTGTTAGTTTTTCAAACTGTAATCTGGGTCAGGAAAAAGTTCAGAATGGTCCCGTCTATACTTCTTTGATTCTGCTCGGATAGGACATCTTCAGATTATGGCACAATTGTAGAAATGATGGTAGTACTGTCCACTGATGTGATATTTATTGCAGCCACCATGACAACTCTGTAAATTTGTGGCACATCCCTGGCAAGGCTGCCTTTGACGGTTCCTGACTTGTTCTGCTTGCCAAAGATAAACAGGAGCCATAGCGTTCAAGCAGCCCCTGACAATGATTGTTACTGTATCCTTCCCTTGTTCCATTCCAGGGGTGTATGCAGTTAAGGTATTGATTAGGGCATTCCTCTGGTGCCTGGTTCCCTTGTCCTCACCATCAAGTCTGTCATTAGCACTCTTGAGCTGAAAGTTGAAAATTTCCTTTGTTAGTCACAAGCAATTATATATATTTTACTGTTCAGATACTGTATAATTTGAGCGGCATGGTCATAACTGGTATTCAACTCAACACCTTATTGGACAGGCCCTATATTTTTAACAAGCTCTTTATACTGCTTCCAGAATTTTCTCAATTTAGTTATCAGCTAGGTATACCACACAGGTGAAAGCAGATCAGACAAAAATGATTAATCCTATGTACCCACTGCTATTTGTGTCAAGGGCCTTCCACACCGCATACTTTGGAAACATCAGAGGCACTACAAATCGGTCTAAAAAGCATTGTTTTCAATGAAACGCATTGCTTTTTAGAGGCGTCTGAAGCGTCGCATCAAAAGCCAAGCTAAACCAATGCTTCTGCTGGGAGCCTGCGCATTCCTGCTTGTCAACACGCTGACGTGGTCAAAGTTCAACCCAATCCAACTTTTGCCGCTCTGAACTGTGACAAAGCTTCGCACTGTCCAATAGAAACGTGTCGGGTCCAAACATGGAAGACTCGTGGCAGAAACCACTGATCTCTATAAAACAGAAAGGTGTCACAGGACTGCTCATTTATACAGAGCAGTTTTATGAAGAAAAATCCCTGCAAATGTTTCTTAACCTCAAAATTAATTTGATTACTGTATTAAAGCTTTTTCGTGGTTCATCGATGCACATACAACATGGCGATCACTCAGCTTTCCTCTGGAGAAAAAAAAAAGATCTGAGCGAAAGTCTCCGCCCCCTTGCCACATGCAACATGTCGGGGGTGTGGGAGGCGTTGACGTGACCCGTTGCCTGATGTGTATAAAGCATGCAATGTGAAAGGACTTTTAGTTACCATATTTCCATAAATACAGCATGTTTCATAATATACTGTGTAAAAAATGAAACAGCAAAACTATTAAAGTGATGAGAATCTAACAAACAGAAAACAGATTAACTCACTTCTTCGAGTGACTTTCCTGGAAGGCCCATTACCTCCAGCCACTGCTTGTAATTGGTTCAAGCCCACACTTCTGGTTTAGCTGGCCATTCTTCGGATGATCATCTCAGCAGCGTCCATTGTTCTCTCTCCTGGTATGTCTGGGAACCGACACTTTCAGGGACGGTCCAAGGATGCAGTTCATCAACTCTGTCATTCAGCTGTTTGATACTGCGAATGATGTCATTCTGCTTCTCCTGGAACACAAAATGTATATAGATCCATATGTTACAACCTTAATAAAGTTCTCACTTTACATTACTATGCTTCACAAATGATTAAAGTAGACCTGCGTTGAAATAAATGTGGTCAGATTTCAGAAAGAAATAGCTGATATGTATTTATAAGACCCTTGTGAATGCAGTAAAGTAAATCTGTAAGCCCAAATTTGTAATTCAGCGGAAAAATCTTTGTTTAAAAATGACAAATTTGCAGCTAAAATTTAGCCCTCTATGAAAACAGTTTGTACAGCCGTATCATTTCCATGATGTCAGGGACAAGACGACGCGCTCCCGCCTTCAGTCCGATCCCGCACTGAAATTGATTTTATCTGTTAGTAATGTTACTTATACACGTCCTGGTTTCAACATCCAAAAGTAAGCTGCAATGAATGTGAGATACAGATCTGTGTGCTCAGATCAGCAACGACATCGACAGCGAGCGCCGTTCTTCCTCTCCCGCTCTCTGCCTCTGCTGCGCTTATTAAGTCTGCGGGCTCGTTAACGAGCTTGTTAACCGCCAACGCGGGCCACTCACACCACCCGTGTCTGCTTTGCAGCCGGTGTTGTACCAGATTCAGCGCACAACACCGGCATCACCTCTCTGTCTACTGAATGGAGCTGCAGCACACTTGGCACAAGTCCTGAGATTACGCTTGCTGTTTTAATGCGAAGCGGCCGGTACACCTGTTGCTGCAAGGACAGACTTCTTGCGGCAAAATCCACAGCACCGCACGTCTCGGCAATCGGAGCCCCAGAGCTCCATGAACGCTGAGAGAGGTTTATATATTTTTAATGACTGGGATTCTTTGCGGGTCTCGCCTCCATATCCCGCGATGGTACTGGAGGCGAAAGACAGTAGATTTTCATTGCGACACCACTCAATCAAACGGGCGAATGAAAAAGTCCCCCAAAATAATTTTCAAGCACAAATAAAAAAAATGTGTACTCACCAAACGTGCCGCAAGACAATATGAAGTTTTAAAAAAAGTAGATCCTTCCGTATAAGACAAGAAAAAGGTGCAGATGCAAACTGATGTAAATCCACAAATTACAATTGGTGCAATGCATGCTGGGAGAGGGTCTTGTCCGTGACGTCTTGGCAGCGTCCATGATGAGAGGGACAATTTGCGGAGGGCTAAATGTTAGCTGTAAATTTGTCATTTTCAAATGAAGATTTCTCTGTTGAATGACATATCTGGGCTTGCAGATTTACTTTACTACATTCAGAAGGATCTCATGTGTAAATGTAAGTCATTTTTTGTTCAAAAAATCTGACTGCATTTTTTTCAATGCAGGTCTCCTTTAAACCAATGCTGTTGACCTTTCATCATGAGCACGGACAAATCTGTGAATGAACTGAGTGATGAAAGTAAGTAGGTAAGTAAGTCCCTTCGGCTGCTCCCTTGTTTGCACTCGGGGTCGCCACAGCAAATCTGAGGTGGATCTGCATGTTGAATTGGCATAGGTTTTATGCCGGATGCCCTTCCTGACGCAACTCCACATTACATGGAGAAATGTGGCAGGGGTGGGATTTGAAATCGGAACCTTCTGCACTGAAACCAAACGCATTAACCACTTGGCCACCACCCCTGCTCTAACTGAGTGATGAAAGTGAGCCATAAAAAAAACAAAAAAAACAAAACAAACTTGAAAGATCTTGGCAAGGCCCTGGTGGGGTCTGGTGGTTGTCTCCCAGAAAAATGTGAAATCTCAGATGCATTCTGGTTAGGGCTGTAGCTATCAATTATTTTAGTTGTCGAGTATTCTATCGATTATTCTGGCGATTAATCGAGTAATCGGATAAAAAGTACTTTTGCGTTTTAAACAACATCAATAGTCCAGGGCTGTCGATAAGCAATGGCACAATGTCACTGCGCCAAAGTGTTGGCATTTTGCTGAAATGGCGATGGGATGTGACCTTCTATTTTGTTTTCTCCAATTTGTAAAAATTAACCATTTTTAAGGTTTTTTTTTTTTTTTTTTAATAAAGGTTGATGGACTGGGTCCCTGCGTGATTTTTTTTTAATCCCTCTTTCTCTTCAGCATATGCATTTC
Source organism: Thalassophryne amazonica (assembly GCF_902500255.1). Lineage (NCBI taxonomy): Eukaryota > Metazoa > Chordata > Actinopteri > Batrachoidiformes > Batrachoididae > Thalassophryne > Thalassophryne amazonica. The sequence goes on from NC_047115.1 coordinate 92,424,101, forward strand.
AGCTGGAGGTTGAACATGCAGCATCGCAGTCAGCTTTATTACTATTATTTTAAGTTACCGTGTTTGTGAAGTGTTGTGTGTTGCCCAAAAACGCAAAAATTAAAAACTCACTGTGAGTCTGAGGGAAACACAGAAGAAAGAGTGGACTTCTGCTGTTTGCGGGGACAGAGCTGTGACTCGCCCCGTCTGAGAGCTCCTCACACTGGGCAGAGAGACAGCAGCCGGCCGCCGGGTCAATAGTCCCTCCCCACGTAGAGCAGACCGTGAGTTTTTTAAAATAGACAAACACACTGCTTTGCTTTAAATACACAGTAAGTCTATTTCAGATGATCAGCGTGAACCATCTTTCTCTTAAAAGGCTTTATTTTACTCTCACGTTGGAAAGCGGTAGCTATCGTTGCTAATTTGATTAGCTGTTATGCTCGCCTTTTTCTTTTTTTTCTGCGGACGTTGCAGCGCCACACACAGGCCTAGCATATGTACTACAACGTTAAACGAAGCTTCGAGGCACAGAATTGGCCTCAAACACTTTTTGTAATCGAATTATTTGAGTTACTCGACTCATCGTTTCAGCCCTAATTCTGGTGCTTTCTCAGGTCTATTTACCCACCAAAAGAAACTGCCAAAAAAATAAATAAATAAATAAATATTTTTTTTGTTTGTTTGTTTGTTTGGACAGATCACTTTTTCCACCCCAGATAAGGTGGTAAACCTCAGTAGTATAGCATAGAAGCCCTTATGTTTCAAGTGTATGGTACCACAGACAGTATGCACACACTATGCAAATGAAACATTATGCAAGGGACATAGAAATTGAGTTTTTATAAAAGGAATTCTGTAACTTTATATCAACAATAAATAAACATGTTAATTAAGTAACAGGGCCTGTAAATTATTTCTTTAAATAAGGAAAGTTAGTATATACAACTTCATTACTGGTAGATTTTACTGTATTTTCAAATTATATCTCAAATAGAACAGAATATTTCTTGCCAGAAATTTTGAATATTTTGGTTGCTGAATGTGAATTTTTAGAATCTACTGGCACAAGACACTGTACAATCTTATTTAACCATTATACAACCCCTGGCAAAAATTATGGAATCACCGGCCTCGGATGATGTTCATTCAGTTGTTTAATTTTGTAGAAAAAAAGCAGATCACAGACATGACACAAAACTAAAGTCATTTCAAATGGCAACTTTCTGGCTTTAAGAAACACTATAAGAAATCAAGAAAAAAAGATTGTGGCAGTCAGTAACGGTTACCTTTTTAGACCAAGCAGAGGAAAAAAATATGGAATCACTCAATTCTGAGGAAAAAAGTATGGAATCACCCTGTAAATTTTCATCCCCAAAACTAACACCTGCATCAAATCACATCTGCTTGTTGATATTGACCCTATGCCATGACATTGACCCTATGTGTCTTTTTGCAAGGAATGTTTTCACAGTTTTTGCTCTATGGCAAGATGCATTATCATCTTGAAAAATGATTTCATCATCCCCAAACATCCTTTCAATTGTCCAAAATATCAACGTAAACTTGTGCATTTATTGATGATGTAATGACAGCCATCTCCCCAGTGCCTTTACCTGACATGCAGCCCCATATCATCAATGACTGTGGAAATTTACATGTTCTCTTCAGGCAGTTATCTTTATAAATCTCATTGGAAAGGCACCAAACAAAAGTTCCAGCATCATCACCTTGCCCAATGCAGATTCGAGATTCATCACTGAATATGACTTTCATCCAGTCATCCACAGTCCACGATTGCTTTTCTTTAGCCCATTGTAACCTTGTTTTTTTTTCTGTTTAGGTGTTAATAATGGCTTTTGTTTAGCTTTTCTGTATGTAAATCCCATTTCCTTTAGGCGGTTTCTTACAGTTCGGTCACAGACGTTGACTCCAGTGTCCTCCCATTCGTTCCTCATTTGTTTTGTTGTGCATTTTTCGATTTTTGAGACATATTGCTTTAAGTTTTCTGTCTTGACGCTTTGATGTCTTCCTTGGTCTACCAGTATGTTTGCCTTTAACAACCTTCCCATGTTGTTTGTATTTGGTCCAGAGTTTAGACACAGCTGACTGTGAACAACCAACATCTTTTGCAACATTGCGTGATGATTTACCCTCTTTTAAGAGTTTGATAATCCTCTCCTTTGTTTCAATTGACATCTCTCGTGTTGGACCCATGATTCATGTCAGTCCACTTGGTGCAACAGCTCTCCAAGGTGTGATCAATCCTTTTTAGATGCAGACTAACGAGCAGATCTGATATGATGCAGGTGTTAGTTTTGGGGATGAAAATTTACAGGGTGATTCCATAATTTTTCCTCAGAATTGAGTGATTCCATATTTTTTTCCTCTGCTTGGTCTAAAAAAGTAACCGTTACTGACTGCCACAATCTTTTTTTCTTGATTTCTTATAGTGTTTGTTAAAGCCAGAAAGTTGCCATTTGAAATGACTTTAGTTTTGTGTCATGTCTGTGATCTGCTTTTTTTCTACAAAATTAAACAACTGAATGAACATCCTCCGAGGCCGGTGATTCCATAATTTTTGCCAGGGGTTGTAGTACAAACCTCTGGATAAGGATCGGGCTGATGTGAATCAATTGCAGGCAAACACTTAACCCACTGATCAGATGGAGGATTCAGTGATTTAACAACTCTTAAGGCAACAGGCATGGTTGCTGGGGGGGGGGGGGGACAAACAATAATCCGAAAATATTATCAAACTTATCTTTATAAAGTCTGGGCACTGACTGGGTTACTTTCTGGGTTACTTAAACTTTAACTGCATCAACACCTAATAAAAGAGAGTATAAAAAGTTATGTATATTTTAAATTTAGCATTTATTTAAGCAAATTAGTCCCTTTGAGATTGAGACCTCTTTTATAAGTGACCTGGACAATTATAAAGTTTCCAATTCATCCAACCTGCATGTCCTTGGAAGTGAGATGCCCACACATACCCTATTGACACCTTTAGGCTTCTGGCTTAATATCAGAATAAATTAAAACATGGACAAAATATGAATTAGGCCTGTGCCTCTCTGTGGCTAACGTTAGCTCCGTGCTAGTCAAAAATGTGTTGGTATGGTTCCCATTAATCCATGTCTGGCATAATCTAGCTTCAAGCAAGTTCTGTCTTTTCTGGCTAAAATGGGTTTGTGCTCACATCAGGTTCCATTACCTTAAAGTTTTGATAGTCACAGCGTCGTGATGACTGTAGGAAGGCCCCGCCATTTGAAGCTAGCTGCTAATTCGTGGTAGCTTTGTGTTGGCTTTGTGATCCAGTCGATGATCTTCCAGCGTTAGCCTCCTCTTCTGCTCTCAGTGGTTTCTTAATCATAGTACAGAGACTGAACAGGCAAGTTAACGTCTTGAACATAAACTTTTATTTGCCAAAAGAGACGGAGAGCATGCAGCGCTGTTAGTTAGCTAAGTCTTCTTCTTGGGAGGGATTGTTTGTTGCTCTGACGCCACTCTGAACTTCACACGGTTGTATACGCTTCTTTTATTTCTGTTTAGCACTCTTCTGGTTATTAACTGTATCGACTCTGAACGTTATTTAACAACAGTCTTGTTGTGAATCACTACCCGCTAGCATTTGCTTGCGGTTAGCTTTCGCTAGCTAGGTCGACACCTCCCCTCTCCGTTGTTACTTTTTATAGCTATTTCTTTTCTACCAGTTTAATACTTCTGTTCATTTTTCTGTTGAACTGCTGTGAATTTTAAGTAATTTTTACTCCTGTGTAAAATCTTAGGAGCGGCTAGTATTTTCGCTAGCGGTTAGCTTGCATTAGCTATTTCTGACTCGTCATTTTTTTCATTTCATTTTTTTACACTCCTGTTAGTTGTTTAGTGTATTTTATAGCTGCTGCTTTTTTACCTGTTTAATACTTCAGTGTAACTGCTGTGGATTTTAATTCATTTATCTGCGTCTGTGTGAGCCTTAGGAGTGGTTATCTTATCCATTATTGGTTAGCTCGTGTTTGCTTGGCTACATTTTTGAATTTCTTTGTGCACAAAGTACACTACTAATTCTACTTTACACCCTCCGTAAATCCTGCGTGATGTTGGAAGATAGGGTGGCTCTCTTAGAGAGCCGTGTCCATAAGTTAGAGCAGCTTCTTAGCGCAGTGGAGTTAGATGTTACGGGCACTCCAGATTAGGTTAGTGTTGGGCCGGCTAGCGAGCCCATTAGCATCAGCTTAGAAATGCCGGCTGTGGAGGACAGCTTTCGGACTGTGGCTAGGCGGAGGAAGCCCCATAGGGCTTGGTGCCCGATTGTGGCACCGCGATCACACTCGCCAGTGTGAACTGTGAATCGGTTCTCTCCCTTGGATTTGCCAGATGTGAATTCTCTGAGTCCACACGTGACTTCCACTCCTGTCTCCAGGCCGAAACACTGGACTTTAGTGATAGGGGATTCTATCACCCGCAAAGTCAGGTTACAGATGCCGGCTGACGTTAAATGTATTCCTGGAGCCAGAGCTCCTGACATTGCATCTCATCTTAGGGTGCTGACGCTGCAGAAGGGAAGACAGACGAAGGAACATGACATGAGATATAGTCACATAGTTATTCACGTTGGCACCAATGATATCAGGATGAGGCACTCAGAGGTCACAAAAATGGACATAGAGAGGACTTGTGACCTTGCCAGAAAGATGTGTCGGCATAAATTAATAGTCTCTGGTCCCCTCCCCTCTCGGGGTACTGATGAGGCGTTTAGCAGGCTGACATCATTAAATAGGTGGCTGGCGCTGTTTTGTACACAGCAAGGCTTTAGCTTTATTGATAACTGGCCTTCGTTCTGGGGCCGCCGTGGCCTGCTGATGCCGGACGGCCTCCACCCTACTGGGGAAGGCACTGCCATCTTGTCTGCGAACATAGATAGAGCTCTACAGGGAGGGTAACATTAGGAATCTACAGCAGGCCACGGAGCAGGTGATTAGAGACCCTGCAAGGCTTATGTCAAATGTGGATGTGGAATCCATTAGCTTAGCGGAGAAATTAGTGCAGAAAATCCACTATGGTGATAGTGTAGTTTATCTGCCAGGGAGGGAATTTCAACTGTGGCCTGCTCCCATAGACATGTCCATAAAAATCATAGAGGGATATGCTTTGCAAACCTAATACTCATTACTATATTGGATCATGTTGAAATTGAGGATGGCCCAATGGTTGTTCCAGCAATATCAAAGATTTCATGTCTGCTACCTACAATGCGTGTGGAATGTCTCAAACCTAAACGTACTTAGACGTGTGCTGAAGGCAGTGAACCCCAGGAAGGCGGCCGGCCCCAATGGTGTACCTGGCCAGGTATTCAAAGCGTGCGCTGACCAACTGGCTGGAGTTTTCACCTGCATCTTTAACCTGTCCCTGTCGCAGGCTATCATTCCATTCTGCCTCAAATCCACCATCATTCCAGTCCCAAAGAAGTCAGCAATGGAGAGCATAAATGAGTACAGGCCTGTTGCACTTACGTCTGTGGTCATGAAGTGCTTTGAAAGACTGGTCTCTCAGCACATCAGAGCCTGTCTGCCTCCCACTCTGGACCCCCACCAGTTTGCCTACAGGGCAAACCGCTCCACAGAGGACGCTATCACCACAGCTCTCCACGCCGCGCTGAGCCACCTGGAGCACCAGGGGAGCTATGTGAGGATGCTCTTCCTGGACTTCAGCTCAGCCTTCAACCACATCATCCTGGAGATCCTGGTGCAGAAAAGGACATATCTGGGCATCTCCACCCCCATCTGCCATTGGATCAAGGACTTCCTCACAAACCGCCCACAGTCCGTGAAACTTGGCTCCCACCTTTACTCCACCATCACACTCAGCACCTGTTCCCCACAAGGCTGTGTACTGAGCCCCCTCCTGTTCACCCTTTACACACACGACTGCTCTCCGACCCATCCCACAAACACCATCATAAAGTCTGCGGATGATACCACCGTGATTGGGCTCATCTCAGGGGGGATGAGCCTGATTACAGAGACGAGGTCAATCGACTGACAGCGTGGTGTTCAGCTAACAACCTGCCGCTGAACACCACAAAAACAAAAGAAATAATCCTGGACTTCAGGAAGAACAGGGCTGACCCAGCCCCACTCTACATTCAAGGGGACTGTGTGGAAAGGTTCAGCTCCATCAGGTTCCTGGGAGTGCAGCTCTCTGACTGCCTCTCCTGGACTGCTAACACCACAGTGGTGGTGAAGAAAGCCCAGCAGTGACTCCATTTCCTGAGGATGCTCATGAGAAAGAATCTGGAGGAGAAGCTGCTGGTGTTGTTCTACAGAGCCACCACTGAGAGCATCCTGACGTACTGCATCACAGCGTGGTACGGGGGGGGGGGGGGGGGGGGGGGTGCTCAGCAGCAGACAGGAGAGCGCTGCAGAGGGTGATCAAAATGGCCCAGGGGATCACTGGTTGCTCTCTGCCCAGCCTGGAAGACATTGCCAGCTCTCACTACCTCAGCAGAGCTGCCAGCATCAGCAAAGACACATCCGACCCCAGCAACCACCTATTTGACCTACTACCCTCCGGCCAACGGTATAGGTCAATCAAAACTAGGACAAACAGACTCAGGGATAGCTTTGTCCCCAGAGCGATCACTGCACTGAATAATAACAAATCACTCTGATCTGCACTTTTCAAGTCTCGTGCAATATCTGTAAACCATGTGCAATATTCCCGTGCAATATGATTCCACTGTTGTATATAATTCTCGTGTTACATTTTACTTGGTTCACATTTTATTTTATTTTATCTTGTGTTTATTTAGTTGTACATATACTCTGAATAATTTATTGTTAAATTTTATTATCTTTTATTCGGCTAAAAAATACTTGCACCACGGAAAGCACCCTTTTGGAGTTGCACTCAAATCTCGTTGAAATGCAAATTACAATGACAATAAAGGCGATTCTGATTCTGATGTATCCAAGACCTCATCTGGCCTGAATATGTGGACAGTGGGTCAGAAACAGGTGTGTGGAGCACCTTAACTTCACTAAAGTCTTTGATAAAGAGCCCCATCAGAAATTACTTCACAAATTTCCAAAAACACAGCTGGCCCTGAGAGAAGGCCAGTCTGGTTGAACGAATGTTAAAAATGGGGTGCCACACAGTTCTGTTTTGGGACCCACCTTGTTCCTCCTTTATGTGAATGATATCCCTGCCATCAGTGATTCTATGTGCAAACTGTTTGCAGACAACACCATGGTCTACAGCAGGGGTGGGCAATCATGTGCCATAAAGGGCCGAGACACTGCAGGTTTTCCGTGCAACCAATCGCCTCAGCAGGTGATTTTATTAATGATCAGGTGTCTCAGCAGGTGATTTCATTGACAACCAGGTGTTTATGTTCAGAGCAGAAGCTCATCAGCAACCCACCTGCTGAGGTGATTGGTTACATGGAAAACCTGCAGTGTCTCAGCCCTCGATGCCCACCCCTGGTCTACAGGGAGATCCAAACCTTTGCCACCTGACTGCAAAGTCTTATAGGGAGACTTGATTTCTTTGTTTACCTGATCTAACATCTGGCTGTTCAGATTCAGTGCCTCCAAATGTCTGCTGCTGAAGATCAGAGAGACATTTCCATTCCAGTACTCTTTGAATAGTGAGCTGCTTTCTAAGGTCCCGCCGGTGCAAAGTGGTCCCACGGGTACCGGCTGATTTTTAGTTTTTTATTTATTCCATATAAGCGGGGCAATGTGGTCCCACGGGTACTGGTTGGTTTTCATTTTTTATTTATTCCACATAAGCGGCTCGATGTGGTCCCACAGGTACCGGCTGGTTTTTATATATTTTATTTATTCCACATAAGCGGCGCAATGTGGTCCCACGGGTACTGGCTGGTTTTTATATATTTAGTTTATTCCACATAAGCGGCATGCTGTGGTCCCACAGGTACCAGTTGGTTTTTATTTTTTATTTATTCCACATAAGCATGTGATGTGGTCCCATGGGTACCGGCTGGTTTTTATATATTTTGTTTATTCCACATAAGCGGCACGATGTGGTTCCACAGGTACCAAGTTTTTATGTTTTATTTATTCCACAACAGTGGCGCAAAGTGGTCCCACGGGTACCGGCTGATTTTTATTTTTTAATTTAATCCACATAAGTGGCACGATGTGGTCCCACAAGTACCGGCTGGTTTTTGTATATTTTATTTATTCCACATAAGCGTTGCGATGTGGTCCCACAAGTATGGGCTGGTTTTTATTCCTTATGTTATTCCACATAAGCGGCGTGATGTGGTTCCACAGGTACCGGCTGGTTTTTATATATTTTATTTATTCCACATAAGCTGCACGATGTGGTTCCACAGGTACCAGCTGGTTTTTATGTTTTATTTATTCCACATAAGCTGCACGTTGTGGTCCCACAGGTACCGGCTGATTTTTTTTTTTTTTTTTCTTTTCAAATCTATAGTTTGCAATCAGTGAAGTGTTTAGTTCAAGTAACTGTTAACTTGTCTGGATAGCATTCAAGCTAGCAAGCCACTGACTTTAACCCAGTTCTGACAAATTCAGTGTTAGCTTGCAGCTACCTGGTTAAGTTTTCAGTACAAAATACAAATTGTTGATTTGCATGTGTAAAAGTTTATGTATGTCAACTGACCCCACTTAACAAAAAATCAGATTAAGTTGGCGAGCACAGCAAATCTAAGATAGATCTGCATGTTAAATTGGCACTACTTTTACGCAGATCTTTTCATTGTGACCACCAGATGGCGGTGTAGTCACAACAGAGAGGGTTGTTGAATGCATGGTTTTACTCTTCAGAAAGATTCAATATGTCTGTATTGTGTTTAGAAAAGTATAAATCATGTGGGTTACTCAGAAAAAGACTGCGGAGTGAAGAAAACACCAAACTTTATTACAACTGTACTAAAACACCGATCCACCTGCTCTGTGCTCCAACGACTGCCAACCAGCCTCTTTGAGATCTTGGGGATGAGCTCCCCCTACTGGTCACCACAGTCGGGATGTTGTGCATATGGGTGCAAAAATTAATCTGAAAACGGATATATTTCTAGATTTCCTGCAGATAAATATGTGAAAATAAATCAACATCCAGCTGACGTCTCTGTCAGGAGAGTTCATGTTCCACCAGGTTCTACCCTTCATGGTTTTAAATTATCATTAGTGAATTTTGATTAGTTTTTTTTTCCACTGTAAACAGCTGTTTGGTGCTCTTTAGCTGTATGTAGAGTATTTATTGATGATTTATTTGTTAGGATCAATGTGTGATTGATTGAATGTGTGGAGGATATGTTCTTTTACAGGAGCAGCACTCCACGTGTTCGTTTATGATTTTTAATCATTCAATGACAGTTTATGCATTCTGTCTCTGATTTACAAGACAGATTAAATAGAAAATTTGCAAGACAAGGGGGTGTTGGTCCGGGGGTCATCAAAGTCAGAAGTGCGTCTGTAGATGCTTTGTCAGTAAAGTAAGACGTCCATTTCTTGCAGTCAAAATTCAAATAAGCTGTCTGTTGCTTGTAGTCAAAATACAAATATGCTGTCGTTCTCTTGCAGTAAAAATTCAAATATTCTGTCTGTTGTTTGCAGTCAAAACTGAAAGATGCTTGTGTAGCTTGCAGTCAAAATTCAAATATGCCGTCCTTGTCTTGCATTCAAAATTCAAATATGCCGTATGTTGCTTGCATTCAAAATTCAAATATGCCGTATGTTGCTTGCATTCAAAATTCAAATATGCCATCCGTTGCTTGCATTCAAAATTCAAATATGCCGTATGTTGCTTGCAGTCAAAATTCAAATATGCCGTATGTTGCTTGCAGTCAAAATTAAAAAATGCCGTATGTTGTTTGCATTCAAAATTCAAATATGCCATACTTTTCTTGATTTCAAAATTCACATATGCCGTCCACTTTTTACAGTCAAAATTCAAATATGCCGTATGTTGCTTGCAGTCACAATTATACTTGACCATCTGCAGCTTCCAAAGAAAATCAAAAATCAACATCTGTTGATTTGCATAAAATTTTGGACTCACCTTTTGATCCTTGAAAACAAAATTCAAGTTCATCACCTTCTGGATGCAGCAATTTGTACATAGATGATTAATTTACAAACATCCTAACTGCAGCATTACACTGCAAGAGTTTAAAATTTACAGCTAATCAGATGGCGATATACACAACTGTGTTGAGAGCTGAACAAATGTTCACCTTACCTGCAGTAATCTCACCTGTATTGAAATGCCACACTGATGTACATATGGACAACAGGACTGAAGAATGAACATGAAAACACTGATTACAAATGAAAACAGACACTACAAAGAGCAATTAAAGGGTGATTTTAGTTGGCCCCAACCACGCCAACTAAAGTGAGGCTCAACCATTGTGCACAGCCCCTCCTCAAAAGACAGTAACAGAGTATATGAATGTGCTCATAAGTAAGTTATTAATTTCCAGGCATCCTATTATCACTATGAACATATATATTTTGCAGATTATTATAATCATCAAAAGATCACTATCAATATATTTTTTGCAGATTATTAAAATAAAGGCATCCCATTATCACGATTAATTCATATATGCCATGATATTATTATACTAACAACCTATCTAAGGACATGCTATCTGTCTGAATGAACAACATGTCTTATGAAGTGGAAACTGACTGTCCGTGTGTTGCTTGCAGTCAAATTCAAATATGCCGTTCTTTTCTTGCATTCAGAACTCAAATATACCGTATGTTGCTAGCAGTCAAAATTAAAAAATGCTGTTCTTTACTTGCTTTCAAAATTCAAATATGACGTCCATTTCTTGCTTTCACAATTCAAATTTGTTGTGCATTGCTTGCAGTCAAATTCAAATATGCCGTCCTTTTCTTGCAGTCAAATTTCAAAAATGCCATATGTGCTTGCAGTCAAAATAAAAAAAACGCCATTCTTTTCTTGCTATCAAAATTCAAATATGCCATCCATTTCTTGCAATCTAAATTCAAATGTGCCGTGTGTTGATTGCAGTCAAAATTCAAATATGCCATATGTTGCTTGCAGTCAAAATTCAAATATGCCGTATGTTGCTTGCAGTCAAAATTCAAAAACTCCATTCTTTTCTTGCTATCAAAATTCAAATATGCCATCTATTTCTTGCATTCAAAATTCAAATATGCCATCCATTTCTTGCATTCAGAATTAAAATATGCCGTCCATTTTTTGCAGTCAAAATTGAAATATACAGTCCTTTTCTTGAATTCACAATTCAAATATGCCGTCCATTTCTTGCAGTCAAAATTCAAATATGCTGTCCTTTTCTTGAATTCAAAATTCAAATATGCCGTCCTTTTCTTGAATTCAAAATTCAAATATGCCATCCATTTCTTGCAGTCAAAATTCAAATATGCCATGTGTTGCTTGCAGTCAAAATTCAAATATGCCATGTGTTGCTTGCAGTCAGAATTCAAATATGCCGTACGTTGCTTGCAGTCAAAATTCAAAAACGCCATTCTTTTCTTGCTATCAAAATTCAAATAATCGTCCATTTCTTGAATTCAAAATTCAAATATGCCATGTGTTGCTTGCAGTCAAAATTCAAATATGCCGTACGTTGCTTGCAGTCAAAATTCAAAAACGCCATTCTTTTCTTGCTATCAAAATTCAAATATGCCATCCATTTCTTGCTATCAAATTTCATATGACGTCCATTTCTTGCATTCAAAATTCAGATATGCCGTCCAAAATTGAAATATGCCGTCCTTTTCGTGAATTCAAAATTCAAATATGCCATCCATTTCTTGCAGTCTAAATTCAAATATGCCATATGTTGCTTGCAGTCAAAATTCAAATATGCCATCCATTTCTTGCATTCAAAAGTCAAATATGACGTCCATTTCTTGCATTCAAAATTGAAATATGCCGTCCATTTTTTGCAGTCAAAATTGAAATATGCTGTACTTTTCTTGAATTCAAAATTCAAATATGCCATCCATTTCTTGCAGTCTAAATTCAAATGTGCCATGTGTTGATTGCAGTCAAAATTGAAATATGCCGTACTTTTCTTGAATTCAAAATTCAAATATGCCATCCATTTCTTGCAGTCTAAATTCAAATATGCCATATGTTGCTTGCAGTCAAAATTGAAATATGCAGTTCTTTTCTTGCATTCAAAATTCAAATATGCCGTCCACTTCTTGCAGTCAAAATTCAAATATGCCGTTCTTTTCTTGATTTCAAAATTCACATATGCCGTCCACTTTTTGCAGTCAAAATTCAAATATGCCGTATGTTGCTTGCAGTCAAAATTATACTTGACCATCTGCAGCTTCCAAAGAAAATCAAAAATCAACATCTGTTGATTTGCATAAAATGTTGGACTCGCCTTTTGATCCTTGAAAACAAAATTCAAGTTCATCACCTTTCTGGATACAGCAATATGTACATAGATGATTAATTTACAAACATCCTAACTGCAGCATTACACTGCAAGAGTTTAAAATTTACAGCTAATTGGACGGCGATATACACACCTGTGATGAGAGCTGAACAAATGTTCACCTTACCTGCAGTAATCTCACCTGTATTGAAATGCCACACTGATGTACATACATCACTACAAAGTAATTAAAGGGTGATTTTAGTTGACCCCAACCACATCAACTAAAGTGAGGCTCAACCTCAAAAGACAGTAACAGAGTATATGAATGTGCTCATAAGTAACTTATTAATTTACTGGCATCCTATTAGCACTATGAACATATATATTTTGCAGATGATTATTATAATCATCCAAAGATCACTATCAATATAGTTTTTGCAGATTATTAATATAAAGGCATCCCATTATCACAATTAATTCATATATGCCATGCTAATATTATGCTACCAACCTAAGGACATGCTATCTGTCTGAATGAAAAACATGTCTTATGAAGTGGAAACTGACTGTCCGTCTGTTGCTTGCAGACAAAATTCAAATATGCTGTTCTTTTCTTGCATTCAAAATTCAAATATGCCGTATGTTGCTTGCAGTCAAAATTCAAAAATGCCGCCTTTTTCTTGCCATCAAAATTCAAATATGCCATCCATTTTTTGCAGTCTACATTCAAATATGCAGTGTGTTGCTTGCAGTCAAAATTCAAATATGCCTGATGGTGCTTGCAGTCAAAATTCATAAATCCCGTATGTTGCTTGCATTCAAAATTCAAATATGCCGTTCTTTTCTTGATTTCAAAATTCAAACATGCCGTCCAATTTTTGAGGTCAAAATTGAAATATGCCGTATGTTGCTTGCAGTCAAAATTCAAATATGTCATTCTTTTCTTGTATTCAAATTTCAAAAATGCCGTCCATTTCTTGCAATCAAAATTCAGATATGCTATGTGTTGCTTGCAGTCAAAATTCAAATATGCCGTATGATGCTTGTATTAAAAATTCAAAAATGCTGTCCATTTCTTACATTCAGAATTCAAATATGCCATCCACTTCTTGCAGTCTACATTCAAATATGCCGTGTGTTGCTTGCAGTCAAAATTCAAATATGCCTGATGGTGCTTGCAGTCAAAATTCATAAATCCCGTATGTTGCTTGCATTCAAAATTCAAATATGCCGTTCTTTTCTTGATTTCAAAATTAAAACATGCCGTCCAATTTTTGAGGTCAAAATTGAAATATGCCGTATGTTGCTTGCAGTCAAAATTCAAATATGTCGTTCTTTTCTTGCATTCAAATTTCAAAAATGCCGTCCATTTCTTGCAATCAAAATTCAGATATGCTATGTGTTGCTTGCAGTCAAAATTCAAATATGCCGTATGATGCTTGTATTAAAAATTCAAAAATGCTGTCCATTTCTTGCAGTCAAAATTCAAATATGCCATTCTTTTCTTGCATTCAAAATTCAAATATGCTGTTCTTTTCTTGCATTCAGAATTCAAATATGCCATCCAATTCTTGCAGTCTACATTCAAATATGCCGTGTGTTGCTTGCAGTCAAAATTCAAATATGCCTGATGTTTCTTGCAGTCAAAATTCAAATATGCCGTTCTTTTCTTGCATTCAGAATTCAAATATGCCATCCAATTCTTGCAGTCTACATTCAAATATGCCGTGTGTTGCTTGCAGTCAAAATTCAAATATGCCTGATGTTGCTTGCAGTCAAAATTCATAAATCCCATATGTTGCTTGCATTCAAAATTCAAATATGCCGTTCTTTTCTTGATTTCAAAATTCAAATATGCCGTCTATTTTTTGCAGTCAAAATTCAAATATGCCATTCTTTTCTTGCATTCAAAATTCAAATATGCCGTTCTTTTCTTGCATTCAAAATTCAAATATGCCGTTCTTTTCTTGCAGTCAGAATTCAGATATGCCATTCTTTTCTTGCATTCAAAATTCAAATATGCCATCCTTTAGTTGCAGTCAAAATTGAAATATGCCGTGTGTTGCTTGCAATCAAAATTCAAACATGCCATATGTTGCTTGCAGTCAAAATTCAAATATGCCGTCCATTTCTTGCAGTCTAAATTCAAATATGCCATATGTTGCTTGCAGTCAAAATTGAAATATGCTTGTCTTTTCTTGCATTCAAAACTCAAATATGCCGTATGTAGCTTGCAGTAAAAATTCAAAAATGCTGTTCTTTACTTGCTTTCAAAATTCAAATATGTTGTCCATTTCTTGCATTCAAAATTCAAATATGTTGTCCATTTGTTGCAGTCAAAATTGAAATATGCCGTCCTTTTCTTGCATTCAAAATTCAAATATGCCGTCCATTTCTTGCAGTCTAAATTCAAATATGCCGTGTGTTGCTTGCAGTCAAAATTCAAATATTCCATCCATTTCTTGCAGTCAAAATTCAGATATGCAGTATGTTGCTTGCAGTCAAAATTCAAATATGCCGTGTGTTGCTTGCAGTCAAAATTCAAATATGCCATCCATTTCTTGCAGTCAAAATTCAGATATGCAGTATGTTGCTTGCAGTCAAAATTCAAATATGCCGTGTGTTGCTTGCAGTCAAAATTCAAATATGCCGTGTGTTGCTTGCAGTCAAAATTCAGATATGCAGTATGTTGCTTGCAGTCAAAATTCAAATATGCCGTTCTTTTCTTGATTTCAAAATTCACATATGCCGTCCACATTTTGCAGTCTCAATTCACATATGCTGTCCACTTCTTGCAGTTAAAAATTCAAATATGCCATATGTTGCTTGCAGTCAAAATTCAAATATGCCATATGTTGCTTGCAGTCAAAATTATACTTGACCATCTGCAGCTTCCAAAGAAAATCAAAAATCAACATCTGTTGATTTGCATAAAATGTTGGACTCGCCTTTTGATCCTTGAAAACAAAATTCAAGTTCATCACCTTTCTGGATACAGCAATATGTACATAGATGATTAATTTACAAACATCCTAACTGCAGCATTACACTGCAAGAGTTTAAAATTTACAGCTAATTGGACGGCGATATACACACCTGTGATGAGAGCTGAACAAATGTTCACCTTACCTGCAGTAATCTCACCTGTATTGAAATGCCACACTGATGTACATATGGACAGCAGGACTGAAGAATGAACATGAAAACCCTGTTTACAAATGAAAACAGACACTACAAAGAGTAATTAAAGGGTGATTTTAGTTGGCCCCAACCATACCAATTAAAGTGAGGCTCAACCATTGTGCACAGCCCCTCCTGAGACAAAAGACAGTAACAGAGTATATGAATGTGCTCATAAGTAAGTTATTAATTTACAGGCATCCTATTAGCACTATGAACATATATATTTTGCAGATGATTATTATAGTCATCCAAAGATCACTATCAATATATTTTTTGCAGATTATTAAAATAAAGGCATCCCATTATCACGATTAATTCATGTATGCCAGGATATTATTATACTAACAACCTATCTAAGGACATGCTATCTGTCTGAATGAACAACATGTCTTATGAAGTGGAAACTGACTGTCCGTCTGTTGCTTGCAGTCAAAATTCAAATATGCCGTTCTTTTCTTGCATTCAGAACTCAAATATACCGTATGTTGCTAGCAGTCAAAATTTAAAAATGCTGTTCTTTACTTGCTTTTAAAATTCAAATATGACGTCCATTTCTTGCATTCACAATTCAAATATGTCATTCATTTCTTGCATTGAATATTCAAATATGCCGTCCATTTCTTGCAGTCAAAATTCAGATATGCTGTGTGTTGCTTGCAGTCAAAATTCAAAAATGCCGTTCTTTGCTTGCTTTCAAAATTCACTATGACACCTATTTCTTGCATTCAAAGTTCGAATATGCTGTCCACTTCTTGCAGTCAAAATTGAAATATGCCGGCCTTTTCTTGCATTCAGTATTCAAATATGCCGTCCATTTCTTGCAATCAAAATTCAAATATGCTGTGTGTTGCTTGCAGTCAAATTCAAATATACCATATGTTCCCTGCAGTCAAAATTCAAATATGCTGTGTGTTGCTTGCAGTCACAATTCAAATATGCCATATGTTGCTTGCAGTAAAAATTCAAATATGCCGTTCTTTTCTTGCATTCAAAATTCAAATATGCCGTATGTTGCTTGCAGTAAAAATTCAAGTATGCCGTTCTTTTCTTGCATTCAAAATTCAAATATGCCGTATGTTGCTTGCAGTCAAAATTCAAATATGCCATATGTTGCTTGCAGTAAAAATTCAAATATGCCATATGTTGCTTGCAGTAAAAATTCAAATATGCCGTATGTTGCTTGCAGTCAAAATTCAAGTATGCCGTATGTTGCTTGCAGTCAAAATTCAAATATGCCATGTGTTGCTTGCAGTCAAAATTCAAATATTCCGTATGTTGCTTGCAGTCAAAATTCAAAAACGCCATCCATTTCTTGCTATCAAAATTCAAAAATGCCATCCATTTTTTGCATTCAAAATTCAAATATGCCGTCCTTTAGTTGCAGTCAAAATTGAAATATGCTGTGTGTTGCTTGCAATCAAAATTCAAACATGCCATATGTTGCTTGCAGTCAAAATTCAAATATGCCGTCCATTTCTTGCAGTCTATATTCAAACATGCCATATGTTGCTTGCAGTCAAAATTCAAATATGCCGTCCATTTCTTGCATTCAAAATTCAAATATGCCGTCCACTTCTTGCAGTCAAAATTCAAATATGCCCTTCTTTTCTTGATTTCAAAATTCACATATGCCGTCCACTTTTTGCAGTCAAAATTCAAATATGCCATATGTTGCTTGCAGTCAAAATTATACTTGACCATCTGCAGCTTCCAAAGAAAATCAAAAATCAACATCTGTTGATTTTCATAAAATGTTGGACTCGCCTTTTGATCATTGAAAATAAAATTCAAGTTCATCACCTTCTGGATGCAGCAATATGTACATAGATGATTAATTAACAAACATCCTAACTGCAGCATTACACTGCAAGAGTTTAAAATTTACAGCTAATCGGATGGCGATATACACACCTGTGATGAGAGCTGAACAAATGTTCACCTTACCTGCAGTAATCTCACCTGTATTGAACTGCCACACTGATGTACATATGGACAGCAGGACTGAAGAATGAACATGAAAACCCTGATTACAAATGAAAACAGACACTACAAAGTAATTAAAGGGTGATTTTAGTTGACCCCAACCACATCAACTAAAGTGAGGCTCAACCTCAAAAGACAGTAACAGAGTATATGAATGTGCTCATAAGTAACTTATTAATTTACCGGCATCCTATTAGCACTATGAACATATATATTTTGCAGATGATTATTATAATCATCCAAAGATCACTATCAATATAGGTTTTGCAGATTATTAATATAAAGGCATCCCATTATCACAATTAATTCATATATGCCATGCTAATATTATGCTACCAACCTATCTAAGGACATGCTATCTGTCTGAATGAAAAACATGTCTTATGAAGTGGAAACTGACTGTCCGTCTGTTGCTTGCAGACAAAATTCAAATATGCTGTTCTTTTCTTGCATTCAAAATTCAAATATGCCGTATGTTGCTTGCAGTCAAAATTCAAAAATGCCGCCTTTTTCTTGCCATCAAAATTCAAATATGCCATCCATTTTTTGCAGTCTACATTCAAATATGCCGTGTGTTGCTTGCAGTCAAAATTCAAATATGCCTGATGGTGCTTACAGTCAAAATTCATAAATCCCGTATGTTGCTTGGATTCAAAATTCAAATATGCCGTTCTTTTCTTGATTTCAAAATTCAAACATGCCGTCCAATTTTTGAGGTCAAAATTGAAATATGCCGTATGTTGCTTGCAGTCAAAATTCAAATATGTCATTCTTTTCTTGTATTCAAATTTCAAAAATGCCGTCCATTTCTTGCAATCAAAATTCAGATATGCTATGTGTTGCTTGCAGTCAAAATTCAAATATGCCGTATGATGCTTGTAGTAAAAATTCAAAAATGCTGTCCATTTCTTGCAGTCAAAATTCAAATATGCCATTCTTTTCTTGCATTCAAAATTCAAATATGCCGTTCTTTTCTTGCATTCAGAATTCAAATATGCCATCCAATTCTTGCAGTCTACATTCAAATATGCCTGATGTTGCTTGCAGTCAAAATTCATAAATCCCATATGTTGCTTGCATTCAAAATTCAAATATGCCATCCATTTCTTGCAGTCTAAATTCAAATATGCCATATGTTGCTTGCAGTCAAAATTCAAATATGCCATCCATTTCTTGCATTCAAAAGTCAAATATGACATCCATTTCTTGCATTCAAAATTCAAATATGCCGTCCATTTTTTGCAGTCAAAATTGAAATATGCCGTACTTTTCTTGAATTCAAAATTCAAATATGCCATCCATTTCTTGCAGTCTAAATTCAAATGTGTCATATGTTGCTTGCAGTCAAAATTCAAATATGCCGTACTTTTCTTGAATTCAAAATTCAAATATGCCATCCACTTCTTGCAGTAAAAATTCAAATATGCCGTATGTTGCTTGCAGTCAAAATTCAAATATGCCGTATGTTGCTTGCAGTCAAAATTATACTTGCCATCTGCAGCTTCCAAAGAAAATCAAAAATCAACATCTGTTGATTTGCATAAAATGTTGGACTATGTACATATATGTACATAGATGATTAATTTACAAACATCCTAACTGCAGCATTACACTGCAAGAGTTTAAAATTTACAGCTAATCAGATGGTGATATACACAACTGTGATGAGAGCTGAACAAATGTTCACCTTACCGGCATTAATCTCACCTGTATTGAAATGCCACACTGATGTACATATGGACAAATGGACTGAAGAATGAACATGAAAACCCTGATTACAAATGAAAACAGACACTACAAAGTAATTAAAGGGTGATTTTAGTTGACCCCAGCCACGCCAACTAAAGTGAGGCTCAACCATTGTGCACAGCCCCTCCTGAGACAAAAGACAGTAACAGAGTATATGAATGTGCTTTTAAGTAAGTTATTAATTTACAGGCATCCTATGAGCACTATGAACATATATATTTTGCAGATGATTATTATAATAATCAAAAGATCACAATATAATTTTTGCAGATTATTAATATAAAGGCATCCCATTATCACGATTCATTCATATATGCTGTTGTGTGGGCCGCCAGAAGAGGAGGTACTGCTGGCCCACCACCAGAGGGCGCCCTGCCTGAAGTGCGGGCTTCAGGCACGAGAGGGCGCTGCCGCCTACAGGAACAGCCGAGGTGACAGCTGTCACTCATCAACTATGACAGCTGTCACCGATCATCTGCATCTCACCCGGGATAAAAGCAGGATGACACCTCCACCATATCGCCGAGATATCGACTTCTGTGAGAGGTAATATTCTCTGCCAGCATTCAGTGATTTCAAGAGCTATTGTGTTGCAGCTGTCAACCAGAGGACCGGCGTGGGTCGCGACTGTTTCGTCCTTCGTCTCGTCAGATAAGTGGTTAAACAGACGCTGCACGAGTGTGTGTTAAAGGTGGAGGTGGAATTCCCACCATTATTGTTATGGGGTGTACACACACCCACACTTGACTGTCTTTGTTCTCCGCCAGCAGTACCAGATCCGACACGCTGAGACGGTGGCCACCTGGGGACTTCGGGACTTGGCGGCTCCAGTATCCTTCGGGTTCGGTGGCGGTGGAAATCGTGTGGTTCCCGTTCATCTCCAGACGGGCATCTCCTATCGTCGAGCCTGCCCACACGACACCTTCATTAATTGACTTGTATTCATTCTGTAATCTGCTGTGTGTGGTTGTGACATTCACAACAGTAAAGTGTTCTAATTTAACTCCCTCTATTGTCCGTTCATTTACGCCCCCTGTTGTGGATCCGTGTCACTACACTTTCCCAACATATGCCATGCTAATATTATGCTAACAACCTATCTAAGGACATGCTATCTGTCTGAATGAAAAGCATGTCTTACGAAGTGGAAACTGACTGTCCGTCTGTTGCTTGCATTCAAAACTCAAATATGCCGTATGTAGCTTGCAGTCAAAATTAAAAAATGCTGTTCTTTACTTGCATTCAAAATTCAAATATGTTGTCCATTTGTTGCAGTCAAAATTGAAATATGCCGTCCTTTTCTTGCATTCAAAATGCAAATATGCCGTGTGTTGCTTGCAATCAAAATTCAAATATTCCATCCATTTCTTGCAGTCAAAATTCAGATATGCAGTATGTTGCTTGCAGTCAAAATTCAGATATGCAGTATGTTGCTTGCAGTCAAAATTCAAATATGCCGTGTGTTGCTTGCAGTCAAAATTCAGATATGCAGTATGTTGCTTGCAGTCAAAATTCAAATATGCCGTTCTTTTCTTGATTTCAAAATTCACATATGCCGTCCACATTTTGCAGTCTCAATTCACATATGCTGTTCACTTCTTGCAGTTAAAAATTCAAATATGTCGTATGTTGCTTGCAGTCAAAATTATACTTGAACATATGCAGCTTCCAAAGAAAATCAAAAATCAACATCTGTTGATTTGCATAAAATGTTGGACTCGCCTTTTGATCCTTGAAAACAAAATTCAAGTTCATCACCTTTCTGGATACAGCAATATGTACATAGATGATTAATTTACAAACATCCTAACTGCAGCATTACACTGCAAGAGTTTAAAATTTACAGCTAATTGGACGGCGATATACACACCTGTGATGAGAGCTGAACAAATGTTCACCTTACCTGCAGTAATCTCACCTGTATTGAAATGCCACACTGATGTACATATGGACAGCAGGACTGAAGAATGAACATGAAAACACTGATTACAAATGAAAACAGACACTACAAAGAGCAATTAAAGGGTGATTTTAGTTGGCCCCAACCATGCCAATTAAAGTGAGGCTCAACCATTGTGCACAGCCCCTCCTGAGACAAAAGACAGTAACAGAGTATATGAATGTGCTCATAAGTAAGTTATTAATTTACAGGCATCCTATTAGCACTATGAACATATATATTTTGCAGATGATTATTATAGTCATCCAAAGATCATTATCAATATATTTTTTGCAGATTATTAAAATAAAGGCATCCCATTATCACGATTAATTCATGTATGCCAGGATATTATTATACTAACAACCTATCTAAGGACATGCTATCTGTCTGAATGAACAACATGTCTTATGAAGTGGAAACTGACTGTCCGTCTGTTGCTTGCAGTCAAAATTCAAATATGCCGTTCTTTTCTTGCATTCAGAACTCAAATATACCGTATGTTGCTAGCAGTCAAAATTTAAAAATGCTGTTCTTTACTTGCTTTCAAAATTCAAATATGACGTCCATTTCTTGCATTCACAATTCAAATATGTCATTCATTTCTTGCATTGAATATTCAAATATGCCGTCCATTGCTTGCAGTCAAAACTCAGATGTGCTGTGTGTTGCTTGCAGTCAAAATTCAAAAATGCCGTTCTTTGCTTGCTTTCAAAATTCACTATGACACCTATTTCTTGCATTCAAAGTTCGAATATGCTGTCCACTTCTTGCAGTCAAAATTGAAATATGCCGGCCTTTTCTTGCATTCAGTATTCAAATATGCCGTCCATTTCTTGCAATCAAAATTCAAATATGCTGTGTGTTGCTTGCAGTCAAATTCAAATATACCATATGTTCCCTGCAGTCAAAATTCAAATATGCTGTGTGTTGCTTGCAGTCACAATTCAATAAGCCGTGTCTTGCTTGCAGTCAAAATTCAAATATGCCATATGTTGCTTGCAGTAAAAATTCAAATATGCCGTTCTTTTCTTGCATTCAAAATTCAAATATGCCGTATGTTGCTTGCAGTCAAAATTCAAGTATGCCGTATGTTGCTTGCAGTCAAAATTCAAATATGCCATGTGTTGCTTGCAGTCAAAATTCAAATATTCCGTATGTTGCTTGCAGTCAAAATTCAAAAACGCCATATGTTGCTTGCAGTCAAAATTCAAATATGCCATATGTTGCTTGCTGTCAAAATTCAAATATGCCGTCCATTTCTTGCAATCAAAATTCAGATATGCTATGTGTTGCTTGCAGTCAAAATTCAAATATGCCGTATGATGCTTGTAGTAAAAATTCAAAAATGCTGTCCATTTCTTGCAGTCAAAATTCAAATATGCCATTCTTTTCTTGCATTCAAAATTCAAATATGCCGTTCTTTTCTTGCATTCAGAATTCAAATATGCCATCCAATTCTTGCAGTCTACATTCAAATATGCCTGATGTTGCTTGCAGTCAAAATTCATAAATCCCATATGTTGCTTGCATTCAAAATTCAAATATGCCGTATGATGCTTGTAGTAAAAATTCAAAAATGCTGTCCATTTCTTGCAGTCAAAATTCAAATATGCCATTCTTTTCTTGCATTCAAAATTCAAATATGCCATTCTTTTCTTGCATTCAAAATTCAAATATGCCGTCCTTTAGTTGCAGTCAAAATTGAAATATGCTGTGTGTTGCTTGCAATCAAAATTCAAACATGCCATATGTTGCTTGCAGTCAAAATTCAAATATGCCGTCCATTTCTTGCAGTCTAAATTCAAATATGCCATATGTTGCTTGCAGTCAAAATTGAAATATGCAGTTCTTTTCTTGCATTCAAAATTCAAATATGCCGTCCACTTCTTGCAGTCAAAATTCAAATATGCCCTTCTTTTCTTGATTTCAAAATTCACATATGCCGTCCACTTTTTGCAGTCAAAATTCAAATATGCCATATGTTGCTTGCAGTCAAAATTATACTTGACCATCTGCAGCTTCCAAAGAAAATCAAAAATCAACATCTGTTGATTTTCATAAAATGTTGGACTCGCCTTTTGATCATTGAAAATAAAATTCAAGTTCATCACCTTCTGGATGCAGCAATATGTACATAGATGATTAATTAACAAACATCCTAACTGCAGCATTACACTGCAAGAGTTTAAAATTTACAGCTAATCGGATGGCGATATACACACCTGTGATGAGAGCTGAACAAATGTTCACCTTACCTGCAGTAATCTCACCTGTATTGAAATGCCACACTGATGTACATATGGACAGCAGGACTGAAGAATGAACATGAAAACCCTGATTACAAATGAAAACAGACACTACAAAGTAATTAAAGGGTGATTTTAGTTGACCCCAACCACATCAACTAAAGTGAGGCTCAACCTCAAAAGACAGTAACAGAGTATATGAATGTGCTCATAAGTAACTTATTAATTTACCGGCATCCTATTAGCACTATGAACATATATATTTTGCAGATGATTATTATAATCATCCAAAGATCACTATCAATATAGTTTTTGCAGATTATTAATATAAAGGCATCCCATTATCACAATTAATTCATATATGCCATGCTAATATTATGCTACCAACCTATCTAAGGACATGCTATCTGTCTGAATGAAAAACATGTCTTATGAAGTGGAAACTGACTGTCCGCCTGTTGCTTGCAGACAAAATTCAAATATGCTGTTCTTTTCTTGCATTCAAAATTCAAATATGCCGTATGTTGCTTGCAGTCAAAATTCAAAAATGCCGCCTTTTTCTTGCCATCAAAATTCAAATATGCCGTCCATTTTTTGCAGTCTACATTCAAATATGCCGTGTATTGCTTGCAGTCAAAATTCAAACATGCTGTATGATGCTTGTATTAAAAATTCAAAAATGCTTTCCATTTCTTACATTCAGAATTCAAATATGCCATCCACTTCTTGCAGTCTACATTCAAATATGCCGTGTGTTGCTTGCAGTCAAAATTAAAATATGCCGTTCTTTTCTTGATTTCAAAATTAAAACATGCCGTCCAATTTTTGAGGTCAAAATTGAAATATGCCGTATGTTGCTTGCAGTCAAAATTCAAATATGTCGTTCTTTTCTTGCATTCAAATTTCAAAAATGCCATCCATTTCTTGCAATCAAAATTCAGATATGCTATGTGTTGCTTGCAGTCAAAATTCAAATATGCCGTATGATGCTTGTATTAAAAATTCAAAAATGCTGTCCATTTCTTGCAGTCAAAATTCAAATATGCCATTCTTTTCTTGCATTCAAAATTCAAATATGCTGTTCTTTTCTTGCATTCAAAATTCAAATATGCTGTTCTTTTCTTGCATTCAGAATTCAAATATGCCATCCAATTCTAGCAGTCTACATTCAAATATGCCGTGTGTTGCTTGCAGTCAAAATTCAAATATGCCTGATGTTGCTTGCAGTCAAAATTCATAAATCCCATATGTTGCTTGCATTCAAAATTCAAATATGCCGTTCTTTTCTTGCATTCAAAATTCAAATATGCTGTTCTTTTCTTGCATTCAAAATTAAAATATGCTGTTCTTTTCTTGATTTCAAAATTCAAAAATGCTGTCCATTTCTTGCAGTCAAAATTCAAATATGCCATTCTTTTCTTGCATTCAAAATTCAAATATGCTGTTCTTTTCTTGCATTCAAAATTCAAATATGCTGTTCTTTTCTTGCATTCAGAATTCAAATATGCCATCCAATTCTAGCAGTCTACATTCAAATATGCCGTGTGTTGCTTGCAGTCAAAATTCAAATATGCCTGATGTTGCTTGCAGTCAAAATTCATAAATCCCATATGTTGCTTGCATTCAAAATTCAAATATGCCGTTCTTTTCTTGATTTCAAAATTCAAATATGCCGTCTATTTTTTGCAGTCAAAATTCAAATATGCCATTCTTTTCTTGCATTCAAAATTCAAATATGCCGTTCTTTTCTTGCATTCAGAATTCAAATATGCCATCCAATTCTTGCAGTCAAAATTCAGATATTCTACGTGATGCTTGCAGTCAAAATTCAAATATGCCGTATGATGCTTGTAATAAAATTCAAATATTCCATTCTTTTCTTGCATTCAAAATTCAAATATGCCGTTCTTTTCTTGCATTCAGAATTCAAATATGCCATCCAATTCTAGCAGTCTACATTCAAATATGCCGTGTGTTGCTTGCAGTCAAAATTCAAATATGCCTGATGTTGCTTGCAGTCAAAATTCATAAATCCCATATGTTGCTTGCATTCAAAATTCAAATATGCCGTTCTTTTCTTGATTTCAAAATTCAAATATGCCGTCTATTTTTTGCAGTCAAAATTCAAATATGCCATTCTTTTCTTGCATTCAAAATTCAAATATGCCGTTCTTTTCTTGCATTCAGAATTCAAATATGCCATCCAATTCTTGCAGTCAAAATTCAGATATGCTACGTGATGCTTGCAGTCAAAATTCAAATATGCCGTATGATGCTTGTAATAAAATTCAAATATGCCATTCTTTTCTTGCATTCAGAATTCAAATATGCCATCCAATTCTTGCAGTCAAAATTCAGATATGCTATGTGATGCTTGCAGTCAAAATTCAAATATGCCGTATGATGCTTGTATTAAAAATTCAAATATGCCATCCAATTCTTGCAGTCACAATTCAAATATGGCGTGTGTTGCTTGCAGTCACAATTCAAATATGGCGTGTGTTGCTTGCAGTCAAAATTCAAATAAGCCGTGTGTTGCTTGCAGTCAAAATTCAAAAATGCCCTTCTTATCTTGCTATCAAAATTCAAATATGCCGCCCATTTCTTGCACTCAAAATTCAAATATGCCATCCAATTCTTGCAGTCAAAATTCAGATATACTACGTGATGCTTCCAGTCAAAATTCAAATATGCCGTATGATGCTTGTAATAAAATTCAAATATGCCGTTCTTTTCTTGCATTCAGAATTCAAATATGCCATCCAATTCTTGCAGTCAAAATTCAGATATGCTACATGATGCTTGCAGTCAAAATTCAAATATGCCGTATGATGCTTGTATTAAAAATTCAAATATGCCATCCAATTCTTGCAGTCACAATTCAAATATGGCGTGTGTTGCTTGCAGTCACAATTCAAATATGGCGTGTGTTGCTTGCAGTCAAAATTCAAATAAGCCGTGTGTTGCTTGCAGTCAAATTTCAAATACGCCATTCTTTTCCTGCATTCAAAATTCAAGTATGCCATCCATTTCTTGTAGTCAAAATTCAGATATGCTGTGTGTTGCTAGCAGTCAAAATTCAAATATGCCGTATGTTGCTAGCAGTCAAAATTCAAATATGCAGTATGTTGCTTGCAGTAAAAACTCAAATATGCCGTCCATTTCTTGCAGTCAAAATTCAAATATGCCGTCCATGTGTTGCAGTCAAAATTCAAATATGTCGTCCTTTTCTTGCAGTCAAAATTCAAATATGCCGTATGATCATTGTATCAAATATTCAAATATTCAGTCCATTTCTTGCAGTCAAAATTCAAATATGCCATTCTTTTCCTGCATTCACAATTCAAATATGCCGTCCATTTTTTGTAGTCAAAATTGAAATATGCCATCCTTTTCGTGAATTCAAAATTCAAATATGCCATCCATTTCTTGCAGTCAAAATTCAAATGTGCAGTTCTTTTCTTGCATTCAAAATTCAAATATGCCGTCCACTTCTTACAGTAAAAATTCAAATATGACGTATGTTGCTTGCAGTCAAAATTCAAATATGCCGTATGTTGCTTGCAGTCAAAATTCAAAAATGCCATATAGTGCTTGCATTCAAAATTCAAAAATGCAGTTCTTTTCTTGCTATCAAATTCAAATATGCCGTCCAATTCTTGCAGTCAAAATTCAAATATGCCGTATGTTGCTTGCAGTCAAAATTCAAAAACTCCATTCTTTTCTTGCTATCAAAATTCAAATATGCCATCCATTTCTTGCATTCAAAAGTCAAATATGACGTCCATTTCTTGCATTCAAAATTCAAATATGCCGTCCATTTTTTGCAGTCAAAATTGAAATATGCTGTACTTTTCTTGAATTCAAAATTCAAATATGCCATCCATTTCTTGCAGTCAAAATTCAAATGTGCCGTGTGTTGCTTGCAGTCAAAATTCAAATATGCAGTTCTTTTCTTGCATTCAAAATTCAAATATGCCGTCCACTTCTTGCAGTAAAAATTCAAATATGCCGTATGTTGCTTGCAGTCAAAATTCAAATATGCCGTATGTTGCTTGCAGTCAAAATTCAAATAAGCCGTGTGTTGCTTGCAGTCAAATTTCAAATACGCCATTCTTTTCCTGCATTCAAAATTCAAGTATGCCATCCATTTCTTGTAGTCAAAATTCAGATATGCTGTGTGTTGCTAGCAGTCAAAATTCAAATATGCCGTATGTTGCTAGCAGTCAAAATTCAAATATGCAGTATGTTGCTTGCAGTAAAAACTCAAATATGCCGTCCATTTCTTGCAGTCAAAATTCAAATATGCCGTCCATGTGTTGCAGTCAAAATTCAAATATGTCGTCCTTTTCTTGCAGTCAAAATTCAAATATGCCGTATGATCATTGTATCAAATATTCAAATATTCAGTCCATTTCTTGCAGTCAAAATTCAAATATGCCATTCTTTTCCTGCATTCACAATTCAAATATGCCGTCCATTTTTTGTAGTCAAAATTGAAATATGCCATCCTTTTCGTGAATTCAAAATTCAAATATGCCATCCATTTCTTGCAGTCAAAATTCAAATGTGCAGTTCTTTTCTTGCATTCAAATTCAAATATGCCGTCCACTTCTTACAGTAAAAATTCAAATATGACGTATGTTGCTTGCAGTCAAAATTCAAATATGCCGTATGTTGCTTGCAGTCAAAATTCAAAAATGCCATATAGTGCTTGCATTCAAAATTCAAAAATGCAGTTCTTTTCTTGCTATCAAATTCAAATATGCCGTCCAATTCTTGCAGTCAAAATTCAAATATGCCGTATGTTGCTTGCAGTCAAAATTCAAAAACTCCATTCTTTTCTTGCTATCAAAATTCAAATATGCCATCCATTTCTTGCATTCAAAAGTCAAATATGACGTCCATTTCTTGCATTCAAAATTCAAATATGCCGTCCATTTTTTGCAGTCAAAATTGAAATATGCCGTACTTTTCTTGAATTCAAAATTCAAATATGCCATCCATTTCTTGCAGTCAAAATTCAAATGTGCCGTGTGTTGCTTGCAGTCAAAATTCAAATATGCAGTTCTTTTCTTGCATTCAAAATTCAAATATGCCGTCCACTTCTTGCAGTAAAAATTCAAATATGCCGTATGTTGCTTGCAGTCAAAATTCAAATATGCCGTATGTTGCTTGCAGTCAAAATTCAAAAATACCGTATGTTGCTTGCATTCAAAATTCAAATATGCCGTTCTTTTTTTGATTTCAAAATTCACATATGCCGTCCACTTTTTGCAGTCAAAATTCACATATGCTGTCCACTTCTTGCAATATGTACATAGATGATTAATTTACAAACATCCTAACTGCAGCATTACACTGCAAGAGTTTAAAATTTACAGCTAATCGGATGGCGATATACACACCTGTGATGAGAGCTGAACAAATGTTCACCTTACCTGCAATAATCTCACCTGTATTGAAATGCCACACTGATGTACATATGGACAGCAGGACTGAAGAATGAACATGAAAACACTGATTACAAATGAAAACAGACACTACAAAGAGTGCTTAAAGGGTGATTTTAGTTGGCCCCAACCACGCCAACTAAAGTGAGGATCAACCATTGCGCACAGCCCCTCCTGAGACAAAAGACAGTAACAGAGTATATGAATGTGCTCATAAGTAAGTTATTAATTTACAGGCATCCTATTAGCACTATGAACATATATATTTTGCAGATGATTATTAAAGTCATCCAAAGATCACTATCAATATATTTTTTGCATTTTATTAAAAAAAAGGCATCCCATTATCACGATTAATTCATATATGCCAGGATATTATTATACTAACAACCTATCTAAGGACATGCTATCTGTCTGAATGAACATGTCTTATGAAGTGGAAACTGACTGTCCGTCTGTTGCTTGAAGTCAAAATTCAAATATGCCGTTCTTTTCTTGCATTCAGAACTCAAATATACTGTATGTTGCTAGCAGTCACAATTTAAAAATGCTGCTCTTGCTTTCAAAATTCAAATATGACGTCCATTTCTTGCATTCACAATTCAAATATGTCATTCATTTCTTGCATTGAATATTCAAATATGCCGTCCATTTCTTGCAGTCAAATTCAAATATGCCATCCATTGCTCGCAGTCAAAATTCAGATGTGCTGTGTGTTGCTTGCAGTCAAAATTCAAAAATGCCGTTCTTTGCTTGCCTTCAAAATTCACTATGACACCCATTTCTTGCATTCAAAGTTTGAATATGCCGTCCACTTCTTGCAGTCAAAATTGAAATATGCCAGCCTTTTCTTGCAGTCAAATTCAAATACGCCATATGTTCCCTGCAGTCAAAATTCAAATATGCAGTCCATTTCTTGCAGTAAAAATTCAAATATGCAGTCCATTTCTTGCAGTCAAAATTCAAATATGCCATTCCTTTCTTGCATTCAAAATTCAAATATGCCCTCCATATCTTGCAGTAAACATTGAACGATGCTGTGTGTTGCTTGCAGTCACAATTCAAATAAGCTGTGTCTTGCTTGCAGTCAAAATTCAAATATGCCATATGTTGCTTGCAGTAAAAATTCAAATATGCCGTCCATTTCTTGCAGTCAAAATTCAAATATCCTGTCCTTTTCTTGCATTCAAAATTCAAATATGCCATCCATTTCTTACAGTCAAAATTGAAATATGCCATTCCTTTCTTGCATTCAAAATTCAAATATGCCCTCCATTTCTTGCAGTCAAAATTGAACGATGCTGTGTGTTGCTTGCAAAATTCAAATATGCCGTCCATTTCTTGCAGTCACAATTCAAATATGCCGTGTCTTGCTTGCAGTCAAAATTCAAATATGCCATATGTTGCTTTCAGTAAAAATTCAAATATGCCGTCCATTTCTTGCAGTCAAAGTTCAAGTATACCTTCCATTTCTTGCATTCAAAATTCAAATATCCCGTCCTTTTCTTGCATTCAAAATTCAAATATGCCATCCATTTCTTGCAGTTAAAATTCAAATATGTCGTGTGTTACTTGCAGTCAAAATTCAAATATGCCGTATGTTGCTTGCAGTCAAAATTCAAAAATGCCATATGTTGCTTGCAGTCAAAATTCAAAAACGCCATTCTTTTCTTGCTATCAAAATTCAAATATGCCATCCATTTCTTGCTTTCAAAATTCAAATATGATGTCCATTTCTTGCATTCAAAATTCAAATATGCCGTCCATTTTTTGCAGTCAAAATTTAGATATGCCATTCTTTTCTTGCATTGAAAATTCAAATATGCCGTCCTTTAGTTGCAGTCAAAATTGAAATATGCTGTATGTTGCTTGCAATCAAAATTCAAACATGCCATATGTTGCTTGCAGTCAAAATTCAAATATGCCGTTCTTTTCTTGCATTCAAAATTCAAATATGCCGTCCATTTCTTGCAGTCTAAATTCAAATATGCCATATGTTGCTTGCAGTCAAAATTGAAATATGCAGTTCTTTTCTTGCAGTCAAAATTCAAACATGTTGTCCAATTCTTGCAGTCAAAATTCAAATAAGCCGTATGTTGCTTGCATTCAAAATTAAAAAATGCTGCTCTTTTCTTGCCATCAAAATTCAAACATGTTGTCCAATTCTTGCAGTCAAAATTCAAATAAGCCGTATGTTGCTTGCATTCAAAATTAAAAAATGCTGCTCTTTTCTTGCCATCAAAATTCAAACATGTTGTCCAATTCTTGCAGTCAAAATTCAAATAAGCCGTATGTTGCTTGCATTCAAAATTAAAAAATGCTGCTCTTTTCTTGCCATCAAAATTCAAACATGTTGTCCATTTCTTGCATTCAAAATTCAAATATGCCATCCACTTCTTGTAGTCAAAATACACATATGCCGTCCACTTTTTGCAGTCAAAATTCACATATGCTGTCTACTTCTTGCAGTGAAAAATTCAAATATGCCGTGTGTTGCTTGCAGTCAAAATTATACTTGACCATCTGCAGCTTCCAAAGAAAATCAAAAATCAACAAATGTTGATTTGCATAAAATGTTGGACTCGCCTTTTGATCCTTGAAAACAAAATTCAAGTACATCATCTTCTGGATGCAGCAGTATGTACATAGATGATTAATTTACAAACATCGTAACGGCAGCATTACACTGCAAGAGTTTAACATTTACAGCTAATCAGATGGTGATATACACACCTGTGATGAGAGCTGAACAAATGTTCACCTTACCTGCAGTAATCTCACCTGTATTGAAATGCCACACTGATGTACATATGGACAGCAGGACTGAAGAATGAACATGAAAACCCTGATTACAAATGAAAACAGACACTACAAAGTAATTAAAGGGTGATTTTAGTTGGCCCCAACCACGCCAACTAAAGTGAGGCTCAACCATTGTGCACAGCCCCTCCTGAGACAAAAGACAGTAACGGAGTATATGAATGTGCTCATGAGTAAGTTATAAATTTACAGGCATCCTTTTAGCACTATGAACATATTTATTTTGCAGATGATTATTATAATCATCCCAAGATCACTATCAACATATTTTTTGCAGATTATTAATATAAAGGCATCCCATTATCACAATTAATTCATACATGCCAGTCTATTATTATGCTAACAACCTATCTAAGGACATGCTATCTGTCTGAATGAACGTCTTATGAAGTGGAAACTGACTGTCCGTCTGTTGCTTGCAGTCAAAATTCAAATATGCTGTTCTTGCATTCAAAACTCAAATATGCCGTATGTAGCTTGCAGTCAAAATTAAAAAATGCTGTTCTTTACTTGCTTTCAAAATTCAAATATGACGTCCATTTCTTGCATTCAACATTCAAATATGTCATCCATTTCTTGCAGTCAAAATTGAAAAATGACGTGTGTTGCTTGCAGTCAAAACTCAAATATGCCATATGTTGCTTGCAGTCAAAATTCAAATATGCCGTTCCTTTCTTGCATTCAAAATTCAAATATGCCGTTAATTAGTTGCAGTCAAAATTCAAATATGCCATATGTTGCTTGCATTCAAAATTCCAAAAATGCAGTTCTTTTCTTGCTATCAAAATTCAAATATGCCATCCATATCTTGCAGTCAAAATTCAAATATGCCTAAAATTTCTTGCAGTCAAAATTCAAAAATGCCGTTCTTTGCTTGCTTTCAGAATTCAAATATGACACCCATTTCTTGCATTCAAAGTTCAAATATGTTGTCCATTTTTTGCAGTCAAAATTGAAATATGCCGTCCTTTTCTTGCATTCAATATTCAAATATGCCGTCCATTTCTTGCAGTCAAAATTCAAATATGCCATGTGTTGCTTGCAGTCAAATTCAAATATGCCATATGTTGCTTGCAGTCAAAATTCAAATATGCTGTTCTTTTCCTGCATTCAAAATTCAAATATTCTGTGTGTTGCTAGCAGTCAAAATTCAAATATGCCGTTCTTTTCCTGCATTCAAAATTCAAATATTCTGTGTGTTGCTAGCAGTCAAAATTCAAATATGCCATTCCTTTCTTGCATTCAAAATTCAAATATGCCGTTAATTAGTTGCAGTCAAAATTCAAATATGCCATATGTTGCTTGCATTCAAAATTAAAAAATGCAGTTCTTTTCTTGCTATCAAAATTCAAATATGCCGTTCTTTTCCTGCATTCAAAATTCAAATATTCTGTGTGTTGCTAGCAGTCAAAATTCAAATATGCCTAAAATTTCTTGCAGTCAAAATTCAAAAATGCCGTTCTTTGCTTGCTTTCAGAATTCAAATATGACACCCATTTCTTGCATTCAATATTCAAATATGCCGTCCATTTCTTGCAGTCAAAATTCAAATATGCCTAAAATTTCTTGCAGTCAAAATTCAAAAATGCCGTTCTTTGCTTGCTTTCAAAGGTCAAATATGCCATCCATTTCTTGCATTCAATATTCAAATATGCCGTCCATTTCTTGCAGTCAAAATTCAAATATGCAGTGTGTTGCTTGCAATCCAAATTCAAATATGCCATATGTTGCTTGCAGTCAAAATTCAAATATGCCGTTCTTTTCATGCATTCAAAATTCAAATATTCTGTGTTGCTAGCAGTCAAAATTCAAATATGCCGTTCTTTTCCTGCATTCAAAATTCAAATATTCTGTGTGTTGCTAGCAGTCAAAATTCAAATATGCCATTCCTTTCTTGCATCCAAAATTCAAATATGCCGTTAATTAGTTGCAGTCAAAATTCAAATATGCCGTTAATTAGTTGCAGTCAAAATTCAAATATGCCATATGTTGCTTGCATTCAAAATTCAAAAATGCAGTTCTTTTCTTGCTATCAAAATTCAAATATGCCATCCATGTCTTGCAGTCAAAATTCAAATATGCCTAAAATTTCTTGCAGTCAAAATTAAAAAATGCCGTTCTTTGCTTGCTTTCAGAATTCAAATATGACACCCATTTCTTGCATTCAAAGTTCAAATATGTTGTCCATTTCTTGCAGTCAAAATTGAAATATGCCGTCCTTTTCTTGCATTCAATATTCAAATATGCCGTCCATTTCTTGCAGTCAAAATTCAAATATGCCGTGTGTTGCTTGCAGTCAAATTCAAATATGTCATATGTTGCTTGCAGTCAAAATTCAAATATGCCGTTCTTTTCTTGCATTCAAAATTCAAATATGACGACCATTTCTTGCAGTCAAAATTCAGATATGCTGCGTGTTGCTTGCAGTCAAAATTCAAATATGCCGTTCTTCTCTTGCATTCAAAACTCAAATATGCCGTATGTTGCTTGCAGTCAAAATTCAAAAATGCCGTTCTTTGCTTAGTTTCAAAATTTAAATATGACGCCCGTTTCTTGCATTCAAAGTTCAAATATGCCGACCATTTCTTGCATCAAAATTGAAATATGCCATCCTTTTCATGCATTCAATATTCAAATATGCCGCCATTTCTTGCAGTCAAAATTGAAAAATGCTGTGTGTTGCTTGCAGTCAAAATTCAAATATGCCATATGTTGCTTGCAGTCAAAATGCAAATATGCCGTTCTTTTCCTGCATTCAAAATTCAAATATTCTGTGTGTTGCTTGCAGTAAAAATTCAAATATGCCATCCATTTCTTGCAGTCAAATTTCAAATATGCCATTCTTTTCTTGCATTCAAAATTCAAATATGCCGTTAATTAGTTGCAGTCAAAATTCAAATATGCCGTTAATTAGTTGCAGTCAAAATTCAAATATGCCGTGTGTTGGTTGCAGTCAAAATTCAAATATGCCATATGTTGCTTGCAGTCAAAATTCAAAAACGCCATTCTTTTCTTGCTATCAAAATTCAAATATGCCATCCATTTCTTGCTTTCAAAATTCAAATATGATGTCCATTTCTTGCATTCAAAATTCAAATATGCCGTCCATTTTTTGCAGTCAAAATTCAGATATGCCATTCTTTTCTTGCATTGAAAATTCAAATATGCCGTCCTTTAGTTGCAGTCAAAATTGAAATATGCTGTATGTTGCTTGCAATCAAAATTCAAACATGCCATATGTTGCTTGCAGTCAAAATTCAAATATGCCGTTCTTTTCTTGCATTCAAAATTCAAATATGCCGTCCATTTCTTGCAGTCTAAATTCAAATATGCCATATGTTGCTTGCAGTCAAAATTGAAATATGCAGTTCTTTTCTTGCAGTCAAAATTCAAATATGCCGTGTGTTGCTTGCATTCAAAATTAAAAAATGCTGCTCTTTTCTTGCCATCAAAATTCAAACATGTTGTCCATTTCTTGCATTCAAAATTCAAATATGCCATCCACTTCTTGCAGTCAAAATTCAAATATGCCGTTCTTTTCTTGCATTCAGAATTCAAATATGCCATCCAATTCTTGCAGTCAAAATTCAAATAAGCCGTATGTTGCTTGCATTCAAAATTAAAAAATGCTGCTCTTTTCTTGCCATCAAAATGCAAACATGTTGTCCATTTCTTGCATTCAAAATTCAAATATGCCATCCACTTCTTGTAGTCAAAATACACATATGCCGTCCACTTTTTGCAGTCAAAATTCACATATGCTGTCTACTTCTTGCAGTGAAAAATTCAAATATGCCGTGTGTTGCTTGCAGTCAAAATTATACTTGACCATCTGCAGCTTCCAAAGAAAATCAAAAATCAACAAATGTTGATTTGCATAAAATGTTGGACTCGCCTTTTGATCCTTGAAAACAAAATTCAAGTACATCATCTTCTGGATGCAGCAGTATGTACATAGATGATTAATTTACAAACATCGTAACGGCAGCATTACACTGCAAGAGTTTAACATTTACAGCTAATCAGATGGTGATATACACACCTGTGATGAGAGCTGAACAAATGTTCACCTTACCTGCAGTAATCTCACCTGTATTGAAATGCCACACTGATGTACATATGGACAGCAGGACTGAAGAATGAACATGAAAACCCTGATTACAAATGAAAACAGACACTACAAAGTAATTAAAGGGTGATTTTAGTTGGCCCCAACCACGCCAACTAAAGTGAGGCTCAACCATTGTGCACAGCCCCTCCTGAGACAAAAGACAGTAACGGAGTATATGAATGTGCTCATGAGTAAGTTATAAATTTACAGGCATCCTTTTAGCACTATGAACATATTTATTTTGCAGATGATTATTATAATCATCCCAAGATCACTATCAACATATTTTTTGCAGATTATTAATATAAAGGCATCCCATTATCACAATTAATTCATACATGCCAGTCTATTATTATGCTAACAACCTATCTAAGGACATGCTATCTGTCTGAATGAACGTCTTATGAAGTGGAAACTGACTGTCCGTCTGTTGCTTGCAGTCAAAATTCAAATATGCTGTTCTTGCATTCAAAACTCAAATATGCCGTATGTAGCTTGCAGTCAAAATTAAAAAATGCTGTTCTTTACTTGCTTTCAAAATTCAAATATGACGTCCATTTCTTGCATTCAACATTCAAATATGTCATCCATTTCTTGCAGTCAAAATTGAAAAATGACGTGTGTTGCTTGCAGTCAAAACTCAAATATGCCATATGTTGCTTGCAGTCAAAATTCAAATATGCCGTTCCTTTCTTGCATTAAAAATTCAAATATGCCGTTAATTAGTTGCAGTCAAAATTCAAATATGCCATATGTTGCTTGCATTCAAAATTCCAAAAATGCAGTTCTTTTCTTGCTATCAAAATTCAAATATGCCATCCATGTCTTGCAGTCAAAATTCAAATATGCCTAAAATTTCTTGCAGTCAAAATTCAAAAATGCCGTTCTTTGCTTGCTTTCAGAATTCAAATATGACACCCATTTCTTGCATTCAAAGTTCAAATATGTCGTCCATTTCTTGCAGTCAAAATTGAAATATGCCGTCCTTTTCTTGCATTCAATATTCAAATATGCCGTCCATTTCTTGCAGTCAAAATTCAAATATGCCATGTGTTGCTTGCAGTCAAATTCAAATATGCCATATGTTGCTTGCAGTCAAAATTCAAATATGCTGTTCTTTTCCTGCATTCAAAATTCAAATATTCTGTGTGTTGCTAGCAGTCAAAATTCAAATATGCCGTTCTTTTCCTGCATTCAAAATTCAAATATTCTGTGTGTTGCTAGCAGTCAAAATTCAAATATGCCGTTAATTAGTTGCAGTCAAAATTCAAATATGCCATATGTTGCTTGCATTCAAAATTCAAAAATGCAGTTCTTTTCTTGCTATCAAAATTCAAATATGCCATCCATGTCTTGCATTCAAAATTCAAATATGCCTAAAATTTCTTGTAGTCAAAATTCAAAAATGCCGTTCATTGCTTGCTTTCAGAATTCAAATATGACACCCATTTCTTGCATTCAAAGTTCAAATATGTTGTCCATTTCTTGCAGTCAAAATTCAAATATGCCGTTCTTTTCCTGCATTCAAAATTCAAATATTCTGTGTGTTGCTAGCAGTCAAAATTCAAATATGCCGTTCTTTTCCTACATTCAAAATTCAAATATTCTGTGTGTTGCTAGCAGTCAAAATTCAAATATGCCTAAAATTTCTTGCAGTCAAAATTCAAAAATGCCGTTCTTTGCTTGCTTTCAGAATTCAAATATGACACCCATTTCTTGCATTCAATATTCAAATATGCCGTCCATTTCTTGCAGTCAAAATTCAAATATGCCTAAAATTTCTTGCAGTCAAAATTCAAAAATGCCGTTCTTTGCTTGCTTTCAGAATTCAAATATGACACCCATTTCTTGCATTCAATATTCAAATATGCCGTCCATTTCTTGCAGTCAAAATTCAAATATGCTGTGTGTTGCTTGCAGTCAAATTCAAATATGCCATATGTTGCTTGCAGTCAAAATTCAAATATGCCGTTCTTTTCCTGCATTCAAAATTCAAATATTCTGTGTTGCTAGCAGTCAAAATTCAAATATGCCGTTCTTTTCCTGCATTCAAAATTCAAATATTCTGTGTGTTGCTAGCAGTCAAAATTCAAATATGCCATTCCTTTCTTGCATTCAAAATTCAAATATGCCGTTAATTAGTTGCAGTCAAAATTCAAATATGCCGTTAATTAGTTGCAGTCAAAATTCAAATATGCCATATGTTGCTTGCATTCAAAATTCAAAAATGCAGTTCTTTTCTTGCTATCAAAATTCAAATATGCCATCCATGTCTTGCAGTCAAAATTCAAATATGCCTAAAATTTCTTGCAGTCAAAATTCAAAAATGCCGTTCTTTGCTTGCTTTCAGAATTCAAATATGACACCCATTTCTTGCATTCAAAGTTCAAATATGTTGTCCATTTCTTGCAGTCAAAATTGAAATATGCCGTCCTTTTCTTGCATTCAATATTCAAATATGCCGTCCATTTCTTGCAGTCAAAATTCAAATATGCCGTGTGTTGCTTGCAGTCAAATTCAAATATGTCATATGTTGCTTGCAGTCAAAATTCAAATATGCCGTTCTTTTCTTGCATTCAAAATTCAAATATGACGACCATTTCTTGCAGTCAAAATTCAGATATGCTGCGTGTTGCTTACAGTCAAAATTCAAATATGCCGTTCTTCTCTTGCATTCAAAACTCAAATATGCCGTATGTTGCTTGCAGTCAAAATTCAAAAATGCCGTTCTTTGCTTAGTTTCAAAATTTAAATATGACGCCCGTTTCTTGCATTCAAAGTTCAAATATGCCGACCATTTCTTGCATCAAAATTGAAATATGCCATCCTTTTCATGCATTCAATATTCAAATATGCCGCCATTTCTTGCAGTCAAAATTGAAAAATGCTGTGTGTTGCTTGCAGTCAAAATTCAAATATGCCATATGTTGCTTGCAGTCAAAATGCAAATATGCCGTTCTTTTCCTGCATTCAAAATTCAAATATTCTGTGTGTTGCTTGCAGTAAAAATTCAAATATGCCATCCATTTCTTGCAGTCAAATTTCAAATATGCCATTCTTTTCTTGCATTCAAAATTCAAATATGCCGTTAATTAGTTGCAGTCAAAATTCAAATATGCCGTTAATTAGTTGCAGTCAAAATTCAAATATGCCGTGTGTTGGTTGCAGTCAAAATTCAAATATGCCGTGTGTTGCTTGCATTCAAAATTCAAAAATGCAATTCTTTTCTTGCTATCCAAATTCAAATATGCCATCCATTTCTTGCAGTCAAAATTCAAATGTGCCGTGTGTTGCTTGGAGTCAAAATTCAAATGTGCCGAAAATTTCTTGCAGTCAAAATTCAAAAATGCCGTTTTTTTGCTTGCTTTCAGAATTCAAATATGACGCCCATTTCTTGCATTCAAAGTTCAAATATGCCGTCCATTTCTTGCAGTCAAAATTCAAATATGCCGTCCATTTCTTGCAGTCAAAATTCAAATATGCCGTGTGTTGCTTGCATTCAAAATTCAAATATGCCATATGTTGCTTGCAGTCAAAATTCAAATATGCCGTCCATTTTTTGCAGTTAAAATTGAAATATGCCATCCTTTTCTGCAATTCAAAATTCAAATATGACATTCATTTCTTGCACTCAAAAATCAAATATGCCGTGTGTTGCTTGCAGTCAAAATTCAAATATGCCATATGTTTCTTGCAGTCAAAATTCAAATATGCCATTCTTTTCTTGCGTTCATAATTCAAATATGCCTTATGTTGCTTGTAGTCAAAATTCAAATATGCCGTATGTTGCTTGCAGTCAAAATTCAAAAATACCGTATATTGCTTGCATTCAGAATTCAAATATGCCATTCTTTTCTTGATTTCATAATTCAAAAAATGGCGACCTTTTCTTGCATTCACAATTGAAATATGCCGTCCAGTTCTTGCAGTCAATATTCAAAAATGTCGTATGTTGCTTGCATTAAAATTCAAATATGATGGCCTTTTCTTGCATTTAAAAGTCAAATATGCCGTCCTTTTCTTGCAGTCAAAATTCAAATATGCCGTCCATTTCTTGCAGTCAAAATTCAAATATGCCGTCCATTTCTTGCAGTCCAAATTCAAATATGCCGTGTGTTGCTTGCATTCGAAATTCAAATATGCCGTCCATTTCTTGAAGTCAAAATTCAAATATGCCGGGTGTTGCTTGCGTTCAAAATTCAAATATGCCATATGTTGCTTGCAGTCAAAATTCAAATATGCCTTCCATTTTTTGCAGTCAAAATTGAAATATGCCATCCTTTTCTTGCATTCAAATTTCAAATATGCCATCCATTTCTTGCAGTCAAAATTCAAATATGCCATCCATTTCTTGCAGTCAAAATTCAAATATGCCATACATTTCTTGCAGTCAAAATTATACTTGACCATCTACAGCTTCCAAAGAAAATCAAAAATCAACTCAGTTGATTTGCATAAAAATTTGGACTCGCCTTTTGATCCTTGAAAACAAAATTCAAGTTCATCACCTTCTGGATGCAGCAATATGTACATAGATGATTAATTTACAAACATCCTAACTGCAGCATTACACTGCAAGAGTTTAAAATTTACAGCTAAATGGACGGCGATATACACACCTGTGATGAGAGCTGAACAAATGTTCACCTTACCTGCATTAATCTCACCTGTATTGAAATGCCACACTGATGTACATATGGACAGCAGGACTGAAGAATGAACATGAAAACCCTGATTACAAATTAAAACAGACACTACAAAGAGCAATTAAAGGGTGATTTTAGTTGGCCCCAACCACACCAACTAAAGTGAGGCTCAACCATTGTGCACAGCCCCTCCTGACACAAAAGGCAGTAACAGAGTGTGAATGTGAATGTGCTCATAGGTAAGTTATTAATTTACAGGCATCCTATTAGCCCTATGAACATATATACGAGTATTTTGGAGATGATTATTATAATCATCCAAAGATCACTATCAACATATTTTTGCAGATTATTAAAATAAAGGCATCCCATTGTCATGATTAATTCATATATGCCAGGCTACTATTATGCTAACAACCTATCTAAGGACATGCTATCTGTCTGACTGAACAACATGTCTTATGAAGTGGAAACAGATTGTCCGTCTGTTGCTTGCAGTCAAAATTCAAATATGCCGTATGTTGCTTGCAGTCAAAATTCAAATATGCCGTTATTTTCTTGCATTCAAAATTCAAATATGCCGTCCATTTCTTGCAGTCAAAATTCAGATATGCCATGTGTTGCTTGCAGTCAAAATTCAAAAATGCCATATGTTGTTTCCATTCAAAATTCAAATATGCCATCCATTTCTTGCAGTCAAAATTCAAATATGCCGTGTGTTGCTAGCATTCAAAAAGCAAATATGCCGTCCATTTCTTGCAGTCAAAATTCAAATATGCCGTGTGTTGCTTGCATTCAAAATTCAAATATGCCGTCTATTTTTTGCAGTCAAAAGTGAAATACGCCATGCTTTTCTGCAATTCAAAATTCAAATAGGACATTCATTTTTTGCAGTCAAAAGTGAAATATGCCATCGTTTTCTGCAATTCAAAATTCAAAAATGCAGTTCTTTTCTTGCTATCAAAATTCAAATATGCCATCCATTTCTTGCAGTCAAAATTCAAATGTGCTATGTGTTGCTTGGAGTCAAAATTCAAATATGCCTAAAATTTCTTGCAGTCAAAATTAAAAAATGCCGTTCTTTGCTTGCTTTCAGAATTCAAATATGACACCCATTTCTTGCATTCAAAGTTCAAATATGTTGTCCATTTCTTGCAGTCAAAATTCAAATATGCCGTATGTTGCTTGCAGTCAAATTCAAATATGTCATATGTTGCTTGCAGTCAAAATTCAAATATGCCGTTCTTTTCTTGCATTCAAAATTCAAATATGACGACCATTTCTTGCAGTCAAAATTCAAATATGCCATCCATTTCTTGCAGTAAAAATTCAAATATGCTGTCCATTTCTTGCAGTCAAAATTCAAATATGCCATCCATTTCTTGCAGTCAAAATTCAAATATGCCGTATGTTGCTTGCAGTCAAAAATCAAATATGCCGTTCTTTTCTTGCAGTCAAAATTCAAATATGCCATCCATTTCTTGCAGTCAAAATTCAAATATGCCGTATGTTGCTTGCAGTCAAAATTCAAAAATGCCGTTCTTTGCTTGCTTTCAGAATTCAAATATGACGCCAATTTCTTGCATTCAAAGTTCAAATATGCCGTCCATTTCTTGCAGTCAATATTCAAAAATGCCGTATGTTGCTTGCATTAAAATTCAAATATGCTGGCCTTTTCTTGCATTTAAAAGTCAAATATACCGTCCTTTTCTTGCAGTCAAAATTCAATTATGCCGTATGTTGCTTGCAGTCAAAATTCACATATGTCGTATGTTGCTTGGAGTCAAAAATCAAATATGCCATCCACTTCTTGCTGTCAAAATTCAAATATGTCGTATGTTGCTTGGAGTCAAAAATCAAATATGCCATTATTTTCTTGCATTCAAAATTCAAATACGCCGTCCATTTCTTGCAGTCGAAATTCAAATGTGCTGTGTGTTGCTTGGAGTCAAAATTCAAATATGCCTAAAATTTCTTGCAGTCAAAATTAAAAAATGCCGTTCTTTGCTTGCTTTCAGAATTCAAATATGACACCCATTTCTTGCATTCAAAGTTCAAATATGTTGTCCATTTCTTGCAGTCAAAATTCAAATATGCCGTATGTTGCTTGCAGTCAAATTCAAATATGTCATATGTTGCTTGCAGTCAAAATTCAAATATGCCGTTCTTTTCTTGCATTCAAAATTCAAATATGACGACCATTTCTTGCAGTCAAAATTCAAATATGCCATC
Source organism: Thalassophryne amazonica (assembly GCF_902500255.1). Lineage (NCBI taxonomy): Eukaryota > Metazoa > Chordata > Actinopteri > Batrachoidiformes > Batrachoididae > Thalassophryne > Thalassophryne amazonica. Next base: position 92,466,839 of record NC_047115.1, read on the forward strand.
CATTTCTTGCAGTAAAAATTCTAATATGCTGTCCATTTCTTGCAGTCAAAATTCAAATATGCCATCCATTTCTTGCAGTCAAAATTCAAATATGCCGTATGTTGCTTGCAGTCAAAAATCAAATATGCCGTTCTTTTCTTGCAGTCAAAATTCAAATATGCCATCCATTTCTTGCAGTCAAAATTCAAATATGCCGTATGTTGCTTGCAGTCAAAATTCAAAAATGCCGTTCTTTGCTTGCTTTCAGAATTCAAATATGACGCCAATTTCTTGCTTTCAAAGTTCAAATATGCCGTCCATTTCTTGCAGTCAATATTCAAAAATGCCGTATGTTGCTTGCATTAAAATTCAAATATGCTGGCCTTTTCTTGCATTTAAAAGTCAAATATACCGTCCTTTTCTTGCAGTCAAAATTCAATTATGCCGTATGTTGCTTGCAGTCAAAATTCCCATATGTCGTATGTTGCTTGGAGTCAAAAATCAAATATGCCATCCACTTCTTGCTGTCAAAATTCAAATATGTCGTATGTTGCTTGGAGTCAAAAATCAAATATGCCATTATTTTCTTGCATTCAAAATTCAAATACGCCGTCCATTTCTTGCAGTCGAAATTCAAATATGTTGTGTGTTGCTTGCAGGCAAAATTCAAATATGCCGTCCTTTTCTTGCATTCAAAATTAAAATATGCCGTCCATTTCTTGCATTCAAAATTCAAAAATTCCGTATGTTGCTTGCAGTAAAATTTCAAATATGCTGGCATTTTCTTGCAGTCAATATTCAAATATACCGTCCATGTCTAGCATTCAAAATTCAAATATGCCTTATGTTGCTTGTAGTCAAAATTCAAATATGCCGTATGTTGCTTGCAGTCAAAATTCAAAAATACCGTATATTGCTTGCATTCAAAATTCAAATATGCCGTTCTTTTCTTGATTTCAAAATTCAAAAATGGCGACCTTTTCTTGCATTCAAAATTGAAATATGCCGTCCAGTTCTTGCAGTCAATATTCAAAAATGCCGTATGTTGTTTGCATTAAAATTCAAATATGCTGGCCTTTTTTTGCATTTAAAAGTCAAATATGCCGTCCTTTTCTTGCAGTCAAAATTCAAATATGCCGTCCATTTCTTGCAGTCAAAATTCAAATATGCCGTCCATTTCTTGCAGTCAAAATTCAAATATGCCGTGTGTTGCTAGCATTCAAAATTCAAATATGCCGTCCATTTCTTGAAGTCAAATTTCAAATATGCCGGGTGTTGCTTGCATTCAGAATTCAAATATGCCATCCATTTCTTGCAGTCAAAATTCAAATATGCCGTTCTTTTCTTGCATTCAAAATTCAAATATGCCGTCCATTTGTTGCAGTCAAAATTCAGATATGCCATGTGTTGCTTGCAGTCAAAATTCAAAAATGCCATATGTTGTTTGCATTCAAAATTCAAAAATGCCGTTCTGTTCTTGCAATCAAAATTCAAATATGCCATCCATTTCTTGCAGTCAAAATTCAAATGTGCCGTGTGTTGCTTGCAGTCAAAATTCAAATATGCCGTATGTTGCTTGCAGTCAAAATTCAAAAATGCCGTTCTGTTCTTGCAATCAAAATTCAAATATGCCATCCATTTCTTGCATTCAAAATTCAAATATGACGTCCATTTCTTGCATTCAAAATTCAAATATGACGTCCATTTCATGCATTCAAAATTCAAATATGTCGTCCATTTTTTGCAGTCAAAATTGAAATATGCGGTATGTTGCTTGCAGTCAAAATTAAAATATGCCATATGTTGCTTGCAGTTAAAATTCAAATATGCCGTCCATTTCTTCAAGTCAAAATTGAAATATGCTGTGTGTTGCTTGCAGTCAAAATTCACATATGCTGTCCACTTCTTGCAGCGAAAAATTCAAACATGCCGTATGTTGCTTGCAGTCAAAATTATACTTGACCATCTGCAGCTTCCAAAGAAAATCAAAAATCAACATCTGTTGATTTGCATAAAATGTTGGACTCGCCTTTTAATCCTTGAAAACAAAATTCAAGTTCATCACTTTCTGGATGCAGCAATATGTACATAGATGATTAATTTACAAACATCCAAACTGCAGCAATACACTGCAAGAGTTTAAAATTTACAGCTAAACGGACAGCGATATACACACCTGTGATGAGAGCTGAACAAATGTTCACCTTACCTGCATTAATCTCACCTGTATTGAAATGCCACACTGATGTACATATGGACAGCAGGACTGAAGAATGAACATGAAAACCCTGTTTAAAAATGAAAAAGAGTAATTAAAAGGTGATTTTAGTTGGCCCCAACCACGCCAACTAAAGTGAGGCTCAACCATTGTGCACAGCCCCTCCTGAGACAAAAGACAGTAACGGAGTATATGAATGTGCTCATAAGTAAGTTATTAAATTACAGGCATCCTATTAGCACTATGAACATATATATTTTGCAGATGATTATTATAATCATCCAAAGATCACTATTAATATATTTTTTGCAGATTATTAATATAAAGGTATCCCATTATCACAATTAATTCATATATGCCAGGCTATTATTATGCTAACAACCTATCTAAGGACATGCTATCTGTCTGAATGAACAACGTCTTATGAAGTGAAAACTGACTGTCCGTCTGTTGCTTGCAGTCAAAATTCAAATATGCCGTTCTTTTCTTGCATTCAAAACTCAAATATGCTGTATGTTGCTTGCAGTCAAAATTCAAAAATGCTTTTCTTTACTTGCTTTCAAAATTCAAATATGACATCCATTTCTTGCATTCAAAATTCAAATATGCCGTCCATTTTTTGCAGTCAAAATTGAAATATGCCATGCTTTTTGTTGTGTGTTGGGGGGGCGTGGCTGGATGTTTTGGTGTTCTTTTCTTTTCTTTGCTCTCCAGGTGGCATGAGGGCTGATTTGTCTGTGAAGAAGGTGCTGGCTGAAGAGTCTTCACCCTCATCAACATCATGGAAAGCACCTGTGATTGGTGCTCACGTGCAACCTGGACGACTTGCAGCTGAAGCAGATAATTGGATGGCGTTCTGCATTTAAGTCATGTGTGATTTGAGCAGAACTGCCGGGAACTCGACCTTGTGACATTCGTTTGTGAGACGCTGAGGACCGCGCCTGGGTTTTGACACATCGAGCCCGTGAAGCAGGGAGGGGTGAGGACACATGCTGTCAGCACACACTAAAGGTAATTAAGTGTTTAAGTAATTGTTGATAGTAACTTGGTGTTTTGTTACACAGTATACTGGAATTGTGAAGAGAATTGTGCAGTTTGCTTCTCACTGCTGTGGCGTGAAGGATAAGTGATCCTCCACTGGTTGTGAGAAGCTGCTCATTTGCATAAAGTAAAAAAAGGACACTGACCTGAGTGTGTTGCTGATAGCGTGTGTTTATTGGAAGATATAGTTGTATCTGTTGACTTACCTCACCGTCTCTTTGCTTCACAGAGAATCAGTTTGTCGTGTCCACCTGGGGGGTGTTTGGCGGTGGTAGGAAGTCCAGGAGCGCCGGCTTTAATCCTTGCGGGCGCTGGAGAGCGAGCCACGAATCACTCCACCAGAGGGACGTTGTTTTTATGTTTTTACACTTTTAAGCACAGGTGAATAATAAATAGTTTCTGTTTGGAACCGCTTTCTGGTTATTTTTAGCGCTGGGTCCTGTCTGACGCAGGTCCGCTCCTCAACCCGCGTCGACACATAACACTTTTCTTGCATTTAAAATTCAAATATGCCATTCAGTTCTTGCAGTCAATATTCAAAAATGCCATATGTTTCTTGCATTTAATAGTCAAATATGCCATCCTTTTCTTGCAGTAAAAATTCAAATATGCCGTCCATTTCTTGCATTTAAAATTCAAATATGCAATCCATTTCTTGCATTCAAAATTCAAATATGCCGGGTGTTGCTTGCATTCAAAATTCAAATATGACATATGTTGCTTGCAGTCAAAATTCAAATATGCCGTCCATTTTTTGCAGTCAAAATTGAAATATGCCATCCTTTTCTTGCAGTCAAAATTCACATATGCTGTCCACTTCTTGCAGTCAAAATTAAAATATGCCGTCCACTTCTTGCATTCAAAATTCAAATATGCCATATGTTGCTTGCAGTCAAAATTCAAATATGCCGTCCATTTTTTGCAGTCAAAATTGAAATATGCCATCCTTTTCTTGCAGTCAAAATTCACATATGCTGTCCACTTCTTGCAGTCAAAATTAAAATATGCCGTATGTTGCTTGCAGTCAAAATTATACTTGACCATCTACAGCTTCCAAAGAAAATCAAAAATCAACTCAGTTGATTTGCATAAAATTTTGGACTTGCCTTTTGATCCTTGAAAACAAAATTCAAGTTCATCACCTTCTGGATGCAGCAATATGTACATAGATGATTAATTTATAAACATCCTAACTGCAGCATTACACTGCAAGAGTTTAAAATTTACAGCTAAACGGACGGCGATATACACACCTGTGATGAGAGCTGAACAAATGTTCACCTTACCTGCATTAATCTCACCTGTATTGAAATGCCACACTGATGTACATATGGACAGCAGGACTGAAGAATGAACATGAAAACCCTGATTACAAATTAAAACAGACACTACAAAGAGCAATAAAAGGGTGATTTTAGTTGGCCCCAACCACGTCAACTAAAGTGAGGCTCAACCATTGTGCACAGCCCCTCCTGAGACAAAAGACAGTAACAGAGTGTGAATGTGAATGTGCTCATAAGTTATTAATTTACAGGCATCCTATTAGCACTATGAATATATATACAAGTATTTTGCAGATGATTATTATAATCATCCAAAGATCACTATCAACATATTTTTGCAGATTATTAATATAAAGTCATCCCATTATCATGATTAATTCATATATGCCAGGCTACTATTATGCTAACGACCTATCTAAGGGCATGCTATCTGTCTGACTGAACAACATGTCTTATGAAGTGGAAACTGATTGTCCGTCTGTTGCTTGCAGTCAAAATTCAAATATGACGGATGTTGCTTGCAGTCAAAATTCAAATATGCCGTCCTTTTCTTGCAGTCAAAATTCAAATATGCCGTCCATTTCTTGCATTCAAAATTCAAATATGCCATCCATTTCTTGCATTCAAATTCAAATATACCATTCTTTTCTTGCATTCAAAATTCAAATACGCCGTCCATTTCTTGCAGTCGAAATTCAAATATGCTGTGTGTTGCTTGCAGGCAAAATTCAAATATGCCGTCCATGTCTAGCATTCAAAATTCAAATATGCCTTATGTTGCTTGCAGTCAAAATTCAAAAATACTGTATATTGCTTGCATTCAAAATTCAAATATGCCATTCTTTTCTTGATTTCAAAATTCAAATATGGCGACCTTTTCTTGCATTCAAAATTTAAATATCCCATCCAGTTCTTGCAGTCAATATTCAAAATGCCATATGTTTCTTGCATTTAATAGTCAAATATGCCGTCCTTTTCTTGCAGTCAAAATTCAAATATGCCGTCCATTTCTTGCATTTAAAATTCAAATATGCCGTCCATTTCTTGCAGTCAAAATTCAAATATGCCGTCCATTTCTTGCAGTCAAAATTCAAATATGCCGTGTGTTGCTTGCATTCAAAATTCAAATATGCCGTCCATTTCTTGAAGTCAAAATTCAAATATGCCGGGTGTTCCTTGCATTCAAAATTCAAATATGCCATATGTTGCTTGCAGTCAAAATTCAAATATGCCGTCCATTTTTTGCAGTCAAAATTTAAATATGCCATCCTTTTCTTGCATTCAAAATTCAAATATGCCATCCATTTCTTGCATTCAAAATTCAAATATGCCATCCATTTCTTGCAGTCAAAATTCAAATATGACATCCATTTCTTGCAGTCAAAATTCAAATATGTCATTCTTTTCTTGCATTCAAAATTCAAATATGCCGTCCATTTCTTGCAGTCAAAATTAAAATATGCCGTATGTTACTTGCAGTCAGAATTATACTTGACCATCTACAGCTTCCAAAGAAAATCAAAAATCAACTCAGTTGATTTGCATAAAATTTTGGACTCGCCTTTTGATCCTTGAAAACAAAATTCAAGTTCATCACCTTCTGGATGCAGCAATATGTACATAGATGATTAATTTACAAACATCCTAAGTGCAGCATTACACTGCAAGAGTTTAAAATTTACAGCTAAACGGACGGCGATATACACACCTGTGATGAGAGCTGAACAAATGTTCACCTTACCTGCATTAATCTCACCTGTATTGAAATGACACACTGATGTACATATGGACAGCAGGACTGAAGAATGAACATGAAAACCCTGATTACAAATTAAAACAGACACTACAAAGAGCAATTAAAGGGTGATTTTAGTTGGCCCCAACCACACCAACTAAAGTGATGCTCACCATTGTGCACAGCCCCTCCTGAGACAAAAGGCAGTAACAGAGTGTGAATGTGAATGTGCTCATAAGTAAGTTATTAATTTACAGGCATCCTATTAGCTCTATGAACATATATACGAGTATTTTGCAGATGATTATTATAATCATCCAAAGATCACTATCAACATATTTTTGCAGATTATTAATATAAAGGCATCCCATTATCATGATTAATTCATATATGCCAGGATACTATTATGCTAACAACCTATCTAAGGACATGCTATCTGTCTGACTGAATAACATGTCTTATGAAGTGGAAAATGATTGTCCGTCTGTTGCTTGCAGTCAAAATTCAAATATGCCGTATGTTGCTTGCAGTCAAAATTCAAATAGGATTGCTGATCATGGAAAAGTAGAACTGAGAACATTTAAATACACAGACCACAATGTACTGGACTTGGAGCACGATATAGACCCGGACAATAATTTCTTCTCAAATATCAATGACAGTTGTTGCTATTATACAGATGAACAGTTTAATCGGATCATTAAAACGGATAACAAATGATCAATAATCCATTTCAACAGCAGAAGTCTATATGCAAACTTTAACAACATTAAAGAATATTTAAGTCAGTTTAAAAAAATATTTAACATAATTGCTATATCAGAAACATGGATCAATGAAGATAAAGGAATGGATTTGAACTGGATGGATATGAATTTAATTGTGTAAACAGAAAAAATAAGAGTGGAGGAGGAGTGGCTGTGTATGTGGATAAGAACATGGATTATAAAATAGTAGACAATATGACAACTGTGATTGATAACTTATTAGAATGTATAACTATTGAAATATGTGAAGAAAAAAGCAAAAATGTATTAGTCAGCTGTATATATAGAGCACCAGGATCTAGTATTGAAACATTCACTGACTGTATGGGAAAAATGTTCTCAAAAACTAATCAAAAAACTGTGTTCATTTGTGGTGACTTAAATATTGATCTGCTCAATCCAAATAAGCATAAAATAACAGATGAATTTATCAGTATAATGTACAGTATGAGTTTATATCCAAAAATCACCAGGCCAAGCAGAATTACATCCCATAGTGCCACCTTAATTGATAATATATTCAGCAATGATATTGAGAATAACACTGTGAGTGGATTATTAATCAATGACATTAGTGATCATCTACCAGTTTTCATCGTTTATAATAGAAACCATCGGCGGAATCAGCCAGAGGAGAAAATAAAATACAGGCGAGTGCGGACAGAGGAAAACATGAACACACTAAAGAAGGATTTACAGGAGCAAAACTGGGAAAAGGTATACAGTGAAAGTGATGTTGATAGTGCATATGAAACTTTTTTACAAATATTTACATCATTATATGATAAAAATTGTCCAATTAAACAAGACTACAGAAAACAAAAAATCCAAGCTCGACCATGGATGACGAAAGGGTTACGAAATGCATGTAATAAGAAAAATACACTGTATAGAGAATTCATAAAACTAAAGACTAAAGAGGCAGAAAATAGATATAAGAAATACAAAAATAGATTAACTAATATTATACGGGTATGTAGGAAGGAATATATAGTAACATATTATATAATAACAAAAACAATATTAAAGGAATATGGGATATATTAAATAGCATTATCAAAAATGGTAATAAAAAACAGAGTTACCCTCAGTATTTCATTGATAATAATGTCAAGAAGGAAAATAAGGATGAGGTAGTCAACGGTTTTAATAATTTTTTTGTAAATATTGGACCAAGCTTGGCAGAAAAAATTCCCGATTCCCAACCTGAGGATTGGGATAATAATCTCATAGAAAGAAATCCCTGTTCAATGTTCCTCACAGCAGTGGATGGAAATGAATTTATAGACATTGTGAATAATTGTAAATATAAAACATCTACCGATTTAAATGAAATTGATATGGTGGTGGTAAAACAGGTCATTAAATGGATTGTAGAACCATTAACATACATCTGTAACTTATCATTTCAAACCGGTAAATTTCCCAATCAAATGAAAATAGCTAAGGTTGTGCCGCTGTATAAGACTGGGGATAGACACCACTTCACAAATTATAGACCTGTTTCTTTGCTTCCACAATTTTCCAAATTATTAGAAAAGTTATTCAATAATAGATTAGACAAATTCATAAATAAACATAAATTACTTACTGATAGTCAATATGGATTCAGAGCACATAGTTCAACATCACTTGCATTAATAGAATCAGTTGAGGAGATTACAAACGCCATAGACCACAAATTACATTCAGTTGGAATATTTATAGACCTTAAAAAGGCTTTTGATACAATTAATCATGACATATTAATCAATAAACTTGAACAGTATGGGATTAGGGGGTTGGTGTTGCACTGGGTGAGAAGCTACTTAAGTAACAGAAAACAGTTTGTGAAGTTGGGGGAATATACATCATCATGCTTGGACAATGCTTGTGGCGTCCCACAGGGGTCAGTATGGGTCCAAAACTGTTTCTAATTATATAAATGATATTGTCAATGTTTCCAAATATTAAAATTAGTATTATTTGCAGATGACACAAGCATTTTTTGTTCAGGGGGGGATTTGCAGGAGTTACTGAGGAGGATCAGTATAGAAATGGGAAAATTGAAAATATGGTTTGACAGAAATAAATTATTAAACTTAAGTAAAACAAAATACATGTTATTTGGCTATTGTAATACAGACATACAGGTTCAGTTACAAGTCGAGGGGGTAGATATTGAAAGGGTACATGAAAATAAGTTTCTGGGGGTGATAATAGATGATAAGATAAACTGGAAGACTCATATAAAACATATACAAAGTAAACTGTCAAGAAGCATTTCAGTTCTAAACAAAGCGAAACATATTCTGGACCACAACTCACTCCGCATTCTTTACTGCTCACTGGTTTTACCATATTTACAGTACTGTGCAGAGGTATGGGGTAATACTTATAAAGGTACAACACAATCACTATCAGTAATGCAGAAAAGAGCTATAAGAATGATTCATAATACTGGCTATAGAGATCATACAAATCCACTATTTTTACAATCCAAATTCTTAAAATTCACAGACTTGGTTCATTTTCAAACAGTACAAATTGTGTATAAAGCAATAAACAATTTACTTCCAGCAAATATTAAAAATATGTTTTTTAACAGATCAGGGGATTACAGTCTGAGGGGGAAATTTAATTTAAAGCATCAGTGGGCACGAACAACATTAAAAGGTTTCTGTATTTCTGTCTGTGGGGTGAGGATGTGGAACAGATTGGGAGTGGGGCTCAAGCAATGTCCAAGCATGAACCAGTTCAAACAGCGGTACAAAAATATGTTTTTTTCTGGGTATAGGGAGGAGGAAGGGTAATGAGGGTTAGGGTGTTTTTGTTTTTTGCTTCGGCTTGTAAATATATAGTATTTTGTATGTAAGTAGGTATGTGTAGGTGTATATTTATGTTTGTGTATATATATGTGTATATATGTATATGTGTATGTATGTTGATGTGTATATGTATGTGTATGTGTATATATATGTATATATATATATATATTGATATCGGTTTAGGTGTGTAGGAATTTATGTGTATATGTGGCAAAGGGTATTACTGGTTGTGGGGAAGAAGGGGTAGGGATAAATAAGCTGATGCTTCACCCTACCCCTTTTCGGACATGTTGGGTACACAGTAGGAACTTTTTTTGTTGTTGTCTTTACTGATCTATCTTGTAATTGTTGTTGTATCAAATGTTCGAAATAAACAGTTTTCATTCATTCATTCATTCATTCATTCATTTTCATTCATTCATTCATTCATTCAAATATGCCGTTCTTTTCTTGCATTCAAAATTCAAATATGCCGTCCATTTCTTGCAGTCAAAATTCAAATGTGCCGTGTGTTGCTTGCAGTCAAAATTCAAATATGCCGTATGTTGCTTGCAGTCAAAATTCAAATATGTCATTCTTTTCTTGCATTCAAAATTCAAATACGACGTCTATTTCTTGCAGTCAAAATTCAATTATGCCGTATTTTGCTTGCAGTCAAAATTCACATATGCAATCCACTTTTTGCAGTCAAAATTCACATATGCCATCCACTTCTTGCAGTCAAAATTCAGATATGTCGTATGTTGCTTGGAGTCAAAAATCAAATATGCCATTCTTTTCTTGCATTCAAAATTCAAATATGCCGTCCATTTCTTGCAGTCGAAATTCAAATATGCTGTGTGTTGCTTGCAGTCAAAATTCAAATATGCCGTCCTTTTCTTGCATTCAAAATTAAAATATGCCGTCCATTTCTTGCAGTAAAAATTCAAAAATGCCGTATGTTGCTTGCAGTAAAATTCAAATATGCTGGCATTTCTTGCATTTCATAGTCAAATATGCCAATTTTTTTGTGCAGTCAATATTCAAATATGCCATCCACGTCTAGCATTCAAAATTCAAATATGCCTTATGTTGCTTGTAGTCAAAATTCAAATATGCCGTATGTTGCTTGCAGTCAAAATTCAAAAATACCGTATATTGCTTGCATTCAAAATTCAAATATGCCGTTCTTTTCTTGATTTCAAAATTCAAATATGGCGACCTTTTCTTGCATTCAAAATTGAAATATGCCGTCCATTTCTTGCAGTCAATATTCAAAAATGCTGTATGTTGCTTGCATTAAAATTCAAATATGCTGGCCTTTTCTTGCATTTAAAAGTCAAATATGCCGTCCTTTTCTTGCAGTCAAAATTTAATTATGCCGTATGTTGCTTGCAGTCAAAATTCACATATGTCGTATGTTGTTTGGAGTCAAAAATCAAATATGCCATCCGCTTCTTGCTGTCAAAATTCAAATATGTCGTATGTTGCTTGGAGTCAAAAATCAAATATGCCATTCTTTTCTTGTATTCCAAATTCAAATACGCCGTCCATTTCTTGCAGTCGAAATTCAAATATGCTGTGTGTTGCTTGCAGGCAAAATTCAAATATGCCGTCCTTTTCTTGCATTCAAAATTAAAATATGCCGTCCATTTCTTGCAGTCAAAATTCAAAAATGCCATATGTTGCTTGCAGTAAAATTTCAAATATGCTGGCATTTTCTTGCATTTAATAGTCAAATATGCCGATTTTTTTCGTGCAGTCAATATTCAAATATACCGTCCATGTCTAGCATTCAAAATTCAAATATGCCTTATGTTGCTTGTAGTCAAAATTCAAATATGCCGTATGTTGCTTGCAGTCAAAATTCAAAAATACCGTATATTGCTTGCATTCAAAATTCAAATATGCCGTTCTTTTCTTGATTTCAAAATTCAAAAATGGCGACCTATTCTTGCATTCAAAATTGAAATATGCCGTCCATTTCTTGCAGTCAATATTCAAAAATGCTGTATGTTTCTTGCATTAAAATTCAAATATGCTGGCCTTTTCTTGCATTTAAAAGTCAAATATGCCGTCCTTTTCTTGCAGTCAAAATTTAATTATGCCGTATGTTGCTTGCAGTCAAAATTCACATATGTCGTATGTTGTTTGGAGTCAAAAATCAAATATGCCATCCGCTTCTTGCTGTCAAAATTCAAATATGTCGTATGTTGCTTGGAGTCAAAAATCAAATATGCCATTCTTTTCTTGTATTCCAAATTCAAATACGCCGTCCATTTCTTGCAGTCGAAATTCAAATATGCCGTGTGTTGCTTGCAGTCAAAATTCACATATGCCATATGTTGCTTACAGTCAAAATTCAAGTATGCCGTCCTTTTCTTGCATTCAAAATTCAAATATGCCGTGTGTTGCTTGCAGTCAAAATTCACATATGCCATCCACTTCTTGCAGTCAAAATTCAAATATGTCGTATGTTGCTTGGAGTCAAAAATCAAATATGCCATTCTTTTCTTGCATTCAAAATTCAAATATGACGTCCATTTCTTGCAGTCGAAATTCAAATATGCTGTGTGTTGCTTGCAGTCAAAATTCAAATATGCCGTTCTTTTCTTGCATTCAAAATTAAAATATGCTGTCTATTTCTTGCAGTAAAAATTCAAAAATGCCTTATGTTGCTTGCAGTAAAAATTCAAATATGCTGGCATTTTCTTGCATTTAATAGTCAAATATGCCGATTTTTTCGTGCAGTCAATATTCAAATATGCCGTCCATGTCTAGCATTCAAAATTCAATTATGCCTTATGTTGCTTGTAGTCAAAATTCAAATATGCCGTATGTTGCTTGCAGTCAAAATTCAAAAATACCGTATATTGCTTGCATTCAAAATTCAAATATGCCGTTCTTTTCTTGATTTCAAAATTCAAGTATGCTGTCTATTTCTTGCAGTCAAATTTTAAATATGCCGTGTGTTGCTTGCATTCACATTTCAAATATGCCATCCATTTCTTGCAGTCAAAATTCAAATATGCCGTGTGTTGCTTGCATTCAAAATTTGAATATGCCATATGTTGCTTGCAGTCAGAATTCACATATGCTGTCCACTTCTTGCAGTGAAAAATTCAAATATGCCGTATGTTGCTTGCAGTTAAAATTCACATATACTGTTGTGAAAGTGTCGTGACACGGACCCACAACAGGGGGCGTTAATGAACGGACAGTGGATAAGCCAAAAAGTAACAATTTAATGTTGTGAATCGCACAACAATGTACAGACAATAACAATATGGTGGACTGTCAATCATACACCAGGTGACGTGTGGGCAGGCTCGACGATAGAAGACGCCTGGAGAGAGAAGAGCTGGATCCCCACACAGCTTCCAACACCAACGGAGCTGAAGAACACCGGAGCCGCCAAGCCCTGCGCCCCAGGTGGCCGCTGTCTTCAGCAGTCAGACCCGGTACTGCTGGCAGAGAACAGAGACAGTCCAGATGAGTGTGAGTTCGCACACTCAGTAATCCCACAGTCTGTATTAAGTAAAGGAGGGAAAACCTCCACCTCCAATCACACACACTCGTGCAGCTCCTGGTCAACCACTTATCTGGGTTGGGGTGTGAGGCGAAGCCGTCGCTGTCACACCAAACGCCAATCCCTCAGATAAGGACACACTCCAGGAAAACGGCTGCAACAGAAGTTCAGGTTATTACACACAAAGTGTCAGTCAGCAGAGAAATTACCTGAATGGTAGTTGATTTCTCGGCGAGGAGGTGGAGTTGCAGTCCGGTCTTTGTAGTGGTGGTGATGGGTGACAGCTTGTGTTGATTAATGACAGCTGTCACCTCCAGCAAAGCCGACGCCCTCTCATGCTTGAAGCCCGCACTTGAAGCAGGGCGCCATCTTGTGGTGGTGGGCCAGCAGTACCTCCTCTTCAGCGGCCCACACAACAGGACCCCCCCCTCAACGGGCGCCTCCTTGCCCGGGTGCCGCCGGTAGAAGTCGGCCAGGAGGGCTGGGTCCAGGATGAAGCTCCTCTTCACCCAGGAGCGTTCTTCGGGTCCATACCCCTCCCAGTCCACCAAATACTGGAATCCCCGGCCCTTCCGACGGACGTCCAGGAGCCGGCGCACGGTCCAAGCCGGCTCCCCGTCGATGATCCGGGCAGGAGGCGGCGCCGGTCCGGGGGCACAGAGGGGTGACACGTGGTGAGGTTTGATGTGGGACACATGGAAAACCGGGTGGATCCGCAGTGAAGCTGGCAGCTTCAGCTTCACTGCGGCTGGACTGAGGACCTTGAGGATAGGGAAAGGTCCGATGTATCTGTCCTTCAACTTTTGGGATTCCACTTGCAGGGGAATGTCCTTTGTAGAAAGCCAAACCTCCTGCCCAGGCTGGTACGCAGGGGCCGGGGCACGCCGGCGGTCTGCATGGTTCTTGGCCCTCGTCCGGGCTTTGAGCAGGGCAGAGCGGGCGGTACGCCACACCCGACGGCACCTTCTCAGATGGGCCTGGACCGAGGGCACCCCGACCTCTCCCTCCACTAGCGGGAACAATGGGGGCTGGTACCCCAAACACACTTCAAATGGGGATAGGCCGGTGGCAGACGAGACTTGGCTATTATGAGCGTACTCGATCCAGGCCAGATGGTCACTCCAGGCCGTCGGGTGTGCGGAGGTCACGCAACGGAGGGCCTGCTCCAGTTCCTGGTTTGTCCGCTCTGCCTGCCCGTTCGTTTGGGGGTGGTACCCAGACGAGAGACTGACGGTGGCCCCCAGTTCCCTACAGAAACTCCGCCAGACCTGGGAGGAGAACTGAGGACCACGATCCGAGACAATGTCTGATGGAATCCCATGCAGACGCACGACGTGGTGGACCAGGAGGTCTGCAGTCTCCTGGGCCGTCGGGAGCTTCGGGAGGGCCACGAAGTGGGCCGCCTTGGAAAACCGGTCCACTATCGTTAGGATGGTGGTGTTTCCCTGGGACGGCGGGAGGCCCGTGACAAAGTCCAGGCCGATATGAGACCAGGGGCGACGAGGCACTGGCAGAGGCTGGAGGAGGCCTTGGGCCTTGTGATGGTCAGCTTTGCCCCTTGGCGCAGGTGGTGCAGGCCTGGACATACTCCCGGACGTCGGCTTCCATAGACACCCACCAGAAGCGCTGCCGGACCACTGCCACGGTTCTTCGCACCCCTGGGTGACAGGAGAGCTTGGAACCGTGACAGAAGTCAAGGACCGCAGCCCTGGCCTCTGGTGGGACGTACAGTTTGTTCTTCGGACCGGTCCCCGGGTCCGGGCTCCGTGTCAGGGCCTCCCGGACGGTGTTCTCCACGTCCCAGGTAAGGGCGGCCACGACAGTGGACTCGGGGATGATGGTGTCAGGGGGGTCTGACAGCTCGGTCTTGACCTCCTCTTCGTGCACCCGGGACAGGGCATCAGATCGTTGGTTCTTTGTCCCGGGGCGGTAGGTGATCCAGAAGTCAAAATGCCCGAAGAACAGCGACCAGCGGGCTTGCCTGGGGTTCAGATGCTTCGCGGTCCGGATGTACTCCAGGTTCCGATGGTCCGTGAAAACTGTAAATGGTACCGACGCTCCCTCCAACAGGTGTCTCCACTCTTCAAGAGCCTCCTTCACCGCAAGAAGTTCCCGATTGCCGACGTCATAGTTCCGTTCAGCTGGGGTCAACCTGCGGGAAAAGTAGGCACATGGATGGAGAACCTTGTCGGACTCCCCGCTCTGGGATAGCACGGCTCCTATCCCTGAGTCAGAGGCATCCACTTCAACAATAAACTGGCGCTTGGGATCGGGCTGCACCAGAACTGGTGCAGTTGAGAACCGGCGTTTCAACTCCCTAAACGCGGCTTCGCACCGATCCGACCAGGTGAAGGGGACTTTTGTGGAGGTCAGGGCTGTCAGGGGGCTAACTACCTGACTGTAACCCTTGATGAACCTCCGGTAGAAATTTGCAAAACCGAGGAACTGTTGTAGTTTCCTACGGTTCGTTGGTTGGGGCCAATCTCTCACCGCCGCAACCTTGGCCGGATCAGGGGCGACGGAGTTGGAGGAGATGATGAACCCCAAGAAGGACAAAGAAGAGCGGTGGAACTCACACTTCTCGCCCTTCACAAACAGCCGGTTCTCCAACAACCGCTGTAGGACCTGACGTACATGCTTAACATGGGTCTCAGGATCCGGAGAAAAAATGAGTATATCGTCTAGATATACGAAGACAAACCGATGCAGGAAGTCCCGCAAGACGTCATTAACCAATGCTTGGAACGTCGCGGGCGCATTGGTGAAGCCGAACGGCATGACCAGGTACTCAAAGTGACCTAACGGGGTGTTAAATGCCGTCTTCCACTCGTCTCCCTCCCGGATCCGAACCAGGTGATAAGCATTCCTAAGATCCAATTTCGTGAAAATTTGGGCTCCATGCAGGGGCGTGAACACTGAATCCAACAGAGGTAACGGGTATCAGTTACGAACCGTGATCTCGTTCAGCCCTCTGTAATCAATGCATGGACGGAGTCCGCCGTCCTTCTTGCCCACAAAAAAGAAACCAGCACCCATCGGGGAGGTGGAGTTCCGGATCAACCCGGCAGCTAACGAGTCCCGGATGTAGGTCTCCATTGATTCGCGTTCCGGACGTGAGAGGTTATACAGCCTGCTGGACGGGTACTCAGCGCCCGGTATCAAATCAATGGCACAATCGTACGGACGGTGCGGGGGCAGCGTGAGTGCCAGATCCTTGCTGAAGACGTCAGCAAGGTCGTGGTACTCGGCTGGCACCGCCGCCAGATTGGGGGGGACTAAAACCTCCTCCTTAGCTATCACACCGGGTGGAACCGAGGATCCTAAACACTCCCGGTGGCAGGTTTCGCTCCACTGAACCACAACCCCAGACGGCCAATCAATCCGGGGATTGTGTTTTAACACCCATGGAAAACCCAATATCACTCGGGAGGTAGAAGGTGTTACATAAAACACAATCTCCTCCCTGTGATTCCCAGACACCACCAATGTCACTGGCTGAGTCTGGTGTGTGATTAGTGGAAGAAGGGTGCCATCTAGTGCCCGCACCGACAATGGTGACGGTAAGGCCACTAGAGGGAGCCCAACCTCCTTTGCCCATCTGCTATCCAGCAGATTTCCCTCCGACCCCGTGTTCACCAGTGCTGGGGCGTGAAGGGTTAAATCCTCACTCAGGATCGTGACTGGGATTCATGCAGATTTACGGGGTCTCCCCGCGTGGGTATTGTGACCCACCCTTAGCCCAGTCTCTAAGGACGAGTGCTGCTGTTTTGATCGTTTGGGGCATTCTCTCTGTGTGTGCTCAGTTGAGCTACAGAGAAAACACTCTCCACGGATCAGCCTCCTTTGTCTCTGATCTGATCGTTTTTTGGCCCTGCTCGTTTCCATAGCAACGTCAGCAGGGGGAGCTGTTGTCACATGGAGAGCCCTGGCAGTGGAGCGTGGGGAAGTCGGCTCCCTTTCAGACCCGGGAGGAAGAGGGACGGCTTGTGCCTGACCACGCCCTTCGTCTCGCTCCCGTCGGTGTTCTGTTAATCGGTTGTCTAACCGTATAACCAGGTCGATAAGCCCATCTAAATCCCGCGGCTCGTCCTTCGCCACCAGGTGCTCCTTGAGGACCAGAGACAGTCCGTTTACAAAGGCGGCGCGGAGCGCAACAGCATTCCAGCCGGCTCGCGCTGCCGCGATGCGGAAGTCGACTGCATACTTTGCTGCGCTCCGACACCCCTGTCTTATCGACAGCAGCACACTTGAAGCGGTCTTGCCTCTATGAGGGTGGTCGAACACCTGTCGGAACTCCCTCACAAACTCAGTATAAACCGTTAGGAGCCGTGAATTCTGCTCCCAAAGCGCCGTAGCCCAGGCGCGTGCATCTCCTCGAAGCAAGTTTATAACGTAAGCCACCCGGCTGGCGTCTGACGCGTACATGACAGGACACTGTGAAAAGACGAGCGAGCGCTGCATCAAGAAGTCCGCGCACGTCTCCACACAGCCTCCGTACGGCTCCGGAGGGCTTATGTATGCTTCAGGGGAAGGTGGGGGGGGTTGTTGAACGACCAGCGGAATGTCTGTTTCTGGCACACGGTCAGCAGGAGGAGGTGCTGCAGCAGCGCCCTGATCATGCGCTTCCACCTGGGCGGTGAGAGCCTCTATCCTGCGATTGAGAACACTGCTCTGCTCGGTAACTAAGTCCAACCGAGCGGCAAAGGCGGTTAAGATGTGTTGCAGCTCACCCACCACGCCTCCTGCCTGTGCACCTCGCTCTCCCATTGGCTGTTCAAGCGATGGTTGACGCCCCTCGGGATCCATGACGCTGGCCGAGAAATCCTGTTGTGAAAGTGTCGTGACACGGACCCACAACAGGGGGCGTTAATGAACGGACAATGGATAAGCCAAAAAGTAACAATTTAATGTTGTGAATCGCACAACAACGTACAGACAATAACAATATGGTGGACTGTCAATCATACACCAGGTGACGTGTGGGCAGGCTCGACGATAGAAGACGCCTGGAGAGAGAAGAGCTGGATCCCCACACAGCTTCCAACACCAACGGAGCTGAAGAACACCGGAGCCGCCAAGCCCTGCGTCTCAGGTGGCCGCTGTCTTCAGCAGTCAGACCCGGTACTGCTGGCAGAGAACAGAGACAGTGCAGATGAGTGTGAGTTTGCACACTCAATAATCCCACAGTCTGTATTAAGTAAAGGAGGGAAAACCTCCACCTCCAATCACACACACTCGTGCAGCTCCTGGTCAACCACTTATCTGGGTTGGGGTGTGAGGCGAAGCCGTCGCTGTCACACCAAGCGCCAATCCCTCAGATAAGGACACACTCCAGGAAAACGGCTGCAACAGAAGTTCAGGTTATTACACACAAAGTGTCAGTCAGCAGAGAAATTACCTGAATGGTAGTTGATTTCTCGGCGTGGAGGTGGAGTTGCAGTCCGGTCTTTGTAGTGGTGGTGATGGGTGACAGCTTGTGTTGATTAATGACAGCTGTCACCTCCAGCAAAGCCGACGTCCTCTCGTGCTTGAAGCCCGCACTTCAAGCAAGGCGCCATCTTGTGGTGGTGGGCCAGCAGTACCTCCTCTTCAGCGGCCCACACAACATATACTGTCCACTTCTTGCATTCAAAATTCAAATATGCTGTGTGTTGCTTGCAGTCAAAATTCAAATATGCCATATGTTACTTGCAGTCAAACTTCAAATATGCCGTCCATTTCTTGCTGTCAAATTTTAAATATGCCATCCATTTCTTGCAGTCAAAATTCAAATATGCCGTGTGTTGCTTGCATTCAAAATTTGAATATGCCATATGTTGCTTGCAGTCAAAATTCAAGTATGCCGTCCATTTTTTGCAGTCAAAATTGAAATATGCCATCCTTTTCTTGCATTCAAAATTCAAATATGCCATCCATTTCTGGCAGTCAAAAGTCAAATATGCCGTGTGTTGCTTGCAGTCAAAATTCACATATGCCATCCACTTTTTGCAGTTAAAATTCACATATGCCATCCACTTTTTGCAGTCAAAATTCACATATGCCATCCACTTCTAGCATTCAAAATTCAAATATGCCGTCCATTTCTTGCAGTCGAAATTCAAATATGCTGTGTGTTGCTTGCAGTCAAAATTCAAATATGCCGTCCTTTTCTTGCATTCAAAATTAAAATATGCCGTCCATTTCTTGCAGTAAAAATTCAAAAATGCCGTATGTTGCTTGCAGTAAAAATTCAAATATGCTGGCATTTTCTTGCATTTAATAGTCAAATATGCCGATTTTTTCGTGCAGTCAATATTCAAATATCAATTAATCAATCAATCAATTTTTTTTATATAGCGCCAAATCACAACAAACAGTTGCCCCAAGGCGCTTTATATTGTAAGGCAAGGCCATACAATAATTATGTAAAACCCCAACGGTCAAAACGACCCCCTGTGAGCAAGCACTTGGCTACAGTGGGAAGGAAAAACTCCCTTTTAACAGGAAGAAACCTCCAGCAGAACCAGGCTCAGGGAGGGGCAGTCTTCTGCTGGGACTGGTTGGGGCTGAGGGAGAGAACCAGGAAAAAGACATGCTGTGGAGGGGAGCAGAGATCGATCACTAATGATTAAATGCAGAGTGGTGCATACAGAGCAAAAAGAGAAAGAAACAGTGCATCATGGGAACCCCCCAGCAGTCTACGTCTATAGCAGCATAACTAAGGGATGGTTCAGGGTCACCTGATCCAGCCCTAACTATAAGCTTTAGCAAAAAGGAAAGTTTTAAGCCTAATCTTAAAAGTAGAGAGGGTGTCTGTCTCCCTGATCTGAATTGGGAGCTGGTTCCACAGGAGAGGAGCCTGAAAACTGAAGGCTCTGCCTCCCATTCTACTCTTACAAACCCTAGGAACTACAAGTAAGCCTGCAGTCTGAGAGCGAAGCGCTCTATTGGGGTGATATGGTACTACGAGGTCCCTAAGATAAGATGGGACCTGATTATTCAAAACCTTATAAGTAAGAAGAAGAATTTTAAATTCTATTCTAGAATTAACAGGAAGCCAATGAAGAGAGGCCAATATAGGTGAGATATGCTCTCTCCTTCTAGTCCCCGTCAGTACTCTAGCTGCAGCATTTTGAATTAACTGAAGGCTTTTTAGGGAACTTTTAGGACAACCTGATAATAATGAATTACAATAGTCCAGCCTAGAGGAAATAAATGCATGAATTAGTTTTTCAGCATCACTCTGAGACAAGACCTTTCTGATTTTAGAGATATTGCGTAAATGCAAAAAAGCAGTCCTACATATTTGTTTAATATGTGCTTTGAATTACATATCCTGATCAAAAATGACTCCAAGATTTCTCACAGTATTACTAGAGGTCAGGGTAATGCCATCCAGAGTAAGGATCTGGTTAGACACCATGTTTCTAAGATTTGTGGGGCCAAGTACAATAACTTCAGTTTTATCTGAGTTTAAAAGCAGGAAATTAGAGGTCATCCATGTCTTTATGTCTGTAAGACAATCCTGCAGTTTAGCTAATTGGTGTGTGTCCTCTGGCTTCATGGATAGATAAAGCTGGGTATCATCTGCGTAACAATGAAAATTTAAGCAATACCGTCTAATAATACTGCCTAAGGGAAGCATATATAAAGTGAATAAAATTGGTCCTAGCACAGAACCTTGTGGAACTCCATAATTAACTTTAGTCTGTGAAGAAGATTCCCCATTTACATGAACAAATTGTAATCTATTAGACAAATATGATTCAAACCACCGCAGCGCAGTGCCTTTAATACCTATGGCATGCTCTAATCTCTGTAATAAAATTTTATGGTCAACAGTATCAAAAGCAGCACTGAGGTCTAACAGAACAAGCACAGAGATGAGTCCACTGTCCAAGGCCATAAGAAGATCATTTGTAACCTTCACTAATGCTGTTTCTGTACTATGATGAATTCTAAAACCTGACTGAAACTCTTCAAATAGACCATTCCTCTGCAGATGATCAGTTAGCTGTTTTACAACTACCCTTTCAAGAATTTTTGAGAGAAAAGGAAGGTTGGAGATTGGCCTATAATTAGCTAAGATAGCTGGGCCAAGTGATGGCTTTTTAAGTAATGGTTTAATTACTGCCACCTTAAAAGCCTGTGGTACATAGCCAACTAACAAAGATAGATTGATCATATTTAAGATCGAAGCATTAAATAATGGTAGGGCTTCCTTGAGCAGCCTGGTAGGAATGGGGTCTAATAAACATGTTGATGGTTTGGATGAAGTAACTAATGAAAATAACTCAGACAGAACAATCGGAGAGAAAGAGTCTAACCAAATACCGGCATCACTGAAAGCAGCCAAAGATAACGATACATCTTTGGGATGGTTATGAGTAATTTTTTCTCTAATAGTTAAAATTTTGTTAGCAAAGAAAGTCATGAAGTCATTACTAGTTAAAGTTAATGGAATACTCAGCTCAATAGAGCTCTGACTCTTTGTCAGCCTGGCTACAGTGCTGAAAAGAAACCTGGGGTTGTTCTTATTTTCTTCAATTAGTGATGAGTAGAAAGATGTCCTAGCTTTACGGAGGGCTTTTTTATAGAGCAACAGACTCTTTTTCCAGGCTAAGTGAAGATCTTCTAAATTAGTGAGACGCCATTTCCTCTCCAACTTACGGGTTATCTGCTTTAAGCTACGAGTTTGTGAGTTATACCACGGAGTCAGACACTTCTGATTTAAAGCTCTCTTTTTCAGAGGAGCTACAGCATCCAAAGTTGTCTTCAATGAGGATGTAAAACTATTGACGAGATACTCTATCTCCCTTACAGAGTTTAGGTAGCTACTCTGCACTGTGTTGTTATATGGCATTAGAGAACATAAAGAAGGAATCATATCCTTAAACCTAGTTACAGCGCTTTCTGAAAGACTTCTAGTGTAATGAAACTTATTCCCTACTGCTGGGTAGTCCATCAGAGTAAATGTAAATGTTATTAAGAAATGATCAGACAGAAGGGAGTTTTCAGGGAATACTGTTAAGTCTTCTATTTCCATACCATAAGTCAGAACAAGATCTAAGATATGATTAAAGTGGTGGGTGGACTCATTTACTTTTTGAGCAAAGCCAATAGAGTCTAATAATAGATTAAATGCAGTGTTGAGGCTGTCATTCTCAGCATCTGTGTGGATGTTAAAATCGCCCACTATAATTATCTTATCTGAGCTAAGCACTAAGTCAGACAAAAGGTCTGAAAATTCACAGAGAAACTCACAGTAACGACCAGGTGGACGATAGATAATAACAAATAAAACTGGTTTTTGGGACTTCCAATTTGGATGGACAAGACTAAGAGACAAGCTTTCAAATGAATTAAAGCTCTGTCTGGGTTTTTGATTAATTAATAAGCTGGAATGGAAGATTGCTGCTAATCCTCCGCCCCGGCCCGTGCTACGAGCATTCTGACAGTTAGTGTGACTCGGGGGTGTTGACTCATTTAAACTAACATATTCATCCTGCTGTAACCAGGTTTCTGTTAGGCAGAATAAATCAATATGTTGATCAATTATTATATCATTTACCAACAGGGACTTAGAAGAGAGAGACCTAATGTTTAATAGACCACATTTAACTGTTTTAGTCTGTGGTGCAGTTGAAGGTGCTATATTATTTTTTCTTTTTGAATTTTTATGATTAAATAGATTTTTGCTGGTTATTGGTAGTCTGGGAGCAGGCACCGTCTCTACGGGGATGGGGTAATGAGGGGATGGCAGGGGGAGAGAAGCTGCAGATAGGTGTGTAAGACTACAACTCTGCTTCCTGGTCCCAACCCTGGATGGTCACGGTTTGGAGGATTTAAGAAAATTAGCCAGATTTCTAGAAATGAGAGCTGCTCCATCCAAAGTGGGATGGATGCCGTCTCTCCTAACAAGAGAACAACAACAACAAATATGCCGTCCATGTCTAGCATTCAAAATTCAAATATGCCGTATGTTGCTTGCAGTCAAAATTCAAAAATACCGTATATTGCTTGCATTCAAAATTCAAATATGCCGTTCTTTTCTTGATTTCAAAATTCAAATATGGCGACCTTTTCTTGCATTCAAAATTGAAATATGCCGTCCATTTCTTGCAGTCGAAATTCAAATATGCTGTGTGTTGCTTGCAGTAAAATTTCAAATATGCTGGCATTTTCTTGCATTTAATAGTCAAATATACCGATTTTTTTCGTGCAGTCAGTATTCAAATATACCGTCCATGTCTAGCATTCAAAATTCAAATATGCCTTATGTTGCTTGTAGTCAAAATTCAAATATGCCATATGTTGCTTGCAGTCAAAATTCAAAAATACAGTATATTGCTTGCATTCAAAATTCAAATATGCCGTTCTTTTCTTGATTTCAAAATTCAAATATGGCGAACTTTTCTTGCATTCAAAATTGAAATATGCCGTCCAGTTCTTGCAGTCAATATTCAAAAATGCCGTATGTTGCTTGCATTAAAATTCAAATATGCTGGCCTTTTCTTGCATTTAAAAGTCAAATATGCCGTCCTCTTCTTGCAGTCAAAATTCAAATATGCCGTCCATTTCTTGCAGTCAAAATTCAAATATGCCGTCCATTTCTTGCAGTCAAAATTCAAATATGCCGTGTGTTGCTTGCATTCAAAATTCAAATATGCCGTCCATTTCTTGAAGTCAAAATTCAAATATGCCGGGTGTTGCTTGCATTCAAAATTCAAATATGCCATCCATTTCTTGCAGTCAAAATTCAAATATGCCATTCTTTTCTTGCAGTCAAAATTCAAATATGCCGTCCATTTCTTGTAGTCAAAATTCAAATATGCCGTATGTTGCTTGCAGTCAAAATTATACTTGACCATCTACAGCTTCCAAAGAAAATCAAAAATCAACTCAGTTGATTTGCATAAAATTTTGGACTCGCCTTTTGATCCTTGAAAACAAAATTCAAGTTCATCACCTTCTGGATGCAGCAATATGTACATAGATGATTATTTTATAAACATCCTAACTGCAGCATTACACTGCAAGAGTTTAAAATTTACAGCTAAACGGACGGCGATATACACACCTGTGATGAGAGCTGAACAAATGTTCACCTTACCTGCATTAATCTCACCTGTATTGAAATGCCACACTGATGTACATATGGACAGCTGGACTGAAGAATGAACATGAAAACCCTGATTACAAATTAAAACAGACACTACAAAGAGCAATTAAAGGGTGATTTTAGTTGGCCCCAACCACACCAACTAAAGTGAGGCTCAACCATTGTGCACAGCTCCTCCTGAGACAAAAGACAGTAACGGAGTATATGAATGTGCTCATAAGTAAGTTATTAATTTACAGGCATCCTATTAGCACTATGAACATATATGTTTTGCAGATGATTATTATAATCATCCAAAGATCACTATCAATATATTTGTTGCAGATTATTCATATAAAGGCATCCCATTATCACAATTAATTCATATATGCCAGGCTATTATTATGCTAACAACCTATCTAAGGACATGCTATCTGTCTGAATGAAAAACGTCTTATGAAGTGAAAACTGACTGTCCGTCTGTTGCTTGCAGTCAAAATTCAAATATGCCGTTCTTTTCTTGCATTCAAAACTCAAATATGCTGTATGTTGCTTGCAGTCAAAATTCAAAAATGCTTTTCTTTACTTGCTTTCAAAATTCAAATATGTCGTCCATTTCTTGCAGTCAAAATTGAAATATGCCGTCCTTTTCTTCTTGCAGTCAGAATTGAAATATGCCGTATGTTGCTTGCAGTCAAAATTCAAATATGCCATATGTTGCTTGCATTCAAAATTCAAATATCCCGTATGTTGCTTGCAGTGAAAAATTCAAATATGCCGTATGTTGCTTGCAGTCAAAATTCAAATATGCCGTCCATTTCTTGCAGTCAAAATTGAAATATGCTGTGTGTTGCTTGCAGTCAAAACTCAAATATGCCGTGTGTTGCTTGCATTCAAAATTAAAACATGCCGTCCATTTCTTGAAGTCAAAATTCAAATATGCCATATGTTGCTTGCATTCAAAATTCAAATATGCCGTATGTTGCTTGCAGTGAAAAATTCAAAAATGCCGTATGTTGCTTGCAGTCAAAATTCAAATATGCCGTCCATTTCTTGCAGTCAAAATTGAAATATGCTGTGTGTTGCTTGCAGTCAAAACTCAAATATGCCGGGTGTTGCTTGCATTCAAAATTCAAATATGCCATCCATTTCTTGCAGTCAAAATTCAAATATGCCATCCATTTCTTGCAGTCAAAATTCAAATATGCCATTCTTTTCTTGCAGTCAAAATTCAAATATGCCGTCCATTTCTTGCAGTCAAAATTCAAATATGCGGTATGTTGCTTGCAGTCAAAATTCAAATATGCTATATGTTGCTTGCAGTTAAAATTCAAATATGCCGTCCATTTTTGCAGTCAAAATTGTAATATGCTGTTTGTTGCTTGCAGTTAAAATTCAAATATGCCGTCCATTTCTTGCAGTCAAAATTGAAATATGCTGTATGTTGCTTGCAGTGAAAAATTCAAATATGCCGTATGTTGCTTGCATTCAAAATTCAAATATGCTGTCCATTTCTTGCAGTCAAATTGAAATATGCTGTGTGTTGCTTGCAGTCAAAACTCAAATATGCCGTGTGTTGCTTGCATTCAAAATTCAAACATGCCGTCCATTTCTTGAAGTCAAAATTCAAATATGCCTGGTGTTGCTTGCATTCAAAATTCAAATATGCCATCCATTTCTTGCAGTCAAAATTCAAATATGCCATCCATTTCTTGCAGTCAAAATTCAAATATGCCATTCTTTTCTTGCAGTCAAAATTCAAATATGCCGTCCATTTCTTGCAGTCAAAATTCAAATATGCGGTATGTTGCTTGCAGTCAAAATTAAAATATGCTATATGTTGCTTGCAGTTAAAATTCAAATATGCCGTCCATTTCTTGCAGTCAAAATTGAAATATGCTGTGTGTTGCTTGCAGTCAAAATTCAAATATGCTGTCCACTTCTTGCACTGAAAAATTCAAATATGCCGTATGTTGCTTGCAGTCAAAATTCAAATATGCCGTTCTTTTCTTGCATTCTAAATTCAAATATGCCATCCATTTCTTGCAGTCAAAATTCAGATATGCCATGTGTTGCTTGAAGTCAAAATTCAAAAATGCCATATGTTGTTTGCATTCAAAATTCAAAAATGCGGTTCTGTTCTTGCAATCAAAATTCAAATATGCCATCCATTTCTTGCAGTCAAAATTCAAATGTGCCGTGGGTTGCTTGCAGTCAAAATTCAAATATGCCATTCTTTTCTTGCTATCAAAATTCAAATATGCCATCCATTTCTTGCAGTCAAAATTCAAATATGACGTATGTTGCTTGCAGTCAAAATTCAAATATGCCATTCTTTTCTTGCTATCAAAATTCAAATATGCCATCCATTTCTTGCAGTCAAAATTCAAATATGACATCCATTTGTTGCATTCAAAATTCAAATATGTCGTCCATTTTTTGCAGTCAAAATTGAAATATGCCGTTCTTTTCTTGCATTCAAGATTCAAATATGCTGTCCATTTTTTGCAGTCAAAATTCAAATATGCGGTATGTTGCTTGCAGTTAAAATTCAAATATGCCATCCATTTCTTGCAGTCAAAATTGCAATATGCTGTTTGTTGCTTGCAGTCAAATTTCAAATATGTCATCCATTTCTTGCAGTCAAAATTCAAATATGCCGTGTGTTGCTTGCATTCAAAATTTGAATATGCCATATGTTGCTTGCAGTCAAAATTCAAGTATGCCGTCCATTTTTTGCAGTCAAAATTGAAATATGCCATCCTTTTCTTGCATTCAAAATTCAAATATGCCATCCATTTTTGGCAGTCAAAATTCAGATATGCCGTGTGTTGCTTGCACTCAAAATTCACATATGCCAGATGTTACTTGCAGTCAAAATTCAAATATGCCATTCTTTTCTTGCATTCAAAATTCAAATATGCCGTCTATTTCTTGCAGTCAAAATTCAATTATGCCGTATTTTGCTTGCAGTCAAAATTCACATATGCCATCCACTTTTTGCAGTCAAAATTCACATATGCCATCCACTTTTTGCAGTCAAAATTCACATATGCCATCCACTTCTTGCAATCAAATTTCAAATATGTTGTATGTTGCTTGGAGTCAAAAATCAAATATGCCATTCTTTTCTTGCATTCAAAATTAAAATATGCCGTCCATTTCTTGCAGTAAAAATTCAAAAATGCCGTATGTTGCTTGCAGTAAAAATTCAAATATGCTGGCATTTTCTTGCATTTAATATTGAAATATGCCATTTTTTTCTTGCAGTCAATATTCAAATTTGCCGTCAATGTCTAGCATTCAAAATTCAAATATGCCTTATGTTGCTTGTAGTCAAAATTCAAATATGCCATATATTGCTTGCATTAAAAATTCAAATATGCCGTTCTTTTCTTGATTTCAAAATTCGAATATGGTGACCTTTTCTTGATTTCAAAATTCAAATATGGTGACCTTTTCTTGCATTTAAAATTGAAATATGCCGTCCATTTCTTGCAGTCAATATTAAAAAATGCCGTATGTTGCTTGCATTAAAATTCAAATATGCTGTCCTTTTCTTGCATTTAAAAGTCAAATATGCCGTCCTTTTCTTGCAGTCAAAATTAAATTATGCCGTATGTTGCTTGCAGTCAAAATTCACATATGCCATCCACTTGTTGCAGTCAAAATTCAAATATGTCGTATGTTGCTTGGAGTCAAAAAAAAAAAATATGCCATTCTTTTCTTGCATTCAAAATTCAAATACGCCATCCATTTCTTGCAGTTGAAATTCAAATATGCTGTGTGTTGCTTGCAATCAAAATTCAAATATGCCGTCCTTTTCTTGCATTCAAAATTAAAATATGCTTTCCAGTTCTTGCAGTCAAAATTCAAAATGCCGTATGTTGCTTGCAGTAAAATTTCAAATATGCTGGCATTTTCTTGCATTTAATAGTCAAATATGCCGATTTTTTTCATGCAGTCAATATTCAAATATGGCGTCCATGTCTAGCATTCAAAATTCAAATATGCCTTATGTTGCTTGTAGTCAAAATTCAAATATGCCGTATGTTGCTTGCAGTCAAAATTCAAAAATACCGTATATTGCTTGCATTCAAAATTCAAATATGCCGTTCTTTTCTTGAATTCAAAATTCAAATATGCCGTTCTTTTCTTGCATTCAAAATTCAAATATGCCGTATGTTCCTTGCAGTCAAAATTCAAATATGCCATCCATTTCTTGCATTAAAATTCAAATATGCCGTCCATTTCTTGCAGTCAAAATTCAAATATGCCGTGTGTTGCTTGCAGTCAAAATTCAAATATGCCGTCCATTTCTTGCAGTCAAAATTCAAATATGCCATTCTTTTCTTGCATTCAAAATTCAAATATGCCGTATGTTCCTTGCAGTCAAAATTCAAATATGCCATCCATTTCTTGCAGTTAAAATTCAAATATGCCATCCATTTCTTGCAGTCAAAATTGAAATATGCCGTATGTTGCTTGCTGTGAAAAATTCAAATATGCCGTATGTTGCTTGCAGTCAAAATTCAAATATGCCGTCCATTTCTTGCAGTCAAAATTGAAATATGCTGTGTGTTGCTTGCAGTCAAAATTCACATATGCCATGCACTTTTTGCATTCAAAATTCACATAGGCTGTCCACTTCTTGCAGTGAAAAATTCAAATATGCCGTATGTTGCTTGCAGTCAAAATTCAAATATGCCATTCTTTTCTTGCATTCAAAATTCAAATATGCCGTCCATTTCTTGCATTTAAAATTGAAATATGCTGTGTGTTGCTTGCAGTCAAAATTCACATATGCTGTCCACTTCTTGCAGTGAAAAATTCAAATATGCCGTATGTTGCTTGCAGTCAAAATTATACTTGACCATCTGCAGCTTCCAAAGAAAATCAAAAATCAACATCTGTTGATGCCGTATGCCGTATGTTGCTTGCAGTCAAAATTCAAATATGCCATTCTTTTCTTGCTATCAAAATTCAAATATGCCATCCATTTTTTGCAGTCAAACCTGAAATATGCCGTCCATTTTTTGCAGTCAAAACTGAAATATGCCGTCCTTTTCTTGCATTCAATATTCAAATATGCCGTCCTTTTCTTGCAGTCAAAATTGAAAAATGCCATGTGTTGCTTGCAGTCAAAATTCAAATATGCTGTATTTTGCTTGCAGTCAAAATCCACATATGCCATCCACTTTTTGCAGTCAAAATTCACATATGCCATCCAATTCTTGCAGTCAAAATTCAAATATGTCGTATGTTGCTTGGAGTCAAAAATCAAATATGCCGTTATTTTCTTGCATTCAAAATTCAAATACGCCGTCCATTTCTTGCAGTCAAAATTCAAATATGCTGTGTGTTGCTTGCAGTCAAAATTCAAATATGCCATCCTTTTCTTGCATTCAAAATTAAAATATGCTTTCCATTTCTTGCAGTCAAATTTCAAAAATGCTGTATGTTGCTTGCAGTAAAATTTCAAATATGCTGGCATTTTCTTGCATTTAATAGTCAAATATGCCGATTTTTTTCATGCAGTCAATATTCAAATATGCCGTCCATGTCTAGCATTCAAAATTCAAATATGCCTTATGTTGCTTGTAGTCAAAATTCAAATATGCCGTATGTTGCTTGCAGTCAAAATTAAAAAATACCGTATATTGCTTGTATTCAAAATTCAAATATGCCGTTCTTTTCTTGATTTCAAAATTCAAATATGCCATTCTTTGCTTGCATTCAAAATTCAAATATGCTGTATGTTGCTTGCAGTCAAAATTCAAAAATGCTTTTCTTTACTTGCTTTCAAAATTCAAATATGTCGTCCATTTCTTGCAGTCAAAATTGAAATATGCCGTCCTTTTCTTCTTGCAGTCAGAATTGAAATATGCCGTATGTTGCTTGCAGTCAAAATTCAAATATGCCATATGTTGCTTGCATTCAAAATTCAAATATACCGTATGTTGCTTGCAGTGAAAAATTCAAATATGCCGTATGTTGCTTGCAGTCAAAATTCAAATATGCCGTCCATTTCTTGCAGTCAAAATTGAAATATGCTGTGTGTTGCTTGCAGTCAAAACTCAAATATGCCATGTGTTGCTTGCATTCAAAATTAAAACATGCCGTCCATTTCTTGAAGTCAAAATTCAAATATGCCATATGTTGCTTGCATTCAAAATTCAAATATGCCGTATGTTGCTTGCAGTGAAAAATTCAAATATGCCGTATGTTGCTTGCAGTCAAAATTCAAATATGCCGTCCATTTCTTGCAGTCAAAATTGAAATATGCTGTGTGTTGCTTGCAGTCAAAACTCAAATATGCCGGGTGTTGCTTGCATTCAAAATTCAAATATGCCATCCATTTCTTGCAGTCAAAATTCAAATATGCCATCCATTTCTTGCAGTAAAATTCAAATATGCCATTCTTTTCTTGCAGTCAAAATTCAAATATGCCGTCCATTTCTTGTAGTCAAAATTCAAATATGCGGTATGTTGCTTGCAGTCAAAATTCAAATATGCTATATGTTGCTTGCAGTTAAAATTCAAATATGCCGTCCATTTTTGCAGTCAAAATTGTAATATGCTGTTTGTTGCTTGCAGTTAAAATTCAAATATGCCGTCCATTTCTTGCAGTCAAAATTGAAATATGCTGTATGTTGCTTGCAGTGAAAAATTCAAATATGCCGTATGTTGCTTGCATTCAAAATTCAAATATGCCGTCCATTTCTTGCAGTCAAAATTGAAATATGCTGTGTGTTGCTTGCAGTCAAAACTCAAATATGCCGTGTGTTGCTTGCATTCAAAATTCAAACATGCCGTCCATTTCTTGAAGTCAAAATTCAAATATGCCGGGTGTTGCTTGCATTCAAAATTCAAATATGCCATCCATTTCTTGCAGTCAAAATTCAAATATGCCATCCATTTCTTGCAGTCAAAATTCAAATATGCCATTCTTTTCTTGCAGTCAAAATTCAAATATGCCGTCCATTTCTTGCAGTCAAAATTCAAATATGCGGTATGTTGCTTGCAGTCAAAATTAAAATATGCTATATGTTGCTTGCAGTTAAAATTCAAATATGCCGTCCATTTCTTGCAGTCAAAATTGAAATATGCTGTGTGTTGCTTGCAGTCAAAATTCACATATGCTGTCCACTTCTTGCAGTGAAAAATTCAAATATGCCGTATGTTGCTTGCAGTCAAAATTCAAATATGCCGTTCTTTTCTTGCATTCTAAATTCAAATATGCCATCCATTTCTTGCAGTCAAAATTCAGATATGCCATGTGTTGCTTGAAGTCAAAATTCAAAAATGCCATATGTTGTTTGCATTCAAAATTCAAAAATGCGGTTCTGTTCTTGCAATCAAAATTCAAATATGCCATCCATTTCTTGCAGTCAAAATTCAAATGTGCCGTGGGTTGCTTGCAGTCAAAATTCAAATATGCCATTCTTTTCTTGCTATCAAAATTCAAATATGCCATCCATTTCTTGCAGTCAAAATTCAAATATGACGTATGTTGCTTGCAGTCAAAATTCAAATATGCCATTCTTTTCTTGCTATCAAAATTCAAATATGCCATCCATTTCTTGCAGTCAAAATTCAAATATGACATCCATTTGTTGCATTCAAAATTCAAATATGTCGTCCATTTTTTGCAGTCAAAATTGAAATATGCCGTTCTTTTCTTGCATTCAAGATTCAAATATGCCGTCCATTTTTTGCAGTCAAAATTCAAATATGCGGTATGTTGCTTGCAGTTAAAATTCAAATATGCCATCCATTTCTTGCAGTCAAAATTGCAATATGCTGTTTGTTGCTTGCAGTCAAATTTCAAATATGCCATCCATTTCTTGCAGTCAAAATTCAAATATGCCGTGTGTTGCTTGCATTCAAAATTTGAATATGCCATATGTTGCTTGCAGTCAAAATTCAAGTATGCCGTCCATTTTTTGCAGTCAAAATTGAAATATGCCATCCTTTTCTTGCATTCAAAATTCAAATATGCCATCCATTTTTGGCAGTCAAAATTCAGATATGCCGTGTGTTGCTTGCACTCAAAATTCACATATGCCAGATGTTACTTGCAGTCAAAATTCAAATATGCCATTCTTTTCTTGCATTCAAAATTCAAATATGCCGTCTATTTCTTGCAGTCAAAATTCAATTATGCCGTATTTTGCTTGCAGTCAAAATTCACATATGCCATCCACTTTTTGCAGTCAAAATTCACATATGCCATCCACTTTTTGCAGTCAAAATTCACATATGCCATCCACTTCTTGCAATCAAATTTCAAATATGTTGTATGTTGCTTGGAGTCAAAAATCAAATATGCCATTCTTTTCTTGCATTCAAAATTAAAATATGCCGTCCATTTCTTGCAGTAAAAATTCAAAAATGCCGTATGTTGCTTGCAGTAAAAATTCAAATATGCTGGCATTTTCTTGCATTTAATATTGAAATATGCCATTTTTTTCTTGCAGTCAATATTCAAATTTGCCGTCAATGTCTAGCATTCAAAATTCAAATATGCCTTATGTTGCTTGTAGTCAAAATTCAAATATGCCATATATTGCTTGCATTAAAAATTCAAATATGCCGTTCTTTTCTTGATTTCAAAATTCGAATATGGTGACCTTTTCTTGATTTCAAAATTCAAATATGGTGACCTTTTCTTGCATTTAAAATTGAAATATGCCGTCCATTTCTTGCAGTCAATATTAAAAAATGCCGTATGTTGCTTGCATTAAAATTCAAATATGCTGTCCTTTTCTTGCATTTAAAAGTCAAATATGCCGTCCTTTTCTTGCAGTCAAAATTAAATTATGCCGTATGTTGCTTGCAGTCAAAATTCACATATGCCATCCACTTGTTGCAGTCAAAATTCAAATATGTCGTATGTTGCTTGGAGTCAAAAAAAAAAAATATGCCATTCTTTTCTTGCATTCAAAATTCAAATACGCCATCCATTTCTTGCAGTTGAAATTCAAATATGCTGTGTGTTGCTTGCAATCAAAATTCAAATATGCCGTCCTTTTCTTGCATTCAAAATTAAAATATGCTTTCCATTTCTTGCAGTCAAAATTCAAAAATGCCGTATGTTGCTTGCAGTAAAATTTCAAATATGCTGGCATTTTCTTGCATTTAATAGTCAAATATGCCGATTTTTTTCATGCAGTCAATATTCAAATATGGCGTCCATGTCTAGCATTCAAAATTCAAATATGCCTTATGTTGCTTGTAGTCAAAATTCAAATATGCCGTATGTTGCTTGCAGTCAAAATTCAAAAATACCGTATATTGCTTGCATTCAAAATTCAAATATGCCGTTCTTTTCTTGAATTCAAAATTCAAATATGCCGTTCTTTTCTTGCATTCAAAATTCAAATATGCCGTATGTTCCTTGCAGTCAAAATTCAAATATGCCATCCATTTCTTGCATTAAAATTCAAATATGCCGTCCATTTCTTGCAGTCAAAATTCAAATATGCCGTATGTTGCTTGCAGTCAAAATTCAAATATGCCGTCCATTTCTTGCAGTCAAAATTCAAATATGCCATTCTTTTCTTGCATTCAAAATTCAAATATGCCGTATGTTCCTTGCAGTCAAAATTCAAATATGCCATCCATTTCTTGCAGTTAAAATTCAAATATGCCATCCATTTCTTGCAGTCAAAATTGAAATATGCCGTATGTTGCTTGCTGTGAAAAATTCAAATATGCCGTATGTTGCTTGCAGTCAAAATTCAAATATGCCGTCCATTTCTTGCAGTCAAAATTGAAATATGCTGTGTGTTGCTTGCAGTCAAAATTCACATATGCCATGCACTTTTTGCATTCAAAATTCACATAGGCTGTCCACTTCTTGCAGTGAAAAATTCAAATATGCCATATGTTGCTTGCAGTCAAAATTCAAATATGCCATTCTTTTCTTGCATTCAAAATTCAAATATGCCGTCCATTTCTTGCATTTAAAATTGAAATATGCTGTGTGTTGCTTGCAGTCAAAATTCACATATGCTGTCCACTTCTTGCAGTGAAAAATTCAAATATGCCGTATGTTGCTTGCAGTCAAATTTATACTTGACCATCTGCAGCTTCCAAAGAAAATCAAAAATCAACATCTGTTGATTTGCATAAAATGTTGGACTCGCCTTTTGATCCTTGAAAACAAAATTCAAGTTCATCACCTTCTGGATGCAGCAATATGTACATAGATGATTAATTTACAAACATCCTAACTGCAACATTACACTGCAAGAGTTTAAAATTTACAGCTAAACGGACGGCGATATACACACCTGTGATGAGAGCTGAACAAATGTTCACCTTACCTGCAGTAATCTCACCTGTATTGAAATGCCACACTGATGTACATATGGACAGCAGGACTGAAGAATGAACATGAAAACCCTGTTTACAAAGGAAAACAGACAAAGAGTAATTAAAGGGTGATTTTAGTTGGCCCCAACCACGCCAACTAAAGTGAGGCTCAACCATTGTGCACAGCCCCTCCTGAGACAAAAGACAGTAACGGAGTATATGAATGTGCTCATAAGTAAGTTATTAATTTACAGGCATCCTATTAGCACTATGAACATATATACGAGTATTTGCAGATGATTACTATAATCATCCAAAGATCACTATCAACATATTTTTGCAGATTATTAATATAAAGGCATCCCATTATCATGATTAATTCATATATGCCAGGCTACTATTATGCTAACAACCTATCTAAGGACATGCTATCTGTCTGACTGAACAACATGTCTTATGAAGTGGAAACTGATTGTCCGTCTGTTGCTTGCAGTCAAAATTCAAATATGCCGTATGTTGCTTGCAGTCAAAATTCAAATATGCCGTATGTTGCTTGCAGTCAAAATTCAAAAATGCTTTTCGTTACTTTCTTTCAAAATTCAAATATGACATCTATTTCTTGCATTCAAAATTCAAATATGTCATCCTTTTCTTGCATTCAAAATTAAAATATGCCGTCCATTTCTTGCAGTCAAAATTCAAATATGCCGTGTGTTGCTTACATTCAAAATTCAAATACAAGTATGCCGTCCATTTCTTGCAGTAAAAATTCAAATATGCCGTATGTTGCTTGCAGTCAAAACTCAAATATGCCCTATGATGCTTGTATTAAAAATTCAAATATGCCGTACATTTCTTGCAGTCAAAATTCAAATATGCCATTCTTTTCTTGCATTCAAAATTCAAATATGCTGTCCATTTCTTGCAGTCAAAATTGAACTCTGCTGTGTGTTGCTTGCAGTCAAAATTCAAATATGCTGTATGTTGCTTGCAGTTAAAATTCAAATATGCAGTTCTTTCTTGCATTCAAAATTCAAATATGTCGTCCATTTCTTGCAGTCAAAATTCAAATATGCTGTCCATTTCTTGCAGTCAAAATTCAAATAT
Organism: Thalassophryne amazonica; assembly: GCF_902500255.1. Classification (NCBI taxonomy): domain Eukaryota; kingdom Metazoa; phylum Chordata; class Actinopteri; order Batrachoidiformes; family Batrachoididae; genus Thalassophryne; species Thalassophryne amazonica. The sequence goes on from NC_047115.1 coordinate 92,502,684, forward strand.
GCCGTATCTTGCTTGCAGTCAAAATTCAAATATGCCGTATGATGCTTGTATTAAAAATTCAAGTATGCCGTCCAATTTTTTGCAATCAAAATTGAAATATGCCGTCCTTTTCTTGAATTCAAAATTCAAATATGCCATCCATTTCTTGCAGTCTAAATTCAAATATGCCGTATGTTGCTTGCAGTCAAAACTCAAATATACCGTATGATGCTTGTATTAAAAATTCAAATATGCCGTACATTTCTTGCAGTCAAAATTCAAATATGCCATTCTTTTCATTGCATTCAAAATTCAAATATGCTGTCCATTTCTTGCAGTCAAAATTGAACTCTGCTATGTGTTGCTTGCAGTCAAAATTCAACTATGCTGTTTGTTGCTTGCAGTTAAAATTCAAAAACGCCATTCTTTTCTTGCTATCAAAATTCAAATATGCCATCCATTTCTTGCATTCAAAATTCAAATATGACGTCTATTTCTTGCATTCAAAATTCAAATATGTCGTCCATTTTTTGCAGTCAAAACTGAATATGCCGTCCACTTTTGAAGTCAAAATTGAAATATGCCATCCTTTTCATGAATTCAAAATTCAAATATTGCATCCATTTCTTGCAGTCTAAATTCAAATATGCCATATCTTGCTTGCAGTCAAAATTCAAATATGCCGTCCAATTATTGCAGTCAAAATTCAAATATGCCGTATGTTGCTTGCAGTCAAAATTCAAATATGCCGTATGATGCTTGTATTAAAAATTCAAGTATGCCGTCCATTTTTTGCAATCAAAATTGAAATATGCCGTCCTTTTCTTGAATTCAAAATTCAAATATGCCATCCATTTCTTGCAGTCTAAATTCAAATATGCCGTATGTTGCTTGCAGTCAAAACTCAAATATGCCGTATGATGCTTGTATTAAAAATTCAAATATGCCGTACATTTCTTGCAGTCAAAATTCAAATATGCCATTCTTTTCATTGCATTCAAAATTCAAATATGCTGTCCATTTCTTGCAGTCAAAATTGAACTCTGCTATGTGTTGCTTGCAGTCAAAATTCAACTATGCTGTTTGTTGCTTGCAGTTAAAATTCAGAAACGCCATTCTTTTCTTGCTATCAGAATTCAAATATGCCATCCATTTCTTGCATTCAAAATTCAAATATGACGTCCATTTCTTGCATTCAAAATTCAAATAAGTCGTCCATTTTTTGCAGTCAAAACTGAATATGCCGTCCATTTTTGAAGTCAAAATTGAAATATGCCATCCTTTTCATGAATTCAAAATTCAAATATGCCATCCATTTCTTGCAGTCTAAATTCAAATATGCCATATGTTGCTTGCAGTCAAAATTCAAATATGCCGTCCATTTATTGCAGTCAAAATTCAAATATGCAGTTCTTTTCTTGCATTCAAAATTCAAATATGCCGTCCATTTATTGCAGTCAAAATTCAAATATGCTGGATGTTGTTTGCAGTAAAAATTCAAATATGCTGTATGTTGCTTGCAGTAAAAATTCAAATATGCCGTCCATTTTTGCAGTCAACATTCAAATATGCCATTCTTTTCTTGCATTCAAAATTCAAATATGCCGTGTGGTGCTTGCAATCAAAATTCAAATATGCCGTTCTTTTCTTGCATTCAAAATTCAAATATGACGACCATTTCTTGCAGTCAAAATTCCGATATGCTGTGTGTTTCTTGCAGTCAAAATTCAAATATGACATTCCTCTCTTGCATTCAAAACTCAAATATGCTGTTGTGTGGGCCGCCAGAAGAGGAGGTACTGCTGGCCCACCACCAGAGGGCGCCCTGTCTGGAGTGCGGGCTCCAGGCACCAGAGGGCGCAGCCGCCTCACAGGAGCAGCCAGGGTGACAGCTGTCACGCATCACCTGCAACAGCTGTTACCAATCATCTGATCGGCAGGAGTATATCAGCAGGACGACGTCTCCACCTCTTTGCCGAGATATCGTTTCTACCGAGAAGGTAACGTACTCAGCTAACTGTTTGACAGTGATCTTTGTGACTTTGTGCATTTCTCTGAGAGAACTTCCCAACGAGAGGTGGAGGTAGCTTACCTGCCGTTCAGATTCCTGGGTGCGAACGCGCCCTCCTTTAACTGTTCTTTATTCCTCGCTAGCAGTACCAGGTCCGACACGCGGAGGCAGTGGCCACCTGGGAGTTCGGGACTTGGCGGCTCCAGTATTCCCGGGGTCTGGTGGCGGAGGAAACCGTGTGGTTCCGGTTCTACTTTGGAGAGGCGTCTCCTATCTTCGAGCCTGCCCACACGACACCTGTGTGAATTTGACTTTGTCCTTTATTGTAATCTGTTGTCCTTGTTGTGCATATTCACAACAGTAAAGTGTGTTATTTGACCTATTCCATTGTCCGTTCATTTGCGCCCCCTGTTGTGGGTCCGTGTACTTACACTTTCCCAACAGGATATCTCGGCCAACGTCATGGATCCCGAGGGGCGTCAACCGGCTGTTGAATGGCCAATGGAAGAACAGGGCGCACAGGCGTCCGCAGGAGGAATGGTCGGTGAGTTGCAGCGGATCCTCACCGCTTTCACGGCTCGGTTGGATTTAATAACCGAGCAGAACGTCCTCCTTAACCGCAGGGTGGAGGCTCTCGCCGCGCAGGTGGAAGCGCGCCCTCAGGGCGCTGCTGCGGCTCTCCCTCCTGTCGACCCTGTGCGTAACAGTGACGTTCCACAGGTCGTTCAACGACCCCTCCCACCTTCCCCTGAAGCATACATAAGCCTTCCAGAGCCGTACGGGGGTTGTGTGGAGACATGCGCGGACTTTCTTATGCAGTGTTCGCTCGTCTTCGCACAACGTCCCGTCATGTACGCGACTGATGCTAGTAAGATAGCTTATGTAATTAATCTGCTTCGCGGCAAGGCACGCGCTTGGGCTACAGCGCTTTGGGAGCAAAATTCACGGCTCCTTCTGACATATGATGGGTTTGTGAGGGAGTTCAGAACAGTGTTCGATCATCCAAATAGAGGTGAGACCGCTTCAGCCGTGCTGCTGTCAATGAGACAGGGGCGCCGGAGCGCAGCTGCTTATGCAGTCGACTTCCGCATCGCGGCTGCGAGGTCCGGCTGGAATAACACTGCCCTCCGCGCCGCCTTCGTAAACGGACTGTCGTTGGTCCTGAAGGAGCTCCTGGTGGCCAAGGACGAACCGCGGGATTTAGACGGGCTTATTGATCTCGTTATACGATTAGACAATCGGTTAGAGGAACGCCGTCGGGAGCGAGGCGAAGGACGTGACCGGATACGCGCCGCCCCTCTCCCTTCCGGGTTCGAAAAGGGGCCGCCCTCCCCACGCGCCACAGCCGCAGCGCTTTGTGGGGCAACAGCTCCCCCTGTTGACGTTGTTAGGGAAACGCACAGGGCCAAAATGGGGAGGCTGATCCGTGGAGAGTGTTTTCTCTGCAGCTCAACAGAGCACACACAGAGAGACTGCCCCAAACGGCCAAAACGTCAACACTCGCCCTTAGAGACTGGGCTAAGGGGGGGTCAAGACATTCAAGTGAGACACACACAAATTGCCACACGACTCCCAGTCACAATCCTGAGCGGGGATTTAACCCTTCAAGCCCGAGCACTGGTGGACACGGGGTCAGAAGGGAATCTGCTAGACAGCAGATGGGCAAAGGAGGTAGGGCTCCCTCTGGTGGCGCTTCCTACGCCATTGCAGGTGCGGGCACTAGATGGCACCCTCCTCCCTTTACTCACACACAAGACACCACCAGTAACTCTGGTGGTGTCTGGAAACCACCGGGAGGAGATTGAGTTTTTTGTAACTCCTTCTACCTCCCGCGTGATTTTGGGCATCCCATGGATGTTAAAGCACAATCCCCGGATCGATTGGCCGTCTGGGGTGGTGGTTCAGTGGAGCGAAACCTGCCATCGGGTGTGTTTAGGATCCTCGGTTCCTCCCAGTTCCCAGGCTAAGGAGGAGGTCAAAGTCCCTCCCAATTTGACGGCAGTGCCGGTTGAGTACCACGATCTTGCTGACGTCTTCAGCAAGGATCTGGCACTCACCCTTCCCCCGCACCGTCCGTATGATTGTGCCATTGATTTGGTTCCAGGCGCTGAGTTCCCGTCCAGCAGGCTGTACAACCTCTCACGACCTGAGCACGAATCAATGGAGACCTACATCCGGGACTCATTAGCTGCCGGGCTGATCCGGAACTCCATCTCCCCGATGGGGGCAGGTTTCTTTTTTGTGGGCAAGAAAGATGGCGGACTTCGTCCATGTATTGATTACAGGGGGCTGAATGAGATTACGGTTCGCAACCGATACCCGTTGCCATTATTAGATTCCGTGTTCACCCCCCTGCGTGGAGCCAAAATCTTTACTAAGCTGGATCTTAGAAATGCGTATCACCTGGTTCGGATCCGGAAGGGAGACGAATGGAAGACGGCATTTAACACCCCGTTAGGTCACTTTGAGTACCTGGTCATGCCGTTCGGCCTCACAAACGCCCCCGCGACGTTCCAAGCATTGGTTAATGATGTCTTGCGGGATTTCCTGCACCGATTCGTCTTCGTATATCTAGACGATATCCTCATCTTTTCTCCGGATCCTGAGACTCATGTCCGGCATGTACGTCAGGTCCTGCAGCGGTTGTTGGAGAACCGGCTGTTTGTGAAGGGCGAGAAGTGCGAGTTTCACCGCACTTCTTTGTCCTTCCTGGGGTTCATCATCTCCCCCAACTCCGTCGCTCCTGATCCGGCCAAGGTTGCGGCGGTGAGAGACTGGCCCCAACCCACTAGCCGTAGGAAGCTGCAACAGTTCCTCGGCTTTGCAAATTTTTACAGGAGGTTCATTAAGGGCTACAGTCAGGTAGTTAGCCCCCTGACAGCCCTGACCTCACCAAAAGTCCCCTTCACCTGGTCGGATCGTTGCGATGCCGCGTTCAAGGAGTTGAAACGGCGCTTCTCGTCTGCACCCGTTCTGGTGCAGCCCGATCCTAGTCGCCAGTTAGTGGTTGAAGTGGACGCCTCGGACTCAGGGATATGAGCTGTGCTTTCCCAGAGCGGGAGGACCGATAAGGTCCTTCACCCGTGTGCCTATTTTTCCCGCAGGTTGACTCCGGCCGAACGGAACTATGACGTCGGCAATCGAGAACTCCTTGCGGTGAAAGAGGCTCTTGAAGAGTGGAGACATCTGTTCGAGGGAACGTCCGTGCCATTCACGGTTTTCACTGACCATCGGAACCTGGAGTATATCAGGACCGCCAAGCGGCTGAACCCCAGGCAAGCCCGCTGGTCACTGTTCTTCGGCCGTTTTGACTTCCGGATCACCTACCGTCCCGGGACCAAGAACCAGAAATCGGATGCCTTGTCCCGGGTACATGAAGATGAAGTCAAAACGGAGTTGTCGGATCCACCAGAACCCATCATCCCGGAGTCCACTATCGTGGCCACCCTCACCTGGGACGTAGAGAGAACCATCCGGGAGGCCCTGGCACGAAGCCCGGACCCCGGGACTGGGCCGAAGAACAAACTCTACGTCCCACCAGAAGCTAGGGCTGCAGTCTTGGACTTCTGTCACGGTTCTAAGCTCTCCTGTCATCCAGGGGTGCGAAGAACAGTGGCAGTTGTCCAGCAGCGCTTCTGGTGGGCGTCCCTAGAGGCCGACGTCCGGGATTATATCCAGGCCTGCACCACCTGCGCCAGGGGCAAGGCTGACATCGCAGGGCTTCGGGACTGCTTTCTACCTCCGCCACCCGGACAAACCTGGTCGGGCGCCAGGAGGCGCCCGTTGAGGGGGGGGTCCTGTTGTGTGGGCCGCCAGAAGAGGAGGTACTGCTGGCCCACCACCAGAGGGCGCCCTGTCTGGAGTGCAGGCTCCAGGCACCAGAGGGCGCAGCCGCCTCACAGGAGCAGCCAGGGTGACAGCTGTCACGCATCACCTGCAACAGCTGTTACCAATCATCTGATCGGCAGGAGTATATCAGCAGGACGACGTCTCCACCTCTTTGCCGAGATATCGTTTCTACCGAGAAGGTAACGTACTCAGCTAACTGTTTGACAGTGATCTTTGTGACTTTGTGCATTTCTCTGAGAGAACTTCCCAACGAGAGGTGGAGGTAGCTTACCTGCCGTTCGGATTCCTGGGTGCGAACGCGCCCTCCTTTAACTGTTCTTTATTCCTCGCCAGTAGTACCAGGTCCGACACGCGGAGGCAGTGGCCACCTGGGAGTTCGGGACTTGGCGGCTCCAGTATTCCCGGGGTCTGGTGGCGGAGGAAAACGTGTGGTTCCGGTTCTACTTTGGAGAGGCGTCTCCTATCTTCGAGCCTGCCCACACGACACCTGTGTGAATTTGACTTTGTCCTTTATTGTAATCTGTTGTCCTTGTTGTGCATATTCACAACAGTAAAGTGTGTTATTTGACCTATTCCATTGTCCGTTCATTTGCGCCCCCTGTTGTGGGTCCGTGTACTTACACTTTCCCAACACTTTTCTTGCATTCAAAATTCAAATATGCCGTTCTTTTCTTGCATTCAGAATTCAAATATGCCATCCAATTCTTGCAGTCTACATTCAAATATGCCGTGTGTGGCTTGCAGTCAATATTCAAATATGCCTGATGTTGCTTGCAGTCAAAATTCATTAATCCCGTATGTTGCTTGCATTCAGAATTCAATTATGCCGACCATTTCTTGCAGTGAAAATTCAGATATGCTACGTGTTGCTTGCAGTCAAAATTCAAATGTGCCGTATGATGCTTGTATTAAAAATTCAAATATGCCGTCCACTTCTTGCAGTCTACATTCAAATATGCCGTGTGTTACTTGCAGTCAAAATTCAAATATGCCTGATGTTGCTTTCAGTCAAAATTCATAAATCCCTTATGTTGCTTGCATTCAAAATTCAAATATGCCGTCCATTTTTTGCAGTCAAAATTGAAATATGCCGTATGTTGCTTGCAGTCAAAATTCAAATATGCCATATGTTGCTTGCAGTCAAAATTCAAATATGTCGTTCTTTTCTTGCATTCAAAATTCAAATATGACGTCCATTTCTTGCAGTCAAAATTCAAATATGCCATTCTTTTCTTGCATTCAAAATTCAAATATGCCGTTCTTTTCTTGCATTCAGAATTCAAATATGCCATCCAGTTCTTGCAGTCACAATTCAGATATGCCGTGTGTTGCTTGCAGTCAAAATTCAAATAAGCCGTATGTTGCTTGCAGTCAAAATTAAAAAATGCTGCGCTTTTCTTGCCATCAAAATTCAAACATGTTATCCATTTCTTGCATTCAAAATTCAAATATGTCGTCCATTTTTTGCAGTCAAAATTGAAATATGCAGTCCTTTTCTTACATTCAGAATTCAAATATGCCATCCACTTCTTGCAGTCAAAATTCACATATGTTGTCTACTTCTTGCAGTGAAAAATTCAAATATGCCGTATGTTGCTTGCAGTCAAAATTATACTTGACCATCTGCAGCTTCCAAAGAAAATCAAAAATCAACATCTGTTGATTTGCATAAAATGTTGGACTCGCCTTTTGATCCTTGAAAACAAAATTCATGTTCATCACCTTCTGGATGCAGCAATATGTACATAGATGATTAATTTACAAACATCCAAACTGCAGCATTACACTGCAAGAGTTTAAAATTTACAGCTAAACGGACAGCGATATACACACCTGTGATGAAGAATGAACATGAAACCCTGTTTACAAAGGAAAACAGACAAAGAGTAATTAAAGGGTGATTTTAGTTGGCCCCAACCATGCCAACTAAAGTGAGGCTCAACCATTGTGCACAGCCCCTCCTGAGACAAAAGACAGTAACGGAGTATATGAATATGCTCATAAGTAAGTTATTAATTTACAGGCATCCTATTAGCACTATGAACATATATATTTTGCAGATGATTATTATAATCATCCAAAGATCACTATCAATATATTTTTTGCAGTTTATTAATATAAAGGCATCCCATTATCACAATTAATTCATATATGCCAGGCTATTATTATGCTAACAACCTATCTAAGGACATGCTATCTGTCTGAATGAACAACATCTTATGACGTGGAAACTGACTGTCCGTCTGTTGCTTGCAGTCAAAATTCAAACATGCCGTTCTTTTCTTGCATTCAAAACTCAAATATGACATCCATTTCTTGCATTCAAAATTCAAATATGTCGTCCATTTCTTGCAGTCAAAATTGAAATATGCCATCCTTTTCTTGCATTCAAAATTCAAATATGCCGTCCATTTCTTGCAGTCAAAATTCAAATATGCCGTGTGTTGCTTGCATTCAAAATTCAAATACGAGGTCTGTCCAAAAAGTATCAGACCTTTTTTATTTTTTTCAAAAACCATATGGATTTGAATCATGTGTGCTTGCATGAGCCAACCTTGAACCTTCGTGTGCATGCGTGAGTTTTTTCACGCCTGTCGGTTGCGTCATTCGCCTGTGAGCAGGCTTTGAGTGAGCACTGGTCCTCCCCTCTCGTTGGATTTTCATTGCGAGGTGGAACGATTTGGAGCTTTGCTGCATCAAATTTTTCCAGAAACTGTGAGAGACAGCCAGGTGGAAACCATTCGGAAGATTCAGATGGCTTTCGGTGATGATCCTATGGACATCACACATATTAAGGAGTGTTACAACCGGTTTAAAGACGGCGCACAATGGCGGAGGGTGCGCCGCGCTACGAGCGGCCATCGACAGGCTGAAATGACCAGATCATTTCCAAAGTGAACACTGTGTTGATCCAGGACGTCGTCTGACTACCAGAGAAATTGCAGAAGAGGTGGACATCAGCACTTTTTCGGCACATTCCACTGTTACAGGATATTTTGTAATGAAAGACGTGTGGAAGTTGGAAGTCTCACAAGACATGTTGTGACATGTCCAGCTCTTACACAATTCCTCGGATACTCACTCGACTGAAAAGCCACCGAAAGCGGTTTGAATCTTCCCAATGGTTTCCACCTGGCTGTCTCTCACAGTTTCTGGAAAAATTTGATGCAGCTGTTAAGGATTTTATATATATATATATATATATATATATATATATATATATATATATATATATATATATATATATATATATATATATATATATGTTATCACTGTTAAACATTTGTACCTTCGTCTTCTTTCTTATGAAAACGGTGTTGTGCTGTTTGCACCTAACCCCGAGAATGTATGTGTTATTCAACCTTGTTTTAGCATGCTGGGGTCAATCTGAACTGGGAATGAAGAGCTGGATGTACTTATTATTATTATTATACAACTTGTTTTTGTAGCCGCTAACGACTGGGAGTGAAGCATGACGGGGTCAGTCATGAACTGGGAGTAATAGACCTGAAGGTTGTTTTTGACTGTTGTGACGTGATGCTTAGTGTGAAGACCAGGACACTCCAGGCAGATGCACAACAGCTGATAACTGCAACAGACGAACGAGATGTGCTGACCTCCGAAGATAAGAGTAAAAGAAAGAAACTGTTTGTCCTTACAGCTGCGCTTATTGACGTATGTGTTTATGTTACGGGAAGAAACTTGTCTCGCGTTGTCCCCCCCCCCCCTTAGGACAAGTTTTATGATGTAATGAGGGCATCTCTAATAAAAAGAGCGGGAGCACAGGCCAGACTTTAGTGTAGCCTTGGTGTACAGCCTGGCCGCACTCCGCGCGTGATTAATTTGACTTTCTGTCTCACTGGTGTTTCTTGACTCTGTTTGTCTTATCAAAGGTTTTAAGAATGTTTGGAGGAGAAAATACCCAACATTGACTGGGGGCTCAGTCCGGGATCTCAACAATACCGGAGGTGTCCAGCGGAGGTCGTCAAGTCCAGACGTAAATCCTTGGCCAAGGTCCGATCGATTGATCGTGTCTGCAATTGTCGACCACCGTTGGCATCGTCTGGTTGACGAGATTTTCCCGAAGAAGACAGACAGGAAGTCGAGTCAGTGAGTAAAATTTCTTTGTAAACAGTACCGAGTGAGTGGTGATCAGATCACATAAACAGTTAAATTCCTCAAGCGATGATACAGAATCGTCTGTTAATGCAAAGCAGTTAAACTCTGTAAGGAGGGTGCGGACTCCTCTGTTTATATACGCGTACCGGTAGGGGATAAAAGTGATCACATAAAACAGTTAAATGCACAGCTATATGCAAATGTGCGGCTCACACCAAGGGCTCTGACAGTATTTCAAAAGGAAATGATTTTGCTGACAGAGCAGCAAAAGAGGCAGCAGCAGCTTCTTCTATTTTTGTTGTACAGGAAACCACTCCAGATTTGCATTTAGGTCATACACTGCTTGCTGACATGCAACAGCAGGCAACTGAAAGAAAAACAGATGTGGATAAATAAAGGAGCTACGTATGCAAATGATTTGTACGTATGCCCACAAAAGAAACCCATATTGCCAAAAAATATGTTTAAATGGGCAGCTATTATGAGCCATGGCGTGACGCATGTCTCATCAGGGGGTATGATATCGCAATTGCAATCTATTTTTTGTCTTTATGGGTTCGATGCATATGCAAAACAGCATTGTAGAGCATGCATGACATGTGCAAAACACAATTCACAAGGCAATTTGAGACCCCAAAGAGGAAAATTTCCAACACCACAATATCCCTTTCAAGTGATTCACATGGATTATATACAGCTGAGTAAACATGAAGGGAAGGAATTTTGTTTAGTCGTAATTGATGCCTTCTCAAAATGGGTAGAATTGTTCCCTACAAAACATGCAGATGCACTTACAGTGGCTAAGGCATTGTGCAAAGACATCATTCCACGATTTGGAATACCAGAAACAGTTTATTCAGATAATGGAGCGCATTTTGTTAATACAATAGTGCAATACGTAGGAGAAGCGCTACAGGTCAATCTCAAAAATCATTGTGCTTATCAACCACACAGTGCCGGATTAGTGGAAAGGACAAAGGGCACAATAAAAATAAGATTAAGGAAATGTATAGAAGAGACAAAACGAACCTGGATTGAATGTTGGACCTAGTAAAATTGTATATGAGAATAACACCAACACCATCAGGGTTAACACCATTTGAGATACTTTATGGACGACCATATCGTCTACCAATTTTGACATGGATACTAAAACAGCAGATGAGGAACAAACATTAGCAAATTTTATGAAAAAGACATTAACACAGAAAGAGATAACTTAAACACATTTACTGCCGAATAATTTTGATCTTCCACAGGACGGCCTTCCAGTAGTCTAGCCAGGAGACTGGGTGTTCATCAGAGTCCAGTCCTCGTTCGGAAGGTCTATACCAAGTGCTGTTAACAACACCAACTGCAGTAAAGATAGCGGAGAGATCAACGTGGATACATCACTGTAAGATACAGCGTGTGTTGGCGGCCTCCACAGTGTAAGGGGAAGTCTGGCTACAAAGGGAGTCTATTTAATTAGCAATAGATTGTCTCAATGCCAGTGAAGCAGGGAGATCCTTGCACTATTAGGTGAGGTGGTTAACAACACTGTATCCTAGCAATCATGACTGAACTACAGCAGACCCCGGAGCGGCGTGCCCAGCGCCGCCGCTGCCGGACTGTTGGTAGGGCAGCCGGTTGCGTTGTGATCTTAGTGTGTTTCGTGCTCCTCGGATTCCTGGCCTGGTGGTTGACCCAAGAATTGCAGCTCACTGTGGACCGAGCCAGAGAACAACGCAAGCAACGTCAGAAGAGGTTTATTCATAATGTGAACGAGACAGATGGACACCCTCATATATACCATACTAATATGTGGTACAGATATGTTCATTTATTGGCTATGGAATTACGTTACTAATTGTTATGTTTGTTCGCAAATACCTATATCCTCAACACACCCAGCTCTGACGGCTAAACCGTACCCTGCTAGGGTGACAGAATGTCTTATCATACGGATGCATAATCAAACTGTATTTCGGGGGCAGTTCTAACACCACTTGCCTCAGTGCAACCACTTATATGATAGGGATTTCAACAGAGGACGTACAAGCGTGCCCAAGTGCTGCTCCATTGACTAGACTGAAGGGAAACGCAAAAATATCATCACGTTAAATTGTCATCACAACGGCCATTCCCAAATTGCTTTTACGGGACAGGGAATAAAACTGTAGGTAAAATTAAGAAACGTCTGTGTACCCAAACGTATGTTTTATCAAATAATTTAAGCCTAGCCAAAACATAATATGTGGATGGTACTTATCTTCATCACATTGGACGGGGATGTAATTATACAGGCTCCTGTCCATGGGGAACGGATGAATCATGTGCTTATGTTAGTAAGTTTTTGCTACCACCTGTAAATGGTACTCCGGTGTATGATGACATCTATTGGCTTTGTGGTTCCAGACTGTACATGAGTCTCCCACCAAATTGGGGTGGTGTGTGTGCACCTACCCAGGTGACTGACCATACATATGTGGTAGGACCTCCACAGAGAAGAATGGCAGCACCAGACGGAGGAGATTGATATACCCAGATGTGTTACCACATGATCACATGTGGGGCTCGGATGTACTAAAGGACCAAAAAATTGTGGTCTGTAGGAGATAAAATAGCACATTCATTGTTCCCCTGGATAGGAGTGGGAAAAAATTCATTAATGATTGAAACTCTGAATTATCGATTGGGTCTGTTCATGAATGTAACTAAAAAAATAGTAGCAGCTCAAAACACTGAAATAGATGCTTTACGTACCATGGTGATGCAAAATCGCATGGTTTTAAACTTGCTTACTGGTTCACAGGGAGGAATTTGTGTTCTGCTGAACACAACATGCTGTACTTTCATCCCAGACTCCATTCATTCAGTGGATATGCAGGACGCATTGGAAGAGCTGAATAAACTTCGTGATGCAATGCATAAAGACACCCTAGCCGTGAACCGGTGGAATCCCTGGTCCTGGTTGACTTCAGGACCATGTTGGCAGTTACTATTGAAAATGGTGACACCAGTTATTATAGTCCTAATTCTGATTGGACTTTGCATGTGTTGTGTGATATCAAATAGCAGCTGGATTTGAATCTTCCATCTGTTGGTGGTGTTCAATTAATAAAAACATGGACAGAATAAACTAAGTTAATAAACTAACTAACTAAGCTGGGTGATGCCTACTATATGTTTAACAGGCGATAAACAGGTGGGAAATGTTAAGGATTTTATATATATATATATATATGTTATCACTGTTAAACATTTGTACCTTCGTCTTCTTTCTTATGAAAACGGTGTTGTGCTGTTTGCACCTAACCCCGAGAATGTATGTGTTATTCAACCTTGTTTTAGCATGCTGGGGTCAATCTGAACTGGGAATGAAGAACTGGATGTACTTATTATTATTATTATACAACTTGTTTTTGTAGCCGCTAACGACTGGGAGTGAAGCATGACGGGGTCAGTCATGAACTGGGAGTAATAGACCTGAAGGTTGTTTTTGACTGTTGTGACGTGATGCTTAGTGTGAAGACCAGGACACTCCAGGCAGATGCACAACAGCTGATAACTGCAACAGACGAACGAGATGTGCTGACCTCCGACGATAAGAGTAAAAGAAAGAAACTGTTTGTCCTTACAGCTGCGCTTATTGACGTATGTGTTTATGTTACGGGAAGAAACTTGTCTCGCGTTGTCCCCCCCCCCCCCCCCCCCCCTTAGGACAAGTTTTATGATGTAATGAGGGCATCTCTAATAAAAAGAGCGGGAGCACAGGCCAGACTTTAGTGTAGCCTTGGTGTACAGCCTGGCCGCACTCCGCGCGTGATTAATTTGACTTTCTGTCTCACTGGTGTTTCTTGACTCTGTTTGTCTTATCAAAGGTTTTAAGAATGTTTGGAGGAGAAAATACCCAACAGCAGCAAAGCTCCAAATCGTTCCACCGCGCAATGAAAATCCAACGAGGGGGGTGGACCAGTACTCACTCAAAGCCTACTCACAGGCAAATGACGCAACCGACAGGCGTGAAAAAACTCACGCATGCACACGAAAGTTCAAGGTTGGCTCATGCAAGCACACGTGATTCAAATCCATAAGGTTTTTGAAAAAAATAAAAAGGTCTGATACTGTTTGGACAGACCTCGTATACCGTCCATTTCTTGCAGTCAAAATTCAAATATGCCGTGTGTTGCTTGCATTCAAAATTCAAATATGCCATATGTGTTATGTTTCGGACGCGGTCGGAGGACCGACCCAGCGTTTGAAAGGACCCAGCATAAAATAAGCAGAGCACGGTTCAAAGGATAACAGAATTTAATAAACATAACCGTGAGTGACGTGCTAAACAACTAAAAAGTCCACGGTCTGGTGAGGTGGAAACACGGCGCGCTCTCAACAGTGCAAACGGTCCGGAGCCACAGCAATTCGGACCCAGGGACCCCGCCGACACCCCCCAGGTGGCCGCGACAAACCGAGTCTGTGAATAAAGAAAACATGAGGTGAGTCCAACTCCACACAGAGAGACACAACTCAAAGGTGCACGCAATCAGCAAACACTTCCTGGCTTAAATCTATACATCAGCTTCTTACCTTGCAGGCACGGAACAACTCAGTTCAAATCTCCACTGCAGCAGAAGCTGATTAGACAATTAGCATAACGTGACAGCTCACTAACACAAGGTGTGAGGGACACCAAATCCACTGTCATTACTTCACAAAAGTCACCAAAAACCGAATTACCTCAGGAAGTGTGCTGAAGAGCGTGAGACCTCACCCAATCCTCCTTCACAGACTGTGGCGTCAAACCTGGAGCGGTCTCTGCGTCCGTGATGGTGAGATTGTTCTCCTGACGTCGATCTCACACGTCTGCTCACAAGGTCGAGTCTCTGGCAATCACACACTGTGCATTCAAGGTTTAAATGCAGCAATCTCTGATTAAGACAAAATACACCACAGCTGTGAGTCCTGATGACCTGCACGTGATAACAAGCCTCAGGTGTTCAGGGTGAGGTCCTGATGCTTAGCCACCACTCAGTCCGGAATGCATACCACCTGGTGGGAGAAACAGAAAACAAAAACCAAGCCAGCCAAACACCCCAGCCCACAACAATATGTTGCTTGCACTCAAAAACCAAATATGCCGTGTGTTGCTTGCAGTCAAAATTCAAATATGCCATATGTTGCTTGCAGTCAAAATTCAAATATGCCATTCTTTTCTTGCATTCAAAATTCAAATATGCCGTATTTTGCTTGCAGTCAAAATTCAATTATGCCGTATTTTGCTTGCAGTCAAAATTCACATATGCCATCCACTTCTTGCAGTCAAAATTCACATATGCCATCCACTTTTTGCAGTCAATATTCACATATGCCATCCACTTCTTGCAGTCAAAATTCAAATATGTCGTATGTTGCTTGGAGTCAAAAATCAAATATGCCATTCTTTTCTTGCAGTCAAAATTCAAATATGCCGTCCATTTCTTGCAGTCGAAATTCAAATATGCTGTGTGTTGCTTGCAGTCAAAATTAAAATATGCCGTCCTTTTCTTGCATTCAAAATTAAAATATACTGTCCATTTCTTGCAGTAAAAATTCAAAAATGCCGTATGTTGCTTGCAGTAAAAATTCAAATATGCTGGCATTTTCTTGTATTTAATAGTCAAATATGCCGATTTTTTCTTGCAGTCAATATTCAAATATGCCGTCCATGTCTAGCATTCAAAATTCAAATATGCCTTATGTTGCTTGTAGTCAAAATTCAAATATGCCGTATGTTGCTTGCAGTCAAAATTCAAAAATACCGTATATTGCTTGCATTCAAAATTCAAATATGCTGTTCTTTTCTTGATTTCAAAATTCAAATATGGTGACCTTTTCTTGCATTCAAAATTGAAATATGCCATCCATTTCTTGCAGTCAATATTAAAAAATGCCGTATGTTGCTTGCATTAAAATTCAAATATGCTGGCCTTTTCTTGCATTTAAAAGTCAAATATGCCATCCATGTCTAGCATTCAAAATTCAAATATGCCTTATGTTGCTTGTAGTCAAAATTCAAATATGCCGTATGTTGCTTGCAGTCAAAATTCAAAAATACCGTATATTGCTTGCATTCAAAATTCAAATATGCCGTTCTTTTCTTGATTTCAAAATTCAAATATGGCGACCTTTTCTTGCATTCAAAATTTAAATATGCCGTCCAGTTCTTGCAGTCAATATTCAAAAATGCCGTATGTTTCTTGCATTTAAAAGTCAAATATGCCGTCCTTTTCTTGCAGTCAAAATTCAAATATGCCGTCCATTTCTTGCATTCAAAATTCAAATATGCCGTCCATTTCTTGCATTCAAAATTCAAATATTCCATCCATTTCTTGCAGTCAAAATTCAAATATGCTGTGTGTTGCTTGCATTCAAAATTCAAATATGCCGTCCATTTCTTGAAGTCAAAATTCAAATATGCCGGGTGTTGCTTGCATTCAAAATTCAAATATGCCATATGTTGCTTGCAGTCAAAATTCAAATATGTCGTCCATTTTTTGCAGTCAAAATTGAAATATGCCATCCTTTTCTTGCATTCAAAATTCAAATATGCCATCCATTTCTTGCATTTAAAATTCAAATATGCCATCCATTTCTTGCAGTCAAAATTCAAATATGCCGGGTGTTGCTTGCATTCAAAATTCAAATATGCCATATGTTGCTTGCAGTCAAAATTCAAATATGCCGTCCATTTCTTGCAGTCAAAATTCAAATATGCCATTCTTTTCTTGCAGTCAAAATTCAAATATTCCGTCCATTTCTTGCAGTCAAAATGAAAATATGCCATATGTTGCTTGCAGTCAAAATTATACTTGACCATCTACAGCTTCAAAAGAAAATCAAAAATCAACTCAGTTGATTTGCATAAAATTTTGGACTCGCCTTTTGATCCTTGAAAACAAAATTCAAGTTCATCACCTTCTGGATGCAGCAATATGTACATAGATGATTAATTTACAAACATCATAACTGCAGCATTACACTGCAAGAGTTTAAAATTTACAGCTAAATGGACGGCGATATACACACCTGTGATGAGAGCTGAACAAATGTTCACCTTACCTGCATTAATCTCACCTATATTGAAATGCCACACTGATGTACATATGGACAGCAGAACTGAAGAATGAACATGAAAACCCTGATTACAAATTAAAACAGACACTACAAAGAGCAATTAAAGGGTGATTTTAGTTGGCCCCAATCACACCAACTAAAGTGAGGCTCAACCATTGTGCACAGCCCCTCCTGAGACAAAAGACAGTAACAGAGTGTGAATGTGAATGTGCTCATAACTAAGTTATTAATTTACAGGCATCCTATTAGCACTAGGAACATATATACGAGTATTTTGCAGATGATTATTATAATCATCCAAAGATCACTATCAACATATTTTTGCAGATTATTAATATAAAGTCATCCCATTATCATGATTAATTAATATATGCCAGGCTACTATTATGCTAACAACCTATCTAAGGACATGCTATCTGTCTGAATGAACAACATGTCTTATGAAGTGGAAACTGTCCGTCTGTTGCTTGCAGTCAAAATTCAAATATGCCGTATGTTGCTTGCAGTCAAAATTCAAATATGCCGTCCATTTCTTGCAGTCAAAATTCAGATATGCTGTGTGTTGCTTGCAGTCAAAATTCAAATATGCCGCAAGAAGGCTTACTTACTTTATATCATTCTCTGATGGTACCATATATGACATATTGTGTTGAGTCATGGGGAAACACAAATCAAACACCAATCCAATATTCCTTTTGCAAAAACGAGCCATACGAATCATCTGCAATAAACATTATCGTGAACCAACTCATTCTCTATTTGTGTCTTTAAATTTATTAAAATTCATAGATTTGGTCGATTACATTACAATTCAAACTTTGATTCGAGCGAAAAACCAAGCCTTACCGAGACATGTCCAGAGTCTGTTCAGATTGAGGGAATCCAGATATCGTTTAAGAGGTTGTGCAATTTTTATGAAACCACCAGTAAGAACAAATGTAAAGGGTTTTTGTGTGTCTGTGGTTGGGTGAAGAAATGGAATGAATGTTCATCAGAGGTTAGAATGAGTGGTACCTTAGTAAGATTTAAGAAACTACTCAAAAAGAGACTGGCGTGTTGTTTGATCAAAATTTTTTCTAAACCTGTGAGACACATCGAAGTGGACACGGTTCGAAAAATTAAGCTGGTTTTCAGTGAAAATTTTAACGGCTGATGAGAGATTTTGAGGTGATTCTGTCGCTTTAAGGACTTTTCACGGTGCAAGACGTCGCTCAGCGCTCTCAGCCGCCGTCGTCAGCCTGTTCAAGCTGAAAACCTCCACATTTCAGGCTCTATTGATCCAGGACGTCGTGAGAGAACAGAGAAGTTTCAGAAGAAGTTGGTTTCAGCATTTTATCCGGATATTCCACTGTTACAGGAGATTTTTTTTAATGAAAGACGTGCGGACGGGTCCGCGCGTCGGGATGCAGCCGACGCAGTGCGGCGGCACAGGAAAAACACCTCCGTGTTGATAACCATTTGTAAAATCCAGGCGGCTTTTGATGGCTTTCAGTGGAGTGAGTATATGAGAAATTGTTTAACAGGCAGGACATGTTCCAACTTGTCCTTAAGGCTTTCAACAGAGGTGTTTTTCCTGTGGCGGAGCGTCGCGGCGGCTGCGTCCTGACGCGCGGACCCGTCCACACGTCTTTCATTAAAAAAATCTCCTTTAACAGTGGAATATCCGGATAAAATGCTGAAACCGACTTCTTCTGAAACTTCTCTGTTCTCTCACGACGTCCTGGATCAATAGAACCTGAAATGTGGAGGTTTTCAGCTTGAACAGGCTGACGACGGCGGCTGAGAGCGCTGAGCGACGTCTCGCACCGTGGGAAGTCCTTAAAGCGACAGAATCACCTCAAAATCTCTCATCAGCCATTAAAATTTTCACTGAAAACCAGCTTAATTTTTCGAATCGTGTCCACTTCGATGTGTCTCACAGGTTTAGAAAAAATTTTGATCAAACAACGCGCCAGTCTCTCAGCAACTTCTCAGACAGAGGAATTCCGACGAGGGGCTGGACTACTCCTCCCACAAGGAGTGCTCACAGGCGAATGACGTCACCGACAGGCGTGGAAAAACTCACGCATGCGCACGAGGGTTCAAGCATGTCTGACGTAAAAACATATGAATGAAATCCATATAGTTTTTGAAAAAAATAAAAAGGACCGTTACTTTACTGACAGCCCTCGTATATAGGTATATATGGCACGACTGAAGCAGAGGGTCACCCCCAAGAGCCTGGGTCTGCTTGAGGTTTCTTCCTTATAGGGAGTTTTTCCTCACCACAGTTGCCTAGTGCTTGCTCTGGGGGTTGGTAAGGTTAGTCCTTACTTGTGTAAAGTGCCTTGAGTTGACTTTCTTGTGATCTGGTAGTATATAAATATAATTATAAGTGAATAGTATATTGATGTGTATGTCTATGTGCTGACATGTACAACCCCTGGCAAAAATTATGGAATCACCGGCCTCAGAGGATGTTCATTCAGTTGTTTAATTTTGTAGAAACAAAGCAGATCACAGACATGACACAAAACTAAAGTCATTTCAAATGGCAACTTTCTGGCTTTAAGAAACACTATAAGAAATCAAGAAAAAAAGATTGTGGCAGTCAGTAACGGTTACTATTTTAGACCAAGCAGAGGAACAAAATATGGAATCACTCAATTCTGAGGAAAAAATTATGGAATCACCCTGTAAATTTTGATCCCCCAAATTAACACCTGCATCAAATCAGATCTGCTCATTGACATTGACCCTATGTGTCTTTTTGCAAGGAATGTTTTTGAAGTTTTTGCTCTATGGCAAGATGCATTATCATCTTGAAAAATGATTTCATCATCCCCAAACATCCTTTCAATTGTCCAAAATATCAACATAAACTTGTGCATTTATTGATGATGTAATGACAGCCATCTTTACCTTTACCTGACATGCAGCCCCATATCATCAATGACTGTGGAAATTTACATGTTCTCTTCAGGCACTCATCTTTATAAATCTCATTGGAAAGGCACCAAACAAAAGTTCCAGCATCATCACCTTGCCCAATGCAGATTCGAGATTCATCACTGAATATGACTTTCATCCAGTCATCCACAGTCCACAATTGCTTTTCCTTAGCCCATTGTAACCTTGTTTTTTTCTGTTTAGGTGTTAATGATGCCTTTCGTTTAGCTTTTCTGTATGTAAATCCCATTTCCTTTAGGCGGTTTCTTACAGTTCGGTCACAGACGTTGACTCCAGTTTCTTCCCATTCGTTCCTCATTTGTTTTGTTGTACATTTTTCGATTTTTGAGACATATTGCTTTAAGTTTTCTGTCTTGACACTTTGATGTCTTCCTTGGTCTACCAGTATGTTTGCCTTTAACAACCTTCCCATGTTGTTTGTATTTGGTCCAGAGTTTAGACACAGCTGACTGTGAACAACCAACATCTTTTGCAACATTGCGTGATGATTTACTCTCTTTTAAGAGTTTGATAATCCTCTCCTTTGTTTCAATTGACATCTCTCGTGTTGGAGCCATGATTCATGTCAGTCCACTTGGTGCAACAGCTCTCCAAGGTGTGTTCACTCCTTTTTAGATGCAGACTAACGAGCAGATTTGATATGATGCAGGTGTTAGTTTTGGGGATGAAAATTTACAGGGTGATTCCATAATTTTTTCCTCAGAATTGAGTGATTCCATATTTTTTTTCCTCTGCTTGGTCTAAAAAAGTAACCATTACTGACTGCCACAATCTTTTTTTCTTGGTTTCTTATAGTGTTTCTTAAAGCCATCAAAGTTGCCATTTGAAATGACTTTAGTTTTGTGTCATGTCTGTGATCTGCTTTTTTTCTACAAAATTAAACAACTGAATGAACATCCTCCGAGGCCGGTGATTCCATAATTTTTGCCAGGGGTTGTAGTAGTGAATTTGTATTTATGTAAATATGACTGATTAGAATTGATGGACTTGTACTAGCAGGGGTGGGCACTGATAAGCTTTGCTTCAGCCGACACTCTTTCGGACTCACTAGTTTTGTTTATGAGTTTGTGGAATTGTTCATTTTTTCTATTTGAATATTTTGTGAGCCAAATAAAAAAAAGTATGTATGTATGTCATTCAAAATTCAAATATGACGTTATTTTCTTGCTTTCAAAATTCAAACATGCCGTCCATTTCTTGCATTCAAAATTCAAATATGCGATCCATTTCTTGCACTCAAAATTAAAATATGCCGTATGTTGATTGCAGTCAACATTCAAAAATGGCACTCATTTCTTGCTATCAAAATTCAAATATGCTGTCCATTTCGTGCATTCATCCCACTTTGGATGGAGCAGCTCTCATTTCTAGAAATCTGGCCAATTTTCTTAAATCCTCCAAACCGTGACTATCCAGGGTTGGGACCAGGAAGCAGAGTTGTAGTCTTACACACCTCTCTGCAGCTTCTCTGCACCACAGACTAAAACAGTTAAATGTGGTCTATTAAACATTAGGTCTCTCTCTTCTAAGTCCCTGTTGGTAAATGATATAATAATTGATCAACATATTGATTTATTCTGCCTTACAGAAACCTGGTTACAGCAGGATGAATATGTTAGTTTAAATGAGTCAACACCCCCGAGTCACACTAACTGTCAGAATGCTCGTAGCACGGGCCGGGGCGGAGGATTAGCAGCAATCTTCCATTCCAGCTTATTAATTAATCAAAAACCCAGACAGAGCTTTAATTCATTTGAAAGCTTGACTCTTAGTCTTGTCCATCCAAATTGGAAGTCCCAAAAACCAGTTTTATTTGTTATTATCTATCGTCCACCTGGTCGTTACTGTGAGTTTCTCTGTGAATTTTCAGACCTTTTGTCTGACTTAGTGCTTAGCTCAGATAAGATAATTATAGTGGGCGATTTTAACATCCACACAGATGCTGAGAATGACAGCCTCAACACTGCATTTAATCTATTATTAGACTCTATTGGCTTTGCTCAAAAAGTAAATGAGTCCACCCACCACTTTAATCATATCTTAGATCTTGTTCTGACTTATGGTATGGAAATAGAAGACTTAACAGTATTCCCTGAAAACTCCCTTCTGTCTGATCATTTCTTAATAACATTTACATTTACTCTGATGGACTACCCAGCAGTGGGGAATAAGTTTCATTACACTAGAAGTCTTTCAGAAAGCGCTGTAACTAGGTTTAAGGATATGATTCCTTCTTTATGTTCTCTAATGCCATATACCAACACAGTGCAGAGTAGCTACCTAAACTCTGTAAGTGAGATAGAGTATCTCGTCAATAGTTTTACATCCTCATTGAAGACAACTTTGGATGCTGTAGCTCCTCTAAAAAAGAGAGCTTTAAATCAGAAGTGCCTGACTCTGAGCTACAAACTCGTAGCTTAAAGCAGATAACCCGTAAGTTGGAGAGGAAATGGCGTCTCACTAATTTAGAAGATCTTCACTTAGCCTGGAAAAAGAGTCTGTTGCTCTATAAAAAAGCCCTCCGTAAAGCTAGGACATCTTTCTACTCATCACTAATTGAAGAAAATAAGAACAACCCCAGGTTTCTTTTCAGCACTGTAGCCAGGCTGACAAAGAGTCAGAGCTCTATTGAGCTGAGTATTCCATTAACTTTAACTAGTAATGACTTCATGACTTTCTTTGCTAACAAAATTTTAACTATTAGAGAAAAAATTACTCATAACCATCCCAAAGACGTATCGTTATCTTTGGCTGCTTTCAGTGATGCCGGTATTTGGTTAGACTCTTTCTCTCCGATTGTTCTTTCTGAGTTATTTTCATTAGTTACTTCATCCAAACCATCAACATGTTTATTAGACCCCATTCCTACCAGGCTGCTCAAGGAAGCCCTACCATTATTTAATGCTTCGATCTTAAATATGATCAATCTATCTTTGTTAGTTGGCTATGTACCACAGGCTTTTAAGGTGGCAGTAATTAAACCATTACTTAAAAAGCCATCACTTGACCCAGCTATCTTAGCTAATTATAGGCCAATCTCCAACCTCCTTTTCTCTCAAAAATTCTTGAAAGGGTAGTTGTAAAACAGCTAACTGATCATCTGCAGAGGAATGGTCTATTTGAAGAGTTTCAGTCAGGTTTTAGAATTCATCATAGTACAGAAACAGCATTAGTGAAGGTTACAAATGATCTTCTTATGGCCTCGGACAGTGGACTCATCTCTGTGTTTGTTCTGTTAGACCTCAGTGCTGCTTTTGATACAGTTGACCATAAAATTTTATTACAGAGATTAGAGCATGCCATAGGTATTAAAGGCACTGCGCTGCAGTGGTTTGAATCATATTTGTCTAATAGATTACAATTTGTTCATGTAAATGGGGAATCTTCTTCACAGACTAAAGTTAATTATGGAGTTCCACAAGGTTCTGTGCTAGGACCAATTTTATTCACTTTATACATGCTTCCCTTAGGCAGTATTATTAGACGGTATTGCTTAAATTTTCATTGTTACGCAGATGATACCCAGCTTTATCTATCCATGAAGCCAGAGGACACACACCAATTAGCTAAACTGCAGGATTGTCTTACAGACATAAAGACATGGATGACCTCTAATTTCCTGCTTTTAAACTCAGATAAAACTGAAGTTATTGTACTTGGCCCCACAAATCTTAGAAACATGGTGTCTAACCAGATCCTTACTCTGGATGGCATTGCCCTGACCTCTAGTAATACTGTGAGAAATCTTGGAGTCATTTTTGATCAGGATATGTCATTCAAAGCGCATATTAAACAAATATGTAGGACTGCTTTTTTGCATTTACGCAATATCTCTAAAATCAGAAAGGTCTTGTCTCAGAGTGATGCTGAAAAACTAATTCATGCATTTATTTCCTCTAGGCTGGACTATTGTAATTCATTATTATCAGGTTGTCCTAAAAGTTCCCTAAAAAGGAGGTGACCCTGAGCCATCCCTTAGTTATGCTGCTATAGACGTAGACTGCTGGGGGGTTCCCATGATGCACTGTTTCTTTCTCTTTTTGCTCTGTATGCACCACTCTGCATTTAATCATTAGTGATCGATCTCTGCTCCCCTCCACAGCATGTCTTTTTCCTGGTTCTCTCCCTCAGCCCCAACCAGTCCCAGCAGAAGACTGCCCCTCCCTGAGCCTGGTTCTGCTGGAGGTTTCTTCCTGTTAAAAGGGAGTTTTTCCTTCCCACTGTAGCCAAGTGCTTGCTCACAGGGGGTCGTTTTGACCGTTGGGGTTTTACATAATTATTGTATGGCCTTGCCTTACAATATAAAGCGCCTTGGGGCAACTGTTTGTTGTGATTTGGCGCTATATAAAAAAATTGATTGATTGATTGATTGATGTGTTTCTTGCAGTCAAAATTCAAATATGCCATCCATTTCTTGCTGTCAAAATTCAAATATGCTGTGTGTTGCTTGCATTCAAAATTCAAATATGCCGTCCATTTCCTGCAGTCAAAATTCAAATATGCCATGTGTTCTTCTTCTTCTTTTCCTAAGCCTGTATTCCCGCTTTTGCAGGGTCGGCTGCCTTGGTCTTTGTCCTCCAGGTTTTCCTGTCCTGGGCCTCCTCCGGTCTCACTCCGAAGTGGGTCATATCTTCCTTGATGCAGTCCATCCATCTCTTGCGAGGTCGTCCTCGGGGTCTCCTTCCCAGTATGCTTGCTTCCCATACCTTCTAAACTGGGTTCTCGTCTTCCATCCTGGCTACATGGCCATACCACCTTAACTGTATCTCTCTAACTTTCTCATTTATGGTGTTTATTTGTAGCTCTCTTCTGATGTCTTCACTCCTCTCTCGATCGCTCAGTGTCACTCCCTTGATTCTCCTAAGCATTCTCATCTCAGTTGACTCTAGGATTCTCTCTTCCATTTTTTCCCATGGTCCAGACCTCCGCTCCATACAGTAGTACTGGTCTTATGATGGCGTTGTACAGTTTGACCTTCAGTCTTCTTGGCATCCTTTTGTCGTTGATGACTCCGGACAACTCTCTCCACTTGGCCCAAGCTGCTGACACTCTTGCTCTGATTGTACATTCGGTTCCTCCATTCTCTGGTATTGTTACTCCCAGGTACTTAAACTCCCTGACCTGCTTCAGGGTTGTGTTGTTTCTGTCTCTGATGTTCACTTTCACATCTCTCCTGCTGCTTGCCATGACCTCTGTCTTTCCGGTGTTCACCTTCAGGCCCATCCTTTCCATACCGATCTGCCACTTCAACCACCTCCTCTAGAGCTCTACCTCATTTTCAGCAATTACGGCCAGATCGTCAGCAAACAGCAGCTCCCAGGGCAAGCCAGTTTTAAATTCTTCACTTATCACATCCAGTATGATAATAAACAGAAATGGGCTTATTCCCGATCCTTGATGGAGACCCACTCCCATGTTGAACTCCTCAGTACTTACATATTTGGTCCTAACTACTATTCTTGCCCCATGGTAGGCTGTCATCACCATTTGTACCAGTTTCTAAGGGACCTGTCGTTTTCTGAGGCACCAATATACCAGCTCCCTCGGGACCCGGTCATAGGCTTTTTCCAGGTCCACAAAGGTATAGAAGAGCTCTTTGTTCGCTTCTAGATGTTTTTCCTGTAGCTGCTTGATGATAAAAACTGCATCTGTGGTCCCTTTTCCTGGGCTAAAGCCAAATTGCATGTCATCTATGTTTATTAGCATGCGGAGTCTTCTATCTATGATCTTCTCCAGAATCTTCATTACTTGCTCTAGCAGCTTGATGCCTCTGTAGTTTCCACAGTCTAGAGGATCTCCCTTTTTCTTATAGATTGTGACCAATTCACTGAGCTCCCAGTCTGATGGCATTTCTTCTTCAGACGAAACTTTCTGAAGTAATGACGTCACCATTTTCACCCCATCTTCTCCTAGGTGTTTAAGTAGGTCAATGAGTAGTTCCGAGCACCCTGCAGCCTTGCCATTTTTCATCTTCTTTATGGCCTCTCTCCACCTCTCCTTAATTTTCTCCTCGTCTGTTAGTAGCACACCGTCTTTATTCTTGATGCCTGCAACTTCTCCAACGTCTTGTCTGGTTCTAGCCCGTTGTTTTGCCACCTTGTATATCTTCTTCTCTCCCTCCTTTGTTTCCAAGTTGTCATACCAGTCTTTCCACACTTCCTTCTTTGCTTTTGCTACTGCTCTCTTTGCTTCTCTCTTTGCCTCCTTGTATGCATTTCTCCTGTCATCTCCTCCTGATCTCTGCCAGGACTTGTATGCTTCCTTTTTGTTCTTTATTGTTTCCTGTACTTCCTTGCTTCACAACCATGTTTCTCTTCCTTGATGTTTTCCTCCCTTGGTCATTCCACAGACTTCCTCAGCTGCTTCCAGAGCTGCTCTCTTCATTGACTCCCACTTCTCCTGTATGGGTAGTGAGTCTTCCTGGTAGTTCTCTTTGCCATGCCATGTGTTGCTTGCATTCAAAATTCAAATATGCCGTCCATTTCTTTCAGGCAAAATTCAAATATGCCGTGTGTTGCTTGCAGTCAAAATTCAAATATGCCGTATGTTGCTTGCAGTCAAAATTAAAAAATGCCGTTCTTTATTTGCTTTCAAAATTCACAAATGCCGTCCACTTCTTGCAGTCAAAATTCAAATATCAGGGAGACAGACACCCTCTCTACTTTTAAGATTAGGCTTAAAACTTTCCTTTTTGCTAAAGCTTATAGTTAGGGCTGGATCAGGTGACCCTGAACCATCCCTTAGTTATGCTGCTATAGACTTAGACTGCTGGGGGGTTCCCATGATGCACTGAGTGTTTCTTTCTCCTTTTGCTCTGTATGCACCACTCTGCATTTAATCATTAGTGATTGATCGCTGCTCCCCTCCACAGCATGTGTTTTTCCTGGTTCTCTCCCTCAGCCCCAACCAGTCCCAGCAGAAGACTGCCCCTCCCTGAGCCTGGTTCTGCTGGAGGTTTCTTCCTGCTAAAAGGGAGTTTTTCCTTCCCACAGTCGCCAAGTGCTTGCTCGTTTTGACCATTGGGGTTTTTACGTAATTATTGTATGGCCTTGCCTTACAATATAAAGCGCCTTGGGGCAACTGTTTGTTGTGATTTGGCGCTATATAAATAAAATTGATTGATTGAAATATGCCGTTCTTTTCTTGCATTCAAAATTCAAATATTATGTCCATTTCTTGCATTCAAAATTCAAATATGCCGTCCATTTCTTGCAGTCAAAATTGAAACATCCCGTCCTTTTCTTACATTCAATATTCAAATATGCCGTGTGTTGCTTCCAGTAAAAATTCAAATATGCCGTGTGTTGCTTGCAGTCAAAATTCAAATATGCCATATTTTGCTTGCAGTCAGAATTCAAATATGCCATTCTTTTCTTGCATTCAAAAATCAAATATGCCGTCCATTTCTTGCAGTCAAAATTTAAATATGCCGTGTGTTGCTTGCAGACAAAATTCAAATATGCCATATGTTGCTTGCAGTCAAAATTCAAATATGCCGTCCACTTCTTGCAGTCAAAATTCAAATATGCCATCCATTTCTTGCATTCAAAATTCAAATATGCCATCCTTTTCTTGAAGTCAAAATTGAAATATGCCGTCCTTTTCTTGAAGTCAAAATTCAAATATGCCGTCCTTTTCTTGCATTCAAAATTCAAATATGCGGTATGTTGCTTGCAGTCAAAATTCAAATATGCCGTATGTTGCCTGTAGTCAAAATTCAAATATGCCGTTCTTTTCTCGCATTCAAAATTCAAATATGCAGTCCATTTCTTGCAGTTAAAATTCAAATTTGCCGTGTGTTGCTTGCAGTCAAAATTCAAATATGCCGCATGTTGCTTACAGTCAAAATTCAAATATTCCACCTGTTGCTTGCAGTCAAAATTCAAATATGCTGTCCTTTTCTTGCATTCAAAATTCAAATATGCCGTTCTTTTCTTGCATTCAAAATTCAAATATGCCGGCCATTCCTTGCTGTCAAAATTCAAATATGCCATCCTTTTCTTGCATTTAAAATTCAAATATGACGTGTGTTGCTTGGAGTCAAAATTCAAATATGCCGTGTGTTGCTTGCATTCAAAATTTAAATATGATGTGTGTTGCTTGCAATCAAAATTCAAATATGCCATCTGTTGCTTGCAGTCAAAATTCAAATAGTCAAAATTCAAATATGCCGTATGTTGCTTGCATTTAATAGTCAAATATGCCATCCTTTTCTTGAATTTAATACTCAAATATGCCGTCCTTTTTGTTGCGTGGGCCACTGAAGAGGAGTTACTGCTGGCCCACCACCAGAGGGCGCCCTGCCTGAAGTGCAGGCTTCAGGCATGAGAGGGCACCAGAGCAACCGGGAGTGACAGCTGTCACTCATCAACAGCACCAGCTGTCACTCATCATCACCAGCACCATAAAAGCCGGGCAGCAACTCCACCTCGCTGCCGAGATATCATCTACCGCTTAGGTAATATTCTCTGCAATATCTAAACTGTGACTTACGTCTGATCTGTTTGCAGCCGTTGTCCTGTGGTGCACTTTCAGCTGGGTTGGCGGTCAGTGAGAGAAGCGACGTCTTCGCCTCTCACTCCATCCAGATAAGTGGTAACAGGAGCTGCTAGTGTGTTCCTACTTCGGAGGTGGAGGTGCTCCCTCCCGGAGGAACTGTATCAGTGTCTGAGGATTTACTGGGTGTGTATCCACACACCCACCATTAACTGTCTCTGCTTCCTGCCAGCAGTACCAGGTCTGACAGCTGGAGACGGTGGCCACCAGGGGACCCAGGACTTGGCGGCTCCTGTGTTCTTCAGATACGTTGGTGGAGGAAGCCGTGTGGGGACCCGGCTCTTCTCTGGACAGACGTCTTCTATCCTCGAGCCTGCCCACACGTCACTTTTCGTATAATTGACTGTCATTATCAAACTGCATTTGTCTGTATTCCGTTGTGCACAATTCACAACATAAAATTGTTATATTTTGGCTTATCCATTGTCCGTTCATTTACACCCCCTGTTGTGGGTCCGTGTCACTACACTTTCCCAACACTTTTCTTGCATTTAATACTCAAATATGCTGTCCTTTTCTTGCATTTAATACTCAAATATGCCGTCCTTTCTTTTTCTTGCAGTCAAAATTCAAATATGCCATCCTTTTCTTTCATTCAAAATTCAAATATACCGTCCGTTTCTTGCAGTGAAATTCAAATATGCCATCCTTTTCTTTCATTCAAAATTCAAATATACCGTCCAATTCTTGCAGTCAAAATTCAAATATGCCGTGTGTTGCTTGCAGTCAAAATTCAAATATGCCATGTGTTGCTTGCAGTCAAAATTCAAATATGCCATATGTTGCTTGCAGTCAAAATTCAAATATGCCTTCCATTTCTTGCAGTCACAATTCACATAAGCGCTATGCTGCTTGCAGTCAAAATTCAAATAAGCCCGCAGTCTTCTGCAGTCAAAACTGAATAATGCTGTTCTTTTCTTGCATTCAAAATTCAAATATGCCGCATGTTGCTTGTAGTCAAAACTCAAATATGCCGTTCTTTTCTTGCATTCAAAATTCAAATATGCCGTGTGTTGCTTGCAGTCAAAATTCAAATATGCTGTGTGTTGCTTGCAGTCAAAATTCAAATATGCCGTATGTTGCTTGCAGTCAAAATTCAAATATGCCGTTCGTTGCATGTAGTCAAAATTCAAATATGCCGTTCTTTTCTTGTTGTCAGAATTATACTTCACCATCTGCAGCTTCCAAAGAAAATCAAAAATCAACATCTGTTGATTTGCAAAAAACTTTAGACTCGCCTTTTGATCTTTGAAGACAAAATTCAAGTTCATCACCTTCTGGATGGAGCAAAACTGAAATATTCCACCTGTTGCTTGCATTCAAAATTCAAATATGCTGTCTTTATCTTGCATTCAAAATTCAAATATGCCGGCCATTCCTTGCTGTCAAAATTCAAATATACCATCCTTTTCTTGCATTTAATTTTGCCGTCCATTTCTTGCCGTCAAAATTCAAATATGCCGTGTGTTGCTTGGATTCAAAATTCAAATATGCCCTTCTTTTCTTGCAGTCAAAATTCAAATATGCCATGTGTGGCTTGCAATCAAAATTGAAATATGCCGTGTGTGGCTTGCAGTCAAAATTCAAATATGCCATGTGTTGCTTGCAATCAAAATTCAAATGTGCCGTAAGTTGCTTGCAGTCAAAATTCAAAAATGCCGTTGTTTACTTGCTTTCAAAATTCACATATGCCGTCCACTTCTTGCAGTCAAAATTCAAATATGCCATGTGTAGCTTGCAGTCACATTCAAATATGCCGTTCTTTTCTTGCATTCAAAATTCAAATATTACGTCCATTTCTTGCATTCAAAATTCAAATATGCAGTCCATTTCTTGCAGTCAAAATTGAAATATCCTGTCCTTTTCTTACATTCAATATTCAAATATGTCGTGTGTTGCTTGCAGTCAAAATTCAAATATGCCGTATGTTGCTTGCAGTCAAAATTCAAATATGCCGTTCTTTTCTTGCATTCAAAATTCAAATATGCCGTCCATTTCTTGCAGTCAAAATTCAAATGTGCCGTATGTTGCATTGCAGTCAAAATTCAAATATGCCATTCTTTTCTTGCTATCAAAATTCAAATATGCCATCCATTTTTTGCATTCAAAATTCAATTATGACGTCCATCTTTTGCAGTCAAAATTGAAATATGCCGTTCTTTTCTTGCAGTCAAAATTCAAATATGCCGTATGTTGCTTGCTGTGAAAAATTCAAATATGCCGTATGTTGCCTGCAGTCAAAATTCAAATATGCCCTCCATTTCTTTCAGTCAAAATTGAAATATGCTGTGTGTTGCTTGCAATCAAAATTCACATATGCTGTCCACTTTCTTGCAGTCAAAATTCAAATGTGCCGTATGTTGCTTGCAGTCAAAATTCAAATATGCCATTCTTTTCTTGCTATCAAAATTCAAATATGCCATCCATTTTTTGCATTCAAAATTCAATTATGACGTCCATCTTTTGCAGTCAAAATTGAAATATGCCGTTCTTTTCTTGCGTTCAAAATTCAAATATGCCGTCCATTTCTTGCAGTCAAAATTCAAATATGCCGTATGTTGCTTGCTGTGAAAAATTCAAATATGCCGTATGTTGCCTGCAGTCAAAATTCAAATATGCCCTCCATTTCTTTCAGTCAAAATTGAAATATGCTGTGTGTTGCTTGCAATCAAAATTCACATATGCTGTCCACTTCTTGCAGTGAAAAATTCAAATATGCCGTATGTTGCTTGCAGTCAAAATTGAAATATGCTGTGTGTTGCTTGCAATCAAAATTCACATATGCTGTCCACTTCTTGCAGTGAAAAATTCAAATATGCCGTATGTTGATTGCAGTCAAAATTATACTTGACCATCTGCAGCTTCCACAGAAAATCAAAAATCAACATCTGTTGATTTGCATAAAATGTTGGACTCGCCTTTTGATCCTTGAAAACAAAATTCAAGTTCATCACCTTCTGGATGCAGCAATATGTACATAGATGATTAATTTACAAACATCATAACTGCAGCATTACACTGCAAGAGTTTAAAATTTACAGCTAAATGGACAGCGATATACACACCTGTGATGAGAGCTGAACAAATGTTCACCTTACCTGCATTAATCTCACCTGTACTGAAATGCCACACTGATGTACATATGGACAGCAGGACTGAAGAATGAACATGAAAACCCCGTTTACAAATGAAAACAGACACTACAAAGAGTAATTAAAGAGTGATTTTAGTTGGCCCCAACCACGCCAACTAAAGTGAGGCTCAACCATTGCGCACAGCCCCTCCTGAGACAAAAGACAGTAACGGAGTATATGAATGTGCTCATAAGTAAGTTATTAATTTACAGGCATCCTATCAGCACTATGAACATATATATTTTGCAGATGATTATTATAATCATCCAAAGATCACTATCAGTATATTTTTTGCAGATTATTAATATAAAGGCATCCCATTATCACAATTAATTCATATATGCCAGGCTATTATTATGCTAACAACAATTTCTAAGGACATGCTATCTGTCTGAAAGAACAACGTCTTATGAAGTGGAAACTGACTGTCCATCTGTTGCTTGCAGTCAAAATTCAAAAATGCTTTTCTTTACTTGCTTTCAAAATTCAAATATGGCATCCATTTCTTGCATTCAAAATTCAAATATGCCGTCCACTTCTTGCAGTCAAAATTCAAATATGCCATGTGTAGCTTGCAGTCACATTCAAATATGCCGTTCTTTTCTTGCATTCAAAATTCAAATATTACGTCCATTTCTTGCATTCAAAATTCAAATATGCAGTCCATTTCTTGCAGTCAAAATTGAAATATCCTGTCCTTTTCTTACATTCAATATTCAAATATGTCGTGTGTTGCTTGCAGTCAAAATTCAAATATGCCGTATGTTGCTTGCAGTCAAAATTCAAATATGCCGTTTTTTTGTTGCATTCAAAATTCAAATATGCCGTCCATTTCTTGCAGTCAAAATTCAAATGTGCCGTATGTTGCATGCAGTCAAAATTCAAATATGCCATTCTTTTCTTGCTATCAAAATTCAAATATGCCATCCATTTTTTGCATTCAAAATTCAATTATGACGTCCATCTTTTGCAGTCAAAATTGAAATATGCCGTTCTTTTCTTGCAGTCAAAATTCAAATATGCCGTATGTTGCTTGCTGTGAAAAATTCAAATATGCCGTATGTTGCCTGCAGTCAAAATTCAAATATGCCCTCCATTTCTTTCAGTCAAAATTGAAATATGCTGTGTGTTGCTTGCAATCAAAATTCACATATGCTGTCCACTTTCTTGCAGTCAAAATTCAAATGTGCCGTATGTTGCTTGCAGTCAAAATTCAAATATGCCATTCTTTTCTTGCTATCAAAATTCAAATATGCCATCCATTTTTTGCATTCAAAATTCAATTATGACGTCCATCTTTTGCAGTCAAAATTGAAATATGCCGTTCTTTTCTTGCGTTCAAAATTCAAATATGCCGTCCATTTCTTGCAGTCAAAATTCAAATATGCCGTATGTTGCTTGCTGTGAAAAATTCAAATATGCCGTATGTTGCCTGCAGTCAAAATTCAAATATGCCCTCCATTTCTTTCAGTCAAAATTGAAATATGCTGTGTGTTGCTTGCAATCAAAATTCACATATGCTGTCCACTTCTTGCAGTGAAAAATTCAAATATGCCGTATGTTGCTTGCAGTCAAAATTGAAATATGCTGTGTGTTGCTTGCAATCAAAATTCACATATGCTGTCCACTTCTTGCAGTGAAAAATTCAAATATGCCGTATGTTGATTGCAGTCAAAATTATACTTGACCATCTGCAGCTTCCACAGAAAATCAAAAATCAACATCTGTTGATTTGCATAAAATGTTGGACTCGCCTTTTGATCCTTGAAAACAAAATTCAAGTTCATCACCTTCTGGATGCAGCAATATGTACATAGATGATTAATTTACAAACATCATAACTGCAGCATTACACTGCAAGAGTTTAAAATTTACAGCTAAATGGACAGCGATATACACACCTGTGATGAGAGCTGAACAAATGTTCACCTTACCTGCATTAATCTCACCTGTACTGAAATGCCACACTGATGTACATATGGACAGCAGGACTGAAGAATGAACATGAAAACCCCGTTTACAAATGAAAACAGACACTACAAAGAGTAATTAAAGAGTGATTTTAGTTGGCCCCAACCACGCCAACTAAAGTGAGGCTCAACCATTGCGCACAGCCCCTCCTGAGACAAAAGACAGTAACGGAGTATATGAATGTGCTCATAAGTAAGTTATTAATTTACAGGCATCCTATCAGCACTATGAACATATATATTTTGCAGATGATTATTATAATCATCCAAAGATCACTATCAGTATATTTTTTGCAGATTATTAATATAAAGGCATCCCATTATCACAATTAATTCATATATGCCAGGCTATTATTATGCTAACAACAATTTCTAAGGACATGCTATCTGTCTGAAAGAACAACGTCTTATGAAGTGGAAACTGACTGTCCATCTGTTGCTTGCAGTCAAAATTCAAAAATGCTTTTCTTTACTTGCTTTCAAAATTCAAATATGGCATCCATTTCTTGCATTCAAAATTCAAATATGTCGTCCATTTCTTGCAGTCAAAATTGAAATATGCCGTCCTTTTCTTGCATTCAATATTCAAATATGCCGTCCATTTCTTGCAGTCAGAATTGAAATATGCTGTATGTTGCTTGCAGTCAAAATTCAAATATGCCATATGTTGCTTGCATTCAAAATTCAAATATGCGATCCATTTCTTGCAGTCAAACTTCAAATATGCCGTATGTTGCTTGCAGTGAAAAATTCAAATATGCCGTATGTTGATTCCAGTCAAAATTCAAATATGCCGTCCATTTCTTGCAGTCAAAATTCAAATATGCTGTGTGTTGCTTGCAGTCAAAATTCACATATGCCATGCACTTTTTGCAGTCAAAATTCACATATGCTGTCCACTTCTTGCAGTGAAAAATTCAAATATGCCGTATGTTGCTTGCAGTCAAAATTCAAATATGCCGTCCATTTCTTGCAGTCAAAATTCAAATATGCCGTCCATTTCTTGCAGTCAAAATTGAAATATGCGGTATGTTGCTTGCAGTTAAAATTCAAATATGCCATCCATTTCTTCAAGTCAAAATTGAAATATGCTGTGTGTTGCTTGCAGTCAAAATTCAAAAATGCTTTTCTTTACTTGTTTTCAAAATTCAAATATGACATCCATTTCTTGCATTCAAAATTCAAACATGTCGTCCATTTCTTGCAGTCAAAATTGAAATATGCCGTCCTTTTCTTGCATTCAATATTCAAATATGCCGTCCATTTCTTGCAGTCAGAACTGAAATATGCCGTATGTTGCTTGCAGTCAAAATTCAAATATGCCATATGTTGCTTGCATTCAAAATTCAAATATGCCGTATGTTGCTTGCAGTGAAAAATTCAAATATGCCGTATGTTGCTTGCAGTGAAAAATTCAAATATGCCGTATGTTGCTTGCAGTCAAAATTCAAATAATGCCGTCCATTTCTTGTAGTCAAAACTGAAATATGCTGTGTGTTGCTTGCAGTCAAAATTCACATATGCCATGCACTTTTTCCAGTCAAAATTCACATATGCTGTCCACTCCTTGCAATGAAAAATTCAAATATGCCGTATGTTGCTTGCAGTCAAAATTCAAATATGCCGTATGTTGCTTGCAGTCAAAATTCACATATGCTGTCCACTTCTTGCAGTGAAAAACTCAAATATGCCGTATGTTGCTTGCAGTCAAAATTCACATATACTGTCCACTTCTTGCAGTGAAAAATTCAAATATGCCGTATGTTGCTTGCAGTCAAAATTCACATATGCTGTCCACTTCTTGCAGTGAAAAATTCAAATATGCCGTATGTTGCTTGCAGTCAAAATTATACTTGACCATCTGCAGCTTCCAAAGAAAATCAAAAATCAACATTTGTTGATTTGCATAAAATTTTGGACTCGCCTTTTGATCCTTGAAAACAAAATTCAAGTTCTTCACCTTCTGGATGCAGCAATATGTACATAGGTGATTAATTTACAAACATCCTAACTGCAGCGTTACACTGCAAGAGTTTAAAATTTACAGGCTACTATTATGCTAACAACCTATCTAAGGACATGCTATCTGTCTGAATGAAAAACATGTCTTATGAAGTGGAAACTGATTGTCCGTCTGTTGCTTCCAGTCAAAATTCAAATATGCCGTCCATTTCTTGCAGTCAAAATTCATATATGCCATCTATTTCTTGCATTCAAATTTCAAATATGCCATCCATTTCTTGCAGTCAAAATTCAAATATGCCGTGTGTTGCTTGCATTCAAATTTGAATATGCCATATGTTGCTTGCAGTCAAAATTCAAGTATGCCGTCCATTTTTTGCACTAAAAATTGAAATATGCCATCCTTTTCTTGCATTCAAAATTCAAATATGCCATCCATTTCTGGCAGTCAAAATTCAAATATGCCGTGTGTTGCTTGTAGTCAAAATTCACATATGCCATCCACTTTTTGCAGTTAAAATTCACATATGCCATCCACTTTTTGCAGTCAAAATTCACATATGCCATCCATTTCTTGCATTCAAAATTCAAATATGCTGTTCATTTCTTGCAGTCAAAATTCAAATATGCCGTCCATTTCTTTCAGTCAAAATTCAAATATGCCGTGTGTTGCTTGCATTCAAAATTCAAATATGCCGTCCATTTCTTGAAGTCAAAATTCAAATATGCCGTCCATTTTTTGCAGTCAAAATTGAAATATGCCATGCTTTTCTTGCATTCAAAATTCAAATATGCCATCTACTTCTTGCAGTCAAAATTCAAATATGTCCTATGTTGCTTGGAGTCAAAAATCAAATATGCCATTCTTTTCTTGCATTCAAAATTCAAATACGCCGTCCATTTCTTGCAGTCGAAATTCAAATATGCTGTGTGTTGCTTGCAGGCAAAATTCAAATATGCCGTCCATGTCTAGCATTCAAAATTCAAATATGCCTTATGTTGCTTGCAGTCAAAATTCAAAAATACCATATATTGCTTGCATTCAAAATTCAAATATGCCGTTCTTTTCTTGATTTCAAAATTCAAATATGCCGTCCTTTTCTTGCAGTCAAAATTCAAATATGCCGTCCATTTGTCGCAATCAAAATTCAAATATGCCGTCCATTTTTTGCAGTCAAAATTCAAATATGCCGTCCATTTCTTGCAGTCAAAATTCAAATATGCCGGGTGTTGCTTGCATTCAAAATTCAAATATGCCATATGTTGCTTGCAGTCAAAATTCAAATATGCCGTCCATTTTTTGCAGTCAAAATTGAAATATGCCATGCTTTTCTTGCATTTAAAATTCAAATATGCCATTCAGTTCTTGCAGTCAATATTCAAAAATGCCGTATGTTTCTTGCATTTAATAGTCAAATATGCCGTCCTTTTCTTGCAGTAAAAATTCAAATATGCCGTCCATTTCTTGCAGTCAAAATTCAAATATGCCTTCCATTTCTTGCCGTCAAAATTCAAATATGCCGTGTGTTGCTTGCATTCAAAATTCAAATATGCCATATGTTGCTTGCAGTCAAAATTCAAATATGCCGTCCATTTCTTGCAGTCAAAATTGAAATATGCCATCCTTTTCTTGCATTCAAAATTCAAATATGCCATCCATTTCTTGCATTCAAAATTCAAATATGCCATCCATTTCTTGCATTCAAAATTCAAATATGCCATCCATTTCTTGCAGTCAAAATTCAAATATGCCGGGTGTTGCTTGCATTCAAAATTCAAATATGCCATATGTTGCTTGCAGTCAAAATTCAAATATGCCGTCCATTTTTTGCAGTCAAAATTGAAATATGCCATCCTTTTCTTGCAGTCAAAATTCAAATATGCCGTCCATTTCTTGCAGTCAAAATTAAAATATGCCGTATGTTGCTTGCAGTCAAAATTATACTTGACCATCTACAGCTTCCAAAGAAAATCAAAAATCAACTCAGTTGATTTGCATAAAATTTTGGACTTGCCTTTTGATCCTTGAAAACAAAATTCAAGTTCATCACCTTCTGGATGCAGCAATATGTACATAGATGATTAATTTACAAACATCCTAACTGCAGCATTACACTGCAAGAGTTTAAAATTTACAGCTAAACGGACGGCGATATACACACCTGTGATGAGAGCTGAACAAATGTTCACCTTACCTGCATTAATCTCACCTGTATTGAAATGCCACACTGATGTACATATGGACAGCAGGACTGAAGAATGAACATGAAAACCCTGATTACAAATTAAAACAGACACTACAAAGAGCAATTAAAGGGTGATTTTAGTTGGCCCCAACCACGTCAACTAAAGTGAGGCTCAACCATTGTGCACAGCCCCTCCTGAGACAAAAGACAGTAACAGAGTGTGAATGTGAATGTGCTCATAAGTTATTAATTTACAGGCATCCTATTAGCACTATGAACATATATACAAGTATTTTGCAGATGATTATTATAATCATCCAAAGATCACTATCAACATATTTTTGCAGATTATTAATATAAAGTCATCCCATTATCATGATTAATTCATATATGCCAGGCTACTATTATGCTAACAACCTATCTAAGGACATGCTATCTGTCTGACTGAACAACATGTCTTATGAAGTGGAAATTGATTGTCCGTCTGTTGCTTGCAGTCAAAATTCAAATATGACGTATGTTGCTTGCAGTCAAAATTCAAATATGCCGTCCTTTTCTTGCAGTCAAAATTCAAATATGCCGTCCATGTCTAGCATTCAAAATTCAAATATGCCTTATGTTGCTTGCAGTCAAAATTCAAAAATACCGTATATTGCTTGCATTCAAAATTCAAATATTGCATTCTTTTCTTGATTTCAAAATTAAAATATGGCGACCTTTTCTTGCATTCAAAATTTAAATATCCCGTCCAGTTCTTGCAGTCAATATTCAAAAATGCTGTATGTTTCTTGCATTTAATAGTCAAATATGCCGTCCTTTTCTTGCAGTCAAAATTCAAATATGCCATCCATTTCTTGCATTCAAAATTTAAATATGCCGTCCATTTCTTGCAGTCAAAATTCAAATATGCCGTCCATTTCTTGCAGTCAAAATTCAAATATGCCGTGTGTTGCTTGCATTCAAAATTCAAATATGCCGTCCATTTCTTCAAGTCAAAATTCAAATATGCCGGGTGTTCCTTGCATTCAAAATTCAAATATGCCATATGTTGCTTGCAGTCAAAATTCAAATATGCCATATGTTGCTTGCATTCAAAATTCAAATATGCCATATGTTGCTTGCAGTCAAAATTCAAATATGCCGTCCATTTTTTGCAGTCAAAATTTAAATATGCCATCCTTTTCTTGCATTCAAAATTCAAATATGCCATCCATTTCCTGCAGTCAAAATTCAAATATGACATCCATTTCTTGCAGTCAAAATTCAAATATGCCGTCCATTTCTTGCAGTCAAAATTAAAATATGCCATATGTTGCTTGCAGTCAAAATTATACTTGACCATCTGCAGCTTCCAAAGAAAATCAAAAATCAACATCTGTTGATTTGCATAAAATTTTGGACTCGCCTTTTGATCCTTGAAAACAAAATTCAAGTTCTTCACCTTCTGGATGCAGCAATATGTACATAGATGATTAATTTACAAACATCCTAACTGCAGCGTTACACTGCAAGAGTTTAAAATTTACAGCTAATCGGACGGTGATATACACACCTGTGATGAGAACTGAACAAATGTTCACCTTACCTGCAGTAATCTCACCTGTATTGAAATGCCACACTGATGTACATATGGACAGCAGGACTGAAGAATGAACATGAAAACCCTGATTACAAATGAAAACAGACACTACAAAGAGTGATTAAAGGGTGATTTTAGTTGGCCCCATCCACGGCAACTAAAGTGAGGATCAACCATTGCGCACAGCCCCTCCTGAGACAAAAGACAGTAACAGAGTATATGAATGTGCTCATAAGTTATTAATTTACAGGCATCCTATCAGCACTATGAACATATATACGAGTATTTTGAGATGATTATT
Source organism: Thalassophryne amazonica (assembly GCF_902500255.1). NCBI lineage: Eukaryota > Metazoa > Chordata > Actinopteri > Batrachoidiformes > Batrachoididae > Thalassophryne > Thalassophryne amazonica. The sequence goes on from NC_047115.1 coordinate 92,542,374, forward strand.
ATAATTATCCAAAGATCACTATCAACATATTTTTGCAGATTATTAATATAAAGGCATCCCATTATCATGATTAATTCATATATGCCAGGCTACTATTATGCTAACAACCTATCTAAGGACATGCTATCTGTCTGAATGAAAAACATGTCTTATGAAGTGGAAACTGATTGTCCGTCTGTTGCTTCCAGTCAAAATTCAAATATGCCGTCCATTTCTTGCAGTCAAAATTCATATATGCCATCTATTTCTTGCAGTAAAAATTCAAATATGCCGTGTGTTGCTTGCATTCAAATTTGAATATGCCATATGTTGCTTGCAGTCAAAATTCAAGTATGCCGTCCATTTTTTGCAGTAAAAATTGAAATATGCCATCCTTTTCTTGCATTCAGAATTCAAATATGCCATCCATTTTTGGCAGTCAAAATTCAAATATGCCGTGTGTTGCTTGCAGTCAAAATTCACATATGCCATCCACTTTTTGCAGTTAAAATTCACATATGCCATCCACTTTTTGCAGTTAAAATTCACATATGCCATCCACTTTTTGCAGTCAAAATTCACATATGCCGTCCATTTCTTGCATTCAAAATTCAAATATGCCGTTCATTTCTTGCAGTCAAAATTCAAATATGCCGTCCATTTCTTTCAGTCAAAATTCAAATATGCTGTGTGTTGCTTGCATTCAAAATTCAAATATGCCGTCCATTTCTTGAAGTCAAAATTCAAATATGCCGTCCATTTTTTGCAGTCAAAATTGAAATATGCCATGCTTTTCTTGCATTCAAAATTCAAATATGCCATCTACTTCTTGCAGTCAAAATTCAAATATGTCGTATGTTGCTTGGAGTCAAAAATCAAATATGCCATTCTTTTCTTGCATTCAAAATTCAAATACGGCGTCCATTTCTTGCAGTCGAAATTCAAATATGCTGGGTGTTGCTTGCAGGCAAAATTCAAGTATGCCGTCCATTTCTTGCAGTCAAAATTCAAATATGCCGTGTGTTGCTTGCATTCAAAATTCAAATATGCCGTCCATTTCTTGCAGTTAAAATTCAAATATGCCGTGTGTTGCTTGCATTCAAAATTCAAATATGCCGTCCATTTCTTGAAGTCAAAGTTCAAATATGCCGGGTGTTCCTTGCATTCAAAATTCAAATATGCCATATGTTGCTTGCAGTCAAAATTCAAATATGCCGTCCATTTTTTGCAGTCAAAATTTAAATATGCCATCCTTTTCTTGCATTCAAAATTCAAATATGCCATCCATTTCTTGCATTCAAAATTCAAATATGCCATCCATTTCCTGCAGTCAAAATACAAATATGACATCCATTTCTTGCAGTCAAAATTCAAATATGCCGTCCATTTCTTGCAGTCAAAATTTAAATATGCCATCCTTTTCTTGCATTCAAAATTCAAATATGCCATCCATTTCTTGCATTCAAAATTCAAATATGCCATCCATTTCCTGCAGTCAAAATACAAATATGACATCCATTTCTTGCAGTCAAAATTCAAATATGCCGTTCTTTTCTTTCATTCAAAACTCAAATATGCCGTATGTAGCTTGCAGTCAAAATTCAAAAATGCTGTTCTTTACTTGCTTTCAAAATTCAAATATGACGTCCATTTCTTGCATTCAACATTCAAATATGTCGTCCATTTCTTGCAGTATAAATTGAAATATGCCATCCTTTACTTGCATTCAAATATGCCGTCCATTTCTTGCAGTCAAAATTGAAAAATGCCGTGTGTTGCTTGCAGTCAAAATTCAAATATGCCGTTCTTTTCTTTCATTCAAAACTCAAATATGCCGTATGTAGCTTGCAGTCAAAATTCAAAAATGCTGTTCTTTACTTGCTTTCAAAATTCAAATATGTCGTCCATTTCTTGCAGGCAAAATTGAAATATGCCGTCCTTTTCTTGCATTCAATATTCAAATATGCCGTCCATTTCTTGCAGTCAGAATTGAAATATGCCGTATGTTGCTTGCATTCAAAATTCAAATATGCGGTCCATTTCTTGCAGTCAAAATTCAAATATGCCGTATGTTGCTTGCAGTCAAAATTATACTTGACCATCTACAGCTTCCAAAGAAAATCAAAAATCAACTCATTTGATTTGCATAAAATTTTGGACTCGCCTTTTGTTCCTTGAAAACAAAATTCAAGTTCAGCACCTTCTGGATGCAGCAATATGTACATAGATGATTAATTTACAAACATCCTAACTGCAGCATTACACTGCAAGAGTTTAAAATTTACAGCTAAACGGATGGCAATATACACACCTGTGATGAGAGCTGAACAAATGTTCACCTTACCTGCATTAATCTCACCTGTATTGAAATGCCACACTGATGTACATATGGACAGCTGGACTGAAGAATGAACATGAAAACCCTGATTACAAATTAAAACAGACACTACAAAGAGCAATTAAAGGGTGATTTTAGTTGGCCCCAACCACACCAACTAAAGTGAGGCTCAACCATTGTGCACAGCCCCTCCTGAGACAAAAGACAGTAACAGAGTGTGAATGTGTGAATGTGAATGTGCTCATAAGTAAGTTATTAATTTACAGGCATCCTATTAGCACTATGAACATATATACGAGTATTTTGCAGATGATTATTATAATCATCCAAAGATCACTATCAACATATTTTTGCAGAATATTAATATAAAGGCATCCCATTATCATGATTAATTCATATATGCCAGGCTACTATTATGCTAACAACCTATCTAAGGACATGCTATTTGTCTGACTGAACAACATGTCTTATGAAGTGGAAACTGATTGTCCGTCTGTTGCTTGCAGTCAAAATTGCCATGTGTTGCTTGAAGTCAAAATTCAAAAATGCCATATGTTGTTTGCATTCAAAATTCAAAAATGCGGTTCTGTTCTTGCAATCAAAATTCAAATATGCCGTCCATTTCTTGCAATCAAAATTCAAATGTGCCGTGTGTTGCTTGCAGTCAAAATTCAAATATGCCGTATGTTGCTTGCAGTCAAAATTCAAATATGCCATCCATTTCTTGCAGTCAAAATTCAAATATGACGTCCATTTCTTGCATTCAAAATTCAAATATGTCGTCCATTTTTTGCAGTCAAAATTGAAATATGCTGTTCTTTTCTTGCATTCAAGATTTAAATATGCCGTCCATTTTTTGCAGTCAAAATTCAAATATGCGGTATGTTGCTTGCAGTTAAAATTCAAATATGCCGTCCATTTCTTGCAGTCAAAATTACAATATGCTGTTTGTTGCTTGCAGTCAAAATTCACATATGCCATGCAGTTTTTGCAGTCAAAATTGACATATGCTGTCCACTTCTTGCAGTGAAAAATTCAAATATGCCGTATGTTGCTTGCAGTCAAAATTCAAATATGTTGTCCATTTCTTGCAGTCAAAATTGAAATATGCTGTGTGTTGCTTGCATTCAAAATTCACATATGCCATGCACTTTTTCCAGTCAAAATTCACATATGCTGTCCACTCCTTGCAATGAAAAATTCAAATATGCCGTATGTTGCTTGCAGTCAAAATTCAAATATGCCGTATGTTGCTTGCAGTCAAAATTATACTTGACCATCTGCAGCTTCCAAAGAAAATCAAAAATCAACATCTGTTGATTTGCATAAAATTTTGGACTCGCCTTTTGATCCTTGAAAACAAAATTTAAGTTCTTCACCTTCTGGATGCAGCAATATGTACATAGATGATTAATTTACAAACATCCTAACTGCAGCGTTACACTGCAAGAGTTTAAAATTTACAGCTAATCTGATGGCGATATACACACCTGTGATGAGAACTGAACAAATGTTCACCTTACCTGCAGTAATCTCACCTGTATTGAAATGCCACACTGATGTACATATGGACAGCAGGACTGAAGAATGAACATGAAAACCCTGATTACAAATGAAAACAGACACTACAAAGAGTGATTAAAGGGTGATTTTAGTTGGCCCCAACCACACCAACTAAAGTGAGGCTCAACCATTGCGCACAGACCCTCCTGAGACAAAAGACAGTAACAGAGTATATGAATGTGCTCATAAGTAAGTTATTAATTTACAGGCATCCTATCAGCACTATGAACATATATACGAGTATTTTGAGATGATTATTATAATTATCCAAAGATCACTATCAACATATTTTTGCAGATTATTAATATAAAGGCATCCCATTATCATGATTAATTCATATATGCCAGGCTACTATTATGCTAACAACCTATCTAAGGACATGCTATCTGTCTGAATGAACAACATGTCTTATGCAGTGGAAACTGACTGTCCGTCTGTTCCTTGCATTCAAAACTCAAATATGCTGTATGTTGCTTGCAGTCAAAATTCAAAAATGCTTTTCTTTACTTGGTTTCAAAATTCAAATATGTCGTCCATTTCTTGCAGGCAAAATTGAAATATGCCGTCCTTTTCTTGCATTCAATATTCAAATATGCCGTCCATTTCTTGCAGTCAGAATTGAAATATGCCGTATGTTGCTTGCAGTCAAAATTCAAATATGCGGTCCATTTCTTGCAGTCAAAATTCAAATATGCCGTCCATTTCTTGCAGTCAAAATTAAAATATGCCGTATGTTGCTTGCAGTCAAAATTATACTTGACCATCTACAGCTTCCAAAGAAAATCAAAAATCAACTCATTTGATTTGCATAAAATTTTGGACTCGCCTTTTGTTCCTTGAAAACAAAATTCAAGTTCAGCACCTTCTGGATGCAGCAATATGTACATAGATGATTAATTTACAAACATCCTAACTGCAGCATTACACTGCAAGAGTTTAAAATTTACAGCTAAACGGACGGTGATATACACACCTGTGATGAGAGCTGAACAAATGTTCACCTTACCTGCATTAATCTCACCTGTATTGAAATGCCACACTGATGTACATATGGACAGCAGGACTGAAGAATGAACATGAAAACACTGATTACAAATTAAAACAGACACTACAAAGAGCAATTAAAGGGTGATTTTAGTTGGCCCCAACCACACCAACTAAAGTGAGGCTCAACCATTGTGCACAGCCCCTCCTGAGACAAAAGAAAGTAACAGAGTGTGAATGTGTGAATGTGCTCATAAGTAAGTTATTAATTTACAGGCATCCTATTAGCACTATGAACATATATACGAGTATTTTGCAGATGATTATTATAATCATCCAAAGATCACTATCAACATATTTTTGCAGAATATTAATATAAAGGCATCCCATTATCATGATTAATTCATATATGCCAGGCTACTATTATGCTAACAACCTATCTAAGGACATGCTATTTGTCTGACTGAACAACATGTCTTATGAAGTGGAAACTGATTGTCCGTCTGTTGCTTGCAGTCAAAATTCAAATATGCCGTCCTTTTCTTGCAGTCAAAATTCAAATATGCCGTCCATGTCTAGCATTCAAAATTCAAATATGCCTTATGTTGCTTGCAGTCAAAATTCAAAAATACCGTATATTGCTTGCATTCAAAATTCAAATATTGCATTCTTTTCTTGATTTCAAAATTCAAATATGTCGTCCATTTCTTGCAGTCAAAATTCAAATGTGCCGTGTGTTGCTTGCAGTCAAAATTCAAATATGCCGTCCTTTTCTTGCAGTCAAAATTCAAATATGCCGTCCATGTCTAGCATTCAAAATTCAAATATGCCTTATGTTGCTTGCAGTCAAAATTCAAAAATACCGTATATTGCTTGCATTCAAAATTCAAATATTGCATTCTTTTCTTGATTTCAAAATTCAAATATGTCGTCCATTTCTTGCAGTCAAAATTCAAATATGCCGTATGTTGCTTGCAGTCAAAATTCAAATATGACGTCCATTTCTTGCATTCAAAATTCAAATATGACGTCCATTTGTTGCATTCAAAATTCAAATATGACGTCCATTTCTTGCATTCAAAATTCAAATATGTCGTCCATTTTTTGCAGTCAAAATTGAAATATGCCGTTCTTTTCTTGTATTAAAATTCAAATATGCCGTCCATTTTTTGCAGTCAAAATTCAAATATGCGGTATGTTGCTTGCAGTCAAAATTAAAATATGCCATATGTTGCTTGCAGTTAAAATTCAAATATGCCGTCCAGTTCTTGCAGTGAAAAATTCAAATATGCCGTATGTTGCTTGCAGTCAAAATTATACTTGACCATCTGCAGCTTCCAAAGAAAATCAAAAATCAACATCTGTTGATTTGCATAAAATGTTGGACTTGCCTTTTGATGCTTGAAAACAAAATTCAAGTTCATCACTTTCTGGATGCAGCAATATGTATATAGATGATTAATTTACAAACATCCAAACTGCAGCATTACACTGCAAGAGTTTAAAATTTACAGCTAAACGGACAGCGATATACATACCTGTGATGAGAGCTGAACAAATGTTCACCTTACCTGCAGTAATCTCACCTGTATTGAAATGCCACACTGATGTACATATGGACAGCAGGACTGAAGAATGAACATGAAAACCCTGTTTACAAATGAAAACAGACATTACAAAGAGTAATTAAAGGGTGATTTTAGTTGGCCCCAACCACGCCAACTAAAGTGAGGCTCAACCATTGTGCACAGTCCCTCCTGAGACAAAAGACAGTAACGGAGTATATGAATGTGCTCATAAGTAAGTTATTAATTTACAGGCATCCTATTAGCACTATAAACATATATATTTTGCAGATGATTATTATAATCATCCAAAGATCACTATCAATATATTTGTTGCAGATTATTCATATAAAGGCATCCCATTATCACAATTAATTCATATATGCCAGGTTATTATTATGCTCACAACCTATCTAAGGACATGCTATCTGTCTGAATAAACAACGTCTTATGAAGTGCAAACTGACTGTCCGTCTGTTGCTTGCATTCAAAACTCAAATATGCTGTATGTTGCTTGCAGTCAAAATTCAAAAATGCTTTTCTTTACTTGCTTTCAAAATTCAAATATGCCGTCGTTTTCTTGCTTTCAATATTCAAATATGCCGTCCATTTCTTGCAGTCATAATTGAAATATGCCGTATGTTGCTTGCAGTCAAAATTCAAATATGCGGTCCATTTCTTGCAGTCAAAATTCAAATATGCCATTCTTTTCTTGCAGTCAAAATTCAAATATGCCGTATGTGTTATATGGCTGGGGGGGCCTGGCTGCCGGTTTGTTTGTCTTTTTGTTTTCCTCCCAGGTGGCGTGCATTTGGGACTGAGTGGCTGTGTTGCTGAGGCTGTCAGGACCTCACCCTGATCACCTGCGACTCGTCAGGACTCACAGCTGAGGTGCATCTGGATGGATTGGAGCATGTTGGCATTTAAGACTGGAGTGCACAGTGTGTATTTGCCAGAGACTCGACCTTGTGACCAGACGGGTGAGATCGTCGTCTCGGGAGCCATCTCATCAGCAGCGGATGCTGAGAAACGTCCAGGTTTGATGCACAGTCTGTGAAAGAGGAGGGGGTGAGGTCTCACGCTCGTCAGCACACTTCCTGAGGTACGTTAGATTTTGTGACTAACAGTTATACAGTCAGTAAATGTGGTGTCCCTCACACCTTATTGTATTGAGCTGTTTGTTAGTCATGTATCAGCTTCCACTGCGGTGGAGTTTTGTGAACTGGATGTTCCATGCCTGCAGGTTGGAAGCTGATCAGCAATCAAGCCAGGAAGTGTTTGCTGTTTGTACACCTTTAAGTGTTCTGTGTGTAGAGTGTGGACTCACATAATGGTTCCTTCTTTCACAGACTCGGTTGTTGCGGCCACCTGGGGGGTGTCGGCGGGGTCCTTGGGTCCGAAACAGCTTCTGGCTCCGGACCGTTAGCGCTGCTGGGAGCGCACCACGCCAGACCGCACCTTTCTGTTATTACATTTTCACTGTTATGTATTAAATTCAGTTAGCCTTTGTACCGTGCTCTGCTTATTTCATACTGGGTCCTTCAAACGCTGGTCGGTTCTCCGAGCTGCGTCCGACACATAACAGTATGTTGCTTGCAGTCAAAATTATACTTGACCATCTACAGCTTCCAAAGAAAATCAAAAATCAACTCATTTGATTTGCATAAAATTTTGGACTCGCCTTTTGTTCCTTGAAAAGAAAAATTTAAGTTCAGCACCTTCTGGATGCAGCAATATGTACATAGATGATTAATTTACAAACATCCTAACTGCAGCATTACACTGCAAGAGTTTAAAATTTACAGCTAAACGGACGGTGATATACACACCTGTGATGAGAGCTGAACAAATGTTCACCTTACCTGCATTAATCTCACCTGTATTGAAATGCCACACTGATGTACATATGGACAGCTGGACTGAAGAATGAACATGAAAACCCTGATTACAAATTAAAACAGACACTACAAAGAGCAATTAAAGGGTGATTTTAGTTGGCCCCAACCACACCAACTAAAGTGAGGCTCAACCATTGTGCACAGCCCCTCCTGAGACAAAAGACAGTAACAGAGTGTGAATGTGTGAATGTGAATGTGCTCATAAGTAAGTTATTAATTTACAGGCATCCTATTAGCACTATGAACATATATACGAGTATTTTGCAGATGATTATTATAATCATCCAAAGATCACTATCAACATATTTTTGCAGAATATTAATATAAAGGCATCCCATTATCATGATTAATTCATATATGCCAGGCTACTATTATGCTAACAACCTATCTAAGGACATGCTATCTGTCTGACTGAACAACATGTCTTATGAAGTGGAAACTGATTGTCCGTCTGTTGCTTGCAGTCAAAATTCAAATATGCTGTATGTTGCTTGCAGTCAAAATTCAAATATGCCGTTCTTTTCTTGCATTCAAAATTCAAATATGCCGTCCATTTCTTGCAGTCAAAATTCAGATATGCCATGTGTTGCTTGCAGTCAAAATTCAAAAATGCCATATGTTGTTTGCATTCAAAATTTAAAAATGCCGTTCTGTTCTTGCAATCAAAATTCAAATATGCCATCCATTTCTTGCAGTCAAAATTCAAATGTGCCGTGTGTTGCTTGCAGTCAAAATTCAAATATGCCATTCTTTTCTTGCTATCAAAATTCAAATATGACGTCCATTTGTTGCATTCAAAATTCAAATATGACGTCCATTTCTTGCATTCAAAATTCAAATATGACGTCCATTTGTTGCATTCAAAATTCAAATATGACGTCCATTTCTTGCATTCAAAATTCAAATATGTCATCCATTTTTTGCAGTCAAAATTGAAATATGCCGTTCTTTTCTTGCATTCAAAATTCAAATATGCCGTCCATTTTTTGCAGTCAAAATTCAAATATGCGGTATGTTGCTTGCAGTCAAAATTAAAATATGCCATATGTTGCTTGCAGTCAAAATTCACATATGCTGTCCACTTCTTGCAGTGAAAAATTCAAATATGCCATATGTTGCTTGCAGTCAAAATTATACTTGACCATCTGCAGCTTCCAAAGAAAATCAAAAATCAACATCTGTTGATTTGCATAAAATGTTGGACTTGCCTTTTGATGCTTGAAAACAAAATTCAAGTTCATCACTTTCTGGATGCAGCAATATGTACATAGATGATTAATTTACAAACATCCAAACTGCAGCATTACACTACAAGAGTTTAAAATTTACAGCTAAACGGACAGCGATATACATACCTGTGATGAGAGCTGAACAAATGTTCACCTTACCTGCAGTAATCTCACCTGTATTGAAATGCCACACTGATGTACATATGGACAGCAGGACTGAAGAATGAACATGAAAACCCTGTTTACAAATGAAAACAGACATTACAAAGAGTAATTAAAGGGTGATTTTAGTTGGCCCCAACCACGCCAACTAAAGTGAGGCTCAACCAATGCGCACAGCCCCTCCTGAGACAAAAGACAGTAACGGAGTATATGAATGTGCTCATAAGTAAGTTATTAATTTACAGGCATCCTATTAGCACTATAAACATATATATTTTGCAGATGATTATTATAATCATCCAAAGATCACTATCAATATATTTGTTGCAGATTATTCATATAAAGGCATCCCATTATCACAATTAATTCATATATGCCAGGCTATTATTATGCTAACAACCTATCTAAGGACATGCTATCTGTCTGAATAAACAACGTCTTATGAAGTGCAAACTGACTGTCCGTCTGTTGCTTGCATTCAAAACTCAAATATGCTGTATGTTGCATGCAGTCAAAATTCAAAAATGCTTTTCTTTACTTGCTTTCAAAATTCAAATATGTCGTCCATTTCTTGCAGTCAAAATTGAAATATGCCGTCCTTTTCTTGCATTCAATATTCAAATATGCCGTCCATTTCTTGCAGTCAGAATTGAAATATGCCGTATGTTGCTTGCAGTCAAAATTTAAATATGCCATATGTTGCTTGCATTCAAAATTCAAATATGCGGTCCATTTCTTGCAGTCAAAATTCAAATATGCGGTCCTTTTCTTGCAGTCAAAATTCAAATATGCCATCCATTTCTTGCAGTCAAAATTAAAATATGCCGTATGTTGCTTGCAGTCAAAATTATACTTGACCATCTACAGCTTGCAAAGAAAATCAAAAATCAACTCATTTGATTTGCATAAAATTTTGGACTCGCCTTTTGTTCCTTGAAAACAAAATTCAAGTTCAGCACCTTCTGGATGCAGCAATATGTACATAGATGATTAATTTACAAACATCCTAACTGCAGCATTACACTGCAAGAGTTTAAAATTTACAGCTAAACCGATGGCGATATACACACCTGTGATGAGAGCTGAACAAGAGAGCTGACTGTCCGTCTGTTGCTTGCAGTCAAAATTCAAATATGCCGTATGTTACTTGCAGTCAAAATTCAAATATGCCGTCCATTTCTTGCAGTCAAAATTCGAATATGCCGGCCATTTCTTGCAGTCAAAATTCATATATGCCGTCTATTTCTTGCAGTCAAATTTTAAATATGCCATCCATTTCTTGCAGTCAAAATTCAAATATGCCGTGTGTTGCTTGCATTCAAATTTCAAATATGCCATCCATTTCTTGCAGTCAAAATTCAAATATGCCGTGTGTTGCTTGCATTCAAAATTTGAATATGCCATATGTTGCTTGCAGTCAAAATTCAAGTATGCCGTCCATTTTTTGCTGTCAAAATTGAAATATGCCATCCTTTTCTTGCATTCAAAATTCAAATATGCCATCCATTTCTGGCAGTCAAAATTCAAATATGCCGTGTGTTGCTTGCAGTCAAAATTCACATATGCCAGATGTTGCTTGCAGTCAAAATTCAAATATGCCATTCTTTTCTTGCATTCAAAATTCAAATATGCCGTCTATTTCTTGCAGTCAAAATTCAATTATGCCGTATTTTGCTTGCAGTCAAAATTCACATATGCCATCCACTTTTTGCAGTCAAAATTCACATATGCCATCCACTTCTTGCAATCAAATTTCAAATATGTTGTATGTTGCTTGGAGTCAAAAATCAAATATGCCATTCTTTTCTTGCATTCAAAATTCAAATATGCCATCCATTTCTTGCAGTCGAAATTCAAATATCCTGTGTGTTGCTTGCAGTCAAAATTCAAATATGCCGTCCTTTTCTTGCATTCAAAATTAAAATATGCCGTCCATTTCTTGCAGTAAAAATTCAAAAATGCTGTATGTTGCTTGCAGTAAAAATTCAAATATGCTGGCATTTTCTTGCATTTAATAGTCAAATATGCCGATTTTTTCTTGCAGTCAATATTCAAATATGCCGTCCATGTCTAGCATTCAAAATTCAAATATGCCTTATGTTGCTTGTAGTCAAAATTCAAATATGCCGTATATTGCTTGCATTCAAAATTCAAATATGCCGTTCTTTTCTTGATTTCAAACTTCGAATATGGTGACCTTTTCTTGATTTCAAAATTCAAATATGGTGACCTTTTCTTGCATTCAAAATTGAAATATGCCGTCCATTTCGTGCAGTCAAAATTGAAATATGCCATCCTTTTCTGCAATTCAAAATTCTAATATGACATTCATTTCTTGCACTCAAAAATCAAATATGCCGTGTGTTGCTTGCAGTCAAAATTCAAATATGCCATATGTTGCTTGCAGTCAAAACTCAAATATGCCATTCTTTTCTTGCATTCAAAATTCAATTATGCCGTATTTTGCTTGCAGTCAAAATTCACATATGCCATCCACTTCTTGCAGTCAAAATTCACATATGCCATGCACTTTTTGCATTCAAAATTCACATAGGCTGTCCACTTCTTGCAGTGAAAAATTCAAATATGCCGTATGTTGCTTGCAGTCAAAAATCAAATACGCCATTCTTTTCTTGCATTCAAAATTCAAATATGCCGTCCATTTCTTGCAGTCGAAATTCAAATATGCTGTGTGTTGCTTGCAGTCAAAATTCAAATATGCCGTCCATTTCTGGCAGTCAAAATTCAAATATGCCGTGTGTTGCTTGCAGTCAAAATTCAAATATGCTGTGTGTTGCTTGCAGGCAAAATTCAAATATGCCGTCCATGTCTAGCATTCAAAATTCAAATATGCCTTATGTTGCTTACAGTCAAAATTCAAAAATACCGTATATTGCTTGCATTCAAAATTCAAATATGCCATTCTTTTCTTGATTTCAAAATTCAAATATGGCGACCTTTTCTTGCATTCAAAATTTAAATATGCTGTCCAGTTCTTGCAGTCAATATTCAAAAATGCCGTATGTTTCTTGCATTTAAAAGTCAAATATGCCGTCCTTTTCTTGCAGTCAAAATTCAAATATGCCGTCCATTTCTTGCATTCAAAATTCAAATATGCCATCCATTTCTTGCAGTCAAAATTCAAATATGTCGTCCATTTCTTGCAGTCAAAATTCAAATATGCCGTGTGTTGCTTGCATTGAAAATTCAAATATGCCATCCATTTCTTGAAGTCAAAATTAAAATATGCCGGGTGTTTCTTGCATTCAAAATTCAAATATGCCATATTTTGCTTGCAGTCAAAATTGAAATATGCCGTCCATTTTTTCCAGTCAAAATTGAAATATGCCATGCTTTTCTTGCATTCAAAATTAAAATATGCCATCCATTTCTTGCATTCAAAATTCAAATATGCCATCCACTTCTTGCAGTCAAAATTCAAATATGTCGTATGTTGCTTGGAGTCAAAAATCAAATATGCCATTCTTTTCTTGCATTTACAATTCAAATATGCCGTCCATTTCTTGCAGTCGAAATTCAAATATGCTGTGTGTTGCTTGCAGGCAAAATTCAAATATGCCGTCCATGTCTAGAATTCAAAATTCAAATATGCCTTATGTTGCTTGCAGTCAAAATTCAAAAATACCGTATATTGCTTGGAGTCAAAATTCAAATATGCCGTTCTTTTCTTGATTTCAAAATTCAAATATGCCGTCCTTTTCTTGCAGTCAAAATTCAAATATGCCGTCCATTTCTTGCATTCAAAATTCAAATATGCCGTCCATTTCTTGCAGTCAAAATTCAAATATGCCGTCCATTTCTTGCAGTCAAAATTCAAATATGCCGTCCATTTTTTGGAGTCAAAATTGAAATATGCCATGCTTTTCTTGCATTTAAAATTCAAATATGCCATCCATTTCTTGCATTCAAAATTCAAATATGCCATCCACTTCTTGCAGTCAAAATTCAAATATGTCGTATGTTGCTTGGAGTCAAAAATCAAATATGCCATTCTTTTCTTGCATTCAAAATTCAAATACGCCGTCCATTTCTTGCAGTCGAAATTCAAATATGCTGTGTGTTGCTTGCAGGCAAAATTCAAATATGCCGTCCATGTCTAGCATTCAAAATTCAAATATGCCTTATGTTGCTTGCAGTCAAAATTCAAAAATACCGTATATTGCTTGCATTCAAAATTCAAATATGCCGTTCTTTTCTTGATTTCAAAAATCAAATATGGCGACCTTTTCTTGCATTCAAAATTCAAATATGCTGTCCATTTCCTGCAGTCAAAATTCAAATATGCCATGTGTTCTTCTTCTTCTTTTCCTAAGCCTGTATTCCCGCTTTTGCAGGGTCGGCTGCCTTGGTCTTTGTCCTCCAGGTCGGCTGCCTTGGTCTTTGTCCTCCAGGTTTTCCTGTCCTGGGCCTCCTCCGGTCTCACTCCGAAGTGGGTCATATCTTCCTTGATGCAGTCCATCCATCTCTTGCGAGGTCGTCCTCGGGGTCTCCTTCCCGGTATGCTTGCTTCCCATACCTTCTAAACTGGGTTCTCGTCTTCCATCCTGGCTACATGGCCATACCACCTTAACTGTATCTCTCTAACTTTCTCATTTATGGTGTTTATTTGTAGCTCTCTTCTGATGTCTTCACTCCTCTCTCGATCGCTCAATGTCACTCCTTTGATTCTCCTAAGCATTCTCATCTCAGTTGACTCTAGGATTCTCTCTTCCATTTTTTCCCATGGTCCAGACCTCCGCTCCATACAGTAGTACTGGTCTTATGATGGTGTTGTACAGTTTGACCTTCAGTCTTCTTGGCATCCTTTTGTTGTTGATGACTCCGGACAACTCTCTCCACTTGGCCCAAGCTGCTGACACTCTTGCTCTGATTGTACATTCGGTTCCTCCATTCTCTGGTATTGTTACTCCCAGGTACTTAAACTCCCTGACCTGCTTCAGGGTTGTGTTGTTTCTGTCTCTGATGTTCACTTTCACATCTCTCCTGCTGCTTGCCATGACCTCTGTCTTTCCGGTGTTCACCTTCAGGCCCATCCTTTCCATACCGATCTGCCACTTCAACCACCTCCTCTGGAGCTCTACCTCATTTTCGGCAATTACGGCCAGATCGTCAGCAAACAGCAGCTCCCAGGGCAAGCCAGTTTTAAATTCTTCACTTATCACATCCAGTATGATAATAAACAGAAATGGGCTTAGTCCCGATCCTTGATGGAGACCCACTCCCATGTTGAACTCCTCAGTACTTACATATATACTTACATAACGAGGTTAGCAACGGGGAGGGTTGGTGTGCGGTGACCGGACCTGTGGTGGTGGAGGTTACGGGTGAAAATTGTTTTTTGCAATTAACAGTGGCCATACTAAGCCACGATAGTTAACATGGCACCACCCAAGAAAACGGAGAAACTTGAGGAAAATATAGAGGAGATAATGACCTCAATAAACCAGATATTAAAAGACATGTCTAATTTAGACAAGCTGACGGTGATTAAAGAACTCCAAAAACTGGTTAAAGAGAAGGACAAGATCATTAAGAAACTTGAACAACGTGTAGATGAACTTGAACAATTCACTAGAAAAGATGATGTTATAATATCTGGACTAGAAACAAGGCATCGGACATATGCAAGGGTGGTGGATTCTGGTGGAACCAGTGGGGAGAATGCACCACCTGAAGAACAACAATCATTGGAACAGCAAGTTACAAACTTTTTATATCAAAATGGTGTTGACATCCATCATGACACAATATCAGACTGCTATACTGTTCCAACTAAAGATAGAAAAAATAAACTGTCTAACATTGTTATACAATTTACAAGCAGAAAATATAAAAATGAAGTATTAAGACAGGCAAAGAATTTGAAAGGAACAAGTGTCTATATAAATGAGCATTTAACAAAAAAAAAATGCAGATATTGCTAGGGAAGCAAGACTATTAAAAAAACAGAAGCACATTGTTGCTACATGGGTCTGGAATTGTAGGGTGTGGATTAGAGTAAAAGAAGGAACAAACGGTATACAAATCAAAAACATGGAGGACCTTACAAAGTACAGACCTGAATAGACAATCAAATATGACGTCTGTTGGTAATTGGACCAACAAAAAAAAAAAATCTGATCAAACATGGAAACAGATGATAAAATATATGACATAGACACTAATATTGATGAAAGTATATTTGACTTAAAAACGATTGGTTGCGAGTATTATACGGTAGAACAGCTAAATAGTGAAAAAATTGCAGAAGATACCCTGTCACTCTTACATATAAACAGTCGAAGCTTGTATTGTAAAATGTCGCAAATAAAATATTATTTAAATCAGTTTAAAAATATATTTAGTATTGTTGCAATCACTGAATCTTGGCTTAATGATGATCTCATGACTGATGTTCAAATACAGGGATATGAGCTGTATTTTGTGAACAGAAGAGATAAAAGGGGTGGTGGTGTTGCTCTGTACATAAAGGCAGATCTGATATGTACAATTGTAGAAGAAATGACAACTGTGGATGACATCATAGAAATTGTAACAGTGGAACTTGTACATGAAACATCTAAAAATATTTTAATCAGTTGTGTATACAGAGCACCAGACACTTGTGTTGTGAAATTTACAGATAGAATAATAGAGCTATTCCATCAAATTAAAAACAAAACGCTTTTTATATGTGGAGACTTTAACATTAACATAGAGAGCTCCAGTTGCCAAAGAATAAGTGATTTTGTGAATTCAATGTATAGTTTGGGGTTATTCCACTTGATAACAAAACCAACCAGAATCACATCGCAAAGTGCAACGGTAATCGACAATATATTTACAAATAGAACAGATGAAATTATCAGGAATGGGATCTTGATGACAGATGTTAGTGATCATTTACCAGTCTTTTCAATATTTAAATATAAAAATAGGTACAAGAAAAAAACTGTTATAAACTTTAAAAGAGACAAGTCAGTAAAAGCCTTAGAGGCATTAAAATATGATCTTAAAAATCAAAATTGGGAAGAAGTTTATGTCAGTGATGTTAATGTAGCATATAACTCATTTATGAAAATATTGATGAAATCATATAATAAAAACTGTAAATTAATAGAAATTAGTAAGAAAAGAGTAAATAAACCATGGCTGACAAAGGGAATAAAAAATGCTTGTGCAAAGAAAAAATATTTATACAGGTGCTTTTTAAAAATGCAAACAAAGGAAACAGAACACAGATACAAAAAATATAAAAATAAACTATTGACAATAATTAGGAAACAAAAAAAAGATTATTATAGTGAACAATTAAATAAGGATAAAGATAATATGAGGGCAACATGGGGAATTATAAAAAGTGTGATTGAAAGTGATGGAGCAAAAGCAACTTTTCCAAATTACTTTGTCAAAGAAAATAAAGAGATATATGACATAAAAGAAGTGGCAAATGGGTTTAATGATTATTTTTCAAATGTAGGATCAAGTCTGGTGAGAAATAAACCAGTAGTAGAAGATACATTACATACACTTGTAAATACGGTCAATAGTATTTTCCTGGACAATGTGGAAAAAGATGAAATAAGAAATATTGTAAAAAACTGTGTAAGCAAAAGATCAACTGACCATGAAGATTTAGACATGATGACTGTAAAAAGTATAATAGAAACTGTTATTGAACCATTTACTTATATTTGCAATCTGTCTCTGTCAACAGGGATTTTTCCAGATGAAATGAAAATTGCCAAGGTAGTCCCATTATATAAAAATGGAGACAAACATAAATTCTCTAATTACAGGCCAGTATCATTGCTTCCACAGTTTTCTAAAATTATGGAAAAAGTTTTTGTGACAAGGTTGGATAAATTCACTGAGAAACATCATATTTTAAATAATGCTCAGTATGGATTCAGAACAAAACATTCGACAGCTATGGCAATTATGGAATTAATAGAGAAAATATCAACAACAATAGAAAATAAGGATTATTTTGTAAGTATTTTTATTGACTTGAAAAAAGCTTTTGATGTTATTGACCACTCAAGATTGCTTCACAAGTTACAACAATATGGAATAAGAGGTATTGCACATCAGTGGGTAAAAAGCTACTTGGAGAACAGAAAACAGTTTGTTCAGATAAATAATATCAAATCAGAATTGTGTAATATTGCTTATGGAATACCACAAGGATCAGTACTTGGACCCAAACTGTTTATTTTGTATATCAATGATTTTGTGAATGTATCTAATGTGCTTGGTAGCATTTTATTTGCTGATGATACAACGCTGTTTTACTCTGGATCAGATATACAGGAAGTAGCACAAGTGATAAAAACAGAATTGGAAAAGGTTAAGCATTGGTTTGATATAAACAGACTGTCACTAAATATTAATAAGACAAATTTCATATTGTTTAATGACAGAGCAAAAAAAAAAAATAACGTGTCATTACAAATAGATGGAATGGATATACAAAGGGTAAAAGAAATGAAATTTTTAGGAGTCATAATTGATGAAGATCTTACATGGAAGTCACACATAAATTACATAAAAGGAAAAATAGCGAAAGCCATTGCTGTTTTGCATAAAGTAAAATATTCATTAAATAGTTATGGTTTATTAACATTGTACAATTCATTGATTTTCCCATATTTAACTTATTGTGTAGAAATCTGGGGATCAACATATACAACTTATATACAACCTTTGTTTATTCTGCAGAAAAGGGCTTTAAGGGTGATTAGCAACAGTGGTTTTAGAGATCCATCTAATCCATTGTTCATTAAGTACAGGGTACTTAAATTTTGTGATTTGGTTGATTTGAAAATATTATAAACAATGTACCAAGCAAATAAAAATACTTTACCAACAAACATTCAAAATATGTTTGAGAAAAGAGTAAGTAGTTATAAACTGAAAGGAATAGAAGTCTTTAGAAAACCAAGATACAGAACCAGAGTAAAAGAACGGAGTATTGCAGTAAATGGTGTAAAATTATGGAACAATCTCAACAAAGAAATTAAAGAATTAAGGTCGCTTAAATTATTTAAAAAACGTATTAAACTAGATGTATTAAGTAAGTATGAAACTATAAAATAAGTTAGTGGGCTGTAAGGAAGTTAAAAAAAAATGTAATTTGTTAATAATGTATAAAATGTTTTAAGTTTAAAAATGTAACCTGTCAGAGATGTAATCTATTTAATAATGGTCATAATTATGAAATAAGTCAGTGGTATGTGACAAGTTAAAGAAATACAATCTGTTAAATAATGTTGAAAAATGACGCTGGATATTGAAAGATTGTATTGTAAAAAGGGGCAGAAAATATAAGACTTGTTCTTCTCTCTGCTCCTTTTCATTCTGGTAATGGAGATGCTTTATTTCTGCTTTTCTGTTTTGTTTTGTTTTTTTTTTTCTTTTAAATAAATGAATGAAAATAAAATATTTGGTCCTAACTACTATTCTTGCCCCATGGTAGGCTGTCATCACCATTTGTACCAGTTTCTCCGGGACCTGTCGTTTTCTGAGGCACCAATATACCAGCTCCCTCGGGACCCGGTCATAGGCTTTTTCCAGGTCCACAAAGGTATAGAAGAGCTCTTTGTTCGCTTCTAGATGTTTTTCCTGTAGCTGCTTGATGATAAAAACTGCATCTGTGGTCCCTTTTCCTGGGCTAAAGCCAAATTGCATGTCATCTATGTTTATTAGCATGCGGAGTCTTCTATCTATGATCTTCTCCAGAATCTTCATTACTTGCTCTAGCAGCTTGTTGCCTCTGTAGTTTCCACAGTCTAGAGTATCTCCCTTTTTCTTATAGATTGTGACCAATTCACTGAGCTCCCAGTCTGATGGCATTTCTTCTTCAGACGAAACTTTCTGAAGTAATGACGTCACCATTTTCACCCCATCTTCTCCTAGGTGTTTAAGTAGGTCAATGGGTAGTTCCGAGCACCCTGCAGCCTTGCCATTTTTCATCTTCTTTATGGCCTCTCTCCACCTCTCCTTAATTTTCTCCTCGTCTGTTAGTAGCACACCGTCTTTATTCTTGATGCCTGCAACTTCTCCAACGTCTTGTCTGGTTCTAGCCCGTTGTTTTGCCACCTTGTATATCTTCTTCTCTCCCTCCTTTGTTTCCAAGTTGTCATACCAGTCTTTCCACACTTCCTTCTTTGCTTTTGCTACTGCTCTCTTTGCTTCTCTCTTTGCCTCCTTGTATGCATTTCTCCTGTCATCTCCTCCTGATCTCTGCCAGGACTTGTATGCTTCCTTTTTGTTCTTTATTGTTTCCTGTACTTCCTTGCTCCACAACCATGTTTCTCTTCCTTGATGTTTTCCTCCCTTGGACATTCCACAGACTTCCTCAGCTGCTTCCAGAGCAGCTCTCTTCATTGACTCCCACTTCTCCTGTATGGGTAGTGAGTCTTCCTGGTAGTTCTCTTTGCCATGCCATGTGTTGCTTGCATTCAAAATTCAAATATGCCGTCCATTTCTTTCAGTCTAAATTCAAATATGCCGTGTGTTGCTTGCAGTCAAAATTCAAATATGCCGTATGTTGCTTGCAGTCAAAATTAAAAAATGCCGTTCTTTATTTGCTTTCAAAATTCACAAATGCCGTCCACTTCTTGCAGTCAAAATTCAAATATCAGGGAGACAGACACCCTCTCTACTTTTAAGATTAGGCTTAAAACTTTACTTTTTGCTAAAGCTTATAGTTAGGGCTGGATCAGGTGACCCTGAACCATCCCTTAGTTATGCTGCTATAGACTTAGACTGCTGAGGGGGTTCCCATGATGCACTGAGTGTTTCTTTCTCCTTTTGCTCTGTATGCACCACTCTGCATTTAATCATTAGTGATTGATCTCTGCTCCCCTCCACAGCATGTCTTTTTCCTGGTTCTCTCCCTCAGCCCCAACCAGTCCCAGCAGAAGACTGCCCCTCCCTGAGCCTGGTTGTGCTGGAGGATTCTTCCTGTTAAAAGGGAGTTTTTCCTTCCCACAGTCGCCAAGTGCTTGCTCGTTATGACCATTGGGGTTTTTATGTAATTATTGTATGGCCTTGCCTTACAATATAAAGCGCCTTGGGGCAACTGTTTGTTGTGATTTGGCGCTATATAAATAAAATTGATTGATTGAAATATGCCGTTCTTTTCTTGCATTGAAAATTCAAATATTATGTCCATTTCTTGCATTCAAAATTCAAATATGCCGTCCTTTTCTTGCAGTCAAAATTGAAATATCCCGTCCTTTTCTTACATTCAATATTCAAATATGCCGTGTGTTGCTTGCAGTCAATATTCAAATATGCCGTGTGTTGCTTGCAGTCAAAATTCAAATATGCCGTGTGTTGCTTGCAGTCAAAATTCAAATATGCCGTCTGTTGCTTGCAGTCAAAATTCAAATATGCCGTCTGTTGCTTGCAGTCAAAATTCAAATATGCCGTCTGTTGCTTGCAGTCAAAATTCCAATATGCCGTATGTTGCCTGTAGTCAAAATTCAAATATGCCGTTATTTTCTTGCAGTCAAAATTCAAATATGCCCTCTGTTGCTTGCAGCCAGAATTCAAATATGCCATCCTTTTCTTCCAGTCAAAATTCAAGTATGCTATCCTTTTCTTGCATTCAAAATTCAAGTATGCTGTCTGTTGATTGCAGTCAAATTTCAAATAAGCCTGCAGTCTTTTGCAGTCAAAACTGAATAATTCCGTTCTTTTCTTGCATTCAAAATTCAAATATGATGCATGTTGCTTGCAGTCAAAATTCAAATATGCCGTTCTTTTCTCGCATTCAAAATTCAAATATGCAGTCCATTTCTTGCAGTTAAAATTCAAATTTGCCGTGTGTTGCTTGCAGTCAAAATTCAAATATGCCGCATGTTGCTTGCAGTCAAAATTCAAATATGCCGCACGTTGCTTGCAGTCAAAATTCAAATATGCCGCACGTTTCTTGCATTCAAAATTCAAATATGCCGTTCTTTTCTTGCATTCAAAATTCAAATATACCGGCCATTCGTTGCATTCAAAATTCAAATATGATGTGTGCTGCTTGCAATCAAAATTCAAATATGCCGTCTGTTGCTTGCAGTCAAAATTCAAATAGTCAAAATTCAAATATGCCATATGTTGCTTGCATTTAATAGTCAAATATGCCATCCTTTTCTTGAATTTAATAGTCAAATATGCCGTCCTTTTTGTTGCGTGGGCCGCTGAAGAGGAGTTACTGCTGGCCCACCACCAGAGGGCACCCTGCCTGAAGTGCGGGCTTCAGGCATGAGAGGGTGCCGGAGCAACCGGGAGTGACAGCTGTCACTCATCAACAGCACCAGCTGTCCCTCATCATCACCAGCACCATAAAAGCCGGGCAGCAACTCCACCTCGCTGCCGAGATATCATCTACCGCTTAGGTAATATTCTCTGCAATATCTAAACTGTGACTTACGTCTGATCTGTTTGCAGCCGTTGTCCTGTGGTGCACTTTCAGCGCCTCTCACTCCACCCAGATAAGTGGTAACAGGAGCTGCTAGTGTGTTCCTACTTCGGAGGTGGAGGTGCTCCCTCCCGGAGGAACTGTTCAGTGTCTGAGGATTTACTGGGTGTGTATCCACACACCCACCATTAACTGTCTCTGCTTCCTGCCAGCAGTACCAGGTCTGACAGCTTGAGACGGTGGCCACCTGGGGACCCAGGACTTGGCGGCTCCTGTGTTCTTCAGATCCGTTGGCGGTGGAAGCCGTGTGGGGACCCGGCTCTTCTCTGGACAGACGTCTTCTATCCTCGAGCCTGCCCACACGTCACTTTTCGTATAATTGACTGTCATTATTAAACTGCATTTGTCTGTATTCCGTTGTGCACAATTCACAACATAAAATTGTTATATTTTGGCTTATCCATTGTCCGTTCATTTACGCCCCCTGTTGTGGGTCCGTGTCACTACACTTTCCCAACACTTTTCTTGCATTTAATACTCAAATATGCCGTCCTTTCTTTTTCTTGCAGTCAAAATTCAAATATGCCATCCTTTTCTTTCATTCAAAATTCAAATATATCGTCCATTTCTTGCAGTCAAAATTCAAATATGCCATCCTTTTCTTTCATTCAAAATTCAAATATACCGTCCAATTCTTGCAGTCAAAATTCAAATATGCCGTGTGTTGCTTGCAGTCAAACTTCAAATATGCCGTGTGTTGCTTGCAGTCAAAATTCAAATATGCTGTGTGTTGCTTGCAGTCAAAATTCAAATATGCCATATGTTGCTTGCAGTCAAAATTCAAATATGCCTTCCATTTCTTGCAGTCACAATTCACATAAGCGCTATGCTGCTTGCAGTCAAAATTCAAATAAGCCCGCAGTCTTCTGCAGTCAAAACTGAATAATGCTGTTCTTTTCTTGCATTCAAAATTCAAATATGCCGCATGTTGCTTGTAGTTAAAACTCAAATATGCCGTTCTTTTCTTGCATTCAAAATTCAAATATGCTGTGTGTTGCTTGCAGTCAAAATTCAAATATGCTGTGTGTTGCTTGCAGTCAAAATTCAAATATGCCATTTGTTGCATGTAGTCAAAATTATACTTCACCATCTGCAGCTTCCAAAGAAAATCAAAAATCAACATCTGTTGAGTTGCATAAAATTTTAGACTCGCCTTTTGATCTTTGAAGACAAAATTCAAGTTCATCACCTTCTGGATGGAGCAAAACCGAAATATTCCACCTGTTGCTTGCATTCAAAATTCAAATATGCTGTCTTTATCTTGCATTGAAAATTCAAATATGCTGTTCTTTTCTTGCATTCAAAATTCAAATATGCCGGCCATTCCTTGCTGTCAAAATTCAAATATACCATCCTTTTCTTGCATTTAATTTTGCCGTCCATTTCTTGCAGTCAAAATTCAAATATGCCGTGTGTTGCTTGGATTCAAAATTCAAATATGCCATTCTTTTCTTGCAGACAAAATTCAAATATACCATGTGTGGCTTGCAATCAAAATTCAAATATGCCGTGTGGCTTGCAGTCAAAATTCAAATATGCCATGTGTTGCTTGCAATCAAAATTCAAATGTGCCGTAAGTTGCTTGCAGTCAAAATTCAAAAATGCCGTTGTTTACTTGCTTTCAAAATTCACATATGCCGTCCACTTCTTGCAGTCAAAATTCAAATATGCCATGTGTAGCTTGCAGTCAAAATTCAAATATGCCGTTCTTTTCTTGCAGTCAAAATTCAAATATGCTGTTCTTTTCTTGCATTCAAAATTCAAATATTACGTCCATTTCTTGCATTCAAAATTCAAATATTACGTCCTTTTCTTACATTCAATATTCAAATATGCCGTGTGTTGCTTGCAGTCAAAATTCAAATATGCCATGTGTAGCTTGCAGTCAAAATTCAAATATGCCGTTCTTTTCTTGCAGTCAAAATTCAAATATGCTGTTCTTTTCTTGCATTCAAAATTCAAATATTACGTCCATTTCTTGCATTCAAAATTCAAATATTACGTCCTTTTCATACATTCAATATTCAAATATGCCGTGTGTTGCTTGCAGTCAAAATTGAAATATGCTGTGTGTTGCTTGCAGTCAAAATTCAAATATGCCGATATTGCTTGCAGTAAAAATTCAAATATGCCGTCCTTTTCTTGCTGTCCAAATTCAAATATGCCGTATGTTGCCTGCAGTCAAAATTCAAATATGCCGGCTATTTCTTGCAGTCAAAATTTAAATATGCCATCTGTTGCTTGCAGTCAACATTCAAATATGCAGCCCTTTTCTTGCATTCAAAATTCAAATATGCCATCCTTTTCTTGCATTCTTAATTCACATATGCCGTCTGTTGATTGCAGTCAAATTTCAAATAAGCCCGCAGTCTTTTGCAGTCAAAGCTGAATAATTCCGTTCTTTTCTTGCATTCAAAATTCAAATATGCAGTCCAATTCTTGCAGTCAAAATTCAAATATGACGTATGTTGCTTGCAGTCAAAATTCAAATATTCCAAAATTCAAATATGCCGTACTTTTTTGCAGTCAAAATTCAAATATGCCGTTCTTTTCTTGCATTCAAAATTCAAATATGCCGTGTGTTGCTTGCAGTCAAAATTTAAATATAACATATGTTGCTTGCAGTCAAAATTCAAATATGCCATTCTTTTCTTGCATTAAAAAATCAAATATGCCGTCCATTTCTTGCAGTCAAAATTTAAATATGCTGTGTGTTGCTTGCAGTCAAAATTCAAATATGCCGATATTGCTTACAGTAAAAATGCAAATATGCCCTCGATTTCTTGCAGTCAAAATTCAAATATGCCGTCCTTTTCTTGCAGTCAAAATTCAAATAAGCCCTCTGTTGCTTGCAGTCAAAATTGAAATATGCCGTCTGTTGCTTGCAGTCAAAAATCAAATAAGCCGTCCTTTTCTTGCAGCCAAAATTCAAATAAGCCGCCTGTTGCTTGCAGTCAAAATTCAAATATGCCGTCTGTTGCTTGCAGTCAAAATTCAAATATGCTGTGTGTTGCTTGCAGTCAAAATTCAAATATGCCGTTTGTTGCATGTAGTCAAAATTATACTTCACCATCTGCAGCTTCCAAAGAAAATCAAAATCAAATATGCCGTATGTTGCCTGCAGTCAAAATTCAAATATGCCGGCTATTTCTTGCAGTCAAAATTGAAATATGCCATCTGTTGCTTGCAGTCAACATTCAAATATGCAACCCTTTTCTTGCATTCAAAATTCAAATATGCCATCCTTTTCTTGCATTCAAAATTCACATATGCCGTCTGTTGATTGCAGTCAAATTTCAAATAAGCCCGCAGTCTTTTGCAGTCAAAGCTGAATAATTCCATTCTTTTCTTGCATTCAAAATTCAAATATGCAGTCCAATTCTTGCAGTCAAAATTCAAATATGCCGTATGTTGCTTGCAGTCAAAATTCAAATATTCCACCTGTTGCTTGCAGTAAAAATTCAAATATGCTGTACTTTTTTGCAGTCAAAATTCAAATATGCTGTACTTTTTTGCATTCAAAATTCAAATATGCCGTTCTTTTCTTGCATTCAAAATTGAAATATGCTGTGTGTTGCTTGCAGTCAAAATTCAAATATGCCGATATTGCTTGCAGTAAAAATTCAAATATGCCGTCCTTTTCTTGCTGTCCAAATTCAAATATGCCGTATGTTGCCTGCAGTCAAAATTCAAATATGCCGGCTATTTCTTGCAGTCAAAATTGAAATATGCCATCTGTTGCTTGCAGTCAACATTCAAATATGCAGCCCTTTTCTTGCATTCAAAATTCAAATATGCCATCCTTTTCTTGCATTCTTAATTCACATATGCCGTCTGTTGATTGCAGTCAAATTTCAAATAAGCCCGCAGTCTTTTGCAGTCAAAGCTGAATAATTCCGTTCTTTTCTTGCATTCAAAATTCAAATATGCAGTCCAATTCTTGCAGTCAAAATTCAAATATGACGTATGTTGCTTGCAGTCAAAATTCAAATATTCCAAAATTCAAATATGCCGTACTTTTTTGCAGTCAAAATTCAAATATGCCGTTCTTTTCTTGCATTCAAAATTCAAATATGCCGTGTGTTGCTTGCAGTCAAAATTTAAATATAACATATGTTGCTTGCAGTCAAAATTCAAATATGCCATTCTTTTCTTGCATTAAAAAATCAAATATGCCGTCCATTTCTTGCAGTCAAAATTTAAATATGCTGTGTGTTGCTTGCAGTCAAAATTCAAATATGCCGATATTGCTTACAGTAAAAATGCAAATATGCCGTCCTTTTCTTGCAGTCAAAATTCAAATAAGCCGCCTGTTGCTTGCAGTGAAAATTCAAATAAGCCGTCTGTTGCTTGCAGTCAAAATTCAAATATGCTGTGTGTTGCTTGCAGTCAAAATTCAAATATGCCGTTTGTTGCATGTAGTCAAAATTATACTTCACCATCTGCAGCTTCCAAAGAAAATCAAAATCAAATATGCCGTATGTTGCCTGCAGTCAAAATTCAAATATGCCGGCTATTTCTTGCAGTCAAAATTGAAATATGCCATCTGTTGCTTGCAGTCAACATTCAAATATGCAACCCTTTTCTTGCATTCAAAATTCAAATATGCCATCCTTTTCTTGCATTCAAAATTCACATATGCCGTCTGTTGATTGCAGTCAAATTTCAAATAAGCCCGCAGTCTTTTGCAGTCAAAGCTGAATAATTCCATTCTTTTCTTGCATTCAAAATTCAAATATGCAGTCCAATTCTTGCAGTCAAAATTCAAATATGCCGTATGTTGCTTGCAGTCAAAATTCAAATATTCCACCTGTTGCTTGCAGTAAAAATTCAAATATGCTGTACTTTTTTGCAGTCAAAATTCAAATATGCTGTACTTTTTTGCATTCAAAATTCAAATATGCCGTTCTTTTCTTGCATTCAAAATTGAAATATGCTGTGTGTTGCTTGCAGTCAAAATTCAAATATGCCGATATTGCTTGCAGTAAAAATTCAAATATGCCGTCCTTTTCTTGCTGTCCAAATTCAAATATGCCGTATGTTGCCTGCAGTCAAAATTCAAATATGCCGGCTATTTCTTGCAGTCAAAATTGAAATATGCCATCTGTTGCTTGCAGTCAACATTCAAATATGCAGCCCTTTTCTTGCATTCAAAATTCAAATATGCCATCCTTTTCTTGCATTCTTAATTCACATATGCCGTCTGTTGATTGCAGTCAAATTTCAAATAAGCCCGCAGTCTTTTGCAGTCAAAGCTGAATAATTCCGTTCTTTTCTTGCATTCAAAATTCAAATATGCAGTCCAATTCTTGCAGTCAAAATTCAAATATGACGTATGTTGCTTGCAGTCAAAATTCAAATATTCCAAAATTCAAATATGCCGTACTTTTTTGCAGTCAAAATTCAAATATGCCGTTCTTTTCTTGCATTCAAAATTCAAATATGCCGTGTGTTGCTTGCAGTCAAAATTTAAATATAACATATGTTGCTTGCAGTCAAAATTCAAATATGCCATTCTTTTCTTGCATTAAAAAATCAAATATGCCGTCCATTTCTTGCAGTCAAAATTTAAATATGCTGTGTGTTGCTTGCAGTCAAAATTCAAATATGCCGATATTGCTTACAGTAAAAATGCAAATATGCCGTCGATTTCTTGCAGTCAAAATTCAAATATGCCGTCCTTTTCTTGCAGTCAAAATTCAAATAAGCCCTCTGTTGCTTGCAGTCAATATTGAAAAATGCCGTCTGTTGCTTGCATTCAAAACTCAAATAAGCCGTCCTTTTCTTGCAGCCAAAATTCAAATAAGCCGCCTGTTGCTTGCAGTCAAAATTCAAATATGCCGTCTGTTGCTTGCAGTCAAAATTCAAATATGCTGTCTGTTGCTTGCAGTCAAAATTCAAATATGCCGTTTGTTGCATGTAGTCAAAATTATACTTCACCATCTGCAGCTTCCAAAGAAAATCAAAATCAAATATGCCGTATGTTGCCTGCAGTCAAAATTCAAATATGCCGGCTATTTCTTGCAGTCAAAATTGAAATATGCCATCTGTTGCTTGCAGTCAACATTCAAATATGCAACCCTTTTCTTGCATTCAAAATTCAAATATGCCATCCTTTTCTTGCATTCAAAATTCACATATGCCGTCTGTTGATTGCAGTCAAATTTCAAATAAGCCCGCAGTCTTTTGCAGTCAAAGCTGAATAATTCCATTCTTTTCTTGCATTCAAAATTCAAATATGCAGTCCAATTCTTGCAGTCAAAATTCAAATATGCCGTATGTTGCTTGCAGTCAAAATTCAAATATTCCACCTGTTGCTTGCAGTAAAAATTCAAATATGCTGTACTTTTTTGCAGTCAAAATTCAAATATGCTGTACTTTTTTGCATTCAAAATTCAAATATGCCGTTCTTTTCTTGCATTCAAAATTCAAATATGCCGTGTGTTGCTTGCAGTCAAAATTCAAATATGCTGTGTGTTGCTTGCAGTCAAAATTCAAATATGCCGTTTATTGCATGTAGTCAAAATTATACTTCACCATCTGTAGCTTCCAAAGAAAATCAAAAATCAACATCTGTTGAGTTGCATAAAATTTTAGACTCGCCTTTTGATCTTTGAAGACAAAATTCAAGTTCATCACCTTCTGGATGGAGCAAAACCGAAATATTCCACCTGTTGCTTGCATTCAAAATTCAAATATGCTGTCTTTATCTTGCATTGAAAATTCAAATATGCTGTTCTTTTCTTGCATTCAAAATTCAAATATGCCGGCCATTCCTTGCTGTCAAAATTCAAATATACCATCCTTTTCTTGCATTTAATTTTGCCGTCCATTTCTTGCAGTCAAAATTCAAATATGCCGTGTGTTGCTTGGATTCAAAATTCAAATATGCCATTCTTTTCTTGCAGACAAAATTCAAATATGCCATGTGTGGCTTGCAATCAAAATTCAAATATGCCGTGTGGCTTGCAGTCAAAATTCAAATATGCCATGTGTTGCTTGCAATCAAAATTCAAATGTGCCGAAAGTTGCTTGCAGTCAAAATTCAAAAATGCCGTTGTTTACTTGCTTTCAAAATTCACATATGCCGTCCACTTCTTGCAGTCAAAATTCAAATATGCCATGTGTAGCTTGCAGTCAAAATTCAAATATGCCGTTCTTTTCTTGCAGTCAAAATTCAAATATGCCGTTCTTTTCTTGCATTCAAAATTCAAATATTACGTCCATTTCTTGCATTCAAAATTCAAATATTACGTCCTTTTCTTACATTCAATATTCAAATATGCCGTGTGTTGCTTGCAGTCAAAATTCAAATATGCCGTGTGTTGCTTGCAGTCAAAATTCAAATATGCCATTCTTTTCTTGCATTCAAAAATCAAATATGCTGTCCATTTCTTGCAGTCAAAATTTAAATATGCTGTGTGTTGCTTGCAGTCAAAATTCAAATATGCCGATATTGCTTGCAGTAAAAATTCAAATATGCCGTCCTTTTCTTGCTGTCCAAATTGAAATATGCCGTCCTTTTCTTGCTGTCCAAATTCAAATATGCCGTATGTTGCCTGCAGTCAAAATTCAAATATGCCAGCTATTTCTTGCAGTCAAAATTGAAATATGCCATCTGTTGCTTGCAGTCAACATTCAAATATGCAACCCTTTTCTTGCATTCAAAATTCAAATATGCCATCCTTTTCTTGCATTCAAAATTCACATATGCCGTCTGTTGATTGCAGTCAAATTTCAAATAAGCCCGCAGTCTTTTGCAGTCAAAGCTGAATAATTCCGTTCTTTTCTTGCATTCAAAATTCAAATATGCAGTCCAATTCTTGCAGTCAAAATTCAAATATGCCGTATGTTGCTTGCAGTCAAAATTCAAATATTCCACCTGTTGCTTGCAGTCAAAATTCAAATATGCTGTACTTTTTTGCAGTCAAAATTCAAATATGCTGTACTTTTTTGCATTCAAAATTCAAATATGCCGTTCTTTTCTTGCATTCAAAATTCAAATATGCCGTGTGTTGCTTGCAGTCAAAATTTAAATATAACATATGTTGCTTGCAGTCAAAATTCAAATATGCCATTCTTTTCTTGCATTAAAAAATCAAATATGCCGTCCATTTCTTGCAGTCAAAATTTAAATATGCTGTGTGTTGCTTGCAGTCAAAATTCAAATATGCCGATATTGCTTACAGTAAAAATGCAAATATGCCCTCGATTTCTTGCAGTCAAAATTCAAATATGCCGTCCTTTTCTTGCAGTCAAAATTCAAATAAGCCCTCTGTTGCTTGCAGTCAATATTGAAAAATGCCGTCTGTTGCTTGCATTCAAAACTCAAATAAGCCGTCCTTTTCTTGCAGCCAAAATTCAAATAAGCCGCCTGTTGCTTGCAGTGAAAATTCAAAAGAGCCGTCTGTTGCTTGCAGTCAAAATTGAAATATGCCGTCTGTTGCTTGCATTCAAAACTCAAATAAGCCATCCTTCTCTTGCAGCCAAAATTCAAATAAGCCGCCTGTTGCTTGCAGTGAAAATTCAAATATGCAGTCCTTTTCTTGCAGTCAAAAGTGAAATACGAGGGCTGTCCATAAAGTATAGGTCCTTTTTATTTTTTTCAAAAACTATATGGATTTCATTCATATGTTTTTACGTCAGACATGCATGAACCCTCGTGCGCATGCGTGAGTTTTTCCACGCCTGTCGGTGACGTCATTCGCCTGTGAGCACTCCTTGTGGGAGGAGTCGTCCAGCCCCTCGTCGGAATTCCTTTGTCTGAGAAGTTGCTGAGAGACTGGCGCTTTGTTTGATCAAAATTTTTTCTAAACCTGTGAGACACATCGAAGTGGACATGGTTCGAAAAATTAAGCTGGTTTTCAGTGAAAATTTTAACGGCTGATGAGAGATTTTGAGGTGACACTGTCGCTTTAAGGACTTCCCACGGTGCGAGACGTCGCGCTGCGCTCTCAGGCGGCGTCATCAGCCTGTTTCAAGCTGAAAACCTCCACATTTCAGGCTCTATTGATCCAGGACGTCGTGAGAGAACAGAGAAGTTTCAGAAGAAGTCGGTTTCAGCATTTTATCCGGATATTCCACTGTTAAAGGAGATTTTTGTAATGAAAGAAGTGCGGACGGGTCCGCGCGTCGGGACGCAGCCGGCGCGGAGCGGCGGCACAGGAAAAACACCTCCGTGTTGACAACCATTTGTAAAATCCAGGCGGCTTTTGATGGCTTTCAGTGGAGTGAGTATATGAGAAATTGTTTAACAGCTGGACATGTTCCAACTTGTCCTTAAGGCTTCCAACAGAGGTGTTTTTCCTGTGGCGGATCAAACAAAGCGCCAGTCTCTTAGCAACTTCTCAGACAAAGGAATTCCGACAAGGGGCTGGACGACTCCTCCCACAAGGAGTGCTCACAGGCGAATGACGTCACCGAAAGGCGTGGAAAAACTCACGCATGCGCACGAGGGTTCAAGCATGTCTGACGTAAAAACATATGAATGAAATCCATATAGTTTTTGAAAAAAATAAAAAGGACCTATACTTTATGGACAGACCTCGTATGCCGTCTGTTGAATGCAGTCAAAATTCAAATAATCTGTGTGGTGATTGCAGTCAAAATTCAAATATGCCGTCCTTTTCTTGCAGTCCGAACTGAAATATGCCATCTGTTGTTTGCACTCAAAATTCAAATAAGCCGTCCTTTTATTGCAGTCAAAATTCAAATAAGCTGTCTATTGCTTGCAGTCAAAATTCAAATATGCCGTCTCTTGCTTGCAGTCAAAATTCAAATAAGCCGTCCTTTTCTTGCAGTCAAAATTCAAATAAGCCATCTGTTGCTTGTAGTAAAAATTCAAATAACCCGTCCTTTTCTTGCAGTCAAAATTCAAATAAGCCGCTTGCTGCTTGCAGTCTAAATTGAAATATGCTGTCTGTTGATTGCAGTAAAAATTCAAATAAGCCATCCTTTTCTTAAGCAGTCAAAATTCAAATAAACCACCTGTTGCTTGCAGTCAACATTCAAATATGCCATCTGTTGCTTGCAGTCAACATTCAAATATGCCACCTGTTGACTGCAGTCAAAATTCAAATAAGTCGCCTGTTGCTTGCAGTGAATATTCAAATATGCCATCAGCTTCTTGCAGTCAAAAGTGAAATATGCCATTTGTTGCTTGCAGTCAAAATGCAAATGTATAGTCTGTTGCTTGCAGTCTAAATTGAAATATGCCGTCAGTTGATTGCAGTCAAAATTGAAATATGCCGTCCTTTTCTTGCAGTCAAAATTCAAATAAGCCGTCTGTTGCTTGCAGTCAAAATTCAAATAACCCGTCCTTTTCTTGCAGTCAAAATTCAAATAAGCTGTCTGTTGCTTGCAGTCAAAATTCAAATAACCCGTCCTTTTCTTGCAGCCAAAATTCAAATAAGCCGCCTGTTGCTTGCAGTGAAAATTAAAATATGCCGTTCTTTTCTTGAAGTCAAAAGTGAAATATGCCTTCTGTTGCTTGCAGTCAAAATTCAAATAAGCCATCTGTTGATTGCAGTCAATATTGAAACATGCCATCTATTGCTTGCACTCAAAATTGAAATATGCCATCTGTTGCTTGCATTCAAAATTCAAATAAGCCGTCCTTTTCTTGCAGTCAAAATTCAAATAAGCCATCTGTTGCTTGCAGTCAAAATTGAAATATGCCATCTGTTGCTTGCAGTCAAAATTCAAATATGCTGTCTGTTTGATTGCAGTCAAAATTCAAATAATCCATGTGGTGATTGCAGTCAAAATTCAATATGCCGTCCTTTTCTTGCAGTCAAAATTGAAAAATGCCATCTGTTGCTTGCATTCAAAGTTCTAACAAGCCGTCCTTTTCTTGCAGTCAAAATTCAAATAAGCCGTCCTTTTCTTGCAGTCAAAATTCAAATAATTCCTCCTTTTCTTGCAGTAAAAATTTTAATATGCCATCTGTTGATTGCAGTCAAAATTCAAATATGCCGTCTGTTGCTTGCATTCAAAATTCTAAATTTGCCGCCTGTTGAATGCAGTAAAAAAATTTAATTTTCCATCTGTTTATTGAAGTCAAAATTCAAATAAGCCGTATGCTGCTTGCAGTCAAAATTCAAATAAGCCATCTGTTGCTTGCAGTCAAAAATCAAATAAGCCGTCCTTTTCTTGCAGCCAAAATTCAAATAAGCCCCCTGTTGCTTGCATTCAAAATTGAAATATGCCGTCTGTTGCTTGCAGTCAAAATTCAAATAAGCCGTCTGTTTGATTGCAGTCAAAATTCAAATAATCCGTGTGGTGATTGCAGTCAAAATTCAAATATGCCGTCCTTTTCTTGCAGTCAGAATTGAAGTATGCCATCTGTTGTTTGCATTCAAAATTCAAATAAGCCGTTCTTTTCTTGCAGTCAAAATTCAAATAAGCCATCTGTTGCTTGCAGTAAAAATTCAAATAACCCGTCCTTTTCTTGCAGTCAAAATTCAAATAAGCCGCTTGCTGCTTGCAGTCTAAATTGAAATATGCCATCTGTTGACTGCAGTAAAAATTCAAATAAGCCATCCTTTTCTTAAGCAGTCAAAATTCAAATAAACCACCTGTTGCTTGCAGTCAACATTCAAATATGCCATCTGTTGCTTGCAGTCAAAATTCAAATATGCCACCTGTTGACTGCAGTCAAAATTCAAATATGTGGTGTGTTGATTGCATTCAAAATTGAAATATCCCTTCCTTTTCTTGCAGTCAAAATTCAAATAAGCTGTCTGTTGCTTGCAGTCAAAATTCAAATAACCCGTCCTTTTCTTGCAGTCAAAATTCAAATAAGTCATCCTTTTCTTGCAGCCAAGATTCAAATAAGTCGTCTGTTGCTTGCAGTCAATATTGAAAAATGCCATCTTTTGCTTGCATTCAAAACTCAAATAAGCCGTCCTTTTCTTGCAGCCAAGATTCAAATAAGTCGTCTGTTGCTTGCAGTCAAAATTCAAATAACCCGTCCTTTTCTTGCAGTCAAAATTCAAATAAGCCATCTGTTGCTTGCAGTCAAAATTGAAATATGTGATCTGTTGCTTGCATTCAAAACTCAAATAAGCCGTCCTTTTCTTGCAGTCAAAAGTGAAATATGCCGTCTGTTGATTTCAGTCAAAATACAAATATACCGTGTGTTGCTTGCAGTCAAAATTGAAATATGCGATCTGTTGCTTGCATTAAAAATTCAAATAAGCTTTCCTTTTCTTGCAGTCAAAATTCAAATAAGCCGTCTGTTGCTTGCAGTCAAAATTTAAATATGCGTGTGTTGCTTGCAGTCAAAATTGTAATTATGCCACCTGTTGATTGCCGTAAAAATTTAATTTTCCATCTGATGATTGAAGTCAAAATTCAAATAAGCTGTCTGCTGCTTGCAGTCAAAATTCAAATAAGCCGTCTGTTGCTTGCAGTCAAAATTGAAATATGCGATCTGTTGCTTGCATTCAAAACTCAAATAAGTCGTCCTTTTCTTGCAGTCAAAAGTGAAATATGCCGTCTGTTGACTGCAGTCAAAATACAAATATACCGTGTGTTGCTTGCAGTCAAAATTGAAATATGCGATCTGTTGCTTGCATTAAAAATTCAAATAAGCTTTCCTTTTCTTGCAGTCAAAATTCAAATAAGCCGTCTGTTGCTTGCAGTCAAAATTTAAATATGCCGTCTGTTGCTTGCAGTCAAAATTCAAATAACCCATCCTTTTGATGCAGTCAAAATTCAAATAAGCCGTCTGTTGCCTGCAGTCAGAATTGAAATATGCGATCTGTTGCTTGCATTAAAAATTCAAATAAGCTTTCCTTTTCTTGCAGTCAAAATTCAAATAAGCCGTCTGTTGCTTGCAGTCAAAATTTAAATATGCGTGTGTTGCTTGCAGTCAAAATTGTAATTATGCCACCTGTTGATTGCCGTAAAAATTTAATTTTCCATCTGATGATTGAAGTCAAAATTCAAATAAGCTGTCTGCTGCTTGCAGTCAAAATTCAAATAAGCCGTCTGTTGCTTGCAGTCAAAATTGAAATATGCGATCTGTTGCTTGCATTCAAAACTCAAATAAGTCGTCCTTTTCTTGCAGTCAAAAGTGAAATATGCCGTCTGTTGACTGCAGTCAAAATACAAATATACCGTGTGTTGCTTGCAGTCAAAATTGAAATATGCGATCTGTTGCTTGCATTAAAAATTCAAATAAGCTTTCCTTTTCTTGCAGTCAAAATTCAAATAAGCCGTCTGTTGCTTGCAGTCAAAATTTAAATATGCCGTCTGTTGCTTGCAGTCAAAATTCAAATAACCCATCCTTTTGATGCAGTCAAAATTCAAATAAGCCGTCTGTTGCCTGCAGTCAGAATTGAAATATGCGATCTGTTGCTTGCATTAAAAATTCAAATAAGCTTTCCTTTTCTTGCAGTCAAAATTCAAATAAGCCGTCTGTTGCTTGCAGTCAAAATTTAAATATGCGTGTGTTGCTTGCAGTCAAAATTGTAATTATGCCACCTGTTGATTGCCGTAAAAATTTAATTTTCCATCTGATGATTGAAGTCAAAATTCAAATAAGCTGTCTGCTGCTTGCAGTCAAAATTCAAATAAGCCGTCTGTTGCTTGCAGTCAAAATTGAAATATGCGATCTGTTGCTTGCATTCAAAACTCAAATAAGTCGTCCTTTTCTTGCAGTCAAAAGTGAAATATGCCGTCTGTTGACTGCAGTCAAAATACAAATATACCGTGTGTTGCTTGCAGTCAAAATTGAAATATGCGATCTGTTGCTTGCATTAAAAATTCAAATAAGCTTTCCTTTTCTTGCAGTCAAAATTCAAATAAGCCGTCTGTTGCTTGCAGTCAAAATTTAAATATGCCGTCTGTTGCTTGCAGTCAAAATTCAAATAACCCATCCTTTTGATGCAGTCAAAATTCAAATAAGCCGTCTGTTGCCTGCAGTCAGAATTGAAATATGCCATCTGTTGCTTGCAGTCAAAATTGTAATTATGCCACCTGTTGATTGCCGTAAAAAATGTAATTTTCCATCTGTTGATTGAAGTCAAAATTCAAATAAGCTGTCTGCTGCTTGCAGTCAAAATTCAAATAAGCCGTCTGTTGCTTGCAGTCAAAAATCAAATAAGCCGTCCTTTTCTTGCAGCTAAAATTCAAATAAGCCGCCTGTTGCTTGCATTCAAAATTGAAATATGCCGTCTGTTGCTCGCAGTCAAAATTCAAATATGCCGTCTGTTTGATTGCAGTCAAAATTCAAATAATCAGTGTGGTGATTGTAGTCAAAATTCAAATATGCCGTCCTTTTCTTGCAGCCAAAATTCAAATAAGCCGTCTGTTGCTTGCAGTCAAAATTCAAATATGCCGTCTCTTGCTTGCAGTCAAAATTCAAATAAGCCGTCCTTTTCTTGCAGTCAAAATTCAAATAAGCCGTCTGTTGCTTGCAGTCAAAATTCAAATAACCCGTCCTTTTCTTGCAGTCAAAATTCAAATAAGCCGTCTGTTGCTTGCAGTCAATATTGAAACATGCCATCTGTTGCTTGCATTCAAAACTCAAATAAGCTGTCCTTTTCTTGCAGCCAAAATTCAAATAAGCCGCCTATTGCTTGCAGTGAAAATTCACGTATGCCGTCCATTTCTTGCAGTTAAAAGTGAAATATGCCTTCTGCTGATTGCAGTCAAAATGCAAATATACCGTGTGTTGCTTGCAGTCAAAATTGAAATATGCCGTCCTTTTCTTGCAGTCAAAATTCAAATAAGCCGTCTGTTGCTTGCAGTCAAAATTCAAATATGCCGTCTGTTGCTTGCAGTCAAAATTCAAATAACCTTTCCTTTTCTTGCAGTCAAAATTCAAATAAGCCGCCTGTTG
This sequence comes from Thalassophryne amazonica, assembly GCF_902500255.1. Classification (NCBI taxonomy): domain Eukaryota; kingdom Metazoa; phylum Chordata; class Actinopteri; order Batrachoidiformes; family Batrachoididae; genus Thalassophryne; species Thalassophryne amazonica. The sequence goes on from NC_047115.1 coordinate 92,579,421, forward strand.
CTTGCAGTGAAAATTCACGTATGCCGTCCGTTTCTTGCAGTCAAAAGTGAAATATGCCTTCTGTTGATTACAGTCAAAATGCAAATATACCGTGTGTTGCTTGCAGTCAAAATTGAAATATGCCGTCCTTTTCTTGCAGCCAAAATTGAAATATGCCGTCCTTTTCTTGCAGTCAAAATTGAAATATGCCATCTGTTGCTTGCATTCAAAATTCAAATAAGCCGTCCTTTTCTTGCAGTCAAAATTCAAATAAGCCGTCTGTTGCTTGCAGTCAAAATTCAAATAACCCGTCCTTTTCTTGCACTCAAAATTGAAATATGCCGTCCTTTTCTTGCAGTCAAAATTGAAATATGCCATCTGTTGCTTCCATTCAAAATTCAAATAAGCCGTCCTTTTCTTGCAGTCAAAATTCAAATAAGTCGTCTGTTGCTTGCAGTCAAAATTCAATATGCCGTCCTTTTCTTGCAGTCAAAATTGAAATATGCCACCTGTTGCTTGCATTCAAAATTCAAACAAGCCGTCCATTTCTTGCAGTCAAAATTAAAATAAGCCGTCTGTTGCTTGCAGTCAAAACTCAAATAAGCCGTCCTTTTCTTGCAGCCAAAATTCAAATAAGTCACCTGTTGATTGCAGTCAATAAGAAGTCAGATATGTTTTACTTTTAAACTAATGTGCTAATTGTTAAGGTTTTAGTGAGCACATGCTGTGCCCAGCAGTGCATTATGGGTAGGATAGGGTAATCTCAGTACGTTCACGACAGGATACATGCATTCCAGACACTCTGTTCAGGCTCCACAGACAACAGCATTAAACTCTAGTGCCTAAAACTCTTGTGAATATATTCTCTGGGTTTATAGACGTTGTTATTGTATTTGCATTTGTTAAAGTCCACACATCCTAAGTGTAGCAGACACAGATTATCACAGATTATTATATTATTTTATATATATATATATATATATATATATATACGTTGAGGAATAATAAGTACAGTTTTGCAAGTTCTCCCACTTAGAAATTATGGAGGGGTCTGAAATTTTCATCTTAGGTGCATGTCCACTGTGAGAGACATGATCTAAAAAAAAAAAAAATCTGGAAATCACAGTGTGTGAGTTTTTAATAATTTATTTGTATGTTACTGCTGCAAATAAGTATTTGAACACCAACCAACCAACCAGCAAGAATTCTGGCTCTCACAGACCTGTTAATTTTTCTTTAAGAAGCCCTCTTATTCTGCACTCTTTACCTGTATTAATTGCAGCTGTTTGAACTTGTTACCTGTATAAAAGACACCTGTTCACACACTCAATCAATCACACTCCAACCTGTCCACCATAGCCAAGACCAAAGACCTGTCTAAGAACACCAGGGCCAAAACTGTAGACCTGCACAAGGGTGGGATGGACTACAGGACAACAGGCAAGCAGCTTGGTAGAAGACAACAACTGTTATGATTATTTATTAGAAAGTGGAAGAAACACAAGATGACTGTCAATCTCCCTTGGTCTGGGATTCCATGCAAGATCTCACTCTGTGGGGTAAGGATGATTCTGAGAAAGCTCAGAACTACACAGGAGGACCTGGTCAATGACCTGAAGAGAGCTGGGACCACAGTCACAAAGATTACAATAGTAACACATGATGCTGTCATGGTTTAAAATCCTGCAGGGCAGCAAGGTCCCCCTGCTCAAGTCAGCACATGTCCAGGCCCATTTGAAGTTCACCATTGACCATCTGGATGATCCAGAGGGGGCATGGGAGAAGGTCATGTGGTCAGATGAGACCAAAGTAGAGCTTTTTGGAATCAACTCCACTTATCACGTTTAGAGGATGAGAACAACCCCAAGAAAACCATCCCAACCGTGAAGCATGGGGGTGGAAACATCATACTCTGGGGGTGCTCTTCTGCAAAGGGGACAGGACGACTGCACCGTATTGAAGGAAGGATGGATGGGGTCATGTATTGCGAGATTTTGGCAAACAACCTCCTTCCCTCAGTAAGAGCATTGAAGATGGGTCATGGCTGGGTCTTCCAGCATGATAATGACCTCAAACACACAGCCAGGGCAACTAAGGAGGGGCTCCATAAGAAGCATTTCAAGGTCCTGGAGTGGCCTGGCCAGTCTCCAGAGCTGAACTCAATAGAAAATCTTTGGAGGGAGCTGAACCTCCAAACCTGGCTGATCTAGAGAAGATCTATATGGAGGGGTGGACCAAAATCGCTGCTGCAGTGTGTGCAAACCTGGTGAAAAACTACAGGAAACGTTTGACCTCTGTAATTGCAAATAAAGGCTACTGTACCAAATATTAACATTGATTTTCACAGGTGTTCAAATACTTATTTGCAGCAGTAACATACAAATAAATTATTTAACAAATCATACATTGTAATTTCCGGATTTTTTTTTAGATTATGTCTGTCACAGTGGACATGCACCTAAGGTGAAAATTTCAGACCCCTCCATGATTTCTAAGTGGGAGAACTTGCAAAATCGCAGGGTGTTCAAATACTTATTTTCCTCACTGTGTATATATATATATATATATATATATATATATATATATATATATATATATATTATTTGTGATGAAATTAGACATGTCATTTAAATTAGCTTTCCGATGAACACGATATTGGTCGTGCTCTTGCATCGGTCCACCCCCTCTTAAGGCAGAATGTCATGTGGAGAGCCCTGGGCCCTCTGATGAGCCAACGGAGTACGTTTAAGTGTTTCAAAGAGCGCCCTGATCAGGGTGAAATAAAAACAGCGAAATACTACCATTATCCTCTATCTTCTGCTGGTGGTGTCCCAGTTCGGCTGGAAGAAGTACTTCTGGAAGTGTCCAGTATCAGGACGTGGTCCTCTGGCTGACCCGGCACCTGTACCACAGCCTTTATCTGGAGAGATCACATAAAACCCACATTAGCTGAACTCCTCCAAATTTCCACGTGAGCAGCTGTACGATCACGGTTAGCTCTAGAACACTTGACAACTTACCATCTGATATTTATATATGTTTTCAACCAGAACAAAAAGGCCAAGACGCTGCCGGCGCTACACATATCCATGGCCTCGGTGAACTGCAAGCCTAAGGCCACCTCTGGAGCCCTGACGGTGGAGGACAGAGGAGGAATGTCAGCACAGTCACCGAAACATTGACAGCAGCTGTGATTCACAATGTCACATTCTTGGGCCACAAATTGTCATCCATTATTTGGAAACACCAAACTACAAACACATAAGAGACAAACTGGACGAGTGAACTCGCCTGAAACAGATAGCCTGAAGCTCCACTCCAGGTTCCACTGTGGAGGATGGAAAAGCTCCCCCAAAGTCAACATGTTTGACTCTGAAGAGCCAGTCCTCATGGCCCACGAGCGTGATGATGCTGGGGTTGATGTCAGCATGAAGAAGCCCGACACCATTCAGAGCGTCCAAGACCACAAACAGAGCAATAAATGACACAGATCAGAATTTAACTGTGCTCTGCTTCAACATTTAACACGAGACAAACATGCAGTACAACAAATAAATATCTCCAGAGTCCAACAACACAAGCTTTTATCTGGACATTACCCAGAGGACCTGGATCTGAGAGTGCCAGTGCCCAAATAAGACGGACAAAATGGGGCAGGTTATTATTGGATGGACAAAGTGAATGAGTTCATGACGTTTGGTGCAAAACTGTAAGAATACTAACTGGAGACAATGAGAATCTGGATGTTGTCTGAGTAAAGTATCCTCAGACAAATTTAAGGAACAACTACAGAGGTTTATGTGGTGTAGTTTTTGTATCATGTCCTGCCTCCTGTGTCCTTTATCCAGTCACTGCCCCTTGTCTGACATGGACAATCTAAAGTTGCACTCTATACGTGTGAAAGAACAAACCCAGACAACCTGATTCTTCTCCAGACTTCATATGAGAAGCCAAAGACAAACATGCTGTGCAAATGGACAAATTGCATCCAGAGACTGTGGCAGCCATTCACGTTCCTCGAGAAGACTGTAGAGACTCCTGTCCAGCATCTCAAACACCAGACAGGTTGGTCCCTGGTGGTGGAAACACTCACAGAAGTTATGTTGCAGTTGCTTCATCCCTTTTAAAATGCATATTTACTTTAAATTGTGTGGGCTGACCAATAAATCATCACCCATCTCATCAACCCACCAAGGGGACACTGAAAATAAAACAAAAAATAAATAAATATCACTAACGCACAAAGGAATTTTATTAACTTGGAACAGTCCCTAAAAATTCAAATTCACGATTACATACCTAACAACGTGAGGCCAAAACAGGGCAGTTTTCTAAAATCATAAAATATCAGATTAAAATTAAATTAAAATTAATCTAATCGAAATCAAATAATTTAGGACTTACACAATGTTGTTTAAAAAACAAAAACCTTTTAAAACCAAGCGTGCTGTCTCCATGGCAATACTAATTTTTATCAATTTAAAAACTAGGTTCACCTAATCCAGCCCAAATCATCCAACACATAAAATTTTATTCAGTAAAAATCTAATTAAAAACTGTCATTTTAAACCAAACAGCTGTCTCCATATTATGCTTTTGTCATGGAAGAATAAGTAAATAAATAAATAAAAAGACCATAAGGCTTGTTTTTAATCAACCCATTTCAGCATCTTCTCAGTTCAAAAAAATATGAAATTAAAAAGAGAAAATTCAATTAATCCAGACTGAATCATTTATGACACACAAAACTGTACCCTGATAGTTTATTTTTAATAAACATTTAAAAACAGACCTTTCCATGGTGACATCAACTTTATTTTGAAACTCTACATAAATGTTGGCCATTTTAATCCAGAATTTTGACCTCCGATCACATTAAATATAATGTTTTCATATAATGGTGCTGTTTTGAAATAATGTCTGGGATTTTATGAAACAGTGAACTATAAGGGCTCACGGAAACACAAAACAAATGCACGGAAAATAAATAAACACAAAATAAAATCCCAAACATCTTTATCAAAAGCAGTACAAACCTGACCTGCTACTACTACTGACTTTTGAGCTGTTTACTCACCATTTTTGTCCACAGTGTAACTTATTTTGTGTCTTCAAGCTGTCATGTTGCAATAAGTGTCTTCAGGCTGAGCGTCTGCAGTGTTTATGTCTTAACCTGTGACACTGAAGCATTGCTAACCTCCACTAAGCGTACACTGGTAACTCTGGCAACGCCAAACTTCTCTGACGTCATCAGTTCTTAAGCGGCCCCCTCCCGCGCTAACGTGTGTTGTGCCACGCCCCCACTCTCACTCCAGTTTGGCCCCGCCCCCAACCTAACGCCGGTTGCTGAGTTACCGCCACTGATCTGTAGCTCCTTGAAGCAAATCGGACGCCATATTACTACTCCCATGTACCGCTCCTGACACTGGACAGCTCAGCCATCTTACCACTCCCAAGTTATTGGACCGCACATAGACGGCTTAATTATTACAACGTCAACAACTTGGAGTAATAACTGAGCGGATTGTCTCATTTTCTTATTTTTGTTCTCCAGATAATGTAACCTTCATCCCCCCTCATCTATGTCTGTCATGATTAGCTGATTCATTTATTTCCTTTCTTTCTTTTAGTACTTTGACACACTCCCCTTCTATTCTCAATTACTCAGATCTTACTGGGACAAATACTCCATTCTAAAAATTATGATTCTAAAGAATCATAATTTTGCAAGTTTTGTGTTATCATATATATATATATATACACACACACACAGACTGGCGTCCTGCCCTGGGTGTACTCCGCCTCACGCTCTGTGGCTGCTGGGTTAGGCTCCAGCCCCCCCGCGACCCTTGATTGGACTAATCGGTTGAAGATGTGTGTGTGTGTGTGTGTGTGTGTGTGTGTGTGTGTGTGTGTGTGTGTGTGTGTGTGTGTGTGTGTGTGTGTGTGTGTGTGTGTGTGTGTGTGTGTGTGTGTGTGTGTGTATTTATAATGTGTGTTTACCTGTCTAAAGTCTAGGCTACATCAGTACATTCCACTTCTGTTAATCCCACTATGAATACTAAAATACGCCCAACCTTTTGCCCAGTATCATAGCTACATGTAAGACGTTTGCAGAAAAAACATGTTGAAATCAGTTACGATGATTAAATGCACTGACACTTCATTGCAAGCCAATGACCTATCAGTGTTTGTTATATACAGATCAGTGGTTACTACAGCAGATCAAACAGATCCATATTGATTGATTGGATTCAGAGTAAAATTAAAAGTAGGTACATAAAGACATTTAATAAAATGTTTGACACAGGAAAATAAAAACTTTTATTACATTTTAGTCCACACATAAAATAAAAAGCAGAGAGCAAACAAACAAGTATGGATTAATATTTTGACATAACAACAATGTAAACATAATTAATGTACAAAAAAATTGGTGTATAAACACCAAAATTACTACATTTAGTTTTATATATTTTATTATTGTAGTTTAATTAGAAATTAAACTACATGATACAAAATAAACATGCAACTGTGAATCAATGAAAGTTCATTAATAAGTGATTCAAGGGTTAAGATCCTCCTGTAAATGTTGATCAAATAAACAGGTTTTTCCATGACGTTAATAATAAGTCTTTGCAAACTCAAATTTTATGTTCCCTGGCAAACTCTTACAAACCCTGGCACCGCTATAAGAAAAAGAGAAGCGTCCAAACGTTTTAACAGAGGGGAGAAGGAGGCAAAATGACCCAGAACGGGTGTGACTGTGGGCTTCATTTAAATCAGAAGACGACAAATACTGAGGTGCATCACCAGAAATGAATGTGACTGACTTTAAGTTGTTTAAGTCAAGAGATTTACTGGTAACATCGAACCTGCACAAACTCCAGCTCGCACACTGTGTGAGAGTCTGAGGAGGTCAGTTTAAAAGGTGTTTGCAGATTATTTTGATTTCTCTTTGAAGACCAGAACACCAAGAAGCCCTGACAGAATCAAAATAACTGTATTAAAACTGGGACTGTCAGGATTTTCATCTTGAAGATAAAATGTCATATGAATATAATGTCCAAATATATATGATCACAGGGTTTGTGCACTGTGCTAAGTGCCGGTGCACGTACAGAACCCGTGTGGACAGCAGACGAATTGTTTCAAAACAGTTCGTCTCTGGAACAATGTCTCAAAGCATGAGTGCTTCAGATGTTCTGAAATGTTTCAGAACAGTGTTTCAGACTCCAATCACTAGTTTGCAGCAGTGATGAAACATTTTGAGATCGTCCTCACCTGCATGTCTGATCCATTCTTTAACTCCACGTTGACTTCACCATCCTGTTGTAGATTTTGTTCAGTATTTCGAGTTTCAGTTGTTCGCTGACACTCACCTGATGGGCGTGCACGGTGAGCACAGTGTGCAGCAGGTGGCAAACACACTCAACCGTCATCCAGTAACCATCGATTTTTATTTTATTTTAGCACCGTTGTCGTGCGTTCGCTGTTGTCATGCGTTGCCTGTGCTGCTTCATGGCCTGTTTGGTGCCTTGATTGGGGCACTCCTTCTGCTGAATCACCTCTAAATTATTTACACATTATTCACTTTGTGTGTTTTTAGGAATCCGCTAGGTTGCGTAGCTACTGGCTCTTAGCCGATTTAGCATGGCGGCTTCTCCTGTCTCTCCCGTACTTTTCTGCTCTGGGTGTGAAATGTTTAGTTATTCCTCGGCCTCCTTTAGCAGTAACGGTACTTGTAATAAGTGCAGCTTATTCGTAGCTTTGGAGGCCAGGCTGGGCGAATTGGAGACTCGGCTCCGCACCGTGGAAAATTCTACAGCTAGCCAGGCCCCTGTAGTCGGTGCGGACCAAGGTAGCTTAGCCGCCGTTAGTTCCCCCCTGGCAGATCCCGGGCAGTCGGGAAAGCAGGCTGACTGGGTGACTGTGAGGAGGAAGCGTAGCCCTAAACAGAAGCCCCGTGTACACCGTCAACCCGTTCACATCTCTAACCGTTTTTCCCCACTCGACAATACACTCGCCGAGGATCAAACTCTGGTCATTGGCGACTCTGTTTTGAGAAATGTGAAGTTAGCGACACCAGCAACCATTGTCAATTGTCTTCCGGGGGCCAGAGCAGGCGACATTGAAGGACATTTGAAATTGCTGGCTAAGGCTAAGCGTAAATTTGGTAAGATTGTAATTCACGTCGGCAGTAATGACACTCGGTTACGCCAATCGGAGGTCACTAAAATTAACATTAAATCGGTGTGTAACTTTGCAAAAACAATGTCGGACTCTGTTGTTTTCTCTGGGCCCCTCCCCAATCAGACCGGGAGTGACATGTTTAGCCGCATGTTCTCCTTGAATTGCTGGCTGTCTGAGTGGTGTCCAAAAAATGAGGTGGGCTTCATTGATAATTGGCAAAGCTTCTGGGGAAAACCTGGTCTTGTTAGGAGAGACGGCATCCATCCCACTTTAGATGGAGCAGCTCTCATTTCTAGAAATCTGGCCAATTTTCTTGGATCCTCCAAACTGTGACTGTCCAGCGTTGGGACCAGGAGGCAGAGCTGTGGTCTTATACACCTCTCTGCAGCTTCTCTCCCCCTGCCATCCCCTCATTACCCCATCCCCGTAGAGACGGTGCCTGCTCCCAGACTACCAATAACCAGCAAAAATCTATTTAAGCATAAAAATTCAAAAAGAAAAAATAATATAGCACCTTCAATTGCACCACAGACTAAAACAGTTAAATGTGGTCTATTAAACATTAGGTCTCTCTCTTCTAAGTCCCTGTTGGTAAATGATATAATAATTGATCAACGTATTGATTTATTCTGCCTAACAGAAACCTGGTTACAGCAGGATGAATATGTTAGTTTAAATGAGTCAACACCCCCGAGTCACACTAACTGTCAGAATGCTCGTAGCACGGGCCGTGGCGGAGGATTAGCAGCAATCTTCCATTCCAGCTTATTAATTAATCAAAAACCTAGACAGAGCTTTAATTCATTTGAAAGCTTGTCTCTTAGTCTTGTCCATCCAAATTGGAAGTCCCAAAAACCAGTTTTATTTGTTATTATCTATCGTCCACCTGGTCGTTACTGTGAGTTTCTCTGTGAATTTTCAGACCTTTTGTCTGACTTAGTGCTTAGCTCAGATAAGATAATTATAGTGGGCGATTTTAACATCCACACAGATGCTGAGAATGACAGCCTCAACACTGCATTTAATCTATTATTAGACTCTATCGGCTTTGCTCAAAAAGTAAATGAGTCCACCCACCACTTTAATCATATCTTAGATCTTGTTCTGACTTATGGTATGGAAATAGAAGACTTAACAGTATTCCCTGAAAACTCCCTTCTGTCTGATCATTTTTTAATAACATTTACATTTACCCTGATGGACTACCCTGCAGTGGGGAATAAGTTTCATTACACTAGAAGTCTTTCAGAAAGCGCTGTAACTAGGTTTAAGGATATGATTCCTTCTTTATGTTCTCTAATGTCATATACCAACACAGAGCAGAGTAGCTACCTAAACTCTGTAAGGGAGTTAGAGTATCTCGTCAATAGTTTTACATCCTCTTTGAAGATAACTTTGGATGCTGTAGCTCCTCTGAAAAAGAGAGCTTTAAATCAGAAGTGTCTGACTCCGTGGTATAACTCACAAACTCGTAGCTTAAAGCAGATAACCCGTAAGTTGGAGAGGAAATGGCGTCTCACTAATTTAGAAGATCTTCACTTAGCCTGGAAAAAGAGTTTGTTGCTCTATAAAAAAGCCCTCCGTAAAGCTAGGACATCTTACTACTCATCACTAATTGAAGAAAATAAGAATAACCTCAGGTTTCTTTTCAGCACTGTAGCCAGGCTGACAAAGAGTCAGAGCTCTATTGAGCTGAGTATTCCATTAACTTTAACTAGTAATGACTTCATGACTTTCTTTGCTAACAAAATTTTGACTATTAGAGAAAAAATTACTCATAACCATCCCAAAGATGTATCGTTATCTTTGGCTGCTTTCAGTGATGCCGGTATTTGGTTAGACTCTTTCTCTCCGATTGTTCTGTCTGAGTTATTTTCATTAGTTACTTCATCCAAACCATCAACATGTTTATTAGACCCCATTCCTGCCAGGCTGCTCAAGGAAGTCCTACCATTATTTAATGCTTCAATCTTAAATATGATCAATCTATCTTTGTTAGTTGGTTATATACCACAGGCCTTTAAGGTGGCAGTAATTAAACCATTACTTAAAAAGCCATCACTTGACCCAGCTATCTTAGCTAATTATAGGCCAATCTCCAACCTTCCTTTTCTCTCAAAGATTCTTGAGAGGGTAGTTGTAAAACAGCTAACTGATCACCTGCAGAGGAATGGTCTATTTGAAGAGTTTCAGTCAGGTTTTAGAATTCATCATAGTACAGAAACAGCATTAGTGAAGGTTACAAATGATCTTCTTATGGCTTCGGACAGTGGACTTATCTCTGTGCTTGTTCTGTTGGACCTCAGTGCTGCTTTTGATACTGTTGACCATAAAATTTTATTACAGAGATTAGAGCATGTCATAGGTATTAAAGGCACTGCGCTGCGGTGGTTTGAATCATATTTGTCTAATAGATTACAGTTTGTTCATGTAAATGGGGAATCTTCTTCACAGACTAAAGTTAATTATGGAGTTCCACAAGGTTCTGTGCTAGGACCAATTTTATTCACTTTATACATGCTTCCCTTAGGCAGTATTATTAGACGGTATTGCTTAAATTTTCATTGTTACGCAGATGATACCCAGCTTTATCTATCCATGAAGCCAGAGGATACACACCAATTAGCTAAACTGCAGGATTGTCTTACTGACATAAAGACATGGATGACCTCTAATTTCCTGCTTTTAAACTCAGATAAAACTGAAGTTATTGTACTTGGCCCCACAAATCTTAGAAGCATGGTGTCTAACCAGATCGTTACTCTGGATGGCATTTCCCTGATCTCTAGTAATACTGTGAGAAATCTTGGATTCATTTTTGATCAGGATATGTCATTCAAAGCGCATATTAAACAAATATGTAGGACTGCCTTTTTGCATTTACGCAATATCTCTAAAATCAGAAAGGTCTTGTCTCAGAGTGATGCTGAAAAACTAATTCATGCATTTATTTCCTCTAGGCTGGACTATTGTAATTCATTATTATCAGGTTGTCCTAAAAGTTCCCTAAAAAGCCTTCAGTTGGTTCAGAATGCTGCAGCTAGAGTACTGACGGGGACTAGCAGGAGAGAGCATATCTCACCCGTGTTGGCCTCTCTTCATTGGCTTCCTGTTAATTCTAGAATAGAATTTAAAATTCTTCTTCTTACTTATAAGGTTTTGAATAATCAGGTCCCATCTTATCTTAGGGACCTCGTAGTACCATATTACCCCATTAGAGCGCTTCGCTCTCAGACTGCGGGCTTACTTGTAGTTCCTAGGGTTTGTAAGAGTAGAATGGGAGGCAGAGCCTTCAGCTTTCAGGCTCCTCTCCTGTGGAACCAGCTCCCAATTCAGATCAGGGAGACAGATACCCTCTCTACTTTTAAGATTAGGCTTAAAACTTTCCTTTTCGCTAAGGCTTATAGTTAGGGCTGGATCGGGTGACCCTGGACCATCCCTTGGTTATGCTGCTCTAGACGTAGATTGTGGGGGGGTTCCCATGATGCACTGTTTCTTTCTGTTTTTGCTCCGTATGCATCACTCTGCATTTAATCATTAGTGATCGATCTCTGCCCCCCTTCACGGCATGTCTTTTTCCTGTTTTTTTCCCTCAGCCCCAACCAGTCTCAGCAGAAGACTGCCCCTCCCTGAGCCTGGTTCTGCTGGAGGTTTCTTCCTGTTAAAAGGGAGTTTTTCCTTCCCACTGTGGCCAAGTGCTTGTTCATAGGGGGTCGTTTTGACCGTTGGGGTTTTTCATAATTATTGTATGGCCTTGCCTTACAATATGGAGCGCCTTGGGGCAACTGTTTGTTGTGATTTGGCGCTATATAAGAAAAAACTTGATTGATTGATTGATTGATCCAGCAGGTGGCAGACATGTCTAAGGGATATTACATAAGAGACCAGGCTGTCCAGAGGATTGGGGTCAAACAAACAGGATACCATGACTGGAGGACACAGTGTTTCTCAACCCTGGTCCTCTGGGAGCCCCAACCAGCACATTTTTCATCTCTGTTCTGCCACAAGCTGATGTTTTCATTCAGGTGTGCTCAGCCAATCAAGAGCTAACAGACACCCAAAGGAGCTCATCATCTTTCAGTAGGGCAAAGAGAGACAGAACATGTGCAGGTTTGGGGTCCCTGTGGAACAGGATTGGGAACCCTGTCACCTGCAGGGATCCCCCTTATGCACATGACTCCTGGAAACCCCAGAAAAAGAGTCAAGAATGCAGAAATAAAAATCAGCAAAATCAACCATAGGAAGGTACAATGTGAAACTTATTTCATCATCATCATCATCATCATCAGCATAATAATAATAATAAATAAAAATCATTCAGTAACACTACAATCCAAAACAGAGTCAACTAAAAAAAAAAAAAGACTTCACAGGGTTAAGTGGAACGTTCTGGACTACCTGAACATGCATTTCACCATTAAAGGAAACTGACAGGAGAAACACCTCTTAAAAATACTGAAAAGCAGAAAAACTAAAATCTATTTAGTGAGTTTGAGTCACACACTTTATAGAGTTATGGCAGGAAAGGGGCGGAGCCAAGTGGTTAGTGTGCTTGTTCCCAGTGCTCAAGGTTCCTGGTTCAAACCTCACCCCTGCCCGTTCTCAGTGTAATACTGCATTGCGTGAAGACACGGCATAAAACTGGCACCAAATCAACATGCAGGTCCACCTTGAATCTGCTGCACCGACCCTGAGTGAAAACAAGGGAGAAGCTGAAGGAACAAAAACTAGGAAATAAATTTTGAAAGTATAAACTGTCATTCATATTCATTCATCATTGGTTGTAATGCTCAAATATTTTGAATGAATGGGTGAAAACTAAGTTATACTCATGTTATTAAAAAAGGTACTCTGAAGGCCCACCAAAGTCCTGGACACGTCCCATCTTGTTTTCTAAAAGCAACAAATCCAGAATCCTGATCCAGATCCAGACAGACACCAGCATGTAAACAGATTCTTCCTCTTGACAGCTCTGATATTTCCACCAAACTTTGTGGATTTTAGATGAAAACTTTGAAAAAGCAAGCCAACCAATCAAATACAACTTAATAGACTACTAGTCCGAATTTTAAATAAGGTGAATTTTGTGGTGAGCTGAAGGTGAATCCTGTTGCAGAGCAAAAGCAGACTGTTGAGAATGTGATTCATATGCAGACTGTCTCAACATCCGACTGGCAAATGGACCTAAAATGCACAAATCAATAAACATTAATAAATATTGGTCGGTACATGGGTCAGCAGTCCAATCAGGCAAAGGCACAAAATCAGTTGGCATCAGTCAAAACTGAGTGGTAAAAAATCAGACACAAGGAGTTTTGACACAGCGTAAAACACTGGAAAGCAAGCACTAAACTAGAAAGATGACCTGGAAATATGCCAACAGAAAAGACAAGGACTGTGTCCCAATTCAGGATCTGCACCCTTCTAAGGCTGCATCCCAATTCAGGGTCTGCACCCTTCTAAGGCTGCATCCCAATTCAGGGTCTGCACCCTTCTAAGGCTGTATCCCAATTCAAGATCTGCAACCTTCTAAAGCTGTGTTCCATTTCAGGATCGGCACCCTTCTAAGGCTGCGTCCAAATTCAGGGTCTGCACCCTTCAAAAGCTGTGTCCCAATTCAAGAGCTGGACCCTTCGAAGGCTGTGTCTCAATTCAGGATATGCACCCTTCTAAAGCGCTGTCCCAATTCAAGAGCTGGACCCTTCAAAGGCTGTTTCTCAATTCAGGGTCTGCACCCTTCAAAAGCTGTGTCCCAATTCAAGAGCTGGACCCTTCAAAGGCTGTTTCTCAATTCAGGATATGCACCCTTCTAAAGCGCTGTCCCAATTCAGGATGTGCACCCTTCTAAGACTGTATCCCAATTCAGGATCTGCACCCTTCTAAGGCCTGGTTCACAGGGCAGGATATTTAGGCTGATATCGGATCCGATCTTCCCCTTTCGACAATCTTAAGGATGCCCCGACAATCGTGATGACGCTAAAGATAATCTTATCAGATATTCCTGCTGTGTGTGATGTGTTAAGAGCACTCTGATCTGCTCGGAAGGACGTCAGGAGCGCTCCGATCGCAAGTCAGGGATATTCAACATGTTGGATTGTCTTGGCCCGATATCGCAGCGTGTGTGGTGTCCTCCGACCACAAACGAGCACGCAGCCTGCTGAATGTGACGTGCAGCCAATCAGAAAGCCAGGTGATGGGCGCACGGAGCAGAAAATGAAATCAAAAAACCAGAAAGTCCGGTGGTCGCGCTGTCTCCACTCCTTTAAAAAACACCTTTTCTTTTTCTTTTTGTATTGTTTTTTTCCGTCTGTTTTAAATAGTCCACAGAGTATCTCCGTTTGTTTGCTCTGAAGTCACGTTTAATCTCGAGAGATTTTGCGAGATTTCCTGTCTGAGTTGGAAATGTTCACGTGTGAAATCTGTTCGTGTGTGATGTTGTTGTCCGTACCGTGTGGCTGAACCCCACACACTGTATGACCAAAACAGTTAGAGCTATGATTTTTTATCTTCATATGTGGGGTCTCTCAGGTTTTGGAAACCTAAAGATAATTTTAAAATCCTGTCGTGTTAACCAGGCTTAAGGCTGCATCCCAATTCAGGGTCTGCACCCTTCTAAAGCTGTGTCCCAGTTCAGGATGCAGTGGCTTGAGGCTGTCCCTTATGTTGTGTGTGTTTTTCTACTCATATCTGTCATGTTTTGTCATGGACACACAGTCTTGTCGTCAGACACAAGTCAACATCAGACTTCAGCTCAACACTGGGGTCAAAAATGACTACACACGGACTAAAAAAATCCTTATTGAGACAGTGAGTCCAGCAGGATCTCCATGGATTGAGCTGTGTGATGACTTTCCTGGAAACTTGGCAGAAACCGCATTTTCCTGATACTGCAGTCCAACCAGTTAGCCACACAAGGACACGAGGACACATCCGGAGGACTGCAGCAAAGCCTCCGGTCAGGGCAGAGGGGGAGGACGTGTTTACGTGAATGAGGAGTGGTGCTCAAACAGCAAAATAATAGAGAGCTGCTGCTCAGTGGACTGAGAAACCACACAGACCCTTCTGACCACTATGGTTATCACTGTTCTTTACACTCCATTCGATGCTAATGTTAGCACAGCTCTCAGCTCCTCCTGCAGATCATAAACAGACAGCAGAGGGCTCATGCTGATGGTGCCCACATCATCACCGAGGACTTCAACCAGGACAACTGCACTCACCTACAGTCTGAGTGTGTGGTATGCAGGCCGCACAGCTAAGGTCAGAAAGGCACTACAGAGGGGAACAGACACAGCACAAACAATCATGAGCTGTCCTCTGCCTTCCCTGGACAATATCTCCAGGTCCCACTGCCTCAGCACAGCCAGCTGCTTAACTTCGGATCCTTCACACCCAGCTCCCCACCTGTTTGCCTATTGCCCTCTAGATGACGTTACAGGTTCATTAATTCAGGTTGATTTCAGGTAGGTGACCTGAAATCACACTGAAACAGACAGTTATGATTTCACAAACACAGCCACACCACAAATGTACAAGGAAACCTGTCAAACAAGTACATCAGGAATAATTTCATAGCAATATTAACTGAATATTTTTGGGAAACAGGGAGTCTGGTGATGTATTCAAGGTTGATGTGTGTACTGCAACAACCAGGAACAGGTAGGTGATAAAGAAGAATTGCAGGAGGTTGTGAGACATGTCCCCCTGGCACACGTGTGGGCTACCACAAAGGTACGAGTGTCAGTGTCCATGGCCTGCTAGTAGATTGATGCCAAGTATGAAAGAGTCTTAAGATATCTTGCTAATAAATGTTACAAAGACAAAATCCTGAATATGTCGCTGTCACCTTGAAACTGATCTCAAGGTCACCATAACTGACTGTGTTGGGGGAGTCACCCAAGTACACAGTTATGAATGAAAGTGGTCAACTAGATCTTGACATATTGCGCTAACAAGCAAAAATGGACAGATGGACGGACATGTAGAGCGCTCTATTCCCCCGTATTTCAAACAATCATTTGCAGTCAAGGCCTGGTCCAGTGGTTTCACCTTTTGTAAACATTGGTTCAGCAGTTCTTGGAACTATGTTACCTTTCTTACCTGAGTGTCATTCTTCACTGAGCTGACTGTTATTACTGTGAGTCTATTCACCATCTGTAAGCAGCTCTCCTGCTTCCTCATCACCAGGACTCCCATTAGAACATTCCTCCCCCACATCACCATCACAGTCTTCACCCACGTGGTGGTTGTCCCCAATTTACAGTAAACATCTAGTCTATTCTATTTCAGCCGCTATCCTGTTGAAAAGGTCTTGCTCGTCATTCTTTGGGTAGTTTTCAATGAAGTCTCCTCCTCTGACCTCTGCAGGACGTCTCATTGAAGCCTCATTTCAACCAAGCAGTCCAGGTCAGTACGGCACGGTATGGTTCAGGTCGGAACAGTTAATTCTGGCTTGGCTTGCGTTCCCACCACCAGCAGTACCCCTTTCTTTGGTAGGCGGAGCATGGAGACATCGACATGCACGTAATAGAAGAGTGTGTACACTGTCACGCATCCTCACCTCCTCCACACGGAGTCCACACAGTGGAATTTTTCTGCCTATACCAGTCTGTGCACATGCGTGTGAAAGACGGAAGTAAACAACACCAGCGTTCCCTTCTATTGGATAAAAAATACAGATAATCTGATATTACAAAACTGTTTACCAAAGCATCACCAAATTTAAAATATCATTAAAAACGACTAATACATATGAATGTCATGATGTTGATTCTCCAGTTTACTTCATAAAAAGTCTTTAACTTGTTTTTTAAAAGTAACATTGGCCTGACACAATTTGCTGATTGAGGTCTACTATTCCACAAACAACTCTTTGTACCATACATGATGTTTCAGTCGCTCTTGTTCTACAGTTGCACCAATTGTATGATAAATATGAGATAATCTGGAGTAGTTTACCACATTAAACACATGACCCAGTTTAAATTGGTCAACTCCAAACTCCAGTGGTAAAACACCAGCGTACTGAACTGCTCATAACCAACATTATGTGTTATGTGTCGACGCGGATTGAGGAGCGAACCTGCGTCAGACAGGACCCAGCGCTAAAAACAACCAGAAAGCGGTTCCAAACAAAAACTATTTATTATACACCTGTGTTTAAAAGTGTAAAAACATAAAAAACAACGTCCCTCTGGTGGAGTGATCCGCGGCTCGCTCTCCAGCGCCCGCAAGGATTAAAGCCGGCGCTCCTGGACTTCCTACCACCGCCAAACACCCCCCAGGTGGACACGACAAACTGATTCTCTGTGAAGCAAAGAGACGGTGAGGTAAGTCAACAGATACAACTATATCTTCCAATAAACACACGCTGCCAGCAACACACTCAGGTCAGTGTCCTTTTTTTTACTTTATGCAAATGAGCAGCTTCTCACAACAAGTGGAGGATCACTTATCCTTCACGGCACAGCAGTGAGAAGCAAACTGCGCAATTCTCTTTACAATTCCAGTATACTGTGTAACAAAACACCAAGTTGCTATCAACAAGTACCTAAACACTTAATTACCTTTCGTGTGTGCTGACAGCATGTGTCCTCACCCCTCCCTGCTTCACGGGCTCGATGTGTCAAACCCAGGCGCGGTCCTCAGCGTCTCACAAACAAACGTCACAAGGTCGATTTCCCGGCAGTTCTGCTTGAATCACACATGACGTAAATGCAGAACGCCATCCAATTATCTGCTTCAGCTGCAAGTCGTCCAGGTTGCACGTGAGCACCGATCACAGGTGCTTTCCATGATGTTGATGAGGGTGAAGACTCTTCAGCCAGCACCTTCTTCACAGACAAATCAGCCCTCATGCCACCTGGAGAGCAAAGAAAAGAAAAGAACACCAAAACATCCAGCCACGCCCCCCCAACACACAACATTATGAGCAGTTATGGGAGTAGCATTTAACAACTATCTAATAATATTATTCTGCATGACCTGTAATCTCCCTTTGTACTGCTGAGAAAGACCACTAAACCAGACAGAACCAGCATAGTCAAAACAACACTGTATCAAGGCAGATACAAAAAAGTTTTTTGGTTCAGAGTTCAAAAAATTCACCGTTCAGATAAGGTTATGGTAACATAACTATGTGTTGGTTGGTTATTGGTACGCTGGTCACATGACACCCTAACCTTAAACGTCATAGCTCAAATAACCCAAATCTTACAGCGATACATCAACCCAAACAATAACTGAAACAAGAAATAGGAAGTTGATATGAAGGGTGTGTTGAATGTGTTGAATGTGTTGAAGTATGTTGAATCAGATTCAGGTCTGGGCTCTGGCTGGGCCACTCAAGGACATTCACAGAGTTGTCCTGAAGCCACTTCTGTGATATTTTGGCGGTATGCTTAGGGTCATTGTCCTGCTGAAAGATGAATCGTCACCCCAGTCTGAGGTCAAGAGTACTCTGGAGCAGGTTTTCATCCAGGATGTCTCTGTACATTTCTGCATTCATCTTTCCCTCAATCCTGACTAGACTCCCAGTTCCTGCTGCTGAAAAACATTCCCACAGCATGATGCTGCCACCACCATGCTTCATTGTAGGGATGGTGCCTGATTTCCTCCAAACATGACACCAAAGAGTTCAATCTTTGTCTCATCATACCAGAGAATTTTGTTCCTCATGGTTTGAGAGTCCTTCAGGTGCCTTTTGAAAAACTCCAGGTTTTTCAGTTATTTATTTATTTTTAACTACCGAATGTTCTTGGCATTTTTTCCACACAGATAAACAATATTGATTAAGGTGTGTGTGTGTGTGTGTGTGTGTGTGTCTGTGTGTGCGACTGAGTGACTGTATGAGAGGGAGAGAGGTTGTTCGACTGACCAATTTATTTTTAAGAACTGCAGTGATAAAGTGTCAGATACTGCATGCAGCCATATACAATAAAATGTTAATATAGGCTACTTTGTGTGTTCTGCTATATGTGTATGTGTGTAAGTGGTCTGTAAGACTGTTTATTTTTTAATGATCTATGTGAACTTGGTGATTCATGCAAACATCCCGTGATGGCAAACAGGGAAATAATATGTCAGCCTTGTTCACTGTATTCTTCTCAAAAACACTGCGTTCAGTACGAGCAAAGTTTTCCAACTGACTTTGTATCACCAAACCAAACGAAGAGTAAGCAAACGGTTAAAAAATAAATAAATAAACCCGACTGGAGCGGAGGCGCGACACAGCCGTTTTCAGCTCTGTCATGTCAAAAGCACCGTGTACGATACCAAACAAGTTCACCAAGTAACTTTAAATGTCATACAAACTGAAAAAGAGGCGAGCTGAAGAAAACTTAAGGAGTACTACTGAGAGAGCAACATGAGGTAGAATCAAGCCAAGAACAGAGAGAGAGAGAGCCTGTCTGTGTGTGTGCGAGAGGCTGCTGTTGGGAAGGTGTCGTAGCACGGACCCACAACAGGGGGCGCAAATGAACGGACAATGAGTAAGCCAAAAGGTAACAATTTACTGTTGTGACAATACACAACTAAATGTACAGAAATTGCAAAGTCAATGAACACCAGGTGACGTGTGGGCAGGCTCGAAGATAGAAGACCCCGACGAGAGAGAGACCGCGTCCCACACGGCCTCCACCACCAACGGTCTGAAGAACACCGGAGCCGCCAAGTCCCGAATCCCCAGGTGACCTCTGTCTTCGGCTGTCGACCCTGGTACTGCTGGCAGAAAGCAGAGAAAAAGATGAATGAGTGTAAATCCTTACACTCAGTGGTCTACAGTCTGTGCACAGTTAGGAGGAGAACCTCCACCTCCGAATCACACACTCGTGCAGCTCCTAGTGTGACCACTTATCTGTAGCGCGGTTGTCGTCGTCACGCTCCACGCCACTTCCCAGATAAGGGTGAACACCACAGGATACCGGCTGCAACAGAAGTTCAGAATCCTACACAACGTGTTAATCAGCAGAGAAAGTACCTCACGGTAGTCGATTTCTCGGCGAGGAGGTGGAGTCACGATCCGGCTTTTAAGATGGTGATGATGATGATGAACGAGTGACAGCTGGTGCAGGGGATGAATGACAGCTGTCACTTCTTCAGGGTCCGGCGCCCTCTCGTGCTTGGAGCCCGCACTCCAAGCAGGGCGCCCTCTGGTGGTGGTGGGCCAGCAGTACCTCCTCTTCAGCGGCCCACATAACAGCTGCAGAGATATGTGTCTGTGTAGGGAGGGGTGGGCGCTGTGTGTGACTGGCCAATCACAGAGCGTGAAGACAGTCAGTTAGCCAATGAGAATTTTCCTTCATCACGAGCACAGACATTGATGAGTTTTACTCGTATCAATGTCAATGTCAATTTTATTTATATAGCACATTTACAACAACAGCAGCTGCCCAAAGTGCTTCACAGTAAAAACAATATCAAAAACCATACCCCCCCCCAAAAAATTAAAAAATCCAAAGCATTAAAATTCCAAAATGTACAAGGACACATAAGACCAGACACACACAGCTTAAATTGTACATTGTTAATTGTAGCTTAAATTGTTAAAATTGTATCATGCTCGTACTCGTCAAAAATGCTTTATCCGTACCGGATACTCGTCTGAAACGAGTATCCAGCTCAACCCTAGTTAATTGCCCCTGTTTGAACTTGTTACCTGTGTAAAAGACATCTGTCCACACATTCAGTCAATCACACTCCAACCTATCCACCATGGCCAAGACCAAAGAGCTGTCTAGGGACACCAAGGACAAAATTGTTGACCTGCACAAAGCTGGGATGGACTATAGGACAACAGGTAAACAGCTTGGTGAGAAGACAACAACTGTTGGTGTAATTATTAGAAAATAGAAGAGACACAAGATGACGGTCAGTCTTCCTCAGTCTGGGGCTCAATGCAAGATCTCGCCTCGTGGGGTAAGGATGATTCTGAGAAAGCCCAGAACTACACAGGAGGACTTGGTCAATGACCTGAAGAGAGCTGGGACCACAGTCACAAAGATTACCATTAATACCACACTACGTCATCATGGTTTGAAATCCTGCAGGGCAACAAGGTCCTCCTGCTTCACTCTTAACCCAGATTTTGTTTTAACTTAAATTTCTGAGTTATCATTAATTATTCTTTCGTGTTTTGTAAAAAAGCATTCTCATTACTAAACTAAATTAGTTGATTGCACTATTCAACTGAAATTTTCGGTGCAATGATCATGTTAAGCAGAGTTAACTTTTTGTCTCAAGTTTCTGTAAGGGAGGGGAGGGGCCCATTTTAAATTCTACCTAGCAACCATGTCAAGTGTGAAGACTCCACTCATCCTGCTGCTTCTGTTCATGGCTTGCTGTGCTCAAATTCAAAACCTGTGGATTTTGAGAGCAACACATAACTTTCTGGTCAAAAGACGGTTCACTGAAAATAGCTTAGTGTTTAAGTGCTGCTTCTTCTTTTTTTTCTCTCCGCTGTACGCAGTGTACACTTGGCTGTGGGTTTTTGAAAGAGGCTTCAAGTTAGTTATTTGTTGATAACTTTCTGGAAATTAGTTTCGCCCAAAGAGTGGTCCAGTGAGAACACGTTAGCTATTAGCTAAGTTATTTTTTGGCAATATAACTCATCATTTGGTGTGCTATTACTAAATCAAACACATTTCAACTGTTGCTTTTTTTTAACATGCACTTGATTTTTTTTTTGTTTAGGTTTAGTTAATGTATTAAATACTTTTTAAACAAAATTGTAGAACTTAAAATCTGTTCATTTATATTATGTGTCACTTTGTTGCCTTTTTTTAGTAAACATTTGTCACATTTTTTACAGTACAGTTTTAATGCATTTTTTCCTGTTTTTACTTGTCTTTTTGTTGACAAGGTGTTCATGAGGTGTTCCTTCGTAATATTTTTTTAAAATAAAAGTTTAAATGTAGCAATTGCCGGGCCGGTTGCTAAGACTGTGAACTGTTATGCTGCAGTGCATCATGGGAGTACAGGGTTTTGAGAGTTTTAAGTGTTGTTAATGTGTTTCCTGTTAGTTTAATAGTGTGGTTAGTGTTACTGATTTATTGTGTTCAATAGTTTAGTTGAGTTAGTCAAGTTTAGTTAAGTGTCTGTTGCCACCATAAGTGAAAAGTGTATTGCGTTTGATGCTTTCCACCATTTTCTGTGTTGTTGGGGTTGCAAATAAAACGGCACCTCCTTGCAGCAGCTCAGAGCGTCTTGTTCTTCCAAACCACTCGCCACAGTATTTTTTAATTCCTTCCCTTCCATACACATTTGTTGAAACAATGCATTATAATCTCAAAATAAAGATGGAGTAGTTAATTAAATTACAAGAGAAGACATTACTTATATTAAGAAATTGTTTTAACTATTTTTTAATAATGTTTATTATGTTATTTGTTATATGTTTATGTATGTTTAACTTAAAATAGTTATTTTATACACCAATGAGAAACCATTTATGTGAACTAATGATTTTGAGTAGCAACTACTACTGTGATTTGTTAATACAACTTAACCTGATTAGTTTTAGCTTGTGTAAAAACTAAAGCGGTTTAAGGCAACGGGTTTCCACGCAATTTTCTAGTAAACTCAACTAATTCAGGTTAAGAGTGTTGAGCCAGCACATGTCCAGGCCTGTTTGAAGTTAACCAGTGACCATATGGATGATCCAGAGGAGGCAAGGGAGAAGGTCATGTGGTCAGATGAGATCAAAATAGAGTATTTTGAAATCAAATCCACTCACCATGTTTGGAGGATGAGAACAACCCCAAGAACACCGTCCCAACCGTGAAGCATGGTGGTGGAAACATCATTTTTGGGGTGTGCTTTTCTGCAAAGGGACAGGACAACTGCACAGTATTGAAGGGAGGATGGATGGGGTCATGTATCATGAGATTTTGGCAAGCAACCTCCTTACCCCAGTGAGAGCAGTGAGGTGGGTCGTGGCTGGGTCTTCCAGGATGACAGTGACCTGAAACACACAGCCGGGGGAACAAAGGGGTGTCTCTGTAAGAAGCATTTCAAGGTCCTGGAGTGGTCTAGCCAGTCTCCAGACCCAAATTCAATGGAAAATCTTTGGAGGGTGATGAAACTCGAAACCTGAAAGATCTGGAGAAGATCTGTATGGAGGAGTGGACCAAAATCCCTGCTGCAGTGTGCAAACAAAGGAAACATCTGACCTCTGTAATCTGTATCAAATATCAAGGTATGTTTTTTTCTATTGTATCAAATACTTATTTCATGCAATAAAATGCAAATTTATTATTAAAAAAAATATTATGTGATTTTCTGAATTTTTTTGGGATTCTGTCTCTCACATTTGACGTACCTACGATAAAAATTTACAGACCTCTCCTTTCTTTTTTTAGGTGGGAAAACTTGCAAAATCGACAGCGGATCAAATACTTATTTGTCTCACTGTAGTTGTGGTTCATATGCACTGATGACATTCCTCCTTGTGGTGCATGTAATTTATGATATTTTAGGTTGAGGTTTTTATTTGTTTTGATGTGTGGAAGTTGAGGGCAGAGATGTGTGATGTGAAAAATTAATGACCAAAGGTATTTATTCTTTTTGTGATCTGTTTTTTTGTAAGACTGGCCTGGTGCTGCCTGTGCTGAAGTATGTTTTTCACATTTGATCGGCCTCCTGACTTCATAACGCTAAAGATTAAAAGAAGATATGGGCCTTCTTCAGACATTTCATGATGCTGGTTTTCATCAGCACCTGCATTCTCATCTGAAGCACTAGAGGGCAGCCTCACACCAGATCTTTCTCATGTGATCCCTGAACTCTGGTTCTCTGTATGTTTGTGTTGGGGAACAGTCTGACACAGCCATCATTTGAGTCTGATCATTTGTTCCTGCAGCCCCCATCACTGTTCACCTCATGTGATGCTCATTGTCTCGCTCACAGTATGGCTGAGGCTCTCACAGACATGTGGTCAAAATGTTTTCATGCTGCTGATCCATGATATGTGGATGTCCCTCGGCCCTCATCCTCTTCAAAGCACTTCCTTCAGGCTGACATCAGCCCACGGTGCTTCTTCTTTCCAGTCATCACTGACCTTTGGAACAGAGTCGTCATGCCACCATCCATGCAGGTTTATCATAACCTGCCACCTCCCAACTCTAAATTTAAAATGTTTTCTTCCACTATTTTCATCCTGCTGCTTCTTTGTGATTTTTATCAGCACAATTTCCATCCTGTCTTTTTTCCATGAACTTATTCTTAATCCTCTTTAGAAATGTAGTGGAATGTTGATAACAAACTAAAAGCACAACAGTGATCCTTTATTACATTTTTCTTTGAAACATTGAAATGTCAGCTGTGTCATGGAGCAGATACATGAAAAAATAAGGCCAGCATTTTCACGTCTGGCGGAAAGTATGAGCGCTGGTATATAAGGGTGAATTGGAAACTTTGAATTGACCACAGGTGTGAGTGAGAGCCTGTCTTGATGTGGTCCTGTGATAGACTGTCATCCTGTCCTGGGTGGACGCAACCTCTCACTCACTGAGTGCTGGAATAGGCTGCAGCTCCTTTGTGACCCTAAAATTGGACTAACCAGCTCTAGAAACTGAATGTATGAATGAATGCTTTGGGTCTTGAGCACAAACCCCCCCCCCCCCCCCCCCCAAAAAAAAAACTTGGTAGCAAGGGCGCAATTTAGAACTAGAAATTGGGGGGGGGACAAAGTGCGAGGCCTGCAGAAGCCAACGGTTTCTAGGTAAGCTTAGATGCATTCTGAGCATCCAGAACAGTAATTTTAATGTTTTGAGAAGACCATAAAGTGGACACCATTTAACTTATGCAAGTTGAAACTGTGGATATAAGTACTTTATTCTGAGAATAGCCAGCATTGATTTTATTAACATCCTGGTGTAAATAAGGTATCACCACATGTGTAGAACTCAAAAAGAATGATAGTTTGAGTTTTCATTAAAAAAAAAAACTGCAATGTGGTAAAATGTATCATAAATATGAAAATATGAAAGAACAGGCTCTAACTTTCGCATACTGTATTTTTTTTCTCAAGATTTGTTTTTGCATAAGTTTGAAAAAACAGCAGATCATAAGTTTCAGATAAATTACTTATCATGAATTTAATTTTCGAAGTGGCACTAATGACAACACTCATACTGAACATAATTTCACTTGCATAGACTGATTTTGGAGATCAAGCAATAATTGCAGATGGGCTTTCTGAGGTCCCAGATAGCTTTTCTGATTTCCTTTTCTAACTTTCAGAATTTAGTAAATTAGCATATGGTCCATTGATACTTATGTGTAGACACTAGTCCCTAGAGGCAACTATTTTTGGTTTCAAATCTGGGCAAATGCAGTCCCAGAAAATTCCCAATGTGACAAACAAGAAACAGGTGTTGTAAACAAGTCAATGCTACTAAAAATACAAACTTGCAAAAACAAAGATACTATTCTGACATGGTTTGCACATAAGACTGACATGGTTTGCACATAAGACTGG
Organism: Thalassophryne amazonica; assembly: GCF_902500255.1. Lineage (NCBI taxonomy): Eukaryota > Metazoa > Chordata > Actinopteri > Batrachoidiformes > Batrachoididae > Thalassophryne > Thalassophryne amazonica. The sequence goes on from NC_047115.1 coordinate 92,605,069, forward strand.
CATAGCATGTTTCAAGTACACACATATATGTCAGAAGGTGGGAGGGGACATACCATATTCTGTCCACCCTGGTTGAAAAGGTGGGGTGGACATGTCCCCCCATCCCCCACCAAATTGCACCCATGCTTGGTAGTAATGAGTGTTCATGTACACTGATGTAAAAAAAAAATAAAAAGCAAGATCCTGATGCATATGTCCTGCTAAAAACATAATGAAATTATTGCAATACTGCTATGATTTTGGATGTATGAATGCACATAGTGATAGGGAGTAGAAATGACATGTGTGAGTACTTCAGACAAAAAGTGTTTTGTGTTTAATGATTTAAAGGGGAACTAACTAAGGGGGCGCAGGGGTGGGGGGGGTTGTGGCAGCAAGATTTTTAGACAGTTTTGTGACAGATGGATTCCAAAGTTGTAGGGGGAGACAAATGTGACCAAGAGAACAGACAAAACAGCAAAACACTGACCAAAGTTATATAGTTCTCCTTTAGGATATATGTTTTTTTTATGTCCACGTGATGACACCAAGCAGACACACGTGCATCACAGTGGGCAGTTGTTAGTCCATGTCCGTCCAAACACAGTACATGTTGTTTAGCTGGGATGTCCAGAACAACAGATCTCCACAACTGCTTCTGTCAGCGGCCACACCTCCTGTCAGTTTAGCGCACACACCAAAGCCACACATTTTCTAAGTACCATGCGAGCGGCGTTAGATGTTCGTGTGTGTCACCTGGAATTTGGCCGACATCTGCCACAAGAGGGACCGATGGGCTCATACAGGGCACACTCTGTCTTTCAGCTGCTGCTGTGCACAAATAGTTTTAGCAACAGGTGTACGAGGCATTGGAGGCAGGTATGATTTTACACGTTTTGCACACGATTCCTGCTTGATGTACACTTTATGTGCAAATCGACCAAATTCACATTATGTGTGAAGGGGAATCATCATGTAAATACTTGTTGTTTAGGTTAATTTTCAATTTATTTCATTTATATAGCACCAAATCACAACAAAGTTGCTTGAAGCCGCTTCACACAAGTAAGGCCTAACCTTACCAATCCCTATAGCAAGCACACAGATGACAATGGTAAGGAAAAACTCCCTCTGATGATACTGAGGAAGAAACTTCAATCAGACCAGACTCAAAGGGGTGACCCTCTGCTTGGGCCATGCTACTGACACACTTGACAGTACAATTATACATGAAATTTTGGGAGTGCATGCTGGTGTCCAGGACGGGAGGCTGGCTGGGGAAAGGAGGGGAAGGGGGGTGGGGGCTTAAGGTCCACAGATCCCATCTATTTCATGACCATTGCAGAAGAAGACACACACTTCGACTTATGGATGGAGCCACACAGAAAAAAGAAACAAACAGAATCAGGCAGCAGAAAGACTACAAATACAGTGTAATTTATCCCAAGGTTCCTCACTTTGTCAGAGTGATGTACTGTATGACACATGAGCCTAGTCTAAGCATTAGCTGATCAAACTGATGGATGATGTCTCACTGGACCAAGCACCATCATTTCAGTCTTGTCAGAGCTTAAAAGTGTTATGTGTCGGACGCAGCTCGGAGAACCGACCAGCGTTTGAAGGACCCAGTATGAAATAAGCAGAGCACGGTACAAAGGCTAACTGAATTTAATACATAACAGTGATACAAAAAATACAAAAGAAAGTGCGGTCTGGCGTGGTGCGCTCCCAGCAGCGCTAACGGTCCGGAGCCAGAAGCTGTTCGGACCCAAGGACCCCGCCGACACCCCCCAGGTGGCCGCAACAAACCGAGTCTGTGAAAGAAGGAACCATTATGTGAGTCCACACTCTACACACAGAGAGAACACTTAAAGGTGTACAAACAGCAAACACTTCCTGGCTTGATTACTAATCAGCTTCCCAACCTGCAGGCATGGAACATCCAGTTCACAAAACTCCACTGCAGTGGAAGCCAATACATGACTAACATACAGCTCAATATAAAAAGGTGTGAGGGACACCACATTTACTGACTGTATATATGTTAGTCACAAAATCTAACGTACCTCAGGAAGTGTGCTGACGAGCGTGAGACCTCACCCCCTCCTCTTTCACAGACCGTGCATCAAACCCTGGACGTTCTCTGCATCCACTGATGATGAGATGGCTCCCGAGACGACGATCTCACCCGTCTGGTCACAAGGTCGAGTCTCTGGCAAATACACACTGTATACTCCAGTCTTAAATGCCACCATGTTCCTATCCATATAGATGCACCTCAGCTGTGAGTCCTGACGAGCCGCAGGTGATCAGGGTGAGGTCCTGATAACCTCAGCAACACAGCCACTCAGTCCCAAATGCAAGCCACCTGGAAGGAAAAACAAAAGACAGAAACAAAAAGGCAGCCAGGCCCCCCAGCCATACAACAAAAAGTTGGAAATTGCCATACATCCAGCTTTTCACTGATGTAAGGCAATCCTCTAAGAATTTTATGGGTATGGAATTGCCAGCAGTTATTGGCATGTATAACTGAGTATCATCAGCATAGCAATGAAAGGTAATCCCAAAACGCCACAATATGTGCCCAAGTGGTGCTATATAAAGGGAGAAAAGCAGGGGAGCTAAGATGGACCCCTCTGGAACCCCAAATTTCATGTCATTAAGGTTAGAGGCAGTGTTGTTGTACAAACCACAGTGAGAACAACTGATGAAGTATGATGTCACCCATAGAAGGGCATTCCCAGGTTTCCAAAAACGATTATCCAGCCTGTCGAGTAGAATACAGAAATCCATGGTATCAAATGCAACACTAAGATCTAACAGCACCATAACCATAGCAGAAGATGATTCATCACTTTAGTGAGAGCCGCCTCAGTGGAATGATATTTGTTAAAAGCAGACTGCAGTGGCTCAAAAATATTATTCTCAGTATGGTGGTCCATGAGCTGCTGTGAAACCACCTTTTCCAAAATTCTAGCGCAAAATGATGGATTTGATAGCTTTTCAATATAGTAGGGTCAAGATTAGATTTCTTAAGTGATGGTTTAATCAGTTCAGATTGAAACATTTATGAACAGATCCAGAAGTTAATGAGAGATTAATCATTTCCAACACAGTTGGCCCAAGAGTGGGCCACAGGTCCTTAAACAGTTTTTGTTGGTATACGATCAAATAAGCAGGTTATGCTTTTTGTAGACATTATGAGTTTCAACCAGCACACCTAGTGAGATACTATCAAATTCTGTAAATCTAGGTAATACCTGAGTGATGGCACCCACCTCAATCGCAGTGTGTCGTGTCTGGGTTAAGTCATGCTGATACGAGGTCTGTTAGAAAAGTAACGGACCTTTTTATTTTTTGCAAAAACTATATAGATTTGAATCACGTGTGATTGCATCAACCAAGCTTGAACCTTCATGCGCATGCGTGAGTTTTTTCACGCCTGTCGGTTACGTCATCCGCTTGTGAGCACGCTTTGTGGGAGGAGTGGTCCAGCCCCCTCGGCAGATTTTCATTGTCAGGAAAATGGCTGAGTGACTGCCGCTTTGCTGCATCAAAATGTTTTCAGAAACTGTGAGAGACAGCCAGGTGGAAACCATTCGGAAAATTCAGATGGCTTTTGGTGAAGATTCAATGGGCATCACACAGATTAAGGAGCATTACAACTGGATTAAAGATGGCCCACAGCGGCTGAGGGCACGCCGCGCTCCGAGCGGCCATCGACAGGCTGAAACGACCAGATCATTTCCAAAGTGAAGGCTGTGTTGATCCAGGACATCGAGAAATAGCAATAGAGGTGGACATAGCACTTTTTCAGCACATTACACTGTTACAGGAGATTTTGTAATGAAAGACGTGCGGCAGAATTCACGTGTCAGGACGGAGCCTTGTAATGGCGCAGAACAAAAAGCACCTCCGTGTTGGAAGTCTCACAGGACATGCCCAGCTCTTCCACCATTCAGAACATTCAGACGGCTTTGGGTGGTTTTTCAGTTGAGTGAGTATCCGAGAAATTGTCGAAGAGCTGAGCATGTCACAACATGTCCTGTGAGACCAACACGGAGGTGATTTCGTTCCGTACCATTAGCGGCTCCGTGGCGAATTCCTCCGCTCCTGTTTTCATGACAAAATCTCCTTTAACAGTGGAATGTGCCGGAAAAGTGCTGATGTCCACCTTTTCTGCCATTTCTCTGGCCAGACGGCATCCCGGATCAACACAGCCTTCGCTTTGGAAATGATCCGGTCGTTTCATACTGTTGATGGCCGCTCGAAGCGCGGCGCGCCCTCAGCCGCTGTAGGCCGTCATTATTCCGGTTGTAATGCTCCTTAATCTCTGTGATGCCCATAAGATCTTCACCGAAAGCGATCTGAATTTTCCGAATGGTTTCCACTTGGCTGTCTCTCACAGTTTCTGGAAAAATTTGATGCATTGCTGCTCCAGCCATTCAGACATTTTCCTCACAATGAAAATCTGACGAGGGCGGAGGACCAGTGCTCACTCAAAGCCTGCTCACAGGCGAATTACGCAACCGACAGGCGTGAAAAAACTCACGCATGCACACGAAGGTTAAAGCTTGGCTGATGCAATCACACATGGTTCAAAAGGTTAATGCAAAAAATAAAAAGGTCCGATACTTTTCTAACAGACCTTGTATATACAGTGAGGAAAATAAGTATTTGAACACCCTGCAACTTTGCAAGTTCTCCCACTTAGAAATCATGGAGGGGTCTGAACTTTTCATCTTAGGTGCACATCCACTGTGAGAGACATAATCTAAAAAAAAATCTGGAAATCACAATGTATGATTTCTTAAATAATTTATTTGTATGTTACTGCTGCAAATAAGTATTTGAACACCTGTGAAAATCAATGTTAATATTTGGTGCAGTAGCCTTTGTTTGCAATTACAGAGGTCAAACGTTTCCTGTAGTTCTTGACCAGGTTTTCACACACTGCAACAGAGATTTTGGTCCACTCCTCCATACAGATCTTCTCCAAATCTTTCAGGTTTGGAGTTTCAGCTCCCTCCAAAGATTTTCTATTGAGTTCAGGTCTGGAGACTAGCCAGGCTACTCCAGGACCTTGAAATGCTTCTTACGGAGCCCCTCCTTAGTTGCCCTGGCTGTGTGTTTGGGGTCATGGTCATGCTGGAAGACCCAGCCATGACCCATCTTCAACGCTCTTACTGAGGGAAGGAGGTTGTTTGCCAAAATCTCGCAATACATGACCCCATCCATCCTCCCTTCAATACGGTGCAGTCGTCCTGTCCCCTTTGCAGAAGAGCACCCCCAGAGTATGAGGTCTCCACCCCCATGCTTCACGGTTGGGATGGTTTTCTTGGGGTTGTTCTCATCCTCTAAACATGGTAAGTGGAGTTGATTCCAAAAAGCTCCATTCTGGTCTCATCTGACCACATGACCTTCTCCCATGCCTCCTCTGGATCATCCAAATGGTCACTGGTGAACTTCAAACGGGCCTGGACATGTGCTGGCTTGAGCAGGGGGACCTTGCTGCCCTGCAGGATTTTAAACCATGACAGCATCATGAGTTACTAATGTAATCTTTGTGACTGTGGTCCCAGCTCTCTTCAGGTCATTGACCAGGTCCTCCTGTGTAGTTCTGAGCTTTCTCAGAATCATCCTTACCCCACAAAGTGAGATCTTGAATGGAATCCCAGACCGAGGGAGATTGACAGTCATCTTGTGTTTCTTCCACTTTCTAATAAATAATCATAACAGTTGTTGTCTTCTACCAAGCTGCTTGCCTGTTGTCTTGTAGTCCATCCCAGCCTTGTGCAGGTCTACAGTTTTGGCCCTGGTGTCCTTAGACAGCTCTTTGGTCTTGGCTATGGTGGACAGGTTGGAGTGTGATTGAGTGTGTGAACAAGTGTCTTTTATACAGGTAACAAGTTCAAATAGGTGCAATTAATACAGGTAAAGAGTGCAGAATAAGAGGGCTTCTTAAAGAAAAATTAACAGGTCTGTGAGCCAGAATTCTTGCTGGTTGGTAGGTGTTCAAATACTTATTTGCAGCAGTAACATACAAATAAATTATTAAAAAATCATACATTGTGATTTCCGGATTTTTTTTTTAGATTATGTCTCTCACAGTGGACATGCACCTAAGATGAAAATTTCAGACCCCTCCATGATTTCTAATTGGGAGAACTTGCAAAATCACAGGGTGTTCAAATACTTATTTTCCTCACTGTATGTTTAACCTAATTTTGTTTATTTTCTTCTCAAAGTAATCCAAGAAATCTTGTGCTGTAAAAGGAGAGCAACTCACAGGTGGTTGTCCATGAATGTGTTGCCACCTTGTCGAACAAGAACTTTGAGTTATGCTTGTTTTTGTTGATGATATCAGAGTAATAGGCCCACTCTGTAGCCAGTAGTGCATGCTTATATTCTAAGATATCATCACACCACATGAGGTGGAATACTTCTAATTTTGAACGTTGCCATTTTTATTCTAGACCTCTAGCCTTATGTTTGAGGTCACGCAAGTAATCACTGAACCAACAAGGTGACTTTGTTTTTTTTTTGGGGGGGGGGGGGGGGGTAATGTAGGTGGAACGATCACGTCGAGTGTAGTTTTGAGTGCTGAGTTTAAACTGTCCACAAGACTGTCTACTGAATGGGCATTTTCCAAATGTGATGCTAAGATATCAGCAGTGATGGGAATAATGGCGTTGAAATAAACGGCGTTACTAACGCCGTTACTTTTTTCAGTAACGATTAATCTAACTAATTACTCTGACTGTCACTATAACGCCGTTACCACTACCGACACCCCGTTACTGCACGTTACTGAAGCCGCTCAATAATCTTTTTTTTTTTTTTACTTCACGCATACAGACACAGGACTCTCAGGTGCAAGTGTGTGTGTCTTGTCAGTGTGTGTGTGTGTGTGTGTGTGAGTGACAAAGGAGGGGAGGGTGAGATAACCGCCTAAGCAATGATGATTGGCTAAGGTATAGTAAGATTACATCTTCAGCCAATCAGAGAAACTAGGTGGGTGGGTGTTTAGAGCGCATGCATAGTGGAGGGTGTTTACAACGCATAGCGAGAGATGGCGAGTGAGGAGGATTCAAGTGTGAAGACAGCATTTGCCAGATGGAAATACAGACACTACTTTAACCACGTTGAGGTCAAAGGTAAAAATGTACACGTCGAGTGTACATTATGTCCCCGAGCAAAAACTTTGTCCACGTCTTGTGTAAGCAACTCCAACCTACTGAAACACCTGTCGACGGCTCACGCTTCCGCTAAACTAGTGGCTCAAGAAGACCAAGACACAGGTAGCAGGGCTGGTGTTAACGTGGGGTCCGCTAACAAAGGGCACGGTGAAGGACCCTCACTGTGTAAGCAGCAAAAGCTTGATTTTTGTGCTTCAGCTCCCCAAAAACTAACGCAGACAGAGCTCTATGACTTGATAGGGAGATATATTGTGGAGAACATGCTGCCGATGTCAACAGTGGAGTCAGACTCCTTCAGGGCTCTGATAGGGAAAATACCGAGAAAAGGAGGCGTCGGCCCGCCTTGTAGAAAGACATTTTCGAAATACATTGATGCCGAATATGTTAAAATGAATGCTGTGCTCAAAAAAGAATTTGAACAGCTGGAATATTTGGCAACTACTGCAGACATATGGACTGCACACAATAAAAGCTACCTTGGCGTAACTGCACACTGGATACATCCACCAACAAACATGGAACGAAAAAAAGCTGCCCTGGCATGCCGACGGTTTAAGGGCCGTCATACACACGAGAGTATCGCCACAGAGCTTGACAACATCCACTCATCATATGGCATTTCGCACAAAATAACAGCAACTGTCACTGACAATGGCTCAAATTTCATTAAGGCTTTTAAGAGGTATCAGTCAGTCGAGGAGGATGACTCTGGGGATGAGGAAGATGATGAGGTGACTTTTGTTGACATGAATGATGTCTTGCAAAGCCGTGTTGATGAGGATGACGATGTGATTAATTTACCACCACACTACAGGTGTGCATCACACACACTGAACCTTGTGTCTTGTTCTGACATTGAGAAGTGGATTCTCTCCAGACCAGAGAAGGCAGTTTACAGGAGTGCAACTGCAAAATGCACAGCCTTGTGGAATAAGGCCAGCCGTTCCACAGTGGCTGCAGAGACTGTAGAGGATGTGGTTGCAAAGAAGCTGATAGTGCCTTGCAGTACCAGATGGAATTCTTTTTATGAAGCCTTAGCTAGGATCTGTGAGATTCCCATAGTCGATCTCAACACCATCTCATCCAAGTTCGGCTTGAAAGCAATCACAGAAAAAGAGCATCAGCTCCTGAAGGAATATTGCATTGCGATGAAGCCGCTGACAGTCGCCCTAGATATCCTCCAGGGAGAGGACAACTGCTACCACGGCATGCTGCTACCTACCCTGGAGACCTTGATGATGAAAACCCTTGAGCTGAAGAGTGGACTCCAAATACTTGTGGACCTTCCAGAGGCAATTGTCAAGGTAAGAACTACATTTCCGTCTAATACATCCATATGTTGTGAAAATGAATAATATAGAGTATATATATTGTACTCATAATGTGTGTATGTGTGTGTTTGTATAGACAGTCAGTCATATGTTCTTTGCTTTATGTCATTTCAGGCGATAAAAACAAGATTTACAGAGGTGCTGGAGAGCGACAGTGCTCTTCTGGCTGCTGTGACTCTGCCCAGGTTCAAGTTACGTTGGCTGCGAACACAAGAAAGAAAGGACAAGGCCAAAGCAGAGGTGCTGGCGGTATGTCCTGCAAGTCTAAGAAATGAAGACCAGCAAAAAGGTACAAGCACCACCACACCCACATGTACCAGCTCAACTGTTGAGGATGCGTTCTTCTCCTTTGATGATGAGGACGACACTTCTGCTACTGCGGAAAGTCAAGTCGCAGATTATTTGAAATCAGGAGCCCAAGGGATGGACTCACTTCATGGATTTCCTCTTATAAAGAGAATTTCCCTGAAGTATAATGCTGCCACTCCATCCAGTGCTCCAGTGGAGAGACTGTTTAGCCTGGGGAAGCTGGTCTTCACCCCAAAGAGGAACAGACTCTCTGACCTCAAATTTGAGAAGCTGCTTCTCCTACGATACAACCACTGGTTTAAGGGCTAAAATGTTGAGATGACTGGGTTGGGTGGATGGATGGAGAGAGGAATGCATGCATGTTTAGAGTTGGATTTAACAAATGCATGAACATTTTCAGTTCAATTTAAAAAGCACTCCTGTTAAGCTATTTACTTTCTTTAAGAAACAAAATTGAAGCACTTTATGTCCATCTGTTGGCTATAGTTTGCGTTGAGTTGCAATAAATGCAAAGCTCTGTGAATGTACTTGTCTTTGCTGTCCTGCTCTCTATGCATCTGGCTTATGAAACACACTCTGAGAAGGGGGGGAAGGGGGCTAAGAGGCGAGTAACGCAATAGTTACTTTTAGTGGTAACTAGTTACTTTTATAGTGGAGTAACTCAGTTAGTAACTCAGTTACTTTTTGGGAGAAGTAACTAGTAACTATAACTAATTACTTTTTCAAAGTAACGTGCCCAACACTGGATATCAGGCAGTCTGGATCCAACTTCAGTTGTAGCTGAGGAGTTGATGTGTCACCGCAATGATAAATAAGGTTGTTGTTCCAGTAAACACGGCAGTGAAACTGTAAACTTAATAAGTGAGTGATCAGAGACCACTGACGCAAGAGGCATGATGTCAGTATTTGTGACAGCAATACCACAAACGAGGACCAAATCCACGGTATTTCCACTAATGTGTGTTGAACCTAAAATGCATTGCTGCAATCCTAATACAGCCATAATTTCCGTACATGATTCGCAAAGGGGATAAGAAGGCTTATTTATTTGAATGTTGAAATTACCAGCAATCAGAATGTTATCTGTACAGGTTGACAAGTTAGAGATAAACTCACTATTGGTTAAACTATTTTAATATTTTGATTTTAACTCTTGGTTGAAATCAATAGTTTGATTTATGTATGCACACTCAACAACAAAAAGTGATTTAACAATTTAGTTAAAAGTTATTTCAACTTTACTAGAGAGGTCTTGTGGCATTAACTCAGTTGAAAGTCAAAATAACTAAGTTGAAATAACTTTAAACTAGAAGCACTCAGAGAGTGCAAACCTCCGCCAAGGCCATGGGGTCACTGACGCCATAACATCTACACCCCGTGGAATCATCCTAAAAAAGTCTAACAATGATGTTTGCTCAGTAGTAAAAAAAGTTTCATCTGCTGTGACTGGATAGCATGTATTCTTAGCGATTGGCATCACAGTTTATTGCAACTTGCACCTTTCCCAGAAGCTACTGTCATCTGAGCACTGATATTGATATTGCATGTGCTTATAGACAAAAACAAATAAGAGACAAAATTCAATTTATTATTCAACTAAACTGCAAATATATGAATTTTTTTTTAACATTTATGAAACACTTCTCTAAACAAGGCCATTGGGTCACTGACCTTAAAGAGATTCCCTCCTTGGCACAGTGATCTAGTCAACAATTCAGTGTTACAACCAAAACTATGATACATACACTTTTCTTTCCTATATATTTGACATCCTTGCCCATGAAAACATGCCACTAGAACTTGGAATCACTTTTATGTCTTTATTAGTTCAAAAGGTATTGTATAAAAACAATTTTTCGGTAATAGCGGTTTTCTTCTGGATCTTGCTCCATAACATTTGAAGCTACATCAAATCTGATAACACCTTACTGAATCAGTACAGATTCAGCTACAATTTGGTGTTAGTTGTGCATCTCTAGCTTCATTTGTCACCTCACACTGACACATTTTCTATTTTCCCTATATTTTTGTATATTCTGGATCACCATATCCGGAATCCGGATCCGATCATCACCAAACTTTGTTGTTTGATAGAACATTTGACTATGTTATACCCTAATTTTTTTTCAAGCCTTTCTGCCTTGTTTTTGTGGAGTTAGAAACTAGAATGTCAAAATTCCCCCTATCCCGCAATGGTGAAGAATCCTTTAAAAAATTCCTGGATCCGGATCGTGATCACCACTAAAATTTAATCACTTGTTCCTCTTGTCATTTCCAACCACTCCACAAAATTTCATCAAAATCCATTCAAAACTTTTTGAGTTATCCTGCTGACAGACAGACAAACAAATGCAACCGAAAACACAACCTCCTTGGCGGAGGTAAAAATCTACACAAATTGCTACATCATTTTTCTCATTGAAACAGTAGGCCTTTTTAAGAGTGCAGTGATATTTTGTCAGGAAACACAAAATATCATCCAACTTCTATATCAGAATAGAGTCTTGCATGAGAGAGTCAAGTATGCATTCATTTAGGAGTCATCAAGATACATTTGTATATCGTATTTCCATGGTTACAAATACTAGTACTGCAAAATATGAAATTATTGTGGATTTAAGTTATTTCTGTGCATTGCCAAAATTGTTGTAATTTCGTGTATTTACCTTTTTGCAGATTATGAATTCATATGTACCATATGTTCCGGACAATAGAGCGCACCTGAATATTAGCGGGACCCACCACTTTTAAAAAGAAAAAAGAAATTGTACATAAATAGGCCACACTTGTCAATAAGCCGCGGGTCTACACATTGTAACATGAGATATTTACACAGAAAGATGTTAGAAAGATTTTTTAAACTTAAATAAGTACTGTAAATGCTACATGTGAATACTGATGCGCACATCATCCAGCGCGCGCACGGTGTCTCTGCTCCACACGGAGAACTGAGTAATTTTAACTTTTTCTAACTTTCATCACGTGAAGACAGTGCAGATGTTATTGAGGCACTGTGACTTTTTTCGACTTGTTGCGCCAAGATAGAGAACCGGTTTGGAACTGTGGTGCAAAGTGCCGGAGAGGGACTTTTCTACACTAAAACAAATGAGTAAGACCTTGTATTTACAATGTATATGAATTTACACCGCATGAGGAGCGCAGCTTTCAGGAAATCAGTTAACAGCATCAATTGATGTATTTCGACTTATGAAAAAGGCTGTAAAAGTCCATAAATTAGCCGCATCGCTGTAAAGCCGCAGAGCTCAAAGTGTGTGAAAAAAAAAGTAGTGGCTCATAGTCTGGAAATTCCAGTAGTTAGTAAAACTGTAGTTAAAGTTTAGGCCATTTAATTGTCATGCTTTCTCTGTCTCCTGCAAAATAAGCGAAAACAAAACCACTAATAATATCATATGTGCTGACTTCACGTACAGACTGATGTCTGCTTCCTCACTTCAGTGAAAAATCTAATTAGAAATTTGTCCAGCTTTTCATCCTCTTCATCCAAACAGCTCTTCATGCCTCCAGACTGCTTCCTGCATAGTGGAATTTTTTTGTGTGTTAGAAGAATTAGCGTCGTCAATTAGCTCCTTTAAATCGTCGTCTGCCAGCAAAACAAACTCCGCCATGTTAGCTAAATGCCACCCCTGCTAGTGTGTGTGCATGAGCAACAGTGTGCAATGGTACAATACATATGTAACCAAAATTGCATGCTAAATGCAACACAACACAAATGGGATGAATAATCCATGTCACATGACATAGAAAGCACCAATCAAATGACAATGAGACTCAGCTGTTATATAAACACTACTCTTAAGTAGTAAATAGCAATACAGGTACTATAGGTACATTTTAATATATTTAATTAGTTGTTATTATTTATGCGTACTAATATTTGCACTAATTTTAATTTCAGGTCTGGTGGCAGTTTTCAGAGCAGATTTATTGCGTAGGACTATTTGTTACTATCCCTCAAAAAATACTTGTGGCACTGATAAGACTCTGTGGGGTAGTCAACTAGGCGATGGCATCATTTGGGTTGTCGAGTGGGTGTCCTTCTTCTTAGGTGTTTCGCTAATAGGCACAAGACCCCATCGAGAGGGTTCAACAAAGAGGTGTTTGACTGCCCACCGGTGGGCCGGCCCTCGCATTCCCATCTCCCTGAGTAGCCTGGATGTTGAAGTGGCTATGAACCCTCTGCAGCCTACTTCCACTGGGTGTATCTTCACTTTCCAGCCATGATGTTGTGCATCGGCTGCAAGTTCTGTATAACTCAGCTTCTTTCCTTTGTAGGCCTCCTCCGCTGCACTCCCCCAGGGCACCGTGAGCTCAATGATGTAGACGAGGTTGAGCGAGGCTGACCACAGAACAAGGTCTGGTCGCAAGATGGTAACTGCGATCTCAGCTGGAAAGCAAAGTTTCTTGCCCAAGTCTGCCTGCGGCAACCAGTCCCGTGCTCTGCCCAGCTGCCCAGTATCTAAACTTATGGTGGTGATGCCAGCTTGCCCCTTGCCCTCCCAGACAAATGGTGCTAATTGCCAATAGGATGGTGGGGGATGAAGGCCGTTCACTTTTGTCCGTTGACTTTCCAACACTGTTGCAAGACACTTTAGCACCTGGTTGTGTCACCAGGTGTAGCGGTCTTGGGTAAGGCCGATCTTGCATCCCACTGTTGCTGGACTTGGACATAGAGGTGGGGTCTTTGCCATACCACTGGCTTAGGTTTGCGGGAGACAGCAGGCAGCCCTGATGGCAAAGCTCACCTTAAATGCCTCCACCTCCCACAGCTCATTCCAGAAGATATTCCTCCTCTCCACTCCTTCCCATGCCATCCATTGCCCTTGCTTTTCTACAGCTTGTGCACACCTTCCTGCTTGCTCTTCCCAACGTACCTCCTGGACCACCAGTTTGCATCTCTCAAACGGAGTGGCCTTGTTCCATGTTGGTGTGCTGGCCCCAAGGCCAAGACCACTGCTCCCCTCCTGCACTTGGCCCATAACAGCAGTAGTACATTTCAAGAGAGGCTCACTCATTTTATTTAGCATCCTCATCAGCTTATTTAGCACAACAGAATTCATCATCTGTTCTTCACCAGCATCTGTTATAGAGCCAGCAGATGAACCATCATGTGTTCTAGCTCAAAAGATGTAGAATTTGCCTTTAATTGACTCAGCTAAAGCCCAAAGTGAGACTCAGCCTAAAGGTTCCAGCACTGTCAACTGTGGGACCTTGTATGAAGACAGGTGTGTGTCTTTCCAAATCATCTCCATCCAACTGAATGTACCCCAGATAAACTTCAATTGAGCTGTAGAAAAATCTCAAGGATGATCAGTGGAAACAGGATACACCTCACCTCAATTTTGAGCTTCATGGCAAAGCCTGTGAATACTTATGTACACGTGATTTCTTAGGGGTTTTTTATGTTAAAAAAATTGCAAAAATCTCAAAAAACTTTTTTGACATTGTCGAAGTTTCAGAAAAAAAAAAAAAAGAATTTCATCCATTTTGGAATCAGTCTGTAACATAACAAAATGTGAAAAAGTGAAGTGCTGTGAACACTTTCCTGATGCACTCGATCAATCAGAGCACTACATGTTCAAAACACATAGTTGTTAATTATCCTCCCTTTTGAGTATTTTCAGCTTTTCCCCGCTTTTATTTTAGCACAAGTTGACCACCATATGTCCTCCCTGACAGATATACACATTAGATGTGGTCTTGAACCCAGAACCCTCTGCTTTAGAAGAATGTGCACTAACTGCTTGTATAATGTTAACACATTCTTTTCCAGCAATCAGAGCAGGATTCTAATCATTTTACCATGTTTTCAACAAGAAGCACGTGTAATGCTTTTACTTTTTGTTTTTGTGTTTTTCAGATGAGCAACCATTAAAACCTATTACCACCACATTTTTTTCATCTCTGTGCAGAAGAGCCAATGCAGGCAATGTTATAATAGTCTCCCTATGTTTATAAAGGGAACCATTTGTCTGTGAGCTTGATTCCCTATTTTTTTTCTTTTTGTAATTAACATACCCAAAACCTCTGATATGTCAACTTTTATGCTTTCTTCCAGAAGTGAAGATGTTTGTAACATATCTGCCCGCTGTAATGGACAGATTGATAACAGTGTGCCACCTGCTGAGATAAATACAAAAATAAACCATGCTGGCTCAGACAGAGAGAGAGAGAGAAAGAGGAAGAGAAAGAACATCTCATCTGATCATTTCATGCATTCTGTTTTACATTAGTGGAAAATAGTAATGATGATGATCGAAGGGATTAGTTATTAAGTCATCTTGTTTTTTCAGAATTTGACCAATTATGGAACTCCTGGTCTTGTGGTGACAAGATGACCCCATCAGGAAAATTGTGACATTGAACAAGTTCCTTAATCTATCCATTGCTTCAGGGATGCATTTAAATTCACTATCATCAAATCACTTTTGAAAAAAACCCACTCTCAACCCTGAACCCTCTTCAAATTACCATCCTATCTCAAACCTTCCATTCATTTCCAATCTCGTTGAAAAAGTAGTTTCCCTTCAACTTCACAAACATCTCAAATTAAAGTTTGTCTGAAAAATTCCAATCTGCCCCCCCAGCCCCAAAACAGCTCTGATCAGACTCACCAGTGATCTGCTGATGGTCTCTGACTCCGGTTCCACATCCCTTCTCATTCTTCTCGACCTCTCTCCTGCGTTTGACACCATCGACCACCACATCCTCCTGAACCGCCTCCAGCACCACATTGGCCTCTCTGACACTGCCCTTTCCACTCTTACCTCACTGACAGGACCGAGCACGTGGTCTTGTGGGATACTAAATCCTGCCCCCACACTGTCACCTGTAGGGTCCCCCAGTGGTCCGTGCTCGGTCCCACCCTCTTCACACCTACAGTAGTGTTCAGAATAATAGTAGTGCTATGTGACTAAAAAGATTAATCCAGGTTTTGAGTATATTTCTTATTGTTACATGGGAAACAAGGTACCAGTAGATTCAGTAGATTCTCACAAATCCAATAAGACCAAGCATTCATGATATGCACACTCTTAAGGCTATGAAATTGGGCAATTAGTTAAAAAAAAAGTAGAAAAGGGGGTGTTCACAATAATAGTAGTGTGGCATTCAGTCAGTAAGTTTGTCAGTTTTGTGGAACAAACAGGTGTGAATCAGGTGTCCCCTATTTAAGGATGAAGCCAGCACCTGTTGAACATGCTTTTCTCTTTGAAAGCCTGAGGAAAATGGGACGTTCAAGACATTGTTCAGAAGAACAGCGTAGTTTGATTAAAAAGTTGATTGGAGAGGGGAAAACTTATACGCAGGTGCAAAAAATTATAGGCTGTTCATCTACAATGATCTCCAATGCTTTAAAATGGACAAAAAAAACAGACGCATGGAAGAAAATGGAAAACAACCATCAAAATGGATAGAAGAATAACCAGAATGGCAAAGGCTCACCCATTGATCAGCTCCAGGATGATCAAAGACACTCTGGAGTTACCTGTAAGTGCTGTGACAGTTAGAAGACACCTGTGTGAAGCTAATTTATTTGCAAGAATCCCCCGCAAAGTCCCTCTGTTAAATAAAAGAAATGTGCAGAAGAGGTTACAATTTGCCAAAGAACACATCCATGGCCTAAAGAGAAATGGAGGAATATTTTGTGCACTGATGAGAGTAAAACTGTTCTTTTTGGGTCCAAGGGTCGCAGACAGTTTGTGAGACGACCCCCAAACTCTGAATTCAAGCCACAGTTCACACTACGGTGGCTACTATGGTGTTGGGCCTATATATTGCATACCAGATATCATAGATCAGTTTGGATATGTCAAAATACTTGAAGAGGTCATGTTGCCCTATGCTGAAGAGGACATGCCCTTGAAATGGGTGTTTCAACAAGACAATGACCCCAAGCACACTAGTAAACCAGCAAAATCTTGGTTCCAAACCAACAAAATTAATGCCTCGCAGATGTGAAGAAATCATGAAAAACTGTGGTTGTACAACTAAATACTAGTTTAGTGATTCACAGGATTGCTTAAAAAAAAAGCAGTTTGAACATAATAGTTTTGAGTTTGTAGCGTCAAGAGCAGATGCTACTATTATTGTGAACACCCCCTTTTCTACCTTTTTTTTTTACTAATAGCCCAATTTCATAGCCTTAAGAGTGTGCATATCATGAATGCTTGGTCTTGCTGGATTTGTGAGAATCTATTGAATCTACTGGTACCTTGTTTCCCATGTAACAATAAGAAATATACTTAAAACCTGGATTAATCTTTTTAGTCATATAGCACTACTATTATTCTGAACACTACTGTATATGAACACCCAAGTACTTATAGTAATTCACAATGTCCACCCAGCTGATAACTGGGTTCAAACGGGTGTTCCATCTATCATTCAGGTATCCAATAGTCAAAACAGTTTTCCAAATAGTTGCATAGTGACCCTGTTTAGTTATATTACAAATGTCTGTAAGAATGGCACTACTATTATTCTGAACACTAATGTACATGCTTCCCCTTGGGTGTGTCAGCAGCAGGCATGGAATTAATTTCCACTGCTATGCTGACAACACACAGCTCTACCTCAAGGTTACCCCCTCTGCCTCCCCCACTACCACTGTCACCCGCCTCAACTCCTCTCTGGAGGAGATAGGGGGCATGGATGAGTCAGAATTTCCTGCAGCTGAATGGCTCAAAAACCAAAGCCATTCAAACCAGTACTTCTCACCAACTTCACTCCTCTCCTAACATCTCCATTTCACTCTTTGGCCACAGCATTCCCCTTTCTCCCTCTGTTACAAACCTTGAGGTCAAGTTTGACACCCACCTTTCTTTTGACAACCATGTCACCCACATCTGCAAAAACTTCCTTCTTTCACCTCCATAATATTTCCAAATGCTGTTCTTCCCTTTCCCTCCCGGCTGTAGAGAAGCTCATCCATGCCTTCATCTCCTCCATGTTGAACTTCTGTAACACAGTCCTCATTGGGATCCCTGGCAGGAGCATCCAAAAGCTCCAGTATGTTCAAAACAGCGCTGCCAGGGTCCTGATAAGGGTACGGAAACACAAGCACATCACCCCCATCCTCCACACCCTCCACTGGCTCCCTGTTCACCTCTGTGTTGTCTACAAGGTCCTCCTGCACATCCACCACTGTCTCCATGGTGATGCCCCCACCTACCTCACAGACCTGCTCACTCTACACACCTCAGGCAGAACTCGGTCAGGCCAACAGCACCATCTGCTCCTGCCCAGGACATGGCTCAAGACCATGGGGGACCAAGCCTTCGAGGCCGCTGCTCCCCATCTGTGGAACACTCTACCAGACCACCTCAGGGCCCCACAGACAGTCAATACTTTTAAGAAAGGACTAAAAACGTATCTTTTTAGAAAAGCTTACAATGAAGATTATCAATTGATGTGTATATTTTTATGAAGTTTTTACTGTTTTTTTGTCTCTAGCACTTTGAGATTTTGAATCAAATGTAAAGTACAATATAAATAAAATGTATTATTATTACTATAATCACTACATATGTGGTCCAAGTGGACCCCACCAGAACAACTTGTTTTTAATACTGTGCACATTTTTAAGGCCATTCTTACAGACATTTGTAATATAACTAAACAGGGTCACTATGCAACTATTTGGAAAACTGTTTTGACTATTGGATACCTGAATGATAGATGGAACACCCGTTCGAACCCAGTTATCAGCTGGGTGGACATTGTGAATTACTATAAGTACTTGGGTGTTCATATACAGTAATGTTCAGAATAATAGTAGTGCTATGTGACTAAAAAGATTAATCCAGATTTTGAGTATATTTCTTATTGTTACATGGGAAACAAGGTACCAGTAGATTCAGTAGATTCTCACAAATCCAACAAGGCCAAGCATTCATGATATGCACACTCTTAAGGCTATGAAATTGGGCTATTAGTAAAAAAAAAAAAAAAGTAGAAAAGGGGGTGTTCACAATAATAGTAGTGTGGCATTCAATCAGTGAGTTCGTCAGTTTTGTGGAACAAACAGGTGTGAATCAGGTGTCCCCTATGTAAGGATGAAACCAGCACCTGTTGAACATGCTTTTCTCTTTGAAAGCCTGAGGAAAATGGGACGTTCAAGACATTGTTCAGAAGAACAGCGTAGTTTGATTAAAAAGTTGATTGGAGAGGGGAAAACTTATACGCAGGTGCAAAAAATTATAGGTTGTTCATCTACAATGATCTCCATTTAAAATGGCCAAACATCCAGAGACGCATGGAAGAAAATGGAAAACAACCATCAAAATGGATAGAAGAATAACCAGAATGGCAAAGGCTCACCCATTGATCAGTTCCAGAATGATCAAAGACAGTCTGGAGGTACCTGTAAGTGCTGTGACAGTTAGAAGACGCCTGTGTGAAGCTAATTTGTTTGCAAGAATCCCCCGCAAAGTCCCTCTGTTAAATAAAAGACATGTGCAGAAGAGGTTACAATTTGCCAAAGAACACATCAACTGGCCTAAAGAGAAATGTAGGAATATTTTGTGGACTGATGAGAGTAAAACTGTTCTTTTTGGGTCCAAGGCCGCAGACAGTTTGTGAGACGACCCCCAAACTCTGAATTCAAGCCACAGTTCACAGTGAAGACAGTGAAGCATGGTGGTGCAAGCATCATGATATGGGCATGTTTCTCCTACTATGGTGTTGGGCCTATATATCGCATACCAGGTATCATAGATCAGTTTGGATATGTCAAAATACTTGAAGAGGTCATGTTGCCCTATGCTGAAGAGGACATGCCCTTGAAATGGGTGTTTCAACAAGACAATGACCCCAAGCACACTAGTAAACCAGCAAAATCTTGGTTCCAAACCAACAAAATTAATGCCTCACAGATGTGAAGAAATCATGAAAAACTGGTTATACAACTAAATACTAGTGATTCACAGGATTGCTAAAAAAGCAGTTTGAACATAATAGTTTTAAGTTTGTAGTGTCAACAGCAGATGCTACTATTATTGTGAACACCCCCTTTTCTACTTTTTTTTACTAATAGCCCAATTTCATAGCCTTAAGAGTGTGCATATCATGAATGCTTGGTCTTGTTGGATTTGTGAGAATCTACTGAATCTACTGGTACCTTGTCTTTTTAGTCACATAGAACTACTATTATTCTGAACACTACTGTAGACAACAAACTGGACTGGACCGTAAACACAGATGCTGTGTATAAGAAAGGTCAGAGCCAACTGCACTTCCACAGAAGGCTCAAATCTTTAAATGTCTGCAGAAATATGTTGCACATGTTTTACCACTCAGTGGTCTCTAGCGTCATCTTCGACGCTGTAGTGTGCTGGACCAGCAGGCTGAAGGCAGCTGGCATGAACAGACTCAACAAGTTCATCAGGAGAGGTGGCTCTGTCCTGGAGGTTGTTGAGCTAGAGTCTGTGGTGGAAGTGTCAGAGAGGAGGATGTTGAGGAAACTGCTCAGCATCCGAGATAACACCTCCCACTCCCTGCATGCCACAATGACGTCCTATCAGAGCACCTTCAACCACAGACTGAGACCACTGAGGTGCACTACAGAATGCCACAGGAGATCTTTCCTACCTGTGGCAATCAGACGGTACAATTCCTACCCCCTCTGCAGGATGAATACATAATAAACAGAGTTATTCAGCATTACTCAGAGTTATGTGCAAAACTGTTGAACATCTTGTGCAAATGTCTTAAAAAAAAAACATTGCTCACTGTCTGCTGTCACTGTTTCAATCAATCAATCAATCAACTTTTTTCTTATATAGCGCCAAATCACAACAAACAGTTGCCCCAAGGCGCTCCATATTGTAAGGCAAGGCCATACAATAATTATGAAAAACCCCAACGGTCAAAACGATCCCCTATGAGCAAGCACTTGGCCACAGTGGGAAGGAAAAACTCCCTTTTAACAGGAAGAAACCTCCAGCAGAACCAGGCTCAGGGAGGGGCAGTCTTCTGCTGAGACTGGTTGGGGCTGAGGGAAAGAACCAGGAAAAAGACATGCCGAGAAGGGGGGCAGAGATCGATCACTAATGATTAAATGCAGAGTGATGCATACGAAGCAAAAAGAGAAAGAAACAGTGCATCATGGGAACCCCCCCACAGTCTACGTCTAAAGCAACATAACCAAGGGATGGTCCAGGGTCACCCGATCCAGCCCTAACTATAAGCCTTAGCGAAAAGGAAAGTTTTAAGCCTAATCTTAAAAGTAGAGAGGGTGTCTGTCTCCCTGATCTGAATTGGGAGCTGGTTCCACAGGAGAGGAGCCTGAAAGCTGAAGGCTCTGCCTCCCATTCTACTCTTACAAACCCTAGGAACTACAAGTAAGCCTGCAGTCTGAGAGCGAAGCGCTCTATTGGGGTGATATGGTACTACGAGGTCCCTAAGATAAGATGGGACCTGATTATTCAAAACCTTATAAGTAAGAAGAAGAATTTTAAATTCTATTCTAGAATTAACAGGAAGCCAATGAAGAGAGGCCAATATGGGTGAGATATGCTCTCTCCTGCTCTCCTGTTTCAGTACTCTGGCAAAAAAATTCCTTTTGGACAAATAAAGTTGGTCTTATTCTTATTCTTAATAAACCACAGTATGTGCAATACTGTTTAACATCTTGTGCAAATGTCTAAAAAAGAAAGAACACTGTTCATTGTCTACTGCAGGAGTGGGCAACCAAGGCCAATACACTGCAAGCTTTGCTTCGTTTGAATTTGGGTTTGCCGACGACACCACATGAAGTCTGAAGCTGCACCTGATTTCTGTAGAACAGTTGCCAAGGCCAGAGGATGCTCAAATACCACACATGGCCCACTCTGTTGAGGTTTTGGTGGATCAGGAAGACTTTTCAGTCCCTTATCATAGCTCAGGTTGCTGGGGTATTTTGCCAAGCTTCCTTGTCCAACGCCTTAACGTATGTTGAAACATGGGACATAATTTCCCCCAATATAACAAGAATTGTCGACAGTGTTATGCTTCAAATGTTAACATCATGAGCACACCTTGCTCATTCTTTGGACTTCCAGGGTCGAGCATATAATGTGACTTTCTGGATCCCCATTTTCTGCTTTTTGTTTTGTGACTTTTATTGTCAAAACAACAACTGCAAAACTGTCAGACCCGAGAAACAGCTTTAATTTGACAAGACCTGATTTGTATGATGTCACTCAGCCGCCGTCACAGCGCTGCTCATAAGAGAACGCTTTATGCCGTCGCCTCACAAAATGGTCTCGTTTTGGTATTTCCTTTGAGCAGAGCAGAGTTTTGTTTGTTCACATGTGAGAGCGTTGCTTCTCTGCTGTGCTGCGAATTGTAAAGCCATCAGTCTTAATGAAGTGATTTAACAGCACGCTCACTTTCACAGGCCAGTTCTGCAGAATTTAAAGCAAAGGATGTTTCATAGCTCTTGTGTGACAAGCTGGTGGAACTGTCTGGATTTTTTTTTTTTTTGTCATTAGCCACACAGTGATTTTTTTCAGTGTGTGCCGTGCACGATTTCCATCAATGTGACGTGACGTTATAAATCATATATTTACACCTTGTTCACCCACTTATATTTTATAGATGTTTGAGATAATATTTTATGAGCTTCAGGAGAAGAAGGAATGAATGGACCTCACTGACTTGAGGAAGGCAATATTTGAGATGTAAAAGCGTCCCACACACAGCAGATGATGGTGCGAGCGCTGCACAAGGAGACATGTGAGCCTGGAGTCCCACTCTGCAAAAACTAAAAGAAACACTATTTATCCAGCAGTAATCACATTTAAATGATGCAGTAGATTCACAATGACCACAGTCACTTATGGTCCATTTCCCCTTAAACAGTAGCTTTTTTTATATTGTTTATTTGTGCAGCTCTAAAGGTGGTCATATACAAGGTTACTTTTGGACAATAGAGTTGGGCAACACTGTCACAAAATTGCAATAAAGTAGTGGATGTGCAGCAGAGGAAAAATGCCAACATTTCTTCCTTTGGCCAATGTGGCCTTTGTGCAGGAGTGGGAACGCAAATGTGGTTTGGTGAAATTGCTCCAAGAGCTGTTTTGTGAAATAGCACATTGCAGCTCTGAGGACCGGATTGGATTTCAAACTGTCACATTAGCATGGAGGAGTTGTTGCTTATTCTCTTCTTTCACCAGCCACAAGCCTCAACTCAGTGTTTCCAGGAACAGATTTCACCCTTTGAAAATAAATATGACTTAAAAAACACTATCAAGTGCGTCCCGTGTGTCACTGGCGGCACAGCTGATCTGCATTTGTGCTGCTTCCATTTCTTCATTCAAGTTTATTATCTGCACGCTCATAAATCACCAGTCAGTTCAGAGTTTGTACTTTCGGCTGAGCTGCAACCAACAATCGTGTTTACGAAATATCTCCTACGTGCTGTGTGTTACAGCGGCCCTCCCCGAAAGAAGCAGTCCAACCATATGGTACATTTCAGTAGAGTTGAAGAACTGAAGTTCAATGTGATGAATGTTGTAGAAACCAAAAGAAAATCCATGAACCAAAAATGAAATGGGGATCTGCGAAACATTCCACCTGCTGTCGGGAGGGACACACGGTTGGACAGGCGAGCACAGTACTGTGGTAGCGTGCACGCTTGTGTTCGCGTGCATGAACACAGTGCAAGCACGTGGAAAGTTGTGCAGACAGCAACGGAGCAAAATATTAAAAAAAACCACCACAATTTATAATACTTAATTCCTGTTATAAAGCGGCAGCCGGTCTGCTCTGTGTCAGCCTGATCCCGTCAGATCTCAGAAGCTAAGGGCCCTGTCCCACTGGGGAGAGGATTAATTGCGCATGAATTGAGTATACAAATTGCGGGCGTTTGTTGTCGTCCGCAACAAAAATGGCCAAAAATGACAAATGTCCCAGTATGAATTACAGATATATTAACAATATATAGTGAATATATGATGAACAATCACGGTTATATAACGCATGTAGTGAGGAAACTGATCCAACACATTGAGATTATCACGGCAGTATTACGGGTGTATTATGAATGCATCGTGCACGTGTTGCGCATGCACAGCATCTGCATTGCGGTCATAAAAGAAGCGCACTCGGCCATCGGCATCACTATTCACACCAACAATACAGCCTCTGGCGCAAGTGCTGGACTTGGACAAGTTGATCACAGAGTTAATGTTCATTTTGTCATTCGAGGGTTAACTGTTCATGAGTTTGAGGAGTGGGAGGGGGGAAGCTGCTTGGGGTGTGAGACTGTGGTTTTTTTTTGAGAGTGTCACAGAAAACAGACATCAGTGTGAGTTATGGCTAAACAGCAACTCTTCCTTTTGTTGGTGTTAAATAAAAGTCCTGGATTGCAGCAGCTACGTCTTTGTGGATCCACACAGCTGGACCGGCACTGACTGGCAGGTATGTCGCTTTCTGCCACATATAATACTTTGGGTTAACGTGACGTGTTTATTATGCATTCACAGATTGTCCGCAAATTAGCTGCAAAGCAGATGTAATAAAAACACTTTATTCGTGGCCAATTTGTATGCATTCGCTACAACATATTTTAGTTTATGATGTGGACATGATGGGCACAATATATATCTGTTTTACACACTGTCCTGGTCCGCTGCCAAGCCACAAATCCCCGTCAGTTGCGGATATCAGCGGTTAACGGCAGATATACAGCGCATAGAGTGAGTATGTATTGTGTATGAAATGAGTATATGTGGAGTATGTGAGGCGGATGTCATCCGCATCCAGATTTTTGAACAGCTCAAAAATCCTGGCTGCGGACATGCGTGCCTCTGGGGAGGATCACGGATGTGTTCGGATGACGGCCGACTCATACAGGCATGTTACACGTATATTGCGGATGTTTGGCAAATATGGGCCAATTTTGTGCGCAATCCATACGCAAATCCTCCTAAACGCCAGTGGGACAGGGCCCTAAGCAGTGCAAGGTCTGGTTAGTACTTAGATGGGAGACCTCTTCGGGACCCCAACGGCTGTGTGTGTTTCTCCAGGTGACACTGGAGTTGCATCAGGAAGGGCATCCAGCATACAGCTTGTGCCACATACCAATGTGGATCTGGCTTTATCCGCTGTGGTGACTCCAAATAACAAAACCAGGAGAAGCCGAATGAACAACTACAATTCCTGTTATAAAGCGTTGACTCCACCTAGACGTAAATAATGAAATGGCATGGAATAATGTCCACTCTTTTATGTTTTGGATGAATTATCTAATGTGCTCGTCTCATGAAGACATCAGTCGGGCTCCCGTCTCATGAGGAGTCAGCTCCCATGTCATGAACACATCAGTGTGTCCAGCGCGCAGTGATCCACTGGTGACTGCGTTGCAAATGTGATACGTGTTTTAATTATTACAATGTGGGGAAATCCTGCAGTGACACGCACCTGTAGTGATTTTGTACATGGCATGATATGCACCAGCATTGCGGTGCACTGATGCGGCAGTCAGCTGAAGCGATATGTGGTTTATCTCCACGTGAGGTCAGCAAGCTGATGTCCACACCTCACGGCAATGTTATGCCAGGCCATATCCTACAAGCCAGTACAGGTGTTCCCCAGCTGTGACTTGCAAGATATCTGAACAGCTGCACGCCGCAGGGGGACACGCCCACCTTTGTCTGCGGACCTTGTCAGCTCACTGAAAAACAGGCTCACTCTCTGTTGCTTTATACTGTGATTTTTATTTTATGTATGTATTATTATTTGTTTGTCCTGCATCTGTCTGATGTCTGTGTTTGCAATGTAACACATTGTGTGCACGGTCATGTCCAGCTGACATTTGGCGGTCAGCTGACAGGTGCTGTATGTCCACAGCAAAGCATATGAGCAATGCAATCACAAATGAGTAAGTCCACACCTTCACCCTTATTAGTGTTATTTAATCTTCACTCCTTCTGTCTGTCATGTAAACTACAATTTACGTGGTGGAAGTGACATCAGCCTGCTTAGCTGGCTTCACACCGTGCTGTGTGTGATCGTGTCGGAATGTAATGATCAGCATGTAATGAGGGCATGAGCGCCCACCCACACACGTGCATTACATGTTCACCAGCTGAGTTGCAGTGCATTGCACTGGACAGCAACCGGACTCAATGTTGGATCCATGGTGTGTTCGTGTGTGTGTGGGGCGGGGGGGCATTCAGCACAGTCACACCCATGTGTGTTGATATAGGTGATGCCACACTTGTGTTGCACTTAGACAAATTTCACAGACAGCTTAAATGTGGTCGCCTGCACTCTACTCTCATACAAGGAATGAGCGAAAGGTGTTGGATGTTCATGTACGACACCTGGAATTTAGCCAACACCTGCCGAGAGAGGGATCCAATAAGCACACACAGGGCACTCGCTGTCTTTCAGCCGTTGGTGTGCACGAACAGTTGTTGCAACAGCTGTACAAGGTGTTTGAGTTGTCTCACAAATGGCATTTGACTCCTCCTTCATGCACCATTCTGCCCCAATCGTGTTATGTGTGAAGGGGCTCTAAGTAAGTGTGGGTTAAGTGATCGTTTTCTGCAGAAGGTTTTTACAGTTCAGTGATTTTGACCTTTTGACCCTGCAATCAAGAGGCTTTGTGGGGTCACCATGCTGAACACACATACCAGGTTTGGTGACAATCAGGGAAATAGGAAAGAAGTTATTGTACTCAAAATATTTTTCACAAAGTATGCTGCAATGACCTTGACCTTTTTGACCCCAAAGACTGACCCCAAAGTTTTGGGTCAGTATACCTAACACACATAGCATGCTTAGTGATAAGTTATGGGCTTACAAGATTTTTACAAAGTATGCACCAGTGGCCTTGACCTTTACACTTTTAACCCCCAAACCAAGAGGCTTCTTGGGTAACCTTCTAAACATATATAACAAGTTTGGTGACAAACAGGCTATTAGGAAAGAAGTTATTGCATTGACAAAATGACCTTTCACATTTCGACCCTCAAATTTATCAGCTTATTGGGGTCACTGCTTAAACCACATTTGGTGACTATCAAGCCAACACAACTGGCATAATCTTATTCACAAGTGAAATATCACGTGACCGACTGACTGACTCCCCTCACATACAGCTCACCTGGCCTGCATGTTTTCTAACTCTATGGATTCAATCTACAGCTAATTAACTCAGTCGTGTGTGCTCAGCCAATGAGGAGCTGAGAAACACCAGCTGTGTGAGACGTGCAGGTTGCTGTTTGGGAGCAGGGTCGGAGACCTGGGGTCTTCTCTGTGGGAAAAGAGAGATTTGCAAAAAGTAGCCTTGAGGTGAAGTCACTAGTATGAGTACAGACTGAATATGAATTTGAATTAGTGGCCAATTATAGAGCAGCATGATCCACCGAATCAGTCCCTTTGTGAAAAGTAACATTGGATGCAGACACACTGCAAATATTCACTCTTGTATTCAGTGAGTACTCACGGAGGTATGATACAGTCAGATTTTTGAGTATGAAGGAGAATTGATCCATTTCCTGTTTGAAATAAATCTGATGAATATCACACGATATTCTACATAGTAAGTGGTTGTCACTGTCTAAAATATTAGAATTAAAAATTTAAATTAGCCGGCTATGTCCAGCCATCCATTCTCTAAACCTGCTTATTGTGGTTAAGGTGGGGGGGTTAATGCTGGGGCCTGGGGGACTGGAGCCTATCTCAGCCCCCAACAAGTCAAGTTCAAACCCGGGACCTTCTTGCTGTGATGCCACAGGTCGTGTACATAAAAATACAGACAGACACAAAAATGACAGTTTTCACAGTTTGCACATTATAGAAACCTTTACAAAAACTTAAGGGCCTTTCACACTGAAGGTGTCAGTCTGATGCGTCCACGCCTCCCAACATGTCAGTGACATCACGTCGGACACGGCAAGGGGGGCGGAGATTTTCACTCTGATTTCTTCAGAAGCCCGAGAAAGATGAGTGACCACCATCATGCATTTGCGTCTGCAGAACCACAAAAAAGCTTAAAAACTGCAGTAGAACAAGTCTCCCATCACCCTGCTGGGAAAAGCTTTTTTCAGCCACTTTTCAGAGTGACGTCGAATCGATGGAGGACTGACAACTTGCTGGGTTATCGATTGAACCGCAACAGTGGGCCGACCCGCACGGAGCAGCCGGCCTCATCCCTGGGCAGAGATAAAAGACAGACCCAGTCAGTCCCAAATTCCCCACTTTTGGACATATAAAAACACCCAGTTTAAACAACGGAGCTTAGGTCTGCAAATTTATCTGACGTGAGAATAATTTAAAAACTAGAAGCACTCAGAGAGTGCAAACCTCCGCCAAGGCCATGGGGTCACTGACGCCATAACATCTACACGCCGTGGAATCATTGAACCTAAAAAAGTCTAACGATGTTTGCTCAGTAGTAAAAAGTTTCATCTGATGTGACTGGATAGCATGTATCCTTAGCGCTTGGCATCACAGTTTATTGCAACTTGCACCTTTCCCAGAAGCTACTGTCATCTGAGCACTGATATTGATATTGCATGTGCTTATAGACAAAAACAAATAAGAGACAAAATTCAGTTTATTATTCAACTAAACTGCAAATATATGAATTTTTTAACATTTATGAAACACTTCTCTAAACAAGGCCATTGGGTCACTGACCCTAAAGAGATTCCCTCCTTGGCACAGTGATCTATTTCTTTTTGTCTCTTTCTCTAAAATTGTATATAATAATCATTAGATTAGATTAAATATTACAATTTGAAAACAAATGCACCCAAACATGATGACAGCTGCAACTGCTTAATGCTAACTTTTAACATTGAAAATGCCATAGACATGCTAATGCGTTAGCATCGGGAGCCGGATCGTGATCTGGATCACCACTAAAATTTAATCACTTGTTTCTCTTGTCGTTTCCAACCACTCCACAACATTTCATCAAAATCTGTTCAAAACTTTTTGAGTTATCCTGCTGACAGACAGACAAACAAACAAACGCGGCTGAAAACATAACCTCCTTGGCGGAGGTAAAAAATTGTGACATGCACTTCTGATGGTTTAATGTTCAGCTAACGTTAGCTTAGCCTTTTAGCTGCAGAATCACAGTCGAGCTGAGTGAACGTTTTAACAAATAAAGCTGCAGCATTTTTGTTAATTCTAAGACTGTAAAAACTCAACTTTAAATAATGTTGTTGTTTTTTTTTTTTACTTTTTAGTGTTTCTTTATATTTTATGATCTTTTTTGAATTGTCCCACAATCAAGAATATTTTGCTGAGTAGACACACTTCAAAAACTTCAAGTGATGAGCCGAACACCAAAACCTGAAGTCCAGTCAGAAGAAAACATCTCTGCTCTTCAAAATGGGAGAAAAAGTGTCTTTAAAAACTCCACCAGAGGTCGAAGGTGCAGAAGAGACTTTCATCTGGTTAAATGTCCTGAGAGTCCAGCAAACCAACACCTGCTTCTAAAAAAACTCAACTATGCTATTATTTTTTAAAATTATTTTTTTTTTATATTAACATTAAATATTAACATTATATTAACATTAAATGAATGGATCATTAAACATGTCCCTGAAGTCCAAAGTTCAGTCAAAAGACATTTTGCACAGGTAGGAAAAGCCGAGCCCTGATTGTGCATAATTTTAAAACATTCACACAATCACTACAATAGTCAAATTCATATTTTAGAAATTGTTCTGTCCTGATTGCATCATTCAAAGAAATCACATAGTCAACGAGGACGTAATTAAACGTTGAAATGACTAAATTAAAAAATGATTTCATCGTGAGATTTATGTTGCATTAACAATCACACTGCAGTCATTGTTAAATTATTTCCTGTTGCTTTTATAATAAACTCTTGTATTTATTTAGAGTGTGAAATAATCTACCAGACTTAAAAAATGTACACATTTCCATCCTATTTTATTTGTCTAAAAATAAATGTCCAAGGTTCCTTATGTTAAATAAGAAATCATCTAATCTGAAATAACAGTTATGGTTTTAATTTACAGATGAAGAAAGGTTTCTAAACCATCTTATTTATTTATTTATTTTACTATTTTAATTACAAGTGTTCTAAACTTTTTTTTTACAGTAATCAGAAATTAATTTTGAGGTAAAGGATTTTCTTCAGAAAACTGCTGTGTATAAAAGCAGTTCTGTGACACTTTTCTGCCACTGATCTGTACATAACAGTGTTTTATACAGATCAGTGATCAGTCAGTCTTCTGTGGTTCGGTCTGATGCCTCGTTTCTATTGGACAGCGTGAAGCTACGTCACAGCTCACAGCTGCGAAAGTTGGATTGAGTTGAACTTTGACAGCAGCAGCCTCACAACAAACGGCAGTGCACGCTCGCTTTAGCTCGGTTTTTGACGCAGCGCTTCTGGCACGACGCGTCTCATTGAAAATAATGCTTTTAAGACTGATTTGCGATGCCTCTGCTGCGGCTGACGCCCCCGGTGAGAAAGCGCCCTAAGATTGTTGTGCTGCCTTGGTGTTTGCTCTGCTCTCCCTCCCTTCCTGTTTCTGCAGGTGCCACGTCATGCATTTGATTCATCACACCTGTCTGCAGTCACCTACCCCTGTATTTAAACCCTGGTCTTTCACGCTACAGTCACCAGAAACTCAGCTCAGTTTAGTGGTGCCTGGCCTCCATAGATCCTTTTTGAATTTTGTGTTTCTGCATTTTTTAATGACTCCATGGTTTCCTGATTCTGACATTTCTCTTGTGCTCATTGCTTTTAGCTTTCCTGCCTCCTGTCAGCTCAATTGCGGCCGCCTGGTCCTAGTTCACAATCCACAATGCATTCTGCTTTGGTGGCTCCTCCACAATTGATTGCAATATTCTGTCATGCTGTTATTCCAATAAATTGTTACTTTGTTTCATCTCAGCTCCCTTTTGGGTCCTAATCATTCATTGGGTTCAGCCGCAACAGGAGTCTCTGGCCACATCATGGACCCAGCGGTTCGTAAAGCCCTCAGCTCACAGGGGGCTGCACTTGGACAACAGCAACAACAAATCCAGACCCTCACCGACCAACAGCAGGCGGTAGCTGCTCAGGTATCTCAGCTTTGTGCGCAATTGTCCACACTCACTAATCAGCTGTCACAAATCACCAGCACCCACATCACCACCATCTCCACACACACACACACACACACACACACACACACACACACACACACACACACACACACACACACACACACACACACACACACACACACACACACCTCCAGTTCCTGCACAAGCTTGGCACATACACGAACCTGTAAGCTGTAGTTCCAGACCCTATTCAGGTTCTGTAGAAACGTGCACAGCATTTTTGTTACACTGTTCCTCAGTATTATCCCAACAACCATCAACCTATTCTATTGACCAGAATATTGGTCACCTGATCATACCTGATCAGTTTGCTCCATGGAGAGGCTTTAGCTTTGGTTACAGCCCTTTGGGGCCAACAGTCCCCAGTATTAGCATAATATCCCACATTTGTGCAGGAATTCAGGATGTCCTTTGATCATCTGATGCTTGGGCAAGTGACCTCCAAGTGGCTGTTATCGCTTCGGCAGGAGAATCGCAATATTGTGGCCTATTCCATTGAGTTCTGGGTACGAGCAGCAGAGGCGTCTTTATTAACGGGTTAGCCGAAAAGCTCAAAGATGAAATGGTGGTCCTGGACGAACCTGACAAACTAGACAAATTAATATCACTCGCTATTAAAATAGACAACCAGTTGAGGGAAAGATGATGGGAGAAAGGCCAAAGGGCCAAAAGCGTGTCTTCCCCTCAGATCCCTCCGCAACTCAGTCCTGCTCCTTTTTCCTCGTGTTCCACCAGCAATGCACTCCCTGCTGCAAGTGTGCCTCCTGCCGAGGAACCCATGCAGCTCGGCAGGGCTCAATTAATACCTGAGGCACGTAAACGTAGAACAGAAGCTGGGAGTGCATTTGTGCCTGGAGCCACATCCTCAGTGATTGTCCAGTTCGGCTGAAAGCCAATGCTAACCAACAGGCCCCGGGCAATGGTGAGCCATACATACATCACTGGTGATTGCACACTGCTCACACAAATCTCAGCCAGTATTCTTTTGGAAAACCAGTCCATCCCATTGCAGGCACTTGTTGACTCTGGGGCCAACGATAATTTCCTCAACAGCAGTGTTATTACTTAAGTTCACATCCAAGTGGTGGCACTCCGTACCCCATGCAGGTTACTGCACTTGACGGCATGCAGTTCCCCGTGATAACACACCAAACTGTTTTGCTCACTTTACTAGTGTCAGGTAATCACCATGAGACTATTCAGTTTTTCATTTATACATCCTCTCCCCCACTGGTGTTGGGACACCAATGGCTTTCCCTTCACAATCTTGGAAGCGATTGGCCAACCAGTACAATCACCCAGTGGAGCGAAGCCTGCCATCTTAGGTGTCTTAGTTCATCTATTCTGTCCACTCAGTGTGCCAGATAGTCTGAAAGGAATCCCCAGATCTTTCAACTATTCTGGAACAATTTCATGACCTAGGAGACGTTTTTAGTAAAGACCAAGCTCTCTCACTCAACCTCATAGACTGTATGACTGCTCCATCGATTTGCTTTCGGGTGCATCCCTCCCATGCAGACGGCTTCACAACCTTTTGCAGAAAGGGAATAGATGGAGCAGTATGTCAGAGTCCCTGGTTGTGAGGCTTATTCATCCCTCGTCATCTCCCCTGGGGGCAGGTTTCTTCATTGTAGGTAAGAAGGACAAGACCTTATACCCCTGTATAGACTTTCGAGGTCTGAATGCCATCACTGTGCACAACAAGTATCTGCTCCCTTTATTCAATTCAATTCGATTTATTTCATTTATATAGTGCCAAATCACAACAAAGCTGCCTCAAGGCGCTTCACACAAGTAAGGTGAAGCGCCTTACCAACCTCCAGAGCAAGCACACAGATGACACTGGAAAGGGAAAACTCCCTCTGATGATTTGAGGAAGAAACCTCAAGCAGACCAGACTCAAAGGGGTGACCCTCTGCTTGGGCCATGCTACCAACACAGCTGACAATACAAATACTATACAGGAAGTTTTGGGAGTCCATGCTGGGGTACAAGATGGGAGGCTTGCAGAAAAAGATGCTCACTCCCACTTCTGGCTGGAGCTGCACCTCAAACAGAGAGAGAGAGAGAGAGAGAGAGAGAGAGAGAGAGAGAGAGAGAGAAAACAGAATCAGGAGGCAGAAAGACAACAAATACAGTATAATTTGTCAGCATTAAGCACCAAGAAAAACAGAAGAAATACTGTGAACACCGGCCACTAGCCCTAAGCTTCACTAAAAGCCCCAGACTTTAGCTAATGTTGAGGCTGTGGCCCACTCTGTTTACTAACAAAATTAATTTAAAAGGGTAGGAAGCATAGCATAGCTAGCCATATGAAAGGGAAAATAAGTGCATCTTAAGTCTGGACTTGAAAGTCTCTACAGAATCTGACCATTATATTGATGCAGGGAGATCATTCCACAAAGCAGGTGCATGATAAAAAAGCTATGTGACCTGCAGACTTTTTATTCACCCTAGGGACACAAAGTAGTCCTGCACCCTACGGACGCAGAGCCCGGGCCGGTACGTAGGGTTTAAGTAGGTCAGCTAAGTAGGGAGGTGCCAGTTCGTGAATAATTTTTTAGGTTAATAGTAGAAACGATTTGATTATTCGAGTCTGCATTTGACTCCTTCCATGGGGCCCCTATATTTCTGTGGTTAGACCTGTGCAAAGCATACCATTTACGTCAAGGAGTCACTGGAGGAGTGGAGACATTTGCTTGAAGGTACACCGTTACATTCATTGTTTTGACAGATTATAAGAATCTATCTTATATTCAGTCTGCTAAAAGACTGAATTCTAGACAGGCCAGGTGGATGCTGTTTTTGGTTTGGTTTCAATTTTTCCATCACATACGGACCAGGATCTAAAAACACTAAACCAGATACTCTTTCACACCAGTTCTGCCTTTCAGATCAATCACCACCTCTGGCTCATATCCTACCAGACACAATGATGATTGGTTCTATCACCTGGGACATAGAGAGAGTCATCCGGGAGGAGAACTACCCTGACACTAGAGGAGGAAGTCCCAGTTGGGTCTTCATGCCACCATCAGTTTGGTGAGCAGCTCTACAGTTCTACATCCATGCATCCAAGTTCATTTTGGATCTCACAGGACAGTGAGTGATGT
This sequence comes from Thalassophryne amazonica, assembly GCF_902500255.1. Taxonomy (NCBI): domain Eukaryota; kingdom Metazoa; phylum Chordata; class Actinopteri; order Batrachoidiformes; family Batrachoididae; genus Thalassophryne; species Thalassophryne amazonica. Next base: position 92,639,104 of record NC_047115.1, read on the forward strand.
GCTGTCCAGGATTCTTATCACAACATTTCAAATGTAGATTTTGTCAACGTTCCTTCCACACTCATTGATATAGTTTGCCATATTTCTGGTGTCTGCAGCTGTGACTGGCTGAAGACGTGGACCATAATGTTCTCAAAAGTGGACACACAAAATTCTTTACTGTTTTAAGATGAGTACACAATGGAAAAACACGGGGGACTTCAGTTCATTGTGTTCTGTAGCTTACGTTGTTGCTTGTACAGGAGGAAGCCACTTTCTCACTCCATGTTGGGGGATAACAAGCAGCCTTATCCGCCCCCATGAAACATACAAACGTTACAGAGATAAACATGTGAAGAGACTGGGGAATGCCATCCACTGAGGGACAGCTGTTTGTGTCCCGTCCTCTTTATGCAGGTTTATCAAGATGGTGAAGCACAAAAGCATAGTTTGGCAGCAAACATTCTGAATGAAGAAGAAGAAAAAGAAAAAAGATCTTTTCATCTTTTCATCTTTTGGAAGTGCACATCTTCCAACAATGCCACTGTCTTCTCACACTATCATTAAAAAAAAGAAAAGAAATTGCATAACAAAGCTAAATAATTTGGTTATTGATGATAATGATCACCAGAAAACATTTTCATTTTCACTGTCAAAGTGAAAACTCTTCTACAAAGACATATACTGAGTTTGGACTTTGTTGTATTAAATCCAAAATTTTAAGTTCAGTCACCGATATTTTTAATTACTGTTTTGAATCTAAGTGAAAATCTAATATAACTACTGTGAGGTACAGAAGTAATGAGACAGTGATGTCATTTTTGTAGTTTGCCTCCATACAGCAGCACACTGGAGTGGAAATGAAACAAACAAACAAACAAACAAAAAAATTCAATTATGAGATCTTTTCTTGTAATTATGAGATCAGCTGTCATTTTTTTTTTATCCAGTGAATACAATAAGCTGCCATAGTTTTCTGTATTTAGAAAAGGAACGTTTTTGTAAAACAAAACAAAACAAAACAAAAAACAAAAGGAAAAAGGAACATTTTTTTTTATATACTTTACTTTTTAGTGACCTTTAAAAAATTTAAACTTGCATACAAGCCCCAAAAGAGGTTACTACTTCTTTTTTTTTTACTTTAAAGTAAAGTCACACAGAAGCACATGGAAATGGCCTTGTCTAAACTTTCTCCAGGAATCAGGATCTGGCACAAGTCTTCCACCAGATTCATGAAAATATTTCAGATGACTTTGCACTGAGATATTTATGGAGCTTTTGGCTGAGAGGATTGTAACCGCAGGCTGCAGGACGAGCTCTCTGTGCAGGTGTGCAGCATTTAAACCTGTGGACCTGTCAGGCTTTGAGGAAGGTAAGAGGACTGTCTTTGTGACATCACCAAGGCACAGTCTCCCTTCACCTTGTGCACAGTGAGCTCAGGTCTTTTGCAGCTGTTTCTAAATCACAGGAGCTTTGGTGGCCATTGTGGGTGAAAATCATTGTTCCTATATCTCAGTCACCGTAACCCAGAACACCTGCACCCCACCGTGCACCACCAAGGAGAACAACAACAGACAAGGAATCCCCAGTGTTCACTGTGGTGACATCACCATCCTACACTGACAGTACATGTGTAGACACAGATCAGCTGAACAGTGTCAGTGTCATTTTTTTTTATGTATGCACGTAGACCAAAGGACCAAAACTAAGTGGACAAACACACAATCATACAGAGATCTGTTGTTTTGAGGTCCTCCATTGGTTGCCAGGGTTCCAGTAAAACTCACTTTCCTCTTAGATGGTAACTCTACTCAGGTCATTGCAGGATATTCCAGTTCTTTCCCTCCCTGTTTTGGTGCTCAGTATGCCAAACACAGTTAAAATACCATTATACATTAAAAAAATTACAAGAATACATCTGAGCCAAAGGTACAGTACATGACATTTCTGAATTTGAAAATGTTTCTGCAATATCCTCATGTGATAATTGAGTAAATGATGCACTGTATCAACTCCCACCTATCCCAGATCCCAGACAACTGTTTGGGTGTCCATTCCTTTTCGCAGCACCTCTCAAGCTCCATCAGGTTGGATGTGGAGCGTCGGTGCACAGGCATTTTCAGATCTCTCCAGAGATGTTCAGTCAGATTCAGGTCTGTGCTCTGGCTGGGCCACTCAAGGACATTCACAGAGTTGTCCTGAAGCCACTCCTTTGATATCTTGGCTGTGTGTTTAGGGTCATTGTCCTGCTGAAGGATGAACCGTCACTCCAGTCTGAGGTCAAGAGTGCTCTGGAGCAGGTTTTCATCCAGGATGTCTCTGTGCATTTCTGCATTCATGTTTCCCTCAATCGTGGCATTCATCTCCCAGTTCCTGCTGCTGAAAAACATCCCCACAGCATGATGATGCCACCACCATGCTTCACTGTATGGATGGTGCCTGGTTTCCTCCAAACATGATGCCAAGGAGTTCAATCTTTGTCTCGTCAGACCAGAGAACTTTGTTTCTCATGGTCTGAGAGTCCTTCAGGTGCCTTTTGGCAAACTCCAGGTGGGCTGCCATGTGCCTTTTACTAAGGAGTGGCTTCCATCAGTCCACTCTACCATACAGGCCTGATTAGTGGATTGCTGCAGAGATGGTTGTCCTTCTGGAAGGTTCTCCTCTCTCCACAGAGGAATGCTGGAGCTCTGACACAGTGACTATCGGGTTCTTGGTCACCTCCCTGACTAAGGTCCTTCTCCCCTGATCGCTCAGTTTAGTTTAGTGTTCAGCTCTAGGAAGAGTCCTGATGGATCTGAATTTCTTCCATTTACAGATGATGGAGGCCACTGTGCTCATTGGGACCTTTAGCTTGGAATCAACTGAAGAAAGTTCATTTTATAGTTCTAAATGTATTTACAGTGTTTTTTTGTTTTTTTTTTTACACTTTTTGTCCCTCCTACAACGGTATTCCTCTCTCCTACAGCGTCAATAACAATTACATACACATTGCCAAATATGCAGATTAGCTGATGATGTCATTTAGCAACATTTAGTGACTTGTAGGACAGGCAGTAACTACTTTCCTTACTGAGGAGTTGGCAGTGGTACAGTCACATCAAACGGGCTCTGAGCTGAAGACACTATGAGAGTCTGGCTTGGCTCAAAGTGGCCACACCCCTCACACAACACAACTTAATGGCTTAAAACATCTTGAACTGAGAAGTTATAATTTTTCTTTTGAAAAGTTATCATATACGGCTGCACACCCTAAAGATACTGACACAGGAAAAAGTGCCATGGACACAGGGCCTGAGGAGGAGCGCTGCTTTGTCACTTTATGACCACGCTTATCCACAACCACCCACTCGTGGGTCGACCTGCGGGTTACAGGTTGACCTGTGCATCACTGCCTTGAACATTATTGCTCACTGGTGACGTGCGTGTGTTTGCACCAGCCCACACAAGACTGTTGTTGGATATTTCCATAAACATTTGAAATAAAAAGCCTCATCTATCAAAAGGACTGGATTAAACTCTGATTTTGCACAAACAAAGACTCAGGGCCACTTTCTTTGAGTGATCATCGATCTTTGTGCAACATAAAGGCTACTGAAATCTTTGCAACTTTACAAAACATATTGTGTGTCTGCAGGAAAAAGGGAACAGAGAGGAACTCGAGAGTGGAGTCCTTCCCACACTTTTATTTATTCTACCTTCACTTGGCAGCTCACAAACATGACATCATAAAGTTTATGTGTCATTTGAGGTAAAACAAATCTGACAAATGAGGTTGAGTACAAAAAGAGAAAAAAATTTCTACAAATCTCTTCCTGAGGAGGTGCAATTATCTGTTCCTCATATCAGGGAAGTAGTCAGGATTAGGAGTGTTTGGAGCAAAGATAATTTGGAGCAAATGTTTTCAAATTCCAACCCACCACTCCTCTCATGTTTGGAGGATGAGTGTTCGGGGCTCAGCAGCACTTGCAGATGGTTAAGGTCCTGTTTTTATAATGAACCGTATCCTCCTTTGACCCGGATGTGACACCTCACACATAAATAAGTCAGAGGTCAGACTTTGGAGGCTGTGGGAAAGTCAGACCTGTTACGACAGAGCAGATTAAATCAGCTACCCCGACTTGTCCTCTCACCTCTGAAGGTTCAACCTGCATTCAAGTCAGGCAGGAAGACACGAGGGATGCTGGTTGATGTTGTGCGCACGGCGGTAAGACGCCTTCGCTGCTTTTATTGCTCGTATATTTCTCCTGATGTGGAGAGCACTTATGTAAATCCTCCCAGTATCACATATCAGGGCAGGTATTTGAGCAAGCTCAGCCAGACAACAATTTAAATCAGTCTTCCAGCGCTGAATTCATTTGCCGACATGTTTGGATGGCAAATAGGTTTTGATGGAGTGGTTGATATGACAGATGCGTTTCTGGACATGACTGGGTGCAGAGGTCCTTCAACTGCTGGAGCCAGGAGCCGAGACGCATGATTAGAAAAGGAAAATTTGGGGGAAAATTAAAAAAATAAGAAGCTATCCTTGACATTTTCTCATGGAAAAAAACGTGTTAACTACAAGGAAGAAGCAGGGGCCAAGGCCCCATAATATAGCCCTTCTCTCCAAGGCCAGGTCTGACGCAGGGAGCCAATGGCTCCGCGGTGCCGGCACAGAGCAGGTCTGTGTGCGGAGCCAACCACAAAAACTGTCACCGGTCTGGCTGTGTGGAAACTCCAGTGCACTGTCGCTGACAGCCACACACTCACGCTGATAATTTGTGAAGCATCACCTTCATTTTGTTTCACACACAAACATCTTTACAGCCTATAACTGCTCCTGAGTCAAGAACCTGCTCATAATCTGATAGTTATGGCACTATGGCGATTAAGATAAAATTATTCATAATTTTCTGCAGCCGTGTTACATAATGTACAACCACAGATCAGAAAAAGTTGGCACCATATGGGAAATACAAAAGAAGAAAAGCAGTGATTCATACCTTTTCTTTTATTTCTGTTTCACTGCAGACAATATGAACCTAAGACATTTCATTTTTTCTATGTCAGCTTCATTCAGTTTGTTAACATGCATCTATTCCTCCATTTCAGGTCCACAGCACATTCCAAAAAAGGTGGGAGGAGGACAACACTGCATCAAGAACAGTCATTCATCAATAGCTGATATATAGCTACATGGGCAAGGGAATACTTTGGAAAACCTTTGCCAAGCATGACTATACAGAGCTGCATCCACAAATGCCACTTAAAACTTCACTGTGTAAAAAAGAAGCCTTATGTTAACCTTTCTCAGAAGCAGCATAGACTTCTCTGGGCTCAGATGCATCTCAGTCAGACCATCACACAGTGGAAATGTGTGTTGTGGTCACACAAGTCAGTATTCCAGAACGTTTTTGGAAGAAATAGACAACACGTGCTCTTAGATGAAAAGAACTGCTAGCAGCAACATTTGCAAAAGACAAGTCTGTTGTAGTATGGGGTCAGTGCCCTTGAAAAACATAATTTATACTTCTCTGATGGCAGCATTAATGCAGAAAACTGCCTTCAATACAAAATCCTTTGCAGGGATATCCACACATTTTTCAACAAGACAATGCAAAACTGCATTCTGCACACATTACAAGAAGAGGCAGCAGGCACTGCATTGGTCTGCCTGAAAGCACTGCACTGGTCTCCATGCACTGTACTGGTCTGCCAGCAGACACTGCACCGGTCTGCCAGCAGACACTGCACCGGTCTGCCTGAAAGCACTGCACTGGTCTCCATGCACTGTACTGGTCTGCCAGCAGACACTGCACCGGTCTGCCAGCAGACACTGCACCGGTCTGCCTGAAAGCACTGCACTGGTCTCCATGCACTGTACTGGTCTGCCAGCAGACACTGCACCGGTCTGCCAGCAGGCACTGCACTGGTCTCCATGCACTGTACTGGTCTGCCAGCAGGCACTGCACCGGTCTGCCTGCAAGCACTGCACTGGTCTCCATGCACTGTACTGGTCTGCCAGCAGACACTGCATTGGTCTACCAGCAGGCCTGACCTGTCCTCATCTCAGAATGTGTAGAGAAATTTGAAACAAAAAATTCAACAATGATCACCCCATAATATTGCACAATATTAAGATGTGTTTGCAGAAAGAATGCTCATAAAAAAGAACCCTGACAAACTTAATTGTTTGGTATCCTCAAAGCCAATATGTCTTAAGTGTTATGATAAGGAATGACAACATTATAAAGTTGAAAATGCTACATTGTCCGAGCTTCCTTTGGAATGTTTTGCAGGCCTGAAATGCAGGAATTGATATATATTAACAACATAAATGAAGCTGACCACACAAAAAAGAAATATCTTGAGTTCATACTGTCTGCATTGAAACAGAAGTCACTAATGACCACTCATTGTAGTACTCTGAGAATGGCAGTCATGAAGTGATGATTTGACTACGGCACAGTACAATTTGCAAAATAAAATGGACTGTTAGGATAAATTGCAGTTATTGGGACAAAACACAGTTGATCTTTCTCTGCTAAATGAACTGTGCAGACGTCATGTTCTTGATGGATGACGGCACTTCAATCTTCAAATGAATTTCCACTGCATTGTTCTCTGGATGGTAATGAAATGGTTACGAATCATTGTTCAACTTTACTTGAACCCCTTAAAACTGGAGAGGCCGGGAGCATGTGCAGCATTGTGAGTTATTTGGGATGCTTTATAATAATTATTTCACAACAAAATTTCATTCTATGACTGTCTGCAGAAAGCTTATTTCCCCAGGGAAAAATAAGACAGCGCATGACTTTTCATGATAACATGATCCTGAGACAAATCCAACCAAAGCACCAGATAGCCTCTGGTCTAAAAACAGAGCTTTGCAGCTATTTGGTAATGCTGCTTCTGGAAAAGCTTTAAATTTTAAATTTATTTTCTGCAAATCGAAGATAGACTAGCTGACGACTAATTGATGAGGTGATCTCCACGTGAGGTGTTATTTATCTCTGGCAACAAGCACAATTTGCTGTTTGTAAAGTTTGCAACAAATGAACATTGCCTCGGTGCATCAGACAGAACTGCAAAATGCAACAAAGGAGGAACTGATGACACCAAATGTACTTTTTTCAGTGTGTGGAAAATAGTGCAATGAATAAACTGCCAAATAAGGAAAAAAGCACATAATATGGTTCAAGCATCCATTTCTGACCACAGTTTGTATGTAGTATAATGTTTATGTGGGGGGTAAGCTAAGGTTGATGTCTGTGGACAGAGAGAGAGGTCAGTGACCTCAAAACCACAAAATATTGCTTTTTGCACCTATTATTCACTGAAAGTGTGTTTACTGTGTCCAAAAATGTATTCTTATTCCAATGAAAATGTCAACATATTGAACAGAGTGTTGCTTAACCACAGCTTGTGACCTCTGGGCATAGTTCTAGTATTCCATGTGGAGTACTGAACATGTGGCAAACATTAATCATGGTGTAACACTGTAGTGGTTGGTACTAACAATGCACACTGTAATGAGATTTACAGGATCCCCATTCCATAAAGCAAGCCCACTGCATGTCTTAGAGTTCTTGAATTTTGTTGGAGGTGGTAGAAACTGAAATAGATGGATTGTGGAACTGCTGTCCTGTGTTTTGGCCGGTCTGTCACTTCTCTGCTCTTTGGCCCCAATTTATGTCCCAAATCTAAAACAGAGGATTAATCAATGCTGCTCATTATTCCCACACTTTCCACCAAGCTAAAATGTATCTGTGTTGTGAAAGTGTAGGAACACGGACCCACAACAGGGGGCGCAATGAACGGACAATGGAGGAAGGTGAATAACAAGGTTTACTATTGTGAAACGAGCACAATGAATACAACAATCACAATTTGGGGTCGAATCCGCTGGTGTCGTGTGGGCAGGCTCGAAGGTAGGAGACGTCCGTCTCAGTCGAACCGAAACCACCCAGATCTCCTCTGCCACCGAACCCTGGAAATACTGGAACCGCCAAGTCCCGAATTCCCAGGTGGCCACTGCCTCTGCTCGTCGGATCCAGTACTGCTGGCGGGAGAGAGCAACAACACACAGGTGTGGATGCGACAGCACCCAGTAACGGAGAGGGGAGAAGCCGCCTCCACCTCTAGTCACAATATGGCAGGCAGGTGAGTACTTATCCAAGCAATTTAGCTTACAGTAATCAGCTGTCCTGAAAAGGTTTAACAAGTCTTTTAGCTAGTTAGTCAGAATATAAATGCAGACGATATCTCGGCACTGAGGTGGAGACGCCGTCCTCCTGATATACCTCTGTGCTGTGTGGAACAGCTGTGTCCAGTGATGGGTGACAGCTGTCACCCCGGCTGCTCCCATAAGGCGGCAGCGCCCTCTGGTGCCTGGAGCCCGCACTCCAGGCAGGGCGCCCTCTGGTGGTGGTGGGCCAGCAGTACCTCCTCTTCAGCGGCCCACACAACAATCTATCTCAAAACTGTTTTCTGATGAAGAGCATGACATATATTCATGTTGCAGAGGAGAATCAGAAGGCTTCTGCATAGAAAATGATAAGTACTGAGTACTACATATTTATTATTCATGCAATTCACCAGAATTTATTCATGCAATGGAAAGAATATTTTCATTCAGTGGAAGATGGGATGTATATGGCTTGTGATGGGTTCTCAATAGTTGAGAGCTATTAGCATTTACTTTTGGGCATGTGACAAGGTAGAACTTGCTCGAAATCACACATATAATGGTATGAATTATAAAACAAGAAAAGATAAACTTTATTAATCTCATAATGGGGAAAATCACTTGTTGCAACAACAAACGTTATACAGTAGTAAAGAAAAAATGTTTTCATTAAAGAAAGTTGACTAAATCATATTACAATGTTTGCTGGTGAGTGGTGTGCACAGACTGCATAAAATAGAATATAAGTAAATATGTTTAGATATAGTAAATTATTGCACAGGATAAACTGCACAGATGTGCATGTAATAAAGCACAAAAAAAGTGGCAGTAAAGGTGGTTAATAGTGCAAAATCAACAGGTGGTTATAGTGCTAAAAACATTATGAGGTATGATAGAGTCTAACAGTTGGAATAAATAACCTGCGGAGGCGTTCTGGTTTGAACCGATGGAGCAGCACAATATTCTCCAGAATTACGTTTCATAAAGTCGTGGCAGATTGTTATTTTCAACATTTTCCTGTGTTGAAGCCACTAACATGAACTCTTAATGTTATCCAATTATGTACAAAAGAACACTGCAATGTTTAAAGAATATATTTCACATTTTGTACTACAAAAGCAATAATGTGAGTTGTTTGCAACTCGAGGATGTTGGTAAGCAGAGTAAATGTTGGAGGATGTGTAACTGTAAGAAAAAAGTTATTGTTGAAAGAAATACTCTGGTGGCACAAAGCTGGTTTAGTCCCGATAGAATCTGTCAGCACGCTGGAGATCCTGTGAGGTCCGGATCACCTCAGATTCTCCTGCCAGTTAAAGCCACTATTGCTGATTACTAGCTATCCGTTCTTTGTGTGACACTGTGAGTGTGCCTGGATATCGCTGGGTATCTGAACAATGTAAACTCCACACTGTGGGCTGTTGCACAACAGCCCCCCCCCCCCCCCGTTTTGTGTGAGGACAAGTTGGCGTAGTCAAACAACAGATTACACTCAGAATAACAAATTACACTCAACTCCAGGCTGCAGGATGAGTCACAGACAGTGTCACCACCATGATGAGATGGAGAAATGTGTCAAGATGTTTATCATGTTTGCTCATCTTTCCATCCACTGTCAAGAGAAACAAGAATGTAAGTTGTAATGTAGCAGGCATCCTTTTGATATTAGACTGACTGCATATTCACTGTTACGTATGCAGTTCCTGATTTTGGGGGGGGGGTTGGTTTTTTTTTGGTGGGCAAATTAGTCAGCACATAATGTAATGGCTTAGTGAGCAATGATGGTCTATCTTTTCTGGAGATAGTCCACCAATATGATGCCCTCAGCATCCCAGAAGACAGAGGCCACAACCTTTCCAGCAGATGAGAGAGCTTTGGCTTTCTTCTGTGGGGGAGAACCCATGTTTCCATTGCTTCAACTGTTCTTTGGACTCCTGTTCAAAGTGATGGATCAAGGTTTCATCCATGGTCACAAATCATCACATGAAGTTATTCGGAGCTGCCTCAAAAAGCCAAAGATTCTCCCCGGACATCTAGAACCTCGTGTGTTTCTGATTGGTCATGAGAAGCCTTGGGACCCATCGTCCTGAAGGTTTCGTCACTCCCAACTCTTCCATCAGAACCAAATGAACTCTTTCCCGGGAAATGCCCAGTACTGGCTAGGTGACGCTCACTTACTTTTCTGTCAGCGAGGACCGTATCATGGATCTTTTGGATTATATCAGTTGAGGTGGCAGTTCTGGGTCTTACTCTGTCTTTGATGCTTTTTCTACCCCTCTTGAATTCAGCTGTCCAGCATTTAACTGTAACATAAGATGGAGCATCCTCCCCTCATGTCATTGCCATGTCCTATTCCCTTTTTCATGACATACTGAATCATACCATGCCCACCAGCTTTGTCCATTATGCCAATCTGCTACACTTACGTTATTGCAATATTGTGTCAGCATTTGCATGGGGGGGGCAAAAAAAAACATATTTAATATGGAAATACGCTCCCTGTCTTTCTCATCACATGTTGTGTTAATAATCACTTAAAAAACAAAATGCAATTATGGCGTATTATAAATACTGGAAATTATTTGTCAGGCAAAATGTTTAATGAAAAATTTAAATATTATATCTCATCACCTTCACCATGACTGAATGAAATGAGAATGAACTTCTTCTAAAGTGACAGACGTCTACTCTCTGACTTTAAATGTATGCATAATAAACTTACTAAGTCCCTTTGGCTGCTCCCTTGTTTTTGCACTTGGGGTCGCCACAGCAAATTCAAGGTGGATCAGCATGTTGAATTGGCACAGGTTTTACGCCGGATGCCCTTCCTGACGCAACTCCACATTACATGGAGAAATGTGGCAGGGGTGGGATTTGAACCCGGAACCTTCTGCAATGAAACTAAGTGCACTAACCACTTGGCCACCACCCCTGCATAATAAACTTGAGAGAAAATACCTTGAAAATGTTCTGAAAAGTTTGTTGTAGACTTTTAATGTCACCATGAAGTTACTGTTAATTCAGAAAACTGGAAGAGTAATCGAATAGATTAGTGATATTATTTCAATTTCAATTTATTTTCATTTATATAGTGCCAAATCACAACAGAGTTGCCTCAAAGCGCTTCACACAGGTAAGGTCTAACCTTACCAACCCCCAGAGCAACAGTGGTAAGGAAAAACTCTCTCTGAGGAAGAAACCTCAAGCAGACCAGAATCAAAGGGGTGACCCTCTGCTTGCGCCATGATACAAACATAAATTACAGAACAATTCATGAACGAATATATAAGAAATGCTAGTGGCGCACAGGACAGGAGGCTCGCCAACATGAATACAACTCCCATCTGTGGATGGAGCTGCACCTTAAACAGAGAAAAAACAGAATCAGGCATCAGAAAGACAAAAAAATACTGTATAATTTGTCAGCATTAAACAACAAGAAAAACAGAAATACTAAGGTGATCGCCGGCCGCTAGCCCTAAACTTCACTAAAAGACCCAGAGTTTAGGTAAAGTTGAGGCCGCAGCCTGCTCCAATTACTAATAAAATGAATTAAAAGAGTAAAAAGCGTAAAACAAAACTGTACCAGTATGCTAGCCATATGAAAGGGAAAATAAGTGCATCTTAAGTCCGGACTTGAAAGTCTCCACAGAATCTGACTGTTTTATTGACGCAGGGAGATCATTCCAAAGAACAGGGGCACGATAAGAGAAAGCTCTGTGACCCGCAGACTTCTTATTCACCTTAGGGACACAAAGTAGTCCTGCACCCTGAGAACGTAAAGCCCGGGCCGGTACGTAAGGTTTAATTAGGTCAGCTAGGTAGGGAGGTGCCAGTCCATGAATAATTTTATAGGTTAGTAGCAGAACCTTAAAATCTGATCTCACTGGGACAGGAAGACAGTGAAGAGATGCCAAAATGGGTGTAATGTGGTTGTACTTTCTGCTTATCAATGTGTTTTCTGTTAACAATAAAATTGTTGACTTTTATTGTCCCAAAAGTCAAAATGTTGTTCAAAGCTCCTTGAGGTGAAGCAGTGAAGGAACAAGTTGAAGTTTTCCCATTTTAATTTGTGTTTTCAGTTCACTTTCATTGTGTGTAAAAGCAATAAAGGTGTATGGCACAGTCTCTTTCTGATGGCTCACAATAGTGGTGCACCAACGTGCCTCTGACACACAGCAGAGTGACAACAACAAAAGATTTAAAGGAAAGTTTTCTAGGCGTATCCGGCTCCAAAAGAGTTACACGTTTTAGAGCAAAGCTCCTATATGTGTATAGGGTGAGTTTTGAATTTACTCTGAAGGAATTTATTGGTGGTTTAAATAAAGCAGATTGATGCTGTCAGCAAATTTATATTCTAATGCAACAGTAAGAATAACATGTAAAGAAAAATATCATGACTGAAAGCAGGGGGATCCACACGTAACTAATTCACCAATAAATAGCCAATAAAAACTTTGTGAAATGAGGCATGAATGCTTTCTTGTGCCACCAAATATTAGATTATGCAAGCAAACCTTTCAGTCAGTGGTGGTTTGGAATTTGAGGAGGAAAGGAAGGCCAAGACGTGTCAAGTCATCAATTTCTTTTGCCAGCTCATCTCTATGCAGTCCCGGCTGTTTGTGATTGATGACCTTAGCTTGTGCATGTCCTAGACCCAGTGAGGGGCCTTCCCAGCACTGACCAACATGAAACACTACAGGGTTTTACGTGGCTTACATCATGCTAAAAAGGCCCGCAGTGTAACCCCACATTTCACGAACATTCATATTTTATTGAAACAAATGCAATCATGAGTTGACTCAGTCTTTCTGTAAGGTTTCTTAAATAGTTTTACATCTTGAACGGAATGTAACCCCAACTCAAATAAAATGCATCCATGCAAGATAATTTAATTTAAGTTAGTTGGTACTACATATATTTATTAGGTGAAAATCCTCCTCCATTAGGGCTGTGCCTTGTCACCAATCCTGTTTGTGATATTCATGGACAGGATATTGAGGCGTGGTCGGGGGGAGGAGTGTTTCCACCAGGGTTTGGTGGGTTCAGATTCTCATCACTGCTTTTTGCAGATGATGTGATCCTGTTGGGTTCATCAGCCTGTGACCTCCAACACTCACTGGATCGGTTCACAGCCGAGTGTGAAGTGGCTGGGATGAGGATCAGCACCTCTAAATCTGAGGCCATGGTTCTCATCAGGAAACCAATGGATTGCCTATTACAGGTAGGAAATGAGGTCTTTCCCCAAGTGAAGGAGTTCATGTACCTCGGGGTCTTGTTCATGAGTGAGGGGACAATGGAGCACGAGACTGGCCGGAGAATTGGCACAGCAGGGGTGGTGTTGCATTCACTCTACTGTACTGTTGTGACAAAATGGGGACTGAGCCAAAAGGTGAAGCTCTCGATCTACTGGTCAATCTTCGTTCCTACTCTCAGCTATGGTCATGTAGGTTGGGTCATGACTGAAAGAACTACATCACGGGTACAAGCAGCCAAAATGGGCTTCTTCAGGAGGGTGGCTGGTGTCTCTCTTAGAGATAGTGTGAGAAGCTCGGTCATCCGTGGGGAGCTCGTTGTAGAGCCACTGCTCCTTTGCGTTGAAAGGAGCCCCTGAGGTGGTTGGGGCATCTGGTAAGAATGCCCCCTAGTGCATCTCTAGGGTGGTGTTCCATGCACATATATCTTTGAGGAGACCACAGAGAAGACCCAGGACTAGGTGGAGAAATTATATCTCCACACTGACCTGGGAACACCTTGGGATCCCCTGGTCAGAAGTGGTCAATGTGGCCCGGGAAAGGGAAGTCTGGGGTCCCCTGCTAGAGCTGTTGCCCCCGCAACTCGATCCTGGATAAGCGGTTGACGATGAGTGAGTGAGTGGAAATCCTGCTCATAATTGAATTGAGTTCATACGAGTCAGTTTTTGAGTGTACAGCAACATGTGGTAAATACAGTACAAGCCAACCATCTGTCTCTGTCTGAAGGTGCTTCAGAAATAGGTCTACAGATGTCTACAGATGTTTACAGATGCTTTTGTGGCCAATTTTTTGTTGATCAGAATCATATTTATTAAGCTTGAGTCTTTTTTTAATTAACCTTTATTTAACCAACTAAGTTATTAAGAAAAAAAATTCTTATTTACAATAACGACCTGGTGGACAGGGGAAACACAGAGGTAAATCACAAATGTGGATCAAACAACACATTTTACAGTATACTAATTACTAAACTAATTACTTAATTTTAGCCAAAGCATGAGCAGGTTTCAGCCAACAGATTCTTTAAAATATGCTTAAAATTTCTTATCGACACAAAGGTGCTCATTTTTATAATGCCAGTTGAATCTCGTTTCAGTCTTTTGCTGCAGCATAAATAAAGGATAGTCTCACACAATCACTCTCTTCCATCATTGGCCAATTTCATAAGTTCCATGGTGACATGACCCACAGCCACCAATCTGATCAGTGCCTTGATTGTAGCTCAACAGCAGCAACATGGCACATGTTTCAAAAGCATTTCTATGCACTGCTTCGCTTCAAATACTCACCCAGTCATTTTTTGATGCATGCACCATCTGTTGTAAATTGTATACACTCTAAAACATTGCAGCATGTTTAGTTATGTCCACTTGCTACCTCTCTTTAACATAAAGAGCTCTTACAAGTTTTGGATGTTGAAGTCAACTTCACAACTCAACTCAACTTGTAAAGTTGAATTCAAACTTACTGAACTAATGAGGCGGCTCGGATTTTTCATGAGTGGCATGTAATTCCTCCTTCGTGCGGCAGTTGGCTTCAATCGTGTTATGTTTGAAGGGGCCGTAAGCTACTAACCACTAAGTCATGATGGTGCCCTGTATAGTGGCAAGAAAAACTATGTGAACCCTTGAGCTATTCCACATCTTTACTTTGAAATAAAAATATTCAGTCTTCTGCATATAAAAATGTCGAAAATTATGCCCTTTAAACTCACAATGAAAACTAATCTCTACAACATGATAAATGAAAAAAAAAAAGTCACAGCCAAAATGATGGGTTGTAATTAAGTAATTGCACCCTTTGGCTGTTCAGTGAACAGCTGAAAACTTACTGTCTGGTCTGTTCATCTCTTAGTATTCCAGCTGTCTGAAATGAAGGAAACCTGGAAGAGGAAAAAGTTGCAGTTCCTTCACTGGCTGCATGAGGCTGGCTCCAAAGGTGAGCAGAATCCCATAGAACCCCATGTTAAAATGCCAAAATTACAACCAAAAATGTACATGTTTACAGCTGGTACCAAAAAAAAAAAGTTTTAATCTCAATAGCTAGTTTCCATGACAACCATATGGGGTGGAATCACTCATTGGTTTAACACATTTTAATACACAATGTTATGAGTAATTAGGGCTGTGGTCGCTTTGAGTGACAGCTAGTGTGTGCCACTGAATTGTTTCAGAGCTATGTATGCTAGCAGAGTCCGCTAGCAGGTGCAGCTGGCTGTTGTGGACCAATCAGGTCTGTCATTTCTGTTCATTTTATTACAAATTACTGTAAAAATACGGTTTTCTGTGTAAATAATTGTGAAGTAAAATTAAAATTTTATTTAATTTGCTATATTAGCACTGTTAGCACTGCCAACAGCTATCAATAGCTTGATGGTGTTCATTCCAGATACTCTATGGTTACTGAGAAAATAAGCCAGACATATTTTTAATACCTGTGACACCCATTATGAAAACCACGGCCCACTCACCAAAAATATGCTTTAATGAAACACCCGAACCAAGATTAGTCTGTTACAGCCCCTTCACACATAGTACGAATAAGTACAAATCAGGGCGAATCACAGCGGAACAGCTCGTATGAGCGAACTATGAAAACATCGAGCCGATGGGCAGGTGTGCACGACGCGATGGTGTCGTGTGAGCAAAAACACAGTGCGAGCAGCTGGGACATGGTGCATCACATCGCACCACTGATATGGAGAAAAATAAAATAAAAACCAGCTGTACAATTAGTGAATATCACTGGGTTGACATAAATAATAAGTAAAGGGGGACACAATACAGAACCCTGCGGCTAAATAAAAAATAAATGTCATTCTTGGGATTTGAACCTGCAAGCTCTGATTACCAGATGGAAACTTTACCACTGCACTACAATCACTGCCTTATAACAGGAGCGTAAAATGGCTAAAATCCACTAAATGTATGAGAAAAAAAGCACCATGATAACTGACCAAACAGCAAACAGTGTTTGTTATGGCATATTTCTGCTGATACGTGACTGATAGTGGTGTATTTGTCACACTGTTGGCTTGTCATATGGTCCTGAGGCACGCTGCTCACAGGACACACATGTCGGATCGAGCCAGCGCGCGTGTCCAACACCGATACACACATCACAGTGGACAGTTGTTAGTCCATGTCTGTCCAAACACAGTACATGTTCTCCAGCTGAGACGTCCAAAACCACAGGTCTCCGCAGTCGCACCTGTCAGCGGCCACACCCCCTGTCAGTTCAGCGCACACACCAATGTGTCACTGTGTCTGTGCTATGTGAGCTGTCAGTGAGTCTGTGGTCAGCAGCTGACAGGCACCTCTCTGTGCTGTGTGCTGTGACTTGCCTGGCCATCCCCCATGTGATCATGTCTGTGCAGCATATATATCAGCATTTTATGCAAGTGTGCTCCCCTCCCCCGGCACACCATGTGTTGGGGCAGCTGGGGGGGCACAGTGCAACACACGTGTGCACATGCGATACATATGCAGACCACATCTGTGGTGCTGTTTGCAAAGCCTTGTGGGTGCACTTAGATACATTTCACCGCCAGCTCGACAGTGATTGTCTGCTGACCACACATTTTCTAAGTGCCATACGAGCGGTGTTAGATGTACATGCGTGTCACTTGGAATTTGGTCGACACCTGCCACAAGAGGGTTCGATGGGCTCTCACAGCGCACACTGTCTTTCAGCTGCTGGTGTGCGCAAATAGTTGTAGCAGCAGGTGTACGAGGCGTTAGAGGCAGCTACGAGCTTACACGTATTGCATACAATTCCTGCTTCATACGCACTTAATGTGCAATTCGACCACATCCGTACTATTTGTGAAGGGGCACTTAGCTATAGCTTGGTCTGTAACTCAGAGGGGGGGGGGGTGTTCTGGGATCATTCGTCCCACACAGGTAAGGCGAGGTCTTGCCCATGCTCCACCTCTTTAGCCATTTATGGTTTAGCTGGGACTTAACACTATCAACATGGCGACACCAGCGTGTCACTCTTTGAGCTTCAAAACGACTCTTCCAGGCTCTTTAGAAAACCTCTGTGACATCACGCAGGCTTTGCCCAGTACATATGAATACAGTCCATAGGTCTAACTCAGTGCTGGACTGATCATTATTATTTTTGTTCAGAGATTTTAAAAGTGAAAAAAAATCTCATACAGATGTCTTATCTTGAAAAATCTCAGAATTCTCCTTTAATCTGTTGCTGTGTACAGTAAATGACATTCTTTTGTTTAAATCATCCATATTAGATCACTTGTTGGAGCTCTTCTGTTCTGAGTGATACCTTCAGGCAGAACGTCTCCTCAGGTTCAGTGCTGTTCTAAGGTGGTGCACAAATACCACATACTTGCATATATGCAGCAATTCTTATCTGACTGTTCACATTTCTATTTTCATTTGGGAATCCAGTTTTTTGGGGGTATTTTATGGATACCTGCTTTTCACAGCTACTATTCCTCTGTTAATCAAGATGAAGTTATTCCTCTTGCAAACATGATATCTCATTACATGGTAGACATAATTAAATTATTATTCTGATGTTTTAGCAGATGGATTTGTTTTAAATGTTCAGTACAGTACCAAAGTTGTGAGTCACAATGGTATGACATCATACTCAATAAACCTGGAAAATTTGGCAGTGAATTGTGCATTTCAAGTGTCTTTTGTACTAATTACTACACAATTGTGTGAAAACCCGAGAAGTGGTGTGGTGAAGGGTTTGACCACAGGAGGCTTTAGTGATGGATGAAAATCTTATTTGTTCATACTGTGAATTTCTGGCTTTAAAAGTTTCAGTAAAAGTGATGTTCTGTGCCTGGAAGCAATTGAAGAAGATAAATCACTGGCAGTAAAATGGAGGACAGAGACAGAGTCGGTGAGATAAGAGCGAGTGTGTGGGAAGGGAGACACAGCGACCCACACACAGATTGGACTGCCTTTTTGTCTGAGCGCATATAGACCTTTGTGCAGGGAGCTCTGAATTATCTGCATTGTTTGAAATCCTTGTTTGTCTTGTGTCTTGGCAGACAAGGCACAGGCCCGGTGTCCGTGTGAGTGACTGGAAGCACTCCGTGCCGGGTTCAGGAGGGGGTTCTCCTGGGCTCACTGACTGTCACAGCTCTCCTGCAGACCCTGAACTGAGCAGTAAATTCTCAAGGCCCTAATTGTTGAAAGCTCCATCACCTCCCTACACACCTCTATCTCACTAATCCACCTTTTGTGAACATCTGCAGTAATGGACCACAGTGTGCAACACACAACTGCCTGTATCGTGCAATGCCCAACTGCCTTAAGCTTGTAATGCACAGCAATCTTCAGTATGAAACACACAACTGTCTGCAGCATGCAACGTCTGCAGCATAAAATGCACAAATACCTTCAGCATGCAAAGCACAACCTCCTTCAGCATGCAATGCTGCAGTGTACAATATACAAGTCCCTTCAGCATGCAATACACAACTGTCTTGCACTGTACAATGCATAACTGCATTCAGTGTGCAATGCACATACTAGGGTTGAGGCTTTGCCTTTCCCTTTCCTTGTGTGTCTTGTTGTTTTCCTTCCCTGGTGTGTCATGTTTGTCTCCGTCTGTCTTGGTGTTACTGGCCGTAGACTTTGAGTTCCCTTCTCCGGCCTCATCTGATCCTCTGCAGCTGCCAAGTCTGTTCACCTGCAACCAATCTCAAATCAAGCTACTGCAGTATTTAACCACAGCTCAGACATCCACATGCTGGCAGATCTTTGAGTCTCCATTGTGGTACAGACTATTGGCCTTATCTGTGAGAAGATTGTTCATGGTTTGTATTTTTAGTGTTATTTTCCCAGACGTCTGTTTATCTGTTTTCTCTGTGCCTCAGATCCTCCATGCCCGATCCACCGGAATTGTAGTTGTCATCTGCCTTGCTTCAGTCTTCAGCCGCCTGTTTGAGTCACTCATCTTTGACTCCTTTGCCTGCCCTGCCTGGCTGTTCCTGTCCTCCACAGTCAGACCATTGCAGCCAAGCCTGTCTACATCTCACCAAAATAAAGTGTAAATAGATTAGACAGCATGATTATTGCACAGATGTGCCTCAGGCTGGCCACAATAAAAGGCCACTCTGAAACATGCAGTTTTGCTTTATTGGGGGGGGGGGGTCTGGTGGGGGTTAGAAAACCAGTCAGCATCTGGTGTGACCACCATTTGCCTCACACAGTGCAACACATCTCCTTCACATAGAGTTGATCAGGTTGTTGATTGTGGCTGGTGGAATGTTGGTCCACTTCTCTTCAATGGCTGTGCAAAGTTGCTGGATCTTGGCAGGAACTGGAACACGCTGTTGTATACGTTGATCCAGAGCATCCCAAACATGCTCAGTGGGTGACATGTCCGGTGAGTATGGCCATGCAAGAACTTCCATTCCTGGAAGTTTTCAGCTTCCAGGAATTCTGTACAGATCCTTGGAAGGTGAGGTGAGATCATCAATCAATTCAATCAATTTTATTTATATAGCGCCAAATCACAACAAACAGTTGCCCCAAGGCGCTTTATATTGTAAGGCAAGGCCATACAATAATTACGTAAAAACCCCAATGGTCAAAACGACCCCCTGTGAGCAAGCACTTGGTGACAGTGGGAAGGAAAAACTCCCTTTTAACAGGAAGAAACCTCCAGCAGAACCAGGCTCAGGGAGGGGCAGTCTTCTGCTGGGACTGGTTGGGGCTGAGGGAGAGAACCAGGAAAAAGACATGCTGTGGAGGGGAGCAGAGATCAATCACTAATGATTAAATGCAGAGTGGTGCATACAGAGCAAAAACAGAAAGAAACACTCAGTGCATCATGGGAACCCCCCAGCAGTCTAAGTCTATAGCAGCATAACTAAGGGATGGTTCATGGTCACCTGATCCAGCCCTAACTATAAGCTTTAGCAAAAAGGAAAGTTTTAAGCCTAATCTTAAAAGTAGAGAGGGTGACTGTCTCCCTGATCTGAATTGGGAGCTGGTTCCACAGGAGAGGAGCCTGAAAGCTGAAGGCTCTGCCTCCCATTCTACTCTTACAAACCCTAGGAACTACAAGTAAGCCTACAGTCTGACAGCGAAGCGCTCTATTGGGGTGATATGGTACTATGAGGTCCCTAAGATAAGATGGGACCTGATTATTCAAAACCTTATAAGTAAGTAAGAAGAAGAATTTTAAATTCTATTCTAGAATTAACAGGAAGCCAATGAAGAGAGGCCAATATGGGTGAGATATGCTCTCTCCTTCTAGTCCCTGTTAGCACTCTAGCTGCAGCATTTTGAATTAACTGAAGGCTTTTCAGGGAACTTTTAGGACAACCTGATAATAATGAATTACAATAGTCCAGCCTAGAGGAAATAAATGCATGAATTAGTTTTTCAGCATCACTCTGAGACAAGACCTTTCTAATTTTAGAGATATTGCGTAAATGCAAAAAAGCAGTCTTACATATTTGTTTAATATGCGCTTTGAATGACATATCCTGATCAAAAATGACTCCAAGATTTCTCACAGTATTACTAGAGGTCAGGGTAATGCCATCCAGAGTAAGGATCCGGTTAGATACCATGTTTCTAAGATTTGTGTGGCCAAGTACAATAACTTCAGTTTTATCTGAGTTTAAAAGCAGGAAATTAGAGGTCATCCATGTCTTTATGTCTGTAAGACAATCCTGCAGTTTAGCTAATTGGTGTGTGTCCTCTGGCTTCATGGATAGATAAAGCTGGGTATCATCTGCGTAACAATGAAAATTTAAGCAATGCCGTCTAATAATACTGCCTAAGGGAAGCATGTATAAAGTGAATAAAATTGGTCCTAGCACAGAACCTTGTGGAACTCCATAATTAACCTTAGTCTGTGAAGAAGATTCCCCATTTACATGAACAAATTGTAATCTATTAGATAAATATGATTCAAACCACCGCAGCGCAGTGCCTTTAATACCTATGGCATGCTCTAATCTCTGTAATAAAATTTTATGGTCAACAGTATCAAAAGCAGCACTGAGGTCTAACAGAACAAGCACAGAGATGAGTCCACTGTCCGAGGCCATAAGAAGATCATTTGCAGTGATGCCGGTAACGCGTTACTTAGTAACGCGTTACTCTAATCTGACCACTTCTTTGTGCTCAAACGCCAAAGCAGGGGCAAATCCAGATGGGATGGGGGCATGGGGGAGGGATCTGCCCCCCCCACAACAGCCCTAGATTAAAGGTCCAGTTTTGAAGCCGTTTTTTACTACAACTACTAATATTGCTTAAAATAATAATAATTTCGACAAGTAAAATGTTTAGAGAGAATTTAAATGTTAGAAAAATGTTAGAATTTAATAGTTACATTTATAAACAATGTAGGTTTGAAATTGCAAGTTTTACTGTTACAGTGCTGTCAACAGTTAAATATGAGGTCAAGAAAGAGGTCTTTATTTTACTTTTTATAAAACAAGTATTTATTTTCATTGAAGTCAAGAAAGGGTGACTATAAAGTGAGTTTTGGCAAAACAGGTATCATTGTCATGTTGACGTGGGTTGTTGTCGGCAGCTGGGGAAAGTAACTAAAAAAGTAACTAGTAATCTAACTTAGTTACTTTTACAATTGAGTAATCAGTAAAGTAACTAAGTTACTTTTTCAAGGAGTAATCAGTAATTGGATTACTTTTTCAAAGTAACTGTGGCAACCCTGATCATTTGTAACCTTCACTAATGCTGTTTCTGTACTATGATGAATTCTAAAACCTGACTGAAACTCTTCAAATAGACCATTCCTCTGCAGATGATCAGTTAGCTGTTTTACAACTACCCTTTCAAGAATTTTTGAGAGAAAAGGAAGGTTGGAGATTGGCCTATAATTAGCTAAGATAGCTGGGTCAAGTGATGGCTTTTTAAGTAATGGTTTAATTACTGCCACCTTAAAAGCCTGTGGTACATAGCCAACTAATAAAGATAGATTGATCATATTTAAGATCGAAGCATTAAATAATGGTAGGGCTTCCTTGAGCAGCCTGGTAGGAATGGGGTCTAATAGACATGTTGATGGTTTGGATGAAGTAACTAATGAAAATAACTCAGACAGAACAATCTGAGAGAAAGAGTCTAACGAAATACCGGCATCACTGAAAGCAGCCAAAGATAACGATACGTCTTTGGGATGGTTATGAGTAATTTTTTCTCTAATAGTTAAAATTTTATTAGCAAAGAAAGTCATGAAGTCATTACTAGTTAAAGTTAAAGGAATACTCGGCTCAGTAGAGCTCTGACTCTTTGTCAGCCTGGCTACAGTGCTAAAAAGAAACCTGGGGTTGTTCTTATTTTCTTCAATTAGTGATGAGTAGTAAGATGTCCTAGCTTTACGGAGGGCTTTTTTATAGAGCAACAGACTCTTTTTCCAGGCTAAGTGAAGATCTTCTAAATTAGTGAGACGCCATTTCCTCTCCAACTTACGGGTTATCTGCTTTAAGCTGCGAGTTTGTGAGTTATACCACGGAGTCAGGCACTTCGGATTTAAAGCTCTCTTTTTCAGAGGAGCTACAGCATCCAAGTTGTCTTCAATGAGGATGTAAAACTATTGACGAGATACTCTATCTCACTTACAGAGTTTAGGTAGCTACTCTGCACTGTGTTGGTATATGGCATTAGAGAACATAAAGAAGGAATCATATCCTTAAACCTAGTTACAGCGCTTTCTGAAAGACTTCTAGTGTAATGAAACTTATTCCCCACTGCTGGGTAGTCCATCAGAGTAAATGTAAATATTATTAAGAAATGATCAGACAGAAGGGAGTTTTCAGGGAATACTGTTAAGTCTTCAATTTCCATACCATAAGTCAGAACAAGATCTAAGATATGATTAAAGTGGTGGGTGGACTCATTTACATTTTGAGCAAAGCCAATTGAGTCTAATAATAGATTAAATGCAGTGTTGAGGCTGTCATTCTCAGCATCTGTGTGGATGTTAAAATCGCCCACTATAATTATCTTATCTGAGCTAAGCACTAAGTCAGACAAAAGTTCTGAAAATTCACAGAGAAACTCACAGTAACGACCAGGAGGACGATAGATAACAACAAATAAAACTGGTTTTTGGGACTTCCAATTTGGATGGACAAGACTAAGAGTCAAGCTTTCAAATGAATTAAAGCTCTGTCTGGGTTTTTGATTAATTAATAAGCTGGAATGGAAGATTGCTGCTAATCCTCCGCCTCAGCCCGTGCTACGAGCGTTCTGGCAGTTAGTGTGACTCGGGGGTGTTGACTCATTTAAACTAACATATTCATCCTGCTGTAACCAGGTTTCTGTAAGGCAGAATAAATCAATATGTTGATCAATTATTATATCATTTACTAACAGGGACTTAGAAGAGAGAGACCTAATGTTTAATAGACCACATTTAACTGTTTTAGTCTGTTGTGCAGTTGAAGGTGCTATATTATTTTTTCTTTTGAATTTTTATGCTTAAAAAGACTTTTGTTGGTTATTGGTGGTCTGGGAGCAGGCACCATCTCTACGGGGATGGGGTAATGAGGGGATGGCAGGGGGAGAGAAGCTGCAGAGAGGTGTATAAGACTACAACTCTGCTTCCTGGTCCCAATCCTGGATAGTCACGGTTTGGAGGATTTAAGAAAATTGGCCAGATTTCTAGAAATGAGAGTTGCTCCATCCAAAGTGGGATGGATGCCATCTCTCCTAACAAGACCAGGTTTTCCCCAGAAGCTTTGCCAATTATCTATGAAGATCATGGTCGTAGATGATTGGTACAACAATGGGCCTCAGGATCTCATCACTGTATCACAGTAAATTGTACTTGTGTTCATTGTCCATAATATACAGCTGCCCATACCATAACCCCACTGCCATCATGGGCCACTTGATCCACAACATTGACATCAGAAAACCGCTCACCCACACAATCCTACACACGCTGTCTGCCATCTGCCCTAAACAGTGAAAACCGGGATTCATGCATAAAGAGGGCACCTCTCCAATGTGCCAGATGCCATCAAGTGCGAGCATTTGTCCATTTAATTCGGTTACGGCGACGAACTGCAGTTAGGTCGAGACCCCAATGACGACGATGAGCATGCAGATGAGCATCCCTTCAACGGTTTCTGTTTCTGATTTCTGATTCTGTTTATGTAGAAATTCTTTGGATCTACAAACGGGTTGTTGCAGCAGCTGTCTGGGTGGCTGATCTCAGGCATTCTTGCTGGATGTGGAGGCCCTGGGCTGGTGTGGTTACATGTTGTCTTCTGTTTGTGAGGCTGGTTGGATGTACTGCCAAATTCTCTGAAACACCTTTGGAGACGGCTTTTGGTAGCGAAAAGAACATTCAATTCACGGGCAACAGTTCTGGTGGACAATCCTACAGTCAGCATGCCAGTTGCACGCTCGCTCAAAACTTGCAACATCTACAGCATTGTACTGTTTGATAAAAGTGAACACTTCAGAGTAGCCTTTTATTATGGCCAGCCTAAGGCACACCTGTTCAATAATCATGCTGTCTAATCAGCATCTTGATATGCTACACCTGTGAGGTGGGATGGATTATGTTGGCAAAGGAGAAGTGCTCACTAACACAGATTTAGACAGATTTGTGAACAATATTTGAGAGAAATTGGTCTTTTGTGTATATAGAAAATGTTTTCGATCTTTCAATCAATCAATCAATCAATTTTTTTTTTATATAGCGCCAAATCACAACATACAGTTGCCCCAAGGCGCTTTATATTGTAAGGCAAGGCCATACAATAATGATGTAAAACCCCAACGGTCAAAACGACCCCCTGTGAGCAAGCACTTGGCTACAGTGGGAAGGAAAAACTCCCTTTTAACAGGAAGAAACCTCCAGCAGAACCAGGCTCAGGGAGGGGCAGTCTTCTGCTGGGACTGGTTGGGGCTGAGGGAGAGAACCAGGAAAAAGACATGCTGTGGAGGGGAGCAGAGATCGATCACTAATGATTAAATGCAGAGTGGTGCATACAGAGCAAAAAGAGAAAGAAACAGTGCATCATGGGAACCCCCCAGCAGTCTACGTCTATAGCAGCATAACTAAGGGATGGTTCAGGGTCACCTGATCCAGCCCTAACTATAAGCTTTAGCAAAAAGGAAAGTTTTAAGCCTAATCTTAAAAGTAGAGAGGGTGTCTGTCTCCCTGATCTGAATTGGGAGCTGGTTCCACAGGAGAGGAGCCTGAAAGCTGAAGGCTCTGCCTCCCATTCTACTCTTACAAACCCTAGGAACTACAAGTAAGCCTGCAGTCTGAGAGTGAAGCGCCCTATTGGGGTGATATGGTACTACGAGGTCCCTAAGATAAGATGGGACCTGATTATTCAAAACCTTATAAGTAAGAAGAAGAATTTTAAATTCTATTCTAGAATTAACAGGAAGCCAATGAAGAGAGGCCAATATGGGTGAGATATGCTCTCTCCTTCTAGTCCCCGTCAGCACTCTAGCTGCAGCATTTTGAATTAACTGAAGGCTTTTTAGGGAACTTTTAGGACAACCTGATAATAATGAATTACAATAGTCCAGCCTAGAGGAAATAAATGCATGAATTAGTTTTTCAGCATCACTCTGAGACAAGACCTTTCTGATTTTAGAGATATTGCGTAAATGCAAAAAAGCAGTCCTACATATTTGTTTAATATGCGCTTTGAATGACATATCCTGATCAAAAATGACTCCAAGATTTCTCACAGTATTACTAGAGGTCAGGGTAATGCCATCCAGAGTAAGGATCTGGTTAGACACCATGTTTCTAAGATTTGTGGGGCCAAGTACAATAACTTCAGTTTTATCTGAGTTTAAAAGCAGGAAATTAGAGGTCATCCATGTCTTTATGTCTGTAAGACAATCCTGCAGTTTAGCTAATTGGTGTGTGTCCTCTGGCTTCATGGATAGATAAAGCTGGGTATCATCTGCGTAACAATGAAAATTTAAGCAATACCGTCTAATAATACTGCCTAAGGGAAGCATATATAAAGTGAATAAAATTGGTCCTAGCACAGAACCTTGTGGAACTCCATAATTAACTTTAGTCTGTGAAGAAGATTCCCCATTTACATGAACAAATTGTAATCTATTAGACAAATATGATTCAAACCACCGCAGCGCAGTGCCTTTAATACCTATGGCATGCTCTAATCTCTGTAATAAAACTTTATGGTCAACAGTATCAAAAGCAGCACTGAGGTCTAACAGAACAAGCACAGAGATGAGTCCACTGTCCGAGGCCATAAGAAGATCATTTGTAACCTTCACTAATGCTGTTTCTGTACTATGATGAATTCTAAAACCTGACTGAAACTCTTCAAATAGACCATTCCTCTGCAGATGATCAGTTAGCTGTTTTACAACTACCCTTTCAAGAATTTCTGAGAGAAAAGGAAGGTTGGAGATTGGCCTATAATTAGCTAAGATAGCTGGGTCAAGTGATGGCTTTTTAAGTAATGGTTTAATTACTGCCACCTTAAAAGCCTGTGGTACATAGCCAACTAACAAAGATAGATTGATCATATTTAAGATCGAAGCATTAAATAATGGTAGGGCTTCCTTGAGCAGCCTGGTAGGAATGGGGTCTAATAAACATGTTGATGGTTTGGATGAAGTAACTAATGAAAATAACTCAGACAGAACAATCGGAGAGAAAGAGTCTAACCAAATACCGGCATCACTGAAAGCAGCCAAAGATAACGATACGTCTTTGGGATGGTTATGAGTAATTTTTTCTCTAATAGTTAAAATTTTGTTAGCAAAGAAAGTCATGAACTCATTACTAGTTAAAGATAATGGAATACTCAGCTCAATAGAGCTCTGACTCTTTGTCAGCCTGGCTAGAGTGCTGAAAAGAAACCTGGGGTTGTTCTTATTTTCTTCAATTAGTGATGAGTAGAAAGATGTCCTAGCTTTACGGAGGGCTTTTTTATAGAGCAACAGACTCTTTTTCCAGGCTAAGTGAAGATCTTCTAAATTAGTGAGACGCCATTTCCTCTCAAACTTACGGGTTATCTGCTTTAAGCTACGAGTTTGAGAGTTATACCATGGAGTCAGACACTTCTGATTTAAAGCTCTCTTTTTCAGAGGAGCTACAGCATCCAAAGTTGTCTTCAATGAGGATGTAAAACTATTGACGAGATACTCTATCTCCCTTACAGAGTTTAGGTAGCTACTCTGCACTGTGTTGTTATATGGCATTAGAGAACATAAAGAAGGAATCATATCCTTAAACCTAGTTACAGCGCTTTCTGAAAGACTTCTAGTGTAATGAAACTTATTCCCTACTGCTGGGTAGTCCATCAGGGTAAATGTAAATGTTATTAAAAAATGATCAGACAGAAGGGAGTTTTCAGGGAATACTGTTAAGTCTTCTATTTCCATACCATAAGTCAGAACAAGATCTAAGATATGATTAAAGTGGTGGGTGGACTCATTTACTTTTTGAGCAAAGCCAATAGAGTCTAATAATAGATTAAATGCAGTGTTGAGGCTGTCATTCTCAGCATCTGTGTGGATGTTAAAATCGCCCACTATAATTATCTTATCTGAGCTAAGCACTAAGTCAGACAAAAGGTCTGAAAATTCACAGAGAAACTCACAGTAACGACCAGGTGGACGATAGATAATAACAAATAAAACTGGTTTTTGGGACTTCCAATTTGGATGGACAAGACTAAGAGACAAGCTTTCAAATGAATTAAAGCTCTGTCTGGGTTTTTGATTAATTAATAAGCTGGAATGGAAGATTGCTGCTAATCCTCCGCCACGGCCCGTGCTACGAGCATTCTGACAGTTAGTGTGACTCGGGGGTGTTGACTCATTTAAACTAACATATTCATCCTGCTGTAACCAGGTTTCTGTTAGGCAGAATAAATCAATATGTTGATCAATTATTATATCATTTACCAACAGGGACTTAGAAGAGAGAGACCTAATGTTTAATAGACCACATTTAACTGTTTTAGTCTGTGGTGCAGTTGAAGGTGCTATATTATTTTTTCTTTTTGAATTTTTATGCTTAAATAGATTTTTGCTGGTTATTGGTAGTCTGGGAGCAGGCACCGTCTCTACGGGGATGGGGTAATGAGGGGATGGCAGGGGGAGAGAAGCTGCAGAGAGGTGTGTAAGACTACAACTCTGCTTCCTGGTCCCAACCCTGGATAGTCACGGTTTGGAGGATGTAAGAAAATTAGCCAGATTTCTAGAAATGAGAGCTGCTCCATCCAAAGTGGGATGGATGCCGTCTCTCCTAACAAGACCAGGTTTTCCCCAGAAGCTTTGCCAATTATCTATGAAGCCCACCTCATTTTTTGGACACCACTCAGACAGCCAGCAATTCAAGGAGAACATGCGGCTAAACATGTCACTCCCGGTCTGATTGGGGAGGGGCCCAGAGAAAACTACAGAGTCCGACATTGTTTTTGCAAAGTTACACACCGATTTAATGTTAATTTTAGTGACCTCCGATTGGCGTAACCGGGTGTCATTACTGCCGACGTGAATTACAATCTTACCAAATTTACGCTTAGCCTTAACCAGCAGTTTCAAATTTCCTTCAATGTCGCCTGCTCTGGCCCCCGGAAGACAATTGACTATGGTTGCTGGTGTCGCTAACTTCACATTTCTCAAAACAGAGTCGCCAATAACCAGAGTTTGATCCTCGGCGGGTGTGTCGTCGAGTGGGGAAAAACGGTTAGAAATGTGAACGGGTTGGCGGTGTACACGGGGCTTCTGTTTAGGGCTACGCTTCCTCCTCACAGTCACCCAGTCAGCCTGCTTTCCCGGCTGCTCGGGATCTGCCAGGGGGGAACTAACGGCGGCTAAGCTACCTTGGTCCGCACCGACTACAGGGGCCTGGCTAGCTGTAGAATTTTCCACGGTGCGGAGCCGAGTCTCCAATTCGCCCAGCCTGGCCTCCAAAGCTACGAATAAGCTACACTTATTACAAGTACCATTACTGCTAAAGGAGGCCGAGGAATAACTAAACATTTCACACCCAGAGCAGAAAAGTGCGGGAGAGACAGGAGAAGCCGCCATGCTAAATCGGCTAAGAGCTAGTAGCTACGCTAAGCTAGCGGATTCCTAAAAACACGCAAAGTGAATAATGTGTAAATAATTTAGAGGTGATTCAGCAGAAGGAGTGCTTTAGTTAAGGCACGTAAAGATTACACTGGGAAACAAATCGTAATCTAGATAACTAGATCAATCTAACTGCGCAGATTAAACAGCTAACAGATACAGAAAAACACCGCTGTGCTCCGGAACAGGAAGTGATACAATACCGCAGTGAGAGCCAACCACCAGTAGAGGCAAGCTCTTTGATCTTTGAGTTCAGCTCATGAAAAATGGGAGCAAAAACAAAAGTGTTGCATATATATTTTTGTTCAGTGTATAAGAACTTTAGCCGCTGTCATGTTAATGCACAAAGTGCTGCACGCCGCTCTGACATTGTTTATTCCAAACAGATAATCTCCACAAATAGCCTCTGAATACAGTTTTATAGGGCAGCATGTTGGCTTCCTGTGTGGTGTTTGTGCAGGTTCCCTCCAGGTGCTCCGGTTTTCTCCCACTTCCA
Source organism: Thalassophryne amazonica (assembly GCF_902500255.1). NCBI lineage: Eukaryota > Metazoa > Chordata > Actinopteri > Batrachoidiformes > Batrachoididae > Thalassophryne > Thalassophryne amazonica. Next base: position 92,669,068 of record NC_047115.1, read on the forward strand.
AAAGACATGCCAGTTAGGGGGATTGGAAACTTTAAATTGACTGCAGGTGTGAATGTGTTTGTCTAAAAGTGGCCCTGCAATAGACTGGGGTCCTGTCCAGGGTGAACCCCACCTCAATTAGTACAAAAGACACTTGAAATGTGAGGCATAATTGTAAAGTGTTTTGAGCTTCTGATGCAGATGGGAAAGCACTATAAAAAGGTAGTTCATTTATGACTGCTGAGATAGGCTCCAGCTCCCCTTGACCCTAAATTTGAGTAAGCAGGTTCAAAAAATGGATGTATTTATACTGGGTTTTCTTTTATATGAAAACTTTAAATAAAAGCAAAAACTAATTTTTTTTTTTCAAGTCTTTTTTTTCCCCACAGGCACACCTTCATTATTATTATTTTTGGCTACACCCCTCCGTCAGTCCGATTTACCCTCTTTTTTATTGCCCTGCGTAGCTGGTGACAGTAAAGCACCCATTCTGATTGAAGATGAATGGCAGCTGGTCACTTTGTCTCTTGTAGGTAATGTGACAAAAGTGTTATCGTCACAGAAGAACAGCACCAGACAAGATTTGGAAGTTTCTAACTGAGCCAGTTTTCTAGGTCGAACAGTCAGTTTTGCAGATGCATCATTCAACTGAGCTCAATGGGCCTCATGTGAGAACATTTTCGTTATCTGTTCTCAGATTTCTCTGACCTTGTTCATACAGTCATCCCATACAAACATGCAATGCCAGGTTGAAAAAAACCCTTGTAAAATCAGATAACTATGTCCATGACATGTTAATATGTTGAATGCCACCTGTGTGAAAAACCCAAGCTCATTCACTAGGATAGTAAATTAGCATAAATAACGGCCCATAAAACCATAGTCTTCTGAAAACCAACTGATAGCTGGACTTAAGTGCACAAAACTGTACTGACTGGTGAGCCAAACTAAATCACTTTCTAGACTGATTCACTGAGCCCGGGGTGCATGTGACACACATGAGTCGTGTTATCAAATAGCTGATATTCTGGAGAAGACATAACACATGCTCATCAGTTGGACGGGGTAGTCTTCTAACTAATCATTTTTGGGCCTGCTTTCCTCTGTTGTGATACATAAATACAAAGACACTGACATCCACAAAATTTACTTTTGATAGTAAAAAACTGATTCACTTGCCACTTAGTTCTACCCTTAATGTATCCAAAAACAAAACATTAATTCACAGTTGTATGCAAAAGTTTGGGCACCCCTGAAAATGTTCATGATTTTCCTTTAAAAATCATTGGTTGTCTAGATCAGAAATTTCAGTTAAATATATCATATAGCCAGTGATGCCGGTAACGCGTTACCCTAATCTGACCACTTTTTTTAGTAACGAGTAATCTAACGCGTTAATCTTTCCAAATCAGTAATCAGATTAAAGTTACTTCTCCATGTCACTGTGCGTTACTATTATTTTTCATTGTGGGTCGATAGCAGCATTAAACTTGGTCTGTGGGCAGGAGGTCGGGGTTCGACTGAACTGCCCACTTTAAGTGAGCTGTGAGCTTTTAATCCGCGGTTTTTTTGCAGCTGCTGGACTCGTCGTCACCTCTTAAAGCGCGGTGATCAGCACACCTGCACTGAGCTTTACAAAGACATTTTTATACTTTTTTTCCTCCTTTATTTAGAATTCTGAGCTGAGCCGCTCTGTATCGTCTCGTTAAAAACAGCTGATACTCCGCGACGCGTCAACAACTAACACTATTTTCCACTCAAATGCACCTAAACTCTTTCTGAGGACCACATGATGTGAAAACGCAATAAAACTTTCTTACCTGTAAATCTGGTCATGTTTTCTGCATAAATAAATGTTATCCATTCTTTGTGCTCAAACGCCAAAGCAGGGGCGAATCCAGATGGAATGGGGGTGTGGGGCAAGGATGTGCCCCCCCCCCACAACACCCCTAGATTAAAGGTGCAATTTTGAAGCCGTTTTTTACTACAACTAATATTGCTTAAAATAATAATAATTTCGACAAGTAAAATGTTTAGAGAGAATTTAAATGTTAGAAAAATGTTAGAATTTAATAGTTACCTTTATAAACAATGTAGGCTCGAAATTGCAAGTTTTACTGTTACAGTGCTGTCAACAGTTAAATATGAGGTCAAGAAAGACGTCTTTATTTTACTTTTTATAAAACAAGTATTTATTTTCATTGAAGTCAAGAAAGGGTGACTATAAAGTGAGTTTTGGCAAAACAGGTATCATTGTCATGTTGAGGTGGCAGAGGGTTGTTGTCGGCAGCTGGGAAAAGTAACTAAAAAAGTAACTAGTAATCTAACTTAGTTACTTTTACAATTGAGTAATCAGTAAAGTAACTAAGTTACTTTTACAATTGAGTAATCAGTAAAGTAACTAAGTTACTTTTTCAAAGTAACTGTGGCAACACTGCATATAGCAGACGAACACACTGATATTTGAGATGTGAAATGAAGTTTTTAGTATTTACAGAAAATGTGCAATAATTATTTAAACAAAATTAGGCAGGTGCATAAATTTGGGCACCCTTGACATTTTATTGATTTGAATACATTTAGCACTAATTATTGGAACACAAAATTGGTTTGGTAAGCTCACTGACCCTTGACCTCCTTACACAGGTGAATCCAACCATCTCAGTCCCCAGACCTGGATAATATTGAAAATCTCTGGTGTGATTTTAAGCGGGTTGCCCATGCTCGGAAACTAACAACCCTGAGATGTTTTGTAAAGAAGAATGGTCCAAAATGCCTTCAACCAGAATCCAGACTTTCATTGGAAGCTATCGGAAATGTTTAGAGGCTGTTATTTCTGCAAAAGGAGGATCTACTAAATATTGATGTATTTTTCTGTTGGGGTGCCCACATTTATGCACCTGCTTAATTTTGTTTAAATAATTATTGCACACTTTCTGTAAATCCTATAAACTTCATTTCAGTTCTCAAATATCAGCATGATCGTCCGCTATATGATATATTTACTTGAAATTGCTGATCCAAACAACCAAAAAGGAAAATCAATGAATTCATCAGGAGTGCCAAAACTTTTACATAACTGCTGCAAATATATTTGTAGTTTTGCAGATATAGCTACTGATTCACTGTGTCCCGGTTTTCTCTATATTATATTATAGAATAGAGTAGAATAGAATATCTGATTATTGTCTTTGTACAACTGAGCATACAACAATATTCGAAAAAGTATCTCCCCTCCAGTACAAGAATAAGACACTTCTAGAATAAAATATATTTAACTATGTCACTGAAACATGACAGGGGTAGATATAAATTGTTGTGTGGGCCGCTGAAGAGGAGGTACTGCTGGCCCACCACCACCAGATGGCGCCCTGCTTGAAGTGCGGGCTTCAAGCATGAGAGGGCGTCATAGCAACCGGGAGTGACAGCTGTCACTCGTTATCAGCACCAGCTGTCACTCATCCACATCATATCACCACCACCATAAAGGCCGGACTGCAACTCCACCTCCCGCTGAGAAATCAGCTATCAGAAGAGGTCATTTCTCTGCTGAACGTGAAACTGCATTATAGTCTGGACTCTTTTTGCAGCCGTATTCCTGTGGTGTTCCTTATCCGTTGGATTGGCATTAGGTGTGATCAGCGACGGCTTCACTCCACACTCCATCCAGATAAGTGGTTAGACAGGAGCTGCACGAGTGTGTGATTGGAGGTGGAGGTGCTCCCTCCCAAAAGAATACAGACTGTGGGATTACTGAGTGTGCAAACTCACACTCATCAATACTGTTTTTCTGTTCTCTGCCAGCAGTACCAGGTCTGACAGCTGGAGACGGTGACCACCTGGGGACCCAGGACTTGGCGGCTCCGGTGTTCTTCAGATCCGTTGGCGGTGAAGGCCGTGTGGGATCCGGCTCGGCTCAGGACGGATGTCTCCTATCCTCAAGCCTGCCCACACGTCACTCAAATCTGTAATTCGGTGGTACCTAAACTGTGATTGTCTGTATTTCGTTGTGCACTACAACATTAAATTGTTACTGTTTGGCTTATCCATTGCCCGTTCATTTAACGCCCCCTGTTGTGAGTCCGTGTTCCTACACCTTCACAACAGGATTTCTCGGCCAGCGTCATGGATCCCGAGGGGCGTCAACCATCGCTTGAACAGCCAATGGAAGAGCGAGGTGCACAGGCGTCAGCAGGAGGCGTGTTAGGTGAGCTGCAGCAAATCTTAACCGCTTTCACTGCTCGGCTGGACTTAGTCACCGAGCAGAGTGTGATCCTCAATCGGAGGATGGAGGCTCTCACCGCCAAGGTGGAAGCGCAGGCCCAGGGCGCTGCTGCAGCACCTCCCCCTGCTGACCAGAGGCCTGAAACAGACATTCCGCTGGTCGTTCAACGAACCCCCCCCACTGTCCCCTGAAGCATACATAAGCCCTCTGAAGCCGTACGGAGGTTGTGTCGAGACGTGCGCGGACTTCTTCACAGCGTCTTTTCACAGCGTCCCGTCATGTACGCGTCAGACGCTAGCTGGGTGGCTTACGTAATAAATCTGCTTCGAGGAGAGGCACGCGCCTGGGCTACGGCGCTCTGGGAGCAGAATTCACGGCTCCTAACGACATACGCTGGGTTTGTGAGGGAGTTCAGACAAGTGTTCGACCACCCTCATAGAGGCGAGACCTCTTCAAGCGTGCTGCTGTCGATAAGACAGGGGTGTCGGAGCGCGGCTAAGTACGCAGTTGACTTCCGCATCGCGGCAGCGCGAGCCGGGTGGAATGCTGTTGCGGTCCACGCCGCCTTTGTAAACGGACTGTCTCTGGTCCTTAAGGAGCACCTGGTGGCGAAGGACGAGCCACGGGATTTAGACGGGCTTATCGACCTAGTTATACAGTTAGACAACCGATTAACAGAACACCGACGGGAGTGAGACGAGGGGCGTGGTCAGGCACAAGCCATCCCTCCGAAAGGGAGCCGTCTTCCCCACACTCCACAGCCAGGGTACTCCACATGACGACAGCTCCCCCTGCTGACGTTGCTATGGAAACGAGCAGGGCCAAAAGGCGATCAGATCAGAGACAAAGGAGGCTTGTCCGTGGGGAGTGTTTTCACTGCAGCTCAACCGAGCACACGCAGGAAAAACTGCCCCAAATGGTCAAAACAGCAGTACTCGTCCTTAGAGACTGGGCTAAGGGTGGGTCATAATACCCATGCAGGGATGCCCCGTAAATCTGCACGCATCCCAGTCACGATCCTGAGTGGGGATCTGACCCTTCACGCCCCAGCACTGGTAGACACGGGGTCGGAAGGGAATCTGCTGGACAGCAGATGGGCAAGGGAAGTCGGGCTCCCTCTAGTGGCTCTACCTTCACCTTTGAAGGTACGGGCACTAGATGACACCCTTCTTCCATTAATCACACACCAGACACAACCAGTGACATTGGTGGTGTCTGGTAATCACAGGGAGGAGATCGTGTTCTATGTAACACCTTCCACCTCCTGGGTGATTTTGGGTTATCCTTGGATGATAAAACACAATCCCCGGATTGATTGGCCATCTGGGGTTGTGGCTCAGTGGAGCGAAACCTGCCACCGGGACTGTCTTGGATCCTCGGTTCCGCCTGGTGTGACAGCTAGTGAGGAGGTTAAAGTCCCCCCCAATCTGACGGCGGTGCCAAGTGAGTACCACGATCTTGCTGACATTTTCAGCAAAGATCTGGCGCTCACCCTTCCCCCGCACCATCCGTATGATTGTGCAATTGATTTGATCCCGGGCGTTGAGTACCCGTCCAGTAGGCTGTACAACCTCTCACGTCCTGAGCAAGAATCAATGGAGACCTACATCCGGGACTCATTAGCTGCCGGGCTGATCCGGAACTCCACCTCCCCGATGGGTGCTGGTTTCTTTTTTGTGGGCAAGAAAGACAGCGGACTCCGTTCATGCATTGATCACAGGGGGCTGAACGAGATCACGGTTCGCAACCGATACCCTCTGCCCCTGTTAGATTCAGTGTTCACGCCCTTGCATGGGGCCCAAATATTCACGAAACTGGATCTTAGGAATGCGTACCACCTGGTTCGGATCTGGAAGGGAGACGAATGGAAGACGGCGTTTAACACCCCGTTAGGTCACTTTGAGTACCTGGTCATGCCGTTCGGTCTCACTAACGCCCCCGCGACGTTCCAAGCTTTGGTAAATGACGTCTTGTAGGACTTCCTGCATCGGTCATCGGTTTGTCTTCATATATCTGGATGATATACTCATCTTTTCCCCGGATCCTGAGACTCATGTTACGCATGTACGTCAGGTCCTGCAGCGGTTGTTGGAGAACCGGCTGTTTGTGAAGGGCGAGAAGTGCGAGTTCCACCGCACATCTTTGTCCTTCCTGGGGTTTATCATCTCCTCCAACTCCGTTGCCCCTGATCCAGCCAAGGTAGCGGCGGTGAGAGATTGGCCCCAACCTACAAACCGTAGGAAATTGCAGCAGTTCCTCGGTTTTGCTAATTTTTACCGGGGGTTCATCAAGGGCTATAGTCAGGTAGTTAGCCCCCTGACAGCCCTGACCTCCACTAAAGTCCCCTTCACTTGGTCGGATCGGTGCGACGCCGCGTTTAGGGAGTTGAAACGTCGGTTCTCGACTGCACCAGTTCTGGTGCAGCCCGATCCTACTCGCCAATTTATAGTTGAAGTGGATGCCTCTGACTCAGGGATAGGAGCCGTGCTATCCCAGAGCGGGGAGTCCAATAAGGTTCTCCATCCTTGTGCCTATTTTTCCCGCAGGTTGAAAGGAATTATGATGTCGGCAACCAGGAACTTCTTGCAGTGAAGGAGGCTCTGGAGGAGTGGAGACACCTGTTGGAGGGAGCTTCTATGCCATTCACGGTTTTCACAGACCATCGGAACCTGGAGTACATTCGGACCGCCAAGCGTCTGAACCCCAGGCAAGCCCGCTGGTCACTGTTCTTCGGGCGTTTTGACTTTTGGATCACATACCGCCCCGGGACCAAGAACCAACGGTCTGATGCCCTGTCCCGGGTGCACGAAGAGGAGGTCAGGACAGAGCTGTCAGACCCGACGGAAACCATCATTCCTGGGACGTGGAGAAGACCGTCCGGGAGGCCCTGACACAGAACCCGGACCCGGGAACTGGCCCGAAAAACAAAATGTACGTCCCACCAGAAGCCAGGGCTGCAGTTCTGGACTTCTGTCACAGTTCCAAATTCTCCTGCCACCCAGGGGTACGCAGAACCGTGGCAGTCGTCCGGCAGTGCTTCTGGTGGGCATCTCTGGAAACCGACGTCCAGGAGTACGTCCAGGCCTGCACCACCTGCGCCAGGGGCAAGGCAGATCATCATAAGACCCAAGGCCTCCTCCAGCCTTTGCCCGTGCCTTATCACCCCTGGTCTCACATCGGCCTGGACTTCATCATGGGCCTCCCGCCGCCCCAGGGCAAGACTACCATCCTCACGATAGTGGACCGGTTCTCCAAGGCGGACCACTTCGTGGCCCTCCCGAAGCTCCCGACGGCCCAGGAGACTGCAGACCTCCTGGTCCACCACGTCGTGCGTCTGCATGGGATTCCATCGGACATTGTCTCAGATCGTGGCCCTCAGTTCTCCTCCCAGGTCTGGAGGAGTTTCTGCAGGGAACTGGGGGCCACCGTAAGCCTCTCGTCCAGGTACCACTCCCAGACGAACGGGCAGGCAGGGCGGACGAATCAGGATTTGGAGCAGGCCCTCCGCTGCATGACCTCCGCACACCCGTCGGCCTGGAATGACCATCTGGCCTGGATCGAGTACGCTCATAATAGCCAAGTATCATCTGCCACCGGCCTCTCCCCTTTCGAGGTATGTTTGGGGTACCAGCCCCCATTATTCCCGCTAGTGGAGGGAGAGGTCGGGGTGCCCTCGGTCCAGGCCCATCTGAGAAGGTGCCGTCGGGTGTGGCGTACCGCCCGCTCTGCCCTGCTCAAAGCCCGGACGAGGGCTAAGGCCCATGCGGACCGCCGGCGTGCCCCGGCCCCTACGTATCAGCCCAGGCAGGCGGTTTGGCTATCTACAAAAGACATACCTCTACAAACGGAATCCCACCATCGTGAAGGTCCTCAGTCCAGCTGCAGTGAAGCTGGCAGCTTCAGCTTCACTGCGGATACATCCGGTATTCTACGTCTCCAGACTCAAACCCTGCCACACCTCTCCCCTCTGTGCCCCTGGACCGGCGCCGCCCGCCTGCCCGGATCATCGACGGGGAGCCGGCTTGGACTGTGCGCCGGCTCCTGGACATTCGTTGAAAGGGCCGGGGATTCCAGTATTTGGTGGACTGGGAAGGATACGGACCCGAAGAATGCTCCTGGGTGAAGAGGAGCTTCATCCTGGACCCGGCCCTCCTGGCCGAGTTCTATGCCCGGCACCCGGACAAGCCTGGTCGGGCGCCAGGAGGTGCCCATTGAGGGGGGGGTCCTGTTGTGTGGGCCACTGAAGAGGAGGTACTGCTGGCCCACCACCACCAGATGGCGCCCTGCTTGAACTGCGGGCTTCAAGCATGAGAGGGTGTCATAGCAACCGGGAGTGACAGCTGTCACTCGTTGTCAGCACCAGCTGTCACTCATCCACATCACATCACCACCACTATAAAGGCCGGACTGCAACTCCACCTCCCCACCGAGAAATCAGTTATCAGAAGAGGTCATTTCTCTGCTGAACGTGAAACTGCATTATAGTCTGGACTGTTTTTGCAGCCGTATTCCTGTGGTGTTCCTTATCCGTTGGATTGGCGTTAGGTGTGATCAGTGACGGCTTCGCTCCACACTCCATCCAGATAAGTGGTTAGACAGGAGCTGCATGAGTGTGTGATTGGAGGTGGAGGTGCTCCCTCCCAAAAGAATACGGACTGTGGGATTACTGAGTGTGCGAACTCACACTCATCAATACTGTTTTTCTGTTCTCTGCCAGCAGTACCAGGTCTGACAGCTGGAGACGGTGACCACCTGGGGACCCAGGACTTGGCGGCTCCGGTGTTCTTCAGATCCGTTGGTGGTGAAGGCCGTGTGGGATCCGACTCAGCTCAGGACGGATGTCTCCTATCCTCAAGCCTGCCCACACGTCACTCAAATCTGTAATTCGGTGGTACCTAAACTGTGATTGTCTGTATTTCGTTGTGCACTACAACATTAAATTGTTACTGTTTGGCTTATCCATTGCCCGTTCATTTAATGCCCCCTGTTGTGGGTCTATGTTCCTACACCTTCACAACATAAATATTGTACTTGTTTGGAGTGTTCTTTGAATTTGGAACCCGTGGGGTCACACCTGTGCATTAAAGAGTCTGATCACTCATGAGTGATAACTGCCTTTGAGGTGATTTGCTCTGCACCTGTGTTTTCTGAATCTTTTGCCAGAGGGGAGGAGGCAGAAGAGACCCTTGCCCAGATGCAACTGAGCCGAGCAGATTTTCTGTGCTCTGCTGAGGCCATGGGAGGTGGCGATGTGTTCTGGGGAGGGCAGGGGGCAGCTGATGATGTGCTGGGCTGCTTAAATCACTCATACTGCAAACCATCCCATGATGCAGTATGACAAGATGCTTTCCACTGTGGTTTGGTAGAAGGTCCTCAGCAGGCCGGCCTCCATGTGGCACTTCCTCAGCAGTCTTAAAAAGTGCAGCTGCTGCTGGGCTTTTTTGACCACGTGTTGGTGGCCTGTGTTAGGTCATCGGAAAGGTGCACCCCCAGGAACCTGAAGGAGGAGACCCTCTCCATACAGAAGCTCCTGATCTGAAGTGGGGCATGGTTTCCTCCCTCCCTCCTGTATTCTATTATAATATATTATTCCAAAATTAACCCATAATTCAGTCAAATATTTGAACATTTTTTTCTCACATTGCTGAGCGTGCATGCTCTTACTCAGTAGCCTCACAGTTTGTGTAATTGAACTCAGTGGAAGCTCATAGTTGGCCGGCATCAACACAACCATTGGATGGTGCCTTGCTTAAAGGCACCATGACAGCAACAATACACAGAGATCTTCAGCGATCCAGTGAAGCCAGAGACGAGTGTGTGCTGTGAGCGTGCACGTGAAGGTGTGTGTGTTTGTGTAGGTTACTTACTTTTCATAATGGCTGCTGCAGAGGAGTGAAAAGCTCTCCTCGGGGAGAGAACGGCCCAGGTAGCCCTCACATCTGAAGAGCAGCCTAATGGCAAAGCAAACACTGTGATTACCCAGCCCGTTTACAAGGCGCTGCCTGCAGTGAGCGTGCAGAGTTGCACCTGAACAAGCATGTGTGTGTTTGTCACAGTGCGCCTGTACACTTTCACCATTCCTTCACACTACATGTAGTCAGAATTGAATTTGTTTGTCCACAATTCATTAATTTTACATTTGAAACTGCAACGACGTAGAAGATTTTCCTTTTGCAGCAAGGCAGAAATCCTTGCACACACTTTAGGAGGGACCAAGTGCAGAGGTGTGGAAGGGACAAGTGCCTGTAGAGTCCTTTAATTCAGAGAGTAGTGACATGACAAGTTGAAAAAAAAAACAAAAAACAATGGTCACGTGACTCGTGGGGCCATCGTGGGGCCAAAATAGCGTTCAGTGTTAATGTGTCTGGATGTAAATCCAGCTATATTTTTATTTATTTGCTGAAAAAGCTGGGTTGCTCTGCATTTGGATGCACAAATAGACACAACAAGGGCTTCAAAATGTACAGATTCCCTTCAGATCTGAACAGAAGAAAAATCTGTGAAAGTAAAGTCAGCCGTGTGGGATGGAAGCTGACATCATCATCAAAGTTTTGTGAGGTAAATTTATTGTTCAGTCCCATGTACAGTAAAACTCACCTAAACCATCATCATATAAACTGGATATTCATAGTCACCGGACAAAAAAGTCCCAACGTTTTTGTATTGTTTTCCATATAATAAACACCGTATATAACAGAATATCCATGTCATGTGACATACAAACCACCAATCAAATGAAAAGGATCTATTCAGGCGTTATATAATATACAAATAATGAATGTTTATGAGTTCAGAGGTGCAAATGTTTCATGAGGTGAAAGTTGTAATGTTCCATTCAAAGAGGCAAAGCCATCTTTCATCTCACAGAATATTCGTTCCATTGAAGGAGTGAAAAAACATTTAGTACTTGTTTTATATAACAGCTAAAATAGATCCTTGTCATTTGATATTTTATTAATTTATAAATAACAAAAAAGGGACTTACATTTTGGTGCTTTGACGTCAACAGTCCCACTGTTCACAAGCAAAGATGGGGCGAGGATCACCACTTTGTGAACAACTGCATGAAAAAATAGTCCAACAATTTAAGAACAATGTTTCTAAATCTTCAATTGCAAGGAATTTAGGGATTCCATCATCTAAAGTCCATAATATAATCAGAAGATTCAGAGAATCTGGAGAACTTTCTACACGTAAGCAGGAAGGCCAAAAACCAACATTGAATGCCCGTGTCTTTCAATCCCTCAGGCAGCACTGCATTAAATACCGACATCATTGTGTAAAGGATATTACCACATGGGCTCAGGAACACTTTAGAAAACCATTATCAGTTAACACATTTCGTCGCTACATCTACAAGTGCAAGTTAAAACTCTACCATGCAAAGCAAAAGCCAGACATCAACAACATCCAGAAACGCCACTGCCTTCTCTGGACCCGAGCTCATTTGAAATGGCCAGACACAAAGTGGAAAAGTGTGCTGTGGTCTGACGAGTCCACATTTCAAATTGTTTTTGGAAATCATGGACGTCGTGTCCTCTGGAGAAAAGAGGAAAAAGATAATCCAGAATGTTACCAGTGCAAAGTTCAAAAGCCAGCATCTGTGATGGTATGGGGATGTGTAAGTGCCCATGGCATGGAGAACTTACACATCTGTGATGGCACCATTAGTGCTGAAAGGTACATCCAGGTTTTGGAGCAACATATGCTGCCATCCAAGCAACGTCTTTTTCAGGGACGTCCCTGCTTATTTCAGCAAGACAATGCCAAGCCACATTCTGCACGTGTTACAACAGCGTGGCTTCGTAGTAAAAAAGTGCAGGTACTAGACTGGCCTGTCTGCAGTCCAGACTTGTTGCCCACTGAAAATGGGCAACAGTGTATGAAGTTTAAAATACGACAACGGAGACCCCGGACTGTTGAACAACTGAAGTCAAACTGTTGTGTGTTGGGGGGGGTGTGGTTGGACATTTTGGTGTTCTTTTCTTTTCTTTGCTCTCCAGGTGGTATGAAAACTGATTTGTCTGTGGAGAAGGTGCTGGCTGAAGAGTCCTTCACCCTCATCAACGTTATGTGCAGCATCTGTGGATGGTGCTCAAGTGCAACCTTAAAGACTTTCAGCTGAAGCAGATAATGAGATGGCGTTCTGCATTTAAGCCATGTGTGATTTAAGCAGAATTGCCGGGAACTCGACCTTGTGATGTTCGTTTGTGAGACGCTGAGGACCGCGCCTGGGTTTGACACATCGTGCCTGTGAAGGAAGAAGGGTGAGGGACACATGCTGTCAGCACACATCCGAGGTGATTAATTGTTTGACTAATTGTTGATAGTAACTTGGTATTTTGTTACGCAGTAGATTTGAATTGTGATGAGAATTGTGCAGCTCGCTTCTCACTGCCGTGGCGTGCGGAGTGGTAATCCTCCACCTGTTGTGAGAAGCTGCTCATTTACATAAAGCTTAAATACAGACCTGAATGTGTTGCTGATAGTGTGTGCCTTTTGAAGGATATTGGTTGTAGCTGCTGACTTACCTCACCTTTTCTATCCTTCGCAGAGAGTCGGTTTGTCGTGTCCACCTGGGGGGTGTTTGGCGGTAAAGTGAGTCCAGAAGCGCCGGGCTTCGATCCTTTTAGGCGCTGGAGAGCGTGCCAGCCTTCATTCCACCAGACTGATGCTTCTTTTGTTCATACACTTTATTATGCACCAGCGGGTGGAAAAATAAATTATTTTGTTATTGGAACTGCTTTCTGGTTATTTTAGCGCTGGGTTCCGTCAGACGCAGGTCCGCTCCTCAACCCGCGTCGACACATAACACATACATCAAGCAACAATGGGAAAGAATTCAACCTACAAAGCTTCAACAGTTAGTGTCCTCAGTTCCCAAACGCTTATTGAGTATTGTTAGAAGGAAAGGTGATGTATCACAATGGTAAACATACCACTGTCCCAGCTTTTTGAAACGTGTTGCAGGCATCCATTTCAAAATGAGCAAATATTTGCACAAAAACAATAATGTTTGAACATTAAATGTCTTGTCTTTGTGGTGTATTCAACTGAATATAGGTTGAAGAGGATTTGCAAATCATTGTATTCTGTTTTTATTTACATTTTACACAACGTCCCAACTTCACTGGAAGTGGGGTTGTATATGAAGAAATTCATCTCATTTCAGGCAATTATTTGCACTTTATATACAACAAGCTGATTTTTAAAATATCAGTATTAGTGGTTAGCACTGTTGCCTCACAGGCAGTGGTGGGCACAGATAACCAAAAAATTAACTTCGATAATCAGATCACTGAAAAGTTATCTTTGATAAAGATAAACTGATAAACCACCCTAAAATGTATCGGAAGTTATGGATAACCGATGAATTCCAGTGTTGTCTCTGGTACATTTGCAACTACTAACAAGCTGAATTTGAGTTTTAACACCACGATCGCTTTTGGAAGCATCAAACGCGACAACAGACCCAAACAATGAACCCGCATGTCTATGTTTGAACATCCTGCCCCCTGCTGGAAGCTCTTGTTTACTACACAGTTTTCAGCACAGACGCAAGCTGAGAGCAGCCACAAAGCTAGCTCTCTACCAATCACAGCACTCCGGTCCGGCGGAGGTCTTGGAAAATAGTTATGCTGACTTATGGTTTGGTGTGAATACTGATAGAATAACTCCATTAATGTCAATTCTGTCATTTTTACAAAGTTAAAATATAACATATATCTTTTAATGTTGAATAATGCACTAATTCTGAGGTTTTCTAACAAACACAGACAGATCACAAAGGATTCTGGGTAAAAGTGCCTCTTCTAAACATTGACTGGTTCAGTCATTCATTATGTAAACCAACACGTTAATGTGACGTGTGTCGTGTGTTGGTGTTTACAGATAAATGTGCTTTTGTAAAATATTCCATTTTTTATTTGTAAAAATGGGCATTTTTATGGAGTCCTGGAAGTGTCATCGCAACATGTTTTGCATGTGGAGAGAATGTGCGCATGTTTTATTAGTGCTGTGCACACAGTTTATGATGTTGTAAAACGTGCACTCAGTATTGTCTTGACACATAAATGTTGGCTTTACACTGTGCAAGTTTTGGCCCTTTTTCAGCTGATTTTTCATTCGTGCGAGAATTTTTTTGGACCGAGTTTCAGGTTAATCGCACGTCCTGCATCGTGTGTACATGGAGTAACAAGCTGCATTTAACATCTCACGACCACCTCCTGATCGTATGGTCAGATGAAAATCAAACCTGTTTGATATTCTGGTCAGCCGTCGTGAGGGTATCCTGCTGCTGAAAAGCAACAAGCATCCAACCGCTCGCACTGTGCATGTGCAAACCCCGCAGAGCTGTCTTGTAAATGGTTTTTTGTTGTTGTTTTGTTTTGTTTTTAAACTTTGATGTCTCCCATCGAGAGTTTTTGTAAATTAAGTTTGAAAAAAAGCTTACATTTTGCTTCTGGAAACACAAGTTCGACGTGTGGTTTTTGAACGTACAGTGTGTGAGAACATAAATCGGGCGCTCTGAACTTTTACACCGTGTGGTTCTGTTGTACAGTTTGAACAGAAACTGAGTACAGTGATTAAAAATATCATACAGTGTCTGCCCAGCTTCAGGACGAATACTGCCATGAACACTACTGGCCAACAGATGGCAGTAGAGGCCTTGAAAACTTGCCAAAACAAAATTCCAGATAATCCCTGTCTGCTGCATTTAAGATGTGTGGAATTTAACAAACACAAATACAACTAGAAGCACTCAGAGAGTGCAAACCTCCGCCAAGGCCATGGGGTCATTGACGCCATAACATCTACACACCGTGGAATCATTGAACCTAAAAAAGTATAACAATGATGTTTGCTCATTAGTAAAAAAAGTTTCATCTGATGTGACTGGATAGCATGTATCCTAAGCGCTTGGCATCACAGTTTATTGCAACTTGCACCTTTCCCAGAAGCTACTGTCATCTGAGCACTGATTTCTTGATATTGCATGTGCTTATAGACAAAAACAAATAAGAGACAAAATTCAATTTATTATTCAACTAAACTGCAAATATATGAATTTTTTAACATTTATGAAACACTTCTCTAAACAAGGCCATAGGGTCACTGACCCTAAAGAGATTCCCTCCTTGGCACAGTGATCTATTTCTTTTTGTCTGTTTCTCTAAATTTGTATATAATAATCATTAGATTATTAATATATAAACAAAAATAAATTTAAGAAATATTACAATTTGAAAACAAATGCACCCGAACATGATGACAGCTGCAACTGCTTAATGCTAACTTTTAATATTGAAAATGCCATAGACATGCTAACACGTTAGCATTGTGATCCGGATCGTGATCCGGATCACCACTAAAATTTAATCACTTGTTCCTCTTGTCGTTTCCAACCACTCCATAAAATTTAATCAAAATCCGTTCAAAACTTTTTGAGTTATCCTGCTGACAGACAGATAAACAAACAAACAAACCCGACCAAAAACATAACCTCCTTGGCGGAGGTAATAACAACATCTATAAACCCAGAGAATATATTCACAAGAGTTTTAGGCACTAGAGTTTAATGCTGTTGTCCGTGGAGCCTGAACAGAGTGTCTGAAATGCATTTGTCCTGTCGTGAACGTACTGAGATTACCCTATCCTACCCATAATGCACTGCTGGGCACAGCATGTGCTCACTAAAACCTTAAAAATTAGCACATTACTTTAACACTAAAACATATATCTGATATTTTCACTTTATAAAACTTCAGACATGACAGTAATTTTAAATAACTTGTCCAAAATTAGTTTGGTTAAAATTTGAATCATAAGTTAAAAATGTATGCCTCTGGATGACTTGGGTGATATTACCAGTGTATCAATATGGTGTTAAAGGAATTTTTTTTTCTTTTTTTTTGTGACCAATTCTCCTTTGTCTGCAGAGTGATGGAGTGGTTTCTCCTGGAAGCAGCTCTCTTCTGATTGCAGAGAGTAGAACTATATATCTGTTAACTGGTAGATGCTCAACTGATTTTTAATTTTAAAAATGTTTGCTGCTGTTCAGCTTTGTTTACTACGTTATCGGTCTAAAAGTTATTGGACAAAACTTTATTGGAAGATAATTAGTCCGATAATGTTTTTTAAAGTTATCTAAAAAGATAATCCAATAATGAAAACATTATCTTCGATAATTATCTGTTATCGGATTATTGGAACTGTGCCCACCACTGCTCACAGGTAGAAGGTACTGGGGCCTTTCTGTGTGGAGTTTGCATGTTCTCCCTGTGTTTGCGTGGGTTCCCTCTGGGTGCTCTGGTTTCTTCCCACATCCAAAAGACATGCAGGTTAGGTGTATTGGAAACTTTAAATTGTCTGTAGGTGTGCGTGCAGTTGTGAAAGTGTTTGTTTGTCTATATGTGGCCCTGCAACGGACTGGTAGGGCCAGAGCCTGCAGGGTATGCCTTGCTTCACGCTCTATAACTGCTGGGATAGGCTTCAGCACCCCGTGACCCTTAATTGGAGTAAGCAGTTGAAGATGAGTGAGTGAGTCCCCCACCTTTAAAATGTGGTTTCTGCAGACTTACAAATGCAATGCTTGTGAATTTTTATAATCATGTTATACATGTTATAGTCCAGGTTCATAGAGTCAATGTGCCAGAAATTTACCCTAAAAAATTTCAAGGCTCAAGCTCACAAAGTGAATTGTTTTCAAACATTTCAGAGGTATTGGATTTTCAAGTATTCAGTAGTGATGATACAATTTCAAAATATGGTATTCAACTGCTGATATGTTTCAAGTTATTATGACAATGATTTGCTTTTTTCACAAATATTGAAGCCGACAAAGCTGGCAATGATTTATCAGTGTTTGTACATCTGAGTCCAAATTCTACACAGATGACAGTGAAGCTGTCAAAGATCCCACACTTTGTGTGAGAGCCACAAATTACAAACTGTTGTTGAAGCCCAAAAATAATGTTTCCAATTTTAATGAGTACCTGTCATTTTAATGTCACAGAGGTTGTTGTGTGGGCCGCCAGAAGAGGAGGTACTGCTGGCCCACCACCAGAAGGCGCCCTGCCTGAAGTGCGGGCTTCAGGCACGAGAGGGCGCTGCCGCCTCAGGAACAAGCCGTGGTGACAGCTGTCACCCATCATCTGTGACAGCTGTCACTAATCCATACATCTGGTATAAAAGCAGGAAGACACCTCCACCAAACTGCCGAGATATCATCTTCATTTGGAGGTACTACTCTCAGCCTTTTTTTTGAGATTTATAAATCTGTGATTGTGAGTGTTTGCAGGAGAACCGGTCGTTTTGGTGGAGGCTGTGCATGACGGCGCTCCTTTTTCTCTGAGACCACTGCAACGTGTTGAGTGAGAGGTGGAGGTGGCATTCCCACCATTGTTACTGGGTGTTCACACACCCACCCTTTGACTGTCTTTTGCTTTCTGCCAGCAGTACCAGATCCGACACGCCGGAGAGGTGGCCACCTGGGGACTCCGGGACTTGGCGGCTCCAGTATTCCTCGGGTTCAGGTGGCGTTGGAAATCGTGTGGTTCCGGTTCGTTTCCTGACGGGCGTCTCCTATCGTCGAGCCTGCCCACACGACACCTTTATTAATTGACTGTTGCACATTCTGATTCTGCTGTGTTTGGTTGTGACATTCACACCAGTAAAGTGTTATAATTTGACTTCTTCCATTGTCCGTTCATTTACGCCCCCTGTTGTGGGTCAGTGTCACTACACTTTCCCAACAGGATATCTCGGCCAGCGTCATGGACTCCGAGGGGCGTCACCAGGCTGTTGAACAACCAATGGGAGAGCAGGGAGCGCAGGCATCTGCAGGAGGCGTGATTGGTGAGCTACAGCATATTCTCACCGCCTTTACGGCTCGAATGGATCAAATAGCCGAGCAAAACATCCTCCTGAACCGCAGGGTGGAGGCTCTCTCCGCGCAAGTGGCGGCGAGTGCTCAGGGCGCTGCTGCAGCTCCTCCTCCTGTCGATCCTGTGCTAGATATTAATGTTCCATTGGTGGTCCAACAACCCCTCCCACCATCCCCTGAAGCATACATAAGCCCTCCTGAGCCGTACGGAGGTTGTGTGGAGACGTGCGCGGACTTTCTTATGCAGTGTTCGCTCGTCTTCCCACAACGTCCCGTCATGTACGCGTCAGACGCAAGCAAAATAGCTTATGTGATTACTCTGCTTCGGGGAGAGGCACGCGCTTGGGCTACGGCGCTTTGGGAGCAAAATTCACGGCTCCTTCACACATACACTGGGTTTGTGAGGGAGTTCAGAACTGTGTTTGATCACCCTAACAGGGGAGAGACCGCTTCAACCGTGCTGCTGTCGATGAGACAGGGACGCCGGAGCGCAGCCGCTTATGCAGTCGACTTCCGCATCGCGGCTGCGAGGTCCGGCTGGAATAACGCTGCGCTCCGCGCCGCCTTTGTAAACGGACTGTCGTCAGTCCTAAAGGAGCACCTAGTGGCCAAGGATGAACCGCGGGAATTAGATGGGCTTATTGATCTCGTTATACGGTTAGACAATCGGTTGGAGGAACGCCGTCTGGAACGAGACGAAGGACGTGGCCGGGCGCGCGCCGTCCCTCTTCCTTCCGGGTCCGAGAAAGGTCCGCCCTTCCCACGCTCCCTGGCATCTACGTCCCGTGGGGCGACAGCTCCCCCTGCTGACGAAGCTATGGACACATTTAGACCACCTAATAGACAGAGGAGGTTTCCACGCGGGGCGTGTTTTGTTTGTGGCTCAATGGAGCATCAATTGAGCGATTGCCCCGAACGGTTAAACACCAACGCCCGCCCCTAGAGACTGGGCTTAGGGTGGGCCAAAAAATTCACGTGGGACACACACATATTGCCGCACGACTCCCAGTTACAATCCTTAGTGGGGATTTAACCCTTCAGGCCCCAGCACTGGTAGACACAGGGTCAGAAGGGAATCTGTTAGACAGCAGATGGGCCAGGGAGGTAGGGCTCCCTCTGGTGGCGCTACCTACACCATTGCAGGTGCGAGCACTAGATGGCACCCTACTCCCTTTACTCACACACAAGACACCACCAGTAACTCTGGTAGTGTCAGGGAATCATAGGGAGGAGATTGAGTTTTTTGTGACTCCTTCTACCTCCCGTGTGATTCTGGGGTTCCCCTGGATGTTGAAACACAATCCCCGGATTGATTGGCCGTCCGGGGTGGTGGTACAGTGGAGCGAAACCTGCCATCGGAGGTGTTTGGGATCCTCGGTTCCTCCCGGTTCCCAGGCTAAGGAGCAGGTCCAAGTACTCCCCAATCTGTCGGCGGTGCCGGTTGAGTACCACGATCTTGCTGACGTTTTTAGCAAGGATCGGGCACTCTTCCCCCGCACCGTCCATATGATTGTGCCATCGATTTGTTGCCAGGCGTGGAGTTCCCGTCCAGCAGGCTGTACAACCTCTCCCGACCTGAGCGCGAATCGATGGAGACCTACATCCGGGACTCCTTAGCTGCCGGGCTGATCTGTAACTCCACCTCTCCGATGGGAGCGGGTTTCTTTTTTGTGGGAAAAAAAGATGGCGGTCTTCGTCCATGCATTGATTATCGGGGGCTGAACGAGATCACGGTTCGCAACCTATACCCGTTGCCTTTGTTGGATTCAGTGTTCACCCCCCTGCATGGAGCCAAAATCTTCACAAAGTTGGATCTTAGGAACGCATACCACCTAGTTCGGATCCGGAAGGGAGACGAATGGAAGACGGCATTTAACACCCCGTTAGGTCATTTTGAGTACCTGGTCATGCCGTTCAGCCTCACTAACGCCCCCGTGACGTTCTAAGCTTTGGTTAATGACGTCTTGCGGGACTTCCTGCACCGATTCGTCTTCGTATATCTGGATGATATACTCATCTTTTCTCCGGACCCTGAGACCCATGTACGGCATGTACGTCAGGTCCTGCAGCGGTTGTTGGAGAACCGGTTGTTTGTGAAGGGCGAGAAGTGTGAGTTTCACCACGCTTCTTTGTCCTTCCTGGGGTTTATCATCTCCTCCGACTCCGTCGCCCCGGATCCGGCCAAGGTTGCAGCGGTGAGAGACTGGCCCCAACCTACAAGCCGTAGGAAGCTGCAACAGTTCCTCGGCTTCGCAGATTTCTACAGGAGGTTCATTAAGGGGTTTAGTCAGGTTGTTAGCCCCCTGACGGTCCTGACCTCACCAAAAGTTCCCTTCACCTGGTCGGATCGGTGCGAAGCCGCGTTTAGGGAGTTGAAATGCCGGTTCTCGACTGCACCGGTCTTGGTGCAGCCCGATCCTGCTCGCCAGTTTGTGGTTGAAGTGGACGCCTCTGACTCAGGGATAGGAGCCGTGCTATCCCAGAGCGGAGAAACTGATAAGGTTCTTCACCCGTGTGCCTATTTTTCCCGCAGGTTGACCCCAGCAGAGCGGAACTATGACGTGGGCAATCGAGAGCTCCTTGCGGTGAAAGAGGCCCTTGAGGAGTGGAGACACCTGCTGGAGGGAGCGTCTGTGCCTTTCACGGTTTTCACTGACCACCGGAACCTGGAGTATATCAGGACCGCCAAGCGACTGAACCCCAGGCAAGCCCGCTGGTCACTGTTTTTCGGCCGTTTTGACTTCTGGATCACCTACCGCCCCGGGACCAAAAACCAAAGATCGGATGCCCTGTCCCGGGTGCATGAACAGGAAGTCAAGACCGAGCTGTCGGATCCACCGGAACCCATTCTCCCGGAGTCCACTATCGTGGCTGCTCTGACCTGGGACGTGGAGAAGACCGTCCGGGAGGCCCTGGCACGGAGCCCGGATCCCGGAACAGGACCGAAGAACAGACTATACGTCCCACCAGAGGCCAGGGCTGCCGTCCTGGAATTCTGTCACGGGTCCAAACTCTCCTGCCACCCAGGGGTGCGTAGGACCGTGGCAGTAGTCCGGCAGCGCTTCTGGTGGGCGTCCCTGGAGACTGATGTCCGGGCTTACATCCAGGCCTGCACCACCTGCGCCAGGGGCAAGGCTGACCACCAGAAGGCACAGGGACTTCTACAGCCACTTCCTGTGCCTCACCGCCCCTGGTCCCACATCGGTCTGGATTTTGTCACGGGCCTCCCGCCGTCCCGGGGACACACCACCATACTCACGATAGTGGACCGTTTCTCCAAGGCGGCCCACTTCGTGGCCCTCCCGAAGCTCCCGTCGGCCCAGGAGACGGTGGATCTCCTCGTCCACCATGTTGTCCGGCTGCATGGGATACCAACAGACATCGTTTCGGATCGCGGTCCCCAGTTCTCCTCGCAGGTGTGGAGAAGTTTCTGCCGGGAACTGGGGGCCACTGTAAGCCTCTCGTCTGGGTATCACCCGCAGACTAACGGACAGGTCGAACGGGCCAACCAGGAGTTGGAGCAGGCCCTCAGGTGCACGACCTCCGCACACCCGACGGCTTGGAGTGAACATCTGGCCTGGATCGAGTACGCTCATAACAGCCAGGTGTCCTCTGCCACCGGCCTCTCCCCGTTCGAGGTGTGTCTGGGGTACCAGCCCCCTTTGTTTCCTTTGGTGGAGGGAGAGGTCGGTGTGCCCTCGGTCCAGGCCCACCTGCGGAGATGCTGTCGGGTGTGGCGCACCGCCCGTTCAGCCTTGTTGAGGGCCCGGACGAGGGCTAAAGCCCATGCAGACCGTCGACGGTCCCCGGCCCCTACTTACCAGCCCGGGCAGGAGGTGTGGCTTTCCACCAAGGACATTCCTCTCCAGGTCGAGTCCCCCAAATTGAAGGACCGTTTCATTGGACCCTTCCCCATCCTCAAGGTCCTCAGTCCTACCGCAGTGAGGCTCCAACTCCCGGCCTCACTGCGGATCCATCCGGTCTTTCATGTCTCCAGGATTAAACCGCATCACACCTCGCCCCTCTGTGCACCCGGTCCAGCGCCGCCTCCTGCCCGTATTATCGACGGGGAGCCGGCTTGGACAGTTCGCCGGCTCTTGGACATCCGCCGCATGGGCCAGGGTTTCCAGTATTTGGTGGACTGGGAGGGGTATGGGCCCGAAGAACGCTCCTGGGTGAAGAGGAGCTTCATCCTGGACCCGGCCCTCCTGGCCGATTTCTATCGTCGCCACCCGGACAAGCCTGGTCGGGCGCCAGGAGGCGCCCGTTGAGGGGGGGGTCCTGTTGTGTGGGCCGCCAGAAGAGGAGGTACTGCTGGCCCACCACCAGAAGGCGCCCTGCCTGAAGTGCGGGCTTCAGGCACGAGAGGGCGCTGCCGCCTCAGGAACAAGCCGTGGTGACAGCTGTCACCCATCATCTGTGACAGCTGTCACTAATCCATACATCTGGTATAAAAGCAGGAAGACACCTCCACCAAACTGCCGAGATATCATCTTCATTTGGAGGTACTACTCTCAGCCTTTTTTTGGAGATTTATAAATCTGTGATTGTGAGTGTTTGCAGGAGAACCGGTCGTTTTGATGGAGGCTGTGCATGACGGCGCTCCTTTTCCTGTGAGACCACTGCAACGTGTTGAGTGAGAGGTGGAGGTGGCATTCCCACCATTGTTACTGGGTGTTTACACACCCACCCTTTGACTGTCTTTTGCTTTCTGCCAGCAGTACCAGATCTGACACGCCGGAGAGGTGGCCACCTGGGGACTCCGGGACTTGGCGGCTCCAGTATTCCTCGGGTTCAGGTGGCGGTGGAAATCGTGTGGTTCCGGTTCGTTTCCTGATGGGCGTCTCCTATCGTCGAGCCTGCCCACACAACACCTTTATTAATTGACTGTTGCACATTCTGATTCTGCTGTGTTTGGTTGTGACATTCACACCAGTAAAGTGTTATAATTTGACTTCTTCCATTGTCCGTTCATTTACGCCCCCTGTTGTGGGTCCGTGTCACTACACTTTCCCAACAGAGGTTTTAGCTTTGAATCTGATCTCATATTCTCTCAACAGTGCCTTTCAGTTCAACAATTAAAGCCTTCTGAAAATCAAGAACACACACACAAAAATAAATAAATAAATAAATAAAAATAAATTAATTAATAAATTAAAAATAGACTGATTAGTTCCCTGTCAGAAAGAAGCCTCCAGTGAACAGTCCTTTGGCAAGACTTCTAATGCTACACTATTTTACCATGGAAGATGAGCAAGAGGTTTGGAACACAAGCCAGGTCCATGTTGAAAAGGGCCAAAAATGGGCTACTGGCCCAAGTCATTCATGGACATAGATTGAGAACATGGAATTGATGGAGTGCTACTTTAGGGCCCCTTCACACTTACTGCAAAGTTTGGTCGAAGTGCGCATGAAACAGGAATTGTGTAAAATTGTCCCTGCCTTAAACGCTTTATACACCTGTTACTACAACTTTTTGCGCACACCAGCGGCTGAAAGACAGAGTGTGCACTGTGTGAACCCATCGATCCCTCTCGCGACAGGTGTCAGCCAAAATCCAGGTGACACACTCAAGCATCTAACACCACTCATTTGGCACTTAGAAAATGTGTGGCCATTCGCACTCTTGGCACAACAACAGTTTGCAGACAATCACTGTTGTGCTGGCAGTGAAATTTCTCCAAGTTCACCACGAGTGTGGCTTTGGTGTGTGTGCTGAGCTGACAGGAGGTGTGTCCGCCCACTGTGAAGATCTGTCATTCTGGACATCCCAGCTGGACAACACATACTGTGTTTGGACAAAGATGGATGAACATCTGTCCACTGTGACACGTGTGTGTCTGTTTGCTGTCATCACATGGACATAAATAAAAACATATACTGCTGTGGCGATATATGCTATGGAGTGCAGCGAGTGTGCGCGCACTCCCTTGCTGCAGCCCATTGACAGGCTGCCCCCAGGCTGAAACAGACCATCAGATCAGAACACGCAGCAGGCGATCTGACTTTCACGTCACCCACGTGAGCTCTGTTCCATATGATATGTCAGTTCAGGTGTCAATTCTGCTGGGCCATCCACAAGAAATACGTGTCAGGCAGGAAACGCTTGCAGGGCGGCTGGGCGCCAGCAGATGTGGACATGAAAAGAGCGAACTGCTTCTCATTCATGTCATTTCATGACTGTATGTCTGTGACCATGGGTCGTCTACAGAGGAACAGATGAATCATATTTGTATTGCCCACATGATAAGAGGGATTTAATATAAAACACTGTGGTTTTTATAGTGCATGGTTTTATTTGTTTTTTAAATACATCCATCTCTTTGTTGATTTCAGCCATTTTCCTCACACTTTTTATAGGCCAGTGACAGTAGCTCAGTGGTAAAGTTTTGGGCTGGCAATCAGTAAAGTGCAGGTATGAATCCCGTGGGTGGTATGGTTTTTTTTTTATTCCACATCAGCAGCGCAATGTGGTTTCACAGGTACCAGCTGGTTTTTCTGTTTTATTTATTCCACATTAGCGGCGTGATGTGGTGCACCTCGCACTGTGTTCCTGCTCGAAAGACACCGTTGTGTGCACGAACCCTTGCACCAGGATCGTGCACGCCTGCCTGTCAGGGCGATGTTTCATGGTGCGTGTTGGGGAAACCCTTGTTGTGTCCTGTAAAAATGTCACGATGGAAATACCACTTGTATTTGTAAATCAATGAATCAGAAAATACCTTTCAGTTTCCCCGTGCGGTTGTTGATGAAAGAAGGATGACCAGGATTTAGACTATTTCGCAGTTGGCCTCACCGTTTATTACAGAAAATGAGCCAAAGTAAATAACAGTAATAGAGTCTCTGGATTCACTCTTAGTATGCCCGAGCAATCAGACAGAGTCTGGGGAGCTGTCAGGCGCTCTGAGCAGAACCCCGTCTATCTCTCCCTGAACCCATATTTGCTATCCCTGAGTTCCTGTTCTAGAAATTGCGTAACTATGCTAAGATGTTGTCTTCTTTCTTGATTGGTCCACTTCTCATCCACGCGCAGTGCAGTCTTCCATTACTTGCCGATAGCATCCTTCTTTACCTAATAACCATACAGAAAAACAGGTCACACAGTAGGTAAGTGGAACAAATTCAAACATGATCATATAGGAAGAAGAACACCATCAGCCTTGTACCAATCAACGAGTACATAATTAATTAATTATGATAACATGTGCTAATTCGAACTGTTTTGCCGTATTCAACCAAATTTCGCACTATGTGTGAAGGGGCCTTTAACAATATATCCAATCAGCTAAGGAGAGCATCAACATCCAGACAGACTGCAACTAGTTGCTCGATGCTCAGACAACACTCAGTGAAAGCTCCTGTCCCAGCTGGAGATGAAACACTCCAACGCAATGAGATGTAACTGCATGTGTAAGATGAGATGCAGAACAGCCAGTCAATCTGAGGCAACCACCTACAACACCTGAGCTGACTGAGCTGCATATGAGAATTATGTCTCAATTAGACACAGTCAACCCTGGACACGACTCTGAAGGCTCACTGACAGAGTCCCATCAGAGGAGATTCTTGAAGAGGTTTCATGCTGCCAACATCACTGACACCAAAGCAATCATTTCTGCCACTGCAACAGTCGTCCTGGAGATGGTTTGGTACAAGATCAGGACGCTTCAACACAGAGCCCTACAGGTGCCCACAACTGCAGAGGGAAGGGCTAAAGAACAACAACTTGTCCAGAAAGCCCTCACAGTATGTAGGTACCCAGGATGGTCCCTGGACAAAGTGCAGAAGTCCCAGAGAACAAAGAGACCAGATAGACAGGAGACGCAGACAAGAAGAAGAGGAGTGTCTCTCCCTTATTTAGCAGGAGTAGGGGAAAAACTACAGATGATCTTCAGACAGCACAAAATCCGTTTACTTTAAACCTGTTAACACCTTGAGACAGAAATTAGTTCACCCTAAGGACAGGATCCCTAGTTACAAACAGAGCAATGTAGTGTATTCTATCAGATGTCAGGAAAACTGTAACGAACACTACACAGGTGAGACTAAGCAACCTTTAAACAAAAGGCTATACCAGCACCACAGAGAGGGCGCCAGTGGACCTCAGCCTACAGTTCATCTCCACCTTAAAGACACTAACCACACGTTTGAGGACAAGGAAGTTAAAATATTAGCCAGAGAGAAGGAATGGTTTGAGAGAGGGGTCAAGGAGGCATTCTTTGTGAAACGTTTGAAACCCAGCCTTAACCGGGGAGGGGGTCTGAGACACGCTTTATCCCCTGTTTACAATGGGGTACTCAGGTCAAAGCAGTTTCAGTCTTTTGTTCATGGTAATGAGTCATTCACATCATCGGCAGTCGTCAAGGGAGCAATCAGGAGAGGGTCCCTCCCATCATTAGGAGGGACAGCTGCCCTGTCATTAGGAGGGTGCTAACTAGAGCACAATAGGTGCTAATTAGAGCTATTGTTTAGTCACTGGCCTATAGCAGTCTGCCTCTCGGTAGGAGGGGTCTGGTTAAGTTTAAAACTCCAGCTTTTGTGACTTCTTGATTATTCTTCTCTACAAGAGTCAAGACAGAAGTCAGACCACCAGAGCAAGAATTTTAGCTGAGGAAGCATCTGCGATTTGAAGTGAAACGTCCTTGTGTCAAGCAACCCAGTCCAGTCGAAGATTCAAGCTTTTTCTTCTACGACCTTTATACAATGTATAAGTTATGTACCTCATTAGTGATGTACTGGAGCATCATGGCAGCTAACATTTTTCAATGTCAAATAAACAGTAAATTCAGGATTTACATACATTAATGACAGCATTTACACTTAAAATGAGCAAACACGGGAGAGCACAGTGGTTTAGTGGTTAGCACTGTTGTCTCACAGTGAGAAGGTCCCAGGTTCCCTTTCGACCTAGTCCTTTCTGTATGGCATTTACATGTTCTCCTTGTGCTGGTGTGTGTTCCATGCTGTTGCTCTGGCTTCCTTCCACTTCTAAAGACGTGTACATTAGGTGAACTGGAAACTCGAAATTGACTGTAGGAATGAGTGGAAGTGTGAATAAGTTAGTCTGCCTGTCACTGTCAGTGCACGACTCCTGGAAGTGCACAGAGCTGTGGTCCAATGTTGCTCGACAGTTGAGAGATGTTTACAGCCTCATTCGGACATGACAAGTGCTTCCAGAATTATTGGTTATATAGATTGGTGGCCTCTCAGCCAGTAACTGCTGGGATAGGCTCCAGTACCACCCCACCCCCATCCCAACCCCATGACCTTTAATTGGAAGAAGCAGGTTTAAAAAATGAATAAATGAATGAAATTGGAAAACACGTCGAAAAGATTTAAAGCAGGTGCTGGACCAAGGAAAACATGGCTGCGCTGATTAGGGAGATGTTCTTGGATACACTGTGTGCATTCACAAGTTTTCCAGGTAGCCAAAGCTCATTTTGTGACTAACATCTAGCAGTCAAAAGTGATGCATCACAGCAAATAATATAATCTCTATAATCTGCTTTCTGCTTGTAAACATTGTAAAGAAGGTAGTTTCTCCATCCAAAGACGGAATAAACAGGTAATAAACATTTTATTAAAGTGGTCATTTGCCCATTTTGCTTCCATTTGCATTGGAATTTGTATTAATACTTTTATTTATGATAATTCCCAGTGTGGCAGCCTTGTGCTCAGGTGTGCTGTGTCTCCTCAGGGACCAAGGCTGCTGCATAGAGGAGCTTTCTCTGCAGCACACGGGCTCTCTTTACTCTCTGTTGACTTAATAAATTACTTGGGATGTCAGAGCCCAACCACAGTTTATTCTCTGAGGGGGAGGTGGTGGGATGTGACATGACTGTGAGAAAAATGGGAGTGTGTAAGTGTGGGAGACGAATTATCGAGGTAAAGAATAGATACCAACAAGTGCAATCAGACTGTCAAAATGAAAACTTTACATATTAGTTCTGGGATCAAAAGCAGTCTTTGACAAATCCGCCAACAGGGAATGATCATTTTTTTAGTTTATAGTCTAAAAGTAATTTTTCTTACACACATTCTAATTTTGAGTCTTGTCCCAACAAAAACAGGTCACAATATCACACAAGTGTTCCCCCACTGAAGGGCAGGAGTGGTGGGCTTGGATTGTCTCTGGGCTCGTTCAGAACTT
The DNA here is from genome assembly GCF_902500255.1 of Thalassophryne amazonica. Lineage (NCBI taxonomy): Eukaryota > Metazoa > Chordata > Actinopteri > Batrachoidiformes > Batrachoididae > Thalassophryne > Thalassophryne amazonica. The sequence continues at coordinate 92,697,307 of NC_047115.1, forward strand.
CTGCTACAAGCAGCAATAGCAGAGTTTCTGTTGTGTGGGCCGCTGAAGAGGAGGTACTGCTGGCCCACCACCACCAGATGGCGCCCTGCTTGGAGTGCGGGCTCCAAGAACGAGAGGGCGTCGGAGCCGCTGGAAGTGACAGCTGTCACCTATCAACACCAGCTGTCACTCATCACCACCACTACAAAGGCCGGACTGCAACTCCACCTCCTCGCCGAGAAATCTTCTACCATACAGGTAATTCTCTGCTGAACTTTAATCAAGCATTAGTCTGATCTCTTTTGCAGCCGTTTTCCTGGGACGGATTCCTTGTCTGCTGAGTTGGCGTTTGGTGTGGACTGTGACGGCTTCGCCTCCCACCCCACCCAGATAAGTGGTTGTCTCAGGAGCTGTCTGAGTGTGTTATCGGAGGTGGAGGTTCTCCCTCCGAACTGTATACAGACTGTGGGATTACTGAGTGTGCAAACTCACACTCATCCAAGAACTGTTTCTGTTCTCTGCCAGCAGTACCGGGTCTGACTGCTGAAGACAGTGGCCACCTGGGGCGCAGGGCTTGGCGGCTCCGGTGTTCTTCAGATCCGTTGGTGGTGGAAGCCTGTGTGGGATCCAGCTCTTCTCACACCAGACGTCTCCTATCTTCGAGCCTGCCACACGTCACCTTGTGTCTAATTGATATTCCGCAATATTTGTATTTGTCTGTACTTCGTTGTGCGTTTCACAACATTAAATTGTTACTTTCTGGCTATTCCATTGTCCCTTCATTAACGCCCCCTGTTGTGGGTCCGTGTCACGACACCATCCCAACAGTTTCCTCAAAGAGTTTGGCTGTAGGGGAAGCATGAATCCTCTTGAATCAGGACAGAAAAGTAGATACTGTTTGTGGCATCCAGCACTCCGGGCCAGGTCAGGAGAAAAAGTCTTATTTTAAATAGCATGTTACGGTAAAGTAAAGTAAGCACAACAAAACCATATTTGTTTTTGTGCAAAGATTTGCTCATTTTGAAATGGATGCGTGCAACACATTTCAAAAAAGTGGACACGGGGAAACAAAAGACTGGGAAAGTTGATGAATGCTCAAAGAACATCTAAATGGAAACAGGTGAGTGTCATGATTGGGTATAAAAGGAGTATCCCCAAAAGTCTCAGCCGTTCACAAGCAAAGACGGGGCGAGGATCACCACTTTGTGAACAACTGCATGAAAATATAATCCAACAGTTCAAGAACAATGTTGCTCAACGTTCAATTGCAAGGAATTTAGGGATTCCATCATCTACAGTCCACAATATAATCAGAAGATTCAGAGAATCTGGAGAACCTTCTACACATAAGCAGCAAGGCTGGAAACCAACATTGAATGCCCTTGACCTTCGATCCCTCAGGCGCACTGCATTAAAAACCGACATCATTGTATAAACGAGGTCGGAACAACCACACTGAAATGAGAAATGAATGAGAAACCAAAACTCCCTGCATGTATACAAAGTATATGTGTGTCAAGTTTGGCTCAATTTCGAGGTGCCGTTTAGACCCTCAGGCGGCACTGCATTAAAAACTGACATCATTGTGTAAAGGATCATACCGCGTGGGGTCAGGAACACTTCAGAAAACCATTGTCAGTTAACACAGTTCGTCGCTACATCTACAAGTGCAAGTTAAAACTCTAGCATGCAAAGCGAAAGCTATACATCAACAACATCCAGAAATGCCGCCGCCTTCTCTGGGCCCGAACTCAATTGAAATGGACAGACGCAAAGTGGAAAAGTGTGCTGTGGTCTGAGTCCACATTTCAAATTGTTTTTGGAAATCATGGATGTTGTGTCCTCCGGACAAAAGAGGAAAAAGACCATCCAGACTGTTACCAGTGCAAAGTTCAAAAACCAGCATCTGTAATGGTATGGGGTGTGTTAGTGCCCTTGGCATGGGCAATTTACACATCTGCGATGGCACCATCAATTCTGAAAGGTACATCCAGGTTTTGGAGCAACACATGCTGCCATCCAAGCAACATCTTTCAGGGACGTCCCTGCTTATTTCAGCAAGACAATGCCAAGCCACATTCTGCACGTGTTACAACAGCATGGCTTCGTAGTAAAAGAGTGCAGGTACTAGACTGGCCTGCCTGCAGTCCAGACCTGTCATCCTTTGAAAATGTGTGGCACATTATGAAATGCAAAATACAACAACAGAGTCCTTGGACTGTTGAACAACTGAAGTCGTACATCAAGCAAGAATGGGGAAGAATTCCACCTAAAAAGCTTCAACAATTAGTGTCCTCAGTTCCCAAACGCTTATTGAGTGTTGTTAGAAGGAAAGGTGATGTAACACAGTGGCAAACATACCACTGTCCCAGCTTTTTTGAAACATGTTGCAGGCATCCATTTCAAAATGAGCAAATATTTGCACAAAAACAATAAAGTTTATCAGTTTGAACATTAAATATCTTGTCTTTGTGGTGTATTCAATTGAATATAGGTTGAAGAGGATTTGCAAATCATTGTATTCTGTTTTTATTTACATTTTATTCAACGTCCCAACTTCATTGGAATTTGGGTTGTAAAAAGATACTGTGTGTGGCGGCTCACAGTGTGTGACATTAACAGTACACACGCTTTTAATGACAAATAATGAACACAGTTGGGGGCTTGTTAAGAAGCTCTCTAGTTCCACTATCAAGAAAAAGAAAACACATTAATAATATAATAATAATAATAATATTACCAATAATAATAATAACAAAAACATATTTGAATGTGCACATGCCCAAATGTGCCCATAGTGGTTTTTCCTTTGGAACAATTACACAAACTATTTAAACACCAAGCAGTCTTCCATTGTGCACCATGCAGCTTCCAGCCTGGTGTGCATTTGTGCATCATATATGATTTGAACATTGATGGAATGAAAATCTTTCCTATGAATAAATTCATCATGTGATGGCACCTTGATAGCAAAATGTGTGCAGTAATAGCTCTGATTACATTCAGGAAACCAGCTCTCGCTGCAAATGGCACTTTAATGTTGGAATGTGATGTACCTGGATAACATTTGGATGACTGCAGTCCATGCAGCTGGCATGGCTCAGTGCAAGGTTGACTGGCACACTCCTGACTGATCGGTGAGCTCCCGCTGGAATGCCCCTGTTCCCAGGAAGCCCAGCATGGTCAGCACATGTGTGGGTGTAGACAACCCCTGGCTCATCGCCGTATTGCTGTCTGGGCCGGCCCGGTTCTGTGCGCAACTCCATTGTCAGTGGCCTTGGTTATCGGAATTGGTTTATGAGCCAATTATCGCCATTTGCAAGTAAATTGTCACATTTCCTGAATATACGCTCACGTCAGATTGCACCATCTAACAACGCTAATGCAGCCACTGTTAGTGGCATTGTCTGTGTCACTTTGCGCGTTCTTTTCTATCCATCCATATAATTGCAAACACGTGGGTGTGTTAAATGTTCATCAGTGTGCCTCTGATGTGCTGATGATCACTCTGATGACTTCATGTTTTCACACTATTAACGTTTCCCAGCATCACCTTTACATGTCCACAGTGGAACAATAACTGGAGAAACGTGCATATGCCAGCCAGGATTTTTGTGTGACACACCACACATTTCCAGTTATTTCATTTTTGATACATCTGGACGTGAGCATGGACATGGGCGTATGCCATGCTTTTGTGCCTATGCACGCTTTGTACATGCTGCCTTTATACAGATCTGCAGACAAATTGAAAGGACTTTTTATTGGCTCTTATTCCTCCTAAAGTCGGTGGAGCATTGGGACATAACAGAATAATCCTTCGTGCTACCCAACCAACCAAACGGCGAAACAAACAAACAAATGCTGAGGATCACACAATCTTCCTGCACAGGTAAATGTCATCTTCAAGGAGAAAATGCATATTTTTGTCATTTGATTTTGTGCTTTTCATATTGTTAAAGTAGAAACTTCCAGCTTGTCTCTGTACCAACTGTAAATGTGAGTCTTCACGACCGTTGTTATATCTGCCAAAAGCAACTCACTTCTTTGATGATGCTGCATGTGTGTGTTCCAGGTCTGTTTTTCATCATTTTATCTTCAGTTATATGATATGCTGTATACTGGTGCTGTGTTTAGATCAGGGTAATAAAGTCACTTTTATTGGCCATGGCAGCATTCCAAAATCTTAGATTACATTTCCCAGCATGCCACATGCTGCAGCAATAAAACGTAGATGTCATAAACATGTTCAGTGTTACAAGAAGCAAAATTAGTGACTGATATTTTGGTTTGGCTAAATAATACAAAACGATCATTTCCTATATCTGCTTCCCTATACCCACTGTGACCCGTGGTGTCAAGGGTCACAAGGGGCTGGACCTATCCCAGCTGTCATAGGACGTGAGGTGGTGTACACTCTGGACAGCCTTTCTCAGGGCCACAGACAGACAGACAAACATATTTGCACATACACACACACACCTACGGTCATTATAGAATCACCATTTCACCTCACATGCATGTCTTTGAAAGTGGAAGGAAGCCAGAGACAGAACCCACACAAACATGGGGAGAACATGCAAACTCTGCACAGAAAGAACCAGGTGGAGAAGTGATACCAGGACCTTCTTGCTGTGAGGCAGCAGTATGAACCACTATGCCACCGTGCTACCTGAATACAGAACATACTGTACATATGAATGATATGTAATCTGCACATTACACAAACAAGTAAACAGCCCATACTGTATGTGCAGGGACACAACTGTAAGTTGACAAAAGTTAAAGTCACAAATGAATAAACAATCGAGACCTTACTGCAAATTTGAGCAGCTAATGCTGCCATCTAGTGGGCGAAGTGAGCATTTCAGGGCTTATGTATATTTCCTACTTGACACCCAAAAATTTAGTACAAACTGCATTTATAAATGTCAGAAATGCACAATTGTTTACCAGGCAGATGTTTGACTCAGTATTAATGCAGAAAAAAAAATAATTTTGAGACTTTGATGGTTCTTGAGTTTTAGGATGCTGAAGGCAAAGTACAGACGGATGGAAGGATGGATGGAAGGACAATTTTCTTGACAAGCACAACTTACAGTTGTGAAAACGTTCAGAGATTTTCTTCACTCTCACTGTGGATTTAGCTGGTGGGTTCTGCTCAGAGGGTCCTGCAGGATGCTTTGTTTCCGATGCTGAGCGCTGGGAGCGGTCTGTGCTGCAGTCGCCTGTTGTCACACCTCTGTCTGGATCTGTTTGCTTTGACATGTCCGATGCTGCTTCCTTCAGCAGCACCTCTTTCATCACCAACCCAACAGTTTTGTGTTCCTTTCTGTTAACTCTGGAACAGGTGGCTGCACAAACTCTCACACTTTGTTTTTCATCGCTCTGCCCCTGAGGGTTTTGAGGTCTTTGCTGACATCAGCCTCCTGTGTTTGTGCCGATGTGGGTTTACAACTCCAACTCCTATTGTAAGTGCCATTTTGGTTTATTCCGGGACAGGTGCTGCTGTGGGGCAGAGCTGTGGAGCCAATGTTTATTGTCAGATGAGTGTGTGGATCAAAATCTTTTGACATCATGATTCTTTAACCTTATAACTCAGGAGCTTATAGCCACATTATAGTTAGTTGTACCAAAGTCCTTCACAGTCTATAAAGCTACATCTCTGGCTGCCTGAACAGCTACAATGGGGTAATTTTTGGGGACACCTGATACCTACCAGTAAGTACAAAACTTATACTAACACCTATTAGTATGTTTATGTCTGGGTCAAGGTCTCCCAAAGGGTCGTAATCAATCAATACCCAGCAGCTGTCCCTAGTCTGTGAGGCTATCAAGTGTCTCCGCAGCACTTTGATATGAATAACTAAGACGTGGTAGATTGGGTTACTGCTGAAACACTACCATTAACTACACTGTGGTCAATTTAGGCTCAGAACTAGAGGTCAGTGTCTACAAGCAGACTAACTACAATCTGGCTAAATCATGATTAATGCTGAAAATAATTCTGACATATTTACTTTATGTGGCTCTAAAATAGACTGGTGGCATGTCCAGGGTGCACCCCACATCACATGTCGCCTAACAACTACTGGGATAGGCTCTCTGACATGCAGATCAGAAGACAATTGTTGTCCATTCGGCTGCTCCCATTTTATTCAGGGACGCCACAGCGGATATAGCCAGATCTGCATTGGTACTTGGCACAAGCTTTATGCCGGATGCCCACAGATCAGAAGATAATGATGGATCAAAAGCTACATCAATGTTTTCACTTTGACGAATCATACAGCCACCGAGGTGGAGTTCCTTTGGCAGCTCCTCTTTGCTCAGGGTCATCACAGCAGATCCAGCGCAGCTCCACATTGAGATTTGGCACAAAGTCCAGTTTAACCTGGAGAAGCAGACATTGCCCTTCTTATTCCAATCAAGAGTCACGGGGGCTGGAGCCTATCACAGCAGGTACATCCTGGAGAGGATGCCAGTCAATTACAGGGCAATGACTACTGAAGACCTGCGCAACCAAGCTGGGAGAACTACAACAACGTATCTTCAACCTTAGCCTGCTGCTAGGGAGAGTGACCACTGCCTGGAAGACTTCATACATTGTTCCAGTTTCTAAGAAGAACCGGCCTAGTGAGCTGAATGGCACTCACTTCACACCTGATGAAGATGTTGGATTGGCTCTTCCTCAGCTTCCTCAAACCTCAGGTGCAACACTCCCAGGACTGTCTGCAGTTTGCATATAGGGCAGGCATTGCTGTGGAGGATGCCATCTTCTACCTGCTACACTGAGTCCGCTCACACCTGGATCAGGAAAACAGCACAGTGAGGATTCTCTTCCTAGACATCGCGAGTGCTTTCAACACCATCCAGCCACTTGTGCTTCAGGACAAACTGAACAGGATGAAAGTGGACCCCTGCCTGGGCACTTGGATCTCCAGCGACTTCACCGACAGGCCACAGTATGTCAGGATGAGGGACACCACATCTGACACTGTGATGAGCAGCACCGGAACACCCCTGGGCACAGTGCTGGCCCCTCTTCTCTTCACCTTGTACAACTCTGACTTCTGCTACAACTCTGAGCTGTGTCACATCCAGAAGTTCACAGATGACACAACCATTGTTAGATGCATCAGGGATGACAGAGAGGAGGAGTACAGGAGCCTACTGAAGGACTTTGATATTATACATATTTATAACCAAGGAGTGTTTTTGTTCACCCTGTAGTATGCACATGCATACAAATATCCATCCATCCATCCATCCATCCATCCATCCATCCATCCATCCATCCATCCATCCATCCATCCATCCATCCATCCATCCATCCATCCATCCATCCATTTTCTTCCGCTTCATCCGAGGTTGCGTCGCGTAGGCAGCAGCTCAAGCAAAGCTGCTCAGACCTCCAGATCCACACACACCTCCCCCAGCTCCTCCGGGGGTACCCTGAGGGGTTCCCAAGCCAGCTGCAAGACGTAGTCCCTCTAGCGTGTCCTGGGGCTTCCCCGGGGCCTCCTCCCTATGGGACGTGCCTGGAACACCTCTCCAGCGAGGCGTCGAGGGGGCATCCGAAAAAGATGCCTGAGCCACCTCAGCTGGCTCCTTTCAACGTGGAGGAGCAGCGGCTCGACTCCGAGCTCCTCCCAAGTGACCGAGCTACTCACCCTATCTCTAAGGGAGCGCCCAGGAAACTCATCTCGGAGGCTTGTACTCCCGATCTTGTTCTTTTGGTCATGAGCCAAATCTTATGACCATAGGTGAGGGTCAGAACGTAGATCGATCGGTAAATCGAGAGCTTTGCCCCCTGCTCAGCTCTCTCTTCACCACAACGGTCTGATACAGCGACCACATCACTGCAGACGCTGCACTGATCCATCTGTCGATCTCGCGCTCCATCCGTCCCTCACTCGTGAAAAAGACTCCGAGATACTTAAACTCCTCCACTTGAGGCAAGGACACTCCACCGATGCATACAAATACTGAAGATTTTACTCTACACATTTATTTAAATATTGGTATGTAGCTCCTTTTCACTTTTTTACATTTTTTTTGTAGCACCAACAGACATGTGCTATTTCATAGTATCCAGTTTACAAAGGCAATAATGGCCAAATTGAATTGAATAACTGAATATTTGTTCTCAGATAAAACACATTCTAAATAGCAAAAAGGAGCTGGACACCCTAAATCCACTTACACTGTTATGTGCCGACGCGGGTTGAGGAGCGGACCTGCGTCTGACTGAACCCAGTGCTAAATAACCAGAAAGCGGTTCCAAAAAACAAAACAACTTTATTTTCCCCCTCTTGTGCAATACTCAGTGTATAACGTAAAAGTGCGTTTGTCTGGCGGAGTGAAGGACAGCGCGCTCTCCAGCGCCCAAAGGGATCGAAGCCCGGCGCTTCTGGACTCACATTTACCGCCAAACACCCCCCAGGTGGACACGACAAACCGACTCTGTGAAGGATAGAAAAGGTGAGGTAAGTCAGCAGCTACAACTAATATCCTTCAAAGGCACACACTATCAGCAACACATTCAGGTCTGAATTTAAGCTTTATGTAAATGAGCAGCTTCTCACAACAGGTGGAGGATCATCAGTCTGCACGCCACGGCCGTGAGAAGCGAGCTGCACAATTCTCATCAATGTTCAAATATACTGCGTAACAAAATACCAAATTACTATTAACACTTATTCAGACAATCAATCACCTCTGATGTGTGCTGACAGCATGTGTCCCTCACCCGTCCTCCTTCACAGACACGATGTGTCAAACCCAGGCGCGGTCCTCAGCGTCTCACAAACGAACGTCACAAGGTTGAGTTCCCGGCAATTCTGCCTGAATCACTCATGGCCCAAATGCAGAACGCCATCCCATCATCTGCTTCAGCTGAAAGTCCCCAAGGTTGCACGTGAGCATCATCCACAGGTGCTGCACATCATGCTGATGAGGGTGAAGGACTCTTCTGCCAGCACCTTCTCCACAGACAAAAACCAGTTTGCATACCACCTGGAGAGCAAAGAAAAGAAAAGAACACCAAAAAGTCCAGCCAAACCCCCCCAACACACAACATACACTTTGCCATCTAGTCTGTGTGCCATAGATATCCAAGAAAAAGCCTATATCTCTAACTGAAATATCAACAATTATCATGCCACTGTTTCATATAAATATGATGTAAGACTCTGGCTTTTCCTAAATGAGATTACCACACAAATTCTTAAGTTAATGTTTCAGAACAAAACAATCTGATTCTTTCCCTCCTTCATTTCTCTGCATATGGTTCCAATGTTGCGTGATTTAATGACTTATTAGTTGCAGTAAGGTTCCAAATCATCAAGGCCCTGCGGTCGCATTGTTCAGATGAATGTGGGGGGGGTCCAGCGGCTGTAATTCGTGCTGAAATGTCCCTCAAAGAGAGTGTTGTTGCTGCCCTCCCTCTCCTCCAGCGGCTGGAAAACGTTAGAAGTCGGGGTATGTGAATGTCCAGTCTCAGAGGGCTGCTTAAATGGCATTAGTTTTGAATGTCTGTATTAGAGCAAAGATCTGCCTTTCTCTTGAATCTACCTCTGATCTGTGAGAGGAAGGCCTGAGAATGGGATTAAACCAACACTGCGGCGATCACAGTCGGCACGGTTACCTTCCAATCAAAGACTCCTGGTCACCTGAGGAGGGCTTAAAACTGATAGTCAACTCATCTGGGTTATTTTAGACCTCCTTCAAGCCTTTACATTCAACAAACAGTGTCATTCAAATTCACAGATTTGTACAACCTTTCCAGACACATTTTAGTCATAACTTCTACAAGTTACTGTGACCTTCTTAATTATAGACGAGGGTGTTTTGTGGGAAGTGGCTACAGTCATTTTATCTGACAGTTCCACATAAACACAGCTGACTCCAACAAGACACTTTTTCACTGACTCACTCATCTTCAACCGCTTACTCCAATTAAGGGTCACGGGGGGCTGGAGCCTATCCCAGCAGTCATAGAGTGCGAGGCGGGGTACACCCTGGACAGGACGCCAGTCTGTCGCAGGCCTCTACAATTTCTTTTATTTTTTTATTTTCTATTTCCTATTTTCTGGTTCAGTTTAGTTTTGTCTGTTAAGGCATTTTAGTATGCAGCAATAAACAAACAGCTTGATTACTATTATTAATAACAGAACTGTACAAAAGTTGGAGATACCCTCATTTTACTTCATAAATATGGCATTTGCTGTTTTGTTTTTATTAGTATTTCACTAAAATACCCATTTTGATATTTCCAAATGTTCACCCGATACAGTTGTGCTCATAAGTTTATATACCTTTGCAGAATTTTTGATGAAGACATTTATTGTCAAACAACTGTGTTGAAACTACCCAAATGACTCCGATCAAAGGTTTACATACCCTGGTGATTTTGGCCTAATAACATGAACACAAGTTGACACAAATGGGTTTGAATGGCTACAAAAGGTAACCATCCTCACTTGTGATCTGTTTTCTTGTAATCAGTGTGTGTGTGTCTAAAAGCTCAGTGAGTTTCTGGGCTCCTGACAGACCCTTGCATCTTTCACCCAGTGCTGCACTGATGTTTCTGGTTTCTGAATCATATGGAAAGCTAAAGAATTGTCAAAGAAAAGGTAATTGAACTGGAACAGGAAAGGTATATAAAAAGATATCCCAGGGACTGAGAATGCCAATCAGCAGTGTTAAAACTCTAATTAAGAAGTGGAAAATGAGGGATTCTGTTGGAACCAAACCACTGTCAGGTAGACCAAGAAAAATTTCAGTAACTGCCAAGAAAATTGTTTGGGATGCAAAGAAAAACCCACAAATAACTTCAGCAGAAATGCAGGACTCTGAAAACAGTGGTGTGGCTGTTTCAAGATGCACAGTAAGGAGACAGGCACTTGAAGAAAAATGAGCTGCATGGTTGAGTTGCCAGAAAAAAGCCAATACTACGCAAATGCCAGAAAGTATCCTGCTTACAATATGTCAAATAGCACAGAGAACAAAGTCATTTGGAGTGATGAGACCAAATTTGAACTTTTTGGCCACAACCAGAAACATTACATTTGGAGAGGATTCAACAAGGCCTATGATGAAAGGTACATGCTTTCTATTGTGGAGCACAGAAGTGGATCGCCAACGTGCCTATATAAATGAAATGAACTGAAATGAGCCACTCTGGGAAAACTCAAACATGCAGTTCATGCAAGACAGGCCAGGAATTTACAGGAACTGGAGGCTTTTTGCCAAAAAGCAGCTTCACCATCAGAATAAATAAAGAGCCTCAACCATAACGACCACAAAAGACTCCAAGCTGTCATTGATGTTAAAGGGAGCAACGCACGGTATTACAAATAGGGGGATGTAAACTTTTGATCAGGGCCATTTGGGTAGGTTCTGTTGTCAATATGATTTAAAAAGCATAAACACAGCTGTTTGACAATAAATGTTTTTCACACATCCACTAACCATGAGTGAAAAAACGTTTTTGTGTTATCATTCATAATTCTGCCAGGGTATGTAAACATATGAGCACAACTGAGCGCCTTGGGGCAACTGTTTGTTGTGATTTGGCGCTATATAAGAAAAAAGTTGATTGATTGATTGATTGAACTATAGATATATTGCAGCTTATGTGACTTCTTTTGTCACTCTGTGTGTGTCAGCAGGGCCAACCCATATTGGCCTCTCTTCATTGGCTTCCTGTTAATTCTAGAATAGAATTTAAAATTCTTCTTCTTACTTATAAGGTTTTGAATAATCAGGTCCCATCTTATCTTAGGGACCTCGTAGTACCATATCACCCCAATAGAGCACTTCGCTCTCAGACTGCAGGCTTACTTGTAGTTCCTAGGGTTTGTAAGAGTAGAATGGGAGGCAGAGCCTTCAGCTTTCAGGCTCCTCTCCTGTGGAACCAGCTCCCAATTCAGATCAGGGAGACAGACACCCTCTCTACTTTTAAGATTAGGCTTAAAACTTTCCTTTTTGCTAAAGCTTATAGTTAGGGCTGGATCAGGTGACCCTGAACCATCCCTTAGTTATGCTGCTATAGACTTAGACTGCTGGGGGGTTCCCATGATGCACTGAGTGTTTCTTTCTCTTTTTGCTCTGTATGCACCACTCTGCATTTAATCATTAGTGATTGATCTCTGCTCCCCTCCACAGCATGTCTTTTTCCTGGTTCTCTCCCTCAGCCCCAACCAGTCCCAGCAGAAGACTGCCCCTCCCTGAGCCTGGTTCTGCTGGAAGTTTCTTCCTGTTAAAAGGGAGTTTTTCCTTCCCACTGTAGCCAAGTGCTTGCTCACAGGGGGTCGTTTTGACTGTTGGGGTTTTTACGTAATTATTGTATGGCCTTGCCTTACAATATAAAGCGCCTTGGGGCAACTGTTTGTTGTGATTTGGCGCTATATAAATAAAATTGATTGATTGATATTTTTGTTAAAGCGTGTAAAACCTGGGAGAAACAAATGAAGCCTAAACACTCCATCATTTTAACAATTACCAACAAGCTCAGCTAACAGGCTCACCTTGGTTCGGGTGTTTATTAAATCTTATTTTTGGAGACTGAGCAGTGGTTCTCATAACTTGTTTTGTGTCAGCATACTTGTTGTAAATGCATGTGTCAGTCACCTACATTTGTCATATAGATATTATACACGTGTATGATGTCTAAGCTTTTGCCAGAGTGATGATTGCTGATGGAGCCCTATGTGTTATATAGCACCAAATCACAACAAAGCTGCCTCAAGACGCTTCACATGAGTAAGGTCTAACCTTACCAACCCCTAAGGAAAAACTCCCTCTGATGATGCCATACCATACCATATCAACTTTATTTATAAAGCACCTTAAGACAGCCAGTGCAGTACAAGTGCAGTACACTAAAAACATAAGACAAAATACAATAAAATGAAAATAAAAAGAACCACTAAAATGCAAATTAAAACATTATCAAACTAAGCCTTGTTTGTGTAAAAATCCAAAGACAAAAGATAAGATTTTAAATGAACTTTAAAAATGACCAATGAGTGTGCCTCCCTAACACCCCGAGGCAAGCTGTTCCACAGCTTGGGAGCAACAACAGAGAAAGCCCTGTCCCCCCTGCACTTTCTGTTCCACCTAGGCACTAGCAGGAGCAGCTAGTCAGCCGACCTGAGAGACAGGTGAATAAGGCTGCAGAAGCCCAGAGCGCTACGATGGAGCTAGACCATGGAGAGACTTAATAACAAACTTAAGAATTTTAAAATGGACCCTAAATGGACCCTAAAATGAACCAGCAACCAGTGATGTGCAGCCAGGACAGGAGTCATATGCTCCCTCCTCCAAGCCCTTGTCAAAAGCCGTGCTGCAGCATTCTGGACCAACTGGAGACAGGAGAGAAGTGTCTGATTTACTCCCACATAGAGCGAATTGCAGTAACCCAGACAAGATGATACAAAAACGTGAATAACCAACTCGAAATGTTGCCTGGAAAGAAAAGGTTTCAATGTTGCCAAATGCCGCAAGTGGCAAAAACCAGATTTCACCACTGCTGCAATTTGACTGTCAACCCAAGACACAAGACAAGAGAATTCAGTGAACTCCAACGCAAACCAAAAGGCAAGCAGTTCACAAAACAAAGCATATACACAGTCCCACATGACACAGGCCTGATTGGTGGATTGCTGGAGAGATGGTTGTCCTTCTGGAAGGTTCTCCTCTCTCCACAGAAAAATGTTGGAGCTCTCACAGAGTGATCATCAAGTTCTTGGTCACCTCCCTAACTAAGGTCCTACTCCCCCAACCCCTCAGTTTAGACGGGTGGCCAACTCTACACTCTCAAAAAAGAACTGCTGTCTCAATGAGAAAAAGTGATGTAACAATTTGCATGAATTTTTTTTTAAAGATATTTCAACTCAGTTATTTCAACTTTCAACTGAGTTAATGCCACAAGACTTCTGTAGTTGAAATAATGTTAGTTAAATTGAAATAACTTACAAATCTATGTAAATTGTTACATCACTTTTTCTCGTTGAGACAGCGGTTCATTTTTTAGAGTGTAGGAAGAGTCCTGGTGGATCAGAACTTCTTCCATTTACAGATGATGGAGGCCACTGTGCTCATTGGGACCTTCAAAGCAGCAGAAACGTTTCTGTACCCTTCCCCAGTTTTGTGCCTCCAGACAATCCTGTCTCAGAGGTCAACAGACAGTTCCTTTGACTTCATGCTTGGTTTGTGCTCTGACATGCCCTATGAACTGTGGGACCTTATATGTATGCAGGTGTGTGTCTTTCCAAATCATGTCCAGTTAACTAAATTTACCCCAGGTGGACTCCAATTAAACTGTAGAAACATCTCAAGGGTGTGACCAGTGGAAACAAGATGCACCTGAGCTCAATTTGCAGCTTCATGGCAAAGGCTGTGAATACTTGGGTACGTACATGTGATTCCTTTTTTTTTAATGAATTTTAAAAAATCTAAAAAAACAAACAAACAAACAAAAAAACAAAACCTTTTTTCACATTGTCATTATGGGCTATTATGTGTACACTTTTGAGGAAAAAAATTAATTCCATCCATATTATAATAGCCAAGTGGCCTGTGTGTGTGTGTGTGTGTGTGTGTGTGTGTGTGTGTGTGTGTGTGTGTGTGTGTGTGTGTGTGTGTGTGTGTGTGTGTGTGTGTGTGTGTGTGTGTGTGTGTGTGTGTGTGTGTGTATGGCTTTGATCACTCAAAAACCAGGGAGAGCGGACATTTGTTTGGTACATTTCTGGAGACATTAGCAGATCTAGGTAACCAGTAAACAATGGACGTTGTGCTGCAGTGCACCATGGGTGTTTTGGGTTTGAGGTTTTAAATGTTGTTATTGTGATTCTTGTTAGTTTAACAGTGTCACTAGTGTTTGTGTTTTTGTAGTTCAATTGGTTTAGTCAGTTTAGTTAGGCGTTATGTTGCTCTTACCATGAATGAGTTAAGTCTCATGTTGGTACCATGACTGAAATGCATAGTGGTTTTAATCTCTTCAGATACTTTTTTGTAAACTTAAATGCACCTGCTTTCCGCTGCTGTGCGTGCATGTGTCACAGTTTGATCAAAGACAAACTGTAGACTTATGTATTTTGGGTCAAGGATGAATGTTGCAACAAAAGAACATTGATCAGACTAATATTTTTGGAGAAGCTACAGATATTAGCTAACAGCACTGAACAATGGCTGTTGCTAACTACTTTCTGGACTCATACGCCATTCCAGCAGAGGGCGGTAAGGCATCTTTATATTCAAAGTGTGAGTGCAGTGAGTGATTTTATTTAGTAAGTACATAATATAATTTTAAATACATTAAAAATACATGGATGACACAAGAAAGTCAAAACACTTATTTCCATTGAGGTCCATTTACAAATCAATTGACAAAATAGAAGTAAAAATAAAATAAAACAATAATAATAGTGTGTATATGATAACAAGAACCTAAACAATTTCTAACTACATTAAGATAGTAAATTAACATTAAAATATTACATAATTAACAGGAAATGAAAGGGTTGCGTTCTTCTCAGAATTGTTAAGTTCTAAGGTTCTAAAAACATTCCAGACTCACATGCCATTCCAACTCTTTATAAAAGCTTTGCACAATTCATTACCAGCCTTGAAAAATGTCAGCTACCTATTTTATGAACACTGTCCAATCTGGAGCCTGCGGATCCCCACGGGCAGCATGCTAGTTTTGGAATAAGACTGTAACATAAGACATCATGGGAAAATTGAAGTGCTGTGAATACTTTCCGGATGCACTGTAGATGATCTGTTTTGCCATTTTGCCACACAACAAGCCACATTATTCCAGGTATTTGTAATAAAATATTAAAAAAGACAGACACAGCCCTCCACAACAGTTCGCGGCCACACTGAGTGGCCGCGAACTGCACCATCGGTGAATGGGTAGGAGAGAGGTTGTGAGTAATTGTGTTTTCTGGGATTTTCTGGTGGAGTGGAGCAGTCACACAGCTGGAGAAAGAAGGTGGGTAAGATCCTCCTCTGGGGGAAAGTACAAAGCCTTGCCTGGTGGTCTCCACATGTGCCTGGATGATTTGCCCAAAACAGCCTGCATGGTGGGGTAGCAGAGACACACCTGCTTTGTCAACACCACCTTCCTCACTACTGCGGCCAACTCAAAATCCATCCTGTATAATTGCAAAGACTGCAAGGCACCAAAGATTTGAAGTGTCCTCTGATTTGGAAGACTGAATGCTAAATGTAATCCAGGCATTAAGATCTTTAGTTTCCTGTTCTGTCCTACCTGACAAGGAAGTATTGCATTTTTTTACTGCACACTATATTTAATTTATTGATCCCTATAGAAAAATGGAATACTTGCAAAACAAAACAAACAGCATACATGATACTTTTTTTTCTAAACCACTGACCCATCAGTGAAATCCTCCACTTGTCTACTGCTGAATTACAGTCAAAAATAACTTTAAAGACCTCCAACAACTGAAATAGGCAGAAATGAGGATGTTATGTTTTAGCCAGCAGGGCTGTCAGTCATGATTTTTATACTTGATGACTTAAAGGATAAATATATACATATTATTTATTATTATATATATATTTTGTGGCTGTGTTATATCGAGTTCCAAAAATGCTGTGCTATCTAAAAATGATGAGTTAATTTCTGTATGTTGCCATATTGCTGACAACCAGTAATTCATTACCTGGAAAATGTGCAGTGGTGGCCTTGAAACAGGAACCTCATGCTCTGGGAGCAAGCACATTTAACCGTTTGGCCATCACCCTCTCAGGGATACTGCCTGACTTTTTTTTAGAGATGGTTAGAGTGAGACATCACTGAAAACTTTTAAACAGATACATTTCTACTCAAAAGACCTCCAATGTTTCTGAAAATACGTGTTATCAACAAACATACAAAAAGTAATGGACAAATATTTGCACATACCCCACATATGTGTTCTCCAGGAGGCTGTGATCACATGACCAAAAAAAACACAACATGAGAAAACTTTGGGGATTTGCCCATTCCATCCACAGAAAAAATGAAACCTGACTTTGTACTTTGGATTTTAGTTTCATACCTCACTGATTATTTTCTAACTTTATTCATTTGACATCCTCAATCGTTCAGTTTGGATACACTTTTGTTTGAGGAAGGAATGAGATATAAGAACTGGTGAACTCTAGATTTATGTCATAACTCACAATCTCACAACCCATGTGTCATCTAAACATACTGGGCTCATTCACCTGTGCTGTGCTCTGTGTGTATGTGTATGTGTGTGTGTGTGTGTGTGTGTGTGTGTGTGTGTGTGTGTGTGTGTGTGTGTGTGTGTGTGTGTGTGTGTGTGTGTGTGTGTGTGTGTGTGCCACTGGTAATGAAAAAAACACAAGTCCATGACGCTCCTCCAGAGGATTCCACCTGGATCCCAGGACACCCAGGTGTTTCACCTTTGACCTCTGTGCGGCTGGAGTCCCTGAGCACCTGAGCAGCGTGTTGTCCGCTGGTGTTCACCTGATGTTTGGATAGACTCAGTGCTTCTCCAAACAGGGTGAGGCATGACAGGGCAGGTCACCACAGAGACAACAAAACAAAGACTCACATTTCATAGACCTTCTATCAATCAAACATCTTTGAAACACAATCACACCACAGGAATCGTGTCATCAGCTTCAAAGGGAATCATGCGAGGGATTTGGCCTCGCCTCTGAACTGTGGTGGTATGTTGTTGCTATTTAACATAATGTAACATACCAACAATATTCCAGAAAATTAATCCTTTGACTTTCATTTGTGCAAGTTAGTTCTTAACAGCACACTACAAGTATGGACAGGCATTTATGGATTCCCAAACATAAATTATGGGAGAACAAATGAATTTGTTTGCTGTTGGGAGCTTTACTAAAGGCTGCTTTGTACACAGATACTAATTACATAATGAGACTACAGCTGTTATGTTTCAGACGCGGTCGGAGCACCGACCCAGCGTTTGACAGGACCCAGCATAAAATAAGCAGAGCACGGTTCAAAAGGTAACAGAATTTAATAAACATAACAGTGGGTGAAGTGATAAACAACTAAAAAGTCCGCGGTCTGGTGAGGTGGAAACACGGCGCGCTCTCAACAGCGCAAACGGTCCGGAGCCACAGCAGTTTGGACCGAGGGACCCCGCCGACACCCCCCAGGTGGCTCGACAAACCGAGTCTGTGAAGAAAGAAAACATGGAGGTGAGTCCAACTCTACACAGAGAGACACAACTCAAAGGTGCACGCAATCAGCAAACACTTCCTGGCTTAAATCTATACATCAGCTTCTCACCCTGCAGGCACGGAACAACTCAGTTCAAATCTCCACTGCAGCAGAAGCTGATTAGACAATTAGCATAACATGACAGCTCATTAACACAAGGTGTGAGGGACACCAAATCCACTGTCATTACTTCATAAAAGTCACCAAAACCAAATTACCTCAGGAAGTGTGCTGAAGAACGTGAGACCTCACCCAATCCTCCTTCACAGACTGTGGCATCAAACCTGGAGCGGTCTCTGCGTCCGTGATGGTGAGATTGTTCTCCCGACGTCGATCTCACACGTCTGCTCACAAGGTCGAGTCTCTGGCAATCACACACTGTGCATTCAAGGTTTAAATGCAGCAATCTCTGATCAAGACAGAATACACCACAGCTGTGAGTCCTGATGACCTGCACGTGATAACAAGCCTCAGGTGTTCAGGGTGAGGTCCTAATGCTCAGCACTCAGTCCTGAATGCATACCACCTGGTGGGAGAAACAGAAAGCAAAAACCAAGCCAGCCAAACACCCCAGCCCACAACAACAGCCCCAAATCGGAAAATGTTGGGATGGTATGGAAAGAGGGTTGGGGGGGGGGGGAATCCCACAAAGTGATCTGTAGATTTACTTTGACTTCCATTTCATTGCAAATACAATGAACCAAACATATTTCATGTTTTGTGTGGTCAATGTCATTTCATTTGTTAATATACTACATCTATTCCTGCATTTTGGGCCTGTAACAAATTCCCCCAAAAAAGTTGAGACAAGCAATTTAGTGCTTGTAATGAGGTAATAAAAAAGAAACTTTAAAAAATGCTGTTATGTCAAACAGGTGATTGTAATCATAATTTGGAAAGGCTGAGTTCTGGAGCAAAGAAAAAAGAAAGAAAATATTGAAATGTTTAAAAATAATGTTCCTGAAAGACACATGGGAAAAGATTTGCAGATTTCTCCCTCTAAAGTGCATAATATTATTCGGCAATTCAAGGAATCTGGAGGAATTTCATTGTGGAAAGGGCAATGGTGCCAAGAACACTGCATTAAAAAGATCCTTCATCAATAGCTGTTATAACCACATGGACACATAGTCAGCAGACCAAGTCTGGAATTATGTGCTTTTGTTGCTACACACAAGCAGGAGCATGTGTGTATCAGCTGCTTCTTGCTGGGTGAACAGACTCTCTATCCTACAGCAGACAATACCAGAGCCATTGTCTTCTCCAGCCAGATTGTGACATTGCACATCATTCGTCATATCTGGTGGATGAAACTGTTTGAAGTATTTCCCATATTAATGACGGTGCCATTCAGCCACCAAGAATGCAGCCTTGTCTTGTTTTCATCACCCAAGAATTTGGGTTGGACCCTTCTGACTGTTTTCCTGGATTTGAACTAGGAGGTTTCCACCAGCAATGTGTTTGGTTCTTCTTAGTTCTTTGATTGAAATGGTAGGGTAACGATCCATGACTAGATCATTCGGAGTTTGGTAATCAGGTGCAGTTTTTTTGGGAAGCTGGACAGTGTATTTATCTAGGTCACCAAAAGGAAAAGTCTTCATGGACTGAAGCATGGCCATTCATCCCAGTATCCAAGGAGAAATATCCAACATTAATCTGCTGCATTTGCTGAAATTAAAAGGTTACAAAGTTCATGTGTGATGGAAGCCAACATCAGTCAGTGTGTAATAACAGTCAATAAACCTCACTCCCCAACAACTAATAGGACTCTATGGCCACCGGGCCAGAGCCCAGGTTTTAGCCTTCTGGTTAGTGTGTTAGAGTGTCCGCATCCCATGCCAGAGAGTGTAAGTTTGTGTCCCGAGGGGAGCGAGTGGAAAGAGTAAACACACAACATACCGCAGATGAGTGAGAAGTGCAGGCACTGCATCAGCATTTGATGTATTATTATTTAGATGGTCAATGCAGAAGTGAGAGGTTTTCTGGCAAGTCAGAGTGTGTGAGACTGGGAGCAGCTGTCACATCCTGCATCACAGCTACCTGAGGTGAAGCATTATCAGCACCTCCTCCAACACCTCTGCCTCCTTATCCTCCTCTGACCACCTGTTCTTCCACTGTCACAGGCCGGCACATAGTCCATGACAAGAAAGAAGGGAGGCAAGGTTTAGGCCAATCAGAAGGATTTTATTCTAAATAATAATTAACTTTAAACAAACATAAAGACAATAAGGTGTGACGTGTCAATATCTAAGATGTATGCAGTGCATGGATACATGAGCATGTATGTGTAAATATGACTGAGTGTAAAACCAAAGCAACAAGAACTGAACAAAAGGTGATACCTGTAGGAGTCAGCAGAGAGAGAAAGAATGTTGCTGGAGCCCTGCTTTTATAATGAGTCCCGGGTGACTCCAATTAGACATGGCCTCCTCTGCCTGCAGGAGGAACCGCCCCTGCAGGCAGAGGAGAGACTATGACATCCACATATCCCAACGGATTTTCCTGCACCATCCACTGGCCAGCCCCATCTTCAGAGGAACAAAACCCCTGCAAAAAAATATGGTACCATAACACCAAAATATGGTTCTACTACAGTTGTCCCCAAAAGTTAAGTGATATTTTCAAATGCTGACAAAACCTGAAAGGAGATTGAGTCTTCTCTATTAGTACCCCGACACTCTGAAACTCTCTGTCCGTTATTTATTGATTTAACCTGGAAAATCGCATTGAGATTAACAGACTCTTTTTCAAGGGAGACCTGACCAAGATAGGCAGCAGAAAATACAAAGCACAGATATACAATTACACAGACACAAACAAAAGACAAAACTCAAATGAACTTAAATGCACATTAGCTTCTTTAAAATCACATCTTCAAACCTTTTTTCTTCATGAAAGCTTTTGGAAATATCTGATTTGCACTTTATCATTCGCTAATGCGTTTGTTTTAAATTTGGTTTTATTGATATTTATTCATTCCTTCTTGTATTTTTGCTGTCATCTCTTTGTGGTCATGTCTGTTTTGGTCATCTGCTTGTTTGGTTGTATTTCTTATCTTATTTTGCCTTGTTTGTTTTTAAGTTTTTGATTTTAATCCTCTTGTTAAGCACTTTTTAAAGAAAAGTGTGATATAAATAAAGTTTATTTATTTATTTATTTTTTGTGAAACCCACCACTTCCATTCCATCACTTAATGGAAATGCTGTCATTTCACTATAATGTTTTGTCAACATTCTGAAAATAAGGCTTTTGTGTAAATCTGCAATGTAAATGGGTGGCATAGTGGCTTAGTGGTTAGCACTGTTACCTCACACTGAGAAGGTCTGTAGTTTGCTTTTGACTTGATGCTTTCTCTGTGGACTCCCCTCCCACTTCCAAACACATGCAGGTTTGATGAACTGGTGACTAAATTGACTGTGGGTGAGCGTGTGAATGTGTTTGTCTGTCTATATGTGTCGGCCCTACGATAGACTGGCGTCCTGTCCAGGACGTACCCTTCCTCTCGCCCAGTGGCCCCTGCGATGGGCTCCAGCCCCCTGTGACGCTTGATTGGAATAAGCAGGTGTAGAAAATGAATGAATGAATATGAGGGAAACCCGTGAACTTGAGTTCACCCGTGAACATATTGTGTTGTATAAACTGTTGGAAAACTTTGTGCTAGAACCATCTCGTCTGTGGCCCACAGGTAATTAGATTTTGAGACTCCATGCCTAAAAAGTGGTTGTGTCCGACGTGTCTAAGGGCTTAGGGTGGCTGGTTAATTGTTGGATTGTTTCCCCTTTCTTATTTGTGACAGATTCCTGTTTCTTGCTGCAACCAGATCGTTCCACACTGCAGGTGAAGTAACTCATGTTCAAGAGGATGACAGACTGGTTTGCTTTGAACCATAGCGTTTGTTTGTTGATGTATCTATCAGTCTGTGGCTCTGTGTGGAAGTCGGCCTCCGTCTTGTCTCTTACTGATCCACTCACCTCTGCTGTGCACCTGTCGGCAGCAGGCAGCTGTGGGTGGGCAGGTCTTGGCTGTCACTGGAACATTCCAGAGGAGAAGTCACCCCTTTAATCCCTTGGGTTTAGGCCCTGGCTGCAGAATCTCCCCCCAACCTCCAGGAACTCTCTCTCTCTCCCTCTCTATCTTTCTCTCTGCCTCCTCCATCATTAACCCTCCTTGACACAACTCTCCCTCTCAGCTCTGCTCAAGCTCAAACGGGATACTGCTCAAAGGTATACACTGTGAGAATAAGATTAAAGGATTACTAACTCCCCCCCCCCCCCCCCCCACACACACACACACACACATCACCCTCAAAAGCCAGAAGCTCTAATTTCTCCAAATATTCAAGAATGAACACAGATATTGTCATCATGTCCAAATCTGTCCTGAGAGGTAGACAAAGATGCTGCGTTCAGAAGCCTCAGATGTTCAAAGATTCTGGCCTCAAGTTTGAGGAAAAATGCCTTGAACGTTAAGTCAGGCTGGAATTTTTGCTCAGAAACTCGTGATACTGGAGCAGATAACTGTAACAATTGCTCATTTCTGGAAACAAGCACCAAAATTGGCACACATACACCTTAGACATTACTCTTTTGTAAAAGCACATTAGCCACCTAAATTTTAGGTAGGGGTCAACTGAAGAATTACACAGGGGTCAAAATTTTAAAATGCTCCAATCATGTTGAAAACTATACCACATTATTTGTCTGATCATGAAGATTCCAAAAGGGTATAGATTGGACTATCTATGACTGAATATTACGGAGTTATGGGGTAAAAACAGCAAGAATGGTGACAAAGGTCAAGTTGCTCCAGTTCTGATAAAAAGTGGTGCAAATTATTGGTTGCGTTAATAGGATTAACAAATTGAATAGTTTTGACTGTGTTGAATGTTTGGTCTGTAATGCTGCGTTTACACATAACGACGACAAGTCACGAATGCAACGAAGTACACATTCTTGGCCGCTGAACACGAATGTGATTATTCGGTGCAGAGGCATCAGGTGTCCTCAGGAACTGCTGCAACCTGTTACCACACCTTACGATTAATTGCATGTGTTGCTGAAGAATTATCAGGAACCATTACGCACGGTCAAGAATAATGTTCTGCGTTGTTGCGCACTATTGCGTTAAGTTCTGTCACGTTGTGAACGAGGTGAATTGTTTCCACACACACACCCATATTCATCCAACCGAATTCAGATCGCTCCAGTTTTTCAGAAGAACTTTGTGACTGCATGCATATTTGGGCTCTGTGCCATGGAGTGGTGCAGAGAGGAGGAGGAGGACAGAACCAGATGTGTGGCTTCATGCGGCTCTCGTCTCACGCATTTTCCCAAACATCAGGTGCATGCAGCAGGTGGAACACCTGCAGGAGCGCGCAGAAGAGCACTGAAATGAGACTTTTAGCTGACTTGGTGTCAGCAATCAAACTGAATGTGGTGCAGCAGGGTTTAATTGTACGCGCACTTCTTCCTTCGCCGGACTGGAGGAGGTGCAGAGATGTCTGGCTGCAGGTAAGTCTCCTTTCGCTCCTCTGGTTGCTCAGACTCGTTCTCCCGCTCATCGGTTACAACAGCAGGTGGAACACCTGCAGGAGCATCCTGAGGAGCTTCAGCAGGAACTGTGGAACGACATTTGGAGCCGAGTTTAATTGTGCACACGTGACAGAAAACTGATTCGTCGTAGCACGCAGTGACATGTGACGCCGCGTTACAAGTCGTGTCAAAACTTGACAGTTTCCGTGTCACTTCGTAATAACGCGTGACAGTTTGGGCTCCAAGAACCATCACAGGAACCACTACGAACATTGTCACGTTCTATTAAGGATCAATACTCATCAAGACGATCAACACGCTCAATTGCGACCTCCACGATGTGAGACGAAATGAGGGTGGTGTGTGACATTCGTGGAAGATTTTTTTGACAGGCAAAAACATGCTCCACGAATATCAAGAATATCACGCAACAACACGCACTATTCAGATGCATTAATTCACGTTAAGAATGTCAGGAATGTGTCACGAATGACAGAAAAATGACATTCGTAACGCCTCTTGGTTATGTGTAAATGCACCTTAAGGTAAAGGTCAAACAATGTCGATGTCCACTGGATTCTATGGCATGTGACATGTTACCCCATAACACAGGGTTGGGCAATTAATTTTTACAAGGGGCCACATAGGGAACCTGAATTATGTCCGAGGGCCACACCATCGATAACTCTGCTGTCTCCCATTACAAATATAAAAAAATTACCTATTTAATAGCTTTTATAGGTAATTTTTATTATTGTAATAATATGTAAATATTTAAATATACCTAAATAAACCTCTCTAATGATTTGCAACACACAAGCTTGACATTTTTAATATAATAATCACAGACCTCATGAGGGCCGGACAGAGACATGCAAAGGGCCGCAGTTTGCCCAGGTCTGCCGTAACATGACAACTAAGCATGACACATGGTGCAAACTATTCCTTTTAAAACCTTATTAACTCCACCAATAATTTGCATCATGTTTTACAATAATTGGAGCAATTTTAACTTCTGACTCCTGTAGAAACTGAAACTGACCTTTGTCACCATTCTTTTGCTGTTTTTACCCCATAACTCCAGAACATTAAATCACAGATCGTCCAAACTATACCATTCATCCATCCATCCATTTTCTTCCGCTTTATCCGGAGTCGGGTCGCGGGGGCATCAGCTCAAGCAAAGCCGCCCAGACCTCTCGATCCACACACACCTCCCCCAGCTCCTCCAGGGGAACCCCAATGCGTTCCCAAGCCAACCGAAAGATGTAGTCCCTCCAGCATGTCCTGGGTCTTCCCCGGGGCCTCCTCCCAATGGGACGTGCCCGGAACACCTCTCCAGCGAGGCGTCCAGGGGGCATCCCGAAAAGATGCCCGAGCCACCTCAGCTGGCTCCTTACGACATGGAGGAGCAGTGGCTTGACTCCGAGCTCCTCCCGAGTGACCGAACTCCTCACCCTATCTCTAAGGGAGCGTCCAGCCACCCTGCGGAGGAAACTCATCTCGGCCGCTTGTACTCACAATCTCGTTCTTTCGGTCATGAGCCAAATCTCATGACCATAGGTGAGGATCAGAACGTAGATCGATCGGTAAATCGAGAGCTTTGCCCCCCTACTCAGGTCTCTCTTCACCACGACGGTCCGATACAGCGACGGCATCACTGCAGATGCTGCACCGATCTGTCTATCGATCTCACGCTCCAACTGTCCCTCATTCGTGAACAAGGCCCCGAGATACTTAAACTCCTCCACTTGAGGCAAGGACACTCCACCGACCTGAAGAGGGCAAAGCACCTTTTTCCGGTCGAGAACCATGGCCTCGGATTTGGAGGTGCTGATTTTCATCCCGGATGCTTCACACTCGATCAGACACATAATGTGGAACATTTTTTAATTTTGACCCTTGTGCAATTCTTCATTGACCCCTATTTGGCCCCCGATTGAAAATTCAAATGGCTAACATTATTTGTCTAAAATATATACCAAAAGGTATACACAGTCAAATTTTGGTGCTTGTAACCAGATTTGAACAATTCCTCTGCAAATGTTCTGTTATCTGCTGCACTATGAGGAAATTGAGCAACTTGAGGTACCTGAGTTACCGTCACAGCCACAGCTGTCCTCTTTGTGACTGCTGAGACAACAATGTTACTAATGTTAAACCTTTAAATACATTTTTAACTAGACATTACTGCTATATGTAATATATACACATTCTAAGTTACCAGCACCACACATCAGCAAAGAGGTCTGACAATTTCATTTTGGCCAAAATATAACATTAGCCGAGAGGTTCCTGCGGCAGTCCACATTTGTCTTCGAAGATAATCCCATGAACACACTTTTTCTGGAGGTTGGGTTTTTTTATGTGAGGTTTTTCTGACTGCAGCAACACTGCAGGACAGAGAATACATCACCACTGTTTCAATATATTCAAATAATGTTTATTCTAGAAAATGCTGCACAAGTATTAAAATAACTTTATGATAAGGAAACTTGCTATGTATTGTGCTGCTGTGGAATGTGTGTGTGTGTGTGTGTGTGTGTGTGTGTGTGTGTGTGTGTGTGTGTGTGTGTGTGTGTGTGTGTGTGTGTGTGTGTGTGTGTGTGTGTGTGTGTGTGTGTGGGTGTAAAGGCCGTGGCCGTGCACAGAACACTGCCTCTTGTCTACTGGAAATTCACTCCTCTAATTGCCTGTATCACTCTCTCTGTATCACAGGTTTTTTTTTTTTCTCCCGCTGTCTATTAGCTGTGATTCAAACAAGAGCCTCTTTATCACCCCGGGAAATTCTGAAATCAGGCCAGATTGTGAACTTGGCAGCCACCCCGTTCAGCTGGAACACATAAAACAGAAATGCTGCACATTTTATCCGACAAGCACCTTTAGTTTCTCCCAAACACTGCACACTCTAAGATTTTATTTTTGCTTTACAGACTCTTTTACAGGGCACGTTATTGCTGTTTGTGTATATCTCAAAGAAGAAATATATCTCTGCAGCACTCTAGACCGGGGGTCTCAAACTGGCAGCCAAGGGGCCAGATAAGGTCCTGAAAGCCAGCACTTAGCAACATGCTTTATATGCTTTATAGCAGAGGTGGGACAAAGTCACTGTCAAGTCATTCTCAAGTCATGAATCAGCTTGGAGTCAGCTTGCAAACAATTGGTGGTCATTATGACTTGAGACTTGAGTCTTGCCAATCCATGACTTGCTGGTGACTTTGTCCCACCTCTTTATAGTAACCTCTGCTGGGGGCTGGAGCTTGTGTAATCTCTTGTCTATCTGCCCTTATGTTTGCTGTATGTATACATGATAAAGCACAATGCAGTGGATGTATTTTGACAAAATTTAGTGGAGACACTTTCTTTGGGGTAACACAGAGATGATTAACTTTTGATGGTTCTGTCTCATGGACAACACTGAAGCAGGCTCCATTTTTCCCTTTACCTCCCTTCCTGCTCCCCCTTTACTTTACCCCATCCCGGCCACCGCTCACGCCACCCCTTCCCCCTCCGGGGGCTGCGCAGTTTTTAAGCTGCGGCAGGTCTCCGTTCCCCCCAAGCTAGCGGCGGCGCGACTCCAGTTGCAGCGGCCTTCACCCAATTTACCTCAATTCGGATGACGGACTGCTTCAAGTTTAGTGCACATAAACAATGTCAAATGTATATGTGTTGTCTTTAATTTTGATGTGTGCCATTATTACGGTAAACAAGTAATAATTGTGGATTAATTGCTGTATCTTGTCTGAGGTAATTGGAGTGTAAACGTAATTGCCCTTTTTTGGGATCAATAAAGTTGTCTGAAGTCTGAAGGTAGGCATTCCTTTGATCTGTTCTGGTTCTGGCATGATGACATCACAAAGATTGATGTGATTGAGGTGAGATCTATAGTCTGTTGAGTATGTCATATGATATTAACATGACCAGTCTGTTGTGATTTGGTGTTTCAGCATTAAAGATGAAAACATTCAATTGCAAAGACTAGATGGAAAAAGTCTGACCAACATCCAGCGCTGAGTAGAGATAATGTTGAGACGACTCAGAGTGCGTGTTGAATTTCACCTGTAAAAAAAGGTAAAACTCAGTGGTCAAAAAATAAATGTATTGAGTTTAAATAGTGCTTTTCCATCTGCATCAGATGCAAGAGCTTTACAGTTATGCCTCACATTCACCTATTCACGCAAAGGCACTCACACACCCATGTCAGGGTGCTGCCATGCAAGGCACTAACGACACACCAGGAGCAACTCAGGGATTATGAACCTTGCCCAAGGGCCCTGAGTGATTTTCTAGTCAGGCCCGGGTTTGAACCAAGGATCCTCTGGACTGAAGCCCAACGCTTAACCACTAGACCATCACCTCCCCCCCAAAAATTCTTATCTTATAAACACAATTAAACATAAAGCACTGGGAATATTCACAAGAGGCACTGGGAGCACTAGAAGAACGTGAGAAAACAGGATGGAACCATGATTATCTGGGAGAGGACATGTGAAAAGGAATGCCTTTAAAATCAATGGCATAAGTGCTGAAACACCAGGAATGAAGATTTCAAATGGGAAGTAGTGACATGGAAATCATAACAGGTTTAATGAAAGTGTTAGAATGAGGAGAAACTAATATAAAACTAAAACTCACCGGGGGATGCAAGAAGAAACACTAAGGGCACAGAGGGAAATGATGCAAATGCAAAAATATAACTAACTGCAAAAAAAAAAAAAAAGAAAGAAAGAAAAGTAAAACTGAGGAGACACCAGCACACCACACCAAACACTGAGAGGGAAAAAACACTGAACACAGAGAGATTGCAGGAGCTTGTGTACCAAAATCACTTTATAACACAAAGGTATGCTACGAGGGAAGAAATAACAAAATGGAGGGCTGGTAAAACGAATAATAACTGAAACAACAAAAGTAGTGTAACAGCATATGCATACGTGTACAACCTGTGACAGTATTATTATGCTGGCCAGCATTGTTCCTCTTCAATCAGAGGTTCGACTATCGGCTGAACCCTCCTTTCCAGCATGCTGGAGTAGATTTTACCAGGGAGGCTGATGCCCCTGTAGTTGGCACACACTCTCTGGTCCGCTTTTTAAATATGAGGACCACCACCCCAGTTTGCCACTCCTTAGTCACTGTCCCAGACCTCAATGCAATGTTGAAGAGACATCAATGTTGAAGAGACAGTCCCTCCTCACCCAGAGCCTTCAGCATTACTGGACAGATCTCATCAACCCCCGGGGCCTTGCCACTGTGGAGTTGTTTGACTATGTCAGTGATGTCCACCTGGGAAACTGATGAAAATCCTCCATCAGCTTCCACCTCTGTGCCTACTATAGAGGGTGCTCTGGTCTGATCCATGAGTTCCTTAAAGTGTTCCTTCCAGTGCCAGATTACATCCTCAGTTGAGGTCAACAGAGTTCCATCCTTACTGGAGACAGCTTGGATGGTTCCCCGTTTTTCCCTCCTGAGGTGCCTCATAGTCCGCCAGAAGCACCTTGGTGCCAACCGAAAGTCCTTCTCTATGGTTGCTCCGAACTCCTCCCACGCCCGCTGCTTTGCCTCCCTCACAGCGGAGGCTGCTGCCCTTCGTGCCTGTCGGTACCTTGCGACTGCCTCCGGAGTCCTCCGAGATAACATATCCCGGAAGGACTCTTTCTTCAGTTGGACTGCTTCCCTGACCACCTGTGTCCACCACGGTGTTCAAAGATTGCCGCCCCTTAAGGCACCTAAGACCTTTAGGCCACAGCTCCCTGCTGCAGCATCAGCAATGGAAGCTTTGAACATTGACCATTCTGGTTCAATGGCCCCAACCTCCACAGGGACGCTAGAAAAGCTCCGCCGGAGGTGTGAGTTGAAGATCTGTCGGACAGTAGGCTCCTCCAGATGTTCCCATTTCACCTGCACTATCCGTTTGGGCTTACCAGGTCTGTCCAAAGTCCTCCCCCATCCTCTGATCCAACTCACCACCAGATGGTAATCAGTTGACAGCTCTGCCCCTCTCTTCACCCTAGTGTCCAGAACATGCAGCCTCAGATCAGATGATACGATCACAAAATCAATCATCGATCTTCGGCCTAGGGTGCTCTGGTACCATGTACGCTTATGAGCATCCTTATGTTTGAACATTGTGTTTGTTATGGACAGTCCGTGACTGGCACAGAAGTCCAATAACAAATGACCATTCAGGTTTAGATCGGGGTGGCCGTTCCTCCCAATCACGCCTCTCCAGGTGTCTCTGTCATTGCCCACATGTGCTTTGAAGCCCCCCAGCAGAACAATGGAGAAGAATAGCAGACAGCACACTCGACACAGTGGTTTCCCCTGCGGGTGGTGAGCCCACAGGATGGAGATGGAAGGTCCACATTGCCTTTTCGGGCTGTGCCCGACTGGGTTCTGTGGTAAGCCCAACCACCAGGCGCTCGTTAATGGGCCCTACATCCAGGCACGGGTCCAGATGGGGGCCCCGGGCTTCCTCCGGGCTGGGTCACATTTCCTGTGCCTTGTTTTGTCATGGTGTCTGGTGAACCATTCTTAGTGTGGCCTCTCACCTGAGACCAATTTGCCATGGGAGACCCTATCAGGAGCACAAAGGCTCCAGGCAACACAGCTCTCAGGTTCATAGTGGCATACAAACCTCTCCACCACGATAAGGTGATGGTTCCCGGAGAGGTTTATCAAATGCAAACAGAAACTTTCATAATATGAATATAAAATGTCTCTGACTTATCAATCAATCAATCAATTTTATTTATATAGCGCCAAATCACAACAAACAGTTGCCCCAAGGCGCTTTATATTGTAAAGCAAGGCCATACAATAATTCCGTAAAAACCCCAACGGTCAAAACGACCCCCTGTGAGCAAGCACTTGGCGACAGTGGGAAGGAAAACCAGCAGAACCAGGCTCAGGGAGGGGCAGTCTTCTGCTGGGACTGGTTGGGGCTGAGGGAGAGAACTGTGGAGGGGAACAGAGATCAATCACTAATGATTAAATGCAGAGTGGTGCATACAGAGCAAAAAGAGAAAGAAACACTCAGTGCATCATGGGAACCCCCCAGCAGTCTAAGTCTATAGCAGCATAACTAAGGGATGGTTCAGGGTCACCTGATCCAGCCCTAACTATAAGCTTTAGCAAAAAGGAAAGTTTTAAGCCTAATCTTAAAAGTAGAGAGGGTGTCTGTCTCCCTGATCTGAATTGGGAGCTGGTTCCACAGGAGAGGAGCCTGAAAGCTGAAGGCTCTGCCTCCCATTCTACTCTTACAAACCCTAGGAACTACAAGTAAGCCTGCAGTCTGAGAGCGAAGCGCTCTATTGGAGTGATATGGTACTATGAGGTCCCTAAGATAAGATGGGACCTGATTATTCAAAACCTTATAAGTAAGAAGAAGAATTTTAAATTCTATTCTAGAATTAACAGGAAGCCAATGAAGAGAGGCCAATATGGGTGAGATATGCTCTCTCCTTCTAGTCCCCGTCAGTACTCTAGCTGCAGCATTTTGAATTAACTGAAGGCTTTTCAGGGAACTTTTAGGACAACCTGATAATAATGAATTACAATAGTCCAGCCTAGAGGAAATAAATGCATGAATTAGTTTTTCAGCATCACTCTGAGACAAGACCTTTCTAATTTTAGAGATATTGCGTAAATGCAAAAAAGCAGTCCTACATATTTGTTTAATATGCGCTTTGAACGACATATCCTGATCAAAAATGACTCCAAGATTTCTCACAGTATTATGGCACTAATATGATGTGAAGAATGACACAGTGTCGTTTTTTTGGATCAGGCTTAGACATGACAGATTTTTTTCCCTCTCATTTTTCTGCTTTTAATTATTTTTGTCTGTATACTTGCATAAATAATTTTGACAAGTGTGACCAGGCAGTTCGTATGTCTGAGCTTCAAAATATGCTGATTGCTAGTGGTAACATCCATCACCGTTGGAAGGAATCAGATGATACATGTCTTGTGGTCTAGCATGCCCATCCTGCTCCAAGAGGAATTAGAGCATTACTTTCAACCAGATCTTGTGCTCCTACAACTGCAGGAACGCCAGTTGACAGCAGAGTTCTGATGAATGGCTCTGTTGTACAGACATAGTGGGTTGGCTATTTTAAGCAGCTGATCCTCAGCCAAGATGTTGGACCTCTCTAGTGCCAGGGTTCTTGCGGCTGTCCTCCAGTCAGCTGTGAATCACATTATCTCAGTGAGAATGCAATGATGACAAAATTGCTGAAGGCAAGTTAAGATGAAGGGGTCTGTGGAACTGGCCTGAGCTTCTTCAGATTGGTGGAGATGCAGATCTCCTGGAATTTAAAAAAATATATCTCTGCCTCTGTTTGTGAGACAGGTCTCACTCCAAGAGATTAGTGAAAAGACCTTTTTGTCTATCTCTGGAAAGGAATGGGTGACCACCTGGGCCAGATTTCATGAAGCAGTCTTATCTTTCAGTCTACTAAACTTACTTAGTCGACTACAGTTAGTCGTCCAACATTATCCGTCTAATCACTGTTTAACATTGACGGTTAAACTTGTAGATTAGACATCTTACCTTAGTCAACGGTTTTCATGGGCATAATGGCCTCGCGTGTGCTGTTGCCAAGAGATGGTTCCAATGCACAACTTTTTTTTTTAACTTCTGGCGTTGTCATGAACTATCTAGCCTTTGCTTTGTTAACTGGCTTTATTAACAATTATGGACCTATACGAACTGCAGAAGGATGTGCTTTAGCACTTTTTGTGCACACAACATTGCTTATCATAACAATGACGCCCAGTGGCTCATGTGAGAACTGTCACAAAGACATCATGACAGTCGTCTGCTGCAACCATGGCCAAAAGCAGAGGAAGCTCTGCTTTTGGAGGAATACAAGTGATGTAGGGGTGCTCTTGAGTGTTCCATCAAGTATTGGTACATGATCGCTGCCACTTTTGAGGTAAGACACGGACATTTTGTTGACAAAAATAAGATTAGCCTCCTCTGTACCAGGCTAAAAACTTTAGTCAGGTAATGTGAAACTTTAGCCGACAAATGAGTCAACTAAGTGAGTTTATTCGACTAAACAAGATTAGACTGCTTCATGAAACCGGGCCTGGGTCTGTATCAGACTCTGCTCTTAGTGCTGAGTTAAGTCCCCGCATTTTAATTCTTCACAGGATCCATTAGTAGCTGCTGACTGCTCAGCTACCAGAGCAGTCTGACCTCACACTGAAGAAGTCAACCAGCAATGCCATTCCAACTCTGCAGGTTCTCTGAAGGCAACTATCTACTTGAGCATAGTGTCTTTGCAATCTATGTACATTTACACAAGGTAAAGGCCCTGTCACACCATGACGATTTAGCCAGCGTATGCCAATCATATTAAAAATGCTGGCATAAGTCCAGTAAGTTAAGGGTACGTTTTTTTAGGAGTTGAGCGCATGCTGAAGCATGTTGAAACATGCTGAAGCTCACTGATGTGCGTCCTAATAAGCTGAGCTCCTCAAAAAAAATTTGGACATGTTGAAAATTTTCAACACATGCCAGTGTGTGTGACTCATACGTCCTGCACATGCGGGACTTAAGTTGTAGGTAAGTTATGTGATTGTTGGCACATGTTTCTTGTAATTTACTCATAAGTCTAAATACGCCCATTAATGCTGGCCACTGACTGGCTGAAACCTGCAGTCCTCATGCAAACAGACTGTTTCATTCACACACGGAATAAATCTGACCTGTTCATTTCAGTCCAATTTACCATCACGGACGGACATGAACCCACATAAAGCTCCTGATTTTTGAAAATGATGTCTGAAAATACTGTAATTCGTGGCTGGAAATGTAGCGTTTTAAAGAAAGTTCCTCTGTGTTTTTTTTCTGCTCCAGGTGCGTTTCTCATGCTGGTGTCGCACTCTGATCACACAGAAGTGCTGTGATGATTTAAGCTTTTAAAGCACCATCGCTGTGATCATCAGACAACCTGATCGATCTGTAAAAAATCTGTAATGCTGTAATTCTTTAAAGCGTCGTCGCTGTGTTGTGATTAACAAACAACCTGATCGATCAAGTGTGGTCACGCCTGATTAATGCGCTGTTTAAACATTTAAAGCGCCATCGCTGTGGTGTGATCATCAGATGCCCTGATCGGTCAGGTGTGATTACACCTGATTAATGCGCTGTTTAAACACTTAAAGCGCCATCGCTGTG
Organism: Thalassophryne amazonica; assembly: GCF_902500255.1. Classification (NCBI taxonomy): domain Eukaryota; kingdom Metazoa; phylum Chordata; class Actinopteri; order Batrachoidiformes; family Batrachoididae; genus Thalassophryne; species Thalassophryne amazonica. The sequence continues at coordinate 92,731,256 of NC_047115.1, forward strand.
GTGTGATCATCAGACGACCTGATCGATCAAGTGTGGTCACGCCTGATTAATGCACTGTTTAAACATTTAAAGCGCCATCGCTGTGGTGTGATCATCAGACGCCCTGATCGGTCAGGTGTGATTACGCCTGATTAATGCGCTGTTTAAACACTTAAAGCGCCATCGCTGTGGTGTGATCATCAGATGCCCTGATCGGTCAGGTGTGATTACGCCTGATTAATGCGCTGTTTAAACACTTAAAGCGCCATCGCTGTGGTGTGATCATCAGATGCCCTGATCGGTCAGGTGTGATTACGCCTGATTAATGCGCTGTTTAAACACTTAAAGCGCCATCGCTGTGGTGTGATCATCAGACGACCTGATCGATCAAGTGTGGTCACGCCTGATTAATGCACTGTTTAAACATTTAAAGCGCCGTCACTGTGGTGTGATCATCAGACGCCCTGATTGGTCAGGTATGATCACGCCTGATTAATGCGCTGTTTAAACATTTAAAGCACCTTCGCTGTCAGTGATCACCACGCTGACATAACACACAGCACTTCAGTCAGATCACACCTGATCGCAGTTGATTTGCACTTTAAACTTTAAATCATCACAGCATTTCATTATACAGGTCTGTGATGACCTGATCAAGTCTGATTAGCGGACCTGATCACACCAGAAAGCAGCTGGCATTTTAAAAGTTTAAAGAGTCACAGCACTCCATTTATTGATGGCAGTGTTTGCCACAGCCACTCCACTCATCAGCAGTCTGTACACAATGAAAATGGTCCACCAAAAATAAATAAATAAAATAAAATAAAATAATGTTAAATTAACAAATGGCAACCATATGACAGTTGGATAATATTTACATTCCCATCCAGTAGATGGTGGTGTTCTCTGCATTTTGGGTCAAAATGCATTTTGAGTCAAGATGCATACATTTACCATTCGGTGCGCTGTATCACACTTAAACAGAATTTTCAGTTTTGCAAATGCCTTTATTTTTATAAATCAAAAAAATACATATTTACAAATACAGATTTATTTGTAAAAACCAACACACACCTTACAGTAACTTGTGTGTGTTTTTTTTTACAACCAATCAGTGATGAGGAGGCTCAATTTCCCATAATGCCTTTTGGCATCTGTGAAATTTAATGCTCAAACTTTCAGAATTAGTGTATTTCTTTAAAACTTAAAGATATTTGTGAGATTTTCACTTTGTAAAAATGAGAGAGTTAATGTCCTGAACAGGAAGTGCCAAAATTTAAATCCACAGTAAAACAGGAAATGTTCAAATGTCAAACACTTCCTGGATTGACAGATGAGATCCCATGGAATCTAATGGGAACTCAGTGACAAGCTCACACTCAAACAGAAGTGCTGAATTCTAGTGCCAAATTCTAGTGCCGAATTCTAAGTCACAGTGAAACAGGAAATGTTGAACACTTTCTGGCATGGGTGGAGCTAGAGCGGAGGCTGGGGTTTCACTGGACTCCCCTGAAATCTGATTGGACACAGATGATTGACATGTCACTGCACCACACGTCTGGTTGGAAGACCTGCACTTTCAAATCAGTGAGTCACATTGACTGCTAGGTTCCTCCTGTCTAGTAGTTTGTGCTGTGTACCACAAAAAGTTCTAATCCAACTTAGTAGAAGAAGAAAAATGTTTGCTCTGGATTTGAACTGAACATGTCGTTTGAACTATGGACCTCTAATGACACCAAACTTATATTGGTGAGTAAACAACCGTATTTTATGCCAGAAATGAGGTCCAGGTTGTTAAAAGCAGCATTTCTCCTTTAATTCGGGTTGCCTTCTACTTTAACTTTTGACCCCTGTACAAACTGAAACTGACCTTTGTCACCATTCTTGTTGCTTTTACCTCATAGTATTCAGTCACAGATTGTCCAAACCGTACCTTTTTTGGAATCTTTATGATCAGGCAAATAATGTGGTGTAGTTTTCTATATGATTGGAGCATCTTTTAATTTTGACCCCTGTGTAATTCTTCAATTGACCCCTACCTGGCTGCCTATTGAAAACTCAGGTGGCCAAACAGTTTTTTTTTTAAGAGTTCATGTCTATGGATTTGTGCCAAATTTGATGTTTGTATCACCATTTACAGGATTGCACTTTAAATATTCTCTTATCTGCTGCACTATATACACTCAACAAAAATATAAACGCAACACTTTTGGTTTTGCTCCCATTTTGTATGAGATGAACTCAAAGATCTAAAACTTTTTCCACATACACAATATCACCATTTCCCTCAAATATTGTTCAGAAACCAGTCTAAATCTGTGATAGTGAGCACTTCTCCTTTGCTGAGATAATCCATCCCACCTCACAGGTGTGCCATATCAAGATGCTGATTAGACACCATGATTAGTGCACAGGTGTGCCTTAGACTGCCCACAATAAAAGGCCACTCTGAAAGGTGCAGTTTTATCACACAGCACAATGCCACAGATGTCGCAAGATTTGAAGGAGCGTGCAATTGGCATGCTGACAGCAGGAATGTCAACCAGAGCTGTTGCTCGTGTATTGAATGTTCATTTCTCTACCATAAGCCATCTCCAAAGACGTTTCAGAGAATTTGGCAGTACATCCAACCAGCCTTACAACCGCAGACCACGTGTAACCACACCAGCCCAGGACCTCCACATCCAGCATGTTCACCTCCAAGATCGTCTGAGACCAGCCACTCGGACAGCTGCTGAAACAATCAGTTTGCATAACCAAAGAATTTCTGCACAAACTGTCAGAAACCGTCTCAGGGAAGCTCATCTGCATGCTCGTCGTCCTCATCGGGGTCTCGACCTGACTCCAGTTCGTCGTCGTAACCGACTTGATTGGGCAAATGCTCACATTCGCTGGCGTTTGGCACGTTGGAGAGGTGTTCTCTTCATGGATGAATCCCGCTTCACACTGTTCAGGGCAGATGGCAGACAGCGTGTGTGGCGTCGTGTGGGTGAGCGGTTTTCTGATGTGGATCGAGTGGCCCATGGTGGCGGTGGGGTTATGGTATGGGCAGGCGTCTGTTATGGACGAAGAACACAGGTGCATTTTATTGATGGCATTTTGAATGCACAGAGATACCGTGACGAGATCCTGAGGCCCATTGTTGTGCCATACATCCAAGAACATCACCTCATGTTGCAGCAGGATAATGCACGGCCCCATGTTGCAAGGATCTGTACACAATTCTTGGAAGCTGAAAATGTCCCAGTTCTTGCATGGCCGGCATACTCACCGGACATGTCACCCATTGAACATGTTTGGGATGCTCTGGACCGGCGTATACGACAGCGTGTACCAGTTCCTGTCAATATCCAGCAACTTCGCACAGCCATTGAAGAGGAGTGGACCAACATTCCACAGGCCACAATTGACAACCTGTGAACTCAACTCTATGCAAAGGAGATGTGTTGCACTGCATGAGGCAAATGGTGGTCACACCAGATACTGACAGGTATCCCCCCCCCCCCCCAATACTATAATAAAACAAAACTGCACCTTTCAGAGTGGCCTTTTATTGTGGGCAGTCTAAGGCACACCTGTGCACTAATCATGGTGTCTAATCAGCATCTTGATATGGCACACCTGTGAGGTGGGATGGATTATCTCAGCAAAGGAGAAGTGCTCACTATCACAGATTTAGACTGGTTTGTGAACAATATTTGAGGGAAATGGTGATATTGTGTATGTGGAAAAAGTTTTAGATCTTTGAGTTCATCCCATACAAAATGGGAGCAAAAGCAAAAGTGTTGCGTTTATATTTTTGTTGAGTATATGAGATGTAAGATGCTGCTCCTCAGTGTTTCTCAATTGTCCTCAAAAGTATTGGAACACTTGGTATTTCACACATTTTAATTTGTTTATTCTATTTCAAATACTTTTTTTTTCTAAAATTATCTTCTTTAACTCAAACTGAAAGCAAATCTCTACAACTTGATAGAAATGAATTAAAAATCTAAAATCCAGCTTCCTGATGAAGTGGTGTCGAGGAGGATTTTCTTAAAAAGAAGAACTGAAAGTTCAGCTACAATTTGACAGAAAGTCCATTTAAGATGAAAGACTAGACTTGATGTTTTGGTGAAAGAAACTTTTGTATTTCTTCATAATTGATGTAAATAAAGTCCAAGACATATTCAGTGACTTGGAAATGTTCATGTTTCCATCCCCTGACTTGTCTAAAGAAAACTGGCAATAAAACCGATTATTATTTACAGGTTTTATCAAGTTAAGAGATTTACTTTCAGTTTGAGTTTGAGGAAGATAATTTTAGAAATGTTTATTCTTTATTTTTTGTATTTCTTGTATTTAAAATGGCATAAACAAATTAAAATGTGTGAAATTCCAAGTGTTCCAATACTTTTGGAGGGCACAGTATCCTAACCTTATGATGAGTGTAAAATGAGTGGTATTATTACTGTTTTGTTTAAGAAGGTTTAATTTTCACTGTTGCTGCACTTTGTGCCAAATCATAGTCATATTGTATATCATATTGATATGAAAATTCAGTAAGGTATATCTTCTATTATACATTCCAAATCTAAGGTGGAACTCTACCAGTGTTTACTAAAGTACACCTAAATATCTTTTTAAAAAGAGAGAGAGAGAATTGAGCCACTTAGGTGCCTGGTCTTGAGAACCAGGGATGGTAGGTTGAAAATCTTTTTTATCCCATGGGAACTCTCCCTACCCACCTAAGCGGCTCAAGAATATGGACAGCATGTATATAAGTGACATTTACATGACAATTTATATGACAATATTGAGATACAATAATTTGGCCATATTGTACAGCCCTACTGTCAACTAGCTGAAAACTTTGAATATTACTTGAATATTACTGTCAACTTTGAATATTATTTTACATCTACAGAAAAAAAAAATGCAGAAAGTGGCAGGGGGTTAAGAGGGCTGTAACTGGGGGGGGGGGGGGGGGTGTCAGATGAAAAGCAAAAAAAGAAAAATGCTTAAAACGGTGGATAGTATGGGGGGAAGAACCCCTCCAGAAGCTGAAAGGCAAAATAAGGAAAATGCTTATAAAGGTGGGAGGTCTGGGGGGGCTGAGTCCCCCAGAAGCTGAACGGTTTTAGTCATGCTCATGTTCCCAAGAACAATTTTACTGAAAAAAAAGTCTGAAGGACCTGTTGTGTGGGCCGCCAGAAGAGGAGGTACTGAGGAGGTTGACCCCAGCAGAACGGAACTATGACGTGGGCAATCGAGAACTCCTAGCGGTGAAAGAGGCTCTTGAGGAGTGGAGACATCTGTTGGAGGGAGCGTCAGTGCCATTCACGGTTTTTACTGACCACCGGAACCTGGAGTATATCAGGACCACCAGGCAGCTGAACCCCAGGCAAGCCCGCTGGTCACTGTTCTTCGGCCGTTTTGACTTCCGGATCACCTACCGCCCCGGGACCAAGAACCAGAGGTCGGATGCCTTGTCCCGGGTGCATGAAAATGAAGTCAAAACCGAGCTGTCGGATCCACCGGAACCCATCGTACCAGAGTCCACTATCGTGGCCACCCTTACCTGGGACGTGGAGAAGACCGTCCGGGAGGCCCTGGCACGGAGCCCGGACCCCGGAACAGGGCCAAAGAACAAACTGTACGTCCCACCAGAGGCCAGGGCTGCCGTCCTGGACTTCTGTCACGGGTCCAAGCTCTCCTGCCACCCAGGTGTGCGAAGGACCGTGGCAGTGGTCCGGCAGGGCTTCTGGTGGGTGTCCCTGGAGGCTGACGTCCGGGCATACATCCAGGCCTGCACCACCTGCACCAGGGGCAAGGCGGACCACCAAAAGGCACAGGGACTCCTTCAGCCGCTTCCTGTGCCTCATCGCCCCTGGTCCCACATTGGTCTGGATTTCGTCACAGGCCTCCCGCCGTCCCGGGGGCACACCACCATCCTCACAATAGTGGACCAGTTCTCCAAGGCGGCCCACTTCGTGGCCCTCCCAAAGCTCCCGTCAGCCCAGGAGACAGCGGATTTCCTGGTCCACCATGTCGTACGTCTGCATGGGATACCAACAGACATCGTCTCAGATCGTGGTCCCCAGTTTTCCTCGCAGGTTTGGAGGAGTTTCTGCCGGGAGCTGGGGGCCACCGTGAGCCTCTCGTCTGGGTATCACCCACAGACCAACGGACAGGCAGAACGGGCTAACCAAGAGCTGGAGCAGGCCCTGCGCTGTAAAACATCCGCACACCCGACGGCTTGGAGTGAACACCTGGCCTGGATCGAGTATGCGCATAACAACCAAGTGTCCTCTGCCACTGGCCTTTCCCCATTCGAGGTGTGTCTGGGGTACCAGCCCCCTTTGTTTCCTGTGGTGGAGGGAGAGGTCGGTGTGCCCTCGGTCCAGGCCCACCTGCGGAGATGCCGTCGGGTGTGGCACACCGCCCGTTCGGCCTTGTTGAGGGCCCGGACGAGGGCAAAGACCCATGCAGACCGTCGACGGTCCCCGGCCCCTGCATATCGGCCCGGGCAGGAGGTGTGGCTATCTACAAGAGACATCCCCCTCCAGGTTGATTCCCCCAAACTCAAGGACAGGTACATTGGGCCCTACAAAATCCTCAAGGTCCTCAGTCCCCCCGCCCATGACACGCAGAAACGGAGGTGTTCCTTTGTTTCGCTCCATCAGCAAATCGGTCGTGACGCGCGAAGCCTCCGCACGGCTTTCCATGACAAAATCTCTTGTTAAAAGTGAAATCTGCCAGAAAATGGCTGATGTCCATCTCTTGTGATAACCAGAGAAAGAGCACACGATGGTCTCGTATCCACAGAGCGATCCGTTTAGAAATGGTCCGGTGGCTTGTGCCGCGTCGTCGCAGCTCAGAGGCCGGCGCACCGACCGTCCTTAAAGGGGTCCTTAAAGCTGCAGTTAAAGTCCTTATTCTCTGTGAAGCCCATAAAACTTTCACTGAAAGCCAGATAAATTTTTCAAATGGTTTCCAGGTGCCAGTCTGTAATAGCTTCTGAAAAAATTCTGATGGAAAAAAAGTCCTTTTCATTTCGCCATTTCCAGACAATGAAAATCCGACGAGGGGGCGGGACCACTCCTTCCCAAGGCATGCTCACAGGCGAATGACGTCACCGACAGGCGTGGAAAAACTCACGCATGCCCACGAGGGTTCAAGCATGTCTGATGTAAAAACATATGAATGAAATCCATATAGTTTTTGAAAAAAAATAAAAAGGTACGATACTTTATGGACAGACCTCGTACTGTATAATTTGTCAGCATTAAACAACAAGAAAAACAGGATAATAAGGTGATCGCCGGCCAATAGCCCTAAGCTTCGCTAAAAGACACAGTGTTTAGGTAAAGTTGAGGCTGCGGCATGCTCTGTTTACTAATAATATTGAATTAAAAGAGTAAAAAGCATAAAACAAAAGCCATATGAAAGGGAAAATAAGTGCGTCTTAAGTCTGGACTTGAAAATCTCCACAGAATCTGACTGTTTTATTGATGCAGGGAGATCATTCCACAGAACAGGGGCACGATAAGAGAAAGCTCTGTGACCCGTAGACTTCTTATTCACCTTAGGGACACAAAGTAGTCCTGCACCCTGAGAACATAAAGCACGGGCCGGTACGTAAGGTTTAATTAGGTCAGCTAGGTAGGGAGGTGCCAGTCCATGAATAATTTTATAGACTATCAATCAATCAATCAATCAATTTTTTTTAATATAGCGCCAAATCACAACAAACAGTTGCCCCAAGGCGCCTTATATTGTAAGGCAAGGCCATACAATAATTATGTAAAACCCCAACGGTCAAAACGACCCCCTGTGAGCAAGCACTTGGCTACAGTGGGAAGGAAAAACTCCCTTTTAACAGGAAGAAACCTCCAGCAGAACCAGGCTCAGGGAGGGGCAGTCTTCTGCTGGGACTGGTTGGAGCTGAGGGAGAGAACCAGGAAAAAGACATGCTGTGGAGGGGAGCAGAGATCAATCACTAATGATTAAATGCAGAGTGGTGCATACAGAGCAAAAAGAGAAAGAACACTCAGTGCATCATGGGAACCCCCCAGCAGTCTAAGTCTATAGCAGCATAACTAAGGGATGGTTCAGGGTCACCTGATCCAGCCCTAACTATAAGCTTTAGCAAAAAGGAAAGTTTTAAGCCTAATCTTAAAAGTAGAGAGGGTGTCTGTCTCCCTGATCTGAATTGGGAGCTGGTTCCACAGGAGAGGAGCCTGAAAGCTGAAGGCTCTGCCTCCCATTCTACTCTTACAAACCCTAGGAACTACAAGTAAGCCTGCAGTCTGAGAGCGAAGCGCTCTATTGGGGTGATATGGTACTACGAGGTCCCTAAGATAAGATGGGACCTGATTATTCAAAACCTTATAAGTAAGAAGAAGAATTTTAAATTCTATTCTAGAATTAACAGGAAGCCAATGAAGAGAGGCCAATATGGGTGAGATATGCTCTCTCCTTCTAGTCCCCGTCAGACTAGTAGCAGAACCTCTGTCATTATCTATTAAAAACATCAGTTGTTCTTTTATTTAATCATTTTGGTGATAAACAGTGAAAAAAATATTTTTGGTGTCATGTCATTTAGTATGACATACAATATTTTTTGAAGTATAAAAACAGGAAAAAAAGGCTGAACGTGTCAAAGTTGATTTTTCTGTCATGGCTAGTTTGCTGAATTTATTGAAGGATTATCAGAATAGATGATAATTATTTTTGCTTCATTATTTTTACTGAATTTTCAGCACATTTTTTTTCTAGTATCCTCCAAACAAAAAACACTGATCACACAGTCTGAATTTAGTGTAAAAGCACTATGCATTAAGACACTAGTAAAAAACAAGATAAGATATTTTGTGAAAAGGCTCTTTGTGTGAGTGCAGCCCGTGTCGTGCAACACTTTTCACCCCGACCATTAACAACTCACACCTCCTTCAGTAATTAATTTGCTTAAGTGTAATGACTGGCGGTGTCCCGCAGTGCTGGCTGGACCGCTGGGGTTTCTGGGTCACACGAGGGGAAGCTGTACAAGAGGGTCGTAGGTTTCATGCTGTCCTCGTGCTGTTCACCTACAGACCGATGCTGCTCTGAGGACCGCGGGGAAGCCGCGACTGGGCCAGAGAGTATTAAAACCCTGATGGCCTCTGACAATAATTTCTTCATGAGTCTGCAGCCCGCAGGGCCTGCCAGTGGATCGAGTGCCTCCTCGTGCCCATTAAAGCACACAAACTGCACCCACAAATCCCTCTCAATGGTATCTCTGTGCTCACGGAGTGTGTTTGTGCATGGAAGAGCGAGAGATGTGGGAAGCAAGAGAGAGAGGAGGACTCAGTGGGGTGAGCCAAAAGATTTGGATGTATTTCTTCAGCTACTTCATAAGGTCAGGCCCAAGTCCAAACCATCAGGGGAACAAATTTGGAAAACCATGCTTTGACATCCAGCCATATTATAAAATGTGTTTGCATCCATGTGAACACAGAAGGCAGTAGACACTGCACCACTCGTGACCAGGTCTGAACACGGTGTTGGGAAGAGGTTGGACAGTCACCAGAAGAAACCTATAGATTTTGGTGGATGCTGATGAAATTATTAGAAGAAGCGAGCAGAAATTTATGACACCTGTAGTCAGCACAACCACATTAACACATTACATGGCTGTTTGAGAAAAGCAAATGTTGCTCTGGGCATGGAACTAACATCACCTTCAGGAGGATTTAGAGCAGCGACACAGCTGGAAAAGTTGAATAAAGATAGCACTCGTCTGTGGGGTTTGAGACTGTGCTTTAGTAAGCAAATAAGAAAGACATGAATTTCAAATATGTCAAGACCAAGCTCCTACGTCCGGCTGTCAAACATGAAGCCACCCGGAAGAGGGAATATGTTGCAGTTCCTTGAATTGCCACTTGAGGCTGGCTTCCAAAGCAAGCAAAGGAGAAATAGAGATGTTCATAGCCTGTTCCAAGAAATGTTTTTAGTCTCAGCAGCTAGTGTCCCCCTCCATAACAACTGTATCAGAGTGAATTATCTATCTATCTATCTATCTATCTATCTATCTATCATGCTCGGGTCCTCTACCAGAGGTCTGGGAGTTTCAGGGTTCAGCACAGTATCTTAGCTGTTCCTAGAACTGCACTCTTCTGGACAGAGACCTCTGATGTTGTTCCTGGAATCTGCTGGAGTCACTCTTCCAGTTTGGGGGTTATGGCTCCTAGTGCACCAATTACCACTGGGACCACTTTGGACTTCACCTTCCACATCTGCTCCAGTTGCTCCTTCAACACCTGGTGCTTCTAGATTTTCCCGTGCTCCTTCTTTCTGATGATGCTGTCAGTTGGGATTGTCACATTGATCACAACTGTGTTTTTTTTTTTTTTCCTTGTCAACCACCGTTATGTCTGGCTGGTTGGCCAGCAGCTGCTTGTCTGTCTGGAATTTGAAGTCCCGCAGTACCTTAGTCCTGACATTCTCAACCACCTTCAGCAGTGTCTTCCGTCAGGACTTGGGGACTTCTAATCCACATGGGGCACCGATGTTCCTGCACACAATTCCCAACACTTGGTTGTGCCTCACAGTGTATGTTGTCCCATGTGCTGGACTGTCTCTGGGACACATTTGCACAGCCAGCAACTTGGGTCCTGTCGGCTGTGGTCGACTCCTGCCTGGTAGGTCTCTGTCTGTTGATGGGACTTCCCATGGAGGGGCTTGGTCTTCCATGATACCTCCTCCTGTTCCTGATGACATTCTATCTTCAGCTGTCTGAGGTATTCTTGCAGCACTTGATCTCAGGGCTGACCTTTTGATGTATTCAAGGATGCTCCTTGTCTCATCCTGGCTTGCAGCTCTGACACTGACTGATCGCTCTGCCTCTTTCTGCTGCTCACAGGGGGACATTTTTGTGCTATTTAATTTTGTATGTTAGCATTGCAAGCACTTTTGACAGCTATTGGTAGCTTGATGAAATTAGGCCAAGTAAATTCACAATTACTGAGGACATACTTGATCAGCTACAGCATGATCATGAGAATTTATCATTTATGGGTTAAAAATGTCCCAGTGGCATTAACGTTTTCTTACACAATATCACCTCTCAGGTCACAGGGTTAGGGGCTTGAACGCTTTTCCTTCAACAAACAATACAGAAGATTAAATCCTGATTTTTGCAGAGTGTGTGATTCAGCAGATGGAGCTGCTTTGTGGGAGAACTTGAGAATTCACAAAATCGTGGACATCATAGTGAGCCTGTACATAGGTCTTGGGAGTACTGTGCGCAGTGGAGGAGCAGCCACTGACTCCTTCCATATGAATTCTGGTGGTTGTCAGGAATGTGTTCTACTTGTATTCATGAGAGAATGAATGTCCAAGGTCTTATTTTATGTTTTTAACACTCGCTTTCTGACCGCTGCGCTGGTTACAACACAAAGGGATGGAGGTAGGGCTGACTGAAAATCTCGGCAAAATAAGCCAATAATTATAGTGTGCCCCTACACTGGTTCTTAGGTGACTCGATGCAACATGGATAATTTTCCATACTGGACAAGCTCAGTACAGGGGCTGGATGGATGTTTGATTGAATGGTAATTGAACTAGTCAGTAAGGTTACCTCACATTTCCATTTCACATTTTTTAGTTATTGTATTTCTCACAGACTGTAAAATGGTAAATTAGTTTTATGTGGTGCCACCCTAGGGTATTGATCATGAAAAACATGTTGGTGATCTGCTTCTAATGGAATAAAATATAATATTCCTATTGCCTCACACCTTGTGGCTTTGGATTTATTCTGTTATTTCCACTGTGGTGGATGGACAAATCTTAAAACCATAAATTGTCTGCCTCTAATCCCCACTTTATGGCACAAAGTCCATAATCTGTTTTCTGTATTGCCCTGGGGTGTTAAAACCAAACCAATGGGCTGGATTATATCACAGAAGGGAGACCAATGTGCTGATCATAAATTACAGGCTAAGCCTGAGTGAACAGGTCAGTCTGAGGTTATTCTGTCAGCCCCACGGGGACCTGTCTGTCTGAAAAGCCACGTCTTACCACTCGCATGGAAGCTCCGACATAATCAGGCTGAAACAATGTACAGTAGTGTAAAGTCTCAAGACTGAGCTCAATGTGGTCCATTAAGAAAGAGTCCATTCAAAGAGCCTCCATGTCTACATTTACTCTATACCTTGTATAAACACACGTTCATACATATAGGCACACACATACATACACAGGCTTGCATGAATTCACTTAATGTGTGCTCACATTATGCCCAGCCGAGATTTATGTCTTCAGTCTATGTGGGAAATCTGTGACGTGAACAGAAATACAATAGTGTTCAGAATAATCATAGTGCTATGTGACCAAAAAGATTAATCCAGGTTTTGAGTATATTTCTTATTGTTACATGGGAAACAAGGTACCAGTAGATTCAGTAGATTCTGACAAATCCAACAAGACCAAGCATTCATGATATGCACACTCTTAAGGCTATGAAATTGGGCTATTAGTAAAAAAAGTAGAAAAGGGGGTGTTCACAATAATAGTAGTGTGGCATTCAGTCAGTGAGTTTGTCAGTTTTGTGGAACAAACAGGTGTGAATCAGGTGTCCCCTATTTAAGGATGATGCCAGCACCTGTTGAACATGCTTTTCTCTTTGAAAGCCTGAGGAAAATGGGACATTCAAGACATTGTTCAGAACAGCGTAGTTTGATTAAGAAGTTAATTGGAGAGGGGAAAACTTATACACAGGTGCAAAAAATTATAGGCTGTTCATCTACAATGATCTCCAATGCTTTAAAATGGACAAAAAAAAAAAAAAAAGACGCATGGAAGAAAATGGAAAACAACCATCAAAATGGATAGAAGAGTAACCAGAATGGCAAAGGCTCACCCATTGATCAGCTCCAGGATGATCAAAGACAGTCTGGAGTTACCTGTAAGTGCTGTGACAGAAGACGCCTGTGTGAAGCTAATTTATTTGCAAGAATCCCCCGCAAAGTCCCTCTGTTAAATAAAAGACGTGCAGAAGAGGTTACAATTTGCCAAAGAACACATCAACTGGCCTAAAGAGAAATGGAGGAATATCTTGTGGACTGATGAGAGTAAAATTGTTCTTTTTGGGTCCAAGGGCCACAGACAGTTTGTGAGACGACCCCCAAACTCTGAATTCAAGCCACAGTTCATAGTGAAGACAGTGAAGCATGGTGGTGCAAGCATCATGATATGGGCATGTTTCTCCTACTATGGTGTTGGGCCTATATATCGCATACCAGGTATCAAGGATCAGTTTGGATATGTCAGAATACTTGAAGAGGTCATGTTGCCTTATGCTGAAGAGGACATGCCCTTGAAATGGGTGTTTCAACAAGACAGTGACCCCAAGCACACTAGTAAACCAGCAAAATCTTGGTTCCAAACCAACAAAATTAATGCCTCACAGATGTGAAGAAATCATGAAAAACTGTGGTTATACAACTAAATACTAGTTTAGTGATTCACAGGATTGCTAAAAAAGCGGTTTGAACATAATAGTTTTGAGTTTGTAGCGTCAACAGCAGATGCCACTATTATTGTGAACACCCCCTTTTCTACTTTTTTTTACTAATAGCCCAATTTCATAGCCTTAAGAGTGTGCATATCATGAATGCTTGGTCTTGCTGGATTTGTGAGAATCTACTGAATCTACTGGTACCTTGTTTCCCATGTAACAATAAGAAATATACTCAAAACCTGGATTAATCTTTTTAGTCACATAGTGCTACTATTATTCTGAACACTACTGTATATACCATCTGTTTTTTTCCAATTCCAAAATGTCGCCTCAGGGGAGTTGGCAAGAGGAGTGAACGCGGGATGATACATGGCCTGTGCTATGTATGACTAATACTTGGCTCCTAAAGACTGTGTCAACAAGGTGTTTATTAAAGGCAGAACAAGAAAACACAAAACAATAAAAACATTACATGTTGTACATAATGAGAAAGTAAATGTAAACTACTAATTGGATTAAAAAGTATTTCACTTGTATAAAACATTCAGACTGCAAGAGCCACAGAGCACAAGATCTGTAAAACAGTTGTTTAATTCCATGAATACTACATGTGAATATGTCAAACTTTCCTAAGATGCCTCTTTCAATCATTCGTGTAAACTGCTGTACAAAGTGTAGGAAAATACGCTCTAGGTACAGTATGTTCCGCGTTATTGAAGCCGTGTTGCAAACTAGAAATTACTCGCATCAACAAAAAAGGAAAATACACTGAGAGCAACAAAATGCAACATCAAACATGAAAACTTGTACAACTCTGAAAAGTCCATTTTTTTAGACACACAAAGCACACATACATTGTATGTGTTTAATAATTTTTGTTTGTCAGGACACAAAAAAGCTAACTACATCATTCACAGATTCAGCAGTCTGTTTAAATACCTAATTTCTACAAAGTGAATTTACATTTATTCATGTTTTTTTAAAGTACAAAGTGCAAATATTCTGGTTTCCATTACTGCCGATTGGTGATGGCAGGATGGCCATGCAGAAGGTCAGTCCTCTGGGTTTAGCTTAGCCTTGCTTCTTCGAGGGATTCTGAGGAGGCAAAAGAAAAGTGATGTTAGTGTGAATCATTAACTCAGTTACACAAGACTACCTCAATAAGTAACAGTCACAACCACCTTGATTATCTTTATTGTCTCTGTTCTTGCATACAAAATTTTAATCTGGGACTCTCCACGTTAAAAATGTCCTGGAGAATCTAGAACCAGAACCTGTTAACTCACAAGAAGTCTCTACAACAAAACCATAATCTTATTAGGACACAAGGGACCATTCATCATGAGTCAACAGAGAACCATCATCGCATCATCAGCACAACACCATCACTCTATCACGATACAGTCCTCGCTGTTGGAGATCTTGACCTGAATAAATCCAGGATTGCCTTGAAGAATTCAGCAGGACAAAGGAAGACTACATGACAACAGCAAAAGTTCAAAAATGCCATGGCTGCATCTTGTATCATCAAGACTTAACAACAGTTCCAAAGATTCACCAAGACTGACAAAGACTATCCCCAGGACTCACCATGAAATACCCCCATTGGTATTGATGGATATTAGTTTAAAAGAATTTATACTATTTAGTTTCCGTATTTTCAAAACCAATTCCATGCCAGACCTCAGAAATCAAGATGGTACCACTGTACTGCAATGTCGGCCATATTTATTCAAAATCAACCCCCAACCTCTAACCATCTGAGGCTCGAGACTAGGGGAGCACAGAAGCTCATGTAAAAATGTCCAAATTTAGAGAGGAAATAAACATGTTTACAGCTCGGTACAAAAACGGTTTTGATGTTTATGGCTAGTTTCCCACTCTATGACAAGTGTACAGGAGGTGAATATTTTTTTTAATAACTGAACAGTTTCAGAATCAGAATCGCCTTTATTGTCTTTGTAATTTGCATTACAACGAGATTTGAGTGCAACTCCAAAAAGGTGCTTTCCGTGGTGCGAGTAATTTTTAACTAAATAAAAGATAGTGAAATTTAACGGTGAATTATTCAGAGTATATGTACAACTAATATAAACATGGCAATTAATATAAAATAAAATGTGGATCAAGTAAAATGTAAAACAAGAATTATATACAACTGTGGAATCATATTGCATGGGAATATTGCACATGGTTTACAGATATTGCACAAGAAACATGAAAGGTGCAGATAGGGTGATTTGTTATTGTTCAGTGCAGTGATCGCTCTGGGGAGAAAGCTGTCCCTGAGTCTGTTTGTCCCAGTTTTGATTGACCTATACCGTCGGCCGGAGGGTTTAACATATTTTGAACAGAAAAGTTATGAATAATTATAGGCGGGGCCCTGCTAGTAGAGACTGCTAGTTGTTGTGGATTGACCGTATGTCATTTCTGAGCATTGTATGACAAATATCTGCAATAATATGGGTTGTTGTGTGGTTCATTGTCCTAATGGACCATATAAACAATCTGTACCCTAGTATTTGCACTGAGTGAAATTTTCATGTTATTTAATTTGTATGTTGGTACTGTTGATATTGTTAGTACTTATTGGTAGCTTTGTGATGTTCACTCCACTGTTACTCCATGGTTTCTGAGACAACAATCCGGTTTATAACTTTTAGTCCCCACATCCAAACAACCTGTCGTGAAACCCACCACCCAGTCCGCATGACTATTTGTTAATAAAACACCTTAACCAAGTTTATCTGGTTAGCTTTAGCTTGTTCAGTAATGCTGAGATGATTCAGCCCAACCAGGTCAGACAGGGCCCTGCCCATATTCCACCTATTGACCGAATTATGGGTTGACTGTAATTTAGTCAGAGTATACACTGCCCACATGGTGATGCCCAGAGTGGCACTATTTGAGCTTCACAATGGCTTTTCAGAAAACCTATGGCTCATGTGACGGAAGGTTTGTCAGTCTATGGTCAAAACCCAGTGCATTTAATCTACTTGTGGACTATGGTGCATCCAGTGAGAATGCTGAAGCAGCAGGTTATGGAAGCAGTTGTGATGAACAAAGCTGTAAACTCCCAAAGCAAATGAGGAGGCCACCAGTAAAATGTTAAACATTCTGCTGCACCTGCCCACTCGCCGTTTTGTGCAGCAACTTTTATACATTGAGCCACAATCTTATTTTCAAGACAGGACAGTGCTAGAATCACAAGAGTATTATACTATTGAAGTGAAACACAAAGTTCAGCATGTTGTTAACATTTCACTGAAAATCAAAAGTTCTTTATACCTTGTTGTGTCTTAACTGTGAATGGCAGAAAGTGTATTATACTATCCAGTAAGTAAACAGCTGGAGAGAGCAGTGGTACTGTGGGTTTCTAGCCCAGCTGCAAACCCAGCGTGCTTGCACTGTTTCTGCTTCCAAGCACAACTTATGTCTGAGCTGCTCAGTGTTGTATGGTAATGAAGTAAAAATACTTCACTACTGTACTTAAGTATGTTTTGGGAGACTTTGTACTTTACTTGAATTTTTTAATTCAGCTTACTTTCACTTTTACTTCACTACATTTCTGACCTTAATTGCATACTTCTACTCCGATACATTTTCTATGCGCCATGCCATTACTCGTTACATAAAAAAAAAAAAAAAAAAAAACACACACACACGATTTGTGGATTTTAGTTTGCTTTATCCTAATTTTTTCCCCGCTAAAACCCTGAAGAGCATATGTCTGTGAGTAATATTTTATATTTTTATGTTAAACCGACTTGTTATTGTCTTCTGAAACAGTTGATAGATGTGTTTTATAACTTAAAAACGGGACTGATGCTAATGCCTTAGCATGTTTGTGTTGATTTGTTTTCTGTATAATTAATGGCTCAGCGTTTGATGTCGTAAAAGAGTCAAATTGTAATTTTTTAAATTTATTTTTATTCATATATTATAGCAACAATAGTCTACATAATAGACAATAATAATAATAGACTAATAATGTTACAATACAATTTTAGAGAGAGAGACAAAAAGAACCTAATGAAACAAAAGATAAAACCATGTAACAATGAAAATAAATAAATACATATAGAAATAAATAACTGTTTCCTGTGAACACCTAGTGAGTAGCCTACTCTCGTTTAGGTTTTGAAACCTTGTTTCTGAAATGGTTTTGTGTGATGTGCATAATTTCAGTATTGTGACTAATACTACCAGTCATTTATAATCAATCAATCAATCAATCAATTTTTTTTATATAGCGCCAAATCACAACAAACAGTTGCCCCAAGGCGCTTTATATTGTAAGGCAAGGCCATACAATAATTATGTAAAACCCCAACGGTCAAAACGACCCCCTGTGAGCAAGCACTTGGCTACAGTGGGAAGGAAAAACTCCCTTTTAACAGGAAGAAACCTCCAGCAGAACCAGGCTCAGGGAGGGGCAGTCTTCTGCTGGGACTGGTTGGGGCTGAGGGAGAGAACCAGGAAAAAGACATGCTGTGGAGGGGAGCAGAGATCAATCACTAATGATTAAATGCAGAGTGGTGCATACAGAGCAAAAAGAGAAAGAAACACTCAGTGCATCATGGGAACCCCCCAGCAGTCTACGTCTATAGCAGCATAACTAAGGGATGGTTCAGGGTCACCTGATCCAGCCCTAAGTATAAGCTTTAGCAAAAAGGAAAGTTTTAAGCCTAATCTTAAAAGTAGAGAGGGTGTCTGTCTCCCTGATCTGAATTGGGAGCTGGTTCCACAGGAGAGGAGCCTGAAAGCTGAAGGCTCTGCCTCCCATTCTACTCTTACAAACCCTAGGAACTACAAGTAAGCCTGCAGTCTGAGAGCGAAGCGCTCTATTGGGGTGATATGGTACTACGAGGTCCCTAAGATAAGATGGGACCTGATTATTCAAAACCTTATAAGTAAGAAGAAGAATTTTAGATTCTATTCTAGAATTAACAGGAAGCCAATGAAGAGAGCCTAGATAAACTTTAATCTAAAAAAAAAAAAAAAAAAAAAAAAAAAAAAATCAGTCCGTTTTTGATTATTAACATTTACTTGTACTTTTACTTTCAATACGTGAGTACATTTAATTGTACATTACTTGTCATACTTAATTACAATAAATACTAGATACTTTAAGACTTTTACTTGAGTAGCATTTCAATCAGTGACAAGTCATTTTTTTAATGGGTATCTGTACTTTTACTTAAGTGTGATTTTCCGGTACTTTATACAACAGTGGAGCTGCTGAAGTCGTCTGTGTTCATCTGATGCCAACGAGCCTTGTGTCCGTGGATCAAAGGTAAAACGGAACAAAAAATGGTTGGAAAATTTTTTTTTTCCTCATAATGTATGTTGTCACGTTACTACATTTTACAAGGATATGACACAGCCAAATCAGCCAACCTGCTTTATTTGTAAGAACAAAATCAGCACATATATTATGTATAATGTCAAAAAAGTTCATACTTCCACAAACACAGTGTAGGAAAAAGAAACTGAGTCAGTGGAAAACTAAATTTGTGACATCATTTTCTGTGACCTGATGAGAAATTGCAACAATTAAACATTCCATCACCATAAACAAGAAATACATCTAAATCTGCATTCTGTGGAAAGTTTTATGTAATATTTACATTGACACTAAAAGTTGTGTTATTATACACTATTTAAATATGGTTTGGCAGAAGCTTTAATCCAAAATGACTTATATTTACAGACCGATGTCAGGAGTTTCCATGCAAGGTGTCAAACTGCCACAAGCAATTTGGGGTACTGTGTCTTTTTCACATGCAGATAGGTGTAACACGGGCTTCACCCACCAACCCTCTGAATAGACAAAACCCTGCACCTCTGAGTTCGATACCCACTGTTATGGACAACCGTACCTTAGATAGAAATGTGTACCCATAAGTGTCCATCAACATCAAACCCATGCAGCTGACATCATTATATTATGGCCATCAGTCATCATGACATGTGGTAAAGAGTTGAACTAGCTTTACTTAACTGGCGTGGGTTGTTGAGGAAAAGTATTTGAACTATATTAATCGTTATATGCCATTTAAATACAGTAGTGTTCAGAATAATAGTAGTGCTATGTGACTAAAAAGATTAATCCAGGTTTTGAGTATATTTCTTATTGTTACATGGGAAACAAGGTACCAGTAGATTCAGTAGATTCTCACAAATCCAACAAGACCAAGCATTCATGATATGCACACTCTTAAGGCTATGAAATTGGGCTATTAGTAGAAAAGGGGGTGTTCACAATAATAGTAACATCTGCTGTTGACGCTACAAACTCAAAACTATTATGTTCAAACCGCTTTTTTAGCAATCCTGTGAATCACTAAACTAGTATTTAGTTGTATAACCACAGTTTTTCATGATTTCTTCACATCTGCGAGGCATTAATTTTGTTGGTTTGGAACCAAGATTTTGCTGGTTTACTAGTGTGCTTGGGGTCATTGTCTTGTTGAAACACCCATTTCAAGGGCATGTCCTCTTCAGCATAAGGCAACATGACCTCTTCAAGTATTCTGACATATCCAAACTGATCCATGATACCTGGTATGCGATATATAGACCCAACACCATAGTAGGAGAAACATGCCCATATCATGACGCTTGCACCATCATGCTTCACTGTCTTCACTGTGAACTGTGGCTTGAATTCAGAGTTTGGGGGTCACCTCACAAACTGTCTGTGGCCCTTGGACCTAAAAAGAACAATTTTACTCTCATCAGTCCACAGAATATTCCTCCATTTCTCTTTAGGCCAGTTGATGTGTTCTTGGCAAATTGTAACCTCTTCAGCACGTCTTTTATTTAACAGAGGGACTTTGTGGGGGATTCTTGCAAATAAATTAGCTTCACACAGGCGTCTTCTAACTGTCACAGCACTTACAGGTAACTCCAGACTGTCTTTGATCATCCTGGAGCTGATCAGTGGGTAAGCCTTTGCCATTCTGGTTATTCTTCTGAACAATGTCTTGAACGTCCCATTTTCCTCAGGCTTTCAAAGAGAAAAGCATGTTCAACAGGTGCTGGCTTCATCCTTACATAGGGGACACCTGATTCACACCTGTTTGTTCCACAAAACTGACAAACTTACTGACTGAATGCCACACTACTATTATTGTGAACACCCCCTTTTCTACTTTTTTTTTTTTTACTAATAGCCCAATTTCATAGCCTTAAGAGTGTGCATATCATGAATGCTTGGTCTTGTTGGATTTGTGAGAATCTACTGAATCTACTGGTACCTTGTTTCTCATGTAACAATAAGAAATATACTCAAAACCTGGATTCATCTTTTTAGTCACATAGCACTACTATTATTCTGAACACTACTGTAGATCCTGATCATTTGATTGGTGGATTGCATGTTACATGGCACTGATTATTTGTCCCATTCTTTAAAACTAGTCCATTGTATGAGTGAAGTAATTTTTCATGCATTTTTTTTTTTTACATTTACTGTACACTGTGGTTCTATAGGTTTCATTCCATTGAAGGTCCTCACTACCTCTTTGTAAAAATGCATCTACGGTACGAGAAATCCAATACACCATAAGCTGACTAGAAGCTGATGTACTGCTCTTGGGGACACGTTTAGCAGCCGTAGATGTACTGCCAGAGCAAAAATTGGGCAAGTTCCTATTGTGATTTTTTTTTTTTTTTTTACTGGCTAGAGGAAAGCAGACGTCTGCTTCCACACACTGTGCTTTGGACCACGGTGGCTCTCCTTGAGTTCAGTATTATTCAGTGGCTCAGGCGGATTAGATTCTATGTGGCTAATAGCTGGAACTTACATTGTCTGTGTTTGCGTCCTCAGGAATGATGTCAGAGAGACATCAGTAAAGTCTGAATACAGCACATGGATGTGTCCCCACTTTTCTCCAATCATGTCAACATTTTTAAGTAGGAAGTATTTTGTGCAACACAGACAGCGCAAACACGACATAAACCAACCTGCACTCGTAACCTGAGCTCACTCTCAGGACAGATGGTGTTTTGACGACAGAGACTTTAAAGTTGAATCACCAAATGACCTCGACCTTTGAATGTAAGGTTTTATGCTGTTTACAGTGCAGTTAGCGTGCCTCGCATTACAACGGTGAGTTTTATAGAAACTTCATTGCTAATGTCACTGCTTCTTCAACAGCTCAGGTGCAACACAAGACATGTTCTGCTCATTGAAAATAAGGAGTACATTCGGTCGATGTTAACTAATATGGGTTGTGATTGGAAGTAGCATTGCAGTGCCATCTGAGACTGTATGCAGGTAATCTCTCAAAACAAACAAACAAAAAGCTGGCGGTAACATTAAAATGTAGTTACCAAGGTCTTGAAACTTAAAAATACTCATTCATTAATTGTCTACTGCTTATCCAAGTCATGGTGGCAGCAGACCAAGCAGCTCATCCCACACTTCCCTATCCTCAGCTATGTCCTCTAACTCTTCCCTGGGGATCCTGAGGTCTTCCCGAGGCAGCCGGGAAACACATTCCTTCCAGCATGTCCTGGTTCTTCCCCAGGGCCTCCTCCCAGTTGGATGTGCCTGGAAGACCTCCTCAGGGTGACGACCACATGCCCAAACCCCGTCAGCTAGCTCCTTTCAGTGCAAAGAAGCACCTGCTCTGCTCCAAATTCATCCTGCATTAATCAAGCTTCTACTCTGTCCAGGAGCGTAAGCCCAGATACCCAATGGAGGAATCTCATTTTTGCCGTTTTTTTCTCCATGACCTTATTCTTTCAGTCATTATCCAAAGTTAATGACCACAGGTGAAGATAGGAGTGTAAATTAACTGGTAAATTCATAGCCTAACCTTCTGGCTTAAACACCACCCCGATTTGACTATACATCTCATGCCCCAACTTTCTGACTTGTGAACAAGACCCTGAGATATGTAAACTCCTCCACTTGGGGCAGTAAGTCTCCCCTGACCCAGAGGGTACAGTCCATCACTTTCTGACAGAGGGCCGTGGTCTCAGATTTGGAGGTGTTGATTCTTCTCCCAGTCACTTCACACTCTGCCTCAAAACTGCTTAGTCCACATCGGAGGTCACTGCCTGTTGAAGCCAACATCATCCACAAAACCGATCCTACATCATTCACTGCACCATGCAACATGTGCAGTGAAGGCAGGGTGGGTGCTGAGTCTAGGAGAGTGCTGAGCCCCTGACACTGGAGTGTGACTTGAAATCCTGTCCATGAATATCATGAACAGGATTGGCGACAAGGGGCAGCCCTGGTAGAATCCAACTCCCACCAGAAACAGGTCTGATGTAATGCCCAGAATGTGGACACAACTCCTACCTTGGTCATATAGAGACCTGGGGCCTCATGTACAAAGACTTGCATGGACTTCCTACTGAAACCTGGCATACGCCAAAACCCAGAAACTGGCGTAAGCACAAAAATATCCAGATGTATATGTGTACGCATGGACCCAAGCACGTTCCATTTGTACATCCCTCTGAACGTGGAATTGAGCACACATGCGCACATACCAAACTCAGTCCTGGCCACACCTCTATTCAAATATGCAAATCCATGTAAATAGGCCCTGGAGCTGGGATTCCCCACACCGTCACATCAGACAACATGAACAAAGAAAAGAAATTACATTGAGTGTGAGCTACAGATGACTGGAAATTACATGGAAACATGCAGGGATAGTTTATTTGGTACTCTGTAAAATTAAATAATTATGAAACTGGAAAAATGCTTGTGGGAGCGTGTGTGTGAGGCAGTAAAAGTTGTCGGCTCAGAACAGCGCACACACTAAAGTTAAAAACGTGAGATGCGTCACCACTGACAATGTGTGACATTTACAACTTTACACACGTTTACTGACAAATACTTAACACAGGGAGACAATCGGTTAAGATGCTCTGCTGCTCCACTCTCACATCAACACATTGATAATAACAAACAACATATCTGAATGCACACATAACCAAATGTGCCTGCACTGGTTTTCATTCTGAACAATTACAGGAATACACTGTTTACACAGCAAGCAGCCACCCACTGTGCACCATGCCAGCCTCCAGCCTGATTCACATTTGCACATCAATCAATCAATCAATCAATCAATCAATCAATCAATTTTATTTATATAGCGCCAAATTACAACAAACAGTTGCCCCAAGGCGCTTTATATTGTAAGGCAAGGCCATACAATAATTACGTAAAAACCCCAACGGTCAAAACGAACCCCCTGTGAGCAAGCACTTGGCGACAGTGGGAAGGAAAAACTCCCTTTCACTAATGATTAAATGCAGAGTGGTGCATACAGAGCAAAAAGAGAAAGAAACACTCAGTGCATCATGAGAACCCCCCAGCAGTCTAAGTCTATAGCAGCATAACTAAGGGATGGTTCAGGGTCACCTGATCCAGCCCTAACTATAAGTTTTAGCAAAAAGGAAAGTTTTAAGCCTAATCTTAAAAGTAGAGAGGGTGTCTGTCTCCCTGATCTGAATTGGGAGCTGGTTCCACAGGAGAGGAGCCTGAAAGCTGAAGGCTCTGCCTCCCATTCTACTCTTACAAACCCTAGGAACTACAAGTAAGCCTGCAGTCTGAGAGCGAAGCGCTCTATTGGGGTGATATGGTACTAAGAGGTCCCTAAGATAAGATGGGACCTGATTATTCAAAACCTTATAAGTAAGAAGAAGAATTTTAAATTCTATTCTAGAATTAACAGGAGGCCAATGAAGAGAGGCCAATATGGGTGAGATATGCTCTCTCCTTCTAGTCCCCGTCAGTACTCTAGCTGCAGCATTTTGAATTAACTGAAGGCTTTTCAGGGAACTTTTAGGACAACCTGATAATAATGAATTACAATAGTCCAGCCTAGAGGAAATAAATGCATGAATTAGTTTTTCAGCATCACTCTGAGACAAGACCTTTCTAATTTTAGAGATATTGCGTAAATGCAAAAAAGCAGTCCTACATATTTGTTTAATATGCGCTTTGAATGACATATCCTGATCAAAAATGACTCCAAGATTTCTCACACCAGATTTCTTAGACACCATGTTTCTAAGATTTGTGGGGCCAAGTACAATAACTTCAGTTTTATGAGTTTAAAAGCAGGAAATTAGAGGTCATCCATGTCTTTATGTTTGTAAGACAATCCTGCTTTTCACTGTTCACACGTGATGTGAACATTGATGGAATGAAATTGTTTCCTATCAACAAAAACAAATTTGTCATCTAATGGCGCCTTTATAGTAGTATGTGTGCAGTCAATACCTCCGATTACATTCATGAAATAAGCTCTGACTGGAAATTGCGCTTTAATGTTGGAATGTGATGTACCTGGATGACATTTGGATGACTGCATTCCATTCAGCTGGCATGGCTCAGCTCAAGATTGACTGGCACACTCCTGACTGATTGGTTAGCTCACGCTGGAATGCCCCTGTTGCCAGGAAGCCCAGCATGGTCAGCACCTGTGTGGGGGCAGACAGCACCTGGCTCCTTGTCATATTGCCCTCTGAGCCGGCCACAGTTCTGCGCACAACTCCAGCAACAATGGCCTTGGTAAACGAAATCATCTTATGAGCCAATTATTGTCATTTGCAAGTAAATCC
This sequence comes from Thalassophryne amazonica, assembly GCF_902500255.1. Taxonomy (NCBI): domain Eukaryota; kingdom Metazoa; phylum Chordata; class Actinopteri; order Batrachoidiformes; family Batrachoididae; genus Thalassophryne; species Thalassophryne amazonica. The sequence continues at coordinate 92,756,319 of NC_047115.1, forward strand.
TTGTGTTTCCTGAATACACGCTCACGTTGGATTGCACCATTTGCGATGTCCTCTAACAACGCTAACACAGCCATTGTTAGTGCCATTTCACTTTGTGTATGCTTTTATATCCATCCATATAATTGCAAATATGTGGGTGTGTTAATTGTTCATTTGTGTGTCGATGTGCACATCAGTCTGCTGACTTCTTGTTTTTACATTATTAACAGTGTCTCAGGATCACCCGTATGTGTTGGCAGTGGAACCAAAGCTGTAGAAATGTACGTATGGCGGCCAGGATTTTTGCGTGATACACTGCATATTTCCACAGTGATTTCACTTTTGACACATCTGAACATTGGCGTGGAGACAGACGTACGGGCATATTGTACATGAGGCCCAGATCGAGTGTCACACCACCACCCCAGTTTGCCACTCCGGAGGTACTGCACCCAACTTCCATGCAATATTTTATAGGCATATCAGCCATGACAGCCCACAAGATCCTCAAAGTGTTCTTTCCACTGCCTGACAATATTCTCAGTGCAGTTTAGCAGCTTTCCTCCCTTGCTTAACTTAAAAATATGCTGAACCATTTAAGAGTTTTGACACACTCGAGTTTTCTGTATACTAAATAACAATAAGGGCTCCATTCTGATGGAAGTCACAAAAGTAAGCGGTGCATGAAGCCTCCAGGATATTGGGGCATGTCCAAGTTCTATTTGCTATCAAGACAGTGAATAAACTGAATGCAAAGCCAAGTGCTGGCTGCAAAAGCTTTTGATTTACAATGTTTATGAGCTTGTAAGATGAAAATAATATCAGCCAATCACAGTGGCACCTGTCATTCCCTTTAAACCAGAGTGCAGCACACAGTGCTGTGGGACTGAGAAGGGAAAGGATTTCTAGTGTGTTAACTGATTAGAAACAACCTGCTAGAGTGCAGACAGGGACCACCAAAGCTCCCTGAGGTGAAGCAGCAAGGTGAAGTTTTGTACAACCCAAAATCAAAAAAAAGTTGGGATGATATGGAAAATGAAAATTAGAGCAATGATTTCTAATATTTCACTGTAGACTGTATCAACCAAAGATATTTTATGTTTTGCATCATCAACTTAATTTAATTTATGCATACATTCATTCCTGCATTATTTTTTTTTTTACTTTCACTATTGATACTCTGTGTGCTTCTTACCCTGTGTGCTGCTATACAATGCTGCTGGAACCTCAGTTTCCCTGATGGAGTCTTCCCAAGGGATTAATAAAGTTCTGTCTAATCTAAAAAATCACTGCTTTTATTTTTTTTTTTTTATTGTATTTATTTTTATTGACTTGTTTTAATTTTTTTCTGTTTTTTATGCATTTTGCATACTATCATGTCTTTTTGACTTGTTGCTTTATTCCATGATTTTACCTATTTATTTATTTATTTATTTACTAGTACTTTTTCGACAATGTTCTTTGTATATGTCATGGCATATAATGTTGACTATGTCAGGGAGGGGTGGTCACATGATATAGTTTTTTTTGTTTTCATCTTCGACTTTTTAACTTCACAATGCCATAATATCCTTTGAACAAGGATATTATTATTGTTGCGTAATTATCATGTGTTATCTGAACAGTTCACATCCAATGAGACACCACCAGGTTTGGACACCATTTCCCAGTCATTTAAACGGGACTGCAAATACTGAGTCCTTTCAGAAATAAAAAGAAAAAAAAAAATAAAGCAGCAAATGTTGAGAAACACACAATTTGTGTCCTGCAGTCTGGATACGTCTAGCCAGTGGAGGATCACAATTTTCACAGTCACTGATAAACAAGTGGGTGATGAGTGTTATTTACTTACTAGTTTACTGGGAGGTAAGGCTTCTCCTGTTCTGGCTCCTATAAAACAAAAAGCGACAAACACCTCAACAAACATCTTACTGCAGAACACCAGAGGTAAACTCCAATGCACAGTCCACACACACAAAATGTGCAAATCATGTTGCACTTAGAATTCTCCATCAGACTGCTGTGATGAATGTGTTTGATAGTCATTTTTTCAGTTTGAAGCTGATAACGTGAAGGCCAAAGCATTAGGGATTTGATTTACTAAGATCCTATATAACCAGTGTTAAGTTGGGTTGGCTTTCCAAACTCTTGCACTTTGATTTGGTGAAAATTTTGTGGGTGATTCATGAAGAATAATAGTGCACATGACAGCAGGTGGAAGCGTGACATAGACAGCAATATGCAAGTGAGGATTTAGTGAGTGTTAATGTTTAAAATGTGTTAAAATTCAATTCAAACAGCCACTTGTAGGTATGTACAACACCACACAAGGATGTTTAAATGTTTACCAAATGGAAACTGAATGTGCCTTGAAAAAGGTTTGTTACAGGAGGTGTGCAGTCTTTGGCACAAGTTCAACATCAGCACTGCTCACCTAAAACTGTCTGTGCAAGACAACAACCTTCAAATGCATGTTCCCACAACTGGGGTGATTTAACTCTGGTGTTAATATTCTCTGTCACATAATCATAAAGGATGTGATGACTGAATGACAATAATTTGTGTGTGTTTTATATGTAAGTGTCTGTTCACAGCTGGGGGCTCATGTACAAAGGCTGCATATGCACAAAAATGTGGCATACATCCATCTCCATGCTAATGTTCAGGTGTATCAAAAGTGAAATGACCGTGGAAATGTGCGGAGCACCACTCCAAAATCCTGCCTGGCGTACGCACATTTCTACAGGTATTGTTCCTCTACTGACACATAGAGGTGATGCTGAGAACCGTTAATAGTGTGAAAAAGTTATCAGACTGATGTGCACATTAGCGACACACTTATGAACACTTAACACACCCACATGTTTGCAACTATATGGGTGGATATTAAAGCATGTGCAAAGTGATGCATAAAATGGCACTAACAGTGGCTGTGTTAGTGTTGTGAGAGGACCTTGCAAATGGTACAATCTTACGTGAGGGAACTCGAGGATTTACTTGCAAATTACGATTATTGTCTCATAAGCCAAATTTGATTACCAAAGTCACTGTTACTAGAGTTGCACACAGAACGCGGCCGGCCCAGGGTACAATACAGCGAGGAGCCAGGGGTTGTCTGTGCACACACAGGTGCTGACCATGCTGGGCTTCCTGGCAACAGGGGCATTCCAGTGGGAGCGCACCTATCGGTCAGGAGTGTGCCAGTCAATCTTGAGCTGAGCCATGCCAGCTGTGTGGAACGCAATCATCCAAATGTCATACAGGTACATCATATTCCAACATTAAAATGCAATTTGCAGCAAGAGCCGGTTTCCCAAATGTAATCGGTGCTATTCACTGCATACATACAGTATTACTATAAAGGCGCCATCACGTGATGAATTTGTTTTTTGTTAGTAGTACACAATTTATTCTATCAATGTTCAAATCATATGTGATGCACAAATACACTGGGTTGGGTTAGGAACAGGCTAGAGGCTGACACAATGCGTGATGGGTGGCTGCTTGGTAAGGAAATAATTTATTCATGTAATTGTTCCAACTGAAAACTAATACGGGCCCATTTGAGCATGCGCGCATTCAAATATGCTTTTTATTTATTTATATTTATTTATTTTGTTTTGTGTTTTGCTGGTGAAACTAGAGCTGCAGAACGAACCCCAACACTGACCAAGAGAGACGGTACAATGAACTCCATCTCCGCACTTGGACAGTAGTGGAGGGGGCAATCGGGACAAGGCCAGTCAGGTGGACATCAGCAGCTGGCACGGGGACGCTGGGGCTAGCGGGTAAAATTTCACCGGTGAAACCTTACAGCTATGTGTATTGTGAGCAGCCTTTTGCATGACCAGTATAATGACATTTATGAGGTCAGCATAGGATGATCCGTGTCACCTTCATGGGCTTACACCACTCCAATGAAAGCTGTGTCACCCACTATAGCAGCCACTTTTTTGTCGAAGGGGATGAACTCCTTTGAAATTCTGTGTCTGACCTTTTTAATTTAACTTCAGTGTCTGTGCACTGCTCTGAGTCTTAGCATTTATGTAGCCTCTCACACACACACACAATCTTTGTTTTTTGTTTCACATTGTGGCGAGATGCATGGGAGAACGAAGACAGAGCCACAACCTTCATCTTTTCTGCACTCTGACTCTACAAGGGACTGTCAACATGACACAACCAAACTATTTAAATAATTTTGTCCATTCAGATAGAGGCGTGGACAGGGAGGAGTTTGGTACTTCTGCATGTGCGCTCAATTCCACGTCGACTGGGGTGTGCAAACGCAATATGCTTGGATCCATGCGTACGTCATGTTTCAGTAGGAAATCGATGCAAGTCTTTGTACATGAGGATCCTGGTGTCCATACTGTCCACAGAGCTGTCCATGGTCCTGACAGTAGATTGAGGTGAGCCTGCTGTCTGCCTGCACTGGACAGCAGGCTCACCTCATATTTCTATTACACTGGCATACATGTTCATTTAATTTTATTTAGGCAGTGGATGTTTTTTAAAAATAGGCCACAATAAATTGTTTAATCGTGGTATTTTCTGTGAAAAAAAGATTATTGATTTAAAATAAAGACATGCATACCACAACAGCTCACAGGGAATGACTGAATTGGATTTATGATGGTCAGCACTGACCACGCAACCACTGGGAAAGTTGGCACCATGGTTTCAAACATGCAAATTACAGACACAATCTCAGCATCCAAAATTACATTTGGCCTTAATCTTTCAAGTGCAAACTTCACCTATTTGCATGTTCAACACCAAAACTTTTGTGCACTTGGGTTGACACACCCCGAATTTGTGAAAACAAAAGTTATAAATGGACAATACACACTATTTTGCACATCTGGTAGAAGCAAACCTCAGTTTGTAAAATGCTCTTTCACACATAACACAAATGAACATGAATGAGGCCAAATCAAGCTGAATGGGGGGAAAATTCCAAACCTCGTGATGTGGTCGGGAGGGACAGACAGTCGCACAGCCATGTATTGATGCCATATGACCACTGAGAATGTGGGGGGATCCCGCGGGGATGGATTGATGCAAAATCGTTTGCATGCGCAAAACACAAACGTGATACCACATCTGCACTGGTGTGCACTCTCACAGCAGTGCAGAAGCAATTAAATGTTGTACAAATGTTTATAAATCAAAGAAAATGTATAAGGACAAAATAATGAGAGACTATAGAACATTATGAGAACAATGAATGTACCATTGAAATGTAAGACAACATCAGCCAGCAACACAGAGGTGAAAGCGACCCGCCATGCAGGGGTCTGTGCGTCCAGGCGTCTCTGACCACTTGTCGCACCAAAGGACACCATCTCATGTGGTCTATAATTCACATGGTGGACAAGACATTTGCCTCACCAGCTGGCTGATCACAGGATCAGAGGGATATTTTCACATGGGGCAGCCTGGCTGATGGTGTCCTCAGAGCGCACTGAGGGGCAGCTGGATGCATTCCAAAGGTGAGTTGTGTTTTTATTTTTCTCTGTGTCATGAGGGCCTGCCAACACATGTGCATTGGCTTGTAGAGGAGTGGATGTTCTACATGGCACAATATGTGTTCTCCAGCTTTGAGTTGCGATGACACAGTGGTCAGGTGCAACATGATGTGATCGCCTTGGTGAACGCACGTGAGCTGTAATCATCTGACAGCTTTGGGGCTCCTTCGTGTGCTGACATTCTGTGAGCACCTTGATGAACGTGCATGAGCTGTGATCATTTGAGGACTTTGGTTCCTTATAACAGAAATTACAGCGAAATAAATAAATGGAAAGATGAATCCACTTGATGGATCACATGATGAATACATACCACAGATATTTTACATGACGTGTGCTTCCTTAGCGGGATCCAGTGGGGGGTGCACTTGCGGCACAAGCTGGACATGCTGGCAGGATTTGATGTGCCTGACCGATGTGAATATCCCTCAAATGCAGTCTGGCCAGCCGTCACAATGCACCTTGACCTCCCTGCAAGCTTTTGCTACCTCAACCTCACCTCGATTATGGTGTCATGTGCACTACATTCGGGCTGGCTGCGCAAATGGGTCTGGTTGTTGTAAGTGTACTGAAACTGCTTTTGGAGGTCTATGGATTGCATGTGGACTTGGGCTGAGTGTCGATTGGGATATTTTGCCTGGATTCAAGGTGGCTGAACAGGTGGCTCAATCCAAATTGTCCGACTTGCGTACCAACTTGCAGTACAAATGTTGTGACTTCAATGGAATGGCGGTACAAGTGCATCTCGACCACCATTCAATTGGGTTTCCAACGAGAGCACAAAGCGAGTGTGGGGTGCATGTGCTGTGGCTGTACAGATGTGCCGACTGCTGTGAGACTGCTGTATGAGGCGTTCATGTGCAGTTCAAATTTGCATAACTGTTGTCTGAATCCTCCTTTGTGCGCCATTCTGCCTCATTCGTGGTATGTATGAAGGGGGCTTAAATTGCATGCACTTTTTTGTGGGAGCTATGGTAGTTGCACATTTTTACAAACACAAACTTCTACTAAATCAGGCCACTGGTGTTATTGAGCTCACCTTCTTCCTTGCTTACTCCCAGGCATCCCATCAGCTCCTGCAGGGACAGAGCTTTGTCGTTGCTGATGTCACAGTACTCCACAAACTTCTTAACACACTTCTTTGGCTTGGACTTCTTGCGCAGGAAGCGTTTGAAAGGCTTTATCTCCTTCTTTCCAATGTCGCCACTGGAATTTTTGTCCAGCTGACTGAAATACCAGTGGACTACTCTCTCTTCCAAGGTGTGGCTGGGGTCAGGTTCAGCCATCCTGAACAACAGATATATCAGTTGATTAGAATGCTATTGCCCCCCACCCCCACCCCATTCATTTATTGCCCAAAGTGCACTGTGCCTGTGTGATTCTTTCAGGTCAAAGAACACAAAAGTATTGCTGGGATACAAAGAATATATTTTTTTAATTAAATTACCTCAAAGATTAGCCAGATCTGTACTCGAAACCAGACTATAGGATTTTTCCTTCGACCTTGAACTATTTTCAACATTTTGGACTCTTTATCTCGAGAAATTTGAGTATCACCAAATCACTTTGAACAGTTTACGAGGTCTGTTAGAAAAGTAACGGACCTTTTTATTTTTTGCAATAACCTTATGGATTTGAATCATGTGACTGCATCAGCCAAGCTTGAACCTTCGTGCGCATGCGTGAGTTTTTTCACGCCTGTCGGTTGCATCATTAGCCTGTGAGCACGCCTTGTGGGAGGAGTGGTCCAGCCCCCTCGTCGGATTTTCATTGTCAGGAAATTGGCTGATTGACTGCCGCTTTGCTTCATCAAAATTTTTTCAGAAAGTGTGAGAGACAGCCAAGTGGAAACCATTTGAAAAATTCAGAAGGCTTTCGGTGAAGATCTTATGGGGATCACACAGATTAAGGACAATTACAACTGGATTAAAGACGGCCCACAGCGGCGGATGGCACGCCGCGCACCGAGCGGCGATCGACAGGCTCAAACGACCAGATCATTTCCACAGTGAATGCTTTGTTGATCCAGGACGTCGTCTGACTACCAGAGAAATCTCACATGTTGTGGCATGTCCAGCTCGTCCACAATTTCTCGGATAGTCACACGACTGAAAAGCCACCGAAAGCCGTCTGAATTTTCCGAATGGTGCAAGAGCTGGGCATGTTAGGGCTTGTCCTGTGAGACCAACACGGAGGTGCTTTCGTCCCGCACCATGAGCGTCTCCATGGCGAATTTCTCCGCTCCTCTTTCCATTACAAAAACTCCTGTAACAGCGGAATGTGCCGAAAAAGTGCTATGTCCAGCTGTCTTGCCACTTCTGGTAGTCAGATGACGTCCTGGATCAACAAAGCGTTCACTTTGGAAATGATCTGGTCGATTGAGCCTGTCGATCGCCGCTCGGTGCGCGGCGCGCCATCCGCCGCTGTGGGCCGTCTTTAATCCAGTTGTAATTGTCCTTAATCTGTGTGATCCCCATAAGATCTTCACCGAAAGCCATCTGAATTTTCCAGATGGTTTCCACTTGGCTGTCTCTCACACTTTCTGAAAACATTTTGATGAAGCAAAGCGGCAGTTGATCAGCCAATTTCCTGACAATGAAAATCCGACGAGGGGGCTGGACCACTCCTCCCACAAGGCGTGCTCACAGGCGAATGACGCAACCGACAGGCGTGAAAAAACTCACGCATGCGCACGAAGGTTCAAGCTTGGCTGATGCAATCACACATGATTCAAATCCATATAGTTTTTGCAAGAAATAAAAAGGTTCGTTACTTTTCTAACAGACCTCGTACATAAGACCTGGACCTCAACTGTGGACCTTATAAGAGTCTTTGCCCTTGAGTGTTTAGAAGGTTTTAATTTTTGTCTCCAGCTATATGCCATATGGAGGTTTGAGTGAAAAGGGCATGAAGGCTGCAGTGTTGGAGTAGGAACTTGACCTCAGTCTTCAAAAGATGCAAATTAAATCTCTGGAAATTTATAGAAAGGTCAGTGTTCATCGTACACAGACAATTTTTGGCTCTGTGACATTCAAAACTAGGTGAAGGCCATTCATTATCGAACTTGACTGAGACCTTCAAGACGTATTCATGCTCCCAGTTTGATAAACCTGTTATTTCTTAGAAATGTTATTGGGATAACAGTGTTACAGTATTTCTGACTATGACTTTAAAATTAGATCAAGGTCATTCATCACTGAAGTTGCATCTTTAGTGCAACTTTGGTGAAGCTGTCTGAAATCCTTTGAAAGTTATTGACAGTACAGTCTTCATCACACATAGACAGAAGTATTGACTCTGTGACCTAGTTAAGGTCACTCATCATTGTATGTAACCTCGTCCTCCAAGAGATGTATTCCTGCTACAACTTTGGTTAATTTGTCTCAGATCTATGAAAAATTATGGGGAGTACAAAGTTTCAGACAGACGGATGGATGGACACATGGACAGATGGATAGACAGCATTTCTATGTCTCTCAGTCACAGAGATGTGGGACAACAGCAACAACAAGGAAAAGGAGAAGAAGAAGAGGAAGCATCCTCAATACTGCTGAGATTCCTTGCAAGATCCTTAGAACTTTACAGATGTTTCAAAGAACATCTCTGGAAATCAGTCTAGCATAATTTTCTTACTAATCCAAACAAATCCTAATGAAAGCTGATGTGAAACAACTTCAAAACTAAGAACTATTTTTGTAAAGTGGGAAACCAAATAATTGATATAATTATTACATGAACAAATTCAGGAGCAAATGTCATACCTTCCATTGGATGCAGGATCTGTGACGGCATGCACCATGTCTGTCGACAAGGCATCAAGAACACTTGTCAGGAACTCTGTTTTCTTTGCCCCGGGACAGCCTGGAAAGTAAAACACACATATCTGAGCATGCATTATGTAACTGATATGCAAGTAAGTATACATACACAATATATCAACAACCCCCCCAACACACACACCTTGCCCAAGCAAATTTGTGAAACCATGTCATCACAAATGACTGAAATGTCTGGGGGGTGGGAAGCCATATAAAGAGCAGCAGAACTTTCAAAGGAGCAGCAGACAGCTAGCTCTCTCTCTCTCTCTCTCTTTCTCTCTCTCTCTCTCTCTCTCTGTGTGCGTGTATGCATATTCATAGTGTCACAGATGTCACACGTTTTGTGGGAGCATGTAATTGGCATGCTGACTGCAAGAATGTCTACCGGAGCTGTTGCCTGTGAATGGAATGTTCACTTCTCTACCATAAGCCGTCTCCAAAGACGTTTCATAGAATTTGTCAGTACATCCAACCTCCAAGATCGTCTGAGACCAGCCACCCGGACAGCTGCTGCAACAATCGGTTTGCAGACCCAAAGAATTTCTGCACAAACTGCCAGAAACTGTCTCAGGGAAGCTCATCTGCATGCTCGACATCCTCATCAGGGTCTTGACCTGACTGCAGTTCATCATTTGCCCACTCAAGTTGGTTACGACTTAAGTGGGCAAATGCTCACATTCGATTGTGTGTGGCTGCCGATTAACTCTATGCAAAGGAGATGTGTTACACTGTGTGAGGCAAACTGGTGGTCACACTCGATACTGACTGGTTTTCTGACATCCCTCAGACCCCGCCCCTTAATAAAGCAAAACTGCACTTTTAAGAGTGGCCTTTTATTGTGGCCAGCCTAAAGCACACCTGTGTAATAATCATGCTGTTTAATCAGCATCTTGATATGCCACACCTGTGAGAAGGGATGGATTATCTCGGCAAAGGAGAAGTGCTCACGAACACAGATTTAGACAGATTTGTGAACAATATTTGACAGAAATAGGTCTTTTGTGTATATAGAAAATGTTTTAGATCTTTGAGTTCAGCTCATGACAAAATGGGAGCAAAAGCAAACGTGTTGTATTTCTATTTTTAATTCAATTTATTAATTTATATAGCGCCATCTCACGACAGAGTTGCCCCAAGACGCTTCACACAATTCATAACAACACAAAGTAATTAAAAATCAAATATAAAATCAAGAAGGGCACAATAAAAAGATAAAACACAGTAGAATAAAAAGAAATTACAAGGCAAACATAAAAACTAATTAGATTAATGATAAGACAGTCTAAAAAAGTGGGTCTTCAGTCTTGATTTAAAAGTCTCCACTGTGTCAGACTGCCAAATAACTGCAGGTAGATCCTTCTAAAAAGTCGGACCACGGTAGGAGAAGGCTCTATACCCCACAGACTTTTTGTTCACCCTCGGAACACATAGAAGCCCTGTGCCCTGCGAATGCAACAGCCGCGCAGGTACATATGGCTTAACCAAGTCCGCCAGGTAGGAAGGTGCCGGTCCGTGAACAATTTTATAAACCAACAACAAGACTTTAAAATCCGATCTGGCAGAAACCGGAAGCCAATGAATGGATGCCAGAATGGGTGTAATGTGGTCAAACCTTCTACTTTGTGTCAAACGTCTGGCAGCAGCATTCTGCGCTAATTGAAGACCCTGAATGCTGGACTGCGGCAGACGAGAAAATAAAGCATTACAATAATCCAGTCTGGAAGAAATAAATGCATGTATCAAAGTCTCAGCATCAGCCATAGACAGGATGAGATGAATCCTCGCTATGTTTCGCAGATGGAAGAAGGCAGTCCTCGTAATGTCTCTAATGTGGGGGCCAAAGGACAACGTAGGATCAAAAAGTACCCCAAGATTACTCACTTTGTCCGTATGATGCACAAGTCTTGTCAAGTCAGTCAAGTCTTGACTTAAAACTTGAGATTTGCCGATTCATGACTTGAGAATGACTTGCTGGTGACTTTGTCCCACCTCTGGGGTATCTAATTACTATTAGTCCATTAAAACTATTCTGATTCCCTGAAATTAAAAGTGTGGATGAAAGTTTGCATTCGTTATTGGGTTTTAGTTTGACAGTGATGTGGTAGAAGGCCAACGCAACAAAAATTCTGTCAATGTTGAAATATTTATGGAGCTATGAGTAAATGTATCCATTTGCACAAATGGTATTATTGTACTAGCACCTCGTCTTAATACAAGCTTATTGTGTTCAGGATTTGAGCGAAAATGGTTCCAGAGGATATTGGTAAGATCCATTCTTAAACCATTGAGGTCAAATCTAAAACTAACAGCATTATTACTCACAAAATTACAGGAAGATTTTATAAATGGGAGGCAGCTGAGGTGAAATGGCCCTAATGACAGTAATTGTGTCTCAGTCTCATATAATTTTAAGAGCAAGGAGTCCATGGCTGGTTTGTGGATTCCTCTCCAGGGTGTCCTTTCTCAGTTACTTGGCCTGATTCTGTAGGGTTTGCTGGTCCTGTTTTACGGGACAGACCCACGGGGTCCGATTTGCTGCTGTTGAAGATAATAGCATGGTTTCACCGTCTTTAACAGGTGGCACCCAGCACTGGTGCAAACTCTCAGTGCCCAGCCTCCACCTATCTGAGACAGTGCGTGGCTTTATCAGCCGGCACAGACCCAAGAGTCCAAGCAATTACTGGGCCCTCTCTGGCTCAGGCCCAGGAACACATCTGATCCACCCGTTACTGGCCAAGCTGGTGGTATGTGGAGCCTGCTGCAGTGAATTAGTCCAGTCACTCGTACAATTACACCCTCAGAAGAAGAGGTGGATTTATGGGATGCTGCTGGATTTGTTTGAGTGTTTTTCATGGAGTGTGCACATCCTTGCTGTAATGCTGCAGGAGTCTGAGCGTGCGTGCATGCATTTCACACAACATGAGAAGTGATCAAGTCGTTCTCTGGTCACTTCCCTACTGGCACGTCTTGTGGGGCGGGACAGATCAGCTCAGTGTATCTAGACAGAATTTTGCTGACAGGCAGGGAGCGAATGCTCCAACTGTCACTGAAACAAAAGAAGTTTGGCCACTTTCTGTCCATGTTCATCCTTTAGCTGTAAATAACTGCTGCTTTTTCCATAAAGGCAAAAACTCAGTTTTTGACACGTGCAGGTTTTTAATCTGAAAAGTTGTGCACTGCCATTCATGCACCTCCATGTGTATACTGTATGTGCACTGTAAATACTTGGCCGGTAATTGCATGTTTGCATGTGCATGTGTTACTGTCAACAAGGAGCAGTGTTATTCTGCGCGGCCCGGTGGGGCCGAGCCCTGTCAGCACTCACGGCTGCAGCTCGCAGCGCCTGCTCCAACGCCATCACATGATCCCGCTGTGAGCCCAGAACTAGCCAAACATGCCGCTTTCCTCTCCTGCCACTTTCAGGGCTCGGCGCTCCTTTCTTGCATCTTGCCCCATAAACCTCTCAACACCAGTGTGTCAAGAGCAAATGGGCTGCAGCGACAAGAAGGCAACATTTATAATTATTCAATACTTACTGAGTAACACAGTTTACAGACACTGACGCAATCACTCAAAGAAAACAAGATGCAGAGTTTTCCAACTTTGTCTTGACACATTTTATAATGGAAGGCCTGGCTGATATGGTGCAGGGTTCTCAGACAGCTTTAGAGAGGCGTTTGTGCACTTGTGCGTATATGTCTGGGTGTGTATGTGTGTGTGTGTGTGTGTGTGTGTGTGTGTGTGTGTGTTTGACTAAGTACATTTTTTTCCTGTCCAGCTGCTCATGTTAGCATTTGGTCGCAGTCCTTCTCAAAGGACACTTATGCTATATAATATACAAGTACAAGTACACACACACACACACACACACACACACACACACACACACACACACACACACACACTGTGACGTCGGTTGGCCCCTAGCGGTCAAACCCCCAATGAGACAGAAGCAGAGACAGAGGCTGAGGCAACTTGATGTGGTCTGTGACGTCGGTTGGCCCCTAGCGGTCAAACCCCCAATGAGACAGAAGCAGAGACAGAGACCGAGGCAACTTGATGTGGTCCACAACTTTAATTTTCTTACTTTATTACTACCCTTCCAAAAAGAACAAAGAAAATCGTGCATAAAGTACAAATACCCAGAGAGGTGGTGGGAATAGTCTCTCCCCAACTGCCACTCCAGAATGATCTCTCAGGCGCCTTTTATCTGGTTTGACTAATCGGGTTAAACCATTAAAATCTAAAAAGGTAAGAGCTAACCAACTAGCTCCTAACACCTATCAAAACCCTCCATACCTTTAACCAACCCAAAACCCATTTAAAATCCCACCATCTCTAAACCTAAACTTAAACCCCCCAAAACCACCTATTTACTAAAATTCATACACCAATAAACCCCCTTAAACACATCTCCCCCCATGACTCCCCTGCCTTGGTCTATCCCAGAACCTTTATCATAGCAACAGTTTCCAGTGGGACCTCTTTGCCGCCTGGACACAAGACATGAGGTAAGGAAGACAAATTACAACTACACACCTCAATACTCAATCCTACACATCAAGGTGCTTCCTAACTAAAGTAACTGTACAGCTATAAAATCACTAAGTAACAAATTAGCTATTTGTTACACACACATATATATATGTGTATATACGAGGTCTATTAGAAAAGTATCTGACCTTATTATTTTTTCAAAAACCATATGGATTTGAATCACGTGTGATTACATCAGACATGCTTGAACCCTCGTGGGCATGCGAGAGTTTTTTCACGCCTGTCGGTTACGTCATTCGCCTGTGGGCAGTCTTTGAGGAGTGGCCCACCCTCTCGTCGATTTTTTTCATTGTTTAGGAATAGCTCAGAGACTGCTGCTTTGTTTGATAAAATTTTTTTCAAAAACTGTAAGGCACAACTGAGTGGACACCATTCGATAAATTCAGCTGGTTTTCGGTAAAAATTTTAACGGCTGATGAGAGATTTTGGTCTGTAAGTGTCGCTTTAAGGACGGCCCATGGCGCCTGACAGCGATCTGCGCTCCGAGGCGTCGTCGTCTCGCTGTTTCAAGCTGAAAACTTCCACATTTCAGGCTCTGTTCACTCAGGTCATCGTCAGAGAACAGAGAAGTTTCAGAAGAGGTCGGCATGAGGAATTTATGCGGACATTCCACTGTTAAAGGAGATTTTGTAATGAAAGAACGTGCGGGCAGAGTCGCATGTCGGGCCGGACCTGACCGCGGGGGGGTCGCGACAGGAAAAACACCACCACTGGAAACCTTAACGGACAAGGTGGAACATGCCCAGCTGTTAAACAATTTCTCAGATACTCACTTGTTGAAAGCCATCAAAAGCCGCCTGAATTTTACAAATGGTTTTCAACACGGAGGTGTTTTTCCTGTCGCGGTGCAGACGGATTTGCGGTGTCGTCACAGAACCGACTCGGCGAATTTGCCCGCACGTTCTTTCCTTACAAAATCTCCTTTAACAGTGGAATGTCCGCATAAACTCCTCATGCCGACTTCTTCTGAAACTTCTCTGTTCTCTGACGACGACCTGGGTGAACAGCCAGACGGACGCCACCTCCGACCGCGCCGATCCGCTTTGTGAGCTGTCCTTAAAGTGAAAGAAACTCCACAACCTCTCATCAGCCGTTAAACTTTTCAATGAGAACCAGCTGAATTTCTCGAATAGTGTCCACTCGGATATCCCTCACAGGTCCTGAAAAAATTTTGATAAAGCAACGCGCGCCGTCTCCAGCAGCGTCTCAGACAAAGGATTTCAGCTGAGAGGGCTGGACCAGCGCTCACTCAAAGCCTGCCCACAGGCGAATGACGTCACCGACACACGTGAAAAAACTCACGCATGCGCACGAGCGTTCAAGCATGTCTGGTGTAATCGTACGTAATTCAAATCCATATAGTTTTTTTTTTTCTAAAACTGCCGGTTAGTTTTCTAATAAACCTCGTATATTAGGGCTGCCACGACTAGTCATGACTACATTGAGTATTGAAACCGTCGACAACTAATTTAGGAGTCACAAGTCATTTGCTTTGAACCTTTAACCAATGAAGCAGTGCTTTGATCCACTGCTGTGTTGGATCTTCGATTCGCTCCTCTTCAGAAGTGGCAACTTCGCTTCTTAACCCCTCTCAAAGCCATTGTGCAGATTAAAGTGACTAACTGGAACTCCTTTAATCATGGAATTGATCAGCTGGTCTCTGAACGTTATTGACACCATTTTTTTTTTCCACAAGATCAGAGCCGGGGGACCCTGCATACCCAGATGGAACTTACCCTGCGGGCTATGTTCTCGATGTCTGGGAGACTTGGCGGGTTGCATGCTTTCCGCCATTCTGTGTAGAGGACGTCGAGGATTTATTCATATTTGGATTCATAGTAGGGGGGCTGGTACTTATTGGCTTATGTGCTGCCCTGACCTACCGGAAAATTGGCAAGACGGCTGCCGCCAAAACCATGACCCCTCGCTTGTCCGTCATGATTAATGAATTGGGCAAGGCGATGCATTCTCAGACTGCATTAACCCTTGAACTCAGACGCAAATTGGATAACATCTCAGAGCAGATGCGTGCCTTGCAGGAGAAGATTTCAGAGGCCAGGGAACTTTTCATAATTGGGTTTTGGTTTGTTCATGTGAAGCTGGAAAAGTGTTTTTCACTGCTCAACCACAAACACGGCAGGCTTATCAGCCTGTCAAGGATAAAATGCCCACTGTTTATCCTCCAGAAGAACTTCTATGGCCTTGGAAAGATTGGCTGCCTCCTTATCTTTCTTATTCCAGTACACAAGGACAGACAGACTCACACATGGACAAAGACTGAAGCATGCTCCACTTTCCCTTCTACCTCACCTCCTGTCCCCCATCACACACCCCATCCCGTCCACCGCTCACGCCACCCCTTTCCCCTCTGGGGGCTGCACGGTTTTAGCGGCGGCATGTCCCTGTTCCCCCCAAGCTAGCGGCGGCGTGACTCCAGCTGCAGCGGCTACCACATACTCACATTGCCTCAATTTGGATAATGGACTGTTTCAAGTTTAGTGCACATAATGTCAAATGTATATGTGTTGTCTTAATTCTGATGTGTGCCATTATTACGGTAAACAAGTAATAATTGTGGATTAATTGCTCTTTGTCTGTGGTGAGTGTGGACATAATCTCGTTATTGTTGCACTTGTAATGACAATGACAATGACAATAAATCTCATCCATCCATCCATCCATACCTGCAAGCAGCTGATTGACTTTCATTTTATTACCATTAACAGGCAAAAAATCCTCATTTACAGACTGCTGTCTGTCACATTACCACCAACGATCAAGTGTAATTTACCCTTAGTAAATTATCCGTAAAACTGTCTCCACCCCAACGCACAAAAGTTTGAATTGTCCACACAATTTAGCACTCATTATTTGGGATCCCACTAAATCAGGTCCTTATTCTTAAACTTGGGTTTCAAGCTTGTACTCGTCATTTGATCTTAAACCTATACTCAACAAAAATATAAACGCAACACTTTTGGTTTTGCTCCCATTTTGTATGAGATGAACTCAAAGATCTAAAAATTTTCCACATACACAATATCACCATTTCCCTCAAATATTGTTCACAAACCAGTCTAAATATGTGATAGTGAGCACTTCTCCTTTGCTGAGATAATCCATCCCACCTCACAGGTGTGCCATATCAAGATGCTGATTAGACACCATGATTAGTGCACAGGTGTGCCTTAGACTGTCCACAATAAAAGGCCACTTTGAAAGATTATCTTTCTTTTATGGATTATCTCAGCAAAGGAGAAGTGCTCACTATCACAGATTTAGACTGGTTTGTGAACAATATTTGAGGGAAATGGTGATATTGTGTATGTGGAAAAAGTTTTAGATCTTTGAGTTTCTCATACAAAATGGGAGCAAAACCAAAAGTGTTGCGTTTATATTTTTGTTGGGTGTAGTTGTCTTCAGTATATATCAAAACCAAACAAATTGTCATTGGTGTTCTGATACTTTCAGAGGTTAAAGCACAATCACATTCTTGATCAAAGGGGCTAAGAAATGTTCTATACAAAATACAACATTATGAACACTGAAAACATTACAAATTCTGTCTCGGAAGGGCAACACCAGCAGTGATGGGATATTTTTACAAGCCTTTAGTTTTTGATTAATCAGAAGATGCTTTGATCCTGTCTGATCCTGTCCTGTTCACTGCGTTTGACACTGTAATCATTCCTGCTCGGCTGCATCACCATCAGCGCCGCAGGAAAGATGGTGACCAGCTGGTGATTTCCAGACCATCAGACTGTCAGTCCCATTGTTAGACTGTACAAGTGTCCTCAGTGCTGGAGCTGAAACAGAGTGCTGCTTAACGCAGCACCTGCAGGCGCAGAGCACAGCTCTGGCCCGGCACGCGCTTATATAAACAGCTGTAGAGGGGATGGGAACAGATGCAGCTCTGTTCATAACATGCTGGATCATTAACACATTTACCAAACCACAAAAAAAAAACAAAAAAAAAAAAAAACAGCTAAACACAGCAAACGTGCCAGTTTTGTTGTACACAGCACCTGAATCCATTTTGCCTGTTTGTTTTATGGCACAAATGAACCATGCAAGATGCTCACAAAACCAAAGATTATGATGCTGATGAAGACAAAAGTGACTGTAATTATATTTGTCAAGTTTATAATAAAAGTGTGTGTGTGAGTAAATGGACTGTATTTCTGCAGCACTTTTCTAAATGAAGCAGATGCTGCAGTGCTGAAACATGATGCTTCACATTCACTCACACACTGATGTCAGGGTGCACAGCACTGAACTGCACAGCACGAGCAACTTGAATAATAAGGACTTTGCTCAAAAGCAAATTGAACCCAAGGACCATCTGGGCCTCTGGCCTGCCTCTACAGCCAACAGCTGCCCAAGTGTAAACTAAAAGAAGTCAGACAATTCAGAAAATGATTTGAATCAGCAAACCAAATGGGTGTTACCGGCAGTCTGTTTAGAACAACAATAGTCATTAGTTTTCACAATCCAAATAAGCTGGAAATCTTAATACCATTTTATCAAATTAAAAAAGTATCCAGACAATTACAGCGCCTAACTTTTCTGCTTCACTTGATGCACTCACATGAGATCACTGATGATTCATTTTTAACCCCCAGGAGAGCAGAAATCCTTCTTTCAATATCTTGCCTAATTCCTGAGATAGAACCATAACTTATTTAACCTTAACTTATAACGTATTTTTAGGTAATGGCCTCTGATGTGACTGTAGGCACCTTGACACTTGCATGCATTTAACCCCCACACTTCTGCACAATTCATTCTGCCAGTGCGACCCCGCTGTGTTCCTCTGGATGGTGCACTTTGTGCAGCTGGATGCTGTGATATGTAAAATAATTATTTTGCAGCGGATTAATCATTTGTTCTCAGAACCTGGCTGATGAAACCACCTCTAATCACTCCGGAATGACAGAGGAATTTTCTACAGCTGCAGCTGTTCTTGTGCACTTCATGAGGCGGAGAACACATTTGCAATCATCTCAAAAGGTAATAATTTGTAATATTTATATTGTCTTGGCTTGGTAAAACAGTTGCATTTTCATTCCTTCTTCTGAGAATCTGTAAAATGATGTTTATGATAGATTTTACGTCATAATCGTTCAGATGAGCAGCGCTGTGATGAGCTGCACTGTGATGTGCTGCACTGATGCACTGACTTGCAGTGGTACACAGTGTTTTTGTTTGTGCAATGTTCACATGTAGTTCACAAAATTAATGCGTGCTAGAGATTTGGAACATTTCAAAATTTTCTTTGTGCACTTGCATGCAGCTGCACACAGTTTACAATGTGTTTACAAGGAGTTTACTCTCTGGCACGGCAGACTGTGTGATAGTGCATGTATCAAATTGGTGCAAATGTCAGTGTACCTTATCCTTTGATGTATGACACTGATGTGAAGATGGTCCATTGATTTAACCACTAAGTTTGATTACAATTTCTCCCAGTGTTTTGAGAGTATTGTGGAAATAGTTTCCCCATTAACACGTAAAGGAAGATAATACACTGTCAAAGTGTTGACTGGGCTTCTTGCATGATGAAGCCATCTGTTTCTTGACATTTGAGGTAAACCTCATTGCTCTTCTATCTTCTCTGTTAATTTGTTTTGGTTCAAGCCTATCACTTGATCTAACCAGTAAACTCAACCAATCAGCAGAGATAACTGGCTGTTGACAGTTGGCAACATTCTGTTAGCACAACATAGTACCAAGAAGAAGTAAGCAGTATATGGCCCCGAGGCCGATGCTTATCCCTGGATACCACAGTGTGAAGTAGATGATAGTCTATGCCCCCCCCCCAGCCCCAATCCCCCATTACCCCAACAAAACATCAGTCCATCACACATTACTTCTCCGCCCAAGACTGGAATCTATTTCCAGCTGGGTGGATTGTCACTATGCAAATAAAGTCTTGTCCAATAGGGCTGTTCATGTTATATAGTGAAAAAATAAAAGTTGTGAGAGACTTCGGGCCACATGTTTTTTTTCCACTTGGGGTTTTATAGGTGCAGACCACATTTGAACTCAATCAGATAAGGTTTAGAGGTCCCCCAGAGTGACACATTTTCCTCTCCATCTGCTGACAAGGCAACGTCACCCTAACGGGAGAAGACTCTGATGCCATCATTTTCCTTTAACAGGTAGATGTTATGGCTTCTAATCGCAAAAAGTGGTGGTTGATTGGTCACCCAGAGGAGAACATTACTGAATTGCTGGATTACTACATTGCTTGTTTAGGGAAAATTTGTGGGGGACTCCTGAACAATGTCTGATTACAATAAAATTTGTCACAGATCTTTTATTTTATTAGTGGAACAAGAACATGTGGCCCAAAAGATTTTGTAACATTTGACATTTTGAACCGGTCTATTGTTTAAGGACACATACATGTACCTGGGATCAAACCCTGGTCACTGTACTTAGTTTCTGATCCAACAGAGCCACATGCTCTGTGTACAGGACCGTGAAACTGAACTGAAATTAAGAATTAACAAACTAAAAGTAATAACTCCTTGGAAAAAGACTTAATTTTAATAACTCTGTTGTGTACAAACATTTTGGCTGGTTTTTTTTTTAACTTCCTCATAGCTGGGATTGGTAGAATGGGGTGGAATTTAGCACTGAGAAAACAAGCTGATCAGGGAGGTCATTCATTTTTCATGCAGGATCCAGACTTTATTCACAACAATCTCTGCATTGAAACAACTCATTACAAACAGTAATCACACAATCCAAATTATCAGAAAGATAACTTTCTTGCTCAATACATGTGCATAAGACCGCACAACACACACACACACACACACACACACAGAGTGCCCCACGGCATAAAATTAAACAGTTTTTACCTTATTTTTGGCAGTGCTGTAAGTGACACGTGGGCCTTTCTAATCCTTTCATTAAGTCTACTGAATTAATGCATGCTCGTAAGAGAGCAATGTTCACGCAATCTGTCTGCCATAGCAGTCACTACACTCCCAATGTCCACATGCTTTCTTTGTGCTCGCAAAACCATTCCCTCATCAAAACAAAAAACCTCACAATTCTTAGTGTGAACAGTCAGAAGCAACACACAAGAACATTTTACACTTTGTCTTAAAGTAGCTGCTGATTGAATTGATTTTATGTTATGTTCACAACACACCCATGACTAATTAACTGACTTCATCCAGCCCATTTTTGCTCCATGCCCTATAGATATTTCCCACTGTGTAAAGCAATCAATCAATCAATCAAATTTTACTTATAGAGCCCTTTTACAACACACAGGGTGCACAAAGTGCTTTCTATTAAAATCAAACAAGGCAAAGACAGTGTACATAAACAGTTAACATTCAAAAAATAAAGTGCAAAAAAACAAAACAAAAAAAAAAAACACCATCACTGCTTAATAAGTATCAAAAGCCAGTCTGAACAAACGAGTTTTGAGTCGAGCTTTAAAAAGTTCAAAGTCTGTCATGGTTCTCATGTTAGGGGGAAGTTTGTTCCAGAATCTAGGCCCAGCAACAGAAAAAGCTCGATCACCCCAGTGCTTATACCTGGTTCTTAGGACTTCCAGGAAAAGCTGGTCTGTAGACCTTAAGACCCTGGTTGTGTTAAGAATACACAACAGTTCAGAGAGGTAAGAAGGGGCAAGAGGTTTAAAAACAAAGAGCAAAATTTTAAAATCAATTCTAAAAGAAACGGGGAGCCAATGAAGAGAATAAAGAACTGGAGTGATATGTTGGCAACGGGAAGTGTTTGTGCACTTCCCGTCGCCAACCAACAATCACTCCCCAAATCCATCTTCACTTTCTGTTTCTGGCTGTGCACCATCAGGTTAGGGCTCTATAAGATAGCAATAAGAGTTTTCTGCCTGATGTACCTTGGCAATTAATAAAAAAAAATATGAGTTATGATATATAGCCTCTAGAAATGTATTATTTAACTTTTCCACATGGTCAAGAAGCAACCAAAGAATCACAATTTATTGTAATATCAAATTCCAATACTTGGAGAACAGCATTTTTACCCAAGGCCAAAAAAAGGCCATTGGGTATTGTGAAGACTTTGCATCCATCCATCTGTCTGTTTGTCTGTCTTTGCTCATCATAAGTTCAGTCCTATTACTGTCAGGGTCTTCAAATTCACAGGGATCATTCTTGGGACAAGGACCAAGATGGGTAACCTTGACCTATTCTAAGGGGTCAAAGGGTCACATTCTTTTTATACACTCTTTCATTGATTACATGCTCATACGGCCAAGGGTATTTCAGCATTCCCTTATATTTTAAGTATCTTGATATTGAACTGGCACCCAAGTATTATAATAAGTATAGGATGGGGAGATAAGTGTACCCTCTGAAGAAGAGTTAAGATATCACCACCAAACCAAAACTAAAGTCATCACAGTGGAGAGGGAGTGTTTGGAATGTATTCTTTATTTCAATATTTCCCACTCTTTCAGGTCTTGCTGCGTCAGACAAGTAGTGACTTTATGAAAATCAGATGAAGAATATCACTTGCACCATGTGGGAAATTCAGCTTCAACATTTTGATCAAGTTTCTCTGGACATGATCCAGCACACAGGTGCCTCAGTGATGAATACCGCAGTAACAGGAAAAGCCCAGTGGGACATCTGACCTGGCTGTGGCAGATAGATGACTTCTTTTACAATGTAGGGATGGCCTGGTTCTCTACTTGAATAGTTGCTATCCAGCATGTGATATGGTTGGGAAGTGTGGGAGACATAGCAGCACATGGCATTAGCTTATACTTCCAGACCACCTGACCTTGATAGTCAAGCTCCTCAGTCTGTCCCTGATGTACGACAGTCCTCTCAGAAGTCCCAGTTAAAGATTACAGGTGGACCTCCTTATCTGTCTTAAACTAAACCTGTGGAAAGTCAAACTGTTGGCCACTCCGCTCCCTTCAAGTCTCAGTTCCTTCGATTACATGGCAAACAGTTGTAATCTTTTTCAGACAACCTTTCAGGTAGCACCATATTTTATGGTTAAATGGGCTTAAGTAAGTTTCTGTACCACTACTCTGATTTTGTTTTACTCATATGTTGGTTTGTTGTAGTTTTACTCATTCATGGTTTCATCACTGAAGCACTTTGTGATGATTAGTTTGCTGCAGGTGCTTTGTCAATAAATTTTCCTTTTCTTCAGTTGCTCATATGCTTAAAAATGGCAAATGACACAACTTCCAGTTCAGAGTTCTAAGTGTCAGGGTAAAAACAAATGGATTAGTCCTACATGTAGTTAAACAACCTCACAACCATCACCTAAAAAAAGCAAAACAAGACAAAAACCCTTTATCACCTTCTATTTAGTTATCCTTGACGCCCTATTTATCACAGCCTATCTCTGGCATCCTATTATCAAGTATCTCCAACTCCCTCCTGCAGTTTCTTCTCCTATCATTACCCTCATTATCCCCTTTTCAGTTAACTCCCAGTGCATCTCTCCTCATTGTGTACAAACCAGTTAAGGCCGTCTCTGGGAATTCTCAAGCATTTCCTTGACTAATCCTGATAATGGTATCAATAAACACACAGACTCTTATTACAAACTTGGAAAAGCAGGCTTCAGCCAAACGCCATGTGATCCGGACAATAGAGGCTGAAAGCAGCTTTTGGAGACCTACCTTGGAGATGTCTGCTCCTGTAATGGTCCTTTGGTTTTGTGGGATGGGCTCGGGCATTGCTGTCACACTTTGGCTGTTCATATCTACAACAGAGAATACACTCTGTGAGCAAATACTGGTTCATTCAGAGAAAAATAAGATCTGGGATTGTGTGTAACAGTGATGCTGTTCTCACTGTAGAATCAAAGCGGAATCCCCTGTTTACCAGTTACTGGTGTTTGTTTAAATCTTAAGGATTCAAATAATTGTTTGTGGCAAACTAAATACTATGAAATGGGTCCAAAAAGTGAAGAAGGATTTGGCATTGGTATGAGAAAGGAATGTGGGAGTGTGTGTGTGTGTGTGGGGGGGGGGGGGGGGGGGGGGAGAAAGACTGACAGAAGAGGGAAAAGAAGGTAGGCTAGCAGTCAGGGAGTGTGGGACACAAGGAAGCTTTCATGGCGCCTCTTGGTGAGCCGGTGGATCCCCGATTGCTGCATTACGACTGGGCCAAAAGCTGGCTGGGGACAAGGAAAGAGAAGGGGGGAAATCCAGGCTTCCATATCTGTGCTAATGTGCTGTCTGGCAGTCTGCCTGGAGCTTTGTTAATCTGATACCCCGCCTCACTGTTCACTCAGCGTGTACCAATGCCCCACTCTGCCAGTCTGATTGACCTTTAACATGCTGCTTAGTCAAAACTGGAGGTGTCTGTCGGCATGGGTATGTTTTCATGATGTTTAGGAGACTCAAACGGATCATTTGACTGTCTTTTGATTGCGTACAGACAAGAAGGGTTCAATGTGATTCAAGCTTGATCCTGGATCATCCAGATGGAGAATCGTCACTTCATCTAGCAGCACCCATGGTGATTTGAAATACTCCAAAGGAAATAACTTTTAAAAGAAAAGGTGGCATTTTACAGGCTTTTCAGATGTGATTGGTCAGATTATCCTTTGACTAATGATGTCACCACTGATACAGTATGTTCACAAAAACTGGCCTAATCTCCCTGAGTTTTGATATCTAAACCCACTTGCAGGTATCTTTAAGCCATACAACATAACTGGTCTCATTTCTTCTACTGCTGTCAAACACTCCTGTTAGGGGTCATCAGATCACCCATTTCCATCTCACCCTGTCTTCTGGATCTTCCTCTGTCACACCAACCACCTGCATATCCCTCAGTAAATCCATGAACCTCCTCTTTGGCCTCCTTTTCTCCTCCTGCCTAGTGGCTTCATCCTCACAATCGCTCTCCCTATATACGCTGGGTCCCTCCTCTGCATGTGTCCAAACCCTCTCAATCTCACCTCTCTGTCTCCAAACTGTCCAACCGTATATCCATCTCCACAACCTAGTCTCAATCTTACTTTTTTTTTTTTGCTTAAAAGTTAACTCCATGCACTTTTGAGCCAGCCATCTGCCATCTTTGTACTCCTCATAGAAGCTGTGTGATGACGTGCACAATGTGAGTGTCCAATCGGAATTGGTTCACCATCACATGGTTTTCCAAAATCCAATCATAGGGCAGATTTACGTCATGTGAAAAGCCAAAGATCGTTTTCAGGAGTGATATGTTACTAGTTGGCCCATCTGAATAGCCCCCTGGGTGCTCCAATGAGTACATAGTATTAGTACATACTCGCACAGCAAAAGTGAAAGCTTGCAACTTCACTATTAGACTGGACTACCACTCATTCACACACATAATCCATCTTGCTCCAACTGACTTTCATTCCCCTTCTCTCCAGAGCGTATCACCACCTCTCCAGGCTCGTTTCGCCCTACAGATCACAAGACTTCCTCTCCTATGTGATTAAAAACAAAATTAGATGCTGCAGTGTTTCAACAGCACAAGTTACTGAGGCAAGTTGAATCATGAATGAACAAGTTAATTCATTTGGAACAAAGAAAACAAAAAGATAAAAATCGACGAGAATAATATGTCAACCAATAAAGAATGCTAAAAAAGCAGTAGGGAGAAGTCAAGACTTATAACCTCCTACCTCCTTCTCACTATTCACAAAAATAAATGACAACTTAATTACAACACCACATAAATCCAAGATATTTACAGTCCAATACCCACCCAGTGCCAAAAAGTAAATAAAAATAAATAACCAACAAAATACATAAATAGGTAAATAAATCAAACAAATACATAAGCAATCCAAATATACGAGGTCTGTTAGAAAAGTATCGGACCTTTTTATTTTTTTCAAAAACCATATGGATTTGAATCACATGTGATTGCATCAGACAAGCTTGAACCTTCGTGCGCATGCATGAGTTTTTTCACGCCTGTCGGTTGCGTCATTCGCCTGTGAGCAGGCTTTGTGTGAGCATTGGTCCACCTTCTCGTCATTTTTTTAATGCGAATAAATGTCTGAACGATTTGGAGCTTTGCTGCATCAATTTTTTTCCAGAAACTGTGAGACCTCCAGGTGGACACCGTTCGGAAAAGTAATATGGCTTTCAGGGACGATTTTATGGGGATTATACAGATTAAGGAGTGTTACTGCTGCTTTACGGACGGCCCACAACTGCTGAGAGCGCGGCGCGCTCCCAGCGCCAATCGACATGCTCAGACCCCGCTGAAACAACCAGATCATTTCCAACGTGAAGGCTTTGTTGATCCAGGACCTCGTTTGACTTTCACAAAAAGGCAGAAGTCGTGGACATCAGCACTTTTTCGGCACATTCCACTGTTACAGGAGTTTTTTTCATGGAAAGAAAAGCGGAGGGACGCGCCACGGAGCCGTTCATTATGCGGGACAAAACCACCTCGGTGTTGGTCTCACAGGACGGCTTTGAGATGGCTTTCAGATGGATTCCGGTTGCTTTTCAGTCGTGTGATTATCAAATTGTGATTGTGCATGAGCTGCACATGCCCCAACATGTCCTGGAAGGCTTCATCACGGCGTTGCTTTGCGCCATGTGGCTCCACCGCAACACGCGGAACTCCTCCGCACGTCTGTCTTAATGTGCTGAAAAAGTGCTGATGTCCACGTCTTTTCACAATTCCTGTGCTAGTCAGACGACAGACCAGCTCAAGACAGCGTCCAGTTTAGAAATGAATGGCACATTCCACTGTTACAGGAGTTTTTGTCATGGTAAGAGGAGCAGCTCCACCGCGACATGGCGCAAACCAACACCATGATGAAGCCTTCCAGGACATGTTGGGGCATGTGCAGCTCATGCACAATTACAATCGGATAATCACACGACTGAAAAGCAACCGGAATCCATCTGAAAGCCATCTCAAAGCCGTCCTGTGAGACCAACACCGAGGTGGTTTTGTCCCGCGTAATGAACGGCTCTGTGGTGCGTCCCTCCGCTTTTCTTTCCATGAAAAAAACTCCTGTAACAGTGGAATGTGCCGAAAAAGTGCTGATGTCCGCGACTTCTGCCTTTTTGTGAAAGTCAGACAAGGTCCCGGATCAACAAAGCCTTCACGTTGGAAATGATCTGGTTGTTTCAGCGGGGTTTGAGCATGTCGATCGGTGCTGGGAGCGCGGCGTGCTCTCAGCAGTTGTGGGCCGTCCTTAAAGCGGCAGTAACACTCCTTAATCTGTATAATCCCCATAAAATCGTCCCTGAAAGCCATATTAATTTTCCGAACGGTGTCCACCTGGAGGTCTCTCACAGTTTCTGGAAAAAAAACTGATGCAGCAAAGCTCCAAATCGTTCAGACATTTATTCACAATAAAAAAACGATGAGAGGGGTGGACCAGTGCTCACACAAAGCCTGCTCACAGGTGAATGACGCAACCGACAGGCGTGAAAAAACTCACATGCGCACGAAGGTTCAAGCTTGTCTGATGCAATCACACATGATTCAAATCCATATGGTTTTTGAAAAAAATAAAAAGGTCCGATACTTTTCTAACAGACCTCGTATATATACGTAATCCCGCATCTCATTGTGAACCCTGTTCATCTGCATACATTATTAAAGTCTTCCTTCTGTAATTTGTTTAAAGTGCTCTATATTAGTGCTTCTCTGCAATTCTTCAGCCAACCCATTCCACAAATCCAGCTCACAAACTGAAATGCACATACTCTTCATAGTTGTGTGAACACAGTGCTGTTTTAAGTTTAAAGCTCATCTTAAATTATAATCCCCCTCGCTGTCACAAAACATTTTTGAAGTGCTCTTACTGAGTGTGATAAAAGGAACACTTTTTCAGCGCTACGTGAAATGGGTACTTCATCTTGGTATTGTTGGTCTTTTGAAGTCTACAGATGCCTGTATTTTGAAAATTTATGCCAGACTGTCTGCTCTGTGTTTTATTTGTCACAGAAACAACTAAACACCAAAATGCTTGGAAAATCTGTTTGACAGTTCCACAGATAAGGGATAAAGACTTTGCACTGTCCTACCTGGTGGAGGTCCCAGGTATGGGTCGACCCGTGTCCACGAGCACACACCAGCAGTAACCTGTGGAGGGGTGACACTGCACCGGCTTATACAATCCTCCCTGTGCGCAGTCAGGCACAAATACAGCATCATTCTTGTGCTGCCTCGCCTCTTCCTGGGCAGATTGCTGTTCCTGGTCACATGATGAGGCTGGACAGGAGGGTCAAAGGTTAGAGAGGAGTCAATGTCAGTGTAATTGCATAGGCTGATAACACTAATAGGACTACTAACTTGTTAAAGTGGCTGTGATGGTGGCAGGCTGAGATAGAATCTTTAAAAACAACCTTAAATACTTCAGAATGGGATATTTTGTCATTTCTACAATGGAGATACAAAAGTAGCTCAACACATGCTGTTACCAGATTCCTTTACCATAAGTCTGTTAAAGATAATGAACTATGCAGTATCTCTGCTACTGTAGATATCATGTCTAAAACAGAAATTAACACATTTTTAAAAGCACAAAACAGATGCAATTCAAAATATGCAAAACATATTATTACCACTGCCAAGTAAGAAAGTCAAATTATTTATTTTTATTATTTTTACTAATTTATTGGGACTCAGCTTATTAATAAGTGATCACTGAGAGTTAGGGCAAAATTGTGAGGACGGAACTTCTTCCGTTCGATCTTGTTAATATCTGAGCATCAGCAGGCTGCATTTTTTTTTACTTAGTTCCTTTGCCAGATTACACCATATCTAAGGGTCCTGTCCCACTGGCGTTTAGGAGGATTTGCGCATGAAATGAGGAGACAAAAGCTGAGCGTCTGCAACAAAGGTGGGTGGAACAAATGTCCTGGGGTGGATCACGTAGTGCACAGCGAATACATGACGAAGAAAAGCGGATATAACAGGGAACAGAAGCGAAGGCGACCGCGGAGGCGCCCCCATGAGGGGCACAGCAGCCGTGATGCACTCGCCTCATCCATGCCCACTCTGTCTGCATGCGCGACATACCATTTGCGACCGTGATGTGGCCGTGCTTGGCACGCGTTATATCTGTTTTGCACGCTGTCCCAGTCCGCCGCCAAGCCGCGCCAACCCGTCGGTTGCGGATATCAGCGGATGACAGCGGATATGCGGCGCATTGGTTGTGTATGTCCTGCATATGTCTTCAGTATGTGTTCAGGAAGTGATGCGGATCTCATCCGCATCAGGATTTTTGAGACTCTCAAAAATCCTGGCTGCGGACTCTGCGGATGATCACGGACGTGTTCGGATGTCGGCCGACTCATACAGGAATGTTACACGGATATTGCGGTTGTTTGGTGGATGTGCGCCACTTTTGTGCACATTCCATCCGCAAAGCCTCCTAAACGCCAGTGGGACAGGGCCCGAAAGAACAAAATTATCCCCCTTATGATCCACTTTTCATTGTTTGTGGTGCCTTGTGTAAACAGAAATTGTGTAAATAAAGCTTAATGCAGGTCTGCAATAATTCAACACCACTGCAGAGGTTACATATGAAACTGACCAAGCTGTTGCAGTGTCATACGTAGAAAGTTATAAACTTTGTTGCTTTTCTGACAGTCTGACCAGACTCTTGGATGAAATACGCTGAAGCCTTTACACTCTAACCACAGCTACAGAATGCCTGAAGGAGGATGAAGTGCAAAAAAAGATGAAGGCCTGGAGGATGTGGCTTCACAGACAGTGTGTGCGGACTGCTGTATCAGCCCCTTGTGGTGCTGTTTAAGATATTAACAGGCTAATGACTAAGTCCAGTTCCCTATGCCCCACATTAAGTAAATATTTAGAAAGTCAGTTGTCCTCTGACAATGTGTGACGGAGAGAAACAGACAAGACAAAGGCAGAACACTGGTCAGTCTGTCGTTGGCGGACACAGACTGCACCTATAGGACAATGCAAAGTCCCAGAGGCCTCATTTACCAACCGTCTGTATGTACAAATTTGTGCTCAAACCATGCATACAAACATTTCTGTGCAGAGTGTGAAATTCACCAACTTGTACTGATACTTAGGAACATGTGTAAATATACACACAGCTCCAACCATGGGTACATACATTGTCAGGTGGTAGAACAGGGAAACTGCAACGATAAGGCTTCCCTTCTATCACAGTATGCAGCCTCCATTAGTTCCCCAAATTAATAAGTACACAATTAGTAATTACGTCAAGTTAGAAACAGGCGTGGCCTCTTTATAGTGTCAAAACCTGCAACTCATGTGTACTATCACAGATTGGCCACTGCAATTGTATATTAAAAATGGGCACATATTATTTTTGCTGCTCCGATTTCATGAGGAGATATTCTATTTTAACAAAGACCGTAGTGAGGTGATGACATAGGAGCGCAAAAGATTCTGGGATAATTGTAACGATAAACAGGAAGTCCCTTGGACTTCTCCCTTGTTTCACACGGGGGTCACCACAGCAGATCTGAGGTAGATCTGCATGTTATTGTTCCTGGCATCAAAATCACCAGTTTGGTCCATTTCTACTGTCTTTCTGCAGATTTGGACTCATTTTGTTTGGGTGCGGTACATTATTTTTAAAGTTTGCACCTTTAAAACAGACTGATTTATAGCTCACGTAAAACACTTTGACATAAATTTAAAAATACATAAATATGCAAAAATGTGCAAATTAATTCTCACATGCCAATATCTCAAAATAGCTGTCAATCAAAATGGGATTCAGCCTTTCGACTGATCATCCAATCATTGTATGGAAGTCCAGCGTCCAGGCCTGCCCACAGCTCCATTCACTCCCAGAGATGCTGCACGTCCGGGGGCGGGACAAATTTGTGCCATTTATCCAATGGCCTTTGAGTTTTGAGGCAATGAAAAAAACTGTTCCCGGCAGTCCCATTGAAGTGAAGAAACACTCGGCTTCTACGGGAAAATCCATTGACCACAGACCATATGAGAAAAAGATTTATGAGACCTTAACAAAATAGAGTCAACTGATTTGTGATAAGTAGCTGATTCTGAATGAACTCGTCTTCAAGATTAATGTGTTCTAATGCATTTGTAGTCAATGAAATGATAAACTATACACATTTGATTTTTTTTTTTTTTTTTTTTTTTTTGACATTTTAGGGGAAGCTGAGCTTCCCTTGCAGTCTTACAGAAATTGCCTCTGGTTGTTTAGGATGGGTTGGGACACCATTAAGCTTTTGTTTGTATAGTGTTACAACCCCAATTCCATGGAAGTTGGGACGTTGTGTAAAATGTAAATAAAAACAGAATACAATGATTTGCAAATCCTCTTCAACCTATATTCAATTGAATACACCACAAAAGAGCGAAAAGAGAATCTGTAGAACTTTCTAGACGTAAGCGGCAAGGCCGAAAACCAATATTGAATGCCCGTGACCGTCGATCCCTCAGGCGGCACTGCATTAAAAACTAACATCATTGTGTAAAGGATCTTACAGCATGGGCTCAGGAACACTTCAGAAAACCATTGTCAGTTAACACAATTCGTCGCTACATCTATAAGTGCAAGTTAAAACTCGACCATGCAAAGAGAAAGCCATACATCAACAACATCCAGAAACACCTTCCACCTTCTCTGGACCCGAGCTCATTTGAAATGGACAGACGCAAAGTGGAAAAGTGTGCTGTGGTCTGATGAGTCCACATTTCAAATTGTTTTTGGAAATCATGGACGTCGTGTCCTCCGGACAAAAGAGGAAAAAAAACATCCAGATTGTTACCAGCACAAAGTTCAAAAGCCAGCATCTGTGATGGTATGGGGATGTGTTAGTGCCCATGGCATGGACAACTTAGACATCTGTGATGGCACATCAATTCTGAAAGGTACATCCAGTTTTTGGAGCAAAACATGCTGCCATCCAAGCAACGTCTTTTTCAGGGACGTCCCTGCTTATTTCAGCAAGACAATGCCAAGCCACATTCTGCACGTGTTACAACAGCGTGGCTTCGTAGTAAAAGAGTGCTGGTACTAGACTGGCCTGCCTGCAGTCCAGACCTGTCACCTATTGAAAATGTGTGGTGCATTATGAAGCGCAAAATACGACAACGGAGACCCCGGACTGTTGAACAACTGAAGTTGTACAAAAAGCAAGAATGGGAAAGAATTCCACCTACAAATCTTCAATTTGTGTCCTCAGTTCCCAAACGCTTGAGTGTTGTTAGAAGGAAAGGTGATGTAACACAGTGGTAAACATACCACTGTCCCAGCTTTTTTGAAACGTGTTGCAGGCATCCATTTCAAATTGAGCAAATATTTGCACAAAAACAATAAAGTTTATCAGTTTGAACAGTAAATATCTTGTCTTTGTGGTGTATTCAGTTGAATATAGGTTGAAGAGGATTTACAAATCATTGCATTCTCTTTTTATTTACATTTCACACAATGTCCCAACTTCATTGGAATTGGGGAAAATAGCAACATTTCAATGCTTTTGAGCTACTTCTAAAAATTCATTTATGCAAACAAAATTTTACACAGCATGTTTTTTCATCAATTTGGAACCTACTCAGGGGGTCAGAGCATTAAATTACAAACACTGCAAAAATGTGGACTACCCTAGTGTATACGTGCATCATGTGAGGTCAAAGGAAAGTTCCTGTAATTTCAAAACCTCATGCACGAGCACATGCACTTCCTGCTGTAAACGGCATTAAGAAGAAAATAAAATATTCGTCATGGATTTCCCTATGAGATAAATATGTTCTCAACATGTTTCAAAAATAAAGCGACATTGTAATGTTTGGATTTCAGTGGAGTTAAATGTTGTTCGTACAGTAGAATTTAGAACCTTTTCTCGGCACAGTTTGATAAATGAAGGCTCTGGGATCTGTGGAAGTGTTTCCTGTATTTGTTCAAAATTCCCATGGAAAGAAAATGCTGTGCTTCATGATCCCTCCATTTATCCATTTTCTGCAGGGATCGGACTGTGCTACGATGAGGAGGTGGGGTTTTTGCAGAGCCTGGGCACGGATCAGATGCTGTCATGCAAAGATTTGAGCATGAAAGTCCTCCATCAGCCTGGATGAAGCAGAGCCCTTCTGGCAATGAAAGCTTTCATCACCAAACATCTCCTGCTCTTCACTGTTCGCCTCAAGGCTCGGAAGCTCCTGCAGGATTATGGGTATCGAGTTACTTTGTTTATTTTCTTTGCAGATCCTTACCCACAGAAACAAACCTGAATGAAACGCCTCTCCACTCTCTTAACAGGGTCTCTTTGCTCCACTTCCTCCATATGGGCTCTCTTTGTTTGGCCGCTTTTTTTATTTAATCTTTATATGCAAAAGAGCACAAGAGAGCCGAAAGAGTGGTAATGAAAACCATCAGCACTGCTTTTCTACTGCTTTTTTTATTGGTAGTAAATTATGATAATGAGATTCACGCACAAATGCACACATGCACGCAGCATTTTCATCTGGAGGCTGGCCTCAGAACAGCATGGTTTTATGCAAGTGATTTCTCCAAAGAGAAAAGAGGCAGCTTATCTGTTTAATGTTCAGTAGGATGGAGCAGCCAGGAGAATAGGACGTTCTGTGTTTGCACCATGTGCTGATAATTACTAATATGCTGCAACGCAAAGGACCGCAAAAAGAAGCAGACCCCCAAAGCCTGATGCACTCCATCACCAAGATGTATTGGTTTCACAACCCGCCATCTGTCCTTAAAAGACAGGAACAGCCCCAAACCATGATTGCTCACACAAGCAGGAAAAAGACAGCGTGCCTTTGCTTGAGGTTAGTAAATACCAGCTTTGAAACTCACATGGTGATCTGGTTCTGTTGTTCTGCCGGCTTCGAACCTGCTCCGTCCACAGAGTCGGGTACTGGGAAATGATGTCTGAGAGAAATCACAGAGACAGCTTTATTAGTTTAAATCAAAAACACATTTATATGGTGTGGTTCCAGAACTCGCAGACTGTAAAACGCACATTAATTTTATTGTATCTCATACTGCTAGACTGCCTGTGGAATTTAGATTGTGAAGGACAGCTGTAACCAGAAATGTAACAGCAGATCCACAGGGTTCAAAATTGAAGCCAACAGAACAGTAACTACAAACGCGCTGTAAAAAGAGAAGAAAATCAAAGTTGATTCCTTTATTATCGCTTTCGGTTAAGGTAAATAAAACCTGTTGTAATTTGGCAGCTCAACTGTGAACTCCAAAAATGTTTCTCTGTCTCTGCCGTTTTTTTCCTTTTCATCTGTTTATTTTCTTCTTTTTTCTTAAACTGGATTACTTAAAAACAAAAAATGGGGCCTGCTGGGTAATTGTATTTTCCATGTGGAGCTAATCAATGATATATAACAATCTAATGCCACAAATACAAGGTTAAAATATTCTAATTATTTACCAAAATGAATGAGTAGCAGCTTGATGTCACCCTGTGAACCATATTAGAGGAATTCTATAGTAACAGAATTACAACTGCACAGGGCAGCACGGTGCCTTAGTGGTCACCACTGTTGCCTCAAATCAACAAGGTCATGGGTTTGATTCCCACCTGTGGCCTTTTTATGTGGAGTTTGCACATTCTCCCCATGTTAGCATGGGTTTCCTCTAGTGGTGGGCACAGCTAACCAAAAAATTAGCTTCGATAACAAATAATCAGCTAACTGAAAAGTTATCTTTTATAAACCTAAACCGATAAACCACCAAAAATTTATCAGAGGCTACAGATAACCGATAACTTACAATATTCTCTCTGGTACACTTGCAACTACTAACAAGCTGATTTTGAGTTTTAACACCACGATCACTTCTGGTAGCATCAAAGGTGACTACAGACCCAAACAATGAGTCAGCACTTCGGTCTTGGAGCATCCTGCTCCCTGCTGGAAGCTCCTGTTTACTACAAAGCTCAACTCTCTACTCATTAACAGTGTTGCCGTGAGGCAGAGTTCTTGGAAAATAAAACAGAGCTGACTTATGGTTTGGTTTAGAAATGCAATTAATACTGATAGAATAACTACATTAATGTCAATTCTGTCATTTGTACAAAATTAAAATATAACATATCTTTTAATGTTGAATAATGCACTAATTCTGAAGTTTTGTAACAAACACAGGCAGATGCCAAGGGATTATGGGTAAAATGTGCCTCCGCTAACAGTTTGTCTCATTCATTCTATGTAAACCTATGTGAGGTGTGTCGTGTGTTGGTGTTTACAGATAAATGTGCTTTTGTAAAATTTACCATTTTTTATTTGTAAAACAAAAAAAGGCATTTTCTAAAAAAAGTCAAGTTGGAATTAGATAAATGTCTGATACAACAGGTGTCAAAATAAATAGAACACTGCCATGATCTACTGGTGCCCAGACGCTCAGTACTTACACTGGGCTTACGCTGTGCGAGTATTGACCCTTTTTCAGCTGTTTTTTTTCCACTCATGCGAGAATTTTTTGGATCACATCGAGTTTCAGCTTAATCGCGCGTTCTGCTTCATGTAGTATACATGGAGTAACAAGCTGCGTTTAACCTCTCACAACCACCTGCTGATTGGCAATTGTATGGTCGGATGAAAATCATACCCATTTCATATTCTGGTCGGCCGTCGTGAGGGTATCCCACAAGCGTCCAACCTCTCGTACTGTACATGTGTAAACACTGATGCGGTATTGGAGAGAGCATAAACAGTTATCATCTCTTTGGGAGAGCAGCTTCTGTTTCTTTCCCCCCCTTTCTTCAACTCTGCCAACTCAGCCGACACCAGGAGCGGGTGGACCCACAATACAAACTCCCAAACCGGGGCTTAAGGTATAAGAAGTCGTCAAGTTTATTTCAGGCAGAGGTTCGGTACACAGGTTATCAGATAGCGGAGCAGAGGTACAAGCAGGGTGAGGCGCAAACGTAGTTATCTCCAGGCAGAGGTCTGAGGTACAAGCAAACACTGGCATAAAGGCTGAGGAATAAAGGCTGAGGCAAAAAGGCGTGGTCGAAAAACACAGAGCAAGGTACTGGTACATGGTAAGACTAATTAGGACTGATAACAAGAAGGCTGGAGAGTGTGCAGGAAGCGATAATCTGGTGAGGGACTGCGAGACTGTGAGGGTTTATATGAAGGTGGACTAACGAGGGACAGGTGGTATTAATGAGGTGCACGTGAGGAACAATCAGGAAAGGGGGCTAGTGAACAAAGAGGAAACACTGTGCAAGATGGGGAGGAAGAGTGCACAAAGTTGGATACAGAGACATGAGAGCAAGTGCCAAGAGTGAGAGTGACAGAAACTGAGTGGACAGAAACAAAGTGTGAGACAAGGACAATATCAGGTGCAGTGCTGTGGTGAGAGAACATACTCAGAGGGGCGTGAGTAAACACAAAGCAGACAGAAACAAAAAGAGAGACAAAAACATGGGGCAAGTGCGGTGAAGTGAACATAAATAACTGGGTGTGAGGAATAACAAGAAACAATGAACAGGCTTGACATAAGAGAATAAAATATAATACAGAACAGGGCAAGAACAGGAACAAATACTAAAGCAGAACAACAAGGAAAACAGACTACATGATACAGATACGAAACCCAATGTTCAATGTAACTGATAACACAAATGAGAAAATACACAAATGATAAACTAATGACCAATAATGCAAACATAATCTGACAGAACAAAACTAGAATGGAACTGGGTGATGGCAACAGAATGTTAAGAAACAAAGTGACAAGAAAAACATAACAGAATAAATCCTGGTGAAAATAAATATTAATAAATCAATGCAGAAAAGAACAACAAAAAGGGGAAAAACCTGAACAAACACCCAGATCCGGCCGAAACATGACAAACTCATGTAAAGTCTTGTAATGTTTTTGTTTTTTTTCAAACTTTGTTGTCTCCCATTGAGTTTTTCTAAAAATAAGAAATGTAAATATAGTTAGAAAAAAAACCCTTCTGTTTACATTTTGCTTCAGGAAACACAAGTCCGACGTGTGGTTTTTGAACGTACAATGTGAGCTGTCAGATCGCATCAGAGCATCGGGCTGTATAGTGTGAGAACATAAATCGTGAAAGCTGAACTTTTACACTATGCAGTGTTGTTGTACAGTTTGAGCTGAAGCCGAATATAGTGATTGAAAATATTGGACAGTGTCTGCCCAACTTTAGGGCAAATACTGCCATGAACACTAATGGCCAGTAGATGGCAGTAGAGACAGTGAAAACTTGCCAAAACAAAATTCCAGATAATCCGTGGTACGTTAAAGATGTGTGGAATTTAATAAATGCAAACTGAATTTCAGACATCTTATATATATTACTCTGGAACAAAGACGACAGACAGTATTTGACATAAACAGGACTCTAAACAACAAACAGGAATCAACTGCAATGATCCCATTTCAAAATAATGGAGGAGCAACCTGAATTTCTTCTGGCATTTTTACATAAAACAAGCACAATAATGTCTAAACCCAGAGAATATATCCATCCATCCATTTTATTCCGCTTCATCCGAGGTTGGGTCGGGGGGGCAGCAGCTCAAGCAAAGCTGCCCAGACCTCCCGATCCACACACACCTCCCCCAGCTCCCCCGGGGGAACCCTGAGGCATTCCCAAGCCAGCTGTGAGACGTAGTCCCTCCAACGTGTCCTGGGTCTTCCCTGGGGCCTCATCCCGATGGGACGTGCCCAGAACACCTCTCCAGTGAGGCGTCCAGGGGACATCCGAAAAAGATGTCCGAGCCACCTCAGTTGGCTCCTTTCAACATGGAGGAGCAGCGGCTCGACTCTGAGCTCCTCCAGAGTGATCGAGCTCCTCACCCTATCTCTAAGGGAGCGCCCAGCCACCCTCCACAAGAAACTCATCTCGGCCGCTTGTACTCGCGATCTTGTTCTTTCGGTCATGAGCTAAATCTCATGACCATAGGTGAGGGTCAGAATGTAGATAGATCGGTAAATCGAGAGCTTTGCTCCCCTGCTCAGCTCTCTTCACCACGACGGTCCGATACAGCGACCGCATCACTGCAGATCTGTCGATCTGCTCCATCCATCCCTCGCTCGAGAACAAGACACCAAGATACTTAAACTCCTCCACTTGAGGCAAGGACACTCCAGCGACCTGAAGAGGGCAAAGCACCTTTTTCCGGTTGAGAACCATGGCCTCAGATTTGGAGGTGCTGATTTTCATCCCGGATGCTTCACACTCGGCTGCACACCGCTCCAGTCCACGCCGAAGGTCCTGATTTGATGAAGCCAACAGAACCACATCGCCCGCAAACAGCAGAGATGAGATTCTGTGGTTCCCAAACTGTACCCTCTCTACACCCTGACTGCGCCTAGAAATTCTGTCCATTAAGGTTATGAACAGAACCGGTCACAAAGGGCAGTCCTGGTGGAGGCCAACATGCACTGGAAACAGGCTTGACCTACTACCGGCAATGCGAATCAAGCTCCTGCTACGGCTGTAAAGGGACCGGATAGCACTTAACAAAGGAGCACGGACCCCGTACTCCCGGAGCACCCCCCACAGGGCACCTCAAGGGACACAGTTGAACGCCTTCTCCAGATCCACAAAACACATGTGGACTGGTTGGGCGAACTCCCATGAACCCTCGAGCACCCGATGGAGGGGGTAGAATTGGTCCAGTGTGCCATGACCAGGACGGAAACAACACTGCTCCTCCTGAATCTGAGGTTTGACTATCGGTCGAATTCTCCTCTCCAGCACTCTGGAATAGACCTTACCGGGGAGGATGAGGAGTGTGATCCCCTTGTAGTTGAAACATACCCTCCGGTCCCCCTTCTTAAACAGAGGGACCACCACCCCGGTCTGCCAATCCAGAGGCACTGTCCCTGACCACCACGCGATGTTGCAGAGATGTGTCAACCAAGACAGTTCCACCACATCCAGAGACTTAAGGTACTCTGGATGGATTTCATCCACCCCAGGACCCTTGCCACGGAGGAGCTTTCTGACCACCTCGGTGACTTCAGCCTGGGTAACTGATGAGTCTGCCTCTGAGTCCCCAGTCTCTGCTTCTTCTCTGGAAGATGTGACGATGGGATTGAGGAGATCCTCGAACTATTCTTTCCACCGCCCGACAACATCCCCAGTCAGGGTCAACAGCTCCCCACCTGCACTGTAGACAGTGTTGGTGGAGAGCCGCTTCTGCCTCCGGAGACGTCAGACAGTTTGCCAGAATTTCTTCGAGGCCGACCGACAGTCCTCCTCCATGGACTCGCCAAACTCCTCCCAGACCCGAGGTTTTGCCTCTGCGACCACACAGGCTGCAGCACGCTTGGCCTGCCAGTACCTGTCAGCTGCCTCCGGAGTCCCACCTGCCAACAAAGACAAGTGGACTCCTTCTTCAACTTGACAGCATCCCTTACTTCCAGCGTTCACCAGTGGGTTTGGGGATTGCCGCCACGACAGGCACCAGAGACCCTGCAACCACAGCTACGAGCGGCCACATTGACAATGGAGATGGAGAACATGGTCCACTCGGACTCCATGTCTCCAACCTCCCCCGGGATCTGAGAGAAGCTCTCCCGGAGGTGGGAGTTGAAGACCTCACTGACAGAAGGTTTCACCAGCCGTTCCCAGCAGACCCTCATAATACGTTTGGGCCTGCCAGGTCTGACCAGCTTCCTCCCCTCCCAGCGGATGCAACTCACCACCAGGTGGTGATAGGTCAACAGCTCAGCCCCTCTCTTCACCCGAGTGTCCGAGACATGTGGCCGAAGGTCAGATGATATGATTACAAAGATCATCAACCTCCAGCTCGGTGTCCTGATGCCACGTGCAATTACGGACACCCTTGTGCTCGAACATGATGGTCGTGATGGACAAACTGTGGCTAGCACAGAAGTCCAACAACTGAACACCACTTGGGTTCAGACTGGGGAGGCCATGCTTCCTGTTCACCCCCCTCCAGGTCTCACTGTCACCACCCACGTGGGTGTTGTCCAGGAGAACAATGGAGTCCCCAGTCAGAGCACTATCTAGTACCCCTCCCAGGGAATCCAAGAAGGTCGGGTCCTCTGCACTGCCACTCGGCCCGTAGGCTGAGACATCAGTGAGAGACCTGTCCCTGACCCAAAGGCATAGGGACATGACCCTCTCGTTCACCGGGGTGAACTCCAACAAACAATGACTGAGCTGGGGAGCAATGAGCAATGCTACCCCCGCCCACCGCCTCTCCCCATGGGCAATGCCAGAAAAGTGGAGCGCCCAGCCCCTCTCCAGGAACTGGGTACCAGAGCCCAAACTGTGCGTGGAGGTGAGCCCGACTATCTCTAGTCAGTACCTCTCAACCTCCCTCACAAGCTCAGACTCCTTCCCCCCAGTGAGGTGACATTCCACGTCCCGACAGCAAGAGGCTGTGAGCGCAGACCATGCCCCCGGGCCACCCACCCTTGACCGCCACCCAGCCCTCTCTGCATTGGACCCCCATGGCCCCCTCTGCAGGTGGTGAACCTACAGATGGGCAGGCCCATGTCGCTCTTTCGAGCTGGGCCCGGCCAGGCCCCATGGGCTAAGGCCTGACCACCAGGCACTCATGCGCGAGCCCCAACCCCAGGCCTGCCTCTAGGGTGGGGCCTCGGCTCCGCCATACCTGGCAACGTCTCGGTCCTTGATTTCATACTGGTCATGGGAGCTTCTGAACTGCCCTTAGTCTGACCCGTCCGCTAGGACCTGTTTGCCATGGGAGACCCTACCAGGGGCACGAAGCCCCCAACAACCTGATCAGAGCGTCTCAAATGCATTTCTTCTGTTGTGAATGTACTGAGATACCCATAATGCACTGGGCACAGCATCTCCACACTAAATCCTTCAAAATTAGTGCATTACTTTAAAACTAAATATATATCTGATATTTTCACTTTATAAAACTTCAGATGTGATGTTCGGAATTAGTTTGGTTAAAATTGTAACCACAAGTTAAATCTGTATGCCTCTGGATGACTTGGGTGATATTGCCAGCATATCAGTATGGGGTCAAAAGAAACGAGCTATATTTTTTTTTGTGACCAGTTCTCCTTTGCCTGCAAAGGATAGAGCGGTTTCTTTTAGAACCAGCGCTCCTCTGTTTACGGAGGATAGAAATGCCTATCTACTACAAAACATTTAACAGATAGGTACTCAACTGATTTTTAGATTTCATAGATGTTTGTAATTATTTGTAACTGTTTACCATGTCTGCAAAAATACACTAGCGGTCTAAAAATTATTGGACCAAAACTTATAAGATAATTAGTCCGATAATGGTTTTCAAAGTTATCTAAAAAGCTAATCCAATAATGAAAACATTATCTTTGATAATTAGTGGTTTGTGGATTAGTGGAACTGTGCCCACCACTGGTTTCCTCTCTCATTTAAATACATACAGGTTAAGTGAATTGGAAACTTTATAACTGTCCAGGTCTCCCTTGCAAAAGAGATCTCGACGTCAATGGGACCAGCCTGGTTAAATAAAGATCATACGAGGTCTGTTAGAAAAGTATCCGACCTTTTTATTTTTTTCAAAAACCTGATGGATTTGAATCACGTGTGCTTGCATGAGCCAACCTTGAACCTTCGTGCACATGCGTGATTTTTTTCACACCTGTTGGTTGCGTCATTTGCTTGTAAGCAGCCTTTGTGTGAGGATGGGTGTAGTCTCTCGTCCTTTTTTTCTTTGCAAGGAAATGGTTGAACGACTGGAGCAGCGCAACTGCATCAAATTTTGCCACAAACTGGGCAATAGCCAGGTGGAAACCATTCGGTGTGATCCTCTGGGCATCACACAGATTAGGGAGCGGTACAACCGGTTTAAAGACAGCTGCACAACAGTGGAGAGCGCACTGCGCTCCGACCAGCATCAACATGCTGAAACAACTGGATCATTTCCAAAGTGAACGCTGTGATGATGTGGGACTGTCATGTGAT
Source organism: Thalassophryne amazonica (assembly GCF_902500255.1). Lineage (NCBI taxonomy): Eukaryota > Metazoa > Chordata > Actinopteri > Batrachoidiformes > Batrachoididae > Thalassophryne > Thalassophryne amazonica. Next base: position 92,798,081 of record NC_047115.1, read on the forward strand.
TATCCGAGAAATTGCACTTTTTCGGCACATTCCACTGTGAAAGAAGATTTTGCCATGAAAAGAGTGGCAGCGAAATTCATCATCACGAAGCTGATGGCGCCTCCGTGTTAACATGCCCAGCTCGTCAACCATTTGGAAGATTCAGACGGCTTTTGGTGGCTTTTCAGTCGTGTGACTATCCGAGAAATTGTGGACAAGCTGGACATGTCAGGGCATGTCCTGTGAGGCTTCATCACGGAGGCGCTGTTGCTGCGCCATCAGCTTTGTGCCGATGAATTTTGCCGCCACTCTTTTCATGGCAAAATCTTCTTTCACAGTGGAATGTGCCGAAAAAGTGCTGATGTCCACCTCTTCCGCAATTTCTCAGATAATCACACGACAGTCCCACATCACCACAGCGTTCACTTTGGAAATAATCTGGTCGTTGATGCCGATCGGAGCGTGGCGCGCTCTCCACTGTTGTGCAGACGTCTTTAAACCAGTTGTACTGCTCCTTAATCTGTGTGATGCCCAGAGGATCGTCACCGAAAGCCATCTGAATAATCCGAATGGTTTCTACCTGGCTATTGCCCAGTTTGTGGCAAAATTTGATGCAGTCGCGCTGCTCCAGTCGTTCCACCATTTCCTTGCAAAGACAAAACGACGAGAGACTCCACCCATCCTCACACAAAGGCTGCTTACCAGCAAATGACGCAATCGACAGGTGTGAAAAAAATCATGCATGCACGCGAAGGTTCAAGGTTGACTCATGCAAGCACATGTGATTCAAATCCATCAGGTTTTTGAAAAAAATTAAAAGGTCGGATACTTTTCTAACAGACCTCGAGCAAATTTTTGGCGAGATTTTGCTGTCATTGTTGTTCTGTATTCAGAGAATTGCCCAAGAACAATTCATGCGAGTTGCTCACAAACAAACTCAGTAGCCTGACTTTCCAACCACAACTCGCTCACCAAACTAACTGCTGCAGTAACCGGGCAAGACTAGCTACATTGCTAAAGCTCAGGTTACACATAGACGGTTTTGTCGACGGGTAGTACGTAGACTGAAGTTCGCGATAGTTCCGGCTGTTTTCGCGGTGGAAAGGGACGGAGCATTTTGTGCGCCATACTAGCCGCAAATACATGGATAAAACGCCGCTAAATCTGCCGAATAAAGCGGAGTTTTGACGCCGTAGCATCCAGCACACGTCAGGCAATGGGGGTTAATACCCAGTTCTATCCTTTACAATCGCAGGTTAAGACACACGTGAGAATGGCGGTGTTCTGCTGCCGCCGATAATGCCCTGTGTACCACTGGATTTATCCAGGCAAATCCTGCGTTCCTCCAGGAACTTTTGCATATAGGCACCGCCCCCAGAGTATAATAGGCTGAAGCAGCTGTCACTGCAGGGGGAGGGAGATCATCTCTCAGCCTTTTCTTTTCTCTCCTTTTTCCCCTCCTCAACGTGTTGCTCCGTCTCCACCACAGGGCTACCCTCTGCTTCTGAATAAGACCTCTTGGTAAATCCTTGCCGCTGCCAATTTTATTTTAGGAGGCATACTGGAGCTTCTCTGCAAAAATATCTGGAGCTGGCCGCGAGTGAGAGGCCTGCATGCAGCGCGCTAGAGTTTTTATACTGACCGCCGCCTATCGGCCGTTTGGAACGCCGTTAACCGGGAGGTGGCGTTTAGAACGGAGTACTGTCCGCTAGCGCCGCCATTTGTCTGCCTCTGTCGCCGGTTAAAACACCTTTGAGGACGCTGATGTGGGCTCTATCGCCGTTTTACATGCCGTTGGTTAGGGTACAACGCCGGCCGCCAATTACGGCAGTGTAAAATGCGGCACTACAGGAAGGGGCAGGATGACACAGCGATTAAAAAGTATCAAACGCCATTGTTCGCGTTGTCTCCGTCGTCAGGCCACTTCTCCGGGAGCGCTCCCGGAATTATTCGACATGTTGAATAATTTTTTCGACGATTCCCGGTGAAGCCGGAACCAAACCACGCCCCCGTGTGCCGGCATTAACTATGCCGTTTGATCCCTAAAACGGCCCGGAGGGGGCAAAATCTCTGCCGGGATGCTTCCGGGAGAGTTTACCGTCTATGTGTAAATGGGGCTTAAGTTACAGCAATAACTACAAAGATCAGTGGTTCCCAAAATACCTTCCTTGGAGCCCAAGCACGCAACATACGCACACAGCCCCCCACGCAAGCATGCACACATATATGTTGCTTTCACAATTACTTGAAAGCAACATAGCATAAACACACAGTCATGTTTTAAGCATTCAGATGACCCCATTGCTACCTGGGACATCCTGAGAATTGTAGGTTTCTCAAGAAGTTGCCCGCCTGCATATAGACAGTGTGAGTGCCAAACTCAGTGAGGGGCAGAAACTCTGCATTTTTCCCAGTGAATATGGGCATTCATCAAGTATGTGTTGTGGTTCAGACGCTGATCAATACTTGCTGCTGACTTTGAGGACCCTTACCAAAAAGTAGTACATGCAAGTATGTTTCAAGTATACTTCCAGTTTACTTTTTATATACTTATCAGTACTATTTTTTGGTTAGGGGAGAATCGTTAAAATGATACAAGCATAAAGTTTGACAGGAGCATTAATACTGTGGTACTATTTTAAAACTGGCTGATGAACCAAACACAAATCTAAGATGGCTGCCATTTTTTTCAAGATGGCTGACTACAGCTTGGCGAAAATGAAATTTGACATATCATGAACAAAATTACATATTTCAGTAATTACAGTGTGTGTGTATGCATGCTTTTATAGTATTCCAAAACAGATGCTATCTATTAAAATCTACTTAGGTATGTATGTAACTAGTCAGTGATTGAACAGTGAAACTGTCTAAACTGAAATGTATATTGCAAGTTTCTGTCCACTAAATATATTATAATGCATACTGTAACCATGAAAGAAGAATAAATTTTGCCATGTTAAAATGAAACTGGATCCTTTACTTGTTTGTCCAGTTTTAATGCCAACTCTCAACATAGATTATTACAGCTCATAAATTGCACTTGTCCTGCTTCAGAAAATTAAACAATTTCTGCTGAAAAAGGTCCTACGCCATATGACTATTTTACACATTGTAATCATTTTAGTCACAAAAAGGTCTGTTGAGGAATAATTAATACCAAAATCAGGATCCGGATTAAGAAAAAATAATATTCACTCAGATCCATCAATAATCTTTAAACACTTGGGGAAATGGAATTTTGAATGGCCATCTTGAAAAATCAAAGCCATCTTGAATTTTCACTTGGCTCATCAGAAGATTTTGAAGAGTACCTCAGTATGAATGTTTATGGCAAGTTTCATGATTGTATCATTTGGGAGATTTTTTCACTGCTTCCTTGTGTGTGAAAACCAGCAGCTTAGGTGCCTTTGTTGATGAGGAAGGGTTTAGTCATCTTGATTTTGTGGTAGACGCTGTGATGTTTGCAGAATCAAATGATACCCTGAGTGTCTGGGTTTGTGATTGTCCTGGATCAAGACTCAGATCCAGGATTTCAATGACTTCCTGGACTTAACCATCAACAGGTAAAAGTAGAAAACAGAAACATTCACTATATCTCAGCAGTGACACTGATGTATTGGGTGCTCAGCCTTTTAGATCAAGAGACATCTGGGAAGAGCTTATGGAGTCATCAGGTCACTGGACAGAGATACTTGGGGATGCCTATAGCTCTGCAGGAGAATGAAGGTCCAAGTCTTGAATGACCTGGTGCTTCCTGTCTCACTGTATGATTGAGACTTGGATGCTAACCAGTGACTTAAGGTAATGATTAGATTTCTTTGTTACTGGGTCTCTTCCTTGGGTAGCACTGTAATTGCTTTGTGTCAAATGTACAATTACTTAGAGAGACTCAGGTAAGCTTGCACTGTTACATCACCTATGACATTTTGGCCATGTTGTGCATTTCTCTGTGCATGATGCTCAGTTTTGAGATTCCCAGTAGCTGGAGCAGCCCAATGGGATGCCTATATATCATCTGGCTACAGTAGGTAAATGGCTACTTTCAAGCGGTGAGGATGGACTGGTTGTCTGCCTGGATGGTTTCCATTCAGGACCCAAGAGAATTCTGTAGTGTGGTGGATGCAGCCTCATGTAGCGTCAGTGCGTGCTCCCAAAACTGACTTGACCTGGCAGAATCATCTCTTCTTGGGTATGCAATTATACTGCCTTGGTCATTGAGCACCAATCATCGGCCCCTGGATCGTCTTCACAGTCATCCTTCCAAGCACCTTACCCAGCATAGAGGGCACGGAAATAGCCTTGTAGTTATTCTAGTATAGGCAATTGCCCTTTCCTTTCCAGAGAGAACAACAAGGCCTCAGTTACAGGGAGGTGAGATTATACTTGTTTCCCAGAAGGAAGCAAAGATTGGATGCAACAATAGGAAATCAGCATCTCCGCCTGCCTGAAAATGTTTCACCTGGATATCACAGATCCCTGGAGGTGAACAAGATGCCTGGAGCTTACCTTCATCTATATCACTTGAGAATGATGCACTGTGTAGGTACCTCAGTGCTGAAGAAGATACCAACCCCCAACCCCCCCACCCAAAACAGCAAGGGGAAGACCATGTATCACTTGGGTGTGGCAGATAGATGGCTTCTTTGGGGATGTAGGGCAGGGGTGGTGGTTTGTTTCGGCTTTTTGCTTCCCTCTTTTAAGTGTGTTGGTACCTTACACCTATGACTGAAGTAGAAGTGGGTTTGTAAATGCAAGGCTGCATGTTGAGCCTTGAGAAAATTTTAAAAAACACTGCAGTGATTCTTATATTTACTTTGGCTATTTCATTGCAGACAGTATGAACCCAACATATTTCATGTTTTGATAGGTCAACTTCATTTAATTTGTTAAAAATATATCCATTCCTGCATTTCAGCCCTGCAACACATTCCAAAGAAGTCAGGATGGGGGCAATTTAGGCCTAGTAATAAGGTTTAAAACAATTACATACTGATGTTATCTCAAGCAGGTGATATGAACAGGCAACTGTAATCATGACTTGGTACAAAAGCAGTATGAACACAAGGCTGAGTCTTTGTGGAGAAAAGATAGGCAGAGGATCTCCAGTTTGTCAATTAACTGTGAAAAAAATGAATTGAAATGTTTAAAAAATATTGTTGTCAAAGAAAGTTTGGAAGGGATTTCCACCTCTACAGTGCATAATATCAAGGAATTTCAGTGCAAAAAGGGCAAGGGTCTAAACCAAAGATCGGCACTGCATCTAGAACTGTTTTCATCAATAGCTGATATAACCACATGGGCAAAAGGTTACTTTGGGAAACCTTTGTCAAGCACTACAATACAGGGTTACATTCACAAATGCCACTTAAAGCGTTATTTGGTAAAAAAAAAAGAAGCCTTATGTTAACCTTGTCCATAAGCAGCATTGGCTTCTCTGGGCTCACAGGCATCTATCTAGGTTGGACCATCACACAGTGGAAACATGTACTGTGGTCAGACAAATCGGTATTCCAGATCTTTTTTGGAAGAAATGGATGCAACGTGCTGTGGCCCAAAGGAAAAAAGGATCATCCAGACTGTCATCAGCAACAAGTCCAAAAGCCAGGGTCTGTCATGGTATGGGTTTGTGTTAGTGCCCTTGGAAAAGTTAATTTAAAACATGTGATGACAGCATCAATGCAAAAAAGTATTTTGAGATTTTAGAGCAATATATGCTGCCTTCAATACAGGATGTTTTCTAGGGACGTCCATACATTTTTCAACAAGACAATACAAAGCGCCCCTTCACACATAGTACGAATAAGTACAAATCAGGGCGAATCACGGCTGAACAGCTCGTATGAGCAAACCATGAAAACATCGAGCCGACGGGCAAGTGCGAACGATGCCGCTGCAACAGTTTTGTGCACGTGGGAACACAGTGCAAGCAGCTGTGCAATGTGGTTACACATCACACAGCTGCCGTGAAAAAAAAAAATACATGCAACAGTTTCGTGCACACGGAAACACAGCGCAAGCAGCTGCAGCATGTGTAACCACATTGTGCGGCTGCTGTGAAAAAAAAAAAAAAAAAATACATGCCACCACAGGATTCGAACCTGCAATTTCCAAAAGCTCTGATTACCAGCCAGAAATGTTACCACTGAGCTACCATTGTGATCTTGTAAAAGGTATGAGAAAATGCCTGATATCAAGAAGAACATGGACGCATTTAAGAAAAATACAACCACACACCATATAAAAACAACACATTTTATTGAATCCCTCTTATCAAGCGGACAATGTAAGTATGATCCGTCTGTTCCTCTGCAGATGACCCATGCTCACAGATGTACAGTCATGAATGGGGTAGGGTATCGAGAACCGGTTCTTTTCAAGTATCGTTAAGAAATGATTCGATCCACCGATATCAATAGCCTTTGTGCTTAACGATTCCCTTATCGGTCTTTCAGAGCAGCTGTTGTTTTTGAGGGTGTTTATCGGGAAAATGATCATTCCTCTACGTTGATTACAGACCCTGCAGCGGCTCTGTAATCAACCGTTTCTGCAGCGCGACTCCACTCTGAAGCGTGGATTGAAGCAGTGCTTCGATCCACTAGCTCGTTGGTTCTTTGATTCGCTGCTCTTCAGAAATGGCAAGTCCGCTTCTTAACCCCTCTCAAAGCCATTAAAATATCGTGAGTCACTTTTGTGTGGATTAAAGTCACTAACTGGGACTCTTGTCTTGTTACAGTGAAGAAACGAGAATCGTCCTCTGTTCCAATGGCACAGCTCCAAATGCTGCGCGGGTCTCTGCTGAGACAGAATCCGGTCAGAGTTAACAACTTCAAAATGAATTGCCGCTTTAAATAAAATGACACCTCTTTCCAAACGTTGTAATGTAGACAAGAAACTACAATCGACTAAAATGTTTTTTTTTTCCCTCCCAAAATGAGACATCCTTCTTTCTTTATGAATTCAATCTCGACGTGCAGCACAACAAGCTGAGCTCAGATGTATGGAAAGACATTCATGCCAATAATGTCTGAAAGGAAATGCTTTTGATAATAACTACAGATTTTGTTTATTTCTGTTTATGTCCAGAGATCAAGGATCCACCATGTAGAGTTTATTATGTCCAAAGTTTAAGGATCCAGTGACCGATTTCATATTTATTTACTTTAAGACTCAATAAAATGTTGTTCAATTTCAATTTAATCGGCTTATAAAGTGCCAAATCACAACAAAATCTTGGCGCCTCACATAGAACAGTTCAACATAAAAAATTTAAATAATTAAATAAAAATTCAAATACATAATTAAAAACAGAAGTAAAAGAATAAAACAGATAAAAAAAATAAAAACTATTCATAAGAAAGAGAATAAAAATAGGCTTTAAGTCTTGACTCAAAAATGTCCATGGACTCTGAATGCCTCACAGTCGCAGGAAGACCGTTCCACAGAGTGGCTGCATGATAAGAAAAAGCTCTTTGACCCGCTGACATAGAAAACCTGTAAAGCCTACTTTTAGTACAGAAAAAAATTCACAACAGGTATCAATAAGGGAATCGATAAGGAATCAGATCAATAAGCGGAATCGCTAATGGTATTGATATCGATAAAATCTTATCGATACCCATCCCTAGTCATGAAATGACATGAATGAAATGCAGAGCGCTCTTATGTCCACATATGCTGGCGGTGTGTCCAGCCAGCCCCGCGCGTGTCCTGCCCGACACGCGTCTCTTGTGGACGGCGTGCCACAGGACAGACACCGCATCATGTGGAACAGAGCTCACACGGGTGACGTGACATTCAGATCGTTCGCTGCGTGTTATAATCTGACAGTCCGTTTCACCTGGGGTAGCCTGTCATTGTGCGCGGCATGCACTCCTTCGCTGCAGCCCATTGCAACAGTGATATATGTTTTTATGCATGTCCATGTGAGGACAGCAAGCAGACACACGTGCGTCACAATAGACAGTTGTTAGATCATGTCCATCCAAACACACTACGTGTTCCCCAGCCGTGATGTCCAGAACCACAGATCTCCACAGCTGCTCCTGTGGGCAGACACACCAACTGTCAGTTCAGCGCACACACCAACATCTCACTGTGTCTGTTTGCAAAACCACACTAGTGGGGGCACTTAGACAAATTTCACATCCAGCTCAACAGTGATCATCTGCTGAATGTTGTCGTGGTAATAGTGCGAATGCCACACATTTTCTAAGTGCCGTGAGAGTGATGTTAGATATTTGTGTATGTCAGCTGGAATTTGGCCGACACCTGCTGCAAGAGGGTTCAATGGGCTCTCACAGCGCACACTGTCTTTCAGCAACTAGTGTGCACAAATAGTTGTAGCAAAAGGTGTACAAGGCTTTGGAGGCAACTATGATTTTACACGTATTGCATATGATTTCTGCTTCATGCGCAATTTGACCACATTCGTACTATGTGTGAAGGGGCCCAAAACCATGTTCTGCACATATTACAAGAATATAGCTGTAGAAGAAGAGGATATGGATACTGGACTGGCCTGCACCTAATAGAGACTGTGTGGAGAATTTTTATTTTTAAATAAAAAATTAAAAAATGACAACCCTGTAATGTTGCACACCTTCAGATGTGTTTGTAGGAAGAAGGGGACAAAATAACAAAGAGAAGGAATATGCTTTAACATCCTAACTTTTCTGGAATGTGTTGCCAGCCTGACATGCAAGAATGGACATATATTAACAACTTAAATGAAGTTGACCACACAAAACATGAAATATTTTGGGTTCATACTGCCTGCAGTGAAACAGAAGTCAAACTAAATGTCAGAATTACTGCAGGGTTTTTTTTTTATTTGCATTTTACATACATCCCAACTTTTTCCTAATTCAGGATTGTACAACTGCTCATCTCAAGAGCTGAATGTGATTTAGTATAATAAGTCCTTTAATATGCTGTTTGTGAGGCTTGTGGCTGTAACGACCTGTGAGTAGTTCTTTTCTCTTTTAAACGCCTTGTTCACATGCATCTGGTTCTGTTGCTGTTGGGTTCCCGATAGACCAAATTGCAAAATGGCAAACTCACAGGATAATCATGAACGCCGCCTCAACCCATCTGTAAGCATACATGGTCATCCCGGAGTATCCCAGACGCTATCTGAACTATCAGGATTAGTGGGACAATCAGGAAGAAAATTTTGGACTGTTCAAAATTTTGATGCCGATAGAAGTCACAGGGAACCCAACCAGATCACCAGCAAGCTTGCAGCAACTTAACTGGGCCATCTGCATTGTCTTGGGAATCCTGCTGCAAGCTCATGGCATTAGACCTGCACCAAACGCTGATGCAGATCTGTACCCAATCTGTTGTCCTAAAGCTCAAAGCGGCAGCAAAACAAGCTGGCAGGGAAATTTTTCATCCTGTGAATAGGTGTCGCCAGTGGAAAGGTCACTGCCAGCTTTAGCTCAGCCCCTTTTGTAGCTTCAGATGCCATTTGCGTCCCGATTTATGTCTCGAAAGTAACAGGAACATGTGGACATCAGCATTTAAGGATGATTTTCAGTTGTGCTTTTGAGTCAGTCATACAGTACCTCAGCCAACAGAAGCATTCATCTTTGAATCTGATCAGAGCTCACCTTCTTCATCTGCAGGAGGCTGTGGTTCCACCACGAGGCCCGCCGACTCATCTGCATTTAGAATGGAGAATATTTGCAAGGAGACTATAATTACGCCAGTAAGCTAGACTTGACAACACTTGAAGTGTGAGATTTGCACATTGCCCGGCCAAGAAAGGTGAAGTAGAGGTCAAAGACAGAGGAAGAGTGTGCAGTTTGCTGAAAACAGAGAGGTAAAGAAGACTGAAGATGTATAGTGGTCATATATTTCTGTGGTTTCACGTCATGCAACATGAGACATCGTAACACTGCAGAAGACAGACTGGGGTCAGTTCAAATGAATGAACAGCAGATGAGGAGCAGTTGTCTCTGGGGTTCTCCTCCATCCCTTCCATCTTTCCATTACTTGCATACAGGATGTGAGAGCTGAGTGCAGAGGGGACACAAGGGGTGAGGAATGCAGAAGCCTGCTCTGAGACCGAGCAATTAAGTGTGGGGGAACGGAGCAGTGCGTTTATTTACTCTGTTTGTTTGTTTGATTTGTGGTAGAACGGAGACATGGGTGGAGGTTTAGGGACTCTTAGAGTAAAACCACAGGTCATAGGTGTGGTTAACCTCAATGTGGGTCAAACACGCTGCTTAAACTAAAGCTCTGTTAATGCATATATGAGTCAGAGAATCCCTGCGGCCCCTAATGGCTACCTAATCCAAAACGACCTTCTTTCTCTTTAACAATGAATTCTCTTTTGCATAACCAGGATTTTACATTTAAGCCAGTTTCTAGTGCCAGGCATTCATTCCCTCAAGCATGCGTGGTGGATAAAAATACACTGTGTGTGTGTAGATGGCTGAGACACACACACATGTTATTACTATTACAAATGGAAATGCCATTTTCAAAAGTATATTTATGATATGGACTTGCAGCACACCACTAATGACCTGTCTTTCCTTTGCGGTCTTTTTTATGATTGTAACACGTCTTTTAGCATCTGCCAGGAAACCCCTGCTCCATTTGTGGTCAAACAGTATCAGTTTAACTGCTGTTTGTCAGTCGTCAGCTCCTTATGGTTCCAGCATGGCAATAATTTTTTCAAGTCAAGAACCAAAAATGATTTTATGGTGAGGCATTTGGTGTTTAACACTTTAGCAATGCTTCCATGTGTATATATAAGAGGTCTGTTAGAAAATTATCCGACCTTTTTATTTCTTTCAAAAACCTGATGGATTTGAATCACGTGTGATTGCATGACCCAACCTTGAACCTTCAGGCGCATGCGTGATTTTTTTCCACGCCTGTCGATTGCGTCATTTGCTTGTAAGCAGCCTTTGTGTGAGGATGGGTGGAGTCTCGTCGTTTTTGCTTTGCAATGAAATGGCGGAACGACTGGAGCAGCGCGACTGTATCAAATTTTGCCAGAAACTGGGCGACAGCCAGGTGGAAACCATTCGGATTATTCAGACGGCTTTTGGTGACGATCCTATGGGCATCAAACAGATTAAGGAGCGGTACAACCGGTTGAAAGACGGCCACACAACGGTGGAGAGTGAGCCACGCTCCGGGCAGCCATCAACATGCTGAAATGACCAGATCATTTCCAAAGTGAACGCTGTGGTGATGCAGGACCATCGTGTGACTATCCGAGAAATTGCGGAAGAGGTGGACATCAGCACTTTTTTGGCACATTCCACTGTGACAGAAGATTTTGCCATGAAAAGAGTTGCAGCGAAATTCATCGGCACGAAGCTGATGGCGGAGCAAAAGCGCCTTCGTGTTGAATTCTCACAGGACATGCTGGACTCCGAAAAATGATGCCCACCTTTTCCACCATTCGGAAGATTCAGACGGCTTTCGGTGGCTTTTCAGTCGTGTGACTATCCAAGAAACTGTGGAAGAGGTGGACATGTCACAACATGTCCTGTGAGGCTTCAACACGGTGGCGCTTTTGCTCCACCAACAGAAGTGCTGACTCATTGTTTGGGTCTGTAGTGACCTTTGATGCTACCAGAAGTGATCGTGGTGTTAAAACTCAAAATCAGCTTGTTAGTAGTTGCAAGTGTACCGGAGACAATACTGTAAGTTATCAGTTTTCTGTAGCTTCCGATAAATTTTTGGGTGGTTTATTGGTTTAGCTGTACAAAAGATAACTTTTTCTTTTATCAAAGTTAATTTTTTTGGTTAGCTGTGCCCACCACTGCATGCAGGTTAGGTGAATTGGAAACTTTATAATTGTCCAGGTCTCCCTTGTAAAAGCGATCTCAATCTCAAATGGGACTAACCTGGTTAAATAATGGTTAAACTAAATTAAGCATCATTGAATGAAACTACCGCACAGATTTTTATGAAATTTTCACTGCAGATAGATATTAGGCCATGGAAGACGACATTAAATTTTTAAGGTGATCTGGATCCGGTTCTAGATTCTGGATCAAGTTTCACTTTATATAACCTTTGAAGGATTACATCAAAACTACTTCATGGATTCTCACCAAATTTACACCACAGATACATATTAGGCCATGGAAGACAACATTCAATTTTGAAGGTGATCCAGATATAGATTGGCAGACATCAGAATTCTATGATTGCTCTTGTTCTTTTATTTATCTGAGCACTTTCAAAGGATCACGGTGCCCGTGCATTCTGTCCTGCCACCGATCAGCTGTGTCATCTAATGGAACTCAGTTTTATGCGTGGCTTAGCTGTGAATGGACAGTCCTGCTCTGCATGCACGCACTGGACGCATGAGAGAAAAGCCAGATTTTCTCTTTGCATTTATATTTTTTCTGAGGACAGCAGTCTAATGATGCCGGCCGGCAGCAGGGACAGTGCACTTCACCTGTGTGAGACAGTGGATGAGGTGATACGAATTTTTGGTTTTTATTTTCATTGTCTGTGAACTTGAGAGACGCAGCTCAGTGGACATCATTCTGAAAAGCCTCTTTCACACTGGGCCAACGTAGAGTTGCATAATGCAGCATACCAACTACGCTGAGCTATGGAGCTCTACGCCAAGTTTACGCAGCTCTACGCCGAGTTTTTGGTTCCCTACACAGCAGTACGCTGAGGGGTACGCAAGGCGGACACAAAAAATTAAGCACGTTTAATTTTTTCAGTGTAGAGCACTGGACACACGCAGTTTTTACGCAGGTCTACACAACACTCCGCTACTGTATGTAAATCTACACAACACCTTGCTACTGTACACCAAGCCTCCGCAACCCTACACCAGGGCAAAAACCATTTAATTAATTAATTAATTTAATTTTTTCCTCAGTACATACCACACTGATAGATTTTATTCATCCCGCTGAACTCTGCTGGCAGTGAAGCTTCAAAACCACAGAAGCAGAAGTGGCAGGCCAAGATTCCATGTCCACTCCTCATGGACGGATCGCCAGAGAAAGGACATGTCCACATCCACTCACTGACGGATCGCACCTGCGACCACCGGCTGAAGCTCCGCGGTGCTTTCACCTAAAGTTCTCTCATGAGTGTGGCATTTTAAATAAAGTCCATTAACTCCTGTTCATGGATGAATCGCCAGCAAGAGGACATGTCCACATCCAGTATAACTCCTCACGAACCGATCGCCAGTGAGAGGACATGTCCATGTCCACTCATGGACGGATCGCGCAACTGCTGGTTGCAGTTCTGCCGCTTTCTTTCACCTCCTCAAGTTCTCTCAAGAGTGACTCCAAGCTCCTCACTCGGGAGGAGCTCGTAGTCGAGCCGCTGCTCCTCCATGTCGAAAGGAGTCAGTTGAGGTGGCTCGGGCATCTTTTCCGGATGCCCTCTGGACGCCTCCCTGGAGAGGTGTTCTGGGCACGTCCCATTGGGAGGAGGCCCCGGGGAAGACCCAGGACACGCTGGAGGGACTACATCTCTCCGCTGGCTTGGGAACGCCTTGGGGTTCCCCCGGAGGAGCTGGGGGAGGTGTGTGTGGATCGGGAGGTCTGGGCGGCTTTGCTTGAGCTGCTGCCCCCGCGACCCAACTCCAGATAAAGGGGAAGAAAATGGATGGATGGATGGAAGTTCTCTCAAGATTGTGGCACATGAATAAAGTCCATTAACTCCTGCTTACGGACTGATCACCAGTGAGAGGACATGTCCATGTCCACATCCAAGTGCTCCCCACCAACGTATCGCACGGGTCATCTCCGGCTGCAGCTTTCCTTCACCTCCTCAAGTTCTCTCACGATTGGGGCACGTTAAATAAAGTCCATTAACTCCTGGAAATAATGTATTCTGACTTTTTCCAATGTATCAAGTCCATCTGTGTGTCCAGACAAAACAGTGTCATGGAGCCAAGCTTCTAAGCTAACATCCCTGCGGACAAGGTTTTTTTTTTTTTCCCTACGCCCCACTTACGCAGCCATTCCTACGTACTAGACTCTTCTCTCTCCTCTCCTCTCGCCTCTCCTGGCCCCATATTGGCCTCTCTTCATTGGCTTCCTGTTAATTCTAGAATAGAATTTAAAATTCTTCTACTTACTTATAAGGTTTTGAATAATCAGGTCCCATCTTATCTTAGGGACCTCATAGTACCATATCACCCCAATAGAGCGCTTCGCTCTCAGACTGCAGGCTTACTTGTAGTTCCTAGGGTTTGTAAGAGTAGAATGGGAGGCAGAGCCTTCAGCTTTCAGGCTCCTCTCCTGTGGAACCAGCTCCCAATTCGGATCAGGGAGACAGACACCCTCTCTACTTTTAAGATTAGGCTTAAAACTTTCCTTTTTGCTAAAGCTTATAGTTAGGGCTGGATCAGGTGACCCTGAACCATCCCTTAGTTATGCTGCTATAGACTTAGACTGCTGGGGGGGTTCCCATGATGCACTGAATGTTTCTTTCTCTTTTTGCTCTGTATGCACCACTCTGCATTTAATCATTAGTGATCGATCTCTGCTCCCCTCCACAGCATGTCTTTTTCCTGGTTCTCTCCCTCAGCCCCAACCAGTCCCAGCAGAAGACTGCCCCTCCCTGAGCCTGGTTCTGCTGGAGGTTTCTTCCTGTTAAAAGGGAGTTTTTCCTTCCCACTGTCGCCAAGTGCTTGCTCACAGGGGGTTGTTTTGACCATTGGGGTTTTTACGTAATTATTGTATGGCCTTGCCTTACAATATAAAGCGCCTTGGGGCAACTGTTTGTTGTGATTTGGCGCTATATAAATAAAATTGATTGATTGACTGATAGATATGCAGCACAATGCAACTCTACGCAGGCCCAGTGTGATAGAGGCTTAAGTCCGTGAGTGGTTGTTCATGCTTTTCTTCATTATTTATTTAGTGATTTACTTTATGATTATTTTCAGTGCTTTTTCTGCCTAAAGTCAGAGGGATTTTCACAGCCTCTTTCACATAATAACTATGTAATAGTCCACATGCATCCTGAGAACTGTGTGCACAAACATGTCATCATTTCAGCCATGGCAGTGGTGCTCAACATCCTTGAGAGTGCTGCGTGGGATTCACGTGCAAATCCTTCAAAGACTGTGCCACTGCCGCTCGACGTTCAGGTTTGTGCTGCGTGCCCTGTCAATGGTTCTCCCCCGGTATGTTTGTGGACTGCTCAAGATTTGTGCCCATAATTTTTGTAGTCACTCTGGATGGCATTCAGTGGACAGTCGACCGTCATGCGTGCATGTGTTGGGAAGACCAGTTCACTGAGATGCCACATGAGAAAGTTATCGTCTGTTTTTTGTGCGATTTTGCGTCTCCACCACCACCTATCCATCAGTCAACCATCAGTGAGATCCTACCTTCAGTACAACCCCAATTCCAATGAAGTTGGGACGTTGTGTTAAATGTAAATAATAAAAGAATACAATGATTTGCAAATCCTCTTCAACCTATATTCAACTGAATACACCACAAAGACAAGATATTTAATGTTCAAACTGACAAACTTTTTTCTTTTTGTGCAAATATTTGCTCATTTTGAAATGGATGCCTGCAACACATTTCAAAAAAGCTGGGACAGTGGCAACAAAAGACTGGGAAAGTTGATGAATGCTCAAAGAACACCTGTTTGGAACATTCCACAGGTTAATTGGAAACAGGTGAGTGTCATGATTGGGTATAAAAGGAGCATCCCCAAGAGGCTCAGCCATTCACAAGCAAAGATGGGGCGAGGATTGTGTACAACTGTGTGAAAAAAATAGTCCACCAGTTTAAGAACAATGTTTCGCAATGTTCAACTGCAAGGAATTTAGGGATTACATCATCATCTACAGTCCATAATATAATCAGAAGATTCAGATAATCTGGAGAACTTTCTACACGTAAGTGGCAAGGCCGAAAACCAACACTGAATGCCTGTGACCTTTGATCCCTCAGGCCCGAGCTCATTTGAAAAGGTCAGACACAAAGTGGAAAAGTCCTCATTTGTTTTTGGTAATCATGGACGTCGTGTCCTCCAGACAAAAGAGAAAAGACCATTGACAACTATTACGAGGACTGCTTTCTTCCACCTGTGAAATATATTGAAGATTCTTCCCATCCTGTCTATGGCTGATGCTGAGACCCTGATCCATGCGTTTATCTCTTCTAGATTGGACTACTGCAATGTTCTATTTTCTGGTTTACTGCAGTCCAGCATTAGGGCTCTCCAACTGGTTCAAAATGCTACTGGCAGAGTTTTGACACGAAGCAGAAAGTTTGACCAGATTACAACCATTTTGGCATCTCTTCACTGGCTTCCTGTCCCTGTGAGATCAGATTTTAAGGTTCTGCTACTATCCTATAAAATTATTCACTGACTGGCACCTCCCTACCTAGCTGACCTAATTATACCCTACGTACCGACCTGAGGTTTGCGTTCTCAGGGTGCAGGACTATTTTGTGTCCCTAGGGTGAATAAGAAGTCTGCGGGTTATAGAGCTTTCTCTTATTGTGTCCCTGTTCTGTGGAATGATCTCTCCGCCTCAATAAAACAGTCAGATTCTGTGGAGACTTTCAAGTCCAGACTTAAGACGCACTTATTTTCCCTTTCATATGGCTAGCATACTGGCATAGTATAGTTCTGTGCTTTTTATTCTTTTAATTCATTTTATTAGTAAACGGAGCGGGCCGCGGCCTCAACTTTACCTAAATTCTGGATCTTTTAGTGAAGCTTAGGGCTCGTGGCTGGCGATCACATTAGTATCCTTTTTTGTTGCTGTTGTTTAATGCTGACAAATTATACTGTTTTTTTGTCTTTCTGATGCCTGATTCTGTTTTTTCTCTCTGTATAAGGTGCAGCTTCATCCAGAGATGGGTGTGGTGTTTGTGTTGAAAACCCTCCTGTCCTGTGCATCAACAGCATTTCTTTTCGTTTTGTGAATTGTTCTGTAATTTATGTTTGTAGCATGGCCCAAGCACAGGGTCATCCCTTTGAGTCTGGTCTGCCTGAGGTTTCTTCCTCAGAGGGAGTTTTTCCTTACCACTGTTGCTCTGGGGATTAGTAAGGACCTTACTTGTGTGAAGCGCCTTGAGGCAACTCTGTTGTGATCTGGCGCTATATAAATGAAAATAAATTGAAAATTAAATTGAAAAAGACCATCCAGATTGTTACCAGTGCAAAGTTCAAAAGCCAGCATCTGTGATGGTTTGGGGGGGTGTTAGTGCCCATGGCTTGGACAACATAGACATCTGTGATGGCACCATCAGTGCTGAAAGGTACATCCAGGTTTTGGAGCAACACATGCTGCCATCCAAGCAACGTCTTTTTCAGGGACGTCCCTGCTTATTTCAATCAATCAATCAATTTTATTGATTTTATTTATATAGCGCCAAATCACAACAAACAGTTGCCCCAAGGTGTTTTATATTGTAAGGCAAGGCCATACAATAATTACGTAAAAACCCCAACGGTCAAAACGACCCCCTGTGAGCAAGCACTTGGCGACAGTGGGAAGGAAAAACTCCCTTTTAACAGGAAGAAACCTCCAGCAGAACCAGGCTCAGGGAGGGGTAGTCTTCTGCTGGGACTGGTTGGGGCTGAGGGAGAGAACCAGGAAAAAGACATGCTGTGGAGGGGAGCAGAGATCAATCACTAATGATTAAATGCAGAGTGGTGCATACAGAGCAAAAACAGAAAGAAACAGTGCATCATGGGAACCCCCCAGCAGTCTACGTCTATAGCAGCATAACTAAGGGATGGTTCAGGGTCACCTGATCCAGCCCTAACTATAAGCTTTAGCAAAAAGGAAAGTTTTAAGCCTAATCTTAAAAGTAGAGAGGGTGTCTCTCTCCCTGATCTGAACTGGGAGCTGGTTCCACAGGAGAGGAGCCTGAAAGCTGAAGGCTCTGCCTCCCATTCTACTCTTACAAACCCTAGGAACTACAAGTAAGCCTGCAGTCTGAGAGCGAAGTGCTCTATTGGGGTGATATGGTACTATGAGGTCCCTAAGATAAGATGGGACCTGATTATTCAAAACCTTATAAGTAAGAAGAAGAATTTTAAATTCTATTCTAGAATTAACAGGAAGCCAATGAAGAGAGGTCAATATGGGTGAGATATGCTCTCTCCTTCTAGTCCCCGTTAGTACTCTAGCTGCAGCATTTTGAATTAACTGAAGGCTTTTCAGGGAACTTTTAGGACAACCTGATAATAATGAATTACAATAGTCCAGCCTAGAGGAAATAAATACATGAATTAGTTTTTCAGCATCACTCTGAGACAAGACCTTTCTAATTTTAGAGATATTGCGTAAATGCAAAAAAGCAGTCCTACATATTTGTTTAATATGCGTATTGAATGACATATCCTGATCAAAAATGACTCCAAGATTTCTCACAGTATTACTAGAGGTCAGGGTAATGCCATCCAGAGTAAGGATCTGGTTAGACACCATGTTTCTAAGATTTGTGGGGCCAAGTACAATAACTTCTGTTTTATCTTAATTTAAAAGCAGGAAATTAGAAGTCATCCATGTCTTTATGTCTTTTAAGACAATCCTGCAGTTTAGCTAATTGGTGTGTGTCCTCTGGCTTCATGGATAGATAAAGCTGGGTATCATCTGCGTAACAATGAAAATTTAAGCAATACCGTCTAATAATACTGCCTAAGGGAAGCATGTATAAAGTGAATAAAATTGGTCCTAGCACAGAAGCTTGTGGAACTCCATAATTAACCTTAGTCTGTGAAGAAGATTCCCCATTTACATGAACAAATTGTAATCTATTAGATAAATATGATTCAAACCACCGCAGCGCAGTGCCTTTAATACCTATGGCATGCTCTAATCTCTGTAATAAAATTTTATGGTCAACAATATCAATAGCAGCACTGAGGTCTAACAGAACAAGCACAGAGATGAGTCCACTGTCTGAGGCCATAAGAAGATAATTTGTAACCTTCACTAATGCTGTTTCTGTACTATGATGAATTCTAAAACCTGACTGAAACTCTTCAAATAGACCATTCCTCTGCAGATGATCAGTTAGCTGTTTTACAACTACCCTTTCAAGAATTTTTGAGAGAAAAGGAAGGTTGGAGATTGGCCTATAATTAGCTAAGATAGCTGGGTCAAGTGATGGCTTTTAAAGTAATGGTTTAATTACTGCCACCTTAAAAGCCTGTGGTACATAGCCAACTAATAAAGATAGATTGATCATATTTAAGATCGAAGCATTAAATAATGGTAGGGCTTCCTTGAGCAGCCTGGTAGGAATGGGGTCTAATAGACATGTTGATGGTTTGGATGAAGTAACTAATGAAAATATCTCAGACAGAACAATCTGAGAGAAAGAGTCTAACCAAATACCGGCATCACTGAAAGCAGCCAAAGATAACGATATGTCTTTGGGATGGTTATGAGTAATTTTTTCTCTAATAGTTAAAATTTTATTAGCAAAGAAAGTCATGAAGTCATTACTAGTTAAAGTTAAAGGAATACTCGGCTCAATAGAGCTCTGACTCTTTGTCAGCCTGGCTACAGTGCTGAAAAGAAACCTGGGGTTGTTCTTATTTTCTTCAATTAGTGATGAGTAGTAAGATGTCCTAGCTTTACGGAGGGCTTTTTTATAGAGCAACAGACTCTTTTTCCAGGCTAAGTGAAGATCTTCTAAATTAGTGAGACGCCATTTCCTCTCCAACTTACGGGTTATCTGCTTTAAGCTGCGAGTTTGTGAGTTATACCATGGAGTCAGGCACTTCTGATTTAAAGCTCTCTTTTTCAGAGGAGCTACAGCATCCAAAGTTGTCTTCAATGAGGATGTAAAACGATTGACGAGATACTCTATCTCACTTACAGAGTTTAGGTAGCTACTCTGCACTGTGTTGGCATATGGCATTAGAGAACATAAAGAAGGAATCATATCCTTAAACCTAGTTACAGCAAGACAATGCCAAGCCACATTCTGCACGTGTTACAACAGCGTGGCTTCGTAGTAAAAGAGTGCAGGTACTAGACTGGCCTGCAGTCCAGACCTGTCGCCCATTGAAAATGTGTGGCACATTATGAAGCGCAAAATACGACAACGGAGACCCCGGACTGTTGAACAACTGAAGTCATACATCAAACAAGAATGGGAAAGAATTCCACCTACAAAGCTTCAACAATTAGTGTCCTCAGTTCCTAAACGCTTACTGAGTGTTGTTAGAAGGAAAGGTGATGTAAGACAGTAGTAAACATACCACTGTCCCAGCTTTTTTGAAACATGTTACAGGAATCCATTTCAAAATGAGCAAATATTTGCACAAAAACAATAAAGTTTATCAGTTTGAACATTAAATATCTTGTCTTTGTGGTGTATTCAATTCAATATAGGTTTAAGAGGATTTGCAAATAATTGTATTCTGTTTTTATTTATATTTTACACAATGTCCCAACTTCATTGGAATTGGGATTGTACTTGGCTGAGAGACCACTTAGCAACACCAGGGTCAAAATGTGATTTATTCATTTGGAACTGCAGTTGCATGAAGAAGGGCATCTGGTGTAAACCTTGTGCCAAAGACTAATGGGGATCTTTACTGGATCCACTGTGGCAATCTACACTGTGTGTAGATTGACTGCAAATCCAAATCACAACAATGTGTTAACGTTAGGACAGTTAAAAGATAAGTGAACACCAACCAAGCCATATGGTGTGATTATACATCTTTATGAGGTAATTAAACAAGATCTGAAGTATGAAGTAAAAACTAAAAAGAAATCCAAAAATTGCTGGATTTTAACACACATCCAGGTCACAGCCAAAATTTAATCAACTCCTCCCTGATCCAAGAAACATGTCCTTACAAATTTTAGTCAAAGTCCCTCCTTTACTCTGGAGCAGAAGAAGAAGAAACATAATGAAAAGTAGAAGGATCTTTGTTGAATTAGTAATTTTCATAAATCATGTTCTTAAACTGAAAAAAAAAATGTTCTGGAGCAAAAGGAGGGAATATCATTTCTATGCTACTCAGCACACTTGTTTGGACTGTGTGAGACAACAAGAACAGCAATGGAAAGTCATCTATGGTAAGGCTATTATATTTGTGTTATAAGTGTATTTTTTGTGTTATAAACAAATGTGTTGAGTTTTCAAATGTTTAATTAAACTGCATGTTTACCTTAGCTATGCTCATTTGCTGAATGGCCAGAACAAAGTTTACTTGCTTTTTGTGCCTTGTACATTCAAATTAATTGATTCATTAACTTAGCATTGCTAAATTGGTGTTGTGAATAAATAATGGACTGATTTTGTGTGTCGCTGCATGAAATGGTAGCACCATGCTTCAAAAATAAATGAGACTTATCATGGACGCTGTTGTTGGTTTATACCATAGTCCAGGGGGTGGAAAAAAACAAGTAGTCTTTCTAAAGTGTCTGTTTTTGATCATTCATAAGATGTGCCACTCTACTTGTGCTTGCATGTAACTCAGAAGGTGAGTGGTGATCTAGTTTTGAATCATTTCCTGTACATACTGTAAGTGTGTACAGGCAAGAAGGAAAAAAGTGAGAATTCTGATCCGAGTGCAGAGGAAAGTGTTGTATGTTCCAAGCTTTTTATTTGTGGGTCCCCAAGTCTTCTGTGCCATTAAACAAATAAAAGGTAAGATTGTGAGTGTGTGTTGAATGTGCACCGGAGCCTGTGGAAAACGCAGTGGTTCGAAATCTGGAACAGAATTGTTACTGAGAGAGAAACAAAAAGTAGAACACAACGTGCGAGCATCTCCTCGAGTCTCACGTGGCTGTTGCTGGGAGAAAAATGTGACCAAGACAAATGAAGTTAGAAAGATCAGCTGATGTTCCGTTCTGTCTGCTCTCTGGTCATCTGGCACGCTGCTGGAGATGTGTGGAGGTGCAGCCATGCTTTCAGTGTGCAATAAAACCTCTGACTGTGGATTTGTTCCTCAGTAACAGAATGCTTTCCAACAGCCTTCAGGCAGCTCATTCTTACTCAAACGCACAAAATATTAGAGACAAGTGGATACAGGTGTGTTGCCCTGCAGGCCTACCTCACAGACACACAAATCAATATGCATACACACGCACACGTGCATGCTCAACGTGGCGTACGTATATCAAAAAAACGACAAGCCCGTGAGGAGATGGAGTTAAATTCTCACCTGCTTTTCCTGGCTCTCTTGTTGTAGCCCTCTCTTGCTTTGATCCTGAAAAGTGATAAGGTGGAATTAATTATCATTTCAAAACACAGATTTTTAGATGACCCCACATAATAATAATAATAATAATAATAATAATAAAAGCTGTGGCATTAGCTTAGGGGTTGGTGTTAGCACAAATGTTTTGAAATACCCTCTTAAAAATATGGAGACAGTTATTATGAACAAGAAAATGCAGATGTCTACTGCCCCAAGTATATACCTCCTGAAGTCACCCCCGCCCCCCCCCTCCACCACACCCACATTAGGGTGCATCAAATTAGGGTGGATCTAGGCAGCTGAGAAAAATGTGTATCTTGGACTATCAATTCAAACCTGCCACATATCACTTGTTTATTTGTTGTTCTTGATGGCCTGTGTCCATTAATGTTCACACAAATAAGAACTGTTGTTCACTGCCTTCTG
This sequence comes from Thalassophryne amazonica, assembly GCF_902500255.1. Lineage (NCBI taxonomy): Eukaryota > Metazoa > Chordata > Actinopteri > Batrachoidiformes > Batrachoididae > Thalassophryne > Thalassophryne amazonica. Next base: position 92,820,650 of record NC_047115.1, read on the forward strand.
AGGATTCACACAAAATATTACCCAGATGCTACTAACAGCAATCCTTCCACACTATGTTAGTCAATCAGAATATCTTCCCCGTACATGTAAACTTTCCAGTCTGGTGTGGCACAGCTAGGCTGTCCCATTTTCAAGGTTGCTTGAATGTGGCCAATATGACTAGCCTTCTTTGCCCCAGTAAAGAAAAGATACAACAGGTGATGTATCCACATCGGTTGGGACTCCAGTGAGTGCGGTCACACTTCCTCCTCTCTTTCTGTGTTTTTCTATCTCTGCCACAACCTTCAAAAGTCCCAACTTCACCAGACCATGAACTCTTCTAACTATATTTGGAATAACCATGGAATTGATCAGCTGGTCTCTCAATGTTATGGGCACCATCTTTTCAACAAAGAAATCAGGGCTGGGGGACCCTGCGTGCCCAAGTGGAACCTATCCTGCAGGCTATGTTCTCAACACCTTGGAGAAGTGGCTCGTCGTGTGCTTGGCGCCACTCTCCATGGAAGACGTTGAGGATTTATTCTTATTTGCTTTTATGGCAGGAGGGCTTTTGCTGCTTGGATTAGGGGCTGCCCTGACCTACCGGAAAACTGACAAGACGACTGCTACCAAAACCACAACCCCACACCTGTCTGTCATGATTTATGAGGTGTGCAAGGTGGTACAATCTCAGACTGTGTTAACTCTTGAAATTAAAATGCAAATTGGAAATCATCTCAGAGCTGCAATGAATTGATGTTGGAGACCAGTGAATATTCACAATTGGATCTGGACGGTCAAAGCAGCCGATTTGCTCTGTGTAAGCCTGATCCTGTCAGATCTCAGAAGCTAAGCAGTGCGGGACCAGGTTAGTACTTGGATGGGAGACCTCTTTGGAACACCAGCAGCTGTGTGTTTTTCTCCAGGTAACACTGGAGTTGCGTCAGGAAGGGCATCCAGCGTAAAACCTGTGCCAAATATCAATGCGGATCTGGTTGTATCCACTGTGGCGACCCCGAACACAAAACGGGAGCAGCCGAATGGACACCAACGGAACTGGATGGTCAAAGAGAGGCCATATTGGAACTCTGTGCTTCTCTACCTAACCAAAACATGGCAGCCTTATCAGCTACCAAAGGTTAAAATGCCCCGTTTGTTTTTCTCCAGAAGGATTTCAACGGTCTTGGTGAAGCATCTGGCTCCCTCTTCATTTGCCCTTCCCTACAGTCTGCGGTTGTCAAGGCCACTCCAGACTCTATGCATACACAGACAGAGACTGATATGAGCTCATCTGCACACATGACACACACCCGCCACCCCCTCCATTGTGTTTCTATCCCCACCCGGCCTCCGCTCTGCCACTCCCCCGAGTTCCGCCATGCACCAGAAATGCTGCTGCAGCCCCCACACACTCATTGCCTCAATTCAGACGACAGACTGTTTCAAAGCTTAGCGTACATAAACAAATCAAATGTACATGTGTGGTTGTTTTAGTTCTGACGTGTGCCATTATTACGTTCAACTAATAATAATTGTGGATTAATTGCTGTATTTTGGTGTGAATATGAATTGCCCTTCTAGGATCAATAAAGTTGTTTGAATCTTGAATCTCGGTGTATCCTGCTATGCCCAAACAATCCCAAGAGCCGCTGCCTGTTTTTTTTTTTATAGATAAAATAGTTGGTAAATAAAAATAAATCAAAACAAAAGGACAATTTTGTTCTCCATATGTACAATTGTATCTACAATATATGATACAAGATTCCCAGGCAACAGAGGATAGCTGTGTCAAAAGCTAATGATGCAAAAACAAAATGTTCATTGGTTGAGAATGTCTCATTGTGACAGGTTCACCTCCACTGTCTGAAGACCAGGTTTTTTATGGGACACAGCCTTACAGGTATACTGCCCCTGAATTCGGACACAGCCATACCACCACCATCAAGACCAGATCAACCGCCAGTGAGGCAGCCAGTACACTTCACCTCCAGTTCACAAGCACCAATGGTTTTAAGATCTTCACAACAGCCAATGGTTTTAGGATCTCTATGAAATTCTTAAGCCACATCCATTGGTGACATCATAGTGTTTAATGTTCTGTAAGAATTTTCCAAGCAAATTCAAAGAGATACAACATGGTGCTTTAATAGGAGTTTATACTTTTTGCAGCAAGCTAGTTGCATGGAGCAGTATTGGGATCACAGAATTTCAGGGGTTTTTCATGGGCTATATAGCTTTGGTAGAATTATGATACTTGTATAATCCTCATATAATAATGTTTTGTAGCATCTGCCAACATTAGTCATGGTCACTTCAGTCCCCAGGTTTGTACCATGTCCCCGTTCTAACATGACCCAAACAACATGTGATGATGGTGACACCTATGTCAACTTCTCCTGCATTCAGCTTTATGTTCATGTTCTCACATACTGCTTTTCCAATCAGGAGTTAGAATACCACCGGTCTAGAGTGTATAAACTGATACTACTCCGGCACAGTACTGAAACTTACTGCTTTGCTGCTGTTACTTTTCCAGGAATCTGACAATAGTTCCAAGGCTGCCCTGCAGAGATGGGGAACTGTTTGTTTGATTCTAAGAAAACTGACTTTGCTCACAGTTTTGCTTTATTGCTCAATTCTGCAGCAGTGATTTTCTGCATATTTTACACCACAGCTGTGCCACTTGAGCAACACAGTCCTTGGGTGATCTTTCAATTTCAGCAAGCTTCAGCCTTCTCACAAACCACCGAACCCACCACACACACACAGGAGGTCAGCTGATTGCTTCATTTTGTGTAAATGTCAATACATCAATCATAATCTCATTGTAGTCAGTCATTCTAGTTAGTGTATATGAGGTATTTTACAATAAACTCCTGTAGGAGCACTGAAAATCTCCACGGATGAGCAGTAAAACAGTTGTAGGAGAAGCTGCCTGCCTAAAGTCACTTACCTTGACACCGAGGTTTTTTATTGGCCACCGCTGAGCCGCTGATCGGTCGTCCATTGGGAGTGACACACCAACAGTATCCAGTGTAGCTGTGGCACTGAACCTGTCATCAACACAGCATGGGGACACAACATCACCACAAACCAAACCATACGGGAACACAAATTTTGAAACACTGCAAATCCACTTAAAGTGTAAAATCATGGGAGAAACAGTGAACCCTGAGCAAAATCTTTAGAATGAACAGAAAATCTCTGTGTCTCCAACCTAGAAACTATTGTAATTTTATTTATGGGTGATTCTTTAACTACGGGCACTATTGGCCTTGTAAATGTAATTTCCACCACACCATTGCCTTACAATATAAAGCGCCTTGGGGCAACTGTTTGTTGTGATTTGGCGCTATATACATGTGCTCTGATGTCACTGTTTATCTCCATAGAAACTACCCAAACAATCTTTCATACAAACTGTTTAAAGGGACATTACAGTGTTGTGGTGGAAATTACGGCAATAGCGTGGGACAACTACATTGTGTTTAAAAAACAGTTGTATGACAGTGAATACCCCAATTATGTTTTGATTATTTTACTATTTTATTCAGAGATATTTTAAAACCTTAGAAAAAACGTTTCTTTACCATTCATTTTTATCATTGAAGATCAACTGTCTGTCGGGTGTGAGACAAGCACAAAACGGCAATATTTGCATATAATGAAGCTGAAAAAAGGTGAAAGAGTCATCATAGACTACTAGAACAAATTTCTTAACACACTTTCATTGTAAAGATAACTATAAAAGTGTGAAATGTCCCTTTTTTTTTTCTGTTTTTCATACAGTATGATCAAAGGACATAATAAGTGCCAGTAGTCTAAGAATCACCCTTATATAGTTCTGATTGTTAAGCCTGCAAATGATACCACATAGCACCTGCAGCTAAACAACAGATACGATGAAACTGAACTGACAACAAACATGAGTAATATCCAGCAAATAACAATTCTGCCTCTAAGGTGTCAGGGACTGAGGTGGCGAGGCACAGCAGGCAGATGGACACAAATGCATGACTCAAATGTGGGTTAAGAAAAAGGCTTTATCCGAAAAACAGGCTCAGGTCGATACAAACAGGCTCAGGTCGATACACAAGAAGTCAATCAGTACAGGCGGAGGTACAGAAGGTCAAGAGGCAAGGACGTGGTCAAACAACAAGCGAGGATCAGACATGGAGAAGCAGGTTCACTGGTGCAGGCAGAGACGTGGTCAAAAAACAGGCGAGAGTCGAGCACAGAAAGACACAGACCAAAAACAAGACGAGGAAGGCTTAGAACGAGGCCAAGAGCACAAGGCATGAAGCACAACGAACGAGCAGCAAAACAGAGGAAAACATGAACTTAAATACAGAGGTTAATCAGGGCGTGATAATATCAGGTGCAGGGAAGAAGGCGTGGCCAGATGAGACGAGCGGAGTGACAAGGGGCATGTCAGACAAAAGCAGCAAAACCGGAATGTGACAGTGACTAGACAAATGATGAACAACAAATAATGAAACCTAAAATCCAAACTTGAGTGAAACAAAATAAATAAAGAGCAGAAACAGAACAACTACTAGTGATTAAAGTGATACAGATACAAAATGGAAAACCACAGCTAAAGAAAAACTACAAAATAGAACACCTATTACATGTAAAATAAAACACAGAGACAAGACTAAAGTATGATAACCGAACATGCATAATAAACAGAAAACCAAAACAAAGTACAAAGTAACTAATAGAAAATCAAAACTGAGGATCAAAGAAGTAGCAAAGACGAGGAGAGGGAAAAAACATGATGACCCAGGGCCAGATTAGGGCCAAAACCTGACATAAGGAATACAGTCTTTCAGAATCTATTGTGTTAGTGCCCAACACTAAACATCATTAACTTCCAGTTATATATTAGGTGTTATCTTTCACCCAGTGCAAAGCGGCGCAAGTGGCACTACTACTACACAACTAACGCAGTTGTCATTTTTGTGCCCAGCAACCACATCTTGTAAGTAACGAGTATAATTGCATTCATTTACATATCCATGGGTGTGTTGGTCTAAAAATTATACCCAAAGCTCTTGACCATAGGTGAGGATAGGATCGTAAATCGACAGTCTCACACTCCATCTTACCCTCACTTGTGAGCAACACCCGATATACTTGAACTCTTTAACTTGGAGGAATAACTCTCTCCTGACCCAGAGGGGTCAAGCCACCCTTTTTCCTGCAGGAGGCCATGATCTCAGATTTAGAGGTGCTGATCCTCATCCCATTTGCTTCACATCTTCAAACCTGCCAAGTGCACCTCGGAGGTCACTGTTTAATGAACAGAGCTACATCATCGGCAAAAAGTGGAGATGTACAGTGAGGAAAATAAGTATTTGAACACCCTGCAATTTTGCAAGTTCTCCCACTTAGAAATCATGGAGGGGTCTGAAATTTTCATCTTAGGTGCATGTCCACTGTGAGAGAGATAATAAAAAAAATAAAAAAAAACAGAAATCACAATGTATGATTTTTTTAATTATTTATTTGTATGTTACTGCTGCAAATAAGTATTTGAACACCTACCAATCAGCAGGAATTCACACAGACCTGTTAGTTCTTCTTTAAGAAGCCCTCTGATTCTGCACTCTTTACCTGTATTAATTGCACCTGTTTGAACTTGTTACCTGTATAAAAGACAACTGTTCACACATGCAATCAATCACACTCCAACCTGTCCACCATAGCCAAGACCAAAGAGCTGTCTAAGGACACCATGGACGAAACTGTAGACCTGCACAAGGCTGGGATGGATGACAGGACAACAGGCAAGCAGCTTGGTAGAAGACAACTGTTATGATTATTTATTAGAAAGTGGAAGAAACACAAGATGACTGTCAATCTCCCTCGGTCTGGGATTCCATGCAAGATCTCACTTTGTGGGGTAAAGATGATTTTGAGAAAGCTTAGAACTACACAGGAGGACCTGGTCAATGACCTGAAGAGAGCTGGGACCACAGTCACAAAGATTACATTAGTAACACATGATGCTGTCATGGTTTAAAATCCTGCAGTGCAGCAAGGTCCCCCTACTGAAGCCAGCACATGTCCAGTCCAGGTTGAGGTTCACCAGTGACCATCTGGATGATCCAGAGGAGGCATGGGAGAAGGTCATGTGGTCAGATGAGACCAGAATAGAGCTTTTTGGAATCAACTCCACTTACCATGTTTAGAGGATGAGAACAACCCCAACAAAACCATCCCAAACATGAAACATGGGGGTGGAAACATCATACTCTGTGGGTGCTCTTCTGCAAAGGGGACAGGACGACTGCACTGTATTGAAGGGAGGATGGATGGGGTCATGTATTGCGAGATTTTGGCAAACAACCTTCCCTCAGTAAGAGCATTGAAGATGGGTCATGGCTGGGTCTTCCAGCATGACAATGACCCCAAACACACAGCCAGGGCAACTAAGGAGGGGCTCCGTAAGAAGCATTTCAAGGTCCTGGAGTGGCCTGGCCAGTCTCCAGACCTGAACTCAGTAGAAAATCTTTGGAGGGAGCTGAAACTCCAAACCTGAAAGATATGGAGAAGATCTGTATGGAGGAGTGGACCAAAATCCCTGCTGCAGTGTGTGAAAACCTGGTGAAAAACTACAGGAAACATTTGACCTCTGTAATTGCAAACAAAGGCTACTGTACCAAATATTAACATTGATTTTCACAGGTGTTCAAATACTTATTTGCAGCAGTAACATACAAATAAATTATTTTTAAAAAAAAATCATACATTGTGATTTCTCGATTTTTTTTTTTTTTTTTAAGATTATGTCTCTCACAGTGGACATGCACCAAGATGAAAATTTAAGACCCCTCCATGATTTCTAAGTGGGAGAACTTGCAAAATCGCAGGGTGTTCACATACTTATTTTCCTCACTGTAATTCTGAGGTCACCAAACTGGACAGCCTCCAATCTCTAACTGTGCTTTGAAATCCTGTCCATGAAAATCACAGTTACTACTTTGGTTGTATAGAGACCAGATCATGTGTTGCAGTGGAACCACTACTGCATAGTCTTGCAGCATTCATCAACAAAAAAGGAAACCTACAACTTCTATAACAGATAGCAATTCAATATAATTAAGGTCGACCATGATCGTACCAAGTGTCACACAAAACCGTATTTCTACTGTATAAACATACAAAATAAATATGCATGTCTACCTCTGTTCAACTAACAAATTTGGTCATTGCACCTGAAAAATTATTCTCATTAACTCAATCTGTGCCAACATCAACAGCCTTTATTTGAACTGATGCACTTGAACAGAAAACATAACTTTTATTTTGTTTAAAAATGAGCGACAGTGTATTTCTGGCCAACAGCATAACACATACTGACATTTCTCTTTTACCAAAATTTAATCTCAACAAAATAACAGTGGCATTTGCAAATGAAACATCTATCATTTTTAAAAGTAGACACAGCTCAATTATAATAAATAATTTCAGTTTGGTTTAATCCCCACAGAATACCACACATACATTCCTTGCAGACATAATTCATCTTTTCCAGTATGTATTGTTATAAACTGCATGTTGCATTTCACACATTTAAAGCTGTACGGTCTGTTATATTTCACAAAACTGACAAAATTTAGTTGCTATTGAAATCCAAGAGTTATAATGTCAGTTTATTTTTGAAACGTGTTGCAAAATTACAGCTCATTTTAATGAAGAGAAAATATTTATCTGGGGGAATTCCATACTGAATGTTTATTTTCCTTTTAATGCTGATTGCAGGAGGAAGTGCATGTGTTCATACATGAGGTACTGAAATTACCAGCAGTTACCTTAGACTTTGTGCGATGCATGTACACGGGGTGTGCGTGTTAACATCTGTAAGATGTCTTGTAAATCATTTCAGAGGCGTTATCTGGTTATAAAAACAGCATTTTTAGATTAAGAAGTGTTTTATTTCTATTTTTATTTTTAAAATATATGGGAAACAAATTTATACAGAAATAATATGTTTTGGAGTGTTTTCTGTCCTGCTGGATTATTTTGTTCAAGCAAGCAGCCAGCAGATGTCATTGTGCTTCTCTACTCTGATTGGCTGTCTCCATGTGCTTCCCGACATCCCTTGCACAAGTCTGGGGAAGACCCCACGTCATCTATGACGTCTCTATCACAGACTGTATGGGTCGCTAAAGTAACTAGTTCAAGCCCATCTGGTCTTTTGAATTTTCTCCTTCAGGAGAACTATTTATTAATTTTTTAAAAACAACGTGACATTTGCTGATATTGTCAATGTCATATTAAGAATCTCCTCTTTAAAGGCTAATAAATAAAATTATAGTGGTGCCAATGAAAATTATTTTTTACGACTAAAATCTTAAAAAAATTGAAAGGCCGAGCAATTTTAACATTTCTAAAATGATATTTTAGTTTTTAAATGAATAACCTATGACTTATGGTATTCACTGTTTTTTTTCATATTGAAGAAAACTATTGCAAACTTTGTATCAATGCAAGACATGAAAAGTCAGTCATTTTTTACAGCACTAGTCCTGCTAAAACATTGTGAGCAATGGGGGAACACTGTGCTATACTCCCCTTTGATGACTGCATTGTTTGCAAGGATTTCTTTATGTATTTATTTATTTATTTGTTTATTATTATTTGCCAAAAGAATGAATGACAGGATAACAGAGCAGTCCTACAGTCAAAGTTGAAACAAACATGACATGGTCAATCTGTTTTGGGCCCTGTCACACCCTGATGATTTAGCCAGCTTATGCCGACATATGAAAAATGCGGCAAATACGTTGACATTCATCTAATAAGTTATGCAGCTATCATACATTGATGATTTAGCCAGCATATGCTGACAACCCCATTTCCACTGAGTGGTTTGGGTCAGTACTGCACAATATGGTACAGGTTAGAACAGTGAAGTCTCGTTTGGTTGGCAGAACCCTTTTGTTTGGTAGGTGGAGCATGTAAAAATTGACAAACGTGCCATTGAGTGCATGTACATTGTCACACGGCCTCTTCCATCCACAAGGAGGCCAAACAGAGTAACATTTTTAAAATTTTATTTTATTGTATTTTTGTCTTGGTGGATCATGGGATTTGTTTTCAGCGCGTGCAGAATGCTGAAGAGTCAACTGATGTCTGAGATAAACAATGACATGAATAAATGAGGTGCTGTGACTCTTTCAACTATTAAAATAAGTTAATTGTCTTGTGGCACAAAGCTCCGGCGTTCTCTGGTTCAGGCTGAGAAACACACAAACCACAGAGGGACTTATTTTAAAACACCATGTTTCTTCAGCCACAATGAAGAATTAATGTATTTTCAGACATTGTTTTCAAAAATCATATTCAAATTCATATAAAATCATATTCAAAAATCATAAAATCAATTTCATAGCCTTAAGAGTGTGCATATCATGAATGCTTGGGCTTGTTGGATTTGTGAGAATCTACTGGTACCTTGTTTCCCATGCTTCGATCTTAAATATGATCAATCTATCTTTATTAGTTGGCTATGTACCACAGGCTTTTAAGGTGGCAGTAATTAAACCATTACTTAAAAAGCCATCACTTGACCCAGCTATCTTATCTAATTATAGGCCAATCTCCAACCTTCCTTTTCTCTCAAAACTTCTTGAAAGGGTAGTTGTAAAACAGCTAACTGATCATCTGCAGAGGAATGGTCTATTTGAAGAGTTTCAGTCAGGTTTTATAATTCATTGTAGTACAGAAACAGCATTAATGAAGGTTACAAAATGATCTTCTCATGGCCTCAGACAGTGGACTCATCTCTGTGCTTGTTCTGTTGGACCTCAGTGCTGCTTTTGATATTGTTGACCATAAAATTTTATTACAGAGATTAGAGCATGCCATAGGTATTAAAGGCACTGCGCTGCGGTGATTTGAATCATATTTATCTAATAGATTACAATTTGTTCATGTAAATGGGGAGCCTTCTTCACAGACTAAGGTTAATTATGGAGTTCCACAAGGTTCTGTGCTAGGACCAATTTTATTCACTTTGTACATGCTTCCCTTAGGCAGTATTATTAGAAAGCATTGCTTAAATTTTCATTGTTACGCAGTTGATACCCAGCTTTATCTATCCATGAAGCCAGAGGACACACACCAATTAGTTAAACTGTAGGAATGTCTTACAGACATAAAGACATGGATGACCTCTAATTTCCTGCTTTTAAATTCAGATAAAACTGAAGTTATTGTACTTGGCCCCACAAATCTTAGAAACATGGTGTCCAGGGCCGGCCCAAGCCTTTATGGGGCCTTAAGCAGAACTTCATTTGGGGGCCCCCTACCATCACCTCAGCACCAGATGCCTCATTATTCCATAACACTGTTATGTGTGTAACGTACCCACAATCATTAGCATTATTTGTAATTATCTTACATCATGCAGGTGTCATTCTTGTTTTTAACCTTAAATGGGTAGCAAACTCATAAATATGTTTTAATTAACTTCTACATACAGAGTGGCTCATTAATTTAACTATTTGAAAGTAACATCAGCAGGCAGGAGACTGCATTTATAGTAAACACGTTAAATAGTTTAATTTCTTGTGCAATGGTGTGCAAAATGTTCAATATCCAAATACAAAAGAGAATCAAATGACATTCACATTATCTTACAGAAAAATAAAGTTGTAATCAAAATTAAATACTTAAATAATAAATAGAATACTTAAATCTCCAAAATGAACACAGAAATCCACAACATAACAGCAATGTTTGTGCATAGCAATGCACAAACATTGCACTGGGGGCTATTGCTTTAACTTTGGCCTGCAAACCATTGAGAGTTGAGCTACTTTTCCCCACCTTTTGCACGAAATTCATCTGAGGAGTTGATCTGCCCTGCTGTTTAACTCTAAGTTTTTCTTCGTAAAGGAAGACTATCAAATGGCTTCGCCAAAATCCGGTCCACAACATTCAAATTGTCTGCCATTATATGCAGCTAGCTACCTAGCTAGCTCGCTAGCTACCTAGCTAGCTAGCTAGCTAGGTAGCTAGCTCGCTAGCTAGGTAGCTAGCTCGCTAGCTAGGTAGCTAGCTCGCTAGCTAGCGCCAGTCCCACCTACCTAGCTTGCTAGCTAGCTAGCTCGCTAGCTAGGTGGGACTGGCGCAAGGCTAGTGTGAAGTGTGTCCGCCTGCGAGCGCTTTGTGACGGTGGAGGAGCTCAGCAGCACCCGCTGCTCGGTAGGGACAGAAACTGCGATAGAAGTCAGAAAGAGTGATAGAAGTCAGTCTCCAAACACAAGCAGCCACAAAAAAAACCACCAGAAATACAAGCTCGATTTGTCGCTAGTCGTTTTTAATAAAGAAAATGCCGCTAAGAGGATTAGCAAAGTCTCCGGTTCAACGCAGAACAGAATGAAAATTAAAAAATGCTCCCACGGATGTTTACACCAAAAGATCGCTGATTCGCTCATTTCGCTGTCAATCAAAAAGGGATTCAGCCTCAGATAGATCATCCAATCATCATGCAGAAGCTGAGCGTCCGGGCCAGCCGAGGCCCGCCCACTGCCCCATAGACCCGGGGACACACTGAGCGTCCGATGGGCGGGACAAAGCCCAGCATTTATCCAATGACTCGTCTCGTTGCACCTCATGCTTTGTGTCGCTACACTGTTTAAAGCACCGTGAAGCTGCGGGTTTGAGTGAGAGGAAAGCCGCGTTGTTACCAGTGATAAGAAGCTGATTCTGAACAAACGCTGAGCGCGTTGCAGCGCATATTTAGTCAATGACATGTACACACAACAGTATATATTTGATCACTTATTTTTTGACATTTTAGGGGAAGCTGAGCTTCCCTTGCAGTCTTAGAGCAATCGCCTCTGACTTTAAGACACCTAAAGCACTTTACACTAAACGAACGGAGCATTTCGCAAATAATGACAACAAAAATTGTAATATTAGACATGCAAACCTACCTTTGTCTTGTTGTTTTTTCTCGTCTTCCAACTTCTTCTTTTTTCTTTTCTCCGTTCCAGAGGGATAATTTCTTTTCTGAGACATGACTTACACTCACTTCTTTCCTCACGATTAGTCATCGACCACCTTCTTCTTCTTCTTCTTGCAATTTATTGGCGGTTGGCATCCAGAATGTTGCATTACCGCCACCAACTGTACAATTGTGAAACTACAGATGTGGAGCATCGACGAAGGAGTGACCAAATAAATAAATAAAAAAGGTTAACTAAATCCTATCAAAAAGCCCTGTGTTCTTAAGGAACTTAAACACAAATCTCCAAGCTGACGGCACAGAGAAGGAAAGTAGTCCCTCATGAGAGAGCCTGGTCTCCCCCAGTTCTCTGACCTCCTCTAGCAGAATACATCTTTCTATGCTGTACGCTCGGCAGGCTAACAGAACATGATGAACAGTCTCCATGTCCCCGCAGTTAACACACTGACCCGTAGCATGTGGAGATGTGGAGATTATGGTTTCATCGACCACCTGACCCAAGCGGCGCATCTAAATTTGCCCAACAGTGGCAGCAGCCAACAGGAGGCATCAATTAACCTAGTATTGGTATTTTGTCAAAATGAATTTATTTTTTTCAGGTGTAATACAATTTTGTTTAAATTATTTAATATTACTTTAATTTCATGTATATATTTACTTTTTTATCACAATGTCTCAGTGCTCTCGGGGCCCCCTGGTGGCGTGGAGGCCCTAAGCAACCGCGTAGTTGGCGTATGCCTTGGGCCGGCTCTGATGGTGTCTAACCAGATCCTTACTCTGGATGGCATTACCCTGACCTCTAGTAATACTGTGAGAAATCTTGGAGTCATTTTTGGTCAGGATATGTCCTTCAATGCGCATATTAAACAAATATGTAGGACTGCTTTTTTGCATTTGCGCAATATCTCTAAAATTAGAAAGGTCTTGTCTCAGAGTGATGCTGAAAAACTAATTCATGCATTTATTTCCTCTAGGCTGGACTATTGTAATTCATTATTATCAGGTTGTTCTAAAAGTTCCCTGAAAAGCCTTCAGTTAATTCAAAATGCTGCAGCTAGAGTACTGACGGGGACTAGAAGGAGAGAGCATATTTCACCCATATTGGCCTCTCTTCATTGGCTTCCTGTTAATTCTAGAATAGAATTTAAAATTCTTCTTCTTACTTATAAGGTTTTGAATAATCAGGTCCCATCTTATCTTAGGGACCTCTTAGTACCATATCACCCCAATAGAGCACTTCGCTCTCAGACTGCAGGCTTACTTGTAGTTCCTAGGGTTTGTAAGAGTAGAATGGGAGGCAGAGCCTTCAGCTTTCAGGCTCCTCTCCTGTGGAACCAGCTCCCAATTCAGATCAGGGAGACAGACACCCTCTCTACTTTTAAGATTAGGCTTAAAACTTTCCTTTTTGCTAAAGCTTATAGTTAGGGCTGGATCAGGTGACCCTGAACCATCCCTTAGTTATGCTGCTATAGACGTAGACTGCTGGGGGGTTCCCATGATGCACTGAGTGTTTCTTTCTCTTTTTGCTCTGTATGCACCACTCTGCGTTTAATCATTAGTGATTGATCTCTGCTCCCCTCCACAGCATGTCTTTTTCCTGGTTCTCTCCCTCAGCCCCAACCAGTCCCAGCAGAACCTGAGCCTGGTTCTGCTGGAGGGTTCTTCCTGTTAAAAGGGAGTTTTTCCTTCCCACTGTCACCAAGTGCTTGCTCACAGGGGGTCATTTTGATCGTTGGGGTTTTTCTGTAATTATTGTATGGCTTTTGCCTTACAATATAAAGCGCCTTGGGGCAACTGTTTGTTGTGATTTGGCGCTATATAAATAAAATTGATTTGATTTGATGTAACAATAAGAAATATACTTAAAACCTGGATTAATCTTTTTAGTCACATAGCACTACTGTATGAGTAATTTACATGTTTCAACAACTGCATAACTTACTGACAACTTGTAGCCCACATATGAGGTATGTATCAGCGATATGCTGGCATGCATTGAAAATATTGCGCATGCCCAAAATCTTTCAACGTACTCACTGTATTACAATGTATATCAGCGTGTTTCAACATGCTCTTAACTTATACAAAACTTACCCATAACTTATTAGATGTACGCCAGCGTTTCTAATACATTTTTTAATACGGTTGGCATACCCTGGCTAAATCGTCAAGGTTAGACAGGGATGTTAATAAGCATTGGTATAAGAGTAGAACAACATCTGAAGAAATATGAGGGTCTTCAAATATACTGGTTTATATCAACTCTGGGCCAGTTTTGGACCTTAACTGTTGTCAGTCATAGCACATGCATAGTACTATCACTAGCAGTCCCAAGGAGTTTGAGCTCAGTAAGAGTTCTACTGCAGTCGCCACATTCATATCCACGTATTTCCTTCTCAGAAACGTGTGGAAAGCACTTCTCTTATATGACACATTTGTCAAAAGTGAGACTCAGAGGCTTGAAGGCTAATAATGTTGTAACATGAATGAAGCAGTTAAATCAAAATCAGACTTGTCCCTTAAACACCTTGTGCTGTGGAGACAGTGTGGTGTGGAGTTGTTACCTCGCTGTAAGTGCCGTCAGGGTTGCATACCGGCACGAAGACCTGAGGAAAGAGCTTCTTGGCCTGCTGCTCTGTGTACTTCTTCTCTGCTACACATCTGGACGTATCTGCGGAGTGCCACAAATCACCGCAATCACTACACATCACAGAAACTCCACAGTGCAAGCCACAGCTAAACTATTTTCTTATGCTGCACAAGCACGAAGCCTCAAAGCCCCAAAGTAGGAGGAAGATGTGACAGCTCACAGATGATGAGAAATGAAAGCACATTTCAGGAAGAGAGACTGAAGAAAGGAAACAATTCAAGACATTTCGGAAGCAGCAGATGCTTGTGTGGTTGGGAATTAAACCAACATCTCCAGTGTATTTGAGCAAGCCTGCACTACACGGCCCGACGGTCAAGTGGTAAAGCCATTACTGAGCCAGGAAGCATGTGCTTCTCCTGCAGCACGTTCCAGCCATGGCAGAAAAGGGCTGATGCA
This sequence comes from Thalassophryne amazonica, assembly GCF_902500255.1. Classification (NCBI taxonomy): domain Eukaryota; kingdom Metazoa; phylum Chordata; class Actinopteri; order Batrachoidiformes; family Batrachoididae; genus Thalassophryne; species Thalassophryne amazonica. Next base: position 92,835,661 of record NC_047115.1, read on the forward strand.
CAGCAAATACCCGCTTGATTCTCAAAGTCTGGCTGAACATTGTTTGTCCCTTCAGCTAACCTCAAAGAATTTGTCACGAGAAACGTGGGTCAGCAACGTTTCAACTGTGTGCCCCTCGAATCACTTCACAGCAAACATCTCGACATTCCAGAGCTGCTTCTTCTCACCTGCCAGCCAGCAGCTGGGTGAGGTATTCTGAGCAGCAACAGCTTCATGGCAACTTGTGTAAGACATTAACGGCCACGCAGTGCCTGTCTGTCTGGCAGGTCCAAATCACATTAAGACAATGACTCACACTAAGTTTAAAAACAGCCGACAGAAGGGCCGGCACGGCCTGGAGGAGACTGTCCATTAGACACACGCAAGGGAATGTGCACTGTGTGTGTGTGTGTGTGTGTGTGTGTGTGTGTGTGTGTGTGTGTGTGTGTGTGTGTGTGTGTGTGTGTGTGTGTGTGTGTGTGTGTGTGTGTGTGTGTGTGTGTGTGTGTGTGTGTGTGTCACTGGCAGAACTCCTAAGATGCTGGATGTTCCGGATGGAGCCAAACAGGGAACTGAGGAGCTCTAAAGTTAGCTACAGTGGAAAAACCCAAAACCATCATCCTTCTCCAGGGGGCTCTAACCAAAAAGCTGACTGGAAAAACCGACAGGACACTTGAATCATCTGAGCTCAGTGATCGAAAGCAAATGTGGTGCCAGTCTCACCATCCTTAAACACAATCCCATCTCTGTGCTTCGAGGCCAGATGAGCCGGCTGCTGTTGCGTCTGCGTGGTCTTTACCCTGGTTGGCCAGGAACACAGAGGGTCTAAACTCTCAGCCACTCACTGTTTTTGACCCGTACAATATGACTTTCATGGACTCTTGTCCCTTTCAGCTTCCTAGCTGGAATCCTCTATTCTCTATGGCACCACATCCAGATGTCCTCGTAGAGACGTCGCCATAGAGACTCAGCACACGTTTAAAACTGTGGAATTCTTTTCCACCCCCTTTTTTTTTTTAAGCAAACTCTTTCACTCCGTATTGGTGATCTAATAATGTAATGTGTAAGAATGGGGCATTGTCCACATTGTGCACAGCACTGAAGTAGCAGTATAGAGTTAGTGAGGGGGGCGGAGGTGGGCGGGGCGGAACCACTGGGGTGTACGGGCTCTTAGTTCCTGCACCAGCAAACAATGACAGTCTGTGAGCTGCCTGACCTCACTGGTTTGTCATTTTCATCTTCCTTTCTTCACATTTGTGCAGCTTTACAAACGTCTGTTGATATTTTGTATGTGTGTGCGTGAGAGACTCTCTCTGTCCACCCCCCCTCTCTCTCTCTCTTTCTCTGTGTCTGTCTCTCTTTCTCTCTCCATCTCTTTGTTTTCTTGCTCTCTATCTACTGCTTCACTGCTTCACCTCAGGGAGCTTTGTCCACTGGCTCTGACTTCTTACACCTTGCTTTATAGTGTCTCACATATCCACATTGTACCTATGTATCTACCATTTTTCTGGAGTATAAGTTGTTTATTATTATTATTATTATTACTATTATTATTACTATTATTATTATTATTATTATTATTATTATTATTATTGCAGCCCATCTGCTCTGCGTCAGTCTGTTCCCGTCAGACCTCAGAAGCTAAGCAGTGTGGGGCCTAGTTAGTACTTGGACGGGAGACCTCTACAAAACACCGGCGGCTGTGTGTGTTTCACTGGGTAAAACTGGAGTTGCATCACGAAGGGCATCCGGTGAAAAACTTGTGCCAAATACCAATGCGGCTCTGGCTGTAACCACTGTGGTGACCCCGACCAAATGGGAGGAGCTGAAACAACATTATTATTATTATTAAAACCTGGTCTTGTTAGGAGAGACGGCATCCATCCCACTTTGGATGGAGCAGCTCTCATTTCTAGAAATCTGGCCAATTTTCTTAAATCCTCCAAACCGTGACTATCCAGGGTTGGGACCAGGAAGCAGAGTTGTAGTCTTACACACCTCTCTGCAGCTTCTCTCCCCCTGCCATCCCCTCATTACCCCATCCCCGTAGAGACGGTGCCTGTTCCCAGACTACCAATAACCAGCAAAAATCTATTTAAGCATAAAAATTCAAAAAGAAAAAATAATATAGCACCTTCAACTGCACCACAGACTAAAACAGTTAAATGTGGTCTATTAAACATTAGGTCTCTCTCTTCTAAGTCCCTGTTAGTAAATGATATAATAATTGATCAACATATTGATTTATTCTGCCTTACAGAAACCTGGTTACAGCAGGATGAATATGTTAGTTTAAATGAGTCAACACCCCCGAGTCACACTAACTGTCAGAATGCTCGTAGCACGGGCCGGGGTGGAGGATTAGCAGCAATCTTCCATTCCAGCTTATTAATTAATCAAAAACCCAGACAGAGCTTTAATTCATTTGAAAGCTTGACTCTTAGTCTTGTCCATCCAAATTGGAAGTCCCAAAAACCAGTTTTATTTGTTATTATCTATCGTCCACCTGGTCGTTACTGTGAGTTTCTCTGTGAATTTTCGGACCTTTTGTCTGACTTAGTGCTTAGCTCAGATAAGATAATTATAGTGGGCGATTTTAACATCCACACAGATGCTGAGAATGACAGCCTCAACACTGCATTTAATCTATTATTAGACTCTATTGGCTTTGCTCAAAAAGTAAATGAGTCCACCCACCACTTTAATCATATCTTAGATCTTGTTCTGACTTATGGTATGGAAATAGAAGACTTAACAGTATTCCCTGAAAACTCCCTTCTGTCTGATCATTTCTTAATAACATTTACATTTACTCTGATGGACTACCCAGCAGTGGGGAATAAGTTTCATTACACTAGAAGTCTTTCAGAAAGCGCTGTAACTAGGTTTAAGGATATGATTCCTTCTTTATGTTCTCTAATGCCATATACCAACACAGTGCAGAGTAGCTACCTAAACTCTGTAAGTGAGATAGAGTATCTCGTCAATAGTTTTACATCCTCATTGAAGACAACTTTGGATGCTGTAGCTCCTCTAAAAAAGAGAGCTTTAAATCAGAAGTGCCTGACTCCATGGTATAACTCACAAACTCGTAGCTTAAAGCAGATAACCCGTAAGTTGGAGAGGAAATGGCGTCTCACTAACTTAGAAGATCTTCACTTAGCCTGGAAAAAGAGTCTGTTGCTCTATAAAAAAGCCCTCCGTAAAGCTAGGACATCTTTCTACTCATCACTAATTGAAGAAAATAAGAACAACCCCAGGTTTCTTTTCAGCACTGTAGCCAGGCTGACAAAGAGTCAGAGCTCTATTGAGCTGAGTATTCCATTAACTTTAACTTCCCACTGTAGCCAAGTGCTTGCTCACAGGGGGTCGTTTTTGACCGTTGGGGTTTTACATAATTATTGTATGGCCTTGCCTTACAATATAAAGCGCCTTGGGGCAACTGTTTGTTGCTATATAAAAAAATTGATTGATTGATTGATTGATTATTATTATTATGTTTACTAGCTGCTACTTTTACTCTGCTGTGACTTATATACCAAAAAAACCTGTGTGCACTATAACAAATAATAACAACTATATAGACTAGGAATCAAAGCATGACAAAATAAATTCCATAATAAAAGAATAAACTTAAAAAATAAAAGTACAGTGCAACAGTGCAAAAAAATCCTCAACTAAGAAGAAGGACTAAGTCCTATATAGGCCCTGAGGCCCCCGTGCTTATCTCCAGTTTCCGTAGCTTCAAGCGGATGAAAGTCTACGACTCCCCCTGGATGGGACATAAGTCTGACACAGGTTACTTCCCCAGCCAAGACCAGTGCCCATTTCCAGCTGGGTGGACTGAGAGAATATAGATTAACCCCCAATCACAATTCTCTTTTGTACCCCTTCCCCTTCCCCTTGGCCCTACCCCTACCCCTTTAAAAGAAGAGGTAAGGTGAAGGGGTATGCCTCTAGCCCTATGAATTGAGACACCCCTCCGCCTTAGGAGAAAAAAAACTGCCGGTGTCAAACTGCTGTCTTCACTTTTTTTTAACATGGCAACCGAAATGCAACTTGTTGCAGTAGCCTGTTTGCTGTTTTCGCCTTTCTGCATAAATGCAAAGAAATTGAAGTCGCAGATTTCTTTGACGCATTGCAATCATGTCATTTTAATTAATTTAATTAATTTGTAATTTATAATATAATTAATATTATTAACAAATAATTGATTACTAATTTATTAATGTTAATGATACTAGTAATTAATCAATAATAATAATTAATATTCTTTGATTAATCATTAACTGATTGATTAGTAATTAATGAATTAAAATAATTTATGATAATAATTTATTAATTTATATAGCGCCAAATCATGACTAATCACCTCAAGGCGCTTCACAAACATCATTTAAAAGCAGAATAAAATGAAATAAGATTAAAACACAATACAAAAATTTAAAACATAAATAAGTAAAAGAAGTAAAATAATAAAAATAATAAAACAGACACACAATCATAAAATACTAATGATAAAACTGAAATGGCAGAATGATTTGGACTTTTTTTCCATCAGAATTTTTTCAGAAGCTGTTAGAGACTGTCACCTGGAAACCATTTGAAAAATTTGCCTATCTCGGCTTTCAGTGCTTACCAGTTGAGTGAGTATAAGAGAACTTGTGGAGAGCTGGATATGTCCAAACTTGTCCTCTAACACTCCGAAACGGTCGTGACACGCGAAGCCTCTGCGCGGCTTTCCATGACAAAATCTCTTGTTAAAAGTGAAATCTGCCGGAAAATGGCTGATGTCCAGCTCTTGTGATAACCAGAGAAAGAGCACACGACGGTCTCGTATCCACAGAGCCAACAGCTTAGAAATGATCCAGTGGTTTGTGCCGCGACGTCGCAGCGCGGCGCACCGACCGTCCTTAAAGGGGTCCTTAAAGCTTTAGTTAAAGTCCTTTTTCTCTGTGAAGCCCGTAAAATTTTCACTGAAAGCCAGATACATTTTTTTTGAATGGTTTCTAGGTGCCAGTCTCTAACAGCTTCTGAAAAAATTCTGATGGAAAAAAAGTCCTTTTCATTCTGCCATTTCCAGACAATGAAAATCTGACAAGAGGGCGGGACCACTCCTTCCACAAGGCGTGCTCACAGGCGAATGATGTCACCGACAGGCGTGGAAAAACTCACGCATGTGCACGAGGGTTCAAGCATGTCTGACGTAAAAACATATGAATGAAATCCATATAGTTTTTTAAAAAAATAAAAAGGACCGTTACTTTATGGATACACCACGTAGAGTGGAAAACAAAGCACTGTAAATATATTATAACCTAGGCAGCCTGATCTTTTATATTTTTAGTTTTGTATTTTATATTTAGTTTTATATTTTCTGTTGTGTTTTTAATCAGGTTCTTTTTGTCTCTTTCTCTAAAATTGTGTTGTAGCATTATTAGTTATTATTACTATTATTGTTGTTGTTGCGATTATTATTAATATATAAACAAAAACAAATTAAAAAAATATTACAATTTGTAATATTTTTAGTTTGTAATACATTTGACTCTTTTAGGACAACAAACGCTGAGCCATTATTATACAGAAAACAAATGCACACAAACATGCTGACAGCTGCAACAGCTTAATGCTAACTTTAACACTGAAAATGCCATAGACATGCTAACGCGTTAGCATCAGCCCCCTTTTTAAGTTATAAAATAAAATCTATCAACCGTTTCAGAAGACCAGAACAGGTCGGTTTAACATAAATATTACTCACAGACATATGCTCTTTAGGGTTTTAGCGGGGGGAAATCAAGATAAAGCAAAATAAAACAATGAATAAAGGAAGCATTAGATTGAAGCACTGCTTTGATCTGCAAATCACTGCTTTAATTGGTTCAAGGTTCAAAGCAAAGTCGCGCTATATAAAAGTTGATTACAAACCCGCTGCAGGGTCTGTAATCATTGTAGAGAAATGATCATTTTCCTGACAAACACCCCCAAAAACAACGGCCACTCTGAAGGACCGATAACGGAATCGTTAAGCAAAAAGGTTATTGATGTCGGTGCATCAAATCATTTCTTAACGATACCCTTTGGAAAGGAGTAGAATGCAACTTCCTTGTTTGTTTTAGTGTACTTGGTGCAATTGATAGCCAAACACTCAGTTCCTTTAGATCTTGATGTTTTTCTGATGTTGCTGGTATGATAGTTATGATCCATGGTCATGAAAAATGCACATAAACAGAAACGTTTGTCTCTAATATGACTCTAGAGTGACACAAAGACTGCCATTGTGCGTCTATAGCAACACCCAGTTACACACATTCAAAATGGCCACTGACGCTCAACCAATTACAATGCAGCATATAGGAAGTCAACCCTCTATGTTCTCTCTGTTCCAAATTAAAGAGGTGATAAAAAGTCACATGGGCTCATGATTTTGTTGTAGCGTTTCCAACACTGTGGACCAGCTATCTATGTGTATCTGACCATTTCCATAGTCCAAACTGCAACAAATAGCATCAACATGTTGTCCACAGGCAGCATGGTGGCTTAGTGGTCAAGAAGGTCATGGGATCGCATTCCTTCTGTGTCCCTTCTGTGTGGAGTTTGCATGTGCTCCCCGTGTCTGCTCCAGCTTCCTCCCACTTCTAAAGACATGCAGGTTAGGTGAACCCGGGACTCTAAATTGACCGTAAGTGTGAATGTATTTGTCTGTCTGTATGTGGCCCTGTAACAGACTGGTGTTCTGTCTGGGGGATACCCTGCCTCACACCCTACCCTAGCAGTCATTTGGTGTGAAGTGGGGTCCAAACCCCCCATGTCCCTTGTTTGGAGTAAGGCTTATACTGCATTGTGACATACGTATAGTTTGGAAAATACGAAATACATTACTTTAACCTGGTTATATTTACAGCTGCTACTAATGCATCTACAGTGAGCACAGTGAAATATGTGACTGCTCTGTCCAGGTCGCACCTCCTCCTCTTAGTAGCCAACTCTGACCATTTTTACTTCATCCACAACAATTCCCATGATGTTCTTTTGGAAAACTTTGGAGGTTAATCAGCCAGGTCTCTGGGCTACCAAATAAAATCCAAAAAATATCTGCTGTAGATTGTTTCTGTTGTTGATGTTTTCTCCTCTATCTCTGTGATATTGAACTCTGAGCTGCAGGGCAGTGATTCCCAGTTTGGCTGCTTCCCTCATCTGTTCCTCCTTGTAAGTGACCAACAAAGACACAATGATACCATCTGGGTTTTGACTGAGCCACGTTTTTGGCGATGAACTGGCCTACTACCCCAGCCTACCTGTAGCTATGGAGCTGACTGTGCATCATTATGGCCTCCATAAAAGAGATAAAGGGTTAGGAATGACCTGCCTGAAAATCAGAAATCAGCTTCACCTGAAGATTTATGTGCAACACCAGATCAAACATGACCTCTCAGTCTTGTGTGGTTACCAGGCTACATCTTCAACAGCTGGAATACCAAAGGACTAAAACAGAGGAGAATGCTGAATTATGCAGCTGCAGTCAGTAGTCCATTACCCTCCAAATTATACAATTTGAAGTAGTAAACTGAAAATGTGCTTTATATGTGTATACAGTGGGTAAAATAAAGTACTGAACACGTCACCATTTTTCTCAGTAAATATATTTCTAAATGGCCTACTGACATGAAATTTTCACCAGGTGTCAGGAACAACCCAAATAATCCATACGTGCAAAGACACCAAAACAAACTACAGCACCGCGCTCATAGAGCGCAAACCTCCGCCAACACTAGTTTCCAATTCCAAAAATTATTACCTTGGAAAGAATTTAACGTCAAAGTCCTGTTAGAAGTGACTTTTCATAAGCTAAATTAGGTGTGATCAAATATCAGGAGTACAGTGAGGCAAATAAGTATTTGATCCACTATTGATATTGCAAGTTTTCCCACCTACAAAGAATGAAGAGGTCTATAATTTATATCGTAGATACACTTCAACTGTGAGAGACAGAATATAAAAAACAAAAAAATCAGAAAATCACATTGTATAATTTTTAAATAATTAATTTGCATTTTATTGCATGAAACAAATATTTCATACAACAAAAAAACAGACCTTAATATTTGGTACAGAAACCTTTGTTTGTAGTTTACAGATGTTTCCTGTAGTTCTTGACCAACTTTGTACACTGCAGCAGAGATTTTGGTCCACTCCTCCATACAGATCTTCTCCAGATCTTTCTGGTTTTGAGTTTCAGCTCCCTCCAAAGATTTTCTATTGAGTTCAGGTCTGGAGACTGACTAGACCAGGGGTGGACAATCATGTGTCATGAAGGACAGAGACACTGCAGGTTTTCCTTGCTACCAGTCACCTCAGCAGGTGATTTCATTGATGATCAGGTGTTTATTTTCAGGGGAGAAGCTTATCAGCAACCCACCTGCTGAGGTGACTGGTTGCAAGGAAAACCTGCAGTGTCTTTGGCCCACTTTGCCCACCCCTAGGCTAGGCCACTCAAGGACCTTGAAATGCTTCTTACAGAGCCCCTCCTTAGTTGCCCTGGCTGTGTGTTTGGGCTCATTGTCCTGCTGGAAGACCCAGCCATGACCCATCTTCAATGCTCTTACTGAGGGAAGGAGTTTGTTTGCCAAAATCTCACGATACATGACCCCATCTATCCTCCCTTCAAGACGGTGTAGTTGTCCTGTCCCCTTTGCAGAAAAGCACCCCCAAAAATGATGTTTCCACCCCCATGCGTCACGGTTGGGATGGTTTTCTTGAGGTTGTTCTCATCCTCCAAACAGATAGCTCTTTGCTTTTACCCACCACGAGATGCAATGAAACACCTTTTATAAGTCATCAGTTTGGAGTGAAGCAGCTGATATTCATTTGCACTGACAAGGGGCGGGATTACTTTGGAATTACTGATAAATTTCAGCTGGTGTCTAGGCTTTACATGTGTTTTGCACCTCCCTTTCTCGATGTCTCCAGTACTTTTTTCCTGTGTCATTTCACATTATTTCACAAAACTTAATTTCTGTACTTATTTGTTTTCTTTATATGTGTATTGCTTGGGTTGTAACTGACACCTGGTGAAAATTCCACATCAGTAGTTGTAGTAGTAATAGTATATATATATATATATATATATATATATATATATATATATATATATATATATATATATATATATATCAGTTGCCATAACTATTGGGATTACAGTCTTGCTGGAATGACGGTTATCACAAGAGTACAAAACCCAGCAGTCATATTCCATCATGAAGTGGAAACGCTGTCATTTTACTATTGTGTCTGGTCAACATTCAGAATATATTGATTACATTTTGCTTAAACTTGTCATAGAAACCCAGCTAGTCCACGGGATGATGTTGGTGTGGGAACACAGTAAAGACTAGAGGATGAGGACCTTCACAAGACTACATGATTAATTTTATGTATTTATGGGAGACTGAGGTTAATGATATGGTGTCAAACTGATTCTAGAAAGAGCCAAGAGGGTGCAGGTTTTCTTTGTAACCACCAACTCCAGCAGGTGATTTCACTGATGAACTCTTCCCATGTTCATCAGTGAAATCACCTGCTGGAGTTGGTGGTTACAAAGAAAACCTGCACCCTCTTGGCCCTTTCTAGAACCAGTTTGACACCTATGTATCTAAGCCATACAAGAGCAGCATGCTGTGCACCTTTTTTGCCCTCTAGATCTTAAGGGCTGTGGTCAGTACAGTACCTGTCTGACTGCTTGATATTGTGTTTTGCCCACAACACTCCCATGACTAAACAGGTGACTGACCCCTAGTGGCCAGCACCCTGGTTTGTGCTGACAGTCTATGCTCTATAAATAGCAAAGTGTGAGGGGACATGCCCCACAAACATAGTTGTGCCAAGCATTATAAGCCTGACATCAAGGCAATGAGTTCAGCAATGTGCTGCTTTGTTACTTTGGCTTTCAGTGAATTCTGACGAACTACAGTGGTTAGCTTCATGTCATCAACACAAAGCCATAGTTCCCATGAGAGTCACAAACGGTGGCTCTGCAGAAGCTGAGACATTTATGTGTATTCCTGTTAATATGGTGATATTCTACCAGGGGGTCATACTGTAACATCAAAAGCTCATATGGGCCCATGCCGAGGAGGGCCAATAGTTTTGAGCTACATACAGGTGGACAGGCAGACTTGACATGAATCATCTTCTGCCCCCACTGACAAAAATAATTGTATTGCACATTTCTTTTATGATTACAAACACATTGAAAATATGAAACTATCCATGCAGCAACAGCAACCCTTCCTCCCCCCCTCACTGTGTCAACCCCACTTATCCTCCCAGCACTCAAAGATTCAATTATGCCCAAATTAATTTCACCCAGACGTTTCCACTCTAACCCCCCTCTGCGTATTTCAGAGTGTCAGGCGTTGCTGAAGCGTGACTCGTGACCTGACCTTTGCATGGCCCTCGGATGACCTCCAGCTGGGGGTCGCGACACTTGGCTCGGAGGAACTCGCAGCGAGACGTGAAGGTCCTCCCGTCAGAAGCGCAGAGGGGTTTTCGAGGAGCCCCGCTGCATTCCATGTTACACTCCTTATCCTGATCGACCCGCAGGAACTGCAGAAGTGAGAAAGTAGGAGACAAGCAGATAAAACGTTTAACATTAATGAGCCATTTCTGTGAATCACTGAACTGTGCACAGAAACAAATTAATCACCCCGTTGTCGTTGTGGAGGGATTTATAGAGTTGTTGAAGCTGCATAAAAGAAAATCAAGTGTTTTTTATGCAAAAGCATCAGACAGCCGACCATTAGCAGTAACATATGGATTGCTAATTTTAGACTTTCTTCAGATGACCAGCTAATAGAACATCTATCTGTCCATTTTATGAACCCATGTATCCCAGTTAAGGGTCACAAGGGGCTTGAGTCTATCCCAGTGGTCATGAAGTAAGTGGTGAGGTACACCCCGGAGAGGCAGCCAGTTTATCGCAGGGCCGACACATTCATTCATTTCAATAGAAATAAAAATAAGGTGGATTTGCAACACCAAAACACCCTCAGAAAGGGTCACGTCTGAGAGCATACACTAGCGCCACACTGCAGAACTGCCTGGACTCCTGGATGGCAACTAGCTAGGCAATAAACTGAAACGACACCACCCCTTCTCAAAAGTAGCCATCTAAGCTGTAGCCAGGTGAAATGTGGGCATCCTCTTGACAATTTCCATATGCTAAGGTTCTCAACACTGAGGCACCTGCATGCTAAATCATGCTTAGAGAAATGAGCTACAATGCCAAAATGGCATAGCTGAATTCCCCTCACTATGCAAGTGATACCGAAGTAACCACTTATTTGACACAGAGTCATTCCAACAGTACCCAAGAGTCCTCCAATGACACTTAGTACCAAAAACACCCCATTGTTGCCTTAGGTGACTAGTTAGTGTCCAAGTCTCACAACCACGCAGTAGGACAGTAAGAACCAGGAACTTAAAGTCTCGGACCATTGTTCTCCTGCAAATGGATTAGTATTTCCAAACACCTCTGACTATCTCTAAAAGTTTGACACTTTCACCGCACAAAGATACTCTACACTACTAACGCTCAAGTCCAGGAAGATGAAACCTGCAGCTTCATCTTGACCAAGGACGATTAGAAAGCCAGACAGTCTGATTCCTCACTCAGCTTCTGAAATGCTGCAATCAAGGTATCCATAAATTCCACAAAGATCATAGCATCAAGTCAAAGTCAAGAACTCAACAACAAAGGCAAAGGCATCTAATGCACCAGGCACCATCACACAACCCAACACCCAGACCTTGGAAACATCAAACAGTGTAGGAACCAGAACACATCCCTGACAAACACCAAACATCACTGGAAAACATTCAGTGATTCTGCCCCTCTGACTGTATGAAGTGAAGTTTCTGGTCAAACCTCATTGTATTCTTGCCAGCAATTGGCTAGTGTTGTTCATTCATTTTATGTGTTGCTTCAAGACAAGTTTTTTTGTTTTGTTTTGTTTTTTGTTCTTGTTCTTTTTGTTTGTTTGTTTGTTTGTTTGTTTGTTTTCGAGCAGGTGAGCTGCCACTCTATCTTGGTGCTCCTCCATAATAAAATGATCTGAATGCAGAAAATTTCCTGAGGCAAGCTTCCAATGCCTCAGTAAAAGTTTTGCAAATATACTGCACTAGAGCTCTTGGTTAAATGCTATTGTACGAGGGCTGTCAATAAAGTAACGGTCCTTTTATTTTTTTCAAAAACTATATGGATTTCATTCATATGTTTTTACGTCAGACATGCTTGAACCCTCGTGCGCATGCGTGAGTTTTTCCACGCCTGTCGGTGACGTCATTCGCCTGTGAGCACTCCTTGTGGGAGGAGTCGTCCAACCCCTCGTCGGAATTCCTTTGTCTGAGAAGTTGCTGAGAGACTGGCGCTTTGTTTGATCAAAATTTTTTCTAAACCTGTGAGACACATCGAAGTGGACACGGTTCGAAAAATTAAGCTGGTTTTCAGTGAAAATTTTAACGGCTGATGAGAGATTTTGAGGTGATTCTGTCGCTTTAAGGACTTCCCACGGTGCGAGACGTCGCTCAGCGCTCTCAGCCGCCGTCGTCAGCCTGTTCAAGCTGAAAACCTCCACATTTCAGGCTCTATTGATCCAGGACGTCGTGAGAGAACAGAGAAGTTTCAGAAGAAGTCGGTTTCAGCATTTTATCCGGATATTCCACTGTTAAAGGAGATTTTTTTTAATGAAAGACGTGCGGACGGGTCCGCGCGTCGGGACGCAGCCGACGCGGTGCGGCGGCACAGGAAAAACACCTCCGTGTTGATAACCATTTGTTAAAATCCAGGCGGCTTTTGATGGCTTTCAGTGGAGTGAGTATATGAGAAATTGTTTAACAGCAGGACATGTTCCAACTTGTCCTTAAGGCTTCCAACAGAGGTGTTTTTCCTGTGGCGGAGCGTCGCGGCGGCTGCGTCCCGACGAGCGGACCCGTCCGCACGTCTTTCATTAAAAAAATCTCCTTTAACAGTGGAATATCCGGATAAAATGCTGCTCTGAAGGTCCCAATGGGCACAGTGGCCTCCATCATTAGTAAATGGAGGATGTCTGGATCCACCAGGACTCTTCCTAGAGCTGGCCGCCTATCTAAACTGAGCGATCAAGGGTGAAGGGTCTTATTCAGGGAGGTGACCAAAAACCCGATGGTCACCTGATGTCAGAGGTCCAGCGTTCCTCAGTGGAGAGAGGAGAAACTTAGAGAAGGACAACCATTTCTGCCGGAATCCACCAATCAGGTCTGTATGGTAGAGTGGCCAGACAGAAGCCACTCCTTAGTAAAAGGCACAAGGCAGCCCACCTGGAGTTTGTCAAAGGGCACCTGAAGGACTCTCAGACCATGAGAAACAAAACTCTCTGGTCTGATGACACAAAGATTAAACTCTTTGGCGTGAATGCCAGTCATCATGTTTGGAGAAAACTAATTACAACTATTTCCGAAATTTAAAATTAAGGTAAAAAATGTTGCATAGTTCCCTTTTAAACCAGGTTTCCATACGTCATATTCAACAAGCTGTTATGTTGCCTAAAACACTCATATTCAGGCATGTGAGACTTGTACATTTACACATTTTTAAATTTCTGCCTAAGATATGATATGATATGGTGTGATTGAGTACCCTGGGAGATACTGTGGGAGGTGCTGCAAGAGTAAGGAGTGAGGGGTCCCTTCTCAGGGCCATCCAATCTCTGTACTCGCAAAGCGAGAGCTGTGTTCGAGTGCTCTGCAGTAAGTCGGACTCGTTTCCAGTGGAGGTTGGCCTCCTCCAGGGCTACGCCTTGTCACCAATCCTGTTTGATATTCATGGATAGGATATCAAGGCGGAGGGTTTCCAGTTTGGTGGGCTCAGGGTCTCATCACTGCTTTTTGCAGTTGATGTGGTCCTGTTGGCTTCATCAGCCAGTGACCTCCAACACTCACTGGATCGGTTCGCAGCCAAGTGTGAAGCAGCTGGGATGAGGATCAGCACCTCTAAATCTGAGGCCATGGTTCTCAGCAGGAAACTGATGGATTGCCTACTCCGGGTAGGGAATACGGCTTTAGAGGTTAACTAAAAACAAGATCACTTCAGTGGTGTTGGGTTTGAGTCTGTTCCTCTTCTTTGTTACTGCCTCTTCAGTTTTGGACAAGACCCTTTCACACGACACAGAAATTGCTGGCATATGGAGACAGATTTTGTCAGAAACATCCCAATGGCTGATAGAGTGAAACGAACACACTGATGTCCGATAATGAAGCTTATGAGCTTTCAGTCAAAATTTTTTTTATAATTATACTTACCTCTATTTTGCATTTTGATTATTAAGTGGACCACAAAGTGTTTTCACTTTCTTGTCATCCTTGTATTTTTAATGTATTTACAATAATATTATGTACACAGTAAAATCACCATTGTAAAACTAACACTGACAGTGTTACATTAACACTGTCAGTGTGAATACGGTCCTACTCTGGTCAGAGTAGGACCATATGTTAACTGTCAGTGTTAATTTAACACTGATGATTTTACTGTGTATTTACATTGAATTTACTAAATAAAATAAATCAGATGAGCATGGCCCGTTGGCTGTTCCAGCAATATCAAAGATTTTGTGTCTGATACCTACAACTCGTGTGGAATGTCTTGTAGTGTATTTATTTATTAGAGCCTCCACACGGGGAACCAATAAAATGTAGAGTTTAATAAATTTACAGATATTCAGGCCTCACACAGAGAACCATAAAGATGTAACCCAGTTATTAAATAAAACGTCACACGCAAACACCATAAGAATGCAGTGAATAAGCAGTTAAAGTCCCAAATTGAATTAGACCGGATTAGGCCCCATCTGAGTCACCAAAATAATGAACAATTTAGGGTTTAATACTTATTATTTAATTATTACTCGGGGCACCACCTATTTATAGCATAGGTACTTTCATTTAAACATTCATTAATTAATCAGTCTCAATTTAATTAAATCGGTCTCAATTAAATCAGTCTCTGATCTGAAAGTCATGAATTCCCAATGCGATTAACCAAAGGTTTCCTTCTGAACAGAAAATGAACCACAGCAGAAATATTTACAATTTATTTACAATTATATAGAAATGAATAATTACTGGCATTTTTTGGACAGTGATTAAATAAGTTCATTCATGGAAACAATTTTCTTACTCACTCATGAGATGTTGAAAGAAAGAGAGAGAGATAAAGCTTAAAGACTTTAAGTGAATAAATCTGATTCGAATTTAATGATGAAATATGAAGCCAATTGTTAAGAAAAATATTAAACAAACATATGAATATGTTTAAAAGGAAGAATACTAATGAGGAGCCACTTTGTATCCATTAACAACAAACCCTTTTTCTGGAACCTTTAACTTAGCTGGTCCGTTTGAAGAGATGGTTCGGATGATTCGTCCGTCCATCTTTGATGTTCATGCTCTGGGCAGCGTGAGCTCACTTGGGTCAAGGGGTTAACTCAGCGGCCTCCCCGGCGATCCCAATGGCTTGTGTCGGCTGGTTATACTGACCGGGTGGCTGTTTGCAGAGTTTAGATATACATGAATAAAAGAATACTGATCTAATTCTTTTTATTTTAAAGAAAAGGTCTTTCTTCAATTAAACCTCAAGATAATAGCTGTTATCAAGACAAAGCTTTATGGCCATGTGTTACCATGGGGAAGGGATATCGTCTTGCAGTCCTGAGAGGGTCTGGCCTTAGTGTGAGGTCATAAAATTTGGGTTCTCCTGCCCTGGAGAAACTCAGATTCTGATATGAAGCCATTATAATGTCATGTAATTCATAATGACAGAAAATTGACTGATAAAAAGGCAAGGGCTCCCCTTTGAAGAACTTTGAGTTACAGTTTTGTTTTGCTGTGAATCCCAGTGTTGGCCCATGGGGGATCTCTCCAAGCTGAAGATCTCCAGATGAATTTCTCAACTGAGAGGGAAAACTCAGGTTTTTGTTGAGACAGCATTAATGTATTTATTTGATTAGGGCGAATCAAGGCCATGGCGCTACAGTCTCAAACCTAAACCTACTTCCAGGCATCTTATATATGCTACTCTGGAACCACCCCTAAACCCAAACAGTCCAACTGTCAACCCCACAGAGGTCCTTAGCCCTCTGGGGTCCGAGGGCATTTTTGAACAGTTCACTCACCTGGCATAAATGTATTATTATTGCTGTTAACAGCTCTCCCTGCATCCCACAATCATGTTTTATGTCTCTTTTTTCAGGACAACCTGTACTTTCAGAATATATATGCTATAGTGATGTTTTATAAGTGTAATAAAGGTTTACAATCAGAAATAAAAAAGGAAAAAGTAAAGCGGAAAAATAATTTTCCACACACATTTATTCAAAACACACAGCAAACTATAATAAACAACTGTTGTGACACTTTATAAAGGTAATTTGAGGTTTTGTGTGAAAGACTACAACAAAAAGGTTCAAACAATAAACACAAATGCAGATTTTGAACAATATATACAAAATGGTATATGTGTTTTGTTTGTCTTCATCTCAAAGCAATTTCGGTCTGCTATTACACAAAGGTCACGTCACAAACTTATACTTCTCTGAAGTTGACTGTGTGTTTGTTCTCTCCTGCTCTGAAAGCAGCTTTCACACTTCGAGGCCCATTCACATTCTGAGGAACGGCCCCTCCCCCTCACTCCATTGATATGGTAAACAGTGCTTTGCGCCGGAGTGAGAAAACTTGCCACAGGCTTATCCAATAACATTCACAGGCAAACTAGTGGAGCAGTCCTGATACTCACACACTATTTGGTGGGCACGTGAGATTGTATGAGACCCCCTCCATCTGCTCACTTTCACTGATCGCTGTGCGTAATGGTGCAGAGCGCACTGGAGCCAGCAGCCAGGGGGCTATTCAAATGGTCCCACGAGTAACACATCACTCCTAAAAACAATCTTTGGTTTATCACGTGA
Source organism: Thalassophryne amazonica (assembly GCF_902500255.1). NCBI lineage: Eukaryota > Metazoa > Chordata > Actinopteri > Batrachoidiformes > Batrachoididae > Thalassophryne > Thalassophryne amazonica. Next base: position 92,852,643 of record NC_047115.1, read on the forward strand.
GGTAAATCTGCCCTATGATTGGATTTTGGAAAACCATGTGATGGTGAACCAATTCCGATTGGACACTCACATTGCATATGTCATCACACAGCTTCTATGAGGAGTACAAAGACGGTGGATGGATGGCTCGAAAGGCCACGGAGTTAACTTTTCAGCAAAAAAAAGTAAGTTTCTATCTCATATAATTAAAAAGTTATTTATAATTTAGTAAAACTTGATCTCAGCCGTCGTATATGACAGCGTCGGCCCCAGAGGTTTAGTCTGGGTCTCATTAACATAAGATCACTATCCTCAAAATCAATGTTGATTAGTGATCTAATTATGGATCACTTAAAATATGACTGGATTATGTGAAACCTGGCTTAAACCTACAGCTGTCCTCCCCTTAAATGAGGCCTGCCCACCGACATACACATTTAGTTACATCCCTCGTGATGCGAAGCAAGGAGGGGGTGTTGCTCTTATTTAGAAATCTAGGTTTAGCTTATTAGCTGTTGGGGGTCAAAAAGATAACTCATCTGAGCATCTGATTCTCAGCTCTGCCCACAATGCTACGTATTGCTAAGGCCAGAAGAATAAAAATCAGCCGTATTACTTTGTCACTGTATATAGGCCCCTTGGCCCATACTCTGAATTATTAGATGAATTTGGTGTGTTCATCTCTAACTTGTCAACGAGTACAGGTAACATTGTGATTATTGGTGACTTTAACATTCAAATAAATAAGCCTTCTGATCCCCTCTGCAAATCATTTATGGAAATTGTGGATGCATTAGGATTTCAGCAATGCATTCAGGACTCGACGCACATTAGTGGAAATACCTTGGGTTTGGTTCTCACACATGGTATTGCTGTCACAAATACTGACATCATGTCTCTTACGTCGGTGGTCTCTGATCATTCACTTATTAGATTTACATGATGAGTTTTTAAAATTTGACAAGCAAATTGTGTAGTGAAAGCCAGCTTTTTTCAGCTTCGTCTTCTGTCTAAAGTTAAACCGTTTCTTTCACAGACAGACCTTGAAAAGGCTTTACATGCCTTTATTAGCTCCCGGACTGACTACTGTAATGCACTGTATGCGGGTGTCAACCAGTGCATTCTTCAACGTCTGCAGAGGGTTCAAAACGCTGCAGCCCGCCATCTGACAAACACTCGCTAACACAGTCATATCACTCCGGTTTTGTTCACTCTTCACTGGCTTCCAGTCCATTTTAGGATTGATTTTAAACTTTTGATGTTTGTTTTTAAAGCTATACATGGACTTGCACCTTTGTATCTTTGTGAACTGTTAACTGTATATACACCCACCAGAACTTTGAGGTCTGCTGATCAGAATCAATTGGTGATACCTAGGACCAAAAGCAGGCAGTGAGGTGATCGCTCTTTTGCTGTGGCAGGCTCCTGGACGTCCGTCGTAAGGGCCGGGGGTTCCAATATCTGGTGGACTGGGAGGGGTATGGACCTGAAGAACGCTCCTGGGTGAAGAGGAGCTTCATCCTGGACCCGGTCCTCCTGGCCGATTTCTACAAAAGACACCCGGACAAGCCAGGTCGGGCGCCAGGAGGAGGGGGGGGGTCCTGTTATGTGGGCCGCTGAAGAGGAGGTACTGCTGGCCCACCACCACCAGAGGGTGCCCTGCTTGGAGTGCAGGCTCCAAGCACGAGAGGGCGCCAGACCCAGAAGAAGTGACAGCTGTCACTCATCGCACCAGCTGTCACTCATCATCATCACCATAAAGGCCGGACTGCAACTCCACCTCCTCGCCGAGAAATCGACTACCATTGAAAAGGTAATTTCTCTGCTGACAGACACTTTGTGTGTATAACCTGAACTTCTGTTGCAGCCATTTTCCTGGAGTGTTTCCTTGTCTGAGGGATTGGCGTTTGGTGTGACAGCGACGGCTTCGCCTCACATCCCAACCCAGATAAGTGGTTAAACCAGGAGCTGTACGAGTGTGTGATTGGAGGTGGAGGTGCTCCCTCCTAACTGTGTATGGACTGTGGATTACTGAGTGTGCGGACTCACACTCATACATCTTATCTCTGCTTTCTGCCAGCAGTACCAGGGTCGACAGCCGAAGACAGAGGCCACCTGGGGACTCGGGACTTGGCGGCTCCGGTGTTCTTCAGGCCGTTGGTGGTGGAAGCCGTGTGGGACGCGGCATCTCTCTCGTCGGGGGTCTTCTATCTTCAAGCCTGCCCACACGTCACCTGGTGTTTATTGACTGTGCAAATTTAGTTGTGTATTATCACAACATTAAATTGTTACTTTTTGGCTTAATCATTGTCCGTTAATGTGCGCCCCCTGTTGTGGGTCCGTGCTACGACACCTTCCCAACAATTTTCAGTGGAATCCTGTGCATCCTGTGCGTGGAATCCTGTGCATGAGTATATGTATTTTATATCATTATAACAAGGCAACCATTCTCTTATTAAAAAAGTAAGTCCCTTCGGCTGCTCCCTTGTTTGCACTTGGGGTCGCCACAGCAAATCCAAGGTGGATCTGCATGTTGAATTGGCACGAGTTTTACGCCGAATGCCCTTCCTGACGCAACTCCACATTACATGGAGAAATGTGGCAGGGGTGGGATTTGAACCCGGAACCTTCTGAACTGAAACCAAGCGCATTAACCACTTGGCCAACAAGAACCCATCTGGTTAGAGATGCCTGCAGTATGGTAGTGTCCTATGTATGATCCACAGTTAAATTGCTCACTGTCCTTTTGACATTATTTGTTGCAGTCAATTTTAATTATAACTCAGATATTTTACAAATTCACTGCAGAAAATTTCACCTTAATTTCAAAATTAGTGCTGATGATGGCGCTAACTACTGTGTATACCAAATTTGTTCAAGATTGACAAAGATGGATCAAGAAGTTACTGTGATACTTCAAAACACGCCCTGATTAGCTATTCAGGATGAAACTGGAAAGATCGGCACTCTGTGGAAAAGGGGTAGTTACTTGAAATGCAATATCAAGCATGTGAGAGACAAATAAAGAAAAATGCTTAAAATGGCTGGGAGTCCAGAGGGCCCTGGTCGGACGTCTGGGAGGCTTTGCTCCCCAGAAGCTGAAGGGTTTTAGCCATGCTAATGCTCCCCAGAACCATTTTCTGCACTGAATTTGATAGTGAGGATGGAGGCAGCTGTTGATCCAACTCTTTACAAGCTGGACAAATTCTATCTTCATATGCCACCAACTTCTGTGCCATGTGAGAGGGTCTTCTGCAAAGCTGGAGAGAGAGGAACAGACTCAAGCCTAACACCACTGAAAAGATGTTGTCTGTCAGCCGACAGACACCAGGAGCCACTGGTTTCATTCTGGTCCATTCGGAGGACTGTTGTAATGACGTCTCCACGGGAACATTAATTTACTTGTGGTTCCTGGAGCTGGTTTTGGGTCAAGGAAGGCTGAGCGAGGTCGTCAGGCGGAAAGATATGTGAGGGCAAGTCGAACAGATTCAGTAGGTCTTGGCAAAACACAGCTGAGCTATACTTTCTATTATTATTATTATATTTATATATTTTTTTAGTAGCAGAGACATACAAGGCCTCTCACAGGAAATATCAAGAATACAAATGAAAGAAAGTAGTCCAGAAGGGGCTATATGAACTCTGCACATGCAGACAGTCCGGCAACACACTGCTAAAAACACAGTGTGTCACAGTCAGGGCTTGATTTAATAAGATCCTGGATAACGAGTCCCAAATTATGTGGGCAATCCAAACTTTTGCACGTTGCAGTGAAGACAGTTTTGCAGGTGATTTACTGAGTAAATGTGCGATTGATAATGGGGAGGGTAAAATACAGACAGCAGTATATAAATGAGGATTTTGTGCATGTTAATGAACGTAAGCGCAAACTGAAATTAAATTAGCTGCAAAAGTTAAACTGCTGGAGGCAGGTTCAAGACATCTCTTTACCCAGATCTTACAGACATGGAAGACCTGACCTTTAGTCAGGAGGATACAGGATTTTGTAAAAATTTTGCTCACAATGGGCAAAATGTCACACCCCATTGCAATGCATTTCCATAAAAAAAACCCTCGCATGCACCAGACAGAGCTGTCTGGACGTGCCCAGTCGCAACAGAAAAACAAAATGACACTAGCCGATTCAAGGAAAGTCAGTACCGTATTTCCTTGTTTAAAAGCCTGGGCCTTTATTTTTTCAAATTGTGTTCAGACCCAGTGTCGCAGACCGAACTGTCCCCCCTAAAAATCAGTCCATCCTGCCTCCACTGTGCATGCGTCATTTGGGACTACAGCAACTCTTCTGAGACGGACTCTCTTCCCCCAAAGTCATCAAATGGATTAATCAATCAATCAATCAATCAATTTTTTTATATAGCGCCAAATCACAACAAACAGTTGCCCCAAGGCGCTTTATATTGTAAGGCAAGGCCATACAATAATTATGTAAAACCCCAACGTGACATTATTAATTAATAATTAATGTGATTATTAACCATAGATGGCAAGGTAAAACCTCTTAAATCATTCTAAAGTCAGTTTTAAGCAGAAACAAGGCCGTTTTAAGCAGAAACAAAGCGATAATATGTGACACTTTGAAATGACAGACGCGCAGTGAACACATCAGCTAGCAGCTTGTGTAGCCGTGACGCTCTGATCGCTCTCTCAGTCTTTCATGATGAAATAATGGTGATTTTATGTGGAAACGGTTATTGGACAAAAGCTTCAGATATCTGTCGCTGAGATAGATGATGACTGGAGTGCAGTTTAAAGCAGAAACAAGGTGATAATCAGTGAGTCGCTGCTCATGACACATGCGCAGTGAAGGCAGGGGGAACTGATTTTTAGGGGGGACCATTCAGTCTGCAACACCAGCACCTAAATGAGGCAGACCTTTATTCAAGGCCAGTTATTATTAGCAAAATGCTGCTTGCTGCCTGCACTGTAATATAGTGTTGAGTTTCACACATATCTCTGCGTGTGACGAACCAAAGAAAACCACTAACTCGACCAAATGTAATCCCTTTTAATGCAAATAACGCCAGGGCTTATTTAAGGTGTCTATTTTTTTAGATGAAGTTAAATGAGGCAGGCCCCTATTCAAGGTCGGGTGTTTAATCAAGGACATACTTAAGCCTAATTGGTGCTTGGGATTCACCATAGGTTGTTCAGCTGTAACTAATCCGTTACATGCAGATAACGGATTTTGTCAGTTTTATACATAAAGTGGATTTTGATTATAACAGACAAATTTTACTGTATTTTGCACCTGAATCCATTATATGTGTGTTTTAGTCTATTCATCTAATGTTGCTATGGCAAGGGCCAATTGAGAAGTTTTGAGCCTGACCCAGAAACAGTAGGGCGTGGTTCACCATCTTTTACATTCTGAGAAACCAACACTTCCCAACATTGCACCCAGTGAGTCAAACTTCACACATTCTCAAGAAATGTTCTTAGAATGTAAAAGATGGAAAACCACACCCACTTTTTTCTGGGTCAGACACAGAACTTCGGCACTACCACACCCCCATACCATCACAGATGCTGGCTTTTGAACTTTGCGCTGGTAACAAACTGGATGGTCTTTTTCCTCTTTTGTCTGGAGAACACGATGTCCATGAGTTCCAAAAACAATTTGAAATGTGGACTCATCAGACCACAGCACACTTTTCCATTTGTGTCTGTCCATTTCAAATGAGCTCGGGCCCAGAGAAGGTGGCGGTGTTTCTGGATGTTGTTGATGTATGGCGTTCACTTTGCATGGTAGAGTTTTAACTTGCACTTGTAGATGTAGCGACGAACTGTGTTAAGTGACAATGTTTTTCTGAAGTGTTCCTGAGCCCACACAGTAAGATCCTTTACACAATGATGATGGTTTTTAATGCAGTGCCGCCTGAGGGATCGAAGGTCACGGGCATTCAATGTTGGTTTTTGGCCTTGCTGTTTACATGTAGAAAGTTCTCCAGATTCTCTGAATCTTCTGATTATATTATGGACTGTAGATGATGGAATCCCTAAATTCCTTGCAACTGAACGTTGAGAAACATTGTTCTTAAACTGTTGGACTATTTTTTCATGCAGATGTTCACAAAGTGCTGATCCTCACCCCGTCTTTGCTTGTGAACGGCTGAGCCTTTTGGGGATGCTCCTTTTATACCCAATCATGACACTCACCTGTTTCCAATTAACCTGATCACCTGTGGAATGTTCCTAAAAGGTGTTCTTTAAGCATTTATCAACTTTCCCAGTCTTCTGTTGCCCTGTCCCAACTTTTTTGAAATGTGTTGCAGGCATCCATTTCAAAATGAGCAAATATTTGCACAAAAACAATAAAGTTTATCAGTTTGAACATTAAATATCTTGTCTTTTTGGTGTATTCAATTGAATATAGGTTGAAGAGTATTTGCAAATCATTGTATTCTGTTTTTATTTACATTTAACACAACGTCCCAACTTCATTGCAATTGGGGTTGTATATGTATACACATATATACATACACATGTACACATACACATTTCAATAAATAAAATAAAAATGTTTGGTTGTTTTGATGTAATATGTGTCCTTTATAAATTTCTGGCACTGATGGGTTTCATCTGTGTCAGAACACTTTAGGTCATTCTTAATAGCATTCAGTACCAGCTGCTTGTTGCTCAACAATCAGAGCAGTTTGATTTCTTGCCCAAGACGTCACCTGTTGAACACGTTGTCGGACTGTGAGTCCTCATTACAAGCAGACAGCCATGCTTCTTTGTAGCCTATATATGCTGTTTTTTTAAAGTGTTTGGTTTGATTGATCATTCTGCTAAGTGGACATCACAGCTGGCCTATACACAGGTTCTCTGGGTGCTGTTCAGACTGGAAGCTGAGTCGTTGACTTATTTCCAATTCAGGTTTGGTGGTTGGACACAGTGATGCCGGTAACGTGTTACTAACGCGTTACTCTAATCTGACCACTTCTTTTAGTAACGAGTAATCTAACGCGTTAATCTTTCCAAATCAGTAATCAGATTAAAGTTACTTCTCCATGTCACTGTGCGTTACTATTATTTTTCATTGTGGGTCGACAGCAGCATTAAACTTGGTCTGTGGGCAGGAGGTCGGGGTTCGACTGAACTGCCCACTTTAAGTGAGCTGTGAGCTTTTCATCCACGGTTTTTTGCAGCTGCTCGACTCGTCGTCACCTCTTAAAGCGCGGTGATCAGCACACCTGCACTGAGCTTTACAAAGACATTTTTATACTTTTTCCCTCCTTTATTTAGAATTCTGAGCTGAGCCGCTCTGTATCGTCTCGTTAAAAACAGCTGATCCTCCGCGACGCGTCAACAACTAACACTATTTTCCACTCAAATGCACCTAAACTCTTTCTGAGGACCACATGATGTGAAAATGCAATAAAACTTTCTTACCTATAAATCTGGTCACGTTTTCTGCATAAATAAATGTTATCCATTCTTTGTGCTCAAACGCAAAGCAGGGGCGAATCCAGATGGAATGGGGGCGTGGGGCAAGGATGTGCCCCCCCCTCACAACACCCCTAGATTAAAGGTCCAGTTTTGAAGCCGTTTTTTACTACAACTACTAATATTGCTTAAAATAATAATAATTTCGACAAGTAAAATGTTTAGAGAGAATTTAAATGTTAGAAAAATGTTAGAATTTAATAGTTACATTTATAAACAATGTAGGTTTGAAATTGCAAGTTTTACTGTTACAGTGCTGTCAACAGTTAAATATGAGGTCAAGAAAGACGTCTTTATTTTACTTTTTATAAAACAAGTATTTATTTTCATTGAAGTCAAGAAAGGGTGACTATAAAGTGAGTTTTGGCAAAACAGGTATTGTCATGTTGACGTGGGTTGTTGTCGGCAGCTGGGGAAAGTAACTAAAAAAGTAACTAGTAATCTAACTTAGTTACTTTTACAATTGAGTAATCAGTAAAGTAACTAAGTTACTTTTTCAAGGAGTAATCAGTAATTGGATTACTTTTGCAAAGTAACTGTGGCAACACTGATTGGACAGCAGTGATGCCGGTAACGCGTTACTTACTTACGCGTTACTCTAATCTGACCACTTTTTTTAGTAACGAGTAATCTAACGCGTTAATCTTTCCAAATCAATAATCAGATTAAAGTTACTTCTCCAAGTCACTGTGCGTTACTATTATTTTTGCATTGTGGGTCGATTGCAGCATTAAACTTGGTCCGTGGACAGGAGGTCGGGGTTCGACTTAACTGCCCACTTTAAGTGAGCTGTGAGCTTTTCATCCGCGTTTTTTTGCAGCAGCTACGACTCGTGCTTTTTTTCCCTCCTTTATTTAGAATTCTGAGCTGAGCCGCTCCGTATCGTCTCGTTAAAAACAGCTGATCCTCCGCGACGCGTCAACAACTAACACTATTTTCCACTCAAATGCACCTAAACTCTCTTTCTGAGGACCACATGATGTGAAAACACAATAAAACTTTCTTACCTGTAAATCTGGTCCTGTTTTCTGCATAAATAAATGTTATCCATTCTTTGTGCTCAAACACCAAAGCAGGGGCGAATCCAGGTGGAATGGGGGCGTGGGGCAGGGATGTGCCCCCTCACAACACCCCTAGATTAAAGGTCCAGTTTTGAAGCTGTTTTTTTACTACAACTACTAATACTACTTAAAATAATATTAATTTTGACAAGTAAAATGTTTAGACATAATTTAAATGTTAGAATGAATTTTATAGTTACATTTATAAACAATGTAGGTTAGAAACTGCAAGTTTTACTGTTACAGTGCTGTCAATAGTTAAATATGAGGTCAAGAAAGAGGTCTTTATTTTACTTTTTATAAAACAAATATTTATTTTTATTGAAGTCAAGAAAGGGTGACTATAAAGTGAGTTTTGACAAAACAGGTACCATTGTCATTTTGAGGTGGCAGAGGGTTGTTGTCGGCATCTGGGGAAAGTAACTAAAAAAGTAACTAGTAATCTAACTTAGTTACTTTTCCAATTGAGTAATCAGTAAAGTAACTAAGGAGTAATCAGTAATCAGTAATTGGATTACTTTTTCAAAGTAACTGTGGCAACACTGTTGGACAGTTCCACTGTTCATCACAGCTGGGTGACCAACATTGTCAAACACTTCCCAATTTATTCCGGCATTCGTCAGAGATCTGTCTTATGTCTAATGTTTGCATGGACTGAGTGCTTGGTAGGACTGTGGAGTCAGGTGATTGGGTGCCTTGTCAGCAAGGAAAGGTTCACTGGTCTTGAATTTGCAGATCATACTCTGATCTTTGTGTAATCAGTTGTTGTACCATACTTGAGAAGTTGACTCAGAACTCCAAGTGTCCAAGTTGGTGATTGTCCTGAATCAAGATTAAGATCCAGGATTTCAGGGGCTTCCTTGACTAAGTCAACAGAATTTGGATGCATGATGTAAGTGCAGAATGTATCTGCAAATGATGAAAATGTCAAAGTTGTGCTGCAGTTCCCTTATTGCAGAAGTGACATTTGTGTCTCCAGGAGCTTGGCTTTGGACTTAGAGAGAGTTGTTTGGTGATGCTGGTATCTTTACAAGAGAATCAAAGTCCAAAATATTCGGGTCCTGGTGCAGCCTGTCAAACTGTAGGGTGGTAAAAGCTGGACTCCAACCAGTGACCTAAAATTGGTTGATCTCGTGAGTGAAGAGTCTGGTGTATGAATCTCACCAGGAGCCACAAAGATATGTCACTCGGTTATACAAACCAATTTTAATATGATCTGGGATATAAAAAAAAGTGAACTTACATTTGAAAGACAAAAGTAAGAGCAAAGTTAATAGAAGGCATCAGAGGGCTGATGTATTCCCTGCAGGCTCTGCACATCACATTATACATCGGCATGCAAATATACACTCACCGGCCACTTCATTAGGTACACCTTGCTGGTACTGGGTTGGCCCCCCTTTTGCCTTCAGAACTGCCTTAGTTCTTCATGGCACAGATTCAACAAGGTGTTGGAAACAGTCCAGGAAGATGTTGGTCCATACTGACATGATAACATCACGCAGTCGCCCATTCAACCAGTCTGTCCATTCACGTCTGACCTCTGACATCAACAAGGCATTTTTGTTCACAAAGCTGCTGCTGACTGGATATTCAGACTTTTCTCCATAAACCCTAGAGAGGACTGTGTGAAAAAGTGGCCAGTGAGTGCATATTATGTCTGCAACGGTGTTATTTCATTATGTATGACTTCAAAATATAATTTCTGTGTGACTTCATAATAAAGTTGTTCACACCAATTGGAAATAATTTGCTCATAAATATGTACTTTAGATCATCCATCTAGACTTCTTGGTTGTTGAGATACACACACATACACACACTCACAAACAAACTGGTTTTCAGACCATGTTGTCCTTGACCTTTGACCATACTTCTCCAAAATCTAATCATCTCCAGATATATCCCCATCAAATTTGAAGCAAGTAGACCCAACTGTTTGTGTTATCTTGTCCACAGAAACACACCCACACACGCCAGTGAAATCAAAACCCTGCTTTCACCACTTCACTGGTGCGCAGGTTAAAAACACACGCTGTATGTGGTGAGGCACCACATGAGGCACTTGTGTTGCCAGCCTGGATGTACAAAGACACATGGGAAACAGTTTTTGAGTCATCCACCGCTGCACCTCACAAGCTCCACCGGCGGGCGCAGAAACACAGACTGCGGGCTTCAGTGAGAGCGCCCATATCTGCACGGAGCTCCAAGTTCAACAGCCTGAGGGAAAAACATGCCACTGATACTGAAGCCAAAAGAGCAACCGTGCATTTAGGACACCTGCAGCTTTGTGTGGTCTGTGTGAGGAGCAGGCGGTAGGAGCCCAGAGAGGACGTGACTGACGTTTCCTCTCTTCTTTGTGTGTGCCAGCACCTGCACAGGTATTCACCTGAAGTCACTCCTCAGGATGATTTACTCAGCCATGAAAAGAGAAACAAGGCAGCGGGCTCCTGGCTGAGCACAGCGGATCACCTGTGTCAATGCCGCCATTGTAGGTGCTGTGGCGGTATGAAACGCGGGCCGAACAATGGGCCGGTGGCGGCAACAAGCTGTGACTGCTACAGTGAATGGAAAGATGCCAAATGATGGAGTGTCAGCATAAAGACGATGTCAGAGCAGCTTTGTGTGTGTGCGTGATTCAGTCAGACAGACAAACACAAACTGTGCACCCAAAACCTCAGTGCACCCGTGACACAGAATGTCCTTATTATTTTATGTCTTCTTTTAAAATGAAAATATGTGCGTGTATGAAACACTCATTTTTCATGCCCTCTGCTTCAACTCTCTCCTTCACAGACATTTATCAAACAGTCACAGCACAGAATCAGAAACTCAACATGAAGGGAGGCCAGAGGAAACAGTTATCAAAAGAAGAAAGCAAGACAAAGACAAAGAAGACACGCGAGCGTGAGGAGGGTGTGACGTGCACAGCAAAATATAAAAATAAAAAAATTAACTCTGTCTGACATCTTACAAATGAAGTGGGAAATGAACCTGTCAGCCACCCCTACCCCCCAAAACCCCCCACACCCCAAGGCTGCAGGGTCGCAGCACACCTGGATGTGGGCTGGTCTGGGTTGGGGGGTGGCCCCCTCTGTCAACCATGCAGATAAATCAACTGAGGAGGAATCAAAGAGGAGAAACTCGTTCAGACATATCAGAACAGGAGCCGCGAGCGAGAGAGGACGAGTCTATCGATTGACTGAAACCTTTCAAACATAAACATTTTATGAGCTCCCTTTTGTTCTTCTTCTTCTTCTTCTTCTTCTTCTTCTTCTTCTTCTTCTTCTTCCCTGGCTTTGAAAACAAAGTCACAAAAATAACAAAATTCATAATTCCTGACAGCTGGAATCTGAGCGTTCGCTTGAGTCCAGAGTCTCACCAAGCTGATTTTACCAGTAACATATGACATAATGACACTGTTCACAGTAATACAGGGATGTTCTGTTCATATCAGAAGTTGAAGCAAAACTCACTCAAAATAATCTTTATTCACATTCAGTGAGAAATATTGAAGCAATTTTCAAGATTTCAAGTTTGCGCATATTTTCTGGAGAATGGTAGCAGTACGTCCTTATTAAACCCCTACTTCAACAAAAATACAAGGACCGCTGTGCATTGATCAGTGCTGGGTGTGGCCATCCCAGTCCACTCTCACACTTTTCTTGTGATACCCTCACAAAAAGTGCCACATTTTCATGAGAGAGTGGCTATACACCCAACCGTTGGGTCAATAAAGTAAATACGCGAGCATATACGCCCAACCACAACCGACCAATGAGCGCGCTTGTAAGATCACTTCCGGTTTCAACGCAGGAGGGATAAAAGGCGGATATTTTCTTGCCGGCGTGTCAAACTATCACCATTTTACAGCCAACAAGCAGCATTTTGTTCACAAACTGTTTCGGCGTTGTTAACAGGTTTGCGTTCAAAATGCTTATGAAGTTTTGTCTGTTTTCATCCATTGCAGTGTTTTCATAATTAAAAACGGCGCCATTAAATGTGTCAAACATATGCCACAATAGAGCCTTAAAAAGTGGTGTAAAAAAGGTAGTTTAGATGCACAAAACATGTCAAATACACGATCACGGATGGGCGAATAAGATAAGACATTATATTTATCTGCCCAACGGTTGGGCATATAGCCTTTGCCTTTTCATGATGCGGTCAAGTTTAGTTAACTATTTTTAACCCTTCCCCTTCTCCTACCCCTACTCCTAACCCTAACACAACACCCACAGCCTCCCTGTTGTGTGGGCTGCCAGAAGAGGATGTACTGCTGGCCCACCACCAAAGGGCGCCCTGCCTGAAGTGCGGGCTTCAGGCACGAGAGGGCGCTGCCGCCACGGACACAGCCGGGAGTGACAGCTGTCACTCATTAATTCCTGACAGCTGTCACACATTCTTCATCATCGCACTCCATAAAGACCAGACGTCATCTCCACCTCATCGCCGAGATATCAAACTTCATTGGAGGTAATATCCTCAGCCGTTTGTGTCTTTTGCAATATATCTGTATATTGTGAGTGTTTGCAGGAGTACCGGTTCCTTTTTCTGTGGAGGCTGAGTGAGTGCAGGACGGCACTCTTTTCCCCTGAGGAATCACTGCGGTACTCTGCAACATATTGAGTGAGAGGTGGAGGTGGCATTCCCACCGTTGTTGTTACTGGGTGTACACACACCCACACTTGACTGTCTTTGTTCTTCGCCAGCAGTACCAGATCCAACAGTCGGGGACGGTGATCACCTGGGAATTCGGGACTTGGCGGCTCCAGTATTCACCAGGTTCTGTGGCGGCGGAAATCATGTGGTTCCGGCTCTTCTCAGGACAGACGTCTTCTATCCTCGAGCCTGCCCACACGTCACCTTTGTAATTTGACTGTAATTATATTCTGTGCACGTTTCACAACATTAAATTGTTACCTTTTGGCTCATCTATTGACCGTTCATTTGCTCCCCCTGTTGTGGGTCCGTGTCACTACACTTTCACAACACTCCCCCCAGCATCAACACAAACTTTGTGATACCATCACAAAATAATTTTGTGATACTGTCACAAAAATGTAACATTTTTATGACAGTATCACAAACTAAGAGATTATTTCACTTTTTGTGATGGCGTGAGATCGGGTTGGTCCATCATCCCGAGCAACAACCATAGCCTCTCATACAATCTCATACTGTTTATGAGTCTTCTGATAAACCTTCCTGGGGAAGGTTTTGTCACTCATGTTGCAGCGCCACCTAGAATTCTTGCCCACTGGTTGGGAGCTGAGGACGTTCATGGACTTGTCTCTTCAACTGATCCCACGCGTGTTCAGTAGGATTCAGGTCTGGGGAATGTGCAGGTCACTCCGAATGAGGAACTCCAGCTCTCTGGAGGCGGGCAGTGACGAAGGCGCATGGTGAGGTCTGCCATTGGCATCCATGAACTGGAAATGCAGTTGTGCAGCACTGGCATTCCAGTGATGAAGAGCATACTGGTGAAGGTACCAGTCATCTTGGGGCGTTGTTACATGGTGGCGCCTTCTTTCCTGCCTTTCTTTGACCCTCCCAGGTTGCCCAAAGCATGTGAAGAGCTGAGAGATGACACTTTGATTCACTCCAAGTTCTACAGTGACCTAGGTGGCGCTGTGCCACAGTAAGTCATCTTCTGTTTGGCGTTTGTTCACAGTTGTGGAGAACGTCTCAGCAACAGACTGTTTCTATCACAGATATGGTTTCATTGTCCCTTTTATAGGACATTTCTCATCCCTGAGAAACACTTGAGTACTCCTTTGCAAACCACATCAAGCATCATTCAAAAGCAAAAGTGATGGACATTTATGGTTGACTGATTCTGAGAGAACCATAACCGAAATATACCCAACAGTAAGATCTGAGGAATGTCTCATTCATGTAGAAAAAACGCACCACTGTCTCGATATCCCCATACATTACTGTGAGCCATGAACATGTTACGAAAATCTTATGCACCCCACCCTCTTCTTCTTCATCATTATCACCATCATCAACATCATCATCATCATCAGCGACTATATCTCATTTCTGGGGCCACATCCTTTGAAGGCTGCGTTCTACAAAGATCTGGCCTTCCTGAGACAACAGACTGCTGAACCAACTGTTCATTAGCTTAGCCTGGCCCTACCTACTGTCACCTAGCAACCTTCACAGCTGCAGATGACAAGTGAACATTGTAGGTCACCCAATAGTTTAGCAATAATTTTTCAATACTTATGTATACTCTACTTATAAACATTACGTATTTATAATTGTACATATGAAACCCAAAATTGTCCTTTTTTAAAAAAAAAAATACTGACCAATTTGTCTTGGAAATCTAAACTGTGCAATGACTTATGGGATTGTTTGGGCCAGATGTTTGGATGCATGTGTTGTATTCTTCATTTTCAGAGGAAAGAAGGCTGCATTTGTGTATGTTGCATTCTGAGTTCTCTGAAAAGAAACAGTGTAGTCAAACCACTGTGACATATCCAGTCTGCGAAAGCAGCCTTAGAAGCATGCAGCCTGAGTTAAGACAGCCAGTGAGTCAATACAAAATCTTATTTGAAATGTCCAAACATCCCTAATCCAATAAAAATCAAATGTGTTTTATTTTTACGAAGAAACTAATCAGCTGTGAAGTTAGAAACCTCATTCTAAAATATCTAAAGAACCCTAGCTTGCTTTCTTAGAAGTTAAAATTGTCAGTTCTTATAACACACTAAAGTGATGGTAAAAACTTGATTAAATACAAACCCTAATGCACTATAAATGACAGGAAACACCTGAAAGAGATTACATATTTTTAAAGGTGAAAACAGAACCACAATAAATACTGTATATTTGGAATCCATGAATATGCACATTTAATGTGTTGAACTGTTTTGACTCGTCAACATCACAATAGTTAAGGTACCCTGACACTTGCATGACTTTGATCCACGCACTTGGACACACATCATTGTGACAATCCCACCCGCTGTGTTCCCATCTGGATGCCGCGCTTTGTTCCACTGGCTGCCACGCGCTGTGCGCTGGATGCTGCATATATAAAACAATTATTTTGTAGCGGATTAAACATTTTCTGTCTGAGTTGGCTGTTGAAAACACCTCTAATTGCTTCTGAAATCACAGAGGACTGCTCTAGCTGCTACTTTCCTTGCGTGCACACGCTTAATGAGGTGGAGAAAACATTTGGAGCCATCTAAAAAAGTAATTCTTTGTAATGTTTATATTGTAATAGCTTGGTAAAGTTGTTGCATGTTCATTCTGTCTTGTGTGCAGCTGTAAAAGTATGTTTATGATAGATTTAATCTCTCATTATAATCGTTCAGACATGCTGAACTCTGATGCGGTGTGCTGATGCAATCACTCACACTCACACGCTGTGTTTCTGACTTGTTTGCATAATGTTCAGGTGAAGTTCACATAATTAATGGAGATTTTGAACATTCCTAAATTTTCTTTGCGCACTTGCACAAAGCTGCACACAGTTTAAAATGGTTTGCAACGGGTTTGAGACAAGTTTACTCTCATGCACGGCAGAGTGCGTGCAAGTGCATGGATCAAAGTCATGCAAGTGTCAGGGGGCCTTTAGACTCAGTATAATAAATGAAAATATCTGTACTTCATTTCTGACTCAAAACTATAAGATATTGCTGTAACAGTTACGTCTCACGAGTCTACAGTTTGGTCCATATTACTGTTTCAGCTCAAAGTGCAGACCGCACACTTTGATTTGCAGGTAAATATGTACACACAGGATAAACAGTGTAGGAATTGCAGTATCTTTTGTGTGTTCTCCCACACATTGTGTGTGTGTGTGTGTGTGTGTGTGTGTGTGTGTGTGTGTGTGTGTGTGTGTGTGTGTGTGTGTGTGTGTGTGTGTGTGTGTGTGTGTGTGTGTGTGTGTGTGTGTGTGTGTGTGTGTGTGTGTGTTGTCATTTCGCTGCTCCTGTTTTGGGTCGGGGTCACCACAGCAGATTCAGCCAGATCTGCATTGGCATTTAGCACAAGTTTTACACCGGATGCCCTTCCTGACGCAACTCCAGTTTTACCTGGAGAAACACACACAGCCTCTGGTGTTCCAAAGAGGTCTCCCACCCAAGTACTAACCAGATGCCACACTGCTTAGCTTCTGAGATCTGAAGGGATCAGGCTTATACAGACTGGCTCCTAAGGGACCATTGGACATTTTGGTACTGAACTGTCACAGCCAGGTGAGCGTTATTGCCTCATTATTCCATAAAAGTCAGAAGGCCTTGAGTTGATGTTGTGTTACACATTCCTTAGAGAGAGCAATCAAGAACTCTCTCCTCCCAAAGCTGGCTGATGTCTGATGGATGCCAGTGAACGACTGATGACACTCCAGCTCCAACTTACAAGTGAATGCCATGTCACCACCATCTTCCGCCCGACCACCCAATACCGATCATGAAGAAAAGGAAACCTTCTACACCAAGCTGTAAAACATTCTATCTGCGATCCCAGCATCTGACAACATGATGGCCCTCAGTGACTTTGAAGGCCGAGTTGGAAAGGACCGCCAGTAGGCAAGTGCAACGTCAACAGCACCCTGCCTCTCACGAAGTACGCCAAACACAATCTCATCATCACCAGCACCTTCTTCAGGCAAAAGCAAAATTTCAGTCTCCTGGCAACACCCCTGCTGAAAGAAATGGCATCTCGACAACATCATTCTGCGAAAGCACAACCAGAAAGATGTCCTGTGCACCAAGGCAATGACTGGAGTAGAGGTGACTGTTGAACAGATCTGCTCCAAGAGGAGGCCTGGACACTGCAAAACTGTAAAAAGGTTTAACATCACCAAGCTTCAAGACCCAGAATCAAAACCAGAGTTTCAACAGTGCCTGCTGATAGACCTCCACATGAAGTCCACCTGCCACGATTACCAGCAAGTCATGTGAGTGGAGCAGAGCGGGAGTGAGAGTGGAAGGATTTAGGCTGGAACATAAAGCAGCATATTTGAGAAAAACTGGGGCCTCATCTTATCTCTTGCTCCATCTCTCTCCCTTTGCACATACCAGAGTGGTACCAGTGTTGCCGACTGAACTGTCCCCTCTAAAAATTGGTCCGTCCTGCTTTCACTGTGCCTTCAGTGTGCAAGCATCTGAGACTGACTCTGAGTCTGACTCTCTACACCCAAAGCAATCAAAGGGATTAATGTAATCATTAACCATCAGATGACAAAGTAAAACCTCTTAAATCTTTCTAATGTCAGTTTTAAGCAGAAACGAGGCGACAATCTGTGAATCACTACTGACGCTCCAAAATGACATATGCGCAGCAGCACGTCAGACTCAGACGCGTTGATTGGTGTCCCGTCTTTTATTATAATATATTATAATGCTGAATTTATGTGGAAATTGTTGTTGGACAAAAGCTTCAGATATCTCCTGAGACAGATGATGACTGGAGTGCAGTTTTAAGCAGAAACGAGGTAAAGGCAGGCCGGACCGATTTTTAGGGGGGACAGTTCGGTCGGCGACACCGGACCCGCTCACACATGAGTCTGAAGCATAAGTGACCCAGAATGCATAGAATCAGAATCAGATTTAATTGGTCAAGTATGAATGCACATACAAGGAATATGTCTCCCGACTCTCCTTGCTCATACCGCACAATGAACATACGTAGACACCAACAGAAAACAAAACAGACACGATTAGATACAAGACAACATAAGAAACCACAAATAACAATAAACACTATAGGAATAAAAAAAGCCTAAATATACATAATTTTACAAATATTTTTTACATTTTGTTTGTTCAACATACTGACGGCTTGAGGAAAGAAACTGTTTCTTAGCCTTGTGGTTTTTGGCGTACAGTGATCTGTAGCGCCGATCAGAGGGGAGAGACGGGAATGGGTGACTCCTGTGTGAGAGGAGTTGCTGCTGGTGCCACTTGCCCACTTCCTCACTCTGAAGGAGTATAGGTCCTGGATGGAGGGCAGGTTGGCACCAGTGATCCTCTAAACAGTCCTGATTGTCCTCTGCAGTCTGTTCCTGTCCACTTTGGTCGCTGAACCAAACCAGACAATGATGGACTGGCAGAGGACAGACTGTATTATAGCCAGCTCCTGTGGCAGGTTGAATTTCCTGAGCTGCCTCTGCTGGGTCTTCTTTACCACTCTGCCTATGTTGGCCATCCATTTCAGGTCCTGGGAGATGGTGGTGCCCAGAAGCCTGAATGCCTGCACCCTACGCACAATGCTGTTGTGAATGGTGAAGTGGGGGGGGCAGAGGTACAAGACTCCACTTGAAGTCCACTGTTATCGCCACAGTTTTTAGAGCATTGAGCTCCAGACTGTTCAGCCGAGGACCAGCCGTTCCACCTCCCTCCTGTATGCAGACTCCTCACTATCTCTATCGATAACGAGACAATGACTGTTGTGTCATCTACAAACTTGAGGAGTTTGACAGATGGATCACTCGAGGTGCAGTCGTTTGTGCAAAGGGAGAATAGCTATGCGGACAGCACACATCCTTGGGGGGCACCGGTGATGAGGGACTGGGAGCTGGATGTTATTTTCCCCAGGCTCACCTGCTGCCTCCTATCTGTCAAACTTATTAAGCTAATTTTGATGAGTCAGAGCTGCACGCTTATATTTTGCATTTGGCTGCTCAGTTATTTTGATGCCAGACTACAGTACAATACACTATATAATTAAAATATATTACAGAGTTTTTACTTTTATGGAGCGAGCGGTGAGGGATTTCATTGGAGTGGGGTGAAAACTGGCCAAAGCAGAGCGCAATAATGAATAGAGCGGCCTGCAGTGGCTGGGAGCTGGGAAATGGGGGGAGCACCCAGCTCCATGGGCAATAAGTGGAAATTCTTGTTCTGCTTCTCACATGCTCTGCCTGCCATCTTAAGTGTTGAATAGTTTAAAAGAAATTAAATACCAATTATCTTTCATTTTAAGCCCATCCAGCACATTTTACATGTTGTTTAGATCTTCAGAACCAGCAGTGCTAAACTTTAAACCGAAGTGTGGTATATCTCTGCACCCTGCACCCCACGTCATTTGTTTCTGAGTTTACTAGAATATTTGCATCACCGTGTCTGACTGACAGCCTCCTGTCGGTTCGCTTTCTGTCCCCACACAACCAGCTTGGTCATCACTTCCCAGCAGTCACCTCTTCTCACCCTCCACTCGATTTCACAGTTTGGCTCCTCACATAATGTCCAGCAAGCGTGACAGGGTGCTCAAAAGCCTGTTTCCGCTAAGACCACAGTGGCGTAAAGCCAGTAACCGCTCCGATAGTGTCTGTGTGCGGTCGGCTGCCAGTCTCACCACAACCCGTGTTGGCCACCCCGGAGCACACTACACCAGCCTATCAGTAGCAGCCCCTGCTAGCCAGCAGACTGACATCTCCAACCAAGCCATTCACCAGCTCAGCGTCTTTCTGGATGGCTGCTGTGAACCACACAGCAGAATTTATAAAGATCCACAGCATGAAAAACACAATCAACTCTGAGCACCAGCAGACATCTGTGTGTGTATTTCAGAGCCTCAGTTCTCTGTGAGAGGGAGAACCCTCAGAGACAGATGGTGTGTTGAGGACCTCGTCCTCCCCTGCGCGAGATGTCTGCTGGCTGTCTGGCCTCTGGTGATGGATGTGTGAGGCTGACACAGAGCCCGGACACTCCCCTGATGTCTCATTCCAGCCCCTGTGAGGCAGCACCAACATCACACACAGCAAGACGGCACAGAGTGACGGATGACCACCTCTGCTATGAGCTTCACCCTGATTTATCATAAAAGGAGGCTCAAGACAGAAGATGCATTGTGACTCAAATCCACTTATTGCACAAATCTGTTTCATGTTTTCTCAGCTCTCTGCGCCTGTCTTCCCCTTGTGCTGCATCTGTTTGCATTAAATAGTACAATAAGAAGTTGGAAAAAGAGCAAGAGACAGATGAGATAGAGTGGGACAGTGGATAGGCTCTTTTTTTTTTCAGGACCAACCAGCATGCAAATCCTATTAGCTCCCCCTGACTCTGGGGTTTTGTGAGATTGAATGGAATATGGAGGAAGTGAGACTCCAACAGAGAGCACATTGAGGACTGGAAAGGGCCTTTGGAGCTGGGAGGCCCCTGCTTCCATCTCCCTGAGAGGCCCCACACACCCAGGCTCCGTGGGGTCAACGGAGGCCACAGCCAACGTGTTAAATGGCTTTAGCATAACTTTCCTGCATGGATGCTGAGATGCAAAGGGGATCATTAGTTTCCAGCATGGTGGAAAGGGAAGAAAGTGACAGCCAACTCAATCACAAGGAAAAGTGTTTAATTGCTGTGAAAAATTTTTCTTTCCAAAAAGAGAGGTGGTGTAAAAGGTTACTGATACGCATGTGACAAAAAAAAAAAAAAGCTTTTGTGCAGGTGCAGTTATAATAGAAGCTGTACTGTGTGCCCTCGTCTCCTCACAGATTATTTCATATTTCCATAAACCATGGAAAAACTCAGTCTCATGAATAACCTGGGCAAACATCCCATTAATTCAACAGCCTGTTCAACCTCAAGTATGCTCAAAATGTCATATGGAGACAGTTTCTTGAAACCAACTACAACCTTTCCTTTGCCACTAAAGCAATCAGCCATTAATCGCTCGGACAGACAAGCCCAGTGCTCCATGTGCTGATATATCTGCCAATCATTGCCATAAAAATGGCAATGATTCATTTTGTTATCAAACCCTTATGGCAAAGAATATAGTGATGGCTTGAAGCAACAACCAACCAACATATGTCATTCTGCCTTCACTTGGATTGGCAGTTGTTATGTTGCATCGCTCAGCATTTGCATAAAATAGACTTCTCTCCTATGTTGACCCTGCCTCTCTGGCAGTATAGCAACCACTTGTTTCTGTCTCTTGTCACTGTAAAACACCAACTCTGATTTAAAATGAATGGCAGTTGGTCACTCTGCCTCTGTCTGCTGAAGCAATTGTGACCAAGGGGTGATAGGGACCCAAGCCAAGCTTGTTGGATCAACTGTGTAATGGCACCATTTCCAAAGGACAAAGTGTTTCTCTGCACTGTTTATTAAGTAAAAGAAAAGTTTTCAGATCAACAAAAATAACACAGATATCTATATGTTTGTGAAAAGTCCATATCAGCTGATACTGGCCAACTTATATGTTGGTCAGGCTCTACTAACAAAATGCAAGCAAGAGTTTAAGGAAAAGTTACCACAAAACATGCAATATACAGAGAATTCAGTCCTATAGAGACAGTGGCACATGGAGCATAACGAGCGTTAATATTCACAGCGCTGCACTTTTTCCACATTGTGTTATGTTACAGTCTTATTCCAAAATGGATGAAATTCATTTTCTTCCTCAAAAAATAAAAAACTAAGAAACTGCACAAATCGCACCCTTTGCCATGAAGCTCAACATTGAGCTCAGGTGCCTCCTGTTTCCACTCATCATTCTTGAGATGTTTGCTTAGCTTAATTGGAGTCCACCTGGAGTAAATTCAGTTGATTGGACAAGATTTGGCAAGACACACACCTGTCTACATATAAGTCCAACAGTTGACAGTCAGAGCACAAACCAAGCATGAAGTCAATGGAATTGTCTGCAGACGTCTGAGACGGGATTGTCTTGAGGCACAAATCTGGGGAAGAGTACAGAAACATTTCTGCTGCTTTGAAGGTCCCAATGAGCACAGTGAGCACAACATCTGTAAATGGGGGAAGTTCAGATCCACCAGGACTCTTCCTGGAGCTGGCTGCCCATCTAAACTCAGCATTCGGGGGGGAAGGGCTTTAGTCAGGGAGGTGACCAAGAACCCGATGGTCACTCTGTCAGAGCTCCAGCATTCCTCTGTTGAGAGAGAAGAACCTTCCAGAAGGACAGCCATCTCTGCAGCTATCCACCAATCAGGCCTGTATGGTAGAGTGGCCAGACGGAAGCCACTCCTTAGAAAATGCACATGGCAGCCCACCTGGAGTTTGACAAAAGACACCAGAAGGACTCTCAGACCAGGAGAAACAAAATTCTCTGGTCTGATGAGAGGAAAATTGAACTCTTTGGTGTGAATGCCAGGCTAATAAATTTGCAAAAATTTCAAAAAACATTTTTCATGTTGTCGTTATGGGGTGTTATGAGTAGAATTTTGAGGGGAAAAAAATGAATTTATTCCATTTTGGAAAAGTTTGCAACATATGAAAACGTGGAAAAAAATGAAACACTGTGAATCTCTGCTCCCCTCCACAGCATGTCTTTTTCCTGGTTCTCTCCCTCAGCCCCAACCAGTCCCAGCAGAAGACTGCCCCTCCCTGAGCCTGGTTCTGCTGGAGGTTTCTTCCTGTTAAAAGGGAGTTTTTCCTTCCCACTGTCGCCAAGTGCTTGCTCATAGGGGGTCATTTTGACCGTTGGGGTTTTTCTGTAATTATTGTATGGCTTTGCCTTACAATATAAAGCGCCTTGGGGCAACTGTTTGTTGTGATTTGGTGCTATATAAATAAAATTGATTTGATTTGATTTGAATACTTGGTGCATGCACTGCACCCCAAATATGAATACATCACACACCCCACCTCAATAAAAAATGCACAAAATACTATGCACTGAGAATTCAGCAGCGAGTGCACTCAGTGCAACACTTCATCATGCATTCCACAACTTCACTGTGCTGTCAGGGAGAAAAGATGTGCGACCTCTCACCTGTAGGTTAACAACTCACTGCCATTTGTTTCCACTTGGATCAATGAGGCACCATCACCTGGCCTGTAAATAACACTGCTGGCGGGGGCGGCTGTCACATCAACCTCTAAATCAAAGAAGTCGTCTCTGGCCGTGAACATTCTACACTCTATTATTCCACCTTCAGCACTCTACTTGCACTTGAACACAGACACAGTTTTGCCTCAATCTGCCTTCAAAAGATGCACTTTCTCCAGTGCTGCTGAGCCAGAGGCACAGCAGCTGCTCTGCAGCACAGAGACCTGATTATGAAAAAGTCTCATCGAGACCAAGAAAATCAGAGGAGGAATTATTCAAGATGTGGATTTAATTCAAACAGACATTTTGGAAAGACACCTGAAATGAGATAAACATTGTGACTTCCTCCTCCACCTTCACCTCCACCAAAGATGTTGTGTTTTCACTGATCTATGTTGGTTAATTTTATGTCATTACTAGCAATATTATGCAAAAGGTTTCCAGCCAATGTAAAAAAAACAAAACAAAGAAAAACCTGCAAAATAATTAGTATTAAAGGAAAAAACCCTATGCAATTTGGCTGTTGATCGGGATTCTGATGTGGATTCAAGATAATTTCTGTATATATATATATATATATATATATATATATATATATATATATTACAATCTTTTCTTTTCTTCTTCTTGTCTCCCCAAACCTGTCAGCTGATCTCAGCAAAAACAGATGAAACTGTCTTGTCAAGAGAGAAAGAGACAGAAAAATGCCTTAAATGTTGGTGGTGATCAGGATCTGTATACATTCAAGCTTCTTTTTTTTTTTTAACTAGATTTCAACTCAATTTCTGGCAAGATTTTGGCTGATCTCTACACAACTTTATAATGTGATTAGCCTTGTCTTAAAAAACCCTTTAAATGATGATTGCAGTTAGATATGGATGTAGATTTAAAAAAATGTTTTCCAAATTTCAAATGTTTCTGATAAGAGTTTGACAGGATCTGAATAAAATTTAGGACATGATCAGGTGTGTCAAGGGAAACAATGCCTTAAATGTTGTTGTTGTTGTTGTTGATCGATATATTGATTCTGAGTTATT
This sequence comes from Thalassophryne amazonica, assembly GCF_902500255.1. Classification (NCBI taxonomy): domain Eukaryota; kingdom Metazoa; phylum Chordata; class Actinopteri; order Batrachoidiformes; family Batrachoididae; genus Thalassophryne; species Thalassophryne amazonica. The sequence goes on from NC_047115.1 coordinate 92,876,947, forward strand.
AATCTCTTACATTATTTTATGAACTTACATGGGACATCTTCCCACCCCGACCCCCCCCCCCCCCCCCACTCCCCCAAAACATACTAATTTAACAAAAAGTAAATTCACTGGTCTTGTTTAAAAATGACATCATGCCTTGACAGACAACCAATGACTGAAAGTTTTTACAGATTTGGATCTGTTTGTCAAACCCACATTGCAACGGGGTGTTTATGGACTACAATGGAAATAAGTGCCTTCACGTTATTGCGTTATCCGTGTAAATTTAATGCATATACATTGGCATGTGCATTAAATTGTACTAAATAAATTCAGTTCAGTTCAATTCAGTTAATCAATCTACTGTTTTTTAAGCGAGAAGTACAAACACGGAGTGATGTTGGGAATCCCAAAGTAAGTGTTCAGCCTTGCTGAAGGTGTGTGTGCACTGCGAGTGCCATTCTGGTTTTCTGTATGATGTTTCTAGAAAAGATTATTTTAAAGAAATGGGAGAAATGGGAAAATGCAGATAATGAACATCACGACGGAACCAAACACATCAGAGCGCGTTCGTCTCTGCGTCTGCAGCAAACATTACGCATGAAAAGCGCACAGAAAAATGCGTGACTTTGAAAAGCTTTCTTTCTTTTTTAAACATGAAGCATTGTGGGAGTTTTGTTGATCGTCCCTACCGTGAGAGCGGAGAACTTCTGAGCGCGTCCCGCGAACAGCAGGCAGAGGAAGACGAGCAGAGGACACACGCGCATCCTGACACAGGTTGGAAATAATCTCTCAATTACGCACGGTCCAAACTTCACACTGCGCCGCCTGAACGTCACCTCAGCGCACACCAGACTGCGGAATAACTATATTAGGACAAAAAAAGTCCAAAGTCGTCCTGTGATGGGGAGAGGACTCTGTGGCGGGGCGAGGGAGCTGCTTTATTTCACTTCGCTGTGTAAACACGCTCCTTATTTCTCGCAGATAAACCCCTCCGTGTCTCTGACCTTTCCCCTCCCTCGGTGTCTCTTCTCCGTTTCTTCGACTGCTTTCCTCCTCACCCCTCCCTCCACTTGGATTTTGTGGGTTAGATCCCTTATCGGATGCAGACAGTTCCTTGCCGGTAGGTGCGCGTTTTGAAAGTCTGCTGCTGGTAGCTGGACCAAACACGACAGGTATTCTTTACCTTCACCTTATCCTCCTCCGGAAGAAAGAAAAACACGCAAGTAATCCCCCTTTTTTCCAGAGGGCTTTGTGATGAGAGGAGACAGAGGAGTCTGCTCAGAGAAGAATAAATAGATGCAGTGTGTGCCTCCATTCTCATAAAACCAAACGACCATCACACGCTGACACACACACTGCTCATAACGATAGACAAATAACTATCTTTTATTTATTTGCTCCATTTAAAAAAAATGACAGATTTTTCTCTAAATGATAAAATAAAATATTTTGAATTGTAATTCATGAATCACAAACATCACCTCTCTGTCAGTTCGGAGTCCATCCTGAATGTGGCTTTATTGATTGATTGACTGATTTGACAGGTCTGTGGTCATGTGAGCGCTCAGTCTGCAGGGATAAAGTATTCTGTGACGTCAGCGCCACCAAACGGCAGTTAGGAGCAGTAACAAGCTCTCCAGACCCGAGATACGGCTCTATAAAGGGCAGTTGTGAATATTCAGAAACTATGATATGCAGTGTAAATGTTTGTGTCGCTGTAGTTATTTCACTGTGAATCAAAGTCCTGTCCAAATCTCATGTTAATGCTGTAGAGAACGCTGTATACCGAGAGAATGTCAACAGACATCGCCAGATCCATTGAAATATCAAATATTAAATCTATCCTTCTGCTCTAAAATTCTTGAAAATGTGGTTTCACAGCAACTTGCGGGTTATCTTCCAGGGGTGGTGGCTAAGCAGTTAAGTACATTTGCTGTTAGTGTGGTTCCCAGTTGTTGCTTCCCCTGCCGTGACCCCTGCTACCCCTTCCGCCTGCTGTGGTGACCCCAAGTGAGAACAAGGAAGAAGCCTAAGTTTGCTGATGATGACCTCTTTGAGTATAATGTGAAGAACCGCACTCTCAATCTTAATCTCAGATATATTTGGCCTTTATTAGACCATGTCCACTGCACAAATGTGTTTCAGCCTGAATGAATGCCAGTGAATGAAGTCTTTGAGCCACTGCAGCCAGTATCTAGAACACACCACTCCCCAGAGACAGCACTTACTAAAGTGGTGAATAATCTTCTGCATGTGATTAATTAAAATACCACCACAATGCTAGTATTGCTAGATCTTGGTGCTGCATTTGACACTGTCAGTCATCATATATAGGCTCAAGAGTTATGATATTACTGTCCAGGTTTTGTCATGGATGGCATCATGCTTATCTAGTCATTCCCATTGTGTATTGTATAATAACATTACTTCTGGATTTGTTTTGGTAAAATATGGGGTGCCACAGGGATCTGTTTTAAGGGCCCCTTCACACATAGTGCGAATTTGGTCGAATTGCACATTAAGTGTGCATGAAGCAGGAATCGTATGCAAAACATGTCAACTCGTAGCTGCATCCAATGCCTCGTACACCTGTTGCTACAAGTATTTGCGCACACCAATGACTGAAAGACAGCGTGTGTGCTGTGCGAACCCATCGAACACTCTCACAGCAGGTGTCGGTCAAATTCCAGGTGACACACACAAACATCTAACACCGCTCCCATGGCACTTAGAAAAATGTGTGGTCAGTCGCACTATTAACACGACAACAGTCTGCAGACAATCACTGTTGGGCTGGATGTGAAATTTGTCTAAGTGCTCCTTCAGTGTAGCTTTGCAAACAGACAGTGAGTTGGTCTGTGCGCTGAACTTACAGGAGGTGTGGCTGCTGACAGAAGCGGCTGTGGAAATCTGTGAATCTGGACGTCACGGCTGTATAACACTTACTGTGTTTGGACGGACAGGGACTAACAATTACCCACTGTGACGTGCGTGTGTCTGCTTGCTGTCCTCACGGTGACATATATCGCTGTGGCGACGGGCTGCAGTGAGTGAGTGAGTATGCACACGGTGTGCACATTGACAGGCTGCCCCCAGATTGAAACAGACCATCAGATCATAACACACAGTGGGCGATCTGACTGTCATGTCACCCATGTGAGCTCTGTTCCACATGATGCAGTGTCTGTCCTGCGGTGCGTCATCCACAAGACATGCGTGTCGGGCATGACATGCGCCTGGGACCGGCTGGACATGGCACCAGTAGATGTGGACATGATCAGAGTGCCCTGCTTCTCATTCATGTCATTTCATGACTGTACATCTGTGACCATGGGTCATCTACAGAGGAACAGACAGTTATGAAATGCTGTGTTTTTTATGGTGTGTGGTTTTATTTTTTTTAAATATGTCCATGTCTTTGTTGATTTCAGACATTTTCCTGCACCATTTATTGGTCAGCAATGGTAGCTCAGTGGTAAAGTTTTGGCCTGGCAATCAGTAAAGTGCAGGTACAAATCCTGTGGGTGGCATGTATTACTTTTTTCCACAGCAGCGGCACGATGTAGTTCCACATGTACCAGCTGGTTTTTATTTTTTATTTATTCCTCACCAGCAGTGTGGTCTACTTCATCCCATGGAACACAGTGCGTGCAGCTAGAGCTGCTTGCACTGTGTTCCTGCTCGAAAGACACCGTCACGTGCATGAACCATCGCACCGGGATCATGCACGCCTGCCCGTTGGTGCGATGTGTCGTGGTTCGCTCATATGAACTGTTTCGCTGTGAGTCGCCCTGACTTGTAATTATGCGCACTATGTATGAAGGGGCCCTAAGCCCTCTGCTATTTTCTCTCTACATAGAACTGCTTGGACAGATATTGTGATGCTAAGGAATGACCTTTCATTGATATCCTAATGACACTTTATATGCCAATAACAACGCAGTCTCACAGATTGTCGTGATTCAGCAGCATGAAATATACATTAATCTATTGGTTCATCATATTGTCACGAAAAGTGCTAAATTTTCGTCATGGCAGCACAAATTCATTCTAATTCATTCTGTGATGGCTGCATGTGATTAAAACTGCAGTGGGGGCAGGGGGTCGGGTGGTTATGGTTAGGGTTGTGGGTAGGAGTAGGGTTAATAATAGTGAGTTAAAAAAAAACCCTCGTCATGAAAATTTCAATAATTTCGTGATAGGAGGATGAAAAAAAAAAACGTGAGACTGGGCTGGTTAATAAATGCAGATAATCTCTCACACACTTGGACTTTTGTTGATTGTCTGGGTTCAGTGAAGATGTGGATGCCCAGTAATTTCCTAACTCTTAAATTATGATAAAACTGATGATGCTCCTTGGTCCTGTGAGATACACAGAGTTTGATCAACTAACATTAACTTTGAATTTGTGTGTTATTCATCATAGCGATAAAGTGAAAATCTCAGGGTGACCTAAGAACCCACTCTGTCCTTTGCCCTATAGAGAAATTGCAAGGAATGCCTTCTTTCACCTCCACAATATCGCAAGGATTCAACGTATTCCATCTATAGTGGATGCAGACAGTTTGGTTCATGCCTTTGTCTTTTCTAGAATAGATTACTGTAAGATCCTTTTCTCTGGTTTACTGCAGACAAGCATAGGATGTCTCCAAATGGTCCAATCACTACTGCTTGAGTTCTGATGAGAAGAAGGTTTGATCATACAACCAACAATTTAGGCCTCCATTCACTGGCTTCCTGTCCATGTGAGGTCAGATTTTAAAGCTTTGCTATTAACATACAAAATCCTGCATGTACGAGTGCCTCATCTGGCTGAGCTCATTAAACCATATGTACCAGCCTGTGCTCTGCTTTCTTGGGAAGCAGGATTACTGTCTGTTCCAAAGGTTAAAAAGAAGTCAGCTGGTCACAGAACTTTGTTTTATTGTGTGACTGCTCTGTGGAACAGTGTGCCTGCTGAGATAAAACAGTCTGATTCATCATTTAATCCAGATTAAAGGCTCATCTGTTCTCAAATTCATGATTTTTCTTTATATGTATGTTTTGCGTGTACAAATATGTATGCATGTTTATGTATATGTGTGTGTGTGTGTCAATTAGTATGAGTGTGTATGCAATTACGTATGTATATCTGAAACTACGGTATGAGTTATGGTTTACTCATACTTGCTAAATCACTTTTGAAGGTAACCGGCTAGTCCAAACCAGATAAGGTGTGTGTCTAATTCCTTAATATCCAGAGATATGTAGTCTAATAGTAAATTTTTCCAATGTGCAATGTTTATGTTTCCTTTTGTTTTCCAGTTCATAAGAATAGTCTTTTTGGCAACAGCTAGGGCTGCACATTCATATGATTAATGTAGACTTTATTGCATTTCCCTCCATTTCTAAATTCTGGGTTTGTGAGTGAAATGTTGGGCTGCATTACTTGCAAAGAATTTAGCATCCTTTTCAATTTTAGCTGCTGCAAAATATTGTTCCTTTGAGTTGTTTGTTCTGGCTGATTGATTTTTTTTTTTCCTGTCTCTTTCTCTGAGGTGCTGTAGTTGAAGATATGATCTACAGTTGTGCTCAAAAGTTTACATACTCTGGCAGATTTTTTTTTTTTTTTTCAGCCATTTTTCAGAGAATAGTTGTATGAATGATAACACAAAAACTTTTTTCACTCATGATTAGTGGTTGGGTGAAGCCATTTATTGTCAAACAACTGTGTTTAATTATCAGAGTTTGAGATTTTGTCTGATGGCCTATCTATCGTCCACCTGGTCGTTACTGTGAGTTTCTCTGTGAATTTTCAGACCTTTTGTCTGACTTAGTGCTTAGCTCAGATAAGATAATTATAGTGGGCGATTTTAACATCCACACAGATGCTGAGAATGACAGCCTCAGCACTGCATTTAATCTATTATTAGACTCAATGGGCTTTGCTCAAAATGTAAATGAGTCCACCCACCACTTTAATCATATCTTAGATCTTGACTTATGGTATGGAAATTGAAGACTTAACAGTATTCCCTGAAAACTCCCTTCTGTCTGATCATTTCTTAATAACATTTACATTTACTCTGATGGACTACCCAGCAGTGGGGAATAAGTTTCATTACACTAGAAGTCTTTCAGAAAGTGCTGTAACTAGGTTTAAGGATATGATTCCTTCTTTATGTTCTCTAATGCCATATACCAACACAGTGCAGAGTAGCTACCTAAACTCTGTAAGTGAGATACAGTATCTCGTCAATAGTTTTACATCCTCATTGAAGACAACTTTGGATGCTGTAGCTCCTCTGAAAAAAAGAGCTTTAAATCAGAAGTGCCTTGTTGGGAAAGTGTCGTAGCACGGACCCACAACAGGGGGCGCAAATGAACGGACAATGAATAAGCCAAAAAGTAACAATTTAATGTTGTGATAATACACAACTAAATTCACAGAAATCTGCACAGTCAATTGACACCAGGAGACGTGTGGGCAGGCTCGAAGATAGAAGACCCCCGACGAGAGAGAAGCCGCGTCCCACACAGCTTCCACCACCAACGGTCTGAAGAACACCGGAGCCGCCAAGTCCCGAGTCCCCAGGTGGCCTCTTTCTTCGGCTGTCGATCCTGGTACTGCTGGCAGAAAGCAGAGATAAGATGAATGAGCGTGAGTCCGCACACTCAGTAATCCACAGTCCATACACAGTTAGGAGGGAGCACCTCCACCTCCAATCACACACTCGTGCAGCTCCTGGTTAACCACTTATCTGGGTTGGGGTGTGAGGCGAAGCCGTCGCTGTCACACCAAACGCCAATCCCTCAGACAAGGCAACACTCCAGGAAAACAGCTGCAACAGAAGTTCAGGTTATTACACACAAAGTGTCAGTCAGCAGAGAAATTACCTCTTCAGTAGTTGCGATTTCTCGGCGAGGAGGTGGAGTTGCAGTCCGGCTTTTATGGTGGTGATGATGAACGAGTGACAGCTGGTGCAGAGAATGACAGCTGTCACTTCTTCTGGGTCTGGCGCCCTCTCGTGCTTGGAGCCCGCACTCCAAGCAGGGTGCCCTCTGGTGGTGGTGGGCCAGCAGTACCTCCTCTTCAGCAGCCCACATAACATGCCTGACTCCATGGTATAACTCACAAACTCGCAGCTTAAAGCAGATAACCTGTAAGTTGGAGAGGAAATGGCGTCTCACTAATTTAGAAGATCTTCACTTAGCCTGGAAAAAGAGTCTGTTGCTCTATAAAAAAGCCCTCCGTAAAGATAGGACATCTTACTACTCATCACTAATTGAAGAAAATAAGAACCCCAGGTTTCTTTTCAGCACTGTAGCCAGGCTGACAAAGAGTCAGAGCTCTATTGAGCCGAGTATTCCTTTAACTTTAAACTAGTAATGACTTCATGACTTTCTTTGCTAATAAAATTTTAACTATTAGAGAAAAAATTACTCATAACCATCCCAAAGACGTATCGTTATCTTTGGCTGCTTTCAGTGATGCCGGTATTTGGTTAGACTCTTTCTCTCCGATTATTCTGTCTGAGTTATTTTCATTAGTTACTTCATCCAAACCATCAACATGTTTATTAGACCCCATTCCTACCAGGCTGCTCAAGGAAGCCCTACCATTATTTAATGCTTCGATCTTAATATGATCAATCTATCTTTATTAGTTGGCTATGTACCACAGGCTTTTAAGGTGGCAGTAATTAAACCATTACTTAAAAAGCCATCACTTGACCCAGCTATCTTAGCTAATTATAGGCCAATCTCCAACCTTCCTTTTCTCTCAAAAATTCTTGAAAGGGTAGTTGTAAAACAGCTAACTGATCATCTGCAGAGGAATGGTCTATTTGAAGAGATTCAGTCAGGTTTTAGAATTCATCATAGTACAGAAACAGCATTAGTGAAGGTTACAAATGATCTTCTTATGGCCTCAGACAGTGGACTCATCTCTGTGCTTGTTCTGTTAGACCTCAGTGCTGCTTTTGATACTGTTGACCATAAAATTTTATTACAGAGATTAGAGCATGCCATAGGTATTAAAGGCACTGCGCTGCGGTGGTTTGAATCATATTTATCTAATAGATTACAATTTGTTCATGTAAATGGGGAATCTTCTTTACAGACTAAGGTTAATTATGGAGTTCCACAAGGTTCTGTGCTACGACCAATTTTATTCACTTTATACATGCTTCCCTTAGGCAGTATTATTAGACGGCATTGCTTAAATTTTCATTGTTACGCAGATGATACCCAGCTTTATCTATCCATGAAGCCAAAAACTGCTTTTTTGCATTTATGCAATATCTCTAAAATTAGAAAGGTCTTGTCTCAGAGTGATGCTGAAAAACTAAGTCATGCATTTATTTCCTCTAGGCTGGACTATTGTAATTCATTATTATCAGGTTGTCCTAAAAGTTCCCTGAAAAGCCTTCAGTTAATTCAAAATGCTGCAGCTAGAGTACTAACGGGGACTAGAAGGAGAGAGCATATCTCACCCATATTGGCCTCTCTTCATTGGCTTCCTGTTAATTCTAGAATAGAATTTAAAATTCTTCTTCTTACTTATAAGGTTTTGAATAATCAGGTCCCATCTTATCTTAGGGACCTCATAGTACCATATCACCCCAATAGAGCGCTTCGCTCTCAGACTGCAGGCTTACTTGTAGTTCCTAGGGTTTGTAAGAGTAGAATGGGAGGCAGAGCCTTCAGCTTTCAGGCTCCTCTCCTGTGGAACCAGCTCCCAATTCAGATCAGGGAGACAGACACCCTCTCTACTTTTTAAGATTAGGCTTAAAACTTTCCCTTTTGCTAAAGCTTATAGTTAGGGCTGGATCAGGTGACCCTGAACCATCCCTTAGTTATGCTGCTATAGACTTAGACTGCTGGGGGGCTCCCATGATGCACTGAGTGTTTCTTTCTCTTTTTGCTCTGTATGCACCACTCCGCATTTAATCATTAGTGATTGATCTCTGCTCCCCTCCACAGCATGTCTTTTTCCTGGTTCTCTCCCTCAGCCCCAACCAGTCCCAGCAGAAGACTGCCCCTCCCTGAGCCTGGTTCTGCTGGAGGTTTCTTCCTGTTAAAAGGGAGTTTTTCCTTCCCACTGTTGCCAAGTGCTTGCTCGCAGGGGGTCGTTTTGACCGTTGGGGTTTTTACGTAATTATTGTATGGCCTTGCCTTACAATATAAAGCGCCTTGGGGCAACTGTTTGTTGTGATTTGGTGCTATATAAATAAAATTCTTTGATTGATGGTCTGTTTTATTTTCTGGTCTATTTTGTTATTTGGATTTATTGGTTTTCTGTGTGTTTATTCTCTTGCTGGGTTTTTCTGCTTGGGTCTCTCTGTCTCTATCTCTCTTGTCCCTGGGTTCTTGGTGGTGGGCGTCTCTCTCTCTCTCTCTCTCTGGCCACGCCCTTGTTCTGATGCTTTCCACACACACCTGTTCCTGATTTGCTGCTCATCACCTGGGTTATATAAAGTTCACTGGGTGCAGTAGTTTCTCGCCAGATTGATGCGCCTTGTGCCTTCTCTCCAGCTCTGTTTCTTTGTGTTCCATAGTCCTGCCTGCCTCGTTGTATTCCTTAACTCCTGCCTGTTGAATGACTACGCCTTTAACCTGATGATTTTTGTACTGCTGTGTTTTTTGGACTGCCTAATATACCAACCTCTGCTACCCACACCAGTAAAGCCATTTACTAACCAGACATGTTTGTATTGCATTTGTGTCCAACTTTTTTTGACAAACCAGCTTGTCATTACTCTTTTTAAATCATAATGACAATAGAAACTAACCAAATGACCCCAATCAAATGTTTACATACCCTGGTGATTTGGGCCTGATAACATGCACATAAGTTGACATAAACAGGTTTGAATGGCTACATAAGCTAACCATCCTCACCTGTGATCAGTTTTCTTGTAATCAGTGTGTGTGTAAATGGTCAGTGAGTTTCTGGGCTCCTGACAGACCCTTGCATCTTTCATCCAGTGTTGCATTGACGTTTCATGTTTCTGAGTCATTCACTGTTTTAACATTTCTAATAATCCAATTGTGCTTCCTAGAATGCACCGTGGCACCAGCAGAGTTCAGGCATTTCAAAGCCATGTAAGCAATGGCTAGCAAAGATGTGGATGGTGTCAATTTAGCAAGTTCATGAGCGATTATGATGATGAAACGTTCTCTCAAGTTGAGAGGGTTATCTAGAGCAGGTGTATTTTCAATTTATTTCAGTTTCAATTTCAATCCAATTTATTTTTCATTTATATAGTCCCAAATTGCCTCTCACCATCACCTTATCATGGTGGAGAGGTTTGTGTGCCTCTATGAACCTGAGAGCTGTGTTGTCTGGAGCTTTTGTGCTCCTGGTAGGGCCTCTAATGGCAACTTGTTCTCAGGTGAGAGGCCAGACTAAGAATGGTTCACAAGACACCATCACCAAATGAGGCAGAGGAAATGTGACCTAGCCTGGAGGAAGCCCCAAGCCCACATCTGGAGCAAGGCCTGGATGTAGGGCCCATCAGCGAGCGCCTGATGGCTGGGCTTGCCATGGAGCCCAGTCAAGCACAGCCTGAAAAGGCAACACGGACCTTCCATCTCCACCTTGTGGGCTCACCACCCGCAGGGGGAACCGCTGGTGTCTGGTGCGTTGTCCCATGGGTCGAGGGCCTTCGCTGCGGGGGAAAGAGCCGGAGCTTGTGCGGGAGGTGGAGTGATACCAGTTAGATCTGGTGGGCCTCACCTCCATGCACAACCTCGGCTCCGGAACCACTCTCCTTGATAGTGAGTGAGGGGTCTCTTCTCAGGGCCATCCAATCTCTGATCTCACAAAGAGAACTGTGTTCGGGTGCTCTGCAGTAAGTCGGACTTGTTTCCAGTGGGGGTTGGCCTCCACCAGAGCTGCACCTTGTCACCAATCCTGTTTGTGATATTCATGGACAGGATATTGAGGTGTAGTCAGGGGGAGGAGGGTTTCCAGATTGGTGGGCTCAGGGTCTCATCACTGCTTTTTGCAGATGATGTGGTCCTGTTGGCTTCATCAGCTGGTGACCTTCAACACTCACTGGATTGGTTCGCAGCCAAGTGTGAAGCGGCTGGGATGAGAATCAGCACATCTAAATCTGAGGCCATGGTTCTCAGCAGGAAACCAATGGATTGCCTACTACAGCTAGGGAATATGGGCTTGCCCCAAGTGAAGGAGTTCAAGTACCTCTGGGTCTTGTTCACGAGTGAGGAGATGATGGAGCATGAGATTGGCCAGAGAATTGGCACAGCAGGGGCGGTATCGCATTCGCTCTAATGTACTGTTGCGATGAAAAGGGAGCTGACCCAAAAGGCGAAGCTCTCGATCTACTGGTCAGTCTTCATTCCTACTCTCACCTATGGCCATGAGTGTTGGGTCATGACCAAAAGAACTAGACTGCATGTACAAGCAGCCAAAATGGGCTTCCTCAGGAGGGTGGCTGGTGTCTCCCTTGGAGATAGGGTGAGAAGTTCGGTCATCCTAGGGGACCTGCGAGTAGAGTCACTGCTCCTTCGCGTTGAAAGGAGCCAGCTGAGGTGGTTCAGTCATCTGGTAAGGATGCCTCCTGGGTGCCTCCCAAGGGAGGTGTTCCAGGTACGTCCATCTGGGAGGAGGCCCCAGGGAAGACCCAGGACTAGGTGGAGAGATTATATCTAAAATTATATTTAATTATTATATTTAAAAGGGTAAAAAGCATAGCAACATACTATGCCAGTATGTTAGCCATATGAAAGCGTGCGTCTTAAGTCTGAACTTAAAAATCTCTACAGAATCTTACTGTTTTATTGATGCATGGAGATCATTCCACAGAACAAGGGCACGATAAGAGAAAGCTCTATGACACACAGACTTTTTATTCACCCTAGGGAGACAATTCACCCTGGTATGTAGGGTCTAATTAGGTCTAATTATGTGTAGTACCTGTGATGAACTTTTGCCATGCCCTGATGTTGTCTTGTTGTCCACACTTCACGAGGTGTGTTTACATTGTGCCTTAAACAGGAACCCTGCTGAAACCAACCTCTCGCATAAGTCACGGACAGTGAGACGGCATGAGATTCACAAGTGCGAAACAGCGAATACGGAAAGCAAAAGAATTGTCAAAGAAAAGGCAGTTGAACTGTATAAAACAGGAAAGGGATATAAAAAGATATCCAAGGGACTGAGAATGCCAATCAGCAGTGTTCAAACTCTAATTAAGAAGTGGAAAATGAGGGATTCTGTTGGAATCAAACCATGGTCAGGTAGACCAGCAAAACTTTCAGCAACAACTGCTAGGAAAAATGGTCAGGATGCAAAGAAGAACCCACAAATAACTTCAGCTGAAATACAAGACTTTCTGTAAAAAAAAAAAAAAGTGCTGTGGTTGTTAAAAGATGCACAATAAAGAGGCACTTGAAGAAAAACGGGCTGCATGGTCTAGTTGCCAGAAGAAAGTCATTTCTATGCAAATGCCACAAAGTATCCTGCTCACAATATGCCAAACAGCACAGATAACAAAAATCATTTGGAGCGATGAGACCAAAATTGAACTTTTTGGCTACATAAACCATAAACATTACATTTGGAGAGGAGTCAACAAGGCCTATGATGAAAGGTACACCATTCCTACTGTGAAGCACAGAGGTGGATCATTGATGATTGGGGATGTGTGAGCTACAAAGGTACAGGAAACTTGGTCAAAATTGATGGCAGGATGGATGCAGCATGTTATCAGAAAATACTGGAGGAAAGTTTGAGCTCATTAGCCTGGAAACTGCGCATGGGACATGCTTGGACGTTCCAACATGACGATCCAAAACACAAGGTCAAGTCAACCTGTCACTGGCTACAGCAAAATAAAATAAAGGTTCTGGAGTGGCCATCTCAGTCTGCTGACCTCAGTATCATTGAGCCACTCTGGGGAGATCTAAAATGTGCAGTTCATGCAAGACAGTCCAGGAATTTATAGGAACTAGAGGCTTTTTTGTCAAGAAGAATGGGCAACTTTACCATCAGAGAAAATAAAGTGCCTCGTCCACAACTACCACAAAAGACTCCAAGATGTCATTGATGTTAAAGGGGGCACTACATGGTGTTATGAACTGGGGTATGTAAACTTATTTTCGGATCATTTGGGTAGTTTCCGTTGTCATTATGATGTACAAAGAGTAAACAGTTGTTTAACCCTCTGGGGCCGACACCGTCGTATATGACGGCTAAGACCAAGCTTTACTAAATTATAAATAACTTTTTAATGATATGAGATAGAAACTTACTGTTTTTTTTTTTGTTTTTTTTTTGCTGAAAAGTTAACTCCAAGGACTTTCGAGCCAGCCATCAGCCATCTTTGTACTCCTCATAGAAGCTGTGTGATGACGTGCGCAATGTGAGTGTCCAATCTGAATTGGTTCACTGTCACAGGGTTTTCCAAAATCCAATCATAGGGCAGATTTACCTCACATGAGAAGCCAAAGATCATTTTGAGGAGTAATATGTTACTAGTTGGCCTGTTTGAATAGCCCCCTGGGTGCCCTAATGAGTACATACTATTCCAATGCGCCATTACGCCGTGTGATCAGTGAAGCACACGGAGCAGACGGACAGCCTCTGACGACAATCTCACGTGCTCAAACAAAGAGTGTGTAACTATCAGGATTGCTCCACTAGTTTGCATTTGAATGTTACTGGATAACTCTGTTGCTTTCTTGGCGTAAAGCACTGTTTACCATATCAGTGGACAACAAAACGCATAGACCATTTTGTATATATTGTTCAAAATGTGCATTTGTGTTTATTGTTTGAACCTTTTTGTTGTACAGTCTTTCACACAATACCACAAATTACCTTTATAAAGTGTCAAAACAGTTGTTTATTAGTTTGCTGTGTGTTTTGAATAAATGTGTGTGGAAAATTATTTTTTGCTTTATTTTTTCCTTGCCTATTTCTGATTGTAAACCTTTATTACACTTATAAAACACAACAAAAACATATATATTCTGAAAGCACAGGTTGTCCTGAAAAAAAGAGACATAAAAACGTGATTGTGGGATGCAGGGAGAGCTGTTAACAGCAATAATAAAACATTTATGCAAGGCGAGTGAACTGTCCAAAAAAATGCCCTCAGACCCCAGAGGGTTAACACTAAATGGCTTCACACAACCACTAACTGTGAGTGAATAAAAAAAGTTTTTGTGTTATCATTCATTCTCTGAAAAATGGCCAAAAAAATCAAAAGTTCTACTAGGGTATATAAACTTTTGAGCACATCTGTGCATTACTGATTGCTGTATATTGGATGAGGATCATAGCAGTGTCTATACAGCAATCCCGTCTGAGCATGTGTTGTCTGGACCCAAGTCACAATGAAGTTTGTAACTTGTGATTAACTAGATCACTTTTTTATTATTGTTATCAGGAGGTTTAGTTCCATCATCTGTGTTCTGCATGTTTGGCAATTCTTTGTTGTGCAGTTGGTCACTCCTCTGAGTTTAGTCTGCTTGAGATTTCTTCCTCAAAAACACCCAAGGGAGATTTTTTTTTCTTGCCACTGTTGCTTGTGTCCTTGCTCAAGGGGTCTAGTAATAAAGGTGTTGGGTTTGAGTCCAGAAGATCATGGGTTCAAATCCCAGCCTGACTGGAAAATCACTCAGGGCTCTTGGGCAAGGCCTTTAATCCCCTATTGCTCCCGGTGTGTAGTGAGCACCTTGTATGGCAGCACCCTGACATCGGGGTGAATGTGAGACATAATTGTAAAGCGCTTTGAGCGTCTGATGCAGATGGAAAAGTGCTATATAAATGCAGTCCATTTACACAGAGCAGACTGGCTGCAAATATAGGGCTAGTAATGAGGCTAAAAAAAAAACCCAATAACGATAGAATTTCAAATGGATGATGCCAACCGGTGACTGGAGTCAATATTTCACACAAAAGTACTATCCATGAATGGCTTTGAGGAGCAAAGGATCTCCAGTTTGTAAGCCAATGGGTGAGAAAATTCTCAAAATGGTTAACAGCAATGTTCCTCAAATATAGATTGGAATGGATTTGCATAGTTATCCCTCCGCAGTGTATGAGATCAAACAATTTAAGGAATTTCAGTGTGTAAAGGACAATGATGTAGCCTAAGCTGGCAGCCATGATCTCCAGCCACTGCATCAAGAACCATCATTAATTAATAGCTGATATAGCCAAAATGGCAAGAGATTACTTTGGGAGACCTTTGTCAAGCACAACAATAAAGCATTACTTTCTCAGTCGTCACTTAAAAACATCACTGCAAAGAAAAAAGCAGATTTCTCTGAGCTCAGCCTCAGAGAAATCTGCTTTTGACCATCCCACAGTGGAAGCATGTACGGTGGTAGAAGAATCACTTTTCCAGATCACATACCTCCATATCTATAGTCTACAGAAAGGAGAAACAGTGAATAGTGGATCTCTGGAAGAATATATATCTTGATGTCAGAGAAGACTGGCCAGATGTGTTCAGGGTGATAGAAAGGCACTCAACCACTTTTTACATTCAGAGTATGTAGATGTTCCATGTTCTCTGGGCGATCCTGCTTCCAGAAATGCAGCTTGAACTCACACGGTATAGGCTGTGTACATTGTGTTGTTTTTATCCTGACAGAAAAATGCAGGCAAATTCCACACAGAAAATACCTGTGAGTAGGGTTGCCAACCGTCCCTTGAAAAACAGAATCGTCCCTTATTTGGAAATAAAAGTGTGCGTTCCGTATTGACCTGAAACGGGACGCAGTTTGTCCCGTATTTCTGTGAGAATCAAAAAGTCTGTAAAATGTCAATGGAATTGACTTGCGCTTTATATGGAAACCTACGGTAAATTTGATCCCAGCCTCTCTCCTGCTCTTCACCAATGAGCTGACAGACACGAGTTGACGATACAGAATCACTCTTATCTCATTGGTTGAGGGACATCTGCTCGCAAGAAGATCCCGGACGAGAATCATGAGCCGACGACGGTCGTCGGACGACCATAACAAATCAGCATGGCTGATACCGACATAGACACCGACACTGGCACTGCAGCTACGCCTACGAACAGCAATGTCTGTAACGTCATTACTCCTCCTCGAAAAAAGAAAGCAAAAATACATGGGCAAATGGGAAAAGGAAAATGGCTAGGTGGAAAAGGTGTGCGACAACAGCTATAAGTATTGTAAGTATTGTTTACTTTTTCAGACTTTCACTGTTACATTGTTTTGGATGATATTTTTTTTTGTTAATTTATACACTTTTAAGTTAAGCAATAGCACGACAGAGAAAGATTTATTTTTAAAGAATTTGTTTTATATATTTTGAAGCAGGACAGGATGCTCATATTGAAATTGTGAGTGAAAATTTATTTTGCACTAAAAATAAATTGCTAAATAATAATTTGTTTTCCGCATGTTCATATCATGACAAATGCATGTGTGCATCTACTTAAATTCAGGGTCAAGTCAATAGTCAAATGGTTAAAAATCGTTTCACACACACGCTGGGAAGGGTGAAGGCAATGGTCAGTTGGCCGGTCCATGGAAATAGAGACTGGAATGGACGTCACGTGACTAGCGGCGTGCTGCACGGCGGCCATTACTGAGGGTGGAGAGAGACCTTGATCCTGTTAAACAGAAGCGATATGAGGAGAAAAAAGGCAGCCAGTGCTTCATCATCAACTGTACGAATCACAAAAACAAATTCTCCAATACTAAAATGAACTGTACAAGAGCCTTAATGTAATTATGTAAAACAAATGTCTATTTTAAAGTCATTATGCCGCAATTTAATGTCAGTATACTGAGACTATAACAACGCCATTAGTTCTTTTCATTAAGCTGTGTTCACATGCGGAAACAAAAATGTTTAAATATATTTATGTCTATATATACTTGCAGCTGTTGTTTAATATGATATATACACTCAACAAAAATATAAATGCAACACTTTTGGTTTTGCTCCCATTTTGTATGAGATGAACTCAAGATCTAAAACTTTTTCCACATACACAATATCACCATTTCCCTCAAATATTGTTCACAAACCAGTCGAAATCTGTGATTGTGAGCACTTCTCCTTTGCTGAGATAATCCATCCCACCTCACAGGTGTGCCATATCAAGATGCTGATTAGACACCATTAGTGCACAGGTGTGCCTTAGACTGCCCACAATAAAAGGCCACTCTGAAAGGTGCAGTTTTATCACACAGCACAATGCCACAGATGTCGCAAGATTTGAGGGAGCGTGCAATTGGCATGCTGACAGCAGGAATGTCAACCAGAGCTGTTGCTCGTGTATTGAATGTTCATTTCTCTACCATAAGCCATCTCCAAAGTCGTTTCAGAGAATTTGGCAGTACATCCAACCAGCCTCACAACCACAGACTACGTGTAACCACACCAGCCCAGGACCTCCACATCCAGCATGTTCACCTCCAAGATCGTCTGAGACCAGCCACTCGGACAGCTGCTGAAACAATCGGTTTGCATAACCAAAGAATTTCTGCACAAACTGTCAGAAACCGTCTCAGGGAAGCTCATCTGCATGCTCGTTGTCCTCATCGGGGTCTCGACCTGACTCCAGTTCGTCGTCGTAACCGACTTGAGTGGGCAAATGCTCACATTCGCTGGCGTTTGGCACGTTGGAGAGGTGTTCTCTTCACGGATGATGCGAAGGAGATGTGTTGCACTGCATGAGGCAAATGGTGGTCACACCAGATACTGACTGGTATCCCCCCCCAATAAAACAAAACTGCACCTTTCAGAGTGGCCTTTTATTGTGGGCAGTCTAAGGCACACCTGTGCACTAATCATGGTGTCTAATCAGCATCTTGATATGGCACACCTATGAGGTGGGATGGATTATCTCAGCAAAGGAGAAGTGCTCACTATCACAGATTTCGACTGGTTTGTGAACAATATTTGAGGGAAATGGTGATACTGTGTATGTGGAAAAAGTTTTAGATCTTTGAGTTCATCTCATACAAAATGGGAGCAAAACCAAAAGTGTTGCGTTTATATTTTTGTTGAGTATACATGGTGGTTACAGGAGCAGCATTTAAATTTTAACTGGTTGGAGGGGATGGAGGAGGTACTTTTTACCCTGACTGAGGGTCAAAAGTCATAAATTCTGAATGGCTTTATATCTACTTGTAATAAAATGTTAGTAAAAATCTTATATATGTTGTTGTCATTAAAAGTCTAGCAGTAATATTACAGTTGAAAAAGCAGCAATATAAATGAGCACAATGGCAAGACATACTTCAGATTTATATTTAATACATAAGGATTTTTTATCCAGACATGTATGGGTTCGTTAGACCTTTTAATTAGCATGAATACAACTTACAAGCGTCATTTATAAAAATCCATCGAGAATTATGACAGGAAAAAAAAAAAAATCACAGTTAATGAACAGAATGGAATATTTTCCACAAATTTCCACACTTTACATATGTAACCCTTCTACCACCCGGCTCGTTATAGTAAGGGAGTAATCTGTTATTGTACACCCCTTTTCCTTGACTTCTATGGTAAAAGAGACATTCCAATGTATAAATAACTTCTGTCTAGGGTTAATTATGACTCTCACTTACACAACTAATAATAAGAGGCTTTCCCAGAAATAATAAATCAGTGAATAAGTACTTGAATACAGTAACTTACCAGGTAACTCAGGAATAGTATCTCTAGAATGTACTGCTGAAACCAAAGGAATAATAAACACACACAACAATTACAATTTCTGCATTATCTTTTTTTTGTATTAATTAAAGGAAAAAACAGGGTAAACACACATTTAAAACTGAAGTATGAAATACTGATTTGACGCTATTACATGAAGTCTTAGTCTTAAAGTGCACTCAGTGTTTTATGCAAACTTGCGAATTAGAACTGTTGGCGCGCGTTGGAGCTCATATCCACTGAAGAACCCTTTGGAAAACAATAATCCTACCAGTCTGGAGCAAATCCTCAACTTCAAGACCCAGAGAGTGACTATGTGCATGCAGAAACTCCTTTCCCTGATCCTTCCACACAGGTGAGGGTGGTTTCACTGGCAACAACACCGTCTCTCCTCCCGTTCGGCTCTTAACGAGGTAATTGCGTCAGCTGCGCACCATGAACAGCACCGTCTCTTCTCCCGACTCTTAACGAGGCAAAACTTCAAAGCAGCAGCGTTAGCTTCAGTGTTAGCTTAGCCTAGCCTGCTCAGCTCTGTCCTGAACGACAGCTCAAACTCACTCCTTTTCGGTGCGGGTCATTCAGAAAACTTCTCTGCAGTCCATGGATGTGAGGAACTGGTACTCAAGCTCAAGGTAGGTCTGCCTTTAATTACTTTTAGTCTCCTCACGAATGCATGTCTCTTGCTTGCACCTGCACGACACCTTCCGTTCTCTCTCTCTCTCTCTCTCTCTCTCTCTCTCTCTCTCTCTCTCTCTCTCTCTCTCTCTCTCTCTCCTTCTCCATCCCGCCTTCCAGACCCGCTCTTTTTCCTCTTCCTTCCGGTCTTACGTAAGGCACTCAAAGCTTCACAACCAAAAAGATTAATAAAAAAAAGTGAATGGATCTGGAATTCAACTTTTTTTTTCCTTACAACTGAACTATGAATTTTTTTTTATGAATTCCTTAATATTTATCAATGTTTTTCAACATGAACCAAAGTGAATATTTTATCATTAAACCATGAAATAATGTAAGTTATGTTACAAAGAGAAAACATTAACCACCTAGTACTCATTTATTTATTTATTTATTGTAATAAAATAAATCTTGAAGAAATAAAATAAAATAAACTGATTTACTAAAAATCAGGTTATTACACATAAAACATTTTTTTCTACCTAGACATGTATGGGTTCATTAGAAAGAGCAATTAAAGGGCTTTAAAACAAGCCTACTTTTATTAAAATCTGTTAACAAATAGCGACAATAAAGTGAGAAAAGCAGCAGAGTTTGTTGTAATTTCCCCAGATTTCTGCATTTTACATAAAAGTTTTTTTTTTTCACCCACACATGCATAGGTGCATTGGAAAGAGCTTTCAAAGGGCTTTGAAACAAGCCTACATTTATTAAAATCCATTAAGAAATAGTGACGCTAGTGCAAAAAAAGCAGTCAGTTTATTATTGATGAGCTGCACATTTCCACCCTTAGTAATGGCGCCTTCCTGTCCTGAGTGACACTAATAGATAGAGGCGCGCATGTCCATTCCAGTCTATATTTCCATGGGCCGGTCAGCCCTGTCAGTGAGGTGTCCCTTATTTATTTTTCAGAGAGTTGGCAACCCTACCTGTGAGGCAACAGTGCTAACCGCTAAAAAATATTCAGTGGCAAGTATAGCCACCCTTCTTTTCAATAACTGCCATAAACCTTCCATCCTTGGTGTCTGTCAGTTTATCTGTTGACTAACCACTTTTCTTGAAGTGGTAGCCACAGCCTTCCAAATGCTCTTCAAAGAGGTGTATCATTTTCCTCACTAGGTGAGAAAGAAAATCCATGTCATTATTCTATCACCTTCAAGACTTTGCAATGCCAGATTGTTTGTGTAAATGATTATTTAAGGGAGTGTTTACAGCCATTCATGGATAAAGATGAATTTTCCAATGGTGGAGAAAGATGACCATGGATCCGCTGTACAATATGACTTTGTAAAGCTGAAGAAGAGGTATGCACATTTCTGCCTTTGGGCATTTCTGGCTTTTTTGCGTAAAAACAGATTTAATCAGGTTTCCACGCAGAGTTTTATAAAGAAGGCTCCAGGTCTCATAGTCATAAATTTTGATAAAAACCCCAGATGCCTGACCAAGAACCAAGCTGAGGCAGAGCAGATGTGGGCAAAAAGCAAATGAAATTTATTGTACAACGTAAAAATCAGCAGGACAAGAAGAAATACAGTCCATGTGTAACAGATCTATGGCACCATCTGGTGGAGAGTGCCTCCCTTCACAACTGTCCATCTTGGAATGATCCTGACTTGAGTTGAGTGGAAAAAGACACAATATAAAACAGTGATTGACAGCAAGAATCAGGACCAGCAGCAACAGCAGTAAACTGTCCATGGACAATGGCATAATTTGGACTTTGTTAAGGTGGGCAGTGATTTAAATAAATAAGCAATTTATACCGTGTCTTCCTCACCCAGCCATCCTGGGCATGAGCAGTGAGGAATGACTTCCAGAGTTTCTGAGTATTGAGATTTTTGCTTGAAAAACTTGATATCATCTCTTGGTGCGTGGAGACATGGCTGTGGTCTTGAGTTTTGGATGCACTGGAGCTTTGGAAATAATCCAACTACCTGACGTGGCTGTGAATTCCTGCTTAAATAGTGACACAGCTGATTAGTAACAGGTGTGCATAGAATGCTGCGTTTACAAGATTCAGAACGAGTCAGTTCTCAGACTCATCCTTAACAGTCTGCCTTTGGGCAGAATTCGGACAAGTTCAAGCATCAGCGCCAGGTTTTATGAAGCTGTATTAAAAAGTGTTGGGCTAAGTCACTTTTTGAGACTCACTGGAGTAGTGGTTTAAATTTATTACTAGACTAAAAAAAATAACTGTGCTATGAGCCATTTTACGTGTAAGATTATCAATAAATGAGTCCTAGACTAAAGTTGTATATCAAGCACCTGCTGTTGTGTGGGCCGCCTGAAGAGGAGGTACTGCTGGCCCACCACCACCAGATGGCACCCTGCCTGGAGTGCGGGCTTCAGGCACGAGAGGGCGCTGCCGCCACGGACACAGCCGGGGGTGACAGCTGTCACTGTCACCCATCAACACTTCATCGTGCTACTCCATAAAACCCGGACGTCATCTCCACCTCGTTGCCGAGATATCATCGACCTGTGAAGGTAACAATCTCAGCCGTATAAATAACTGTGTCTAGTAAACTCATTTTTTGCAGCTGTTTTTTCCTGTGGAGTGCACTATCTGGAGATTGGCGTGACCGGCGACAGCTTCGCTTTACACCCCACCAGATAAGTGCTGTGTGACAGGAGCTGCACGAGTGTGGATGAGAGGCGGAGGTGGAATCTCCACCATTGCTGTTACTGGGTGTGCACACACCCACATCTTGTTGTTTCTGCTTCTTGCCAGCAGTACCAGATCCGACATTCGGAGACGGTGGCCACCTGGGGACTCGAGACTTGGCGGCTCCAGTATTCTCCGGGTTCGGTGGCGGAGGAAATCGTGTGGTTCCGGTTCTTCTCAGGACAGACGTCTTCTATACTCGAGCCTGCCCACATGTCATCCTTGTGATTGACTGTCTGCTAAATTTCACATTCCTCTGTATTGTGGTTGTGCTCATTCACAACAGTAAAGTGTTCATATTCGACTCTTTCATTGTCCGTTCATTTACGCCCCCTGTTGTGGGTCCGTGTCACTACACTTTCCCAACAACCTGCCATACGAATAGCATGAAGTTACTTATCCTTTGTGCAACAGCTCTGAGACATGTTTATCTGTGCTGTGGTTTTGTTTTTGTATCAGCACATATTAGCAGACCAGATATACTATATCAAAATTATGAAGAATCGTGCACTTTCTGACCAGTCCTTGAAATTTTGCATGGTCATAGATATGGGCACAAGGTTCTCAAAAACCATCGCAAGCAAGCTGAAATCACTCTCTAGGCCTGCTTGCATGAAATTCAATATGGCCACCACCAATAAAACTGAACAGTATACAGCGGTTCCTATTTGCAGTAGAACCATGTGTAATACCACCTTTCCAATGTTTTTGGGGACAAGAATTCCATTTCTGATGTCATTTCTCTGTTTCAAGATCATTTTCAAGGTCAAAGGTCAAATTTTAAAGAAATTTGGATAAAAATGACCCTAAAATGCACTTGCATAGATGGTTGATTCTTAGACTACGGGCACTTATTATGTCCTTTGATCATATTGTATAAAAAACAGAAAAAAGGAGAAATTTCACACTTTTATAGTTATCTTTACAATGAAAGTGTTTTAAGAAATTTGTTCTAGTAGTCTATGATGACTTTTTCACCTTTTTTCAGAATCATTATATGCAAATATTGCTGTTTTGTGCTTGTCCCACACCCAGACTTTTGATCTTCAATGATAAAAATGAGTGGTAAAAAAATGTTTTTTCTAATGTTTTAAAATATCTCTGAATAAAATATCAGTAAAATAATCAAAACATAATTGGGGTATTCAATGTCATACAACTGTTGTGATTTTTTTTAAACAAAATGTAGTTGTCCCACACTATTGCCGTAATTTCCACCACAACACTGTAATGTCCCTTTAAACAGTTTGTATGAAAGATTGTGTGGGTAATTTCTATGGAGATAAACAGTGACATCACAGCACATGTATATAGCACCAAATCACAACAAACAGTTGTCCCAAGGCGCTTTATATTGTAAGGCAATGGTGTGATGGAAATTACATTTACAAGGCCAATAGTGCCCGTAGTTAAAGAATCACCCAGATATAGACAGATGATGTTGGGTTCTAGACCCTTGTGTTGGACATCTTTCCAGTTCTTCCATACCTTGTTGTCACTGTTTACTAAGAATTTTAATAAAGTGTTGAAACTGGCCTGACAAAAATACAAGGTGCAGCAGTAAATAATCATATGTTAGGATACCAGCTTACAGATACTCTTGGGGACTATGCAATTGTGTTCTGGTCCATCAAAATGATTTCCTTTACTTTAATTTTATAGTTTTCATTTCAGTGGATACAAATTACGATATTTCTACAATACAAAATTACAAGTTGGCTTTATTTTGAAATTTTATTTCTTCAATATAAAACCCACTATCTGGATTATAGTAATGTGAACATAAACTAAAATGATTAGTTATATGTTTGATACTAACACATGTATGTGATATGTACCTCTACATTTCAGAGAGTCAAAGATTACAGAGTGAACATTGATTAAAAGAGGAGTATGATTCAGCTATGCATATGATGTCGTTAGAACAGATCAGACTGCCATGTCATTGTTTGTGCAGCCTCCTTCACACTTGCACAGTGGCCCACAGCGAATTCCAGCTCAATTGCACTTGCAGTTGCCCTTGCATGCAACCAAGCCCCCACAGTGGAGTAGTGTGCATCCATGACTGGCATCTGGTAGATTGGTCCAATATGGCATCCATGTCTTGGTTCTTGCATTCCATTCCCAGGCCCATTCACTTGCATTTGGAATGTGGGGACTTCTGCAGAGCGACTGCATTCAGATGAAAGCTGCAACAAGCAGTGCATGTTTTGTATGCTGGAACAAGGCATGCTGGGTTGGTGGGATTCATTCAAGTGCTTTGAGGCCATGAGTGAACTTCAGCGTTCTTGCTTCACTGACAGAGTTTGCACTGCAGATTTCACTGTATATCAGCATGGTGAAATGTTCCAGACAGTGCATGTGCAGTGAGTCCTGTGAGGTTGATTGGGTCCTGTGTGATGGCTATGAAGGTTTCTCTGACCTCAGGAAAATTGTCCCATGCATTCCAGGCAGTCTTTTTGCCTGTGACAAACATTGCAGATGTTACATCACATCCTGTGTATGCATGAAAGAAGAGCAGTGCCTGGCAATGTTGAGATCCCAGTTGTTGACAGATGTGGTGGATTGGGATTTCTTTGAATGTCTTTCCAGATCCAAATCCAACCCATAGCTCAGTCAGACTTAGCTCCTGGAAGTGATAGATAGCCAGAATGACCACATCAGTGCCTACTGTCCTCAGGTATGCCTTTGTGTAGCCAGTATGGTGCAAATGGAGCATCATTCATGTGTCAGCTTTTTCTTGTTGGCATGGAGACAGAGCTGATAGATTTGTTGGTTGGTTGCTGAGTACAAGTTCAGCCTTTGTGGTAAGGAGATGATACCTTGCACCAGTGGTTTCTTGGGCCAGTTGCTCACTGAGGAACTGAAACAGATCATCTTTGTTTTAAGACTCCTTTAGGAACTTCTGCCTGCCAGCCAGCCCCCTTTGGTATAGGTATCTTGGTTGAGACTCTAGTTCGCTGACCTAGAGTTTCTCCTCTTCTGGCATGAGTCTGTGATTTGAGATTTGCATCTTGATATGTATCCCAAACAGCATCTAGTCTTGTAGTGTTGTTAGTCATCTGACTCTCCAGGAATGGTAGCAAGTGCTTGTGTGTACTCTCCAAATACATTAGCACGATGGGGTTTGACCATATGAATGATGGCTGAGATATCATACACAACAACAGAGGCTTCTTTGGCTGCTGGAGAGAGTCCAGGATCAGACATGCCAGGTAGACACCTAAGAAGGGATGACTTTGTACCAGACATCAGTTTTCCCTGATCATATAAGGCAGGGGCTCCCAGAGATTTTCGTGTTTGAAGAAGTCATCTATGTCAGTCTCAGGCCGCGCTTGCAGGGACAGAAAAAGTTTGGTGATGAGTGCTGCATTTGCCTTTCCTGATCCTAACTGGTGTGCACCCTTCTTTAGATCAACTGGTGGCTGATTGCTGAATGTATACAAGTTGGCTCTTGGGATGACATCAGATAAAGGCTTGGATGCTTTTTCAAGTCTCTCTCACAAATTCTGAGAAAAATGTTCTTGCCAATTTTCAGAGCTGCCTTCAGGCTTTTAACAATCTCAGGGTCCACGATCTCACCAGTGTCCAATATGACAAGCTCTGGACCTGTCTCCTTGAAGGGATTGACAACTGTTCCCTCCTTGACAAGACTGAGAAGGGTTTTGAGGTCTGGCAGGAATATTTTTTCTGTTCAGCAACAGAGGATTCTAGATGTTCCAAGCTGATATTTTTGTTTGATACAGAGAGACTGGCATTTTCAGATTCCTCCATGACCCTCAGCACTTCACGTTTGGAGAGCTCAATGACCTCTTTCTCCTCTTGCTGACCATAGAGACCCGTAGTTCCACTATCTTCCTTCAGGAATTTCATGCTGTGTTCTTGGCTCTGATCAGATGCCATGAGGGAGAACTTCTTGTCACTGCATTGCACAACAAACCTTCCCTCTACAAATGCTTCATGGACACTTGGGTGAATCTCTGGCAAACATGCCATGTCTCTCAAGAAGACAGGCATCCATCTAATAAGCCCATTTTACATTGCAATGCCAACACAAATTACAGCAAGCAAGTTTGCTGGTAGCCATATTGCATCTGGCATCCATGTAAATGTACAGACTCACATTGGTGACAATTTCATTGTTATAGCACTGGTATAGTGACTGTCATAAACTACACCTGTTTCTAAAGTGGGGATAAGGTTAGCCAGAAGTTAAAAGATAAACAGTCAGGTGTCCAACACTGGTCTAGAACCCAACATCACCTCTCTATATGTATGCAAGTGCATTTTAGGTACATTTTTTGTCAGAATTTCCATTAAATTTGACCTTTGACCTTGAAAATTACCTTGAAACAGAAAAAAATTACATCAGAAATGGAATCCTTGCACCAAAAAAGTTGGAAAAGTGGTACACATGGTTACACATGGTTCTAGTGCAAATAGGAACCATAGTATAGTGTTCACTTTTATTGGCAGCAGCCATATTGAGTTTTGTGCAAGTAGGCCTCTAGAGAGTGATTTCAATTTACTTGCGATGGTTTTTTAAAACCTTGTGTCCATAACTATCACCATGCAAAATTTCAAAAACTGGTAACAATGTGCACGATTCTCTCAAATTCCCTCCCTGCTATATTCTGTGGATGTGAAACCTCTCTTCGCCCACAATGAGTGAAAACAATGTGAAAAGGAAAAGAAATGTAAACGTCACTAAAGCTGAAATGTACACACCTCCAGGAAATACAACCAAAAGTAACATGGATTTGAGAGATTTTAGAAACTGAACTGGAGATAGATCTGTGAAAAAACACACAAAAACAAATAGCCAACGGTGAGCATATG
Source organism: Thalassophryne amazonica (assembly GCF_902500255.1). Taxonomy (NCBI): domain Eukaryota; kingdom Metazoa; phylum Chordata; class Actinopteri; order Batrachoidiformes; family Batrachoididae; genus Thalassophryne; species Thalassophryne amazonica. The sequence goes on from NC_047115.1 coordinate 92,903,772, forward strand.
GACAGATTATTTTGAAACTTGAGTGTTTTAGTGCCTCTGCTGTAAAAAATATCTAAAATTTGAACTTTTTTTATGCTGTCCTTCATGGTCAAAATAAATTTTTAATATGATTAATATTCCCATTTTATTTAAAATGATTTCATGTTTTTCTCTGAAAAAATTGTCATTCCTAGTATTTTATATACAGCAAATTCATTACAGTTTAGCTGATGAAATGCATGACAGGTTGTCGCGTGGGTACAAACAAAAGAAAATCATTTGTTTTTCTCAGATATGGGATCAGATTGCCCAAGAATTTATCATCTGGCGAATGTTCTACTGATCTCGACCCTTCTATCGAGCGAAGAATCACCTACTCTCTATGTCTTGAAGCACAACTATGGACTGCCATCTTGGCCTTAGGCCAGAAGGAATGGGCTTAAACCACCTCAACTGGGTGGTCTAAGGGCCCGGTGATCCAGGGTCCAGTTTTGTAAAGCAGTACTAAAGGATACAGACTGAGACTAAGACTTAGTACTCAAACTTTAATCAAAGACTGAAAGTGGTGGTGTGCTACATATGTACAGACAGTTAAGTTAACCCGTCTATCCACAGGTCGAGAAATTTATTTGAATTCTATTTGTATCCCCTAGACAACCAGCCATGCATTTATAAACTAAACTGTAATGAATAGTAACCAACCTGCTGTATATAAAATAATAGTGATGACAATTTTCAGAGAAAACATGAAATTATATGAAATAAAATGGAAACATTAACCATATTAAAACTACTTTTGACCATGAAGGACTGCAGGTAAAATTTTAAAATTTCAGACATTTTTACTACAGAGGAGAAACTACAAGACTTAAAATAATGTCATGCATTGGTTCAGAGTTGGATGTTTTTAACCAGATTGTATGTGGGTTGCCCCAATCCTTCAAAGCTGTGACATTTTTTTTTTTTTTTTGAATGAAAAAAGAATCTTGCAGCAATATGCATGCAGCAATGAAATTCTGGTGGCGCTTTCCAAACAGCTATACACACACACAAAAACAACACAGCAGCAGCTTAAAAAAACAGCTTCACAGGATGGCAAGACCTTCTTAAAATACAAAAAAAAGAAAAAAAAATGCACACACACACACACACACACACACACACACAAAACAAAAACAAAGGTGCTGAGCGAACACAAACACTCAAAGACTGACAGGAAATGGACTTCAAAATCAGATGTTGTATTAAAAAGATACCTTCACGGAATGAACAGAGAGTCATTACGACAGCGCTGGACTCCTGCAGCAAATGTTGCCCCAGAGTTGCATACAAGAGTAGCACCCCTAGACATAGCACCCTGCCTATGTTTTTAAGTCTGCTCTTGGCCCACACCCAGGTGGGTGGGCATTGCCCTGTGCGTGGATCAGTAGAGCAATCTGATTGGTTGGAAAATGTTGCATTTTGCATTTGTATGCGGGTAACATGCTCGCATTGTTTATCTGAACGGTAGGTGTCATATCAAAACTGTGTTCTGTCTGTGTCTTTTGTGGCATGACAAGCAAAGAACAGTATGCATCATGACGCTTGTTGCCGCAGACGGAGATATGAAGTTATCAAGTGACGCGACAAGGTCATGGGGCATACTGTCCAATAGTGCTGAATAATTTTTTTTAAGGTGTGTAATGCTTAGTGAGGTAGGATTGTTTTAGATATGTAAACAGACTGTATTATTTATTGCACTTGTTGATATCCGTTACTGAATATCTGTGTTCGCGGGAGGGGGATGGGGTGCATTGATAAAGGCTACAGTAAGCCTACTAGGACTGAAAACGTGTTTGCTTGCTGAGTCGTGTATTTTTCCAGTCTGTAACAACAGAGAAATTGTGAGTATTCCTTATAATGTATAAACAAGAATCCACCATTGTTTAGTTTTAACGTGTTAAAAATTTAATCCAAGAATATAGAACCAACCTATGTTTTGTGTGTGTGTGTTTGTCATGTTTTTTTTTTTGCAACATTTCTCTTTTAAATTACATTTCTTCAAGGAGAGTGAACATTTCTACATTGGTGACATAGTCGTTTCTTTTCTGAATCAAATAATGAATGTTTATGAGTTCAGTGGTACACATATTTCATGAGGTGAAAGATGGAACGTTCCATTTAACAGTGCACTAACCAGTTGGTCACCCACCACTGCGGGTTCCTCACTATGTGTTATTGTCTTCTTGAGAAGAAACTCTTTCTCTGTTCTTTAATCTCAGCGTTGGTGTGTGGAAAAACTCAAATTCCCATAATGCCACGGTTTTTACGTCACATCCGGTTGTCAAAATATCTTCCTTTTCCGGTGGTCGATCTGCGCAGCTGCATGGTTTAGCTGGCTACCTAACATAGGATACGCTTTTTCCGTTTCAATCTGATTTTATACAGTTTGGACTAATTGTATTATCATGTCGTACCACGACGACGAGGAGGTAAGTAGAGGTTTGCGTTGTGGCATTTAAACTTCTTCATGGGAGAAACCGTTCAGGGTTAGCTAGCGGCAGCCGGTACCAGCAGCGTGCTAAAAGCTAACATCTGGATGCTAATGAGTTGCCTGGAGGTTTTCAGCACTTTAATAGTAACATCACACAAACACCTGCTACAGTTTTTAGAGCTTAATAACAGCCTGTATTTAACGTCAGTTTTGTACATTACGCGATGGGGGGGTAAATAATTGCTGCAAAGACTTATTTGATTCCAGTGTTCATCAGTTCTACGAATAAATTGTTGATTGTTTGCTAATCTTATTTCAGGATCACCGAAAGTATAATATTACATCCAAGGCAGTACGTTTCGTATGTAGATTGAAACACAGGAACCAAGAAATGACGGTGCTTGTGCCCCCTGGTGGTTTAGGCCCTAATATATTAATCCCCCGTCTTGATCGACTAAATTTGATTACCTTCTCGATTACCCTCTATTATGATTGTGAGCAGTGAACATCTGACACGAGGAAACTCATGCTGTTTTGTGGGTAGATACCATCGATTTCAATGGATGGTAAATACACAGACACAAAAAAGATAACAAGCAAGGCTTTTGTTTATATTTATTTGTGATTGTGCACTTCACAAGTCGTGGCTTTCATAGCATGTGGTGGCCCCTAAACATTTTTATTTAATTTTTCAAGTTCACATTTTTGCTTTTAAAAGAGGTCTGGCCTCTTTCAATTTTCAGAGATCAGTCAAGACTGCGGATGGGTATTGCTAAGATTTTAATTGATATCGATTCCGCTTATTGCTCCAATTCTTTATCGATTCTTTTATCAATACCTCTTGTGAATTTTCTGTGTACTAAAAGTAAGCTTTACAGATTTTCTATGTCAACAACATTTTATTAAGTCTTAAAGTAAATAAATATGAAATTGGTCACTGGATCCTAGGTCTCTGGTCATAAATAGAAATAAACAAAATCTGTAGTTTTTGTCAAAGGCATTTCCTTTCAGGTATAAATGAGACACACCAAGATCGGTGTAATTCATAAAGAATGGAGGACATCTCATGGTGCTTTATATTACAGTATTTTTCAAAATTATATTGGTTTCGTGGTATTTGACGGTATTTTTTTTTTCAAGCAGGACTGGGTGTTAACCTTATTTTCTAATAATTTAGAGAATAATTACTGCAGTGAATTGGCTTGGAATGACATATTTTACTGTCATGAGGAGTGAATATTGTAGAAAAACATTAATTTCCATGCTAGTATTGATGAACTGTAGGAATCAGAATGCATGACTGCTGCAGTCAAACTATAGAACACTTTATTGTTTTGCAACTTGAAAAAACATCTCTTGTAAACCAACTGGCTACGCTGTAAACAATAAATCTCTTGTAACTGCAAAGTGATGACTTCTTTATCCACAGAATACTCATTAAGGCAACATCCATAAATATTATTGACGCAAATAAATAGAAAAGATGTGCAACTTGCATTAATATATTGCTTCAAGCCCAACCAGGTAGTATTCAAATATTAAAAATATAAATTAAGCTTTGAAGACTTCTTCTACTTCTCGAAGACTTCTTAAACAACTAAACTTTCACTATAATTCCGCGTTCACACCGTGCGCGATCAGATGCTACAAATTCGCGTGGGTCACCAGGCGATGGACGCGCCTCCTTCGCCCGATGTGTCGCTCTGCTTGGGTGGACATTCGCTGCGAAAATTCGCCCTGGTGTGTCATCAAATAGGAGGAGCTTCCATTCCGCTCGCCGGCTCCGGTTGTCAGTCAAGCTAACATGACGGACCTTGATCACACGGAGCGAGTTGCTGTGGAAAGCTCCCAATACAGAGAGTATCATTATTTGCTGCAGGAGCTGTGTCTGGGTGATGGCCACTTTCAGCGGTGCTTCCACCTCTGCGGGAACCAGTTTGAGGATCAACTGTCCCGTTCACGTGCGCACATGTAAACGATAAAAAAAAAATTAAAAAAAAACTCCGCTAATGGCTGCAGCTGGCTCTTCCCCCAAAAAACTCTGTCATAATTGTGTTTAGAAACCAGTCGCCATTTGTTTTATTATACATCTCTGTAGTTAATTAATAAAATATTCTCTACAGACGATTCGCTCGCGCGCGCACGTAAAGAAAAAAAAGGAAAAAGCTCCGCTCCCGCTGCTGCAAGTAGGGCTGCTGCTCGCTCCAAAAACTCTGTCATAATTGTGTTTAGAAACCAGTCACCGTTTGCTTTGTTATACATACAGCTGTGTAGTTAATAAGTAAAATAATCTCCAGGACGATTCACGCGCGCGCACATAAAATAAAAATAAAAAAACTCTGCTCCCCGCTGCTGTGGTGCTGCTGTTCGCTCCAAAAACTCTGTCATGATTGTGAAATAAAGGACAAAGGAGACATAAGTCCTGCTCACAGGCTGCTACCAGATACAGGACATGTTCACATCTTCAGTCAAACTCCAGACATCTCCACGTCACTACATATTCAGTTCCTGATTGGTCATCGCGGCGCGACGAGACAAAAAAGTTCAGATTTTTGAACTTGAGGAGGAGGGCAACGCGACGCACTATCGCACCACAAATCGCTTCGCTCGCATCGCTTCACTCTCGTCCATCGTGACGCGCTGCCGGTTTGGCGCCAAAACGCGTCCTTACATAGGGATTACATGGCAACCTGTGGCTGCAGTCGCTCACGTCACGCCCGGTGTGAACGCAGCTTTAGGCATCTGTCATCCATATGGGCTTTGCTTCAAGATGAGGTATACTGGTACACACATTTAAACAAACTGATAGTAAACTAAAACTTTTAAATAACTTTTAAATAAAAAAACTTTATCCGGTACAGATAAAGCATTTTTGACGAGCAAGAGCCGAATAAAACTCATCAATATCTGTGCTCGTGCTTAAGGAAAATTCTCATTGGCTAACTGACTGTCTTCACTCTCTGTGATTGGCCAGTCACACACAGCGCCCGCCCCTCTCTACACACATCTCCCTGCAGGTTCTCACACACACACACACACACACAGGATCTCTCTCTGCGCTTGGCTGCCTCACGTTTCTCTCTCAGTATTCCTTAAGTTTTCTTCAGCTCCCTCTTTTAAGTTACTTGGTGAACTTGTTTGGTATCGTACACGGTGCTTTTGACATGACAGAGCTGAAAACGGCTGTGTCGCGCCTCCACTCCAGTCGGGTTTATTTATTTATTTTTTAACCGTTTGCTTACTCTTCGTTTGGTTTGGTGATACAAAGTCAGTTGGAAACTTTGCTCGTACTGAACGCAGTGTTTTTGAGAAGAATACAGTGAACAAGGCTGACATATTATTTCCCTGTTTGCCATCACGGGATGTTTGCATGAATCACCAAGTTCACATAGATCATTAAAAAATAAACAGTCTTACAGACCACTTACACACATATAGCTGAACACACAAAGTAGCCTATATTAACATTTTATTGTATATGGCTGCATGCAGTATCTGACACTTTATCACTGCAGTTCATAAAAATAAATTGGTCAGTTGAACAACCTCTCTCCCTCTCATACAGTAACAGAGTCACACGCACATGCACACACAGACAGTCATGCACGCACAGACACAGACGCACACACCTTAATCAATTTTGTTTAACTTTGTGTGGGGAAAAAAATGGCAAGAATGTTAGGTAGTAAAAATAAATTTAAAAAAATTACAGTTTGATCATAAAATTTTAAAAAAGAAAGTTAAGTATGGCAACTCTTGTTCATGCATACTTAGTAGTTCATATAATTTCCTACTACATTGAATCTCAATTTTGAGGCTGTTCTGTAAATAATTTTCAAATAAACAATACATATAGCAACTTCTGATCAATCTATCAATTTCAGATTTAAATAATGTACTGATTTAAGCCCCAGCCATTTTGGGTTAAACCACACCCACTTCAGGTTTAGGCCCCGACCACTATGAGTACAGATACGGATACAGATAATTTAGATGGTTGAACAGATACAGATAGTGGTGTACTCGCTCATCCCTACTTTTAAAGTATGCAACTTGCAATACTATTGCTCAAGCCCATTGACAGAACACAATCAGTAAGTATCAAAAAAGTGCAACTTGGCTTGCAGGATTATCCTGTAGCATAGAAACAATATTGACACATTTCAGTTTTATGGACAAGCTCCATAAATTTGGCATCTTGGCTATTACAAATTTTGATCAAGGAAACCAAATGGTCCACAGCATCTGGTTTGAGTGCAGCTCTGTGGCACGTGACAGTATTACCACCAGTGCTGAACACTCTTTCAGATGGAACAGGTGGCAGGTATACATAAATACTGTCAAGCTAGTTTTGCAATACGAGGGAAATTTGCCTGATGGCATCTCCACCACTTCATCACTGTCACCCTCTGTGGTTTGCAAGTAGGCTCTCAGCTCCATCTTGATGCTTTCCTCCTCTGAGAGCGTTTCTCCACTGCATCCCATGCTGCTGGTGCTTTGCTTTTTGAAAAGGCTGGGCAGGGTCTCTTTTCTTTTTTCCTCAAGTGGAGCAACAGGTCCTGCTGCACCAGAAGGCCCCGAGAGAGGATCTTGCTGTTGATCCTTTAGTGACTTGATTTCTTCAACTGCTCTGGAAATGATTCTACCTTTTCTTTCTGTGCGTAGGTGGTTATGAATCATGGACCAAGGAAAGATGTAATATCAAGCAGGTCATCTGTGTCTGGATCTGAGTATTTCTCGTTCAAGTAGGCTAGAATCTTTCTCTTCACATCCTTGGTCAGTTCAGTATTCTTGTCTTCCTCGGCAAAAATGCTGGTGTTGAACAGATGAAGTACCGGCTTGACGTAGGACACGCTCCAGACAAGGCATCGGTGAAGTCCTGGAACACCTGACAGAGAGAGAGAGATTTAATATTATTATTTCCATAACATTATAATTAAAGTGCATCCATTGCAGATTAGAAAAGGAAAAGAAAAAAGAGAGCACATAAAGAAAAAAACATCCACACTCCTTGTTGACAGCTTCCAGGACATCCATATCTTGCCAGCTGATGACCAAATGCCTTGATTTTCTGTCAGCTTTTAGAACCTGACTGATGGCTCTCTCCTGCTCACATACTCTTTGTATCATCGTCTGACGTGATCCCCACCTGGTGGGCGTCTCAGTGGTGAGCATGTGCTTTGGAAGACCCAGTTCATCCTGAGCCATGGCCAGGTTCCTCCTTTTTTCCCCAAAAGTATGAAAAGGCTGCCACAATTTTTTTTCCAGACTCCAACTGCGTGTTGTATGCGGTCATATTTCACACCTCACTCTGTAAAAACAACAAAGAAAGAATATTAGTTTGTTAATGCTTGTTAAATTAATTACAGATTCATTAAAGAGACTAATTGTCTCAGAAATGGAGGAGGAAGCAACATATTTTAACTGTTGGTTGTGTCCAAACTGATACCCAGCATTATCATCACTTTACCGAGGCGTTGCTAGGCTGGGAGCGTAGATTTACGTTGACGCTACCTGGCTATACCCACCCGCAGTAGCGAAGGAGTATCAGCATACCCGCCCACTGTGCGTAAACAAATGACATCATAGCACGTGCGCAGCCCAAGAACTGTCCACAGAGGAAAACATAAAAAGGTGAGAAGTGTGTTTTGGTCCCAATATGGATATTCCAGATGATTTTCTCATGGATAGTACGACAGTGAACAGCAACCAATTAATCAGCCAACTTTGAGGAGTCACTGCTGAATTTGGAGAGCAGCGCGCACCAGCCAACACGACAAAAGTTAAAGTGAGCCAACTTTTTATGTACGCGTTACGTGTTGTGTATCTCAGTAAAGCGATATTAATGCAAATAACGTGCTGTTGTCGTGCGGTATGCATTTTCTGAGTCCCTCCGTCCATGCCGTCACCCGCAGTGGCAGATATTCGCCCGAGTTAGACGAATATCTATCATTTTGGGCGACTGGGCATGGACATCGGGCCACTGAAAATGCATACCGCCCTCCAAAAGCATGTTATTGTATTATTCTTAATGCATTCATAACATCACTATCAATCACAGGGACTTTTATAAGGACATTTCTGACTAAACAGGGACACTTTCCAGGGTTACTGTCACAGTAAAGCAAAAAGAAAAAAAATATCAGTAATAGGGGAAAAATATCTATAATTACTTAGACATCTTATTCCACAAGCCACTGCATATTCAGTATACTTAAAAGAAGGCTAAATAAATTTAATTTCACTACTAGTCAAAAAAATCAGGTATAGTACCTTTTAATGTATAGCCCCCAAAATACTCCCATAACAGACACACACACAAATTATTCCAATGATCCCACACGATATGTTGAAGCTAAATCTCACATCATGACAAGTCATATTAATATTATAACTAGTGCTTACCAATGGCAAGGTGAAGCCTGTGACAGAATCACTGGAGTCTTGTCCAGTTATCAGCTCGATGGCCTTAATGATGTTTGCTCCACTGTCTGTTGTTATGGCCACAAGTCTCTGCTCAGAAAGCCCCCAGCAATGAAGTGCCTCTTGCAAGCCTGCTGTGAGTAACTCACCAGTGTGCTCATCAGGGAAATAACTTGTTTGCAGGCTTTGACTATGCAACACCCAGTCGTCACTTATAAAATGGACAATCAGGCTTAGGTATGGTTCCATGCTTTGACTAGACCATAAATCTGTTGTTGCTGAGAAGCGGGGAACTGTAGCCACGTCTGCTTCTAGCTTGGCTCTGTGCTTTTGGTATAAGTTGGGGATTGCCGTTTGGCTGAAATATTTTCAACTTGCCCCCCCCCAACCTCCCCCAGATCCCGAGGTTGGAGACATGGAGTCCGAGTGGACCATGTTCTCCACCTCCATTGTCGATGCGGCCGCTCGTAGCTGTGGTCACAAGGTCTCTGGTGCCTGTCGCGGCGGCAATCCCCGAACCCGGTGGTGGACACCGGAAGTAAGGGATACCGTCAAGCTGAAGGAGTCCTACTTATCTTTGTTGGTAGGTGGGACCCCAGAGGCAGCTGACAGGTACCGGCAGGCCAAGCGTGCCGTAGCCCGTGTGGTCACAGAGGCAAAAACTCGGGTCTGGGAGGAGTTCGGGGAGGCCATGGAGGAGGACTATCAATCGGCCTTGAAGAGATTCCGGCAAACCGTCCAACGCCTCAGGAGGTGGAAGCAGCTCTCCACCAGCACTGTTTACGGTGCAGGTGGGGAGCTGTTGACCCTGACTGGGGATGTTGTCGGGGGGGATCATACTCCTCAGCCTCCCCGGTAAGGTCTATTCCAGAGTACTGGAGAGGAGACTTCGACCGATGGTTGAACCTCGGATTCAGGTGGAGCAGTGTGGTTTTCGTCCTGGTTGCGGCACACTGGACCAGCTCTACAGGCTCCATCGGGTGTTCAAGGGTTCATGGGGGTTCGCCCAACCAGTCCACATGTGTTTTGTGGATCTGGAGAAGGCGTTCGACTGTGTCCCTTGGGGCACCCTGTGGGGAGTGCTCCGGGAGAACGGGGTCCGGGGGTCCTTTGCTAAGGGCTGTCCGGTCCCTGTACGACCGCAGCAGGAGCTTGGTTCGCATTGCCGGTAGTAAGTCAAACCTGTTTCCAGTGCACGTTGGCTTCCGCCAGGGCTGCCCTTTGGCACCGGTTCTGTTCATTATTTTTATGGACAGAATTTCTAGGCGCAGCCAGGGTGTAGAGGGGGTCTGGTTTGGGAACCACAGAATCTCGTCTCTGCTGTTTGCGGACGATGTGGTTCTGTTGGCTTCGTCAAATCAGGACCTTCAGCGTGCACTGGGGTGGTTTGCAGCCGAGTATGAAGCGTCCGGGATGAAAATCAGCACCTCCAAATCCGAGACCATGGTTCTTGACCGGAAAAAGGTGCTTTGCCCTCTTCAGGTCGGTGGAGTGTCCTTGCCTCAAGTGGAGGAGTTTAAGTATCTCGGGGTCTTGTTCACGAGTGATAGACAGATGGAGCGTGAGATCGATAGACGGATCGGTGCAGCATCTGCAGTGATGCGGTCGCTGTATCGGACCGTCGTGGTGAAGAGAGAGCTGAGTAGGGGGGGCAAAGCTCTCGATTTACCGATCGATCTATGTTCCAGTCCTCACCTATGGTCATGAGATTTGGCTTGTGACCGAAAGAACGAGATCGCGAGTACAAGCGGCTGAGATGAGTTTCCTCCGCAGGGTGGCTGGGCGCTCCCTTAGAGATAGGGTGAGGAGCTCTGAGTCGAGCCGCTGCTCCTCCACGTCGAAAGGAGTCAGTTGTTGTGGCTCAGGCATCTTTTCCGGATGCCCCCTGGACGCCTCGCTGGAGAGGTGTTCCGGGCACGTCCCATTGGGAGGAGGCCCTGGGGAAGATCCAGGACACACTGTAGGGACTACATCTCTCGGCTGGCTTGGGAACGCCTGGGGTTCCCCCGTAGGAGCTGGGGGAGGTGTGTGTGTGTGGATCAGGAGGTCTGGGCGGCTTTGCTTGAGCTGCTGCCCCCGCGACCCGACTCCGGATAAAGCGGAAGAAAATGGATGGATGGATTTTCAACTTGGTAAAACATATCTGGGATCCAACGTTATAATCATCTCCCTGAAACCGTCTTTCTCAACAGTACTAAGCGGTACAGTGTCTTTGGCTACGTGGATGATGATAGCATTTGTAATGTCGTTCCACCGTTTGCTTTTCCTTTAGTAGGCAGTCCCCTTAGCAAACGCTTCTTTGACTGATGTCTGACTAGGGTTGGGTATCGAGAACTGGTTCTTTTCGGGTATTCGGGTATCTCTAAAATCAGAAAGGTCTTGTCTCAGAGTGATGCTGAAAAACTAATTCATGCATTTATTTCCTCTAGGCTGGACTATTGTAATTCATTATTATCAGGTTGTCCTAAAAGTTCCCTAAAAAGCCTTCAGTTAATTCAAAATGCTGCAGCTAGAGTACTGACGGGGACTAGCAGGAGAGAGCATATCTCACCCGTGTTGGCCTCTCTTCATTGGCTTCCTGTTAATTCTAGAATAGAATTTAAAATTCTTCTTCTTACTTATAAGGTTTTGAATAATCAGGTCCCATCTTATCTTAGGGACCTTGTAGTACCATATTACCCCATTAGAGCGCTTCGCTCTCAGACTGCAGGCTTACTTGTAGTTCCTAGGGTTTGTAAGAGTAGAATGGGAGGCAGAGCCTTCAGCTTTCAGGCTCCTCTCCTGTGGAACCAGCTCCCAATTCAGATCAGGGAGACAGATACCCTCTCTACTTTTAAAATTAGGCTTAAAACTTTCCTTTTCGCTAAGGCTTATAGTTAGGGCTGGATCAGGTGACCCTGGACTATCCCTTGGTTATGCTGCTTTAGACGTAGACTGTGGGGGGTTCCCATGATGCACCGTTTCTTTCTCTTTTTGCTCTGTATGCATCACTCCGCATTTAATCATTAGTGATCGATCTCTGCCCCCCTCCACAGCATGTCTTTTTCCTGGTTCTTTCCCTCAGCCCCAACCAGTCTCAGCAGAAGACTGCCCCTCCCTGAGCCTGGTTCTGCTGGAGGTTTCTTCCTGTTAAAAGGGAGTTTTTCCTTCCCACTGTAGCCAAGTGCTTGCTCACAGGGGGTCGTTTTGACCGTTGGGGTTTTTCATAATTATTGTATGGCCTTGCCTTACAATATAAAGCGCCTTGGGGCAACTGTTTGTTGTGATTTGGCGCTATATAAAAAAAAAGTTGATTGATTGATTGATTGTTAAGAAATGATTAGATCCATTGACATCAATCACTTATTTGCTTAATGATTCTCTTATTGGTCCTTCAGAGGGGCCATTGTTTTTGGGGGTGTTTGTCAGGAAAATCATTGTCTCTACATTAATTACAGAACCCCTGCAGGGTCTATATTCAACCGTTTCTGCAGTGCAGCTCTTCTTTGAAGCAATGAAGCAATGATCCGACCTGCTGCTTTATTGGGTTTTTGTTTTATTTCGCTTTATCTTAATTTTTCCCTGCTAAAACTCTAAAGAGCATATGTCTGTGAGTAATATTTCCCTTTTTATGTTAAACTGACCTGTTATGGTCTTCTGAAACAGTTGATAGATGTATTTTATAACTTAAAAATGGGACAGATGATAACGCGTTAGCATGTCTATAGCTTTTTCAGTGTTAAAGTTAGCATTAAGCTGTTCGCATCTCAGCACGTTTGTGTGGATTTGTTTTCTGTATAATAATTAATGGCTCAGCATTTGTTGTCGTAAAAGAGTCAAATGTATTACAAATTGTAATTTTTGTATTTATTTTTGTTTATATATTAATAATAATAATAGCAACAACACTAATAGCAATAATAACTAATAATGCTACAATACAATTTTAGAGAAAGAGAACAGAAAATATAAAACCAACTAACAATGAACATAAATAAATAAATATAGAAATAAATAGGTGTTTCCTGTGAACACCTAGTGACTCTTACACCTCCGCTTCATCCCTATCTTATTTAGTTTAATGACAATTTGTTTCGGTCAAACAATATTTTCTATTTGTTAATTTCTTCAGTGATTTCCTCCAGAACTATCTGCCAAGCTATCAATCAATCAATCAATCAACTTTTTTCTTGTATAGCGCCAAATCACAACAAACAGTTGCCCCAAGGCGCTCCACATTGCAAGGCAAGGCCATACAATAATTATGAAACACAGTCTACGTCTAAAGCAACATAACCAAGGGATGGTCCAGGGTCACCCGATCCAGCCCTAACTATAAGCCTTAGCGAAAAGGAAAGTTTTAAGCCTAATCTTAAAAGTAGAGAGGGTATCTGTCTCCCTGATCTGAATTGGGAGCTGGTTCCACAGGAGAGGAGCCTGAAAGCTGAAGGCTCTGCCTCCCATTCTACTCTTACAAACCCTAGGAACTACAAGTAAGCCCGCAGTCTGAGAGCGAAGCGCTCTAATGGGGTAATATGGTACTACGAGGTCCCTAAGATAAGATGGGACCTGATTATTCAAAACCTTATAAGTAAGAAGAAGAATTTTAAATTCTATTCTAGCATTAACAGGAAGCCAGTGAAGGGAGGCCAACACGGGTGAGATATGCTCTCTCCTGCTAGTCCCCGTCAGTACTCTAGCTGCAGCATTCTGAACCAACTGAAGGCTTTTTAGGGAACTTTTAGGACAACCTGATAATGAATTACAATAGTCCAGCCTAGAGGAAATAAATGCATGAATTAGTTTTTCAGCATCACTCTGAGACAAGACCTTTCTGATTTTAGAGATATTGCGTAAATGCAAAAAGGCAGTCCTACATATTTGTTTAATATGCGCTTTGAATGACATATCCTGATCAAAAATAACTCCAAGATTTCTCACAGTATTACTAGAGATCAGGGAAATGCCATCCAGAGTAACGATCTGGTTAGACACCATGCTTCTAAGATTTGTGGGGCCAAGTACAATAACTTCAGTTTTATCTGAGTTTAAAAGCAGGAAATTAGAGGTCATCCATGTCTTTATGTCTGTAAGACAATCCTGCAGTTTAGCTAATTGGTGCGTATCCTCTGGCTTCATGGATAGATAAAGCTGGGTATCATCTGCGTAACAATGAAAATTTAAGCAATACCGTCTAATAATACTGCCCAAGGGAAGCATGTATAAAGTGAATAAAATTGGTCCTAGCACAGAACCTTGTGGAACTCCATAATTAACTTTAGTCTGTGAAGAAGATTCCCCATTTACATGAACAAACTGTAATCTATTAGACAAATATGATTCAAACCACCGCAGCGCAATGCCTTTAATACCTATGACATGCTCTAATCTCTGTAATAAAATTTTATGGTCAACAGTATCAAAAGCAGCACTGAGGTCCAACAGAACAAGCACAGAGATAAGTCCACTGTCCGAAGCCATAAGAAGATCATTTGTAACCTTCACTAATGCTGTTTCTGTACTATGATGAATTCTAAAACCTGACTGAAACTCTTCAAATAGACCATTCCTCTGCAGGTGATCAGTTAGCTGTTTTACAACTACACTCTCAAGAATCTTTGAGAGAAAAGGAAGGTTGGAGATTGGCCTATAATTAGCTAAGATAGCTGGGTCAAGTGATGGCTTTTTAAGTAATGGTTTAATTACTGCCACCTTAAAGGCCTGTGGTACATAACCAACTAACAAAGATAGATTGATCATATTTAAGATTGAAGCATTAAATAATGGTAGGACTTCCTTGAGCAGCCTGGCAGGAATGGGGTCTAATAAGCATGTTGATGGTTTGGATGAAGTAACTAATGAAAATAACTCAGACAGAACAATCGGAGAGAAAGAGTCTAACCAAATACCGGCATCACTGAAAGCAGCCAAAGATAACGATACATCTTTGGGATGGTTATGAGTAATTTTTTCTCTAATAGTCAAAATTTTGTTAGCAAAGAAAGTCATGAAGTCATTACTAGTTAAAGTTAATGGAATACTCAGCTCAATAGAGCTCTGACTCTTTGTCAGCCTGGCTACAGTGCTGAAAAGAAACCTGGGGTTGTTCTTATTTTCTTCAATTAGTGATAAGTAGAAAGATGTCCTAGCTTCACGAAGGGCTTTCTTATAGAGCAACAAACTCTTTTTCCAGGCTAAGTGAAGATCTTCTAAATTAGTGAGACGCCATTTCCTCTCCAACTTACGGGTTATCAGCTTTAAGCTACGAGTTTGTGAGTTATACCACGGAGTCAGACACTTCTGATTTAAAGCTCTCTTTTTCAGAGGAGCTACAGCATCCAAAGTTGTCTTCAATGAGGATGTAAAACTATTGACAAGATACTCTAACTCCCTTACAGAGTTTAGGTAGCTACTCTGCTCTGTGTTGGTATATGACATTAGAGAACATAAAGAAGGAATCATATCCTTAAACCTAGTTACAGCGCTTTCTGAAAGACTTCTAGTGTAATGAAACTTATTCCCCACTGCAGGGTAGTCCATCAGGGTAAATGTAAATGTTATTAAAAAATGATCAGACAAAAGGGAGTTTTCAGGGAATACTGTTAAGTCTTCTATTTCCATACCATAAGTCAGAACAAGATCTAAAATATGATTAAAGTGGTGGGTGGACTCATTTACTTTTTGAGCAAAGCCGATAGAGTCTAATAATAGATTAAATGCAGTGTTCTCAGCATCTGTGTGGATGTTAAAATCGCCCACTATAATTATCTTATCTGAGCTAAGCACTAAGTCAGACAAAAGGTCTGAAAATTCACAGAGAAACTCACAGTAACGACCAGGTGGACGATAGATAATAACAAATAAAACTGGTTTTTGGGACTTCCAATTTGGATGGACAAGACTAAGAGACAAGCTTTCAAATGAATTAAAGCTCTGTCTAGGTTTTTGATTAATTAATAAGATGGAATGGAAGATTGCTGCTAATCCTCCGCCCCGGCCCGTGCTACGAGCATTCTGACAGTTAGTGTGACTCGGGGGTGTTGACTCATTTAAACTAACATATTCATCCTGCTGTAACCAAGTTTCTGTTAGGCAGAATAAATCAATACGTTGATCAATTATTATATCATTTACCAACAGGGACTTAGAAGAAAGAGACCTAATGTTTAATAGACCACATTTAACTGTTTTAGTCTGTGGTGCAATTGAAGGTGCTATATTATTTTTTTTTTTTGAATTTTTATGCTTAAATAGATTTTTGCTAGTTATTGGTGGTCTGGGAGCAGGCACCGTCTCTACGGGGATGGGGTAATAGGGGGATGGCAGGGGGAGAGAAGCTGCAGAGAGGTGTATAAGACCACAGCTCTGCCTCCTGGTCCCAACGCTAGACAGTCACAGTTTGGAGGGTCCCAAAAAATTGGCCAGATTTCTAGAAATGAGAGCTGCTCCCTCTAAAGTGGGATGGATGCCGTCTCTCCTAACAAGACCAGGTTTTCCCCAGAAGCTTTGCCAATTATCAATGAAGCCCACCTCATTTTTTGGACACCACTCAGACAGCCAGCAATTCAAGGAGAACATGCGGCTAAACATGTCACTCCCGGTCTGATTGGGGAGGGGCCCAGAGAAAACAACAGAGTCCGACATTGTTTTTGCAAAGTTACACACCGATTCAATGTTAATTTTAGTGACCTCCGATTGGCGTAACCGAGTGTCATTACTGCCGACGTGAATTACAATCTTACCAAATTTACGCTTAGCCTTAGCCAGCAATTTCAAATGTCCTTCGATGTCGCCTGCTCTGGCCCCCGGAAGACAATTGACAATGGTTGCTGGTGTCGCTAACTTCACATTTCTCAAAACAGAGTCGCCAATAACCAGAGTTTGATCCTCGGCGAGTGTATCGTCGAGTGGGGAAAAACGGTTAGAGATGTGAACGGGTTGACGGTGTACACGGGGCTTCTGTTTAGGTCTACGCTTCCTCCTCACAGTCACCCAGTCAGCCTGCCTTCTCGACTGCACGGGGTCTGCCAGGGGGGAACTAACGGCGGCTAAGCTACCTTGGTCCGCACCGACTACAGGGGCCTGGCTAGCTGTAGAATTTTCCACGGTGCGGAGCCGAGCCTCCAATTCGCCCAGCCTGGCCTCCAAAGCTACGAATAAGCTGCACTTATTACAAGTACCGTTACTGCTAAAAGAGGCCGAGGAATAACTAAACATTTCACACCCAGAGCAGAAAAGTACGGGAGAGACAGGAGAAGCCGCCATGCTAAAACGGCTAAGAGCTAGTAGCTACGCTAAGCTAGCGGATTCCCAAACAGGGAATCCGACACTAGACAGGCTGTGGAGCAGCACAGGTAACGCACGACAACAGTGCTAAAATAAAATAAAAATCCACTAGACAGGCTGTGGAGCAGCACAGGTAACGCACAACAACAGTGCTAAAAAATAAAATAAAAATAAAAATCCACAGGACAGGCTGTGGAGCAGCACAGGCAACGCACGACAACAGTGCTAAAACAAAATAAAAATCCACTAGACAGGCTGTGGAGCAGCACAGGTAACGCACGACAACAGTGCTAAAAAATAAAATAAAAATAAAAATCCACTGGACAGGCTGTGGAGCAGCACAGGTAACGCACGACAACAGTGCTAAAAAATAAAATAAAAATAAAAATCCACTGGACAGGCTGTGGAGCAGCACAGGCAACGCACGACAACAGTGCTAAAACAAAATAAAAATCCACTAGACAGGCTGTGGAGCAGCACAGGTAACGCACAACAACAGTGCTAAAAAATAAAATAAAATAAAAATAAAAATCCACTGGACAGGCTGTGGAGCAGCACAGGCAACGCACGACAACAGTGCTAAAACAAAATAAAAATCCACTAGACAGGCTGTGGAGCAGCACAGGTAACGCACGACAACAGCGCTAAATAAAAATCCACTGGACAGGCTGTGGAGCAGCACAGGTAACACACGACAACAGTGGTAAAAAATAAAATAAAAATCCACTAGACAGGCTGTGGAGCAGCACAGGTAACACACGACAACAGTGCTAAAAAAAAATAAATCAAAATCAAAATCCACTGGACAGGCTGTGGAGCAGCACAGGTAACGCACGACAACAGTGCCAAAAAATAAAATAAAAATCCACTGGACAGGCTGTGGAGCAGCACAGGTAACACACGACAACAGTGCTAAAAAAAAAATAAAATCAAAGTCAAAATCCACTGGACAGGCTGTGGAGCAGCACAGGTAACGCACGACAACAGTGCCAAAAAATAAAATAAAAATCCACTGGACAGGCTGTGGAGCAGCACAGGTAACACATGACAACAGTGCTAAAAAAAAAATAAAATCAAAGTCAAAATCCACTGGACAGGCTGTGGAGCAGCACAGGTAACGCACGACAACAGTGCCAAAAAATAAAATAAAAATCCACTGGACAGGCTGTGGAGCAGCACAGGTAACGCACAACAACAGTGCCAAAAAACAAAACAAAAATCCACTGGACAGGCTGTGGAGCAGCGCAGGTAACACACGACAACAGTGGTAAAAAATAAAATAAAAATCCACTGGACAGGCTGTGGAACAGCACAGGTAACACACGACAACAGTGCTAAAAAATAAAATAAAAATCCACTGGACAGGCTGTGGAACAGCACAGGTAACACACGACAACAGTGCCAAAAAATAAAATAAAAATCCACTGGACAGGCTGTGGAGCAGCACAGGTAACACACGACAACAGTGGTAAAAAATAAAATAGAAATCCACTGGACAGGCTGTGGAACAGCACAGGTAACGCACGACAACAGTGCTAAAAAATAAAATAAAAATCCACTGAACAGGCTGTGGAGCAGCACAGGTAACGCACGACAACAGTGCTAAAATAAAATAAAAATCCACTGGATAGGCTGTGGAGCAGCACAGGCAACGCACGACAACAGCGCTAAAATAAAATAAAAATCCACTGAACAGGCTGTGGAGCAGCACAGGTAACACACGACAACAGTGCTAAAAAATAAAATAAAAATCCACTGAACAGGCTGTGGAGCAGCACAGGTAACACATGACAACAGTGCTAAAAAATAAAATAAAAATCCACTGAACAAGCTGTGGAGCAGCACAGGTAACACACGACAACAGTGCTAAAAAATAAAATAAAAATCCACTGAACACGCTGTGGAGCAGCACAGGTAACACACGACAACAGTGCTAAAAAATAAAATAAAAATCCACTGAACAGGCTGTGGAGCAGCACAGGTAACACATGACAACAGTGCTAAAAAATAAAATAAAAATCCACTGAACAGGCTGTGGAGCAGCACAGGTAACACACGACAACAGTGCTAAAAAATAAAATAAAAATCCACTGAACAGGCTGTGGAGCAGCACAGGCAACGCACGACAACAGTGCTAAAAAATAAAATAAAAATCCACTGGACAGGCTGTGGAGCAGCACAGGTAACACACGACAACAGTGCTAAAACAAAATAAAAATCCACTAGGCAGGCTGTGGAGCAGCACGACAACAGTGCTAAAAAATAAAACAAAAATAAAAACAAAAGCGTTAGCAAGCTAGTTAGCCTGCCAACGCTGATGAAGGCCAGCTGATAAAAGAGCTCCGTCGCGATGCTTCGACCGTTAGAGGTCTTCCTTAGGCGTTGGAGCACGGTGAAAAAGTAAAAAAAAGTAAAAAAGTAAAAAAGTCTTGAAAAAGACTGTTAATTCAAAGAACTCAACCAGCTCAGTTCAAACAGCTAACAGATACAGCAGAACACCGCTGTGCTCCGGAACAGGAAGTCAACTGATCAACTCAATCAATCAATCAATCAATTTTTTTTATATAGCGCCAAATCACAACAAACAGTTGCCCCAAGGCGCTTTATATTGTAAGGCAAGGCCATACAATAATTATGTAAAACCCCAACGGAATACTACTGGAATGAATTTAAATAAGGAAAGTTGATTTTTCTCACTAAATGGATGCTGCACTCACTGCAGTTTATTGTCTGGAATAGTCCCAGATTGTATTTCAGAGCTTCTAGAATTCAAACATTTTCGTGTGGGTGGTGGTGGGGGGTAATTTTAGGTTTCAGCTTTTTGTGTTTTTCACCACTTTCATCCTTGAATATGTCAATCGTGAGTCACTTTTGTGCAGATTAAAGTCTCGTGGGACTCCTGTCTTGTTGCGAGAAAGAAGCGAGACTCGTCCTCCGTTCCGTTCACACAGCTCCAAATGCTGCGCGGCTCTCTGCCGAGTCAAGTTAGAACGATAGTCCAGTCGGAATTAATAATTTCAACGCGAAATGCTGTTTAAATCAATTGACACCTCTTTCCAAATGTTATAATACAGACAAACTGCAATCAAACTACAGATTTTATTTTTATTTATGTCCAGAGATCAAGGATCCAGTGACCAATTTAAAATGTTGTTGACATAGAAAACCTGTGAAGCCTACTTTTAGTACACAGAAAATTCACAAGAGGTATCGATAAGGGAATCAATAAGGAATCGGATCGATAAGCAGAATTGATAATGGCATCGATATCGATAAAATCTTATCAGTTCCCATTCCTACGTCTGACTCGTCTTTTCTCCCACAGTGCCATCTTTACCAGCAGACGTGGAGGACGCAGATCGTAGGTTCATGCATACTTGATATTCCAGGTTATGCTTGTGGCTGAGGTGGTGAAGCAAATTGATTATGTTCCCTCCTGCAGCTTCAACTTTAGCTCTACAACATTTGCAGAATATTATTGTTTGACCGACGTCAGATTTTTTTTTTTAAAGCTGAAGAACTTCCAAACAAAAGACACCACTCCTCTTTTTGGTACAAGTTTTTCAGTTTCATTGTTTACTCTGAAACTTCACTTTCTGAACTTTCACCTTGTTTATCCATTTTGTTCACCACTCATTGACATCTGTACGCTCAAACACAGGCTGTGCTCTCACATGCTGCTTGTTTGGTGCAACTGCAAAACAGCTCCCTCTCAATGTCTGGCGGCGTGGTGTTGCATTTTCAACATTTGCGCTACGCATTCACCAGTATTGGGGTATATAAAAAATAATATCAGAAAAAAACCCACCGGTATTTGGTATGAACCGCTATACCACCCAGCACTAACATCTCATTTTGGGAGGAAAGAAAAGCGGTTTTGGTCGGTTGTAGTTTGTTGTCTGTATTGCAACATATTATACTCTATTGCAGGTCTCATTTGATTTAAAGTGGCAATTTGCTTTGAAGTTACTAATTCCACCCGGAATCTATCTTTCCAACTTTACTCAACAGAGAGCCGTGTAGCGTTTGGAGCTGTGCACTTGGGCCCAATCTCAATTCTCTTTTGTACCCCTTCACATCACAATCATGTCGGAGAATTTTGTGGTATTCATAATTAATTTAATCAATCCGCAATTTATAATAATAATTATTAATAATTAATTAGTAATTAATTAATCTTAATACTGATAATAAGTAGTCATTAATAATAATAATAATAATTATTATTGATTGATTGATTAATAATTAATTAATTAGTCATTAAAATAAAACACTTGACATATATCAGTCTGTGTGGAATGAATGTATACATTATACAAGTCTAACTTTTTGAATGGAATTACTGAAATAAACCAACTTTTTCATGATATTCTAATTATATGACCAGCACCTGTATGTATGTTATGGGATTCAGATTCACTCCGTTTGAAGGGGTTTGAAGCCCTCCGCCTACTCCTCTGTCTTGCTCCAAAAAGAGAATTGAGACACCCCTCTGTCTCTCGTGCCCGCATAAAACGGAGAGGAAGGGCTGAGGGGTAGAATTGAGATTCAGCCATAGTCCCACAAAACATCATTATTAGTATTTCCTTTACCTGATGGACAACTTCAGTTTATGCACCGGTGAAGCAGATCCAGCTCACGCCAGAGAACCATCATGCAGAACTCCAGTGTGGAATGGAGAACAATTCTCATTTCTTGACCGCAACAAGACAACAGTCCCAGTTAGTGACTTTAATCCGCTCAAAGATGACTCATAATTGATATCTGTAAATGGCTTTAAGGGGGGTTAATGAAGAAATTGCAGACCTGCTGCTTCTGAAAAGCAGCAAAGCAGAGAACCAGCGAAGCAAGGGGTCACAGCGCTGCTTCATTGCTTCAAGCTGCAGAAATAGTGAGTCTGCAATCAACATAGAGAAATAATTATTTTTCCAATGCACACCCTCAAACAACGGCCGCTCCAGAGTAATGTGAACAGAAGAACCGATAAGGGAATTGTTCAGCAAAAAGGCTATTGATGTTGGTGGATCGAATAATTTCTTAACAGGAACCGGTTTTCGATGCCCAGCCCCAGTGAAGACACGTTTTGTCAACTTTATTCATATTAAACACGGGACTAAACCGCTTGAAGATGGGACAAATAAACAGGGAGATGAAAGTATGGTGCACACCCCAGAATTTTTTTTTTTTTTTTTTTTTTTTTAAATCAATCAAGATCTTTATTGTCATTATGCAGGCATAACGAAATTTTGCACACTCCTGGCAAGGCACATAATAAATAAATCAGCACACACATAAATAAAACACTTAAATAATAACGGTAAAAAATATATATATATATTTTTACAGGTGGTGTGTGTATGTATCTACATGAGAATGAGTGTACAGGGGAGAGAGGAGGTGACAATGAGGAGATGAAGAGATAAAAGTTAAAGTGCAACTTAGTGCGAGTCTTGATTGAGTTTGATTGTTAGGGGTGTGTGTGTGTGTGTGTGTGTGTGTGTGTGTGTGTGTGTGTGTGTGTGTGTGTGTGTGTGTGTGTGTGTGTGTGTGTGTGTGTTCATGGTAGACATGTAGATGTGAGTCTGTGTGTGATAGGGGTAGGTATGTGTGTTTAAGGGGGGAGGGTTCATGTTGAGTTCCGTAGGGGGGTGGGATGCAGTGGTTCACTGCAGGGGGGCTATGGCTTTCACAGCTCTAGGAAAGAAGCTGTCCCTGAGTCTTTTTGTGGTGGCTTTAATGTTCCTATACCGCTTCCCTAATGGAAGTGGTACAAACAGTGCATTGCCCGGGTGGGTGGGATCGGCAGCCATACGTCTGGCCCTCTTCTGGACTCAGGCAATGTAAACGGAGTCCAGATCTGGTAGCCGGCGGCCCACAATCCCCTGTGCTGTTATCACCACCCGGGCTATTTGGCCTCTAGCGATTCAAAAATGAAAATTACGAAACACAAGTGTAATATATCAAATGAAAGCTGTTTTTCTGTGGTTATCAGAAATTTATTTTATAAATCAAAACAAAACTCTGAATCAGTGTACTGAAATGCCCAAGTTCTTATAAAATACACATTGATAAATTGTTCTTTCAAAGCCATTTTTGTTGGCATATAAAACTAAAATAGGCTTACTGTTGTCATGCCTACTTTTCTAACTTATTAACATTCCTAAATTTAGAAATTTCTCATAATGTGTTGAGGTATCATATTTTTGACAAATTAAATATATGTGTATATATACAGGGTTCTCACCAGTAATTTTTCACAGCATAGGGTGGAACTTAGCAGGGCATGGCCACATGATGAGCGTTGAAGGCGCGAGTATTGTGTGAGGGTCCAGGGGCATCCACCCCAGAAAATTTTTAACCCTTTGAAACGCTATTTCCTGAATTTTGAGGGCCACTTTGTGTTGCTAACTGGGACGTTAAATAATGTGCGACATGTCCTTTAAAAAGGAAGGAAAAAAAAGACAGAAAACCCCCTATGCTAGTTAAATCAAAGCATGGGGGCCCAAAATCAGAGCATAGGGGATCCAAATGCTTAGTTTTTTGTTTGTTTGTTTGTTTTTTTTTCCCCAGGGCTCAGTGGGCTCTGTACCTGCCAGCTGAGGACGGCGCGGCACATACTCACTGACTGAGCTCAGAAGCAGCAGTGTGCACATTTTGCTCTCATCTTCTTGATAGTTATTAGAAATTATTGCCGTGCGTGGACACGGGCAGGAACACAAATAGCACGACGCAGTGGCAGCAGACTTCTTTTCATGTAAACATGTAGCTTTTTTCTCCACTCAGAATTGACTCATAACTTGATTTCACTGACAGTGATAGAGATTTATGCAGTTCTTTAAAAAGAAGTTAAAAACTATTTGGCATAATGTGCTATGTGTGCAAACTGTGAGTGGAAGTCTTTATAGTTTGTGGATCAACTGTAATCTGTTACAGCACACCAAAGGTGCTGCACTGCAAGGTGCAAGTTCAGTGGTTGGAGTTTTGGTAGGTATTTTGAACATTCATTTCACGCCACATTGCGGGCACCCCCTTTTTCCCAATAACAGTTGAGCAAATGTCTGAAATGAGCCCCACGATTGTGGAGCTTAAGGAGATGTCTGAAAATTAGCATGTAAGGAAAAATTAAATGTAAAAAATGTACTCCTTAATGATCACCCACCTACGATGATGCCTGGTCGCAATTATGCATGTGCATCTGTGCGTGCATTCATGCACATGGCATTCTAATGTACATCATGACCAGATGCAATCTGGGTGTCCTCATAGCAGTCCTCATTTTTTTGTCTTATCTACATCATTTGCTTTTGTAATGATGCAGCACCCAGCAGGGTGTGTGGGCAATGTGTTTTGCTCCACTTTCACATATAGGAGGGGTACTAGAACCATAATGCATCTGTTTTTGATTAAGCCTGAAACATACAGCAAGGATCACTTCAGACATGCACACAGCAAATGAATGCAGCTGGTGCGTCGCTATTCAAAGGCCAAAAGGGTGATTATGTAGTGGCAATGTCCGTATGTCCCTCCCTCCTAAATATGGTATAAGAGTTTTGAAATCACCACCTCACATTTTTAAGAGGAATTTTATAAAACACGGTACAAATCTTTGTGATAGGTTGGTAATGCGCACATTATAATATTGTTTTACTTGGGCCCAACTTACCAGAGTTATGACCCTTGATTAACAAATCTAGACTGTTTCTTGAATGGTGTCTGCATTCTGAAATCAACTCCTCTCGCACCTTAAGATGGAATTTCAACTTGGTACAGATACTTGTTATAGGTTGATAATACACATATTGTAATATTGTACAAGATTAACACATTTTGGCAGAGTTATGGCCCTTGATTAACACTGCTAGTTTCATGAGTTGGTGCCTGCATTCTGAAATATTTATACACATGTATGTCCATTCACTTCCAATTTTATAACATAACCTAACATTTGTACCTGCTCCTGTAGTAAATGTAAGTCGATATTCACATAAGAATAACATAATTCAAATGTGTGTTTACTCTGCCTAATAAAATGAATGTGTGACTGCTGATTTCTTACAGTATGATCCTTATGCCTACACAAACGACTATGACCTGCACACGGGTTAGTAAAGAGGCTTTGTTTTCTTGCACATAGTAGCCATGTACATTCTTTTGTTTATTGTCAGTATAAAGTAAAGCTACAGTTAACATTTAAGTTACAGTGGAAGTGTCCTTCCTGTCTTCTCTTATACAGGCGACCCTAAAGCCGACCTGGCCTATGAGAGGCAGTATGAGCAGCAGACCTACCATGTTATCCCAGAGGTGATCAAGAACTTCCTGCAGTACTTCCACAAAACCATTTCTGATTTGATCGACCAGAAGGTTTATGAGCTGCAGTCCAATCGCGTGTCCAGCGAGAGCATTGAGCAGAAGATATACGAGATCCAAGATGTCTATGAGAACAGGTCATTTCTTGAGTCAAAATCTCTTTTGCTGGCTCCTGTGCATTTCGAGGAGACTTAACTTTGCATTTTTCTTCATATTTAGTTGGAACAAGTTGACTGATCGTTTCTTTAAGACCTCTCCCTGGCCGGAGGCTGAGGCCATTGCATCCCTTGTTGGCAATGGTGAGTGACCTTTGTGAGCTTTGTTCTGATTGTCCTTCAATTGGAGTCTTATCTTCCAGCTCAAAGTCATGCAGCAGAATGTTGGATCAGATGGGTGTAGTTTGAATCACAAAGATGACTTTTATTCACAGCTCTAGAACAGATGACGGCAAAAAGAAAAAACAGTGCCATAGTTGTCACAAAAACAAGAACCTTGTCCAAAGTATTTGGAAAAATGTGACCTTTTGTCAAGAGGCTAGACTCTGTTGTCCACCTCAGAGTGTGAGGGGTTGACTGAATAGATGGGGATGGTTTACTGACCTGGTTAGACGTCTCCACTACAAGCGCACTCAGATGATGTCTTTAACCACCTTTACATTTCTGCTTCTGTGTAGTTTAGCAGTGAGAATGTTACATATCCTGTTGTCAACATGTTGTCCTGCAGACGCCGTCTTCCTCATCCTCTATAAAGAGCTGTACTACAGACACATCTACGCTAAAGTCAGCGTGAGTAACATCAGTCTGGATAATTAACTTTTTCTTTTCTCTCTCCGTAAAATCATCTCTTAACTACTGCTCTTGACACTGCTATAAATACTTACTTGCTAAATTAGGGTGGGCCAACTTTGGACCAGAGATTTGAGTCTTACTACAATTACTGCAACCTGTTCAACTATATTCTGAGTGAGTTACAAGAACAATCCTCTATGTATTTATTTATTAAATCATTGCAATATTCCAGTATCGTGTTTAGTTTGGTTTGTGTCAGGTTGTCTCTGAAAATGGCAGTCCCATGAGGTTATTTGTAATGTGAACAGATGCCGATGGACCCGCCCCTTTGGAATTGCCTAACCAGTGGCTGTGGGATATTATTGATGAATTCATCTATCAGGTACCATACCTTTACATACACCTTGGTTAAAAATTTCACCAACTGCATACATTTTATAGTACTAAACAATACACAGTTTGAATGTCCACTTCATTTCCACATAAAGTTATTGAAAAATAATTCTTGGAAGATAGATTTACTTAAATTTGTATTCCGTATGTCGTATTTTCAGTGGATCAGAGGTTGACTGCCCTTTTTAACCACAAGGAAGATTCAATTGTTTTTATTAATATAGCACCAAATCACAAGAAAGCTGCCTCAAGGTGCTTCACATGAGTAAGGTCTAACCTTACCCCCTCCCCCCCCCCGAGAGAAAAACTTCCTCTGGCGTTTTTGATGAAGAAACCTCAAGCAGACCAGACTCAGTGGAGTGATCCATTGCTTAGACTATTCTACCAAATAACGGAGACAAGAAAATAAAAATAAAAACACACAAACCATGAACAGGATGTAAACAGCACAGTCAGATTAAGTGTCCATGTCAGATCAGCTCCAAGGAGTCAGAAGACTTTGAGGTTCTGTGTTGCTCCAGTTCTCATTGTCATCTGCACCCCATCCATTTGTTCAGCATGCAGCTCCAAACTCCCCAGTCCTAGGGCGTGGTCTTGGCAGTAATACCTCAAACAGAGTGAGAAGAGAGCGGAATCAATGGGATGGAACTAACAGCACCTAAGGCATTAGTTTAACTAGAGGTAAATCAACAAAAAAGCAAAGTGGGTACTAATGTGGTGGCCGGCAGCTAGCCCTATGCTTCACTTAACAAGCTCAGAATTTAGATATAATGAGGCTGAGATCTGCTTCATTGTTAAAGGGCATACAACGCATGCAGAAAGTATTCTCAGCACTTCACTTTTTCCACTTTTTTTTTATTTTACAGCCACAGGTTTTCTTGAATACGAGGTCTGTTAGAAAAGTATCCGACCTTTTTATTTTTTGCAAAAACCATATGGATTTGAATCACGTGTGATTGCATCAGCCAAGCTTGAACCTTCGTGCACATGCGTGAGTTTTTTCACGCCTGTCGGTTGCGTCATTCGCCTGTGAGCAGGCTTTGTGTGAGCAGTGGTCCACCCCTCTCGTCTGATTTTTTTTATTGCGAATAAAATGTCTGAACGATTTGGACCGCTCCTCTTTCCATGACAAAAACTCCTGTAACAGTGGAATGTGCCGTTCATTTCCAGAGTGAAGGCTTTGTTGATCCGGGACATCGTCTGACTTCCACAGAAATTGCAGAAGACGTGGACATCAGCACTTTTTCGGCACATTGAGACAGACGTGCGGAGAAATTTGTGTGTCGGGACTGAGCCGCATGGCGCAAAGCAACACCGTGATGAAGCCTCACACGACATGTTCTGGCATGTCCAGCTCATTCACAATTTCTCAGATAGTCACACGACTGAAAAGCCACCGAAAGCCGTCTGAAAGCCGTCCTGTGAGACCAACACGGAGGTGCTTTTGTCCACACCATGAGCGGCTCTGGCGCATCCCTCCACTTCTCTTTCCATGACAAAAACTCCTGTAACAGTGGAATGTGCTGAAAAAGTGGTGATGTCCACATCTTCTGCCATTTCTGTGGAAGTCAGACGACGTCCTGGGTCAACAAAGACTTCACTTTGGAAATGATCCGGTTGTTTCAGTGGGGTTTCAGCCTGTCGATCGGCGCTCGGAGTGCGCCGCGCTCTCAGACGCTGTGAGCGGTCTTTAAACCAGCTGGAGCACTCCTTAATCTGTGTAATCCCCATAAAATCGTCCCTGAAAGCCATCTGAATTTTCCGAATGGTGTCCACCTGGAGGTCTCTCACAGTTTCTGGAAAAATTTGATGCAGCAAAGCTCCAAATCGTTCAGACATTTTATTCGCAATAAAAATCTAATGAGAGGGGTGGACCACTGCTCACACAAAGCCTGCTCACAGGCGAATGACGCAACCGACAGGCGTGAAAAAACTCACACATGCGCACGAAGGTTCAAGCTTGGCTGATGCAATCACACGTGATTCAAATCCATATGGTTTTTGCAAAAAATAAAAAGGTCGGATACTTTTCTAACAGACCTCGTATGATGCCACAAGCTTGGTGCACCTATCTTTGGGCAGTTTTGTCCATTCCTCTCTACAGGATCTCTGAAGCTCCATCAGGTTAGATGGGGAGAATCGGTGCACAGCTATTTTCAGATCTCTCCAGAGATGTCATTCAGATTCAGGTCTGGGCTCTGGCTGTGCCATTCAAGGACAGAGTTGTCCTGAAGCCACTCCTTTAATATCTTGCCCTGTGCCTTTTTACTAAGGCGTGGCTTCCGTCTGGTCATTCTACCATACAGGCCTGATTGGTGGATTGCTGCAGAGATGGTTCTCCTTCTGGAAGGTTCTCTTCTCTCCACAGAGAAATGCTGGAGCTCTGACAGAGTGACTATTGGGTTCTTGGTCACCTCCCTGACTAAGGCCCTTCTCACTGATTGCTCAGTTTAGACGGGCAGCCAGCTCTAGGAAGAGTCCTGGTGGATCAGAACTTCTTCCATGTAGGGATGACGGAGGGCCTCTGTGCTCATTGGGTCATTCACAGTAGCAGAAATGTTTCTGTACCCTTCTCCAGATTTGTGCCTTGAGACAATCCTGTCTCAGAGGTCTACAGACAATTCCTTTGGTTTGTGCTTTGACATGCAGTTAACTGTGCGACCTTGTATGTAGACAGGTGTGTGTCTTTCCAGAGCATGTCCAATCAACTGAATTTACTCCAGGTGGACTCCGATTAAGCTGTAGAAACATCTCAAGGATGATCATTGGAACCAGGAGGCACCTGAGCTCAATTTTGAGCTTCAATGCAAAGTTTGTGAATACCTATGTAGATGTGATTTCTTAAGGGGTTTTTTTATGATTATTTGTAATAAATTTGAGATAAATGGTTAGACCTTATGCACATATGTTAGTCATACAAAAGAGAAAACTGATGAGTCTTTAATCTGTACTTGAAGAACTCCAGAGGATCTGACTGTTTTATCTCAGCAGGCAGATTGTTCCAGACAACAGGCACATAATAAGAGAAATCTCTGAGGCCTGCTAACTTCTTTCTAACCTTCAGGACACATAGTAATTCTGCATCCTGAGAACACGGAACACAGGCCGGTACATCAGGTTTAATGAGATTGACCAGGTAGTGAGGCACTAAATCAAATCAAATCAGTTTTATGTATATAGCGCCAAATCACAACAAACAGTTGCCCCAAGGCGCTTAAATCATTACAAAATCATTCACGACTCGTGAATGATTTTGTACATTAGTAGAAAAACCTTAAAATCGGACCTCGCATGGACAGGAAGCCAGTAAAGAGAGGCCAAAATCATAGCAGCATTTTGAAGCTGGAGACCTCCAATTTTGGACTGCATTAAGCCAGAGAATTGGACACTGCAATCGTTTAGTTCTGAAGGGACAAAGGCAGGGATCAGATCCAAAAATGTCACGGTATAAATAAAGTAGAAGGGAAAAGGAGACTATCATACAAAGATGGATTTCGCACAAGAGAGAAAGAACATTCATATTCAATTCTGTTTGTAATTATTTCTCTAAAGATGTCTGAAGTGTTTCTATGTATGCATGTATTCTTAACTTTTGCGGCAAAACTATATAACACATTTTTCTTCGAGCCTCTTCCCAGTTTCCCTACTCATTCCTCTCCAGAGAGACAGAATTGCACAAAGTTGCACTCTGTATACGATACTAATAAGAAAACAAAAACATCCCCATAGATAATATCAACTTAAAATAAAAATACTTGAAATATTTTATAGTTTATATGTAATGAGTGTAGAATATATAACATTTTTACTTTGTGAAATAACTGACAAAAAAATCACACTTTCTCATGATGCTTTAATTTCTTGAGACGTACCTGTTTTAAGTTAGACTGTCTCGTAAGAGAACACAGAAAGCCTGTTTTCATGTTGTCAGGTAATATATGGAAATTAAATGCTAAAGATTTCTTACCTTCTTCAGTTCCAGTCCTTCAGTCAATACCGCTGTAAGACAGCCAAGAAATCTGAGGAAGAGATTGAGTTCCTGAGGAACAACCCAAAGATCTGGAATGTACACAGTGTCCTCAATGTTCTCCACTCACTTGTTGACAAGAGCAACATTAACCGGCAGCTTGAGATCTACACCAGTGGAGGTAAAGAGAAATCTGAATGTCTTGAGTCAATATGAAGAGTTCAGATGTAAAACCCAGTAAGTCCTTTTTTTCAAATGGAGAAAAATGCAGTTGAAAATGGAGATTTAAAGGAAACCCTATGCGGAAATGCACAGACTTTCATCAATAACATGAAAACAGTTTGATTAAATTCTTTCATATTTTGCGCACTGATGGTCGCCTTAACAGCCAAGTACATGTTTGCGTCAACTAAAAATGTATGGTTTTGGAGATACTGGGTTTTGCATCTGAACTGTTCATATACAGAATTTGTATTTGGACTACTTGGGCTGTCTTTATGATGGATTAAAGTTGATTAGTTGAGTTAACTTTGTTGAAGTAGTGTTGGTAAATGGACTGCATTTATATAGCGCTTTTCCATCTGCATCAGACGCTCAAAGCGCTTTACAATTATGCCTCACATTCACCCCGATGTCAGGGTGCTGCCATACAAGGCGCTCACTACACACTGGGAGCAATAGGGAATTAAGGACCTTGCCCAAGGGCCCTTAGTGATGTTCCAGTCAGGCGGGGATGTGAACCGAGGATCATCTGGTCTCAAGCCCAACACCTTAACCACTAGACCATCACCTCCCCCCCTCAGTTTTAGCCCCCACTCAGATTGCCTTCATAATCTTCAGTGCAGTGTCTCTTTAACAAGAGATGGCTGTACTTAGTAACCCACTGGCGAGTTTGAGTTTTGACCCTTTGAGGTTGCTAGTAGCTAGTCAGTGTCATGCAAAAATTGGTAGCATCAGTTTGTAGTGTGTAGCAGATGATTTTTTTAGGCCTGTGGTAGGTGGTGTACACCAGACATTTTCCAAGACATGCAAAGAAACATTTGATGCAGGCAGTGTGGGCATTTCTGCTGTGAAAAGCTATGCCAAAGGACCGAGACACAGGAAGGTGGAGTCTGTGCAGAGGGCCACAAATAGACTGAGTTCATAAATCAACTTCTCACCTGGTAGTCTGAAGCTAGCGTGCAGGCCACAGTGGCAGAGAGTCAAGGGAACAAAGAGGTCCAGCCATCAATGTCTGAGAGTGGATCTCCACCCTACCTTGCACCCAAAATTGTAGCTCCTTTCTTAAATGAACCTTTTTCAAAAGCGAAGAACCTCTGGGTGTTGAAAATGACCCTTTACAAATGTTCTTAGAACTTTTGTTCAGATTTGGCTACACTGTTTCCTCAGACGTTTCCCAATAGCGAAATTGATTTGCTTTGGCCATTATTATTGCTTCGTTATTAGTTATTAGTCTGTAGACTTCTGATGTCTGATGCCTTCTGAAAGTTAGTGGAACAGATTAAGTCCATTTTATGTTAGTCACGCAAATTGTGATAAAAGCACCAAAACTTGCACGAGCCTTCCCAAAGGTGTATTTAGCAATTCTGATTGATTAGCCACATGAAATTCCATCATTGTGGCCATTTTCAAGATGGCTGCTAATGTCACATCTTGGAGCTGGTTTTGTGTGTTCCTGGCCCTTCAAGATAAAATAGGATACGCATAAACTAACATGCTTGTAAAAGTTGACTATTCTGTCCTATTATCCACTGTGAATGTTTGTCATGTTTTACTTCAATTTGTGTATTTTGTAGTGTAAATTTGTTTTTGTCTGCTTGAATGTTTATTTTTTGTAAGGATGTGTGGAGTGTAGGGGTGAAGTGGCCAAGATGTATACAAGAAAACTACATTTTTAAATGAGAGGACATAATAATTTGACAGGTTACCATTTTGGGTCACCATCTTGGAAATTTGAGTGGCTAATTGATCATATTTGCAAAGTATGCCATAAACATCAGTTATGCTAGATTTGATACTTATATCAAGATTTTTTTTTTTTTCTTTTTCTTATGTTATCTGCTGCACTAAGTGTTGACACGTGTGTGGCATTGATATGTGTGTGGGGAAACTAAACTGAACTTGGATGGAAATAAACTAGGGGTCAACCGATTATCGGCCAGGCTGATTTTTGGCCATCGGTATCGATATTGGCCATTTATAGCGGCCATTATGACAGTTTATTTTTCTCATCGCTGGTTGTAGCGACTGGTGGCTACGTTT
Source organism: Thalassophryne amazonica (assembly GCF_902500255.1). Classification (NCBI taxonomy): domain Eukaryota; kingdom Metazoa; phylum Chordata; class Actinopteri; order Batrachoidiformes; family Batrachoididae; genus Thalassophryne; species Thalassophryne amazonica. Next base: position 92,936,629 of record NC_047115.1, read on the forward strand.
CTCCTTCATGTGTTAATTTTTAAAAAGAGATCGGCATTCAGGGGCTTCCACTGCACAGCTGAAAATGGCATCCGTCTCCTGCTGCAGGTCTCTGTGTCGAGTTTCAGTTCAGTGTTCAGCATTGCAGAAAGAAAAAACTTTACCCGAATCCTTCATTAAATAATCCAGAGCTCCTCCTGTGTCTGTAGCTGCTGTTACATTGAGAAATGAATGGTTTATTTTACAGATTAAAGCTTTTGTGTTTCCAAAAAGATCCAGGAAGACAAGAGAGTCACTGTGGCATTTAACTAAAAAAGGAGAGAGGGTGAGAACAGAGGAGGAGAGGGGAGGGGGTGAGAGTGAGAGTGAGAGGAGGAAGAGATAGGAGGCTTCACTTGTTTTCACAGAACAGAACGTTAGTAGTTTTAATGGAATGGTTTAAAAACTGTACAAACTGTTTACAGATGATCACATGATCGTTTGTGTGACTTCATTGCTAATAACCTCATTCCACAGAGCGCCGTTCCTTCCAATTTTATCCTAAATCACAAATCAGGGCACATTTTGAAGCATTACAGTAACTTCTTGGTCCATCTTTTGTCAGTCTTTGACAAACTTGGTATATGCAGTAGTTATGGCCATCATCGGCACCAGTCTTGACATAGGGATGAAATTTTGAAGCTGTTCAAAAATTTTATCCCGATTCACCAAATCAGTGTCATTATGTGGTCACTTTCAGGTGTTCGTAGTCTTAACTGTTTCAGTAATCTTCACATTTCTTTAAACAGGGTAGTCCCAGTGAGTACAGCTTGATACTTGTTTGTTTGTGCTCCATTGGGGTAAAAATTCAAAGCTTCTCTGGCTGAGAAGCCGGGCACAGCATGGTTTTTTTTTTTTTTTTTTTTTTTTTTTTTTTTTTTTTCAGGCAGGTTGCCAGGTATGTGTTTTACAAGCCAGCCACTTGCCAGTTCTGCACTTTATAAGCCAGCCTGATAGGAGGCATGCTGGAGTAAGCTCCCATTTTTTTCAGTTTTTCTGGATTGTGGGGAATTGTAATAGAACGGTGCCCTGTGGAATAGGGGTGTAACCGCTCGTTAAAGCAGCTATCGGTCATACACACAGCTCCCTATTTATGAAACATGAAAGTGTAGAAAAACTATGATTCAGAAAGTTTTCCATCCACGTTTTATCCTTTAAAAAGCAGGATAGACAATGAAAATCAGTCCAGGCTTAGCTCTTGTTCAGATAACACAATTATTAAAGGGGTTACATTTTTACACAAATAAATAAATAAAAGTGGTCCCACTCAAAACTGTTGAAGAAAAAAGTTTTGAAGAAGAAATGCTGTGCATATTTACAACCCTAATTTCAATGAACTTGAGACATTATGTGAAATTTAAATAAAAACAGAGTACAATGATATGCAAATCCTCTTCAACCTATATTCAATTGAATACACCACAAAGACAAGATATTTAATGTTCAAGCTGATAGACTTTTTTGTTTTTGTGCAAATATTTTCTCATTTTGAAATGGATGCCTGCAACATGTTTCAAAAAAGTTGGAATGGGGCAACAAAAGACTGGGAAAGTTGATGAATGCTCAAAGAACACCTAATTGGAAACAGGTGAGTGTCATGATTAGGTATAAAAGGAACATCCCCAAAAGTCTCAGCCATTCACAAGCAAAGATGGGGTGAGGATCACCACTTTGTGAACAACTGAGTGGAAAAAAATACAGTTTAAGGGCAATGTTTCTCAATGTTCAATTGCAAGGAATTTAGGGATTCCATCATCTACAGTCCATAATATAATCAGAAGATTCAGAGAATCTGGAGAACTTTCTGCACCTAAGCAGCAAGGCTGAAAACCAACATTGAATGCCTGTGACCTTTGATCCCTCAGGTGGAACTACATTAAAAACCGACATCATTGTGTAAACTGCGTGGGCTCAGGAACACTTCAGAAAATCATTCAGTTAACACAGTTTGTCACTACATCTACAAGTGCAAGTTAAAACTCTACCATGCAAAGCGAAAGCCAGACATCAACAACATCCAGAAACACCAGCGCCTTCTCTGTGCCCGAGCTCATTTGAAATGGACCGCCACAAAGTGGATAAGTGTGCTGTGGTCTAATGAGTCCACATTTCAAATTGTTTTGGAAATCATGGACATCATGTTCTCTGGACAAGAGAAAAAAAAACATCCAGATTGTTACCAGCACAAAGTTCAAAAGTCAGCATCTGTGATGGTATGGGGGTGTGTTAGTGCCCATGACATGGGCAACTTACACATCTGTGATGGCACCATCAATGCTGAAAGGTACATCCAGGTTTTGGAGCAACACATGCTGCCATCCAAGCAACGTCTTTTTCAGGGATGTCCCTGCTTATTTCAGCAAGACAATGCCAAGCCACATTCTGCACGTGTTACAACAGTGTGGCTTCGTAGCGCAAAGCACAAAATATAATAACGATGGAGACCCCGGACTGTTGAACAACTGAAGTCGTACATCAAGCAACAATGGGGAAAGAATTCAACCTACAAAGCTTCAACAATTAGTGTCCTCAGTTCCCAATCGCTTGAGTGTTGTTAGAAGGAAAGGTGATGTAACACAGTGGTAAACATACCACTGTCCCAGCTTTTTTGAAACGTGTTGCAGGCATCCATTTCAAAAGGAGCAAATATTTGCACAAAAACAATAGTTTAGTTTGAACATTAAATATCTTGTCTTTGTGGTGTATTCAATTGAATGTAGGTTGAAGAGGATTTGCAAGTCGTATTCTGTTTTTATTTACAATTTACACAACATCCCAACTTCATTGGAATTGGGGTTGTAATATTGTGTTTTTAACCTTTTAAATGCCATTTATGACCTGTGTGTAACATAAAACATAAGCAAACATGAAATATGCATCACATTTAAGTTAAGCTACCTGAAGTTGTGGCTCTTACAGTCAGTTATAAACATTAAAAATGTTAAATTACTTTAATTTATTCCACTTCAGAAAGGCCAACTGATGTGTGAAAAGTACCCATCACATGGAGCTAATGGCCCCTGACTTCAGGCACTAATTGGCTGGTAGCCCATACCACTCTTTTAAAATATGAATCTCTGCTTTCTGGTTTGTACCAAAGTCTCTCCCACAGCACTACTTGATTTATTAGACATCACAGGTTCAGCCTGTCAGTGCTGAAGGCTGCTGTGCTGCAGACTGGCACAGAAGAAGACAGCAGTGTGCAGACTGGAGCTATCAGCAGCATGTATTTATTTATTCAACTTTATAATGTTATTTTTAGCTCCTCACACTTTTTGTGTGAAGGTCATGTTGAAAGGTTCTGCAAATTAAACATATGCTGCAAAACATTTAAAGGAAGATTTGTGTTAAGAGTGTGTTATACAAAATTTTGACACTTATTACTGCAAGCAAATATCAGCCTGAAGTATCTGTATCCATCTCCAAACCTTGCCGATAATCAGACCTTAAAGATCCATATCGGTCAACCAGTATGGATAAAGCAAGGTTTGTGTTAGCCTAACACAAACCTTGCTTTACACTGCTTATTTAGAATGGAACTCTTGACATTTGTGCTCTGCATTGCAAAGTAAATATGAATCATTGGGGAAAATGAGCTCCATTGTTGGAAAATGACTAATGCTGCATTTACACATAGGCAAGACACGTTACGAATGTCATATTTGCGTCATTCTTGGCACATTCCTGACATTCTTAACGTGACAACGCATCTGAATAGGTTTCTTAATAGTGCGTGTTGGTGTGTGACATTTGTGATTTTCGTGGAGTGTTTTTGGATGTCAAAAAATCTTTCACGAATGTCACGCACCACCCTCATTTCGCCTCATGTCATGGAGGTCGCAACTGAGCGTGTTGATCTGTCTTGATTAGTGATGATCCTTGATAGAGCATGACAGCATTCTTCTCTGATATGCGCACAATTAAACCCTGCTGCACCGCATTCAGTTTCATTGCTGCAGTATGCTGAAGGAGGATAGTGACTCCAAGTCGGCTAAAAGTTTCGTTCCAATGCTCCTCAGCGCTCTCCTGCTGGTGTTCCACCTGCTGCATGTGCCTGATGTTTGGGAAAACACATGAGACAAGAGCCGCAGTCACAAAGTTTTTCTGGTGTGGATTTTGAGGAACAATCTGGACCGATCTGAATTGTTCAGCAACTGACATTGGATGAATATGGGGGTGTGTGTAGAGACAATTCACCGCATTCACAGTGTGACAGAACTTAACAATGCACTGTTACACGCAACAGTGCACAACAACGTGGAACATTATTCTTGACCGTGTGTAATGGTTCCTGATAATTCTCCAGCAGCACGTGCCATTAATCATAACGCGTGGTAACATGTTGAGGCAGTTCCTGAGGACACCCTGACACCTCTGCCCCGAATCATCACATTTGTGATCAGCAGCCAAGAATGTTTACTTCGTGGCATTAGTGACTTGTCATCATAATGTGTAAATGCAGCATAATTTACTGTAGACCGATTTTTAAATGATTGCCTGTCTACAAAAATAGGAATCCAAGTGCTAAATACAGCAGCTAAAATGTGGTGATTTTTCTGTTCCAGGAGACCCAGAGAGTGTGGCAGGAGAATATGGACGACACTCCCTGTACAAGATGTTGGGCTATTTCAGTTTGGTGGGACTCCTGAGGCTCCACTCATTGCTGGGTGATTATTATCAGGCCATCAAAGTCCTGGAAAACATCGAGCTCAACAAGAAGGTAAAATCTCCACGTGATGTATTATTAAGGGTGTAATGATAGATGCATTTGTATTGAAGCGTTTTGGTACGGGACGTTAGGGTCGGTACAGGGCTGTTCACGGGTGAGTTCGCGTTGCGTGTGTTTACATTCACTGTTGCCAACTTGCAACTTTTTTGCTAAATCTGATGACTTGCCAAACCCTCTTGACGACTTATTTTCTCAAACGTGACTAGCGGTAATTCGACCGAAAGAACAAGATTGCGAGTACAAGCGGCCGAGATGAGTTTCCTCCGCAGGGTGGCTGGGCGCTCCCTTAGAGATAGGGTGAGGACCTCAGTCACTCGGGAGGAGCTCAGAGTCGAGCCGTTGCTCCTCCACGTCGAAAGGAGCCAGCTGAGGTGGCTCGGGCATCTTTTCCGGATGTCCCCTGGACGCCTCGCTGGAGAGGTGTTCCGGGCACGTCCCATCGGGAGGAGGCCCCGGGGAAGACCGAGGACACGCTGGAGGGACTACGTCTCTCAGCTGGCTTGGGAACTCCTTGAGGTTCCCCCGGAGGAGCTGGGGGAGGTGTGTGTGGATCGGGAGGTCTGGGTGGCTTTGCTTGAGCTGCTGCCCCCGCGACCCGACCCCGGATGAAGCGGAAGAAAATGGATGGATGGACTAGCGACAAATCTAGCTACTTTTCCTGGCATTACCGGAGACTTTTCTGATGTTTGGTGACTGAAAGTGAAAGTCTATGTTGTCACCGAGCGGCAGCGTGTCGCCCCTTCCTCCACTGCCTGCAGCAGCCTGTAAAGCGCTGAGCGGAGGGATATCTACAATCCTCCTCATTCGGACTTGCTCAGCCCACTGACCTCGTTTGCTGTGCTGTGATTAAATAGTCCCCAGACTTTGAGAAGCCCTGGCCTTGAGAAGTTATTTTATTTTAATAAGTGATGGCCAATTTTAATGGCAAAATAAATAAACAAACCAAGAATCAAGTTTATTTGTGGTTCTAAATATTTTTAAGGTGGTTTTACTCACTTTTTTGCCTCTCCCACAATGTTTTTGTTTTCAAAGCTTTATTTAAAAGATATATTAACAAACATTAAATGAACATTTAACAGTAACATTCACAGTATTATTATAAATAGAAAGAGATAGAAATAAATTGTACAAAGTAAAGAGATTCTTGAAGGTGAATTCTCTTTTAAAAAATTCCTTATATAGTTTGACATTTTTGAACAAGTTAATTTTTCTGGCAAAACATATGAAGGTTGAATAAAATTGAACAGGGCTCTATCCTGGAACCGTTGTACTGCGCTTGTAGAAAAGTTTCGTTAAAAGCTGTTTACTAGGAATTTATTTTTTATAATATTTCATACGTTTGTTGTTTATTTGAGAACATTTATTTAACTTATTACCAGACAGCACTTTGCAATTATTTTATTTTCCTGTTTGTATAATGTTGCAATAAATTGTTGGTTTAAACAACAAGCAAATTTTGGCTTTGCATTTTGTTCCCATATTGAACCGAAAATGAACCGAGCCGTGACCTTAAAACCGAGGTAAGTATTGAAACATGATTTTTGTGTATCGTTACACCCCTAATTATTATTATTTCTTAAATTACTGCCCGCATCATGACTGTTTATGTTGAGCTTTTTGTTAAATTCTCCCAAGGTGTTCAGTATTACACTTTTTTTAATAAAGTCCTGTTGAGTCCACACCTGTTTCTGTGTCCTTGTTTTTGCAGAGTATGTACTCCCGCGTGCCGGAGTGCCAGATCACCACCTATTACTACGTGGGTTTTGCCTATCTGATGATGAGGCGCTACCAAGATGCCATCCGTGTCTTTGCAAACATCCTGCTCTACATCCAGAGGACAAGGAACATGTTCCAGAGGTCAACATATAAATATGAGATGGTCAGTCCAAGCAGTGCTTCTTGGATGTTCTCAGGAGATCAACTTTTAGCTTGAGCTTGTGCAAAGTCTATTTTTGTCAATCTCTGCAGTGTGGGTGAAGTTTCATGTGAACTGTCCTCGAAGTCCCACAGTTCTGTGTCTGTTTAAAGTGTCAGGAGCATTCAGGCACGTGGTGGGTGCCTCTAAGCTTTGGAAGTACACCGCACATTTCAGTCCCAACATCTAAAGATCAATTTGTTCACCTTCCAAAACATTCCTGGTAAAACAAAGCAGACAGGTCAACAAGTGAGCACAGCTGACCAACAATTTGTTTGACAGACAACCCAAAAGAATAGTTTCAAAGCTGGTTCACCTATTTGTATTCATGTATAATTATTACGCATTTTCTTCTTATGCTACATTAAAGCTGTACAGCCCTTCACATTTCAGGAAACTGACAATTTAGTTTCTCCTGAAATCCAAGTATTATAATGTTGGTTTACTTTTGAACCATGTTGCAAAATTACATCTCATTTTAATAAAGAGAACATATTTGGGGATTCCATAGGGAATACTTTTTAGTGTTTTAGAGCATTTTCTATTATACTGGATTATTTTGTTTGCCAGCTGATGTCACTGTGCCTCTCTACTCTGATTGGCTGTCATCGCTATGTGCTTCCCAGCATCCATTGTGGGTGTCGGGGGAAGCCCTCACATGATCTTTGACGTTGCTGTCATAGACTGTATGGGTTGCTACCTAATGTAGGTCAAGGCCATAAAAGCCAGTGAAATGTTTCCCTTCAGGGGAACTGTTGATTCATTTTTCCGGACAATGCAAATTTTGCTCATATTGTCCATGCCATATTAATAAATATTATGATGGTGCCAAATAAAACATTTTTTAATGACTTAAATCTTACAAAAAAAAAACAAAGGCTATACCAGGGCTGTGAAAACTCCGCAGATCCGAGAAATTCTGCGGATTTCACTTCCGTGGAAGACACTTAAGCTAAATGTAGCATGTGGACATCGCAAACTTGTAGAGCTCTCAAGTTTTTAAAAGAAGACTTTTGCAGCATGTCTGTGTCACGGAGCGACGTCAGACAGACGGAAGATGGGGAGAAAGACTGAAAAAGTTTGATAAGGATAAGAATCCGTGGAACTGTCGCTGACTTCATGAACACACCTAAAAGATAAAAGAAACGGGAAAAGCAAACTGTGCTCTCAGGGAACACGGTAAGAATTTTTCTCTCTCTGGAAAATAAACATTGTGCTGTTCAAACAGGATTTTAGACAAGATTATGCAACTCCTTTTTTATTATTAATCTAGACGTTCTTTCATTGGAAAAATACATTGTGGTTTTGAATGGATTTACATGAATTTACACAAGAATGTAAATGTTTTTTATTAATGTAGACTTTTGTCATGGGGGGAAAAAGACACTGTGGCTTTGAAAAGATTTACAGGAATTTACACAACAATGTGACTTTCTTACTATAATGTGTGTTATTGATATCTTACCAAGATTTTCAAAATATTCTCCAAGATTTAGCTGTGGTTTTTTAAATGCTTTAACAGTCTTTTCAGTCTTCATGAATTTCATGTAGGTTAATTGTTCTGAGTTAATGCATAATTTGGTTTACAGTTTACAGTAATACAGTTAATATTCTTAATTCATAATTGGGAATATTCTTAATTCATGATTGGGATTTGGCTGTGCGAGTGGAACTGTTAATAGTGTTTTTCACTGCTCAGCTGCAACACTACAGGCTATCTAGCATCAAGGTCAATTTCCCACTGTTTACCTCCAGAAGAATTTATCCAGGCTCTGGTGAGATTATTCGGCTCCATTCTTATCTCAACCCACAAGGACAATAAACTGACAGACTTACACATGGACTGAAGCATGCTCCAGTTTTCTCCTCTCACCTCTCTTCCTGACCCTCCCTCCCTGTGGCAGGCCTCCGGTCTTTCCCAAGCTGGCAGGTGGCGCGATTTGACAGTTGCAGTGGCTACCAACACACTCACATCGCCTCAATTGGCAAACGGACTGTTTCAAGTTTAGTGCACATAAACATTGTCAAATGTATATGTGTTGTCCTAATTCTGATGTGTGCCATTATTACGGTAAACAAGTAATAATTGTAGATCAATTGCTGTTTGTATGTGGAATGTGAGTGCGGAAATTTCGTTGTTGTTATGACAATGACAATAAAAGCTATCTACATCTTTTGATGATCTACATCAAAAGGAAACTCATTCCTGATTCTACTTCCACATCATACTCTGTGTTCTTTAAATGAAAGGTTAAATCTTGGATAATTTAAATATGCACTTCTTTTGAGATTTTTTTTCTTCCAGGAGATGGTGAAAATGTATCATTAGATAGAAAATTGATTTGGTTTCTGGAGCCCCGCGGGCCCTAGACCCCGGCTCACCCCTCTGCGAATTTTCCTCAGATTTCACAATTTTCATTTCACAGCCCTGCTATACACTTTTAATAGTAGGTTGTTATAAACTTCAAAGGTTCATTGCTCTTTGAAAAGGGGTACACTCATAATTATACCCTTACATTACCCTAAATGTCAGCGGCTTACAGTTGTTTTCACAAGTCTTGGGAAAATCATTGTTTCCTAAATGAACTAGGTGTTTGTACCAGTGTTTCTGCAGGACGTATTGACTCTTCTGTGACTAGTTTAGGAGCATTTTCACTAAATAATCTCAGGTATTAAAAAGGCAAAACACATTGTGTGTGTTTTAGATCAACAAACAGAATGAGCAGATGCATGGGCTTTTGGCCATCGCTCTCACCATGTACCCAATGCGCATTGACGAGAGCATCCATACTCAGCTGCGGGAGAAGTATGGGGACAAGATGCTGCGAATGCAGAAAGGGTGAAAACCATCTCTTTCATCATTGAACTAATATGCTATGGACCACTGTAAAGTACTTCTTTTGAGAGGTTCGTGCCATCATTTGGGTTTTTATGTTTGTACAAAATTCTCCACCCCCACCCCCCAGGGACCTGCAGGTGTTTGAGGAGCTGTTCAGTTTTGCGTGTCCAAAGTTTCTGTCACCTGTGGTGCCAAACTATGACAATGTCCACCCCAACTACCACAAAGAACCCTTCCAGCAGCAGCTGAAGGTGTTTGCTGAGGAGGTGCAGCAACAGGCACAGCTGTCCACTATCCGCAGGTACGGCATAACATATATATAGTTGAGTAAATTGCACAGTGTTTGACACCTAGTCTGGTAGCCACAGTTTTCTTTGAAGTTTAGTAATCCAGGATCCTTCATCCATACTGAAAATAAATCAAATACACCCGGTGCTCACATCATCAGGGACACTTTGTCCTGTTAGACCCAGCTGTGCCAGCTGTGTCAGAACTGTTACATCCTCCATGGTATACCATATTTACTCTAATATATGCCCCGGAGGTGTGAAATTTGCATCAAGGGGGGCCTTTATTGACATTGCTTGCATATGTATGCATGTTGTACACAGTACCACCTTACGGTAGGTATGTACATGTATACTGCCTGCAAGAGAAGCAGCGCAGACTCGAAATAAATGTTTTACTGCATGCAGTAGCTGCTACACATTCATTCATTCATCTTTTACCGCTTAGTCCAATTAAGGGTCGCGGGGGGCTGGAGCCTATCCCATGCAGAGCGCGAGGCGGGGTACACCCAGGACAGGACGCCAGTCTGTCGCAGGCCCACAAACAGACAAACACAGACACACCTACGGACAATTTAAAGATTCCAATCCACCTAACCCGCATGTCTTTGGATGTGGGAGGAAACTGGAGCACCCGGAGGAAACCCACGCAAACACGGGGAGAACATGCAAACTCCACACAGAAAGGCCACGGGAATTGAAACCACGACCTTCTCGCTGTGAGGCAACAGTGCTAACCACTAAGCCACCATGCTAGCTGCTACACAAATACATGAAATGTTTCAGTGCAAATGCTTTTACTCAGCAGCGTTCAGTGTTCAAGAAGTTGTGAAAGAAGCGCCATGCCGCTTGGATTTTCCTAGTCTGGGAGTGGTCTAGGAACAAGGATAAAGTGACAACCCTGTTAAAAACAGCAAAACGGATGCCTGGTGGGGGCAGAAATGGCAGGCATTTGCGTGGCAGGGAAGGGTCTGAAATATGAGGCACTGTGGCTGCATAAGCAACATGGTGAGATTTCATGGCAGTGAGGTAGGACTATTTCATTTTCATTTTATTCTGTTTTCTCAGGAATTCACAATTTCAGTACATGTCATGTGATGGAAAAAAATCAAAGGGGGGGACTTTTATTCAAGTGGGAGCGTTTATTAGAGTAAATACAGTAGACTCCGCACACCCGACACCAACCCGAACCATTCATGTAACGCAGGATGAATGCATGCTTTCATGTTGTTAAGCCAAACAAGACCATCTGACTGTCACAGCAGAAATCAAGACTAATCAGACCAGACATTCTACTTTTAGGTGATTCCACGTACAGTCTAGTCTCAGTTTCTTATGAGCTGACAGGAAGTGGGACCTGCTGTGGTCTTATTCCACTGCAGCCCCTCCGCTTCAAGGGTTGCCATGTTGTGCGTTCAAAGATGTTCCCTCCAAAGCTCAATTTATGCTACGCTGTATCTGCAACTCTGTAGTCACACAGAGCACTCTGTGTTGTCGCGACCCCCCCCCCCCCCCCCCCCCCAGCTCCTCTCCCAAACCTTGTAGCTACACATAGAGACGACGGAGACTGCAGGGGCTGTGATGGATCAGATTTCATTTCCGGAATCTCACTTTTCCAGTCTCACAGTTGATGACTTTCAGGGCCATAGATGTCATGGAATAGTAGGCCAATCTGCACAATAAATGTTGCACTTCCTACTGTTCTGGCGGTGAGTTGCATTGCAACATCCACCAACTTGTTAACCACGATGGAGAACTTTGAAAGGTTCACGAGCGTGTTGAAGTGATTGCATGGCCACAGAGTTCAGAGTACTAGAAGTATAAAAGGCCTTAATGTATTTCATTTATTTTTAACCTGAATCACCAGAGGCAGAGCAGGTACGAGCGTATGTCTGTGTGCATGTTTATATGGTCAGTGTGTGCAAGATGAGTTGAGAAAGGTGACCTCATGAAGATCTCGGCAGGTTAGACGTGAGCATATTTAATTTTTAATTGTGACTACCAGGGTGCTTGCTTTGGGAAACCTAGTGTATGCGGTAAAGCCACAAAGACGATGGCTCGTAACAAAACATGATATAATAAATTATACTTTGCTAAGTACCAGTTTGAATTTGGGCTCAGTGTTGCAGGTTTGGCTTGATATTGTTCTTGGTTTAACACTGCGAGCAAACGTATAAGTCTGAGGAGTGTGGCAGCACTCAAGTGCACAGTTCAGACCCCCCCCCCCACAAAATAAAAAATCATACCTTAAATAAAAGTGAGGTTTATTTGTTCACCCTAATTCAGTGATGGAAGTTTTCTGGGAATTCCCGGAATCCAGGTATTTACGTCCATTATTTGTGACCATCCGTAAATTATTAATTTATTTGAGATTTTTGTTTTATTATTCACTAGCTGATTACCCATCACATGGCAGGTTTGATTCAGGGGCTGTCACCAACAAAGCTGTCGCCTCCCACCTACCCCAGATTACAGAGAACTGTTACAGAGACAGCTGCTGCTGCTGCTACTATTACTACTATACTACTGCTACTGTTACTTGCAAAAATGAAGAGGTAAATAGTTCAAAGGAAAATAAAGACAATAGAAAAGTATGACATCAGCCTTTTAGCACACTTGCAGATGATGATGCAGCACAGAGTTTCTCCCCTTAACTACTACTACTACTACTACTGAAATGCTCAATAGCTGATGTCACTCCTCATGTATCAGAGTATATGTGTGCCAGGTTTGTCTCAATACTGAGGTATCATTTGGGCAAGAGAGGGACATATATACCACCCACATATAGTATATAGATTAAATTATATTATCCGTCTGTCTTTCTGTGGTGGCCCAGTGGTTAATGCGCTTGGTTTCAGTTCAGAAGGTTCCGGGTTCAAATCCCACCCCTGCCACATTTTCCATGTAATGTGGAGTTGCGTCAGGAAGGGCATCCAGTATAAAACCTGTGCCAATTCAACATGCAGATCCACCTTGGATTAGCTGTGGCGACCCCAAGTGCAAACAAGGGAGCAGCCGAAGGGACTTACTAGCCGTCCGTCTGTCTTTCTGGAAAGGGGGGTGGTATCATTTTTGTGAGCTTTCCGAGAGATCTCGCCTGTTAAATTTTATTAATCAAGCCGAATTCTTTTTCACAGTCGGCACAGGATGCTTGAAATATGCCAAAAATATTTCAGCCTTGTGGCAGTCAAATCTCAGAAAGTGCTGATTGGTCCATTCTAAGTTTTAGCTTCACCCAATGCTTGAAGTCTGCGTGTTCTTTGGTGATTGACTCCTTGGAGAATGGCGATGCTCCTCTGGTGCTGAAGCAGTGTCTGCTGGGGTGTAATCAAATGGTCATCTGATCCAAGGGTCTCAGTGTCACTTGCATGCAACTCATTCATCCCATCTTATGAATAACAGGCATCCAAGTGATCACAAAGCTTTTAAAAGAACATACTTTTGCTTGTATTGTCAACACTAATCACTGAAACAATCAAGTGGATAACCTCCTCATCACAGGTTGTGAGTGGAGCTCCTCCGTCTTTGCTGTTATAAGACTGTGGACGTCCATCACAGTGAGGTTTTGTTTCTGAAGACACCGACAGTTTGGCCAATTTTCACCCAGCACATCTCCCATCATACACAGACAAATTCCCTACTTGGATTCACTATTGTAGCAATATTTCACCATTGGGTTTCTGTTGTTAATCTGTTTTAACTTTTTATTTATTTAGTCATTTATTTTTGCTGTATTCCTTCAGAACGTTGTAGTTTTTCAGTGCGGAAAGGAAACTCGACTGCTTGACAGCCGTCGCATCTTCAAAAGCCTGAATGACAGCATGTCCTCATTTAGAGCTCTGGCTAGTTCATTAGGGAAGGTGATGAAGGGGCAAGGTGGTACTGGTTTTCCTCACTTCCAAGTACCTCAAGAGGTGGCTTCCCAAATGATCAGGGCCCGTATCTGCGAAGCAATTCAAAGCTCACTAAAAGAGCTCCTAACTTAGCCTAAAAGTTCCTGGCAAGGATACAGTGTAAGCTTTGCATTTTGTATCACCAGTTATCCATCTTCATGATGAAGTGGTATAGAGGAGGATTTTCTTAAAAAGACCTGAAAGTTTAGCTACAAATTGCCAGAAGGTACATCTGAGATGCAAGCCTGGATTTGATCTGTCTTGGTGAAAAAAAAAATCCTTCTCTGCTCTACTCCACGATGAAGCTAAGAGTAGTAATGCAAAATGCAAAGCTTGCACTGTGCACAATTTCTCCAATCACAGCCGCATAAGCCCATAGCTTCTCCTGGGTTGTCTGAGTGTCTTGGTGGTTTTCCTCACTCTTCTCCTTGCACAGTTACTCAGTTTTTGAGAACTGTCTGCTCCATGCAGATATACCATAAAGTGCCATATTGTTTGTATTTCTTTGTAATTAATGTAAATAAAGCCCAAGACATATTCAGTGGCAGCTTCACCATCAGAGAGCCTCATCCAAAACTACCACAAAAGACTCCAAGCTGTCAGTGATGTTAAAGAGGCAATACACAGTATTAAGAACAGGGGTATGTAAACTTTGGATCAGGGTTCATTTGGGTAGTTCTCCGTTACTAATCAGTTGACTGAATGAGTCAACTGATTAGTAACGGATTGAAATCATTTGTCCGGTGGCAAATATCGTTTAATCTGTTGGTCTCCAATGAATTTAAGGATCTAATGGACTGATGATGTAACATTTCCAGTAGCACCACAAAGAGCTGCATTTAGTAGAACCATTTTCCCGGTTTCAAGATAAATACGCGCATTGGGGGACTCAGGTTTGAGCAGGATCTGCACAGGTCTGAGCGTAGCTAGAATGTAGCTAGAATCTGGCTAACGAGGGAATCATAGTGTCATGCTTCCTCACTACGTTCACGCATTGAGAGTCCTCTCCCTGGCTGCAACAGCAAGGCCTGCAAAGGACCTTTTCTCTTTGCAGCACATTCTCACCAAGAGAATCTGCTGGTTGTACTCTGATGCCCAAATAAAACGCACACAGCCGCACTGTCTTTTTCTTCAGTCTCACTTTTTCCAAGTCAATAGCCACGCTGCATGTTGCTGCGTGAGGAATGGTACTCTCTTCCTGATGTTGAATGCACACCCTGCACGGGGGCTTTAGCCACTCTGAAGCATCGGACAACCACAGGATATGAACACAATATTGTAGAAGTAACAAACAAGTAGAGGACAAAATGGTAAAGGAACATGCAACCACCGGGAAAGCTCTCCACCTAATGTCTGTGGGAATGTTTTGAGCACGTGCAAAACTTTCCACGGACTCGCTGCACATCAGCTGACAAGGAACATATTTAATGAATGATAAAAGGACTTGGACAGAACAAAAATGGACACAAAGGGATATTAAAATTCTGTATACGTTACTCATGCGTTTCCTCAGTCTCATAGTGTAACAGACACTTTAATGAATTTTGTCAGAGACTTTTCCCCTCCTCACCTGTCATATTTTGACTCTGGGTTGTGACCCAATGTTTGTGTGTCTGCAGTTTTCTTAAGCTGTACACCACCATGCCGGTCGCCAAGCTTGCAGGATTCCTGGACATGAGTGAGCAGGAATTTCGCATTCAGCTGCTGGTCTTCAAACACAAAATGAAGAACCTGGTGTGGACCAGCGGGATCTCTGCTCTGGACGGAGAGTTCCAGTCTGCTTCTGAAGTCGACTTCTACATTGACAAGGTGTGTTGAATTGGTCAGAGAGAAATATTTCAGTCGGTGTTCTCTTCGCTGTGGATTCTCTGACTCGTGGTAACTGTTGATGAAGGTTCTCAGTCATCCTGGTAGACCATATCTCGATGTTTACAGCAAATGGACTTCTTTTTGGTCTCAAGATGTTTTTGTCAAAATGACTTCAAGGCCAAGAAAACCTCCTCTTGCTGTAAACTTACACATTTTAAAATATTCTGATAGCTATATATATATATATACATATATACACACACACACCTTGAATAAAAAGTGTGAAATGCAAGTTTTCTCCAAGCCGTAACTTTTGATGACCTCATATGAAGTCCACCCAGAAGAGGGGAAAAAAAAGTTGCAGTTCACTTGAGGCTGGCTGCAGAAGGCAGGTTTCCATTCAGGTCCATATTAAAATGACCAAATTTATAACAGAAATAAACATGTTTACAGCCTGGTGCAAAAACTGCATTCGTCTCTGCAGGTAGTTCAGCAACCACGGGCGGCGGGTGCATTTGTCTTCTAAAGTCTTAGTTTAAGCCATTTTAGTCTATAAAGTTATGTATAACAGGGGGCGTGGTCACTTTGAGTGACAGTGGCTGAGCTGATCCCAACTCTCACTGTGTCGATAAGTCACTGTCCGCTCGTTGAGGCTGCTAGTTTCGTGTAAAGATGCTAATCATGTTGTCTACAATCTAAATTTCTTCACGTCAGCAGTATATGAATCAGTCAATAAGTTTTATTTATATAGCGCCAAATCACAACAAACAGTTGCCCCAAGGCGCCTTATATTGTAAGGCAAAGCCATACAATAATTACGGAAAAACTCCAACGGTCAAAACGACCCCAGGAATGAACACCAGGAATAATACAATACCAGGGTAAATTGAAAAAAAAAAAATCATGTACTAGCTGAGTTACTCGTTCTGTACACGGGTAATAGAGATGAATTTTATACATGTCATTGTATATTTCATTTGACTAGTTGAGGTGTAGTAAGTTGCGTTGCATTGTGTGTATGTTGTCAACATTAATTTTCACAGAGCAATTTGTGACATTTATGAGACTCAAGTGAATGATGATTAAAAAGACAGCATGTCATATCACTGCAGTGCTGTGGCAGCCGTACACAACAGGTACATTGTAGCCGCTACTATGTAGTAAGTAAAGTGTGATGCTGCTACCTGACCTGAGTACCACATGAACTGTGAAAATAAGGGCTCCAGTGAGCAGGTCGTGATCTAATATATAAGGCTGTGTATGCGTGCGTGTGTGCTGGCATTCTGTCCAGGGTGAGTTGTTGACTCTAAGTCTGGAGATGAACACAGGCACCACGGGGCCTCAGGACGTACATACAAACTGGTTTGGCTGCAGATGGGACAAAGCTGCACAGCTGACACAGTGCACATAGAGGTGCACGTTGGAATGTGCATGCTGTGTTCTGTGGTTTTTGTGCAATACCATCTTGCGTTGCATTGATGCTGTCATGATGTTATTGTGTAGTGCTGTATTTTATGTAGTGTAACTCCCGTCTCTCACAAAATGCTTCTTAATGAAGGAAAACGGACACACAACCAATATCGCCGTCTCTTCTGATCGTGGTTCTTGGTCTCAAAAATATGACGGGTCATATTCCTGTTCCTGAGCTCAGCATGTGTCGACACGTTGCTGTTTCTGGAGCAACATGTTGCTATGATTCATCACTAAAATAAGCAAACCTTAAACACAGTGATGAGCAAAACTCTTCTCCACAGATTTGTCACATGTCCTTCCCCTGCTTATTTTTTCTCCACATTTAAATAAACTGTCTCCACAGCAACTAAGTTTTGAGAAGTTGTTTTCAGACTAACTCCTGTGCTGGTTAGTTTGGCGAGTTAGTGTCGTAAAAATGAAGTCACTGTCTTCAAACTACAAACAAACAGTGCTTTTCTAAGATAAGTACCAAAACACGTGATGTTTACTCTGTGACAGTCCTGCTCAAACATGCCGGGGGGACAAATGACCCGTTCATCATAAAACCAATGAGTCTTTTCCAGTGTGGTTGTGCAGTCAGTTCAAGACCTGTTGTAAATATTCTTGTAACAACTGTACACTTTGTGTTTTCAGGTGCATGTATGTGCTGCACAGTTACCAGCTGAATGAGAAGCAATAAAAACAAATATATGTCCATCACAATAACTTCATTTTGTTCTGATGTCACCCCCAAATGGAGGTTATGGCGTCTGATTGTTTGAATTCCCCCCCTTCAGGTGCTGAAATTCTAAATTGTTTCCAGACCAATGTCAGATTTAAATGCTAAGGAATAACATTATAGTGGTGCCTAAGAAAGTTATTTTTATGATTTAAATCTTTAAAAACCCAAAGGCTGTACCGCTTTAATTATATGCCCAGTTTTGATCTATGTCAGTGGCTTCATCAGTTCATCTTTTAAGGAAATCAAAGTGGAAAAGCTGCACGTAGCTCCCCCAGGAAGAAGATCACTGCAGCAAGAGGAACTCTCTCCTACGCTGAAGAAATGAAATGCTTGCTGGTCATTAGGGCTGACACAAACTATTATTTTGATAATCGACTCATCACCAGTTATTTTTGCGACGAGTCGACTAATCGGATCATATGTAAATTGCAGCTTATCGCACCAGCACACAGCTGTTATTTGCCTTTGAATGTTGCTATTGGTTGTTTATATAATTTAATTTATTTGTTTTACTATGTATTATTGTTGGCAATATTTTTTTTATACATTCATGCCAATAAAGGAAATTGAAATTTCTTTTCCATCATTGTCGTGAAGTGAGATCGGTCTGGTATTCTGGGTTCAACTCCTTGATCATCTCATTGAAACCTTTATCACCAACCATGATCAGGGGTCTCATGTCAGTCACCAACATGTTCCAGATTGGTTCAGTCAGGATAGTTGCTTGCTGAGGTGTGCACGTTGTGGGTTTGGTTACAAAGTCGTCCATCAAAGACGAACAAACTTTTTTTTTTTTAGCACTGTAACTTAGCGTTATAAAACATTAGCGTTATCACATTTCCTATTCAAACATCACACCATTATAACATTACAGCAAATGTGTGCTAAGGATCATGAAATCATCATTGTTAATGTTTACGCTTACAGCTATCAGTATAAGTAAGTAGCTCACTATGGACTCTAACATTAGCGGCTAAGTAGCCAATTAGCTTACTGAGACGACTGTCCCTCTTCATCAGAATCAGCCACAAGTGTTTCCTTCTCAGATGCTCCTGCATTGCTTTTGTACTGCTGTGGAAGGCAAGTTCCGTCTTTCAGATTTTTCATTGCACATTTTTCTCTTTAATTTGGTTAAAATGCTCCCAAATATTTAAGCCCCGTTGGCGACTATCCATGATATTGTTTGGACATAACTTTTCCAATGACATCACGGCTGACTCCGATTACCACTACTGTGAATCTGAATCAAGGACAGAATGGCAGCGGAAGGTACAGGGGCAGCTTTGAGAGAAGAAACAGAGCTTAAAAAAATTACTTCTATTATTAAATTAGTCGCCGATGATTTTGGTAGTTGACGCAATCGTGACTAGTTGAGTAATCATGGCAGCCCTACTGGACATTAATGTGGACAAGTGGTGCAGACACAGTCACTGTGCAGGTTGTGCAGGAGTTTGTACAGAATACAGACAGGAAGCACAAGTTCAGTCAGTTTTAGGTTTTGCTTGTAGTTAGGAGTGTTTCTACATGCACATAAACATATTTCTGGGGCTTTGGGGGTATTTGTGTAAACTGTCAATGTGACTGTGAATCATGGGGAATGAGGGCTGTTTTGTTTCACCAACCTGGGTGGGTGCACATGTCCATATGTGAGCATTTCTAAATGAAAGCACATGATGATGATGAAAAGACATTTTATGGTCTGTGATTTTAATGTATTAATATCTGATTCCATCAGGACATGATCCACATCGCTGACACTAAAGTGGCCCGTCGCTATGGCGACTTTTTCATCAGACAGATCCACAAGTTTGAGGAGGTGAGTCATTATCAGTCAGGCTGCTAATGGCCCAGTCACACAGCACACGACAAAAAAAAAGAAAAAAAAAAGTCACAATTCGTTGAGAAAAGGTGGACGAAACAGCTTGATCACTGAATAGCCACAAAGCAAGAGCACAAAAGGGACGAAAGAGTAACCAAAGCTAACGATCTCGACGCTTTATGGCCCAGTCACACGGCGCACGACGATTCCTGAACAAAGGGGACAAAGTTAAAAAAAAGTCACAATTCGGTGGACGAAATAACTTTATCACTGAATAGCCTGCGAAGCAAGAGCGCAAAACAGACGAAAGAGGAACTAAACAAAACTGAAGCTAATGATGTCGAAGGTTTAACTGAAACGCTCCTGGAGCCACAGCTGGAGCAGTGTATGTCTGCATCTCCGAGTTCCAGGACTCGGCGCTGGGGCGGAGCTCATAGCACCTGAGTCCTGGAGAAACGGCAAACAGAAGCTGTGGAGATCTGTATGCACATTGGTGGACCACCTGCTTTGGTTCCTGGTCCAGAACAAAAGAGGGATCATCTCCTTGATCATCAGACTCCTCACTGACAACACTGGTTGCTGCATATATATATATATATATAAAATTAATTTATTCATTTATTTATAACAAAAAAAAACTGTCAAAAGGGGGAATAAATATACATGTAAAGATGATTGAATATATCAGAGCAGTAAATTGATCAGTCCGTGTGAACACAGCACATTGACTCGTGCGGTTATTTCAACCAGCTGCAGCTGATTCTTCCTTCCAGAACCACTCTTTATATAATCATTTGAATCATCTACCTGTTGCCACATGTACAGAAGGACTGGATTGTCATTCCTACACTCACATTGTTGTATTTAATAAAAAATAATAAGCACATGCAGGGAATGCAGCTGTCGCTGCGTTCAGGTACCATTGGAAATTACACAAATTTTTTGTTGTTTCAAATTCAGCACTTGCTTGTGGCAAAATAATTAATTGTATCCACACAAAAGATTAATTCTTCCCTATATAAGGTGCCTGAGGCAATTGAAGCTGACTCCTCACCCAGATAAAAAAGTCCAAGCAAACGGGCTGAGTTTGCCCTGTAATTTCCGACGGTACATGAACACAGCAGCAGCCTCAGCACTCACAAACCGGCTTCTGCACTGTGTGAAAACATTCAGCTGCTCGAATGAAGTCAAACTAAATAACATTACAAAAACTAAACAAATGATTAAAAAATGCCAAGAACGACAGCAAAACGAAACACGGCGAATTGAGGTTTTCGTTGCCCTTCGTTCAAATTTTTCAACAGTTTAAAAATCCTGACGAAGTGCCAGCTTCAGGAACGAAGCTGCCCGAAGGTTAAATGATGCTAACGAAAGTCCAGATTTCTTGTTTCATTAGGGCTTTGTTGCCCTTCGCTAAGTGTCGTGTGACTGGGCCATAAGTCAGAGTAATCAGTTTAAAGTGTTCTAATGACTGAAGCGTATATTTGTATCGCCCACCCAGTCTGTGATGGATGTTGCTTCACCTCTTGTAGTTTCCATGTACACGTTTGTTTGCTTATCAAGTAATCTTCTACTACTACTGCCTTCTGTTCATCTGTGGAGTTTAATGGTGGTTGTCAACTTGTTAAGGCAGTAGTACAGTCACTACCTGACCACAAGACTGCAGACTGTAACCTTTTTCTTTCAGTCTGCCACACATTTAACTGCCATTACTGCCACCTTCTGGTCAGAAATAACACTCCACAATCATCACGACCCCCCCCCCTTTTTTTTTTTTTTTTTTTAGTAAATAAGTTGTGTTCAAAATAATACCAGTGTGTTTTTAAAAAAATGACTAAAGCTCAAAATAGTTACAATAGCTTTTATTTCCATACACTTAAATGCACTGGGAACACTGTTACAAATCAAAACATGATGAAAAATTTATCACATTTGTTATTAATTTGCCGAAAGTGAACAAAAAGTAATATTAGGCTGTTCACAACTACCAGTGACTGCATTTTTCTTTATAAACTCAAACAAATTTCTCTTTCCTGTGAATCACTGGACTAATATTTACTTATACAACCACTGTTCCTGCTTCACATCAGTGTTGCATGGAGTTGACCAACTTCTGGCACCTGTGAACAGCTTTTCCAGCCCAGGACCATTGGACAACAGTTCCTCTGCACTTCATGGTTTTTCCTCAGAAACAGTATTTTTGATGTCACTCCACAAGGTTTCCATTGGATTACGGTCTTGGGATTGGGCTGGCCACTCTATAACGTTAATCTTGTTGGTCTGGAACCAAGATGATGCTCACTTGCTGGTGTGTTTGGGGGAGTTAGCAAGATGAAGCACCCATTTCTAGGGCATGACCTCTTCAAGTATTTTGATGTATTCAAACTAATCAATGATCCCTGGTATGTGATAAATGTGCCCGACGCCATCGTATGAGAAATATTCACAAATCATGATCTTTGTTCTATCATGCTTCACTGTCTTGAACTGGCTTGAATTCAGTTTTTGGGCATCATTTGACAAACCATCTGTGGCTTCTCGACCTAAAAAGAACAATCTTGCTTCCATCAGTCCACAAAATGTTGTGCCATTTCTCTTTAGACCAGAGTGTTGTTTGGGAAATTGTGACCTCTTCAACATGTTGTTTAGGACTTTGCAGAAGGTTCTTGTCCATAGCTTGGTTTCACATAGGAGTCTTCTGATTGTTAGAGTACTGTAGGATTGTTACAGACCTACACTACTGCAGTAACATTCGACCTATGATCACCGTGGAGCTGATCATTGGCTGAGTCTTTGCCATTCTGGCTATTCTTTGATCCATTTGAATGGCGGTTTTCTGTTTTCTTCCACATCTTTCTGGTTTTGTTGCCGTTTTAAGGCATTTGAGATCATTTTAGCTAAGCATTTTATCATTTTTAGCTCTTCTTTATATGTTTCCTCTCTCCAATCAACCTTTTAATCAAAGTACGCTGTTCTTCTGAACAGTGTCTGGAACAACGCATTTCATTCAAATACAGAACAACCAGCAGGTACGTTTGCTGCCTTTGTCCTTAAATAAGGGCCACCTGTAAGGGTCCCAGACAGAAAAATGCAGACACTGTTTTTATGAACAGTCTAATATAAGTAATGACAAACTGGATACATTTGACTTCATGTTTTGATTTGAAATAGAATGGCAGTGCTCCCAAACTGTGATAGGGATTTTTAAACACACTGCTATTACTTTGAACACAACTGTATTAAGTTACCAACTTAGTTTTTAAGAATGTGTGTATTAAGAAGCAGCTTTGGTGGGCATTTCTTTGTTACTGGATTGCTGAGATGTTCAGTGATCAAGCATATACATTGGATTGAAGGGCCTAGACCTTCTCCAGCTGCTTGGGGTCCCCAACACTCCTGTGTGCTGGATCATGCACAGAGAAACAGGCCACATGGCCAAAATATTGAAGCTGAGTTCTTCCAGTGGTCCCCAAGAATCTTCTGAAGAGACCAAAGACACCCGGTCATCACCTCGGGTCACCGGTTAGCGTCCAGGACTC
Source organism: Thalassophryne amazonica (assembly GCF_902500255.1). Classification (NCBI taxonomy): domain Eukaryota; kingdom Metazoa; phylum Chordata; class Actinopteri; order Batrachoidiformes; family Batrachoididae; genus Thalassophryne; species Thalassophryne amazonica. The sequence continues at coordinate 92,959,674 of NC_047115.1, forward strand.
ACAACCATGCCATCAGACAGGCAGCACAAAGACTTTCTTCTCCTGCAAAGCTCTCGACATCACCAAACACCTGTTCAGCAGCATCTCTACTTCTTAATGGCTGAGGACCCAGACACATGAAGGTCACTGTCGAGATGATGGATGAATGATTTAAAGATGTCTCTGTTTTTTTGTTTTTGTCCTCAGTGTGCTGAACAAAGACAATAAGTTGACAGACACACAGCGTGGACACGGGTTTCTTGCTGCCTGAAGTGATTTGATTGATAGCACGAGCATGTTGTTTATTTGTTGTTGTCTTCTTGCAGTTGAACAGGACGCTGAAGAAGATGGCGGCCAGCGGTGGCTCGACAACCTCGGGGAACACCACGGGCCGATGAGTCTCGGAGACGACCTCAGTTCTGAGCTTCCTCATTCTACCTTTTAGAAAGTGGATGAAACCTTTTCTATGTAAACTCGGCGCAATAAACGGATGAAGTGATGGACTAAAAAAAACAACTTAGCCTGGATTATTTTTACAGAACCACAAACCACTAGATGGCAGCATTGCTACACTTTCTCAAATAGAGTTTTGGAAGTTACCAATACACAGGAAAGGTGTTTTTTAGACAATATTGCGAATGAGACAGTTTTGGACAAAATTTCTTAACAGCACAAATATTGTAGTGTAAAGTCTGTGTCCCTGAATGCAGGTGTGTCACAACCACCTTGGGACCATTTACTAGGTATAGTAGTGTTCAGAATAATAGTAGTGCTATGTGACTAAAAAGATTAATCCAGGTTTTGAGTATATTTCTTATTGTTACATGGGAAACAAGGTACCAGTAGATTCTCACAAATCCAGGAAGCAGAGTTGTAGTCTTACACACCTCTCTGCAGCTTCTCTCCCCCTGCCATCCCCTCATTACCACATCCCTGTAGAGACGGTGCCTGCTCCCAGACCACCAATAACCAGTAAAAATCGATTTTAAGCATAAAAATTCAAAAAGAAAAAATAACATAGCACCTTCAACTGCACCACAGACTAAAACAGTTAAATGTGGTCTATTAAACATTAGGTCTCCCTCTTCTAAGTCCCTGTTAGTAAATTATATAATAATTGATCAACATATTGATTTATTCTGCCTTACAGAAACCTGGTTACAGCAGGATGAATATGTTAGTTTAAATGAGTCAACACCCCCGAGTCACACTAACTGCCAGAATGCTCGTAGCACGGGCCGAGGCGGAGGATTAGCAGCAATCTTCCATTCCAGCTTATTAATTAATCAAAAACCCAGACAGAGCTTTAATTCATTTGAAAGCTTGACTCTTAGTCTTGTCCATCCAAATTGGAAGTCCCAAAAACCAGTTTTATTTGTTATTATCTATCGTCCACCTGGTCGTTACTGTGAGTTTCTCTGTGAATTTTCAGACCTTTTGACTGACTTAGTGCTTGGCTCAGATAATCAATCAATCAATTTTTTTATATAGCGCCAAATCACAACAAACAGCCGCCCCAAGGCGCCCCATACTGCAAGGCAAGGCCATACAATAATTATGTAAAACCCCAACGGTCAAAATGACCCCCTGTGAGCAAGCACTTGGCTACAGTGGGAAGGAAAAACTCCCTTTTAACAGGAAGAAACCTCCAGCAGAACCAGGCTCAGGGAGGGGCAGTCTTCTGCTGGGACTGGTTGGGGCTGAGGGAGAGAACCAGGAAAAAGACATGCTGTGGAGGGGAGCAGAGATCGATCACTAATGATTAAATGCAGAGTGGTGCATACAGAGCAAAAAGAGAAAGAAACAGTGCATCATGGGAACCCCCCAGCAGTCTACGTCTATAGCAGCATAACTAAGGGATGGTTCAGGGTCACCTGAGCCAGCCCTAACTATAAGCTTTAGCAAAAAGGAAAGTTTTAAGCCTAATCTTAAAAGTAGAGAGGGTGTCTGTCTCCCTGATCTGAATTGGGAGCTGGTTCCACAGGAGAGGAGCCTGAAAGCTGAAGGCTCTGCCTCCCATTCTACTCTTACAAACCCTAGGAACTACAGGTAAGCCTGCAGTCTGAGAGCGAAGCGCTCTATTGGGGTGATATGGTACTACGAGGTCCCTAAGATAAGATGGGACCTGATTATTCAAAACCTTATAAGTAAGAAGAAGAATTTTAAATTCTATTCTAGAATTAACAGGAAGCCAATGAAGAGAGGCCAATATGGGTGAGATATGCTCTCTCCTAGTCCCCGTCAGTACTCTAGCTGCAGCATTTTGAATTAACTGAAGGCTTTTTAGGGAACTTTTAGGACAACCTGATAATAATGAATTACAATAGTCCAGCCTAGAGGAAATAAATGGATGAATTAGTTTTTCAGCATCACTCTGAGACAAGACCTTTCTGATTTTAGAGATATTGCGTAAATGCAAAAAAGCAGTCCTACATATTTAATATGCGCTTTGAATGACATATCCTGATCAAAAATGACTCCAAGATTTCTCACAGTATTACTAGAGGTCAGGGTAATGCCATCCAGAGTAAGGATCTGGTTAGACACCATGTTTCTAAGATTTGTGGGGCCAAGTACAATAACTTCAGTTTTATCTGAGTTTAAAAGCAGGAAATTAGAGGTCATCCATGTCTTTGTCTGTAAGACAATCCTGCAGTTTAGCTAATTGGTGTGTGTCCTCTGGCTTCATGGATAGATAAAGCTGGGTATCATCTGCGTAACAATGAAAATTTAAGCAATGCCGTCTAATAATACTGCCTAAGGGAAGCACGTATAAAGTGAATAAAATTGGTCCTAGCACAGAACCTTGTGGAACTCCATAATTAACGTTAGTCTGTGAAGAAGATTCCCCATTTACATGAACAAATTGTAATCTATTAGACAAATATGATTCAAACCACTTCAGCGCAGTGCCTTTAATACCTATGGCATGCTCTAATCTCTGTAATAAACTTTTATGGTCAACAGTATCAAAAGCAGCACTGAGGTCTAACAGAACAAGCACAGAGATGAGTCCACTGTCCGAGGCCATAAGAAGATCATTTGTAACCTTCACTAATGCTGTTTCTGTACTATGATGAATTCTAAAACCTGACTGAAACTCTTCAAATAGACCATTCCTCTGCAGATGATCAGTTAGCTGTTTTACAACTACCCTTTCAAGTGGGCGATTTTAACATCCATACAGATGCTGAGAATGACAGCCTCAACACTGCATTTAATCTATTATTAGACTCAATTGGCTTTGCTCAAAATGTAAATGAGTCCACCCACCACTTTAATCATATCTTAGATCTTGTTCTGACTTATGGTATGGAAATTGAAGACTTAACAGTATTCCCTGAAAACTCCCTTCTGTCTGATCATTTCTTAATAACATTTACATTTACTCTGATGGACTACCCAGCAGTGGGGAATAAGTTTCATTACACTAGAAGTCTTTCAGAAAGCGCTGTAACTAGGTTTAAGGATATGATTCCTTCTTTATGTTCTCTAATGCCATATACCAACACAGTGCAGAGTAGCTACTTAAACTGTAAGTGAGATGGAGTATCTCGTCAATCGTTTTACATCCTCATTGAAGACAACTTTGGATGCTGTAGCTCCTCTGAAAAAGAGAGCCTTAAATCAGAAGTGCCTGACTCCGTGGTATAACTCACAAACTCGCAGCTTAAAGCAGATAACCCGTAAGTTGGAAAGGAAATGGCGTCTCACTAATTTAGAAGATCTTCACTTAGCCTGGAAAAAGAGTCTGTTGCTCTATAAAAAAGCCCTCCATAAAGCTAGGACATCTTACTACTCATCACTAATTGAAGAAAATAACAACCCCAGGTTTCTTTTCAGCACTGTAGCCAGGCTGACAAAGAGTCAGAGCTCTATTGAGCCGAGTATTCCTTTAACTTTAACTAGTAATGACTTCATGACTTTCTTTGCTAATAAAATTTTAACTATTAGAGAAAAAATTACTCATAACCATCCCAAAGACGTATCGTTATCTTTGGCTGCTTTCAGTGATGCCGGTATTTGGTTAGACTCTTTCTCTCAGATTGTTCTGTCTGAGTTATTTTCATTAGTTACTTCCTCCAAACCATCAACATGTCTATTAGACCCCATTCCTACCAGGCTGCTCAAGGAAGCCCTACCATTAATTAATGCTTCAATCTTAAATATGATCAATCTATCTTTATTAGTTGGCTATGTACCACAGGCTTTTAAGGTGGCAGTAATTAAACCATTACTTAAAAAGCCATCACTTGACCCAGCTATCTTAGCTAATTATAGGCCAATCTCCAACCTTCCTTTTCTCTCAAAAATTCTTGAAAGGGTAGTTGTAAAACAACTAACTGATCATCTGCAGAGGAATGGTCTATTTGAAGAGTTTCAGTCAGGTTTTAGAATTCATCATAGTACAGAAACAGCATTAGTGAAGGTTACAAATGATCTTCTTATGGCCTCAGACAGTGGACTCATTTCTGTGCTTGTTCTGTTAGACCTCAGTGCTGCTTTTGATACTGTTGACCATAAAATTTTATTACAGAGATTAGAGCATGCCATAGGTATTAAAGGCACTGCGCTGCGTTGGTTTGAATCATATTTATCTAATAGATTACAATTTGTTCATGTAAATGGGGAATCTTCTTCACAGACTGTTAATTACGGAGTTCCACAAGGTTCTGTGCTAGGACCAATTTTATTCACTTTATACATGTTTCCCTTAGGCAGTATTATTAGACGGCATTGCTTAAATTTTCATTGTTACGCAGATGATACTCAGCTTTATCTATCCATGAAGCCAGAGGACACACACCAATTAGCTAAACTGCAGGATTGTCTTACAGACATAAAGACATGGATGACCTCTAATTTCCTGCTTTTAAACTCAGATAAAACTGAAGTTATTGTACTTGGCCCCACAAATCTTAGAAACATGGTGTCTAACCAGATCCTTACTCTGGATGGCATTACCCTGACCTCTAGTAATACTGTGAGAAATCTTGGAGTCATTTTTGATCAGGATATGTCATTCAAAGCGCATATTAAACAAATATGTAGGACTGCTTTTTTGCATTTGCGCAATATCTCTAAAATTAGAAAGGTCTTGTCTCAGAGTGATGCTGAAAAACTAATTCATGCATTTATTTCCTCTAGGCTGGACTATTGTAATTCATTATTATCAGGTTGTCCTAAAAGTTCCCTGAAAAGCCTTCAGTTAATTCAAAATGCTGCAGCTAGAGTACTGACAGGGACTAGAAGGAGAGAGCATATCTCACCCATATTGGCCTCTCTTCATTGGCTTCCTGTTAATTCTAGAATAGAATTTAAAATTCTTCTTCTTACTTATAAGGTTTTGAATAATCAGGTCCCATCTTATCTTAGGGACCTCATAGTACCATATCACCCCAATAGAGTGCTTCGCTCTCAGACTGCAGGCTTACTTGTAGTTCCTAGGGTTTGTAAGAGTAGAATGGGAGGCAGAGCCTTCAGCTTTCAGGCTCCTCTCCTCTGGAACCAGCTCCCAATTCAGATCAGGGAGACAGACACCCTCTCTACTTTTAAGATTAGGCTTAAAACTTTCCTTTTTGCTAAAGCTTATAGTTAGGGCTGGATCAGGTGACCCTGAACCATCCCTTAGTTATGCTGCTATAGACTTAGACTGCTGGGGGGTTCCCATGATGCACTGAGTGTTTCTTTCTCTTTTTGCTCTGTATGCACCACTCTGCATTTAATCATTAGTGATTGATCTCTGCTCCCCTCCACAGCATGTCTTTTTCCTGGTTGTCTCCCCTCAGCCCCAACCAGTCCCAGCAGAAGACTGCCCCTCCCTGAGCCTGGTTCTGCTGGAGGTTTCTTCCTGTTAAAAGGGAGTTTTTCCTTCCCATTGTTGCCAAGTGCTTGCTCACAGGGGGTCGTTTTGACCGTTGGGGTTTTTGCGTAATAATTGTATGGCTTTTGCCTTACAATATAAAGCGCCTTGGGGCAACTGTTTGTTGTGATTTGGCGCTATATAAATAAAATTGATTTGATTTGAAATCCAACAAGACCAAGCATTCATGATATGCACACTCTTAAGGCTATGAAATTGGGCTATTAGTAAAAAAAAAAAAAAAGTAGAAAAGGGGGTGTTCACAATAATAGTAGTGTGGCATTCAGTCAGTGAGTTCGTCAATTTTGTGGAACAAACAGGTGTGAATCAGGTGTCCCCTATTTAAAGATGAAGCCAGCACCTGTTGAACATGCTTTTCTCTTTGAAAGCCTGAGGAAAATGGGACGTTCAAGACATTGTTCAGAAGAACAGCGTAGTTTGATTAAAAAGTTGATTGGAGAGGGGAAAACTTATACGCAGGTGCAAAAAAACTATAGGCTGTTCATCTACAATGATCTCCAATGCTTTAAAATGGACAAAAAAAAAACAGATGCGTGGAAGAAAACGGAAAACAACCATCAAAATGGATAGAAGAATAACCAGAATGGCAAAGACTCACCCATTGATCAGCTCCAGGATGATCAAAGACAGTCTGGAGTTACCTGTAAGTGTTGTGACAGTTAGAAGACGCCTGTGTGAAGCTAATTTATTTGCAAGAATCCCCCGTAAAGTCCCTCTGTTAAATAAAAGACGTGCAGAAGAGGTTACAATTTGCCAAAGAACACATCAACTGACCTAAAGAGAAATGGAGGAATATTTTGTAGACTGATGAGAGTAAAATTGTTCTTTTAAGGGCAGTTTGAACATAATAGTTTTGAGTTTGTAGCGTCAACAGCAGATGCTACTATTATTGTGAACACCCCCTTTTCTACCTTTTTTTTTTTTACTAATAGCCCAATCCATAGCCTTAAGAGTGTGCATATCATGAATGCTTGGTCTTGTTGGATTTGTGAGAATCTACTGAATCTACTGGTACCTTGTTTCCCATGTAACAATAAGAAATATACTCAAAACCTGGATTAATCTTTTTAGTCACAGCACTGCTATTATTCTGAACACTACTGTTTATCTTAGTTAATATTTATGTATGGTTGCCATCCCAGGGTGGTCGGTGAAGCCAGTCAGGGGTCAAGGAAGGATCACACGGGGTCAACGTTAATACCTTGTGATTTGTCTGATTATACAGATTGTAAGATGCTATCATTTGGACAATCTATGACTTAATTTGTCACCATTTTTTACTATTTTGACTCCATAACTCCAGAGCACTCAAGATAAAAATCCCTGTGATCAGACAGTTAATGTGGTGTCAGTATGATTGGAGTGTTTTCAAATTTTGACCCCACCTGGCAACAGCTGCCACCAGTGGTGCCTCCTGAAAAATTTGTCAGAAGGGCAATTTTTGTGATAATGATTAAGGCGACCCATTCAGTAAATATATTAAGCAAGATGATTGTAAACATTTGGTGTTGGCTGATTAACTCATACAGCGATACCTCCACTAGATGGCAGCATGCAACAGAAAGGTTTCCCGTCCAGCTCCATAAATTACAGGTGGAAAGCTTCCAGGAACGTTCACAAGCAAAATGTTGATCAAAATGAAGTGGCCCCACAATAAATGAACCCACTTATTCACACTGGGAGCAACTGGAAATTAAGGACCTTTCCCAAGAGCCCTTAGTGATTTTCAGATGGAAAAGTACTGTGTGTGTGTGTGTGTGTGTGTGTGTGTGTGTGTGTGTGTGTGTGTGTGTGTGTGTGGTGTGTGTGTGTGTGTGTGTGTGTGTGTGTGTGTGTGTGTGTGTGTGTGTGTGTGTGTGTGTGTGTGTGTGTGAGAGAGTGATATTCTTGTCTTACATGAGAGGATCTGGGTTATTTCAGGTACATATGTCACAGAGGTGTTCAACAAGCTGTGATGTAAATTCATCTTAAATCAGCAGAACATAAGCATGGCTAATATCATGTATATTGGAATGCCAATTTCAATAAAAATGCTTAATTTCATCACAAAAAAAAATACAGCAACTCAATGTATTCTACATCATGTTTAATTTCAGGTGGGAATTTAACCAAATTTCTTTAAAGGTGGTGGGCTGATGCTTGGCCCTGGGCCCTCTGACAGGCAAATTCATTCAATACTTCTGATGTGGTGTTCTTGTTTAAACCATGCAAAAAAAAAGTGTCCAAAGGCATGGACATCTAATCCAGTTATTGCTCTCAACACTATCCACAGAACAAGTCAGTGACATCACAACAAACGGAGCAATGTTTGTTCAATAGTGATTTTTAAAAAATGAATGTTATAGGTCCTATAATTAACCAGGAACACTAGGGAATGTATGTTTCTCCAGATGAATCAGGAGTTGGACAACAATGGACAACATGTTTTGTCAGCGATAATAACATAATACAATAAAATAATTAAAAATAATAACAAATGGTTTACGTGACAGTAACACGCTCACTGGCAGAAACGTCCAGCAGAGTAACTAAATCCCCTTCTCAGTCAGTCCACTTAAGCTTGTAGTCTGAGACTCTGAGCTTCTCAGGGGTTGTGAATACAGCATTGATAGACACCACAGGCTGTGCTTTTCACAGTTGCGTATGATGTAAATGTAACATGCTGTGCACACCTGAGGCCTCGTGCAAAGACTTGGATTTAGCCAACTGTAGCCAAGTGCTTGCTCACAGGGGGTCGTTTTGACCGTTGGGGTTTTACATAATTATTGTATGGCCTTGCCTTACAATATAAAGCGCCTTGGGGCAACTGTTTGTTGTGATTTGGCGCTATATAAAAAAATTGAATTGAATTGATTGAATTTCCTACTAATTTCCTAAACAGATTTCATACTGAAACATGACATACGCCAAAATCCAGAAACTGGTATAAGCACAAAAAATCTGATGTATCAAAGTGTGCGTATGCATGGATCCAAGCACATTCTGTTTGTACAACCCTAATTCCAATGAAGTTGGGACATCGCGCAAAATGTAAATAAAAACAATACAATGATTTGCAAACCCTCTTCAACCTATATTCAACCTATATTCATTCTTGCTTGATGTACGACTTCAGTTCAACAGTCCAGGGTCTCTATTGACGTATTTTGTGCTTCATAATGTGCCACACATTTTCAATGGTTTAGGTTAGAAATCGTAAAATAAAAAACTGCATCACGGAAATGTTACTCATTTCATGATGGGAGCATGAAAAAAGCGTGACGCTGGGCTGCCCCAACCACGCTGTTAGTCAGGATGAATAAGTCATGCGCTGAACCAGGCCACTGAGCCACGATGTTAGATGCCTTTGCACATCACATATGATTTGAACATTGATGGAATGAAATTGTTCCCTATTATCAAAACAAATTTGATTACATTAAGGAAACTGATTGTGTTCCACACAGGTGGCACGGCTCATCTCAAGGTTGTCAGGCAGTCTCCTGACCAATCGGCCAGCTCCCGCTGGAATGGCCTTATTGCCAAGAAGTCCAGCATAGTCAGCACCTGTCTGTGCACAGACAACCCCTGGCTCCTCGCCATATTGTGCTCTGGGCCGGCCACAGGTCTGCACACAACTCCAGTAACAGTGGCCTTGGTAATTGGAATCAGTTTATAAGCCAGTTATTGCCATTTACAAGTAAATTCTCACATTCCCTCAAAACACACTCACCTCAGTGTGCATCATATGCAAGGTCCTCTGACAACGCGAACGCATCCACTCTTAATGATGCATCACTTTGCGCATGCTTTTATATCCACCCAACAGACTTCCCATCATCCCACTGACCAAGGTCAGAGGTCGTTGCATATTCTCATTTTATTAGCACAGATCAGCCGACACAGATCTCAGGCCCGGTGACGATGACAAATAAAAATGTACAAAATGGGGAATATAAAAAAGAACTTTAGAAACACAGCACTCATCTGAACGCAAAAACACACATCACTGTGAGCACAAGAAACACAAACGCCAAACATTCAAAATTATTTCCTGCCTGTTTCAGTCAGACAGCATTTCATTTTTCTTCAAAAATATCTGTTAATTCCATTTTTTTTTTTTTTTTTTGGTAAAAAAAAATAAAGCAAACATTGCCGTCTTGATCGTGCACGTTTCCTTTCACAGGTGGCAGTGTAAAGTCGGGTCACATCGCCATCGTGATGTCTTTACAAATTTAATTATTCTCTTTCTATTGTTTGTCATCAGTCAGATTTTTAGTGTTTTTAATATGAAAGCTTTCATCAAAGATTTGTTTTTATTTATTTATTTATTTATTTGCAGCCTCCTGTGGAACCTGCTTCAGACGACACCCGTCCCTCTGTCTGCGTCTTCATAAACCACTGGAGGCGTCTCACTGCGTCACAGACACAGACGTCTGGGTCCGGATGTTTTCCGCGGACCCAACAAGAACCTCACGTCCACAAAGACGGGTTTATTTTGCGTGAGGTTTCAGCTCGGTGTGATTTCTTCTGATCGGTCTGTAAAAACTGTTTTTTTTTTTCCTTTGTTTTTTTCTTGTGTTCCACTGACGGCCATCCGCTGGTCTGAGTTTGTATGTAGTTTTGTTGTTGTTTTTTCCTTGCGCGTGTGTGTGTTTGTGTGTCTGCAGTCCAGGCATGAAAAGGTTGAGGACTCTTTTTAAGAATGGAAGCTCATTGTTTCTCGTCCACTCCACAGCTGCAGCGCTCCGATAGCGACGCTCTGCCTTTAAAAGGTTGCCTGACCAAAAGCGTCCTTGAAGAAGTCTTCAGATCTGCTCGCCCGATGCCGCGGTCATGAGTCCACGCTGGCTGATCGGTGATGCATGGAGGTTGGCTGATGAGGCCCCAGACTACACACACGCCTCCACCAGGCGCACAAGGACAGACACCAGTCACGGTTTGTCTCAGACCAGCGAGGCCTCGGCTAGTCATAACTCAGTGATTTCCAGGGGACTCTGCGACAGCGCGTCACCGTCCTTCATGCGGTGCATCGGGGTGGACTTAGCTGACTCCGTGCAGGCGTTTCGCTCGGAATAAAGCCCGCCGTCGGCGTTCAGAGAGCGTGCCAGAGCGCGCTGGTCATCTTCTGGCAGGCTGTTGAGGTCAGAGGTCAGAAGGGTACCCGTGCTGCCGTGGACCACGTGCACGCCCTCGGGACCCTCCAGCTCCACAGGAAGCTTGTGTTTGAGGCGCAGAGTGCCGCGACCGCCGCCCATGCCCAGGCGCTCGTCCTCATCTTCATCCAGATCGCTCTGGATCAGCTGTTGACAGCGAGATGAGAGGGTGAAGGTCACGAAATCAACAGCCGAGGTAAAGTTTGAGCAAAGACGGAGACAGTTTCTTACAAACAAGCAGAAAAAATAAAGAGAGGAAAGTTTTCACATCAAACCTTTTTTAAACAGTTTGGAGCGTAATTGTCAACAAATGGGCGGAGTTTAAACAAGAACAAAGGAGAGGGGGCAGTCACTCCTTCACAACTGTTCAAGGAAAATTACACTCAAATCATTTTTGACAGGAGTTCGTGTGTGTGTGTGTTTTGGGGCGGTGCAGGTTTCATACAAATCGCAGTCCATCATTATGCACATTTGCCATAATTCTGCATAATAATCGTTTTTGGTTTTTTTTTTCAAACTGTACTCAGTGTTTAACTCTCAGGGTTCCAGGCACACAAACAGTGATTTGGACTCACTGGCGAGTCTATGGACCACAGAGATAGGTTGCTGCTTTTCTGGTATCAAATCCATCAAACTATGCAACTTGGAATTTTGTAGTCAACTACAAGCAAAACCTGTTTCTTCATCTTCTAGGAGCAAAATTAACAGCAGAAAGCCTGACGGCACTCTGCTGACCTCAGCGGCTGAGCACTGCGTGCCTGTTTTTGGCTTCATTCTACTGCAGAGAATCTGTAGAACACCTGCTGATCCACTTTGTCACTAAAATAATTTGTTGGAATTTTAACACACAGGTTGCTTCAATTCAGTTTCATTGACCATCATGTTTTAAAATTCTGTTTGAAAGGACATTTTGATGATTGACAACCTTGGCCCCAAATCTCGGTCCGACCTGGAGCAGTAGAACCAACACGGTGTCCTGAAATACAACCTTGACTAAATGTAATTCCTGAACCACAGCTGTATTTGCATATAAGCCATGCCTCTTCATTTTACTTGTACAGAGGTGTGGTGAGTATCTGACTTTGGGGTCAGTGTGTCACAGTCACCTAACGCCATCCTGAGATTAATATCTTAAGTTTTAAACCTCGAGAAATATGACCAAACAGCCTTCTCTGAATTTAATCTGAGTCTGGCTCATGGCAGAGGTGAAGGAGTGAGACAGAGTGATATCAGAACAGCAGACAGGATATCACAACGGAGAAAAGAAAGAATGCAAGAACAGCCTCAAGTGGCAGCAGACAAGAAGTGCACAGCAACGGGTGGAGAAGCTGCTTCTCTGAGCCCACCTCAGAGACGGATGAGTTCTCCCCCCGGCTGGTGGACTTGGTGACCAGTCGGGCTGCAAAGAGCTTTTTCAGTCTCAGATAGTCGTCCAGGACCACTTTGAGCAGGGAACCCTGACAGGACGGCAGTCTGGGTCAGAATCGAACACAACACCTGCCTAATACAGTCCGACTCTGACGGCACCCGTTAACAAGAATCCACAGCAGAAACATCTCTTTACTGAAGAAGCTTCATATGTTCTTGGGACACACTGCAGGAGGTCGAAGGTCACACCCTCTGACCTCGTCCAACAAATCATTTTAGGAGTGACGACAGGAGAGACGACATAACTAAAGGAGGCATTCACATGTCCCTGACCAGTGAAACAAAGCTCACCTTGATGGGCCCTTCCCTCATGATGTGACCCAGCTTAGCGATGTTGTCGTACTCCTGAATGGCCGCTCTTAGGTAACGGTCATCGTCAGGCTTTGCTTGAGGCTCTCGACCAAATGTTCCCTGTGAGAATGAGACAAACAGTACAGAGTCCAGACCAAACCACTTCAATGTTTTAACTCCTCAATGAACGTTCTGCTTCAATGCACCGTGGGAGTTCAGGGTTTTTAAATGTTGTGGTTTATGTTAGTCTAACAGTGTTGTTAGTGTTATTGATTTATTGTGTTTTTGTAGTTCAGTGTTGCTCTTACCATGAGTTGAAATTCATGAGTAAAATGTGTGCTGGTTTTAATGTCTTCAGCTACTGTCTTTGTCAAATGCAAAGCACCTGCTTACAGCAGCTGTGCGTGCGTGCATGTATGTATGTATATGTGTGTGTGTGTGTGTGTGTGTGTGCGTGTACGTGTGTGTGTGTGTGTACGTGAATGCGTGTAACTTTGATCAGGGACAGAGTACAGCTGACATTAACTGTTTGGTGTGTTTATGTATTTTGGGTCAAGGATGAATGGTGCTAAAACGGAATGCTGATAGGACTAATAGTTTTGGAGAAGCTATGAATAATAGGCAACATTGCTCATAATTACATTTTAGACTCACACCTTTCCAGCAGGGGGCAGTAAATAATTTTTATATTAAAAACGTGAGTGTAAGTGCATTAAAATACATGCATGACACAAGAAAGTGAAAACACTTATTTCCATTGTGGTCCATTTAAAAACCAAATGACAAAATAGAAGTAACAATAAAATAATGCTAATAATAATAATAATAATATGTGTATATGATAACAAGAACCTAAACAATTTATAAATACATTAAGACAGTAAATTAACATTTATATATATATATATATATATATATATATATATATATATATCCATCCATTCATCCATCCATTTTCTTCCGCTTTATCCGGAGTCGGGTCGTTGGGGGCAGCAGCTCAAGCAAAGCCGCCCAGACCTCCCGATCCACACACACCTCCCCCAGCTCCTCCGGGGGAACCCCAAGGTGTTCCCAAGACAGCCGAGAGATGTAGTCCCTCCAGCTTGTCCTGGGTCTTCCTCCTGATGGGATGTGTCCGGAACACCTCTCCAGCAAGGCGTCCAGGGGGCATCCGGAAAAGATGCCCGAGCCACCTCAACTGACTCCTTTCGACGTGGAGGAGCAGCGGCTTGACTCCGAGCTCCTCCCGAGTGACCGAGCTCCTCACCCTATCTCTAAGGGAGCGCCCAGCCACCCTGCGGAGGAAACTCATCTCGGCCGCTTGTACTCGCGATCTCGTTCTTTCGGTCGTGAGCCAAATCTCATGACCATAGGTGAGGATCGGAATGTAGATCGCTCGGTAAATCAAGAGCCTTGCCCCCCTACTCAGCTCTCTCTTCACCACGATGGTCCGATACAGCGACCGCATCACTGCAGACGCTGTACCGATCCGTCTATCGATCTCATGCTCCATCCGTCCCTCACTCGTGAACAAGACCCGGAGATACTTAAACTCCTCCACTTGAGGCAAGGACACTCCACCGACCTGAATATATATATATATATATATATATATATATATATATATATATATATATATATATATATATATATATAATTAACAGGAAATAAAATGTTTGAGTTCTTCTTCTAAAAACTGTTGAAGTCTAACATTCTAAAACATTCTGGAATCACACACCATGACAACTCATTCTAAAAACTTTGCCACCCTAACCACTAAGATGTCAGCTACCTATTTTGTAAACACTACCCAATCTAGAACCCGTGGATCCCAACGGGCAACGCACTTTTTCCAAGTAAGGCTCTACCTATAGAGTCTATTCCAGCAGTCACTGGCTGAGAGGTGGTACCAGTTTATCACAGGACCACATGCACAGCTACGGTCAACTTAGAGTTGGGGAAAATGTGCAGATGTTACACAGAAAGAACCAGGTGGGAAATGATCTCTGGACCTTCTTGCTGTGGGGTAACAGTGCTAACCACTAATCCACCGTGCCACTCGGTTTGATGCCCCAGATTGACTGAAAAGCAAACTTGTTTTCCTTATATCCTATCGTTAGACCTGTTTGCCATCTATTGAATGCTGCCATCTGGTCATCTTGTCAGCAATAATCATCACATGCATGATAGAAATTAGGAGCAGGTGTGGTTGAAGTTACATGTACTCTCTGAAATGAACTTGTTCGTCAGTTTCTTTCATTTCCAAAGCCTAGGTCTGGGGACCACAACGACGGGAAAGAAAGAGAAAGACAACGTCATACACAGGCTCTGAGGCTCATCAGCTCCAGCCTGAAGGGGATGAGAACCAATGATTCCACACAGATGGAATGCCAATCCATTGCAGGCTACTTCCCAGGCCGAGGCCGGTACCTATTTCCAGCTGGGTGGACTGGGACCAGAACAGTCCAACTCTGCAACTACAGTACTTATTGAAAGTAAGAACTAATATAGACATTTTCCTTGCACCCTATGTTGATTTTCACAAAGTGCCTGAATTATTCTGAGTGGGCTCCTTTCTGGGGCATCCAAACAATCTGCAGAATTGCCAAGAAATTGCCCATATTACATATTGGCCAAAATTCAATGTGTGAGCAACATGTGGATTTTTGCTTTGATGCACAATGAAAGTTCATCCAATATTGGAAGACTGTGACCATGAAGTCTTGGAGAGGAAATGGTGGTGGGTGAGTACAGAGGATCGCTCTGTGCATGATCTCAACAAAGTGACGTGTGTAGTTAGTGCCTCTTTGTTATAGTGATGTCTATGCTTACCTGCTCATTAACTGTGATTAGACAAATGAAAGAATCAAGAAACACAACATGATGATGGAAGAAACATAAACATGATGATGACTATCAGCTGTTCACTGACCATCATACTGAACTTGTAGAAGCTGGAGGTATTGATGCATATGAAGCCATGTGAAGCCCAAACAGTGTCAGACAAATAGTACAACATTCTACGTGGTTGCTGTTTGCCATACTTCATTACATAGTTGTCCAATCTGGTTTATACTTATTTGATGTATTTCCAACACTTGCGTTCTGAACACTCTGCGGATTAGAACACAACTGGATAAATGCAACTTGTACAGTATAAAAAGCCAATAATAATAATAACAGTGCCCCCCCCCTACATTGGTTCATGGGTAACTGTTGGCGATATGGCTAATTGGTGGACATCATATCAATACCCAGGTATGGTGAGTGATGTACACAGCAGGGCTACAATCTCAGAATTTTTCCCAGTGAAACGTGGTGTTCGTCAGCTCTGCTTCTTTCTCTGTTTAGTGTTTGCATGGAAGCCAGCAGCTTAGGTGTCTTTAAAGGCATGGAAAGGGTTACTGACCTCATGTGTCTGTCTATATGTATCGGCCCTACAACAGTCCGGGGGCCTGTCCAAGGTGTAACCTCTCACCCAGTGATAGCTGTGATCATCTGCTCCAGCTGACCTGTGACCCATAACCTGAATATGTGGGTTTTGAAAATGGATGGATGGACTTTACAGAAGATGCTGTGGTCTTGGTGGAGATCTGTAGCTGTAGCACTTGAGTAGCTGAGTGAAGAATTAATGTCAGGGTTTGTGATAGTCCTGGATCAAGATGAAGATTCATGTTTTTAATGACTTCCTGGGTTTCTGTACTGTCTGTGTATCTGTAATGTGTCGAACTTGGAGAGACATTCACTTGTCTCGCAGTAACATTCATGTGTCTGGGTTCTCGGACTTTGAGATCGAGAGACGCCTGGGAAGAGCTTGTTGAGTAATGAGGTCGCTGGGCAGAGGGGTTCGGTGATGTTGGTATCTTTGCAGTAGAACAAAGGTGCAAGTCTTCATGGTCCTGGTGCTTCCTGTCTCAGCATGTGGTTGTGAGATTTCAACACTAATCAGTGACCTAAGAAGATGACTGGATTTCTTTGGTACTAGGTCTTTTTCAGAATGACTTTGTGTCAAACAGGAGGTTAGTTTGGGAGACGGATGAGTGTCACTTGCATTGTGAGAGAATGTCAGCTATGAAAATTTTGTCATGTGACGGACTTGTCTGGGGATGATTCTGCGTACAGACGCCTCACTGTTGACGACCTCAGTGGCTGGAGAAGGAGCATAGGACATCCACATTTCACCTGGATGTGGCAAACTTTTGAGAGGTGATGATGGACTGACTGTTTGTCTGCCTGGGTGGTTCCCATCCAGGATCCAGGGTGGTTCTGTAGCATGGAGGATGCAGTGATGTGTGTCATCAGTGCATGCCCCAGACTGGGACGATGTGTATAAAGTATGTTGTCCAAGGACACAGGGAGGTAGCTTGAAGTGGACACACCTGGATCTGACCCCAACTCCTGCACCTCAGAGCAACCTTATTATTTAATATCTAACAAAAAAAAAAAAAAGAAACCATCACCTAATGTTCTGACCAGTAAATCATATGTCCCGTTAACTGAGGTATGTACAAGGGCTGTCCATAAAGTATAGGTCCTTTTTATTTTTTTCAAAAACTATATGGATTTCATTCATGTTTTTACCTCAGACATGCTTGAACCCTCGTGCGCATGCGTGAGTTTTTCCACGCCTGTCAGTGACGTCATTCGCCTGTGAGCACTCCTTGTGGGAGGAGTCGTCCAGCCCCTCGTCAGAATTCCTTTGTCTGAGAAGTTGCTGAGAGACTGGCGCTTTGTTTGATCAAAATTTTTTCTAAACCTGTGAGACACATCGAAGTGGACACGGTTTGAAAAATTAAGCTGGTTTTCGGTGAAAATTTTAACGGCTGATGAGAGATTTTGAGGTGATACTGTCGCTTTAACGACTTCCCACAGAGCGAGACGTCGTGCAGCACTCTCAGGCGCCGTCGTCAGCCTGTTTCAAGCTGAAAACCTCCACATTTCAGGCTCTATTGATCCAGGACGTCGTGAGAGAACAGAGAAGTTTCAGAAGAAGTCAGTTTCAGCATTTTATCCGGATATTCCACTGTTAAAGGAGATTTTTTTAATGAAAGACGTGCGGACAGGTCCGCGCGTTGGGACACAGCCGGCGCGGTGCGGCGGCACAGGAAAAACACCTCCGTGTTGATAACCATTTGTAAAATCCAGGCGGCTTTTGATGGCTTTCAGTGGAGTGAGTATATGAGAAATTGTTTAACAGCTGGACATGTTCCAACTTGTCCTTAAGGCTTCCAACGGAGGTGTTTTTCCTGTGGCGGAGCGTCGCGGTGGCTGCGAGCTGACGCTGCAATCTGCCCGCACGTCTTTCATTAAAAAAAATCTCTTTTAACAGTGGAATAGCCGGATAAAACGCTGAAACCGACTTCTTCTGAAACTTCTCTGTTCTCTCACGACGTCCTGGATCAATAGAGCCTGAAATGTGGAGGTTTTCAGCTTGAAACAGGCTGACGACGGCGCCTGAGAGCGCTGAGCGACGTCTCGCTCCGTGGGAAGTCCTTAAAGCGACAGTATCACCTCAAAATCTCTCATCAGCCGTTAACATTTTCACTGAAAACCAGCTTAATTTTTCGAACCGTGTCCACTTCAATGTGTCTCACAGGTTTAGAAAAAATTTTGATCAAACAAAGCGCCAGTCTCTCAGCAACTTCTCAGACAAAGGAATTCCGACGAGGGGCTGGACGACTCCTCCCACAAGGAGTGCTCACAGGCGAATGACGTCACCGACAGGCGTGGAAAAACTCACGCATGCGCACGAGGGTTCAAGCATGTCTGACGTAAAAACATATGAATGAAATCCATATAGTTTTTGAAAAAAATAAAAAGGACCTATACTTTATGGACAGCCCTCGTATGCTGAAGTCTGAATTCTCCTTGTCTTGTATCGCAAACAACATCCAGCCAGACACCGGATTAAAGTGGCACTAACATGCGTGCGTGCGGGGCTGTTCCACAGGTCTGTGATCTCGCTCAGGTTCTCAGGCAGGTCATCTTCATGGTCCGCTTGGGCAGCCAGCTCCAGGTTTCTACAGAATGGGTCCAACCACACTGGATTAGCCCTGCAGAAGAAAATGGAAAAAATAAAAATCTTGAGACTATTTTCTTGAATGAACAACTAATAACAGCAGACATCATCTCTAACATTTTCACCCAGCCCTCATGATGTGGTGGCATGAGATGTAAAACATTTTGGAGACAGGCGTGTGCGATATGACGATATTACAACATGAATGATTAAAATGTCTGCACGGTCAGAGAGATCGTCAGTGTTGTGCAGCGGCGTGTAATATCAGGTCCAAAGAACATGAAAGATTCAGCAAAACAGATGAGTGAAGTACTTCAGAACCCATGGAGGCTGCAGGAAATATTTGGGATGGGAGGTGGAGCAGACAGAGCTGGTGAAACTGTGGAGGTGGATCACGAGTTCAGACTGGAGTTTTGCATCCAGCTCCAGCCAGAATCAATCCGGATTGGTTTAGCTGGATAGCATTTAAATCTGAGGATAAGGCCAGTATCTCACAGAGAGGCCAACTCTGGTGAGCACTGCGAATCTGAATCTGCTAACTTTGTTGGCACAAATCAGAAATCAATCCCGTAATCTTACAAAGCGCTGAATGCTGACAGAAGGAATTTCTGCTGCCTTTGAGGAAGAATTACTTTGACTTTGAGAAAAGAAGGAAAAAAAGGAAGAAGAAAGGTACACTGTTTTGGTCACAGTGGTTACCAACAAAAAAAGAACTTTAGCGACATGTGTCACAAACACTTAAAACTGCTTTACAAACGTTTGCGGAAAAATAAATCCACAAATAAATGTTCCAACTTTATTTGCAACAAGAAAAACTGTTTGTGACCCTAAAAACTGTTTACAAATGGTTTTGCAACCTTTTATGAACCCTGACGAAATTCAAAATTCATTACCTTTGTCACCATTTGCCGCTCTGTGAGTTAGGGCCCTGGCACACCATGACGATTTAGCCAGTGTATGCTGACAGCCTCTTTTCCACCGAGTGGTCCGGTTCAGTACGGCACGGTATGATACGGGTTGGAATGGTTAAGTCTGGTTTGGTTTGTGTTTCCACCGCCAGCAGAACCCTTTTGTTTGGCAGGTGGAACATGTAATTATTGATGAGCACTTCATTGAGTGCGCGTACACTGTCGAGGGGCCTCACCCATCTACACAGAGGTCAAACACAGTAATTTAACATTTTTAAATGTTTAAAGACATGCAGGTTAGGTGGATTGGAAACTTTTTAATTGTCTAGGTCTACCTTGCAAAAGAAATCTTGAGCTCAATGGGACTAACCTGGTTAAATAAAAGGTTAAAAAGTGCCAGCATTCTCTGGTTCAGGCTGAGAAACGTACAAAACACAGTGGGGCTTCTTTAAAAACACTACATTTCTTCAGCCACGACAAGGAATTAAAGTATTTTCAGAAGTTGTTTTCCAAAATCAGGACGCTTTATGTGGATATGTTTTCAACAGGCTGTGATGATGAATCAGACTGTTACAACGTAACAGATAAGATTAAGACTTGGTTAAGAATACTTGATTAAAATGGTTTTAATATTTGAAACAGTCTGAACTGTTCATATTCTGCAGCTTTCAGTTGTTGGGGCCAATCAACGGACAACATCAATGGACATGTTTCGACTTATGAGTAACTTACAAGAAACGGGTGTCAACAATCGCAAAACTTACCTACAACTTACTGTATGTCCCGTGTATGCAGGACATATGAGTCATATGCTGGCATGTGTCAAAAATATTGTGTATGCCCACAATTTTTCAACGTACACCAGCGTGCTTCGTCATGCTCTTAACTTAGACAAAACGTACCCAGAAATTATTAGACTGATGCCAGTATTTTTAATACAGTCGACATTAGAGCTGAAACAACTAATGGAGTTAACTGATTAAAATCTTTTATTAAAATAGTTGTCAACTAATTTAGTCATCGATTAATTGCTAAATAACTTTGTTTTACCGCAAATGTTTAGTTTATTCCATATAATCAACCGAGCTTTGCTTTGAATCTTGAACCAGTGAAGGAGTACTGTTGGTTTAATTTGTTTTATTTCGCTTTATCTTAATTTTTCCCCACTAAAACCCTAAAGAGCATATGTCTGTGAGGAATATTTACCTTTTTATGTTAAACTGACCTGTTATGGTCTTCTGAAACAGTTGATAGATGTATTTTATGTTAACGCCGATGCTAACACGTTAGCATGTCTACAGCGCTTTCAATGTTAAAGTTAGCATTAAGCTGCTGGCATTTCAGCATGTTTGTGCATTTGTTTTCTGTATAATAATTAATGGCTCAGCGTTTGTTGTGGTAAAAGAGTCAAATGTATTACAAATTAAAATATTTTTTTATTTATTTTATTTATATATTATTAATAATAATAATAATATTAATAATAATAGCAACAAATATAATAGTAATAATAACTAATAATGCTACAATACAATTTTAGAGAAGACATGAGTCACGTGTGTCATTGTGAAATGACCACATAGTTTACAAGTTATACAGAGAATTTTGCACATATAATGAGTCAGGCTACAGTTTTTGATTTAGGTTTTATGGTTAACTAGTTATGCTAATTGCTCATCAACAAAAATACCTCTTTTTTCACCATATATTTTATAACATTTATATGTTTCAATGTTGTTTTATGGCAACTCATCACTTTGATAAAGCAATGTCATTTGAATTAATTATTTTTGTTCTTTATTATAAACTGTTTTATTCTTACTCCATCCTCCATGGCCTCCCCAAACTCCTCCCAGACCCGAGTTTTTGCCTCTGCGACCGCACAGGCTGCGGCACGCTTGGCCTACCGGTACCTGTCAGCTGCCTCTGGGGTCCCACCTACCAACAAAGATAAGTAGGACTCCTTCTTCAGCTTGACGGCATCCCTTACTTCCAGTGTCCACCACCAGGTTCGGGGATTGCCGCCGCGACAGGCACCAGAGACCTTGCGACCACAGCTACGAGCGGCCGCATCAACAATGGAGGTGGAGAACATGGTCCACTCGGACTCCATGTCTGCAACCTCCCCCGGGATCTGGGAGAAGCTCTCCCGGAGGTGGGAGTTGAAGACCTCGCTGACAGAGGGTTCCGCCAGTCGTTCCCAGCAGACCCTCACGATATGTTTGGGCCTGCCAGGTCTGACCAGCTTCCCCCACTCCCAGCGGATCCAACTCACTACCAGGTGGTGATCGGTTGACAGCTCTGCCCCACTCTTCACTCGAGTGTCCGAGACACGTGGCCGAAGGTCAGATGATACGACTACAAAGTCGATCATCGACCTCCGGCTCAGGGTGTCCTGGTGCCACGTGCACTTATGGACACCCTTGTGCTCGAACATGGTGTTCGTGATGGACAAACTGTGACTAACACAGAAGTCCAACAACTGAACACCACTCAGGTTCAGATCAGGGAGGCCGTGCTTCCCAATCACCCCCCTCCAGGTCTCACTGTCGCTGCCCACGTGGGCGTTGAAATCCCCCAGGAGAACAATGGAGTCCCCAGTCGGAGCGCTATCTAGTACCCCTCCCAGGGACTCCAGGAAGGTCGCGTACTCTGCACTGCTGCTCGGCCCATAGGCCGAGACAACGGTGAGAGACATGTCCCCGACCCGGAGGCGTAGGGACGCAACCCTCTCGTCTGGATTGGCAGACCGGGGTGGTGGCCCATCTGTTGAAGTAGGGGGACTGAAGGGTGTGTTCCAACTATAGGGGGATCACACTGCTCAGCCTCCCGGTAAGGTCTATTCCAGAGTACTGAGAGGAGAATTCGACCGATAGTCGAACCTTGGATTCAGGAGGAGCAGTGTGGTTTTCGTCCTGGTCGCGGCACACTGGACCAGCTCTACACACTCCATCAGGTGCTCGAGGGTTCATGGGAGTTCGCCCAACCAGTCCACATGTGTTTTGTGGATCTGGAGAAGGCGTTCAACCGTGTCCCTTGGGGCACCCTGTGGGGAGTGCTCCGGAGTATGGGGTCCGGGGTCCTTTGCTAAGGGCTATCCGGTCCCTGTACGACCGCAGCAGGAGCTTGGTTCGCATTGCCGGTAGTAAGTCAAACCTGTTTCCAGTGCACGTTGGCCTCCGCCAGGGCTGCCCTTTGTCACCGGTTCTGTTCATTATTTTTATGGACAGAATTTCTAGGCGCAGCCAGGGTGTAGAGGGGGTCTGGTTTGGGAACCACAGAATCTCGTCTCTGCTGTTTGCGGACGATGTGGTTCTGTTGGCTTCGTCAAATCAGGACCTTCAGTGTGCACTGGGGCGGTTTGCAGCTGAGTGTGAAGCGTCCGGGATGAAAATCAGCACCTCCAAATCCGAGGCCATGGTTCTCGACCGGAAAAAGGTGCTTTGCCCTCTTCAGGTCGGTGGAGTGTCCTTGCCTCAAGTGGAGGAGTTTAAGTATCTCGGGGTCTTGTTCACGAGTGAGGGACGGATGGAGCGTGAGATCGATAGACGGATCGGTGCAGCATCTGCAGTGATGTGGTCGCTGTATTGGACCGTTGTGGTGAAGAGAGACCTGAGTCGGGGGGCAAAGCTCTCGATTTACCGATCGATCTGCGTTCCGATCCTCACCTATGGTCATGGGATTTGGCTCATGACCAAAAGAATGAGATTGTGAGTACAAGCGGCCGAGATGAGTTTCCTCTGCAGGATGGCTGGGCGCTCCCTTAGAAATAGGGTGAGGAGCTCGGTCACTCGGGAGGAGCTCGGAGTCGAGCCGCTGCTCCTCCACGTCGAAAGGAGTCAGTTGAGGTGGCTCAGGCATCTTTTCCGGATGCCCCCTGGACGCCTCGCTGGAGAGGTGTTCCGGGCACGTCCCATTGGGAGGAGGCCCCAGGGAAGACCCAGGACACGCTGGAGGGACTACATCTCTTGGCTGGATTGGGAACGCCTTGGGGTTCCCCCGGAGGAGCTGGGGGAGGTGTGTGTGGATCGGGAGGTCTGGGCGGCTTTGCTTGAGCTGCTGTCCCCACGACCCGACTCCGGATAAAGCGGAAGAAAATGGATGGATGGATGGATGGATGTTTTATTCTTTATTTTATATTTCAACAGCCAAGGGACATTTGACGATTTGTTGATTTTCAAATATTTTAAGTTTTCAAATAATGTTCTGTTGTTAAATAAAGCGATGGAAGTAAAGAAAAATTGTTTCCCTGGCACATTTTTAAAAAATTCCCCGCTAATCTGATTAATCGATTAATCGTGTCGAAACATGCATGTGACGGTTTTCTGATGCTCACATCTGAATGTGTGTGTGTGTGCATTTCTGTGTGGTGATAAAGTGACACAGAGACAGAAGGTTGTTTGTTCTGAGCGCATTACTGGAGAAGACACTGAGGGGGCACGGCTGTAATCTGACATCACGGCCCCAAGATCTCTGGATTTAAACTGCATTTGCTTTCAAGCCGCCACAAATCCTGCTCAATTCCTTCTAAGCTCTTCGATCTAACAAGGCTGTAATGTCAAGAAATGTAAAGATGGTATTTTGCCCATGTATAATAAATAACATACAGTTTTATTCCTTGACTGATCATCTGTGAATATGTGATTATGGCGCTCACATCACATCAGATCAGATGATTTATTAGACTTCTGAAATTTCAAACTGCAGCAGTCTTGACATTTTTTTTTCTTAAAAGAGAATTGTGATAAGGTTGTGGATTGAAAATAAATGATATATTTTTGCCATATTCCCCACCACTAGAAGGCGCAATAGTTATTTTCCATGATGTGAACACACACACACACACACACACTGCTGTTAACAGCACCCTCTTCATAACCTTCGGATGAGGTGAACATGACCTTGAAAATCTGTGGTTAAAGAGTCCGGTGTGTGTGACAGTGTCTCACCCCTCGAATGAGTACTTGTTAGTGTTGGGCATGTCCAGGATGTCCATGAGACCCTGGTTCCCTGGGTGACAGAAGACAGAAAAGACAAATGCCATTGCTTGACTAAGATGAAAATGATTAGCAGAGGCACAAGCCCCATCCAGAGGAGGCCGGACCGCCCACTCAGCGGCGCTGCGTCTCACCTGTGGAACCTGCAACGATGGCTTTCAGCTTCCTCTGATGTCTGCAGCACAGGAAAAGACAGAATCAGGAGGTGGTAAACATGTCTGCGTCATGGTGTCTGAGTGGTGTGAGGACGTTCTTACACTCTGCGGTAATGCCAGTTCATTGTGACGAACAAGATACCAGCCAGGCACAGCAGCACGGCCAGGATGATGATGACCAGCTGTCACACAAACACACAGTTTTACATTTTCAAATACACACAAACAGATGGACAGTCAGAGAGCCAACGAGGCCTTCACCTTGGACCCGTCCCAGCGTGTCCCAGCATTCAGACCCGGGGTTCTCATCGCATGTTACAAAGATCAGCAACAAAGTCACAATTTACTAAAGAAAAGACACGATGGAGCCGGTGTGGATGCTCTGTGGCACACCAGGGGGCCAAGGCAATGGACAGACCACATTAGTCATGGACGTGTTCCGATAACAACAACCAATCAGTGTCATCTGCCCCTCCCCTTCAGACACAAGTGCACCAACTGCTGATGCGTTTGTAATGAGAGGGTGAACACAGAAATGAGAGGACGTCTGTGGACAACAGGAATAATTGCACAGAAAGCAGCAGGCAATAGAGACAAAAATACTCCTGTCAAAGTACCACAAAACGCCAGACGTGGAGTGACTGCGATGACAGCTGGAGCTTAATCGTTCGCTGAGAGTTAACGGATTCCTTAGCCAAAAAAAGAGTTAATCATGTTATTAAATTACAGAGGTGAAGCTCCTTCTGACTAACGTGTCTATGTATTGAAACGTGTTTCTTTCTGACCTCAAAACACAAAGCACGAGATCGCAGAAGAGGTCATGTCTGATTTCTGGCTCCATCGTTACGCAGAAGTAGAACAGGCCAATCAGAGGCCAGCTCCGTCGCTATGTGGAAGTAGAACAGGCCAATCAGAGGCCAGTCAGACCACCAACTGACTTCCCCAATAACCACAGCTCAAGTCTACGTGGTCTACGTGTTGTTGTCCTTTCGGCTGCTCCTGTTTTTATTTCTTGTTCGGGGTCACCACAGCAGATACAGCCAGATCCACATTGGTATGAGGCACAAGTTTTACACCAGATGCCCTTCCTGATGCAACTCCAGTTTACTTGGAGAAACACAAACAGCCGCTGGTGTTCTCCAGAGGTCTCCCATCTAAGTACTAACCAGATCCTGCACTGCTTAGCTTCTCAGGGTGACACAGAGCAGACCGGCTAGGACTAGGTGGGGAGATTATATCTCCACACTGGCCTGGGAACACCTCAGGATCAAAAAGTCAGAGGTGGTCAATGTGGCCCAGGAAAGGGAACTCTGGGTTCCCCTGCTGAAGCTGTTGCCCCCTGCGACCCGATCTCGGATAAGCGGTTGAAGATGATGATGATGATGATATAGAGACCATCCTGGGAACCACCGGAAAAGTTAAAGCTGAAGACCCGAGGTCAGACTGTGGTTTGTGGAGGTTGCAGACCTGAAGTGTGGAGAGGTCATCAGGCAGTTTGTCCCCAATAGCAGGCTGAACATCCAGGATGTTATACTCCCGGAACAGGTTCCTCAACTGCTCCTTGTTCTCATCAATCATCTGGATCACCCTGGAAATCACAAGTCAGAGACATCAGCGTGTGCACTGTGCCACTGCAAACACAACATTCCACACGCCTTAGCTACAAACCTTCAAACCCCCCCCCCCCCAATGGTACAGATGGGTTTTATCAAACAACAAGGGTTCTATTTTGAGAGCAGACACAAGAATGACTTCCATAGAAAACACAAGCCCATTGTGGGTATGTTTGGGCACACTTTGCTGTGGTGAGAATCCTGGCAGCAAAGCTGGACTCTGGGTGCAAACAAAGGTGATGGATTTGTTCTATATGTTAGGAGTGGGTGTGTTGTAGTCTGAACATGATATCAACCGCTCAGCGGGTTTCCATTACTCTCCCACATGAGCTCAAGTGATATGGTGATTGAGAGCAGGCGTCACCAACTCTGCTGCTGGAGATCATCTGCCCTACATGTTCCCAAACTCCCCCTGCTCCATCTACTGCTAATTAACTAAGTCAGAGGTGCTCAGCTAATCAAGAGCAGGGAAATACCAGACGTGACTAATCAGCTGCAGTGAACCCTGGAAAAAACAACAGAGGGGAGGTGATGTCCAGGTGTGGAGCTGGTGACATCTGACTGAGAGTGTGCTGGACGCAAAAATCAGAACTGTGTCGGGTGGCAACTCTTAACACTTGCAACAGCTGTGTGCCCTTTGTGCTGGTTTGAACACAGTCACCTGTCCGTGTGTCTGTTGGAATGACTACATTGAACTCCGGACCCACTGAGAATCTGATGTAATGATGAAAAACTGAAAAAAATCATTATTATTTTTAAATAACTTGATATTGAAACTAAAGTAGACATTTCTAACAGGGGCGACTCTAGCTTCAGGTGAAGTGTGTGTATGAGTGACTTGGTAGGGTTTGCCAAAGTCTTTTTTCTGCACTCTATTGTCATCATTTTTAATTCTACAATTTTTATTTTATACACTGGAAAGCTTGTAATTCTGCATGCAGCAGCATTCATCAATCAGATGTTGTTGATGAAGACCTTTCCCATATTTTAGCACACCCTTGCCCAATCCCCCCCCCCCCCCCAATCCGCCACTGCTTAACACATACAGTAGTGTTCAGAATAATAGTAGTGCTATGTGACTAAAAAGATTAATCCAGGTTTTGAGTATATTTCTTCTTGTTACATGGGAAACAAGATACCAGTAGATTCTCACAAATCCAACAAGAACAAGCATTCATGATATGCACACTCTTAAGGCTATGAAATTGGGCTATTAGTAAAAAAAAAGTAGAAAAGGGGGTGTTCACAATAATAGTAGCATCTGCTGTTGATGCTACGAACTCAAAACTATTATGTTCAAACTGCTTTTTTAGCAATCCTGTGAATCACTAAACTAGTATTTAGTTGTATAACCACAGTTTTCATGATTTCTTTACATCTGCAAGGCATTAATTTTGTTGGTTTGGAACCAAGATTTTGCTCGTTAGTAGTGTGCTTAGGGTCACTGTCTTGTTGAAACACCCATTTCAAGGGCATGTCCTCTTCAGCATAAGGCAACATGACCTCTTCAAGTATTTTGACATATCCAAACTGATCCTTGATACCTGGTATGCGATATATAGGCCCAACACCATAGTAGGAGAAACATGCCCATATCATGATGCTTGCACCACCATGCTTCACTGTCTTCACTGTGAACTGTGGCTTGAATTCAGAGTTTGGGGGTCGCCTCACAAACTGTCTGTGGCCCTTGGACCCAAAAAGAACAATTTTACTCTCATCAGTCCACAAAATATTCCTCTATTTCTCTTTAGGCCAGTTGATGTGTTCTTTGGCAAATTGTAACCTCTTCTGCACGTCTTTTATTAACAGAGGGACTTTGCGGGGGATTCTTGCAAATAAATTAGCTTCACACAGGCATCTTCTAACTGTCACAACACTTACAGGTAACTCCAGACTGTCTTTGATCATCCTGGAGCTGATCAATGTGTGAGCCTTTGCCATTCTGGTTATTCTTCTATCCATTTGATGGTTGTTTTCCATTTTCTTCCAAGCGTCTCTGTTTTTTTGTCCATTTTAAAGCATTGGAGATCATTGAGGATGAACAGCCTATAAGTTTTTGCACCTGCGTATAAGTTTTCCCCTCTCCAATCAACTTTTTAATCAAACTACGCTGTTCTTCTGAACAATATCTTCAACGTCCCATTTTCCTCAGGCTTTCAAAGAGAAAAGCATGTTCAACAGGTGCTGGCTTCATCCTTACACAGGGGACACCTGATTCACACCTGTTTGTTCCACAAAATTGATGAACTCACTGACTGAATGCCACACTACTATTATTGTGAACACCCCCTTTTCTACTTTTTTTTTAACTAATAGCCCAATTTCATAGCCTTAAGAGTGTGCATATTATGAATGCTTGGTCTTGTTGGATTTGTGAGAATCTACTGAATCTACTGGTACCTTGTTTCCCATGTAACAATAAGAAATATACTCAAAACCTGGATTAATCTTTTAGTCACATAGCACTACTATTATTCTAAACATTACTGTATATTGTTTGATAAACTTCTTTCAGCTTCTCTCTTTTGCACTTGGGGTCGGCTACGGATCTGCTTGTTGATCTGGTGGACATTTTATGCTGGATACACTTCCTGATCCAACTCCACATTACATGGAGAATGGACAGGGGTGGTCTTGAACTGAGAACATTCTGCTCTCGAAACAAGCGCAGAAAATAGAGCATTTGCAGCAGTGAAAACTGAATTTGAAGATTATTTGTTAATGTGTATGTAAACTTGTGTCAGGCGACTCATCGGTGTGTGAAATCCATTAGCCCTGAATCCAGCACAGGTTCATTCATCTGATCATCTGTGTGATTTCACACAACTGGAGGTAACAACAAATCCATGACAGCAGAGATACAAGACCTGTCAACATCAAGGATGCGGTTGGTCTGCTTGTTGACAACATGGATCAACATGTCTGTCTGTGCATAATTCACTCGGCCCTTCTTGTCCACGTGGAAACTGCAAAAGAGGGGGGGGGGGGGTATGAGTGAGATGTCTCTGTACATAATGAATAAACACTGTGTAGTGGTAGCTGACCTGTAAGTCATCAGTGTTAACAACAGCTCCTGTGATGTTGGACAGCAGGTTAATGAAGTTCTCCTGGAATAGCCGGACCTTCTCAGGGATCTCGTTGATGACTATCTTCACCCTCTGGTCATCTCGGAGGATATAGATGCCCACCTTGGCAGAGTCGCTCTGGCCAGCAGTGTCACATGCCAAAATTTTCTAGCTGAAAATAGCCCGGATCATAGGCCGTGAAGAGGTCATAGGTTCGGATGATCCCATCTGTCTGACCTGGTACGTAACAAACAGAAGAGTCTTTCTAAATACAAACTGAGCTTCATCCATGTAAAATGACATGGAATTTCATTTTGTTTGATATGTTTTTGCAGCAGAATAAAAAATGTGTCTTTCCAAATTCTTCCCAGTGCACACTGGATTTTGTCAGGCATGTGTTCTGGCTCTGACCCTGTTCCAAGCTTTCGTCGATTGGGTGTTGGGTTGTGTTGGGTTGGCTTAGGTATATGTGTTGGCAACAAAAGGTTTTAGTGACCTTTCCTTCATGAACGATTGTGTGATCTCTATGGAACCTCTGGGCAAAATAACTTTTGTTTGTAGTTCACTTCTAATACCTTGTATGGACTAAACATGGTGGAAGGGTTCCATGGTAGTCAAGGATGAAGTGCTTCAATTTTGGATAGAATGTGTTTTGTTATTTCACTAATAAAGAGCATCTTACTGACCGTGTACACTGAAAAATGAGAATAACTGAACCAACTTAAATGAACTGTTTCAATTGGTAACATCTAAATACGTTAAGTTTGAACTTAAATGAGTAAGTTAGTTATAACTTACTAATTTAAATTCAAACAACTTAAGTTGTTTGAATTTAAATTGGTTTGAATTTAAGTTGGTTCTTTTTTCAGTGTAGTTGTATTATTTTGGTTTTAATACAGAAACAGAAGATCTTGATTGCTGACCTTTAATCCTGCTCACTTCAATTAAAGTATCAGCCCAGGTCTCCCATGTGCCTTCTGACTAAAAACAGTTGAAATTTAAAATCTCAGAAAATCTTTCCCTGTTCCACTCACCACTACACTCTAAAAAAAAATGATCCGCTGTCTCAGTGAGAAAAAGTGATGAAATTATTTCAACTTAACTAGAGAAGTTCTGTGCCATTAATCCAATTGAAAGTTGAAATAACATTTAAAAAAATCCTATGCAAATTGTTACATAAATTTTCTCCTTGAGACAGCAGTTCCTTTTTAGAGTGTACACACTGGTCAGGGTAATGTGTCTGAACTAAGCATGTGCAACTACATAATCCTACCTTCAGATAAAGTTTGAAAAAATTCTAATGTTTTGTAAATGCTATATAGTGACCAGCCTCTCCTGAGCAGGATCACTCACTGATTATTGGAATGCACAGCTCCAAATTAAAGGAACAGATGCAAGGTCAAAGTGTTATTTGTATTTATTTTAAACATTTTTTGTAAAATAAAAATCATGAACAACAAAAACTTAAAAATTTCAACAATATATTATCAAACTATAGAACTGAATAAAACTCAGATCATTTTATTTTTTGCACAAACACACATGCAATAAAAAATGTGTAAGAGCGCTCTTCAGCATTTGTAGAAAATAAATGTCAGAATCTTTGTGAAAACTACAGAAGTGGGTTTTAAGAACAAATTTCATCTTCTAGAATGGTTGGTGAATGAGACCTAATGTCACCTGTGAAGTCTCAGCTCGAGCCTCGCGGGACAGCGACAGGACATCAGAGGCGTGGCTGTGGCTTATTTGAAGAACAAAATACAGTTCCAGAATTCTCACATTTATTTACAGCACTAAAAAAAAGTTGAAATGCATGTTGGAAAAATTATTACGACATAATATATAGACCAAAAGGCGCTCATCAGCCCATCCCCAGCAGATTACCAAAAGGAGAAAAAGACAACAAAAAGAGAGAACAGACTTTGGTGTTTTATTGAACCTTTACTTATTAACCTAATTAATGAGTTGTTTGTGAACGTGACGTGCTCGTAGACCTAAACACAGCAGAGTGCACGGGAAATCTTACCGATAGTGAAGATGCTGCCGACGTCCTCGGTGTCGTTGGCCTGTAGCTTGATGTAGCGGATTGAAAGATGTGATATTCGACCACACTATTATTGCCAATGTCGTTATCGATGCCATCACTTTGATTAGGTCTGAGCCCACTTTGGCGTTTGCTGCAACCCCTGAACGAGGCGGCACACACAGAGGAGGGTGACTGCACTGATATAAAATGGGTTCACATGTCGTAATCCAGATTACCTGCTGTGTATTCCTCTTTAGTGAAACGTGGCTTCTGATCATAATGTCTTCCAGCTCAATGCGAACCTCCTGCAGACTGGGGTCAAGTGCAGGGTCCAGAGCTCTGCTCCGTGCTGCCCTCTGACCCCTGGGAGGAGTCCAGTTCCTGTTGCTGGAAGCTTTAACGATGATGGAGTAGACCGGGATCTCCTCCCGGTCCAGTCCTTGTTGACCTTCAGCTCTCCTCTGGGATCATTGCAAAGTTTCCATCAGTGTTTCCCCCTGCAGGAAAGATTTGTGGTCAGCCTCATAGTTCCAACGCACTAAAACAATAAGAAAGACCCACAAATCTGCACACATGATCTTATTCATCTGGTTTGGAAGTAAGGCGAGTTGATCTGAGCAGAAAATCTTCTTGAAGTCTGGAGCCGTATTTCAGGTGGTTTGACATAACTATTTGGTGTGTGTGTGTGTGTTTTGCTGTGTCCTGTGTGTTTTGCTGTGTCTGTTACACGCACACTTGTGCATTTGTGTCTCGCCTGGAAACTGTTTCAGCCGCTGCTCAACTAATAAATCCTTTTGTTCCACACGCTATTTTTTCGACATGACTTTTACAGTGTGCATTCACTTGGGGGTTTTTTGTGTGCGAGTGTGTTTTTATTTTAATGGTTCAGTTAGATGATCCAGCCATCACATAACAGCACACGTCTTGTCAAACATTTTATAATATATAAATTTAAAAATATAAATACATATAAACTCACAGTAATTGTTGATTATTTGTATAATCCACATGTTCTGAGTCACAGAGCTCTGTGGGGTAACATCAGCCTTTGGAAAAGTTAACAGCATATGACACACTGGACACAGTCATGTGACTGTTTTCATGAATGTGATGTTACTACAGCAACTGATGTGGTCAAGAAGCCAAAAGAGACCTCTGCGCATGTGTGTGTAGGATGAGGAGTCACCAGCAATAAAATAATAGACGATTGCATTGGTGCCTTCATCGGCGTCCACTGCTCCGGTCACATTCCCCACCACAGTGCCTGGAGGCGAGTGCTCCGGTACGGTCAGCCGCTGGTACAGCAGGCCGCCACGCTGGTGTGCACAGAAACACAAATATGGAATCAAGTCCATTCACTGAAAACTGTTTGCAAAGTACAAAGTGAACATTTGCCAAGGGAGAAAAAGAAGAAGGAAGCAGATAAACCAAGAATTTGATCTGAATCCCAATCAGGTTAAGTTAACAGCCTTAAGGAACTTCTGGGTCAACCTACAATGCAAAAAAAAAAACAAAACAAACAAACAAAGGCAGTGATTCTGACATTTATGACTTTGACTTCTATTTCACTGCGGCCAGCAGAACCCAAGATATTTCATATTTTGTGAGGTCATCTTCATTTCATTTGTTAAGCGACATCCATTTCTACATTTGAGGCCTACAACACAGTCAAAAAGAAGTTGGGGCACTGAAACATTTACCAAGTTTTAATGTTGCCATTCCTTCTCACAACACTTTAACAATGTTTTGGCATTGAGGATACCAAGGGATGAAGCATTTCAGGTGCTAATTTGTCCAATTATTCCTGTAGACACATCTTAAGGTGTGCAGCAGTACGGCTGACGTTAGTACCGTCTCAGGGATCGGAGAGCACGGGTATTCAGTTTAGGTTTGTGCCCTGGACCTTTACACACTGAAATTCCTCCAGATTCCTTGACTCATTTAATGATATTATTCACTGTAGAGGAAGAAATATGGAAATTCCAGCTTTTCTTTAAGGAACATTTTTTTAACATTTCCTCGAGAAATGACCAAACAGCCTTCTCTGAATTTAATCTGATCTGGCTCATGGCAGAGGTGAGGAGTGAGACAGAGTGATATCAGAACAGCAGACAGGATATCACAACGGAGAAAAGAAAGAATGCAAGACAGCCTCAAGTGGCAGCAGACAAGAAGTGCACAGCAACGGGTGGAGAAGCTGCTTCTCTGAGCCCACCTCAGAGACGGATGAGTTCTCCCCCCGGCTGGTGGACTTGGTGACCAGTCGGGCTGCAAAGAGCTTTTTCAGTCTCAGATAGTCGTCCAGGACCACTTTGAGCAGGGAACCCTGACAGGACGGCAGTCTGGGTCAGAATCGAACACAACACCTGCCTAATACAGTCCGACTCTGACGGCACCCGTTAACAAGAATCCACAGCAGAAACATCTCTTTACTGAAGAAGCTTCATATGTTCTTGGGACACACTGCAGGAGGTCGAAGGTCACACCCTCTGACCTCGTCCAACAAATCATTTTAGGAGTGACGACAGGAGAGACGACATAACTAAAGGAGGCATTCACATGTCCCTGACCAGTGAAACAAAGCTCACCTTGATGGGCCCTTCCCTCATGATGTGACCCAGCTTAGCGATGTTGTCGTACTCCTGAATGGCCGCTCTTAGGTAACGGTCATCGTCAGGCTTTGCTTGAGGCTCTCGACCAAATGTTCCCTGTGAGAATGAGACAAACAGTACAGAGTCCAGACCAAACCACTTCAATGTTTTAACTCCTCAATGAACGTTCTGCTTCAATGCACCGTGGGAGTTCAGGGTTTTTAAATGTTGTGGTTTATGTTAGTCTAACAGTGTTGTTAGTGTTATTGATTTATTGTGTTTTTGTAGTTCAGTGTTGCTCTTACCATGAGTTGAAATTCATGAGTAAAATGTGTGCTGGTTTTAATGTCTTCAGCTACTGTCTTTGTCAAATGCAAAGCACCTGCTTACAGCAGCTGTGCGTGCGTGCATGTATGTATGTATATGTGTGTGTGTGTGTGTGTGTGTGCGTGTACGTGTGTGTGTGTGTGTGTACGTGAATGTGTGTAACTTTGATCAGGGACAGAGTACAGCTGACATTAACTGTTTGGTGTGTTTATGTATTTTGGGTCAAGGATGAATGGTGCTAAAACGGAATGCTGATAGGACTAATAGTTTTGGAGAAGCTATGAATAATAGGCAACATTGCTCATAATTACATTTTAGACTCACACCTTTCCAGCAGGGGGCAGTAAATAATTTTTATATTAAAAACGTGAGTGTAAGTGCATTAAAATACATGCATGACACAAGAAAGTGAAAACACTTATTTCCATTGTGGTCCATTTAAAAACCAAATGACAAAATAGAAGTAACAATAAAATAATGCTAATAATAATAATAATAATATGTGTATATGATAACAAGAACCTAAACAATTTATAAATACATTAAGACAGTAAATTAACATTTATATAATATATATAATATATATATATATATCCATCCATTCATCCATCCATTTTCTTCCGCTTTATCCGGAGTCGGGTCGTTGGGGGCAGCAGCTCAAGCAAAGCCGCCCAGACCTCCCGATCCACACACACCCCCCCTCCTCCGGGGGAACCCCAAGGTGTTCCCAAGACAGCCGGAGATGTAGTCCCTCCAGCTTGTCCTGGGTCTTCCTCCTGATGGGATGTGTCCGGAACACCTCTCCAGCAAGGCGTCCAGGGGGCATCCGGAAAAGATGCCCGAGCCACCTCAACTGACTCCTTTCGACGTGGAGGAGCAGCGGCTTGACTCCGAGCTCCTCCCGAGTGACCGAGCTCCTCACCCTATCTCTAAGGGAGCGCCCAGCCACCCTGCGGAGGAAACTCATCTCGGCCGCTTGTACTCGCGATCTCGTTCTTTCGGTCGTGAGCCAAATCTCATGACCATAGGTGAGGATCGGAATGTAGATCGCTCGGTAAATCAAGAGCCTTGCCCCCCTACTCAGCTCTCTCTTCACCACGATGGTCCGATACAGCGACCGCATCACTGCAGACGCTGTACCGATCCGTCTATCGATCTCATGCTCCATCCGTCCCTCACTCGTGAACAAGACCCGGAGATACTTAAACTCCTCCACTTGAGGCAAGGACACTCCACCGACCTGAATATATATATATATATATATATATATATATATATATATATATATATATATAATTAACAGGAAATAAAATGTTTGAGTTCTTCTTCTAAAAACTGTTGAAGTCTAACATTCTAAAAACATTCTGGAATCACACACCATGACAACTCATTCTAAAAACTTTGCCACCCTAACCACTAAGATGTCAGCTACCTATTTTGTAAACACTACCCAATCTAGAACCCGTGGATCCCAACGGGCAACGCACTTTTTCCAAGTAAGGCTCTACCTATAGAGTCTATTCCAGCAGTCACTGGCTGAGAGGTGGTACCAGTTTATCACAGGACCACATGCACAGCTACGGTCAACTTAGAGTTGGGGAAAATGTGCAGATGTTACACAGAAAGAACCAGGTGGGAAATGATCTCTGGACCTTCTTGCTGTGGGGTAACAGTGCTAACCACTAATCCACCGTGCCACTCGGTTTGATGCCCCAGATTGACTGAAAAGCAAACTTGTTTTCCTTATATCCTATCGTTAGACCTGTTTGCCATCTATTGAATGCTGCCATCTGGTCATCTTGTCAGCAATAATCATCACATGCATGATAGAAATTAGGAGCAGGTGTGGTTGAAGTTACATGTACTCTCTGAAATGAACTTGTTCGTCAGTTTCTTTCATTTCCAAAGCCTAGGTCTGGGGACCACGACGGGAAAGAAAGAAAGACAACGTCATACACAGGCTCTGAGGCTCATCAGCTCCAGCCTGAAGGGGATGAGAAAATGATTCCACACAGATGGAATGCCAATCCATTGCAGGCTACTTCCCAGGCCGAGGCCGGTACCTATTTCCAGCTGGGTGGACTGGGACCAGAACAGTCCAACTCTGCAACTACAGTACTTATTGAAAGTAAGAACTAATATAGACATTTTCCTTGCACCCTATGTTGATTTTCACAAAGTGCCTGAATTATTCTGAGTGGGCTCCTTTCTGGGGCATCCAAACAATCTGCAGAATTGCCAAGAAATTGCCCATATTACATATTGGCCAAAATTCAATGTGTGAGCAACATGTGGATTTTTGCTTTGATGCACAATGAAAGTTCATCCAATATTGGAAGACTGTGACCATGAAGTCTTGGAGAGGAAATGGTGGTGGGTGAGTACAGAGGATCGCTCTGTGCATGATCTCAACAAAGTGACGTGTGTAGTTAGTGCCTCTTTGTTATAGTGATGTCTATGCTTACCTGCTCATTAACTGTGATTAGACAAATGAAAGAATCAAGAAACACAACATGATGATGGAAGAAACATAAACATGATGATGACTATCAGCTGTTCACTGACCATCATACTGAACTTGTAGAAGCTGGAGGTATTGATGCATATGAAGCCATGTGAAGCCCAAACAGTGTCAGACAAATAGTACAACATTCTACGTGGTTGCTGTTTGCCATACTTCATTACATAGTTGTCCAATCTGGTTTATACTTATTTGATGTATTTCCAACACTTGCGTTCTGAACACTCTGCGGATTAGAACACAACTGGATAAATGCAACTTGTACAGTATAAAAAGCCAATATAATAATAAGTGCCCCCCCCTACATTGGTTCATGGGTAACTGTTGGCGATATGGCTAATTGGTGGACATCATATCAATACCCAGGTATGGTGAGTGATGTACACAGCAGGGCTACAATCTCAGAATTTTTCCCAGTGAAACGTGGTGTTCGTCAGCTCTGCTTCTTTCTCTGTTTAGTGTTTGCATGGAAGCCAGCAGCTTAGGTGTCTTTAAAGGCATGGAAAGGGTTACTGACCTCATGTGTCTGTCTATATGTATCGGCCCTACAACAGTCCGGGGGCCTGTCCAAGGTGTAACCTCTCACCCAGTGATAGCTGTGATCATCTGCTCCAGCTGACCTGTGACCCATAACCTGAATATGTGGGTTTTGAAAATGGATGGATGGACTTTACAGAAGATGCTGTGGTCTTGGTGGAGATCTGTAGCTGTAGCACTTGAGTAGCTGAGTGAAGAATTAATGTCAGGGTTTGTGATAGTCCTGGATCAAGATGAAGATTCATGTTTTTAATGACTTCCTGGGTTTCTGTACTGTCTGTGTATCTGTAATGTGTCGAACTTGGAGAGACATTCACTTGTCTCGCAGTAACATTCATGTGTCTGGGTTCTCGGACTTTGAGATCGAGAGACGCCTGGGAAGAGCTTGTTGAGTAATGAGGTCGCTGGGCAGAGGGGTTCGGTGATGTTGGTATCTTTGCAGTAGAACAAAGGTGCAAGTCTTCATGGTCCTGGTGCTTCCTGTCTCAGCATGTGGTTGTGAGATTTCAACACTAATCAGTGACCTAAGAAGATGACTGGATTTCTTTGGTACTAGGTCTTTTTCAGAATGACTTTGTGTCAAACAGGAGGTTAGTTTGGGAGACGGATGAGTGTCACTTGCATTGTGAGAGAATGTCAGCTATGAAAATTTTGTCATGTGACGGACTTGTCTGGGGATGATTCTGCGTACAGACGCCTCACTGTTGACGACCTCAGTGGCTGGAGAAGGAGCATAGGACATCCACATTTCACCTGGATGTGGCAAACTTTTGAGAGGTGATGATGGACTGACTGTTTGTCTGCCTGGGTGGTTCCCATCCAGGATCCAGGGTGGTTCTGTAGCATGGAGGATGCAGTGATGTGTGTCATCAGTGCATGCCCCCAGACTGGGACGATGTGTATAAAGTATGTTGTCCAAGGACACAGGGAGGTAGCTTGAAGTGGACACACCTGGATCTGACCCCAACTCCTGCACCTCAGAGCAACCTTATTATTTAATATCTAACAAAAAAAAAAAAAGAAACCATCACCTAATGTTCTGACCAGTAAATCATATGTCCCGTTAACTGAGGTATGTACAAGGGCTGTCCATAAAGTATAGGTCCTTTTTATTTTTTTCAAAAACTATATGGATTTCATTCATGTTTTTACCCTCAGACATGCGTGAACCCTCGTGCGCATGCGTGAGTTTTTCCACGCCTGTCAGTGACGTCATTCGCCTGTGAGCACTCCTTGTGGGAGGAGTCGTCCAGCCCCTCGTCAGAATTCTTTGTCCTGAGAGTTGCTGAGAGACTGGCGCTTTGTTGATCAAAATTTTTCTAAACCTGTGAGACACCATCGAGTGGACACTGGTTGAAAAATTAGCTGGTTTTCGGTGAAAATTTTAAACGGCTGATGAGAGATTTTGAGGTGATACTGTCGCTTTAAACGACTTCCCACAGAGCGAGACGTCGTGCAGCACTCTCAGGCGCCGTCGTCAGCCTGTTTCAAGCTGAAAACCTCCACATTTCAGGCTCTATTGATCCAGGCCGTCGTGAGAGAACAGAGAAGTTTCAGAAGAGTCAGTGATTCAGCATTTTATCCGGATATTCCACTGTTAAGGAGATTTTTTTAATGAAAGACGTGCGGACAGTCCGCGCGTTGGGACACAGCCGGCGCAAGGTGCGGCGGCACAGGAAAAACCCTCCGTGTTGATAACCATTTGTAAAATCCAGGCGGCTTTTGATGCTTTCAGTGGAGTGAGTATATGAGAAATTGTTTAACAGCTGGACATGTTCCAACTTGTCCTTAAGGCTTCCAACGGAGGTGTTTTTCCTGTGGCGGAGCGTCGCGGTGGCTGCGAGCTGACGCTGCAATCTGCCCGCACGTCTTTCATTAAAAAAAATCTCTTTTAACAGTGGAATAGCCGGATAAAACGCTGAAACCGACTTCTTCTGAAACTTCTCTGTTCTCTCACGACGTCCTGGATCAATAGAGCCTGAAAATGTGGAGGTTTTCAGCTTGAAACAGGCTGACGACGGCGCCTGAGAGCGCTGAGCGACGTCTCGCTCCGTGGGAAGTCCTTAAAGCGACAGTATCACCTCAAAATCTCTCATCAGCCGTTAACATTTCACTGAAAACCAGCTTAATTTTTCGAACCGTGTCCACTTCAATGTGTCTCACAGGTTTAGGAAAAAATTTTGATCAACAAAAGCGCCAGTCTCTCAGCACTTCTCAGACAAAGGAATTCCGACGAGGGGCTGGACGACTCCTCCCACAAGGAGTGCTCACAGGCGAATGACGTCACCGACAGGCGTGGAAAAACTCACGCATGCGCACGAGGGTTCAAGCATGGTCTGACGTAAAAACATATGAATGAAATCCATATAGTTTTTTGAAAAAAAAAAAAGGACCTATACTTTATGGACAGCCCTCGTATGCTGAAGTCTGAATTCTCCTTGTCTTGTATCGCAAACAACAGCCAGCCAGACCCGGATTAAAGGGGCACTAACATGCGTGCGTGCGGGGCTGTTCCACAGGTCTGTGATCTCGCTCAGGTTCTCAGGCAGGTCATCTTCATGGTCCGCTTGGGCAGCCAGCTCCAGGTTTCTACAGAATGGGTCCAACCACACCTGGATTAGCCCTGCAGAAGAAATGGAAAAAATAAAATCTTGAGACTATTTTCTTGAATGAACAACTAATAACAGCAGACATCATCTCTAACATTTTCCACCCAGCCCTCATGATGTGGTGGCAATGAGATGTAAAACATTTTGGAGACAGGCGTGTGCGATATGACGATATTACAACATGAATGATTAAATGTCTGACACGGTCAGAGAGATCGTCAGTGTTGTGCAGCGGCGTGTAATATCAGGTCCAAAGAACATGAAAGATTCAGGCAAAACAGATGAGTGAAGTACCTCAGAACCCATGGAGGCCTGCAGGAAATATTGGGATGGGAGGTGGAGCAGACAGAGCTGGTGAAACTGTGGAGGTGGATCACGAGTTCAGACTGGAGTTTTGCATCCAGCTCCAGCCAGAATCAATCCGGATTGGTTTAGCTGGATAGCATTTTAAATCTGAGGATAAGGCCAGTATCTCACAGAGAGGCCCAACTCTGGTGAGCACTGCGAATCTGAATCTGCTAACTTTGTTGGCACAAATCAGAAATCAAATCCCGTAATCTTACAAAGCGCTGAATGCTGACAGAAGGAATTTCTGCTGCCTTTGAGGAAGAATTACTTTGACTTTGAGAAAAGAGGAAAAAAAGGAAGAAGAAAGGTACCTGTTTTTGGTCACAGTGGTTACCAACAAAAAAGAACTTTAGCGACATGTGTCACAAACACTTAAACTGCTTTACAAACGTTGCGGAAAAATAAATCCACAAATAATGTTCCAACTTTATTTGCAACAGAAAAACTGTTTGTGACCCTAAAAAACTGTTTACAAATGGTTTTGCAACCTTTTATGAACCCTGACGAAATTCAAAATTCATTACCTTTGTCACCATTTGCCGCTCTGTGAGTTAGGGCCCCTGGCACACATGACGATTTAGCCAGTGTATGCTGACAGCCTCTTTTCCACCGAGTGGTCCGGTTCAGTACGGCACGGTATGATACGGGTTTGGAATGGTTAAGTCTGGTTTGGTTTGTGTTTCCACCGCCAGCAGAACCTTTTGTTTGGCAGGGTGGAACATGTAATTATTGATGAGCACTTCATATGAGTGCGCGTACACTGTCGAGGGGCCTCACCCATCTACACAGAGGTCAAACAACAGTAATTTAACATTTTAAATGTTTAAAGACATGCAGGTTAGTGGATTGGAAACTTTTTAATTGTCTAGGTCTACCTTGCAAAGAAAATCTTGAGCTCAATGGGACTAACCTGGTTAAATAAAAGGTTAAAAAGTGCCAGCATTCTCTGGTTCAGGCTGAGAAACGTACAAAACACAGTGGGGCTTCTTTAAAAACACTACATTTCTTCAGCCACGACAAGGAATTAAAGTATTTTCAGAAGTTGTTTTCCAAATCAGGACGCTTTATGTGGATATGTTTTCAACAGGCTGTGATGATGAATCAGACTGTTACCACGTAACAGATAAGATTAAGACTTGGTTAAGAATACTTGATTAAAATGGTTTTAATATTTGAAACAGTCGAACTGTTCATAGTCTGCAGCTTTCAGTTGTTGGGGCCAATCAACGGACAACATCAATGGACATGTTTCGACTTATGAGTAACTTACAAGAAACGGGTGTCAACAATCGCAAAACTTACCTACAACTTACTGTATGTCCCGTGTATGAGGACATATGAGTCATATGCTGGCATGTGTCAAAAATATTGTGTATGCCCACAATTTTTCAACGTACACCAGCGTGCTTCGTCATGCTCTTAACTTAGACAAAACGTACCCAGAAATTATTAGACTGATGCCAGTATTTTTAATACAGTCGACATTAGAGCTGAAACAACTAATGGAGTTAACTGATTAAAATCTTTTATTAAAA
Organism: Thalassophryne amazonica; assembly: GCF_902500255.1. Taxonomy (NCBI): domain Eukaryota; kingdom Metazoa; phylum Chordata; class Actinopteri; order Batrachoidiformes; family Batrachoididae; genus Thalassophryne; species Thalassophryne amazonica. Next base: position 93,001,645 of record NC_047115.1, read on the forward strand.
TAGTTGTCAACTAATTTAGTCATCGATTAATTGCTAAATAACTTTGTTTTACCGCAAATGTTTAGTTTATTCCATATAATCAACCGAGCTTTGCTTTGAATCTTGAACCAGTGAAGGAGTACTGTTGGTTTAATTTGTTTTATTTCGCTTTATCTTAATTTTTCCCCACTAAAACCCTAAAGAGCATATGTCTGTGAGGAATATTTACCTTTTTATGTTAAACTGACCTGTTATGGTCTTCTGAAACAGTTGATAGATGTATTTTATGTTAACGCCGATGCTAACACGTTAGCATGTCTACAGCGCTTTCAATGTTAAAGTTAGCATTAAGCTGCTGGCATTTCAGCATGTTTGTGCATTTGTTTTCTGTATAATAATTAATGGCTCAGCGTTTGTTGTGGTAAAAGAGTCAAATGTATTACAAATTAAAATATTTTTTTTATTTATTTTATTTATATATTATTAATAATAATATAATATTAATAATAATAGCAACAAATATAATAGTAATAATAACTAATAATGCTACAATACAATTTTAGAGAAGACATGAGTCACGTGTGTCATTGTGAAATGACCACATAGTTTACAAGTTATACAGAGAATTTTGCACATATAATGAGTCAGGCTACAGTTTTTGATTTAGGTTTATGGTTAACTAGTTATGCTAATTGCTCATCAACAAAAATACCTCTTTTTTCACCATATATTTTATAACATTTATATGTTTCAATGTTGTTTATGGCAACTCATCACTTTGATAAAGCAATGTCATTTGAATTAATTATTTTGTTCTTTATTATAAACTGTTTTATTCTTACTCCATCCTCCATGGCCTCCCCAAACTCCTCCCAGACCCGAGTTTTTGCCTCTGCGACCGCACAGGCTGCGGCACGCTTGGCCTACCGGTACCTGTCAGCTGCCTCTGGGGTCCCACCTACCAACAAAGATAAGTAGGACTCCTTCTTCAGCTTGACGGCATCCCTTACTTCCAGTGTCCACCACCAGGTTCGGGGATTGCCGCCGCGACAGGCACCAGAGACCTTGCGACCACAGCTACGAGCGGCCGCATCAACAATGGAGGTGGAGAACATGGTCCACTCGGACTCCATGTCTGCAACCTCCCCCGGGATCTGGGAGAAGCTCTCCCGGAGGTGGGAGTTGAAGACCTCGCTGACAGAGGGTTCCGCCAGTCGTTCCCAGCAGACCCTCACGATATGTTGGGCCTGCCAGGTCTGACCAGCTTCCCCCACTCCCAGCGGATCCAACTCACTACCAGGTGGTGATCGGTTGACAGCTCTGCCCCACTCTTCACTCGAGTGTCCGAGACACGTGGCCGAAGGTCAGATGATACGACTACAAAGTCGATCATCGACCTCCGGCTCAGGGTGTCCTGGTGCCACGTGCACTTATGGACACCCTTGTGCTCGAACATGGTGTTCGTGATGGACAAACTGTGACTAACACAGAAGTCCAACAACTGAACACCACTCAGGTTCAGATCAGGGAGGCCGTGCTTCCCAATCACCCCCCTCCAGGTCTCACTGTCGCTGCCCACGTGGGCGTTGAAATCCCCCAGGAGAACAATGGAGTCCCCAGTCGGAGCGCTATCTAGTACCCCTCCCAGGGACTCCAGGAAGGTCGCGTACTCTGCACTGCTGCTCGGCCCATAGGCCGAGACAACGGTGAGAGACATGTCCCCGACCCGGAGGCGTAGGGACGCAACCCTCTCGTCTGGATTGGCAGACCGGGGTGGTGGCCCATCTGTTGAAGTAGGGGGACTGAAGGGTGTGTTCCAACTATAGGGGGATCACACTGCTCAGCCTCCCGGTAAGGTCTATTCCAGAGTACTGAGAGGAGAATTCGACCGATAGTCGAACCTTGGATTCAGGAGGAGCAGTGTGGTTTTCGTCCTGGTCGCGGCACACTGGACCAGCTCTACACACTCCATCAGGTGCTCGAGGGTTCATGGGAGTTCGCCCAACCAGTCCACATGTGTTTTGTGGATCTGGAGAAGGCGTTCAACCGTGTCCCTTGGGGCACCCTGTGGGGAGTGCTCCGGGAGTATGGGGTCCGGGGTCCTTTGCTAAGGGCTATCCGGTCCCTGTACGACCGCAGCAGGAGCTTGGTTCGCATTGCCGGTAGTAAGTCAAACCTGTTTCCAGTGCACGTTGGCCTCCGCCAGGGCTGCCCTTTGTCACCGGTTCTGTTCATTATTTTATGGACAGAATTTCTAGGCGCAGCCAGGGTGTAGAGGGGGTCTGGTTTGGGAACCACAGAATCTCGTCTCTGCTGTTTGCGGACGATGTGGTTCTGTTGGCTTCGTCAAATCAGGACCTTCAGTGTGCACTGGGGCGGTTTGCAGCTGAGTGTGAAGCGTCCGGGATGAAAATCAGCACCTCCAAATCCGAGGCCATGGTTCTCGACCGGAAAAAGGTGCTTTGCCCTCTTCAGGTCGGTGGAGTGTCCTTGCCTCAAGTGGAGGAGTTTAAGTATCTCGGGGTCTTGTTCACGAGTGAGGGACGGATGGAGCGTGAGATCGATAGACGGATCGGTGCAGCATCTGCAGTGATGTGGTCGCTGTATTGGACCGTTGTGGTGAAGAGAGACCTGAGTCGGGGGGCAAAGCTCTCGATTTACCGATCGATCTGCGTTCCGATCCTCACCTATGGTCATGGGATTTGGCTCATGACCAAAAGAATGAGATTGTGAGTACAAGCGGCCGAGATGAGTTTCCTCTGCAGGATGGCTGGGCGCTCCCTTAGAAATAGGGTGAGGAGCTCGGTCACTCGGGAGGAGCTCGGAGTCGAGCCGCTGCTCCTCCACGTCGAAAGGAGTCAGTTGAGGTGGCTCAGGCATCTTTTCCGGATGCCCCCTGGACGCCTCGCTGGAGAGGTGTTCCGGGCACGTCCCATTGGGAGGAGGCCCCAGGGAAGACCCAGGACACGCTGGAGGGACTACATCTCTTGGCTGGATTGGGAACGCCTTGGGGTTCCCCCGGAGGAGCTGGGGGAGGTGTGTGTGGATCGGGAGGTCTGGGCGGCTTTGCTTGAGCTGCTGTCCCCACGACCCGACTCCGGATAAAGCGGAAGAAAATGGATGGATGGATGGATGGATGTTTTATTCTTTATTTTATATTTCAACAGCCAAGGGACATTTGACGATTTGTTGATTTTCAAATATTTTAAGTTTTCAAATAATGTTCTGTTGTTAATAAAGCGATGGAAGTAAAGAAAAATTGTTTCCCTGGCACATTTTTAAAAAATTCCCCGCTAATCTGATTAATCGATTAATCGTGTCGAAACATGCATGTGACGGTTTTCTGATGCTCACATCTGAATGTGTGTGTGTGTGCATTTCTGTGTGGTGATAAAGTGACAGAGACAGAAGGTTGTTTGTTCTGAGCGCATTACTGGAGAAGACACTGAGGGGGCACGGCTGTAATCTGACATCACGGCCCCAAGATCTCTGGATTTAAACTGCATTTGCTTTCAAGCCGCCACAAATCCTGCTCAATTCCTTCTAAGCTCTTCGATCTAACAAGGCTGTAATGTCAAGAAATGTAAAGATGGTATTTTGCCCATGTATAATAAATAACATACAGTTTTATTCCTTGACTGATCATCTGTGAATATGTGATTATGGCGCTCACATCACATCAGATCAGATGATTTATTAGACTTCTGAAATTTCAAACTGCAGCAGTCTTGACATTTTTTTTTCTTAAAAGAGAATTGTGATAAGGTTGTGGATTGAAAATAAATGATGATATATTTTTGCCATATTCCCCACCACTAGAAGGCGCAATAGTTATTTTCCATGATGTGAACACACACACACACACACACACTGCTGTTAACAGCACCCTCTTCATAACCTTCGGATGAGGTGAACATGACCTTGAAAAATCTGTGGTTAAAGAGTCCGGTGTGTGTGACAGTGTCTCACCCCTCGAATGAGTACTTGTTAGTGTTGGGCATGTCCAGGATGTCCATGAGACCCTGGTTCCCTGGGTGACAGAAGACAGAAAAGACAAATGCCATTGCTTGACTAAGATGAAAATGATTAGCAGAGCACAAGCCCCATCCAGAGGAGGCCGGACCGCCCACTCAGCGGCGCTGCGTCTCACCTGTGGAACCTGCAACGATGGCTTTCAGCTTCCTCTGATGTCTGCAGCACAGGAAAAGACAGAATCAGGAGGTGGTAAACATGTCTGCGTCATGGTGTCTGAGTGGTGTGAGGACGTTCTTACACTCTGCGGTAATGCCAGTTCATTGTGACGAACAAGATACCAGCCAGGCACAGCAGCACGGCCAGGATGATGATGACCAGCTGTCACACAAACACACAGTTTTACATTTTCAAATACACACAAACAGATGGACAGTCAGAGAGCCAACGAGGCCTTCACCTTGGACCCGTCCCAGCGTGTCCCAGCATTCAGACCCGGGGTTCTCATCGCATGTTACAAAGATCAGCAACAAAGTCACAATTTACTAAAGAAAAGACACGATGGAGCCGGTGTGGATGCTCTGTGGCACACCAGGGGGCCAAGGCAATGGACAGACCACATTAGTCATGGACGTGTTCCGATAACAACAACCAATCAGTGTCATCTGCCCCTCCCCTTCAGACACAAGTGCACCAACTGCTGATGCGTTTGTAATGAGAGGGTGAACACAGAAATGAGAGGACGTCTGTGGACAACAGGAATAATTGCACAGAAAGCAGCAGGCAATAGAGACAAAAATACTCCTGTCAAAGTACCACAAAACGCCAGACGTGGAGTGACTGCGATGACAGCTGGAGCTTAATCGTTCGCTGAGAGTTAACGGATTCCTTAGCCAAAAAAAGAGTTAATCATGTTATTAAATTACAGAGGTGAAGCTCCTTCTGACTAACGTGTCTATGTATTGAAACGTGTTTCTTTCTGACCTCAAAACACAAAGCACGAGATCGCAGAAGAGGTCATGTCTGATTTCTGGCTCCATCGTTACGCAGAAGTAGAACAGGCCAATCAGAGGCCAGCTCCGTCGCTATGTGGAAGTAGAACAGGCCAATCAGAGGCCAGTCAGACCACCAACTGACTTCCCCAATAACCACAGCTCAAGTCTACGTGGTCTACGTGTTGTTGTCCTTTCGGCTGCTCCTGTTTTTATTTCTTGTTCGGGGTCACCACAGCAGATACAGCCAGATCCACATTGGTATGAGGCACAAGTTTTACACCAGATGCCCTTCCTGATGCAACTCCAGTTTTACTTGGAGAAACACAAACAGCCGCTGGTGTTCTCCAGAGGTCTCCCATCTAAGTACTAACCAGATCCTGCACTGCTTAGCTTCTCAGGGTGACACAGAGCAGACCGGCTAGGACTAGGTGGGGAGATTATATCTCCACACTGGCCTGGGAACACCTCAGGATCAAAAAGTCAGAGGTGGTCAATGTGGCCCAGGAAAGGGAACTCTGGGTTCCCCTGCTGAAGCTGTTGCCCCTGCGACCCGATCTCGGATAAGCGGTTGAAGATGATGATGATGATGATATAGAGACCATCCTGGGAACCACCGGAAAAGTTAAAGCTGAAGACCCGAGGTCAGACTGTGGTTTGTGGAGGTTGCAGACCTGAAGTGTGGAGAGGTCATCAGGCAGTTTGTCCCCAATAGCAGGCTGAACATCCAGGATGTTATACTCCCGGAACAGGTTCCTCAACTGCTCCTTGTTCTCATCAATCATCTGGATCACCCTGGAAATCACAAGTCAGAGACATCAGCGTGTGCACTGTGCCACTGCAAACACAACATTCCACACGCCTTAGCTACAAACCTTCAAACCCCCCCCCCCCCAATGGTACAGATGGGTTTTATCAAACAACAAGGGTTCTATTTTGAGAGCAGACACAAGAATGACTTCCATAGAAAACACAAGCCCATTGTGGGTATGTTTGGGCACACTTTGCTGTGGTGAGAATCCTGGCAGCAAAGCTGGACTCTGGGTGCAAACAAAGGTGATGGATTTGTTCTATATGTTAGGAGTGGGTGTGTTGTAGTCTGAACATGATATCAACCGCTCAGCGGGTTTCCATTACTCTCCCACATGAGCTCAAGTGATATGGTGATTGAGAGCAGGCGTCACCAACTCTGCTGCTGGAGATCATCTGCCCTACATGTTCCCAAACTCCCCCTGCTCCATCTACTGCTAATTAACTAAGTCAGAGGTGCTCAGCTAATCAAGAGCAGGGAAATACCAGACGTGACTAATCAGCTGCAGTGAACCCTGGAAAAAAACAACAGAGGGGAGGTGATGTCCAGGTGTGGAGCTGGTGACATCTGACTGAGAGTGTGCTGGACGCAAAAATCAGAACTGTGTCGGGTGGCAACTCTTAACACTTGCAACAGCTGTGTGCCCTTTGTGCTGGTTTGAACACAGTCACCTGTCCGTGTGTCTGTTGGAATGACTACATTGAACTCCGGACCCACTGAGAATCTGATGTAATGATGAAAAACTGAAAAAAATCATTATTATTTTTAAATAACTTGATATTGAAACTAAAGTAGACATTTCTAACAGGGGCGACTCTAGCTTCAGGTGAAGTGTGTGTATGAGTGACTTGGTAGGGTTTGCCAAAGTCTTTTTTCTGCACTCTATTGTCATCATTTTTAATTCTACAATTTTTATTTTATACACTGGAAAGCTTGTAATTCTGCATGCAGCAGCATTCATCAATCAGATGTTGTTGATGAAGACCTTTCCCATATTTTAGCACACCCTTGCCCAATCCCCCCCCCCCCCCCAATCCGCCACTGCTTAACACATACAGTAGTGTTCAGAATAATAGTAGTGCTATGTGACTAAAAAGATTAATCCAGGTTTTGAGTATATTTCTTCTTGTTACATGGGAAACAAGATACCAGTAGATTCTCACAAATCCAACAAGAACAAGCATTCATGATATGCACACTCTTAAGGCTATGAAATTGGGCTATTAGTAAAAAAAAAAGTAGAAAAGGGGGTGTTCACAATAATAGTAGCATCTGCTGTTGATGCTACGAACTCAAAACTATTATGTTCAAACTGCTTTTTTAGCAATCCTGTGAATCACTAAACTAGTATTTAGTTGTATAACCACAGTTTTCATGATTTCTTTACATCTGCAAGGCATTAATTTTGTTGGTTTGGAACCAAGATTTTGCTCGTTTAGTAGTGTGCTTAGGGTCACTGTCTTGTTGAAACACCCATTTCAAGGGCATGTCCTCTTCAGCATAAGGCAACATGACCTCTTCAAGTATTTTGACATATCCAAACTGATCCTTGATACCTGGTATGCGATATATAGGCCCAACACCATAGTAGGAGAAACATGCCCATATCATGATGCTTGCACCACCATGCTTCACTGTCTTCACTGTGAACTGTGGCTTGAATTCAGAGTTTGGGGGTCGCCTCACAAACTGTCTGTGGCCCTTGGACCCAAAAAGAACAATTTTACTCTCATCAGTCCACAAAATATTCCTCTATTTCTCTTTAGGCCAGTTGATGTGTTCTTTGGCAAATTGTAACCTCTTCTGCACGTCTTTTATTTAACAGAGGGACTTTGCGGGGGATTCTTGCAAATAAATTAGCTTCACACAGGCATCTTCTAACTGTCACAACACTTACAGGTAACTCCAGACTGTCTTTGATCATCCTGGAGCTGATCAATGTGTGAGCCTTTGCCATTCTGGTTATTCTTCTATCCATTTTGATGGTTGTTTTCCATTTTCTTCCAAGCGTCTCTGTTTTTTTGTCCATTTTAAAGCATTGGAGATCATTGAGGATGAACAGCCTATAAGTTTTTGCACCTGCGTATAAGTTTTCCCCTCTCCAATCAACTTTTTAATCAAACTACGCTGTTCTTCTGAACAATATCTTCAACGTCCCATTTTCCTCAGGCTTTCAAAGAGAAAAGCATGTTCAACAGGTGCTGGCTTCATCCTTACACAGGGGACACCTGATTCACACCTGTTTGTTCCACAAAATTGATGAACTCACTGACTGAATGCCACACTACTATTATTGTGAACACCCCCTTTTCTACTTTTTTTTAACTAATAGCCCAATTTCATAGCCTTAAGAGTGTGCATATTATGAATGCTTGGTCTTGTTGGATTTGTGAGAATCTACTGAATCTACTGGTACCTTGTTTCCCATGTAACAATAAGAAATATACTCAAAACCTGGATTAATCTTTTTAGTCACATAGCACTACTATTATTCTAAACATTACTGTATATTGTTTGATAAACTTCTTTCAGCTTCTCTCTTTTGCACTTGGGGTCGGCTACGGATCTGCTTGTTGATCTGGTGGACATTTTATGCTGGATACACTTCCTGATCCAACTCCACATTACATGGAGAATGGACAGGGGTGGTCTTGAACTGAGAACATTCTGCTCTCGAAACAAGCGCAGAAAATAGAGCATTTGCAGCAGTGAAAACTGAATTTGAAGATTATTTGTTAATGTGTATGTAAACTTGTGTCAGGCGACTCATCGGTGTGTGAAATCCATTAGCCCTGAATCCAGCACAGGTTCATTCATCTGATCATCTGTGTGATTTCACACAACTGGAGGTAACAACAAATCCATGACAGCAGAGATACAAGACCTGTCAACATCAAGGATGCGGTTGGTCTGCTTGTTGACAACATGGATCAACATGTCTGTCTGTGCATAATTCACTCGGCCCTTCTTGTCCACGTGGAACTGCAAAAGAGGGGGGGGGGGGGGTATGAGTGAGATGTCTCTGTACATAATGAATAAACACTGTGTAGTGTAGCTGACCTGTAAGTCATCAGTGTTAACAACAGCTCCTGTGATGTTGGACAGCAGGTTAATGAAGTTCTCCTGGAATAGCCGGACCTTCTCAGGGATCTCGTTGATGACTATCTTCACCCTCTGGTCATCTCGGAGGATATAGATGCCCACCTTGGCAGAGTCGCTCTGGCCAGCAGTGTCACATGCCAAAATTTCTAGCTGAAAATAGCCCGGATCATAGGCCGTGAAGAGGTCATAGGTTCGGATGATCCCATCTGTCTGACCTGGTACGTAACAAACAGAAGAGTCTTTCTAAATACAAACTGAGCTTCATCCATGTAAATGACATGGAATTTCATTTTGTTTGATATGTTTTTGCAGCAGAATAAAAAATGTGTCTTTCCAAATTCTTCCCAGTGCACACTGGATTTTGTCAGGCATGTGTTCTGGCTCTGACCCTGTTCCAAGCTTTCGTCGATTGGGTGTTGGGTTGTGTTGGGTTGGCTTAGGTATATGTGTTGGCAACAAAAGGTTTTAGTGACCTTTCCTTCATGAACGATTGTGTGATCTCTATGGAACCTCTGGGCAAAATAACTTTTGTTTGTAGTTCACTTCTAATACCTTGTATGGACTAAACATGGTGGAAGGGTTCCATGGTAGTCAAGGATGAAGTGCTTCAATTTTGGATAGAATGTGTTTTGTTATTTCACTAATAAAGAGCATCTTACTGACCGTGTACACTGAAAAATGAGAATAACTGAACCAACTTAAATGAACTGTTTCAATTGGTAACATCTAAATACGTTAAGTTTGAACTTAAATGAGTAAGTTAGTTATAACTTACTAATTTAAATTCAAACAACTTAAGTTGTTTGAATTTAAATTGGTTTGAATTTAAGTTGGTTCTTTTTTCAGTGTAGTTGTATTATTTTTGGTTTTAATACAGAAACAGAAGATCTTGATTGCTGACCTTTAATCCTGCTCACTTCAATTAAAGTATCAGCCCAGGTCTCCCATGTGCCTTCTGACTAAAAACAGTTGAAATTTAAAATCTCAGAAAATCTTTCCCTGTTCCACTCACCACTACACTCTAAAAAAAATGATCCGCTGTCTCAGTGAGAAAAAGTGATGAAATTATTTCAACTTAACTAGAGAAGTTCTGTGCCATTAATCCAATTGAAAGTTGAAATAACATTTAAAAAAAATCCTATGCAAATTGTTACATAAATTTTTCTCCTTGAGACAGCAGTTCCTTTTTAGAGTGTACACACTGGTCAGGGTAATGTGTCTGAACTAAGCATGTGCAACTACATAATCCTACCTTCAGATAAAGTTTGAAAAAATTCTAATGTTTTGTAAATGCTATATAGTGACCAGCCTCTCCTGAGCAGGATCACTCACTGATTATTGGAATGCACAGCTCCAAATTAAAGGAACAGATGCAAGTCAAAGTGTTATTTGTATTTATTTTAAACATTTTTTGTAAAATAAAAATCATGAACAACAAAAACTTAAAAATTTCAACAATATATTATCAAACTATAGAACTGAATAAAACTCAGATCATTTTATTTTTTTGCACAAACACACATGCAATAAAAAATGTGTAAGAGCGCTCTTCAGCATTTGTAGAAAATAAATGTCAGAATCTTTGTGAAAACTACAGAAGTGGGTTTTAAGAACAAATTTCATCTTCAGAATGGTTGGTGAATGAGACCTAATGTCACCTGTGAAGTCTCAGCTCGAGCCTCGCGGGACAGCGACAGGACATCAGAGGCGTGGCTGTGGCTTATTTGAAGAACAAAATACAGTTCCAGAATTCTCACATTTATTTACAGCACTAAAAAAAAGTTGAAATGCATGTTGGAAAAATTATTACGACATAATATATAGACCAAAAGGCGCTCATCAGCCCATCCCCAGCAGATTACCAAAAGGAGAAAAAGACAACAAAAAGAGAGAACAGACTTTGGTGTTTTATTGAACCTTTACTTATTAACCTAATTAATGAGTTGTTTGTGAACGTGACGTGCTCGTAGACCTAAACACAGCAGAGTGCACGGGAAATCTTACCGATAGTGAAGATGCTGCCGACGTCCTCGGTGTCGTTGGCCTGTAGCTTGATGTAGCGGATTGAAAAGATGTGATATTCGACCACACTATTATTGCCAATGTCGTTATCGATTGCCATCACTTTGATTAGGTCTGAGCCCACTTTGGCGTTTGCTGCAACCCCTGAACGAGGCGGCACACACAGAGGAGGGTGACTGCACTGATATAAAATGGGTTCACATGTCGTAATCCAGATTACCTGCTGTGTATTCCTCTTTAGTGAAACGTGGCTTCTGATCATTAATGTCTTCCAGCTCAATGCGAACCTCCTGCAGACTGGGGTCAAGTGCAGGGTCCAGAGCTCTGCTCCGTGCTGCCCTCTGACCCCTGGGAGGAGTCCAGTTCCTGTTGCTGGAAGCTTTAACGATGATGGAGTAGACCGGGATCTCCTCCCGGTCCAGCTCCTTGTTGACCTTCAGCTCTCCCTCTGGGATCATTGCAAAGTTTCCATCAGTGTTTCCCCCTGCAGGAAAGATTTGTGGTCAGCCTCATTAGTTCCAACGCACTAAAACAATAAGAAAAGACCCACAAATCTGCACACATGATCTTATTCATCTGGTTTGGAAGTAAGGCGAGTTTGATCTGAGCAGAAAATCTTCTTGAAGTCTGGAGCCGTATTTCAGGTGGTTTGACATAAACTATTTGTGTGTGTGTGTGTGTTTTGCTGTGTCTGTGTGTTTTGCTGTGTCTGTTACACGCACACTTGTGCATTTGTGTCTCGCCTGGAAACTGTTTCAGCCGCTGCTCAACTAATAAATCCTTTTGTTCCACACGCTATTTTTTCGACATGACTTTTACAGTGTGCATTCACTTGGGGGTTTTTTGTGTGCGAGTGTGTTTTTATTTTAATGGTTCAGTTAGATGATCCAGCCATCACATAACAGCACACGTCTTGTCAAACATTTTATAATATATAAATTTAAAAAATATAAATACATATAAACTCACAGTAATTGTTGATTATTTGTATAATCCACATGTTCTGAGTCACAGAGCTCTGTGTGGGTAACATCAGCCTTTGGAAAAGTTAACAGCATATGACACACTGGACAGCAGTCATGTGACTGTTTTCATGAATGTGATGTTACTACAGCAACTGATGTGGTCAAGAAGCCAAAAGAGACCTCTGCGCATGTGTGTGTAGGATGAGGAGTCACCAGCAATAAAATAATAGACGACTGCATTGGTGCCTTCATCGGCGTCCACTGCTCCGGTCACATTCCCCACCACAGTGCCTGGAGGCGAGTGCTCCGGTACGGTCAGCCGCTGGTACAGCAGGCCGCCACGCTGGTGTGCACAGAAACACAAATATGGAATCAAGTCCAATTCACTGAAAACTGTTTGCAAAGTACAAAGTGAACATTTGCCAAGGGAGAGAAAAAGAAGAAGGAAGCAGATAAACCAAGAATTTGATCTGAATCCCAATCAGGTTAAGTTAACAGCCTTAAGGAACATTCTGGGTCAACCTACAATGCAAAAAAAAACAACAAAACAAACAAACAAAGGCAGTGATTCTGACATTTATGACTTTGACTTCTATTTCACTGCGGCCAGCAGAACCCAAGATATTTCATATTTTGTGAGGTCATCTTCATTTCATTTGTTAAGCGACATCCATTTCTACATTTGAGGCCTACAACACAGTCAAAAAGAAGTTGGGGCACTGAAACATTTACCAAGTTTTAATGTTGCCATTCCTTCTCACAACACTTTAACAATGTTTTGGCATTGAGGATACCAAGGGATGAAGCATTTCAGGTGCTAATTTGTCCAATTATTCCTGTAGACACATCTTAAGGTGTGCAGCAGTACGGCTGACGTTAGTACCGTCTCAGGGATCGGAGAGCACGGGTATTCAGTTTAGGTTTGTGCCCTGGACCTTTACACACTGAAATTCCTCCAGATTCCTTGACTCATTTAATGATATTATTCACTGTAGAGGAAGAAATATGGAAATTCCAGCTTTTCTTTAAGGAACATTTTTTTAACATTTCAATTATTTTCTCATGCAATTGTTGACAAACTGGAGATCCTGTTTTTGTTCCAAATCATGATGACAATTACCTGTTTGAAATAACACCATTATTTAGCTTTTATTACCTGATTACTCACTGAAAAAACTGTTCCTCTCAAAATAAGCCTAATAATCCAAAATCTGGCTAAAATTTACTCAATTGGAATTCTCAAAACTAGCAAAATGTCTAGGCACTGAATAATCAAAATGTGCCTTAAAACGAGATAGAATTCATATTTTAAGATTAGCCTCCATCTTAAAATAAAGAAAACAATCTTGTTCCTTTGCTTGGATGATTTGAAATCCATTGCCTTTCCTTCCTTGTTACTGGTCAAACACAGCTTGATATTAGCTGGAAAGCTTATTAAGAAAAAGTGAGATACATTTTCCCAAAATAAGACATTTTGTTTCTTGAAAATGCTTAACAAGATAATTTTTCTATTTAGACAAATATTAAGTCAAATTTTCTTTAAATAAGTCTCTTTGTTTACTCTCTTAGATATCAGTTTTTGCAGTGCTCGCCCTAAATTGCCCATCCCAACCTTTTTTGGCATGTTTCTGTGTGGGCTCTCAGTTGTCCAGGTGGTTTCCATAGTAGAGAAGCTTGAATCTTCGACTGGACTGGGTTGCTTGACAGGAGAAGAACGGAAAGCTTTGTCAGCACTGCAAAAGGACCAAAGCATCCTTATCCTGCCAGCGGATAAAGGCAGATGCACGGTGGTCCTGAACACATCTGACTACGAGGCCAAGATCAACAACTTGCTCAGTGACTCCAATACATACGAACGTCTGAAGAGAGACCCCACGAGCGGCTATAAGAAGAAAATCATTAGCTACCTCGAAAACCTGGAGAAAGAGGGACTCATCGACAGGCAGACATACTACAGACTGTACCCTGGGGACGCCACTCCGTGCATCTATGTAAGTCCCTTCGGCTGCTCCCTTGTTTGCACTTGGGGTCGCCACAGCAAATCCAAGGTGGATCTGCATGTTGAATTGGCACAACTGCCCAAAATCCACAAACAGGATGTGCCACTCAGGCCTGTTGTATGTAGCACAGATTCCATCACGTACAATTTGGCCAAGTACCTCAAGTGGATTTTGGCTCCTCTAGGGCAGGGGTGGGCATCGAGGGCCGAGACACTGCAGGTTTTCCGTGCAACCAATCACCTCAGCAGGTGGGTTGGTGATGAGCTTCTGCTCTGAACATAAACACCTGGTTGTCAATGAAATCACCTGCTGAGACACATGATCATTAATGAAATCACCTGCTGAGGTGATTGGTTGCACAGAAAACCTGCAGTGTCTCGGCCCTTTATGGCACACGATTGCCCACCCCTGCTCTAGGGGGTAACTCAGACCACCATGTGGAGAACACACAAGATTTTGTGAACAAGAACAAGATCAAGGACCTGCAGCTGGAGACAGATGAAACAATCGTGTCTTTTGATGTGACTTCGTTGTTCACCTGCATCCCCACCGCTGAGGCCGTCTCAGCTGTGAGGCAGAGACTGCTGGAGGATGTGTCTCTACTTGAAAGGACCAAACTCACACCAGACCACATCTGCCAATTCTTGGAGATCTGTCTTAACACCATGTTTTTCCTGTTTAGGGAGAATTACTACAGGCAGATCCATGGTTGTGCGATGGGGTCTCCGGTATCCCCCATTGTGGCCAATCTGTACATGGAGCGAGTGGAAAAGACAGCCTTGACGTCTTTCACGGGCATCTCTCCTAGTCACTGGTTCAGATATGTTGATGACACATGGGTTAAAATCAAGCAACAGGAAGCTGAGGACTTTACAGAACACATCAACTCGGTGGACACCAATATCAAGTTCACACGTGAGGATGCCAGAAACAACCATTTAGCCTTCTTGGACTGTGATGTTACGATTGGAGATAACAGGCAGCTCCAGACAGGGGTTTACAGAAAACCCACTCACACTGACCAATATCTGCTCTTTGGCTCAAACCACCCCCTTGAACACAAGCTCGGGGTGATCAGGACGCTTCAACACAGAGCTCTACAGGTGCCCACAACTGCAGAGGGAAGGGCTAAAGAACAACAACTTGTCCGGAAAGCCCTCACAGTATGTGGGTACCCACGATGGTCCCTGGACAAAGTGCGGAAGTCCCAGAGAACAAAGAGACCAGATAGACAGGAGACGGAGACAAGAAGAAGAGGAGTGTCTCTCCCTTATTTAGCAGGAGTAGGGGAAAAACTACAGGATCTTCAGACAGCACAAAATCCCAGTTTACTTTAAACCGGTTAACACCTTGAGACAGAAATTAGTTCACCCTAAGGACAGGATCCCTAGTTACAAACAGAGCAATGTAGTGTATTCTATCAGATGTCAGGAAAACTGTAACGAACACTACATAGGTGAGACTAAGCAACCGTTACACAAAAGACTATACCAGCACCGCAGAGAGGGCGCCAGTGGACCTCAGTCTGCAGTTCATCTCCACCTTAAAGACACTAACCACACATTTGAGGACAAGGAAGTTAAAATATTAGCCAGAGAGAAGAAATGGTTTGAGAGAGGGGTCAAGGAGACATTCTTTGTGAAACGTTTGAAACCCAGCCTTAACCGGGGAGGGGGTCTGAGACACGCTTTGTCCCCTGTTTACAATGGGGTACTCAGGTCAAAGCAGTTTCTGTCTTTTGTTCATGTTAATGAGTCATTCACGTCATCAGCAGAGTCGTCAAGGGAGCCATCAGGAGAGGGACAGCTGCCCTGTCATTAAGAGGGTGCTAACTAGAGCACAATAGGTGCTAATTAGAGCTATTGTTTAGTCACCAGCCCATAGCAGTCTGCCTCTCGGTAGGAGGGGTCTGGTTAGGTTTAAAACTCCAGCTTTTGTGACTTCTTGATTATTCTTCTCTACAAGACTCAAGACAGAAGTCAGACCACCAGAGCAAGAATTTTAGCTGAGGAAGCTTCTGCGATTTGAAGCGAAACGTCCTCGCGTCAAGCAACCCAGTCCAGTCGAAGATTCAAGCTTCTCTACTTTTTTGGCATGTGTTAGTAAGTCCCTTTGGCATCTCCCTTGTTTTTACTCGGGGATCTGAGGGGGATCTGAGGGGGATCTGAATGTTGATTTGACACGTTTTACACTGGATGCCCTTCCTGGCGCAACTCCATATTGGGAAATGGGCAGGGGTAAGTTTCAACTGGGAACCTACCACACTGAAAAAAGCACACATTTTGGAATGTGTTGCAGTCCTGAAATCCAGGAATGGATGTACGAGGGGCAATTGGGAAGTTCTGAGCTTGACCCAGAAAAAGTAGGATGTGGCTCTCCATCCTTTGCATTCTGAGAAACCAACATCTCTGTAGAATATCAAGGTTTTGACTCACTGGGTGCAATGTTGAGAAATGCTGTTTCCTCAGAATGGAAAAGATGGAAAACCACGTCCTGCGTTTTCTGGGTCAGACTCAAAACTTCTCAATTGCCCCTCGTATATTAAAAATGAAATGGCAAAACATGAACTATTTTTGGTTCATTCATTCATTCATTCAAATAAAGTCAAAGTAAATATAAAAATCACTGCAGTTTTTTTTTAATTTGCATTTTTTTTTTCATACCGACCCAACATTTTCTGATTTGGGATTGGATGTGCACACAGCAGGTTTGGTTGAAGTTGGCTCAAGCACCTCAAAGGAACAAACAAACACATAAACGACTGTTTCTCAGACGACAGCATGATGCTTTGGTTCCTGTCAGTCAGTCACCATGTGACAGTTTTCTTAGTGGCTGCTCAATTAAAAAAACAAAAAATCTGCACTTCATGACGGATGAGGAAGATTTATAATGTTTTAGTTCCTCTGGTTTTGTACTCACCGGCGGTTTGAGGAAGACTGGCTCATTGTCATCTATGTCCAACAGCGCCACCTGCAGAGGCTGTGTGGTCTCGTAAGGCACCGGCTGACCCATGTCGCGAGCCACAATGATCAGCTGAGAGAGCAGGTGACACTCAGTTACAGACATGGTGCACACGCACACGACATGCTGCAAACACACGCAGCATGCTGCACCCGCTCAGGACATGCTGCACACGCACGCGACATGCTGCACATGCACGCAGCATGCTGCACACGCTCAGGACATGCTGCACATGCACGCGACATGCTGCACATGCACGCAGCATGCTGCACACGCTCAGGACATGCTGCACACACACGCGACATGCTGCACACGCACAGGATATGCTGCACACGCACGCAACATGCTGCACACACGTGGCATGCTGCACACGACATGCTGCACAAGCATGCTCCACTCACGCTGTGCAGGGCCTGCTTCTCTCGGTCCAGCTTCACGGTGGTTGTGATGACTCCAGTCAAGGCATCGATGTGGAAGTTCTCCCAGTCTCTGTTACCTGCTCCTGTCTGCAGGAAGCCGTATCTGACCTTTCCGTTTACGCCCTCATCACTGTCTGTCGCAAACACCTCGTACACCAACAGGCCTGGAGGCTGCTCCTACGCAAAAATCACTTTATGTCAACTTTTAAGAGAAACACAAGTCTATTTAATAACTTTCACATCCATGTACCTGGTGGTACTAGTTACCAGGTACCAGTTATGGTATGTCATATATATATATATATATATATATATATATATATATATATATATATATATATATATATATATATAAAATGTATTTATTTATTTATTTATTATGTGGCTGCGATGTTACATGTGCTCTGATTGACTGATAACTGGTTGGATATTTTCCCATATCGGACTGTTTCCATGACAATCTGTCTGAAACGTATTTTCTTTACAAACCAGAAGCTAAAAGTGCAATTAGAAAAAGCAAGTCGGACATGAACGTACTCCATAAATATATAAACAGCATCTAAAAATACACATAGATTGAGAGCTTACCAGCTAACGACCGGACCATCTGTTAGCAAGTTCTCCATGGAGGAGACATATTCTGTGACTTGGAAATGTTCATGTTTCCATCCCCTGACTTGTCAAAAGAAAACTGGCTGTAAAAGTGATGATTTACTGTAATTTCATCAAAGGGTGTAAATAGTTGTGACCAGCATACATTTTATGTCAGGATTTTTTGTTTCATTTTATGAAAACATGTTATTTTGTTCTTCTTGCCAAATAACTTTGGACATTTTCAAAAATAATTTTGATTAAAAAATTGCTTTGTTTGCATTTATTTCTGACCACATATTAAAATGTGTACATAAAATATAGGGGCACCAATAATTTTGTCCATGTGTGCATCTACAGGTTGCACAATAAAATATCAGACAATTCGTCACCACCTTCAGAGGGAAGGTCATTAAACACACCTCTAAGATGTGCATGATGGTTCCGTTGGTGGGCCGGACAAACACGGGCCTGTTGTCATTGACGTCTATGACTGCGATGTGCAGGGAGGCGGTGCCCCACAGAGGAGGACGGCCATGATCTGTCGCCACGACAGTTAAGTTGAACCGCTCCAAAGACTGAAGCAGACGACGAGAACGCACCAAGCCTGTGTCTGGATCCAGGGAGAAGGCATCTGTAACCGACATAGGAAGGTCAGCGGTTAAATAGAGACTTTTACACTTTAGTTCTTCCCTGACCTATAGACAAACACAACTTTATGTTTGACTTCTCAAACTTCATGATTTGTCTAGGATGTGTTCCATTTTAGTTTGCTGTCCTACAAATGCTGGATCACTGTCATAGCTTACCAACACAATAAAAAAAATTAAATAAATAAATACAATTAAACCCATAGCGATAAATAATTGCAGGTCTGTGCAGTTGGAGGCAGAATTAAGAGTGACACACAACTTAATACCACATTTTCCAGAGTATAAGTTGCATCTGTAAGAAAGGCCTCTTGAAGAGGAAAAAACCCATATAAACCCATATATAACAGGTATTATCAGCTCAATAATCAGTCTCCATGCATCCAGTGGAGCCTACCTGCACCAGGCAAAACAAGTAAAAAACAAAAGAAGCCTCCAGCTCTTTGGATCGCAAGCTGTGTCATGTATTGTGTTTGCCCTCTATTGTAAATGTGGGGTTTTGGTTTTGGATTTTGTTGCTTTTCTGGCTGGGGGTGCTTTGCTTGGGTTTTTCTGGTCTGTATGTCTTTTGGTTGCCTTCTCTGAGCTTGGTGGGGGGTGGTTCTTTGTGATTGGGTCACGCCTTGTGATTGGGTCACGCCTTGTTCTGGGTCTTTCTGCACCTTTTGCTGGGAGTATTTAAACACCACTGGTTGCACCGGGTTTTTGCCTGATCGTTGTGCCCTGTGCCATTGTTTCAAGCTCTGTACCTCGCTCTGTCTAAGTCCTGCTTCCACCTTGTGTTTTGACCGCCTGCCTGTATTTTTTGACCATGCCTTTGCCTGACGTTTTGGATCTGTTTGCTTTTCTTGGACTGCCTTACTGTGTACCGTACCCAGCTAAGCCTCCCAGTAAATGCTTCCTTGAACCAGAGCTACTAAGTGAGTCCTGCATTTGTCTCCTGCCTTCTTTGTCTGACACCCCTGATAAGCTGGAACGTCAGGACCATGTGTCCCGGTCTCTCTGCAGACCTTCTACTGATTGATGATGCAAGGAAGACTGCTGTCATCGACAGAGAGCTTGCCAGATTAAGCATTGACATCGCCTGCCTTCAGGAGACTTGGCTGGCAGAAAATGGCAAGGAAAGGCTTCAGAAAAACTGAGGCAGCACAGGGTTGGATTTGCAGTCAAGAACACCCTTGTCAGCTTCATCGAGCCTCCCACACTAGGCTCGGAGAGGATCCTCAGTCTTCGGCTATCAACATCTTCAGGACTAGTCAACATCGTCAGTGTCTGTGCTCCAACCCTCTGTTCCACCGTTGAAGAGAAAGACCAGTTCTACCAGGCCCTAGATGTAGGAATATCTAAGACTCCCAGCACTGAAGGCCTCTACCTCTTAGAAGACTTGAATGCAAGTAGGAGCCAACCACAAGGCTTCGCTTACATGCCTTGGTAGATTTTGGAGGCGAAATATCAATGACAATGGCCAAAGACTGCTCGAATTATACTGCCTCCGAGACTTATGCATGACCAATACCTTCTTTAATTGCAAATGGATACATCAGGTGTCTTGGAGGCACCCGCGTTCAGGCCACTGGCACCAGCTCGACTTAGTCATCACAAGACATGCGAACCTCTTCAGCGTGCTCCTCACTCGCAGCTACCACAGTGCAGACTGTGACACGGATCATGCCCTCATTGCTAGTAAGGTGCGTATAACACCAAAGAAGTTGCACCACGCAAAGAACAAGGGGCGTCCCTGTGTCAACATCTGCTGTGCCAGATGCACGGCACAGTCTGTTATAACGGCGTGACGTCTGAGGCCTTTCCAGTCAGCAGTGTTGTGAAGCAAGGTTGTGTCCTCACTCCGACACTGTTTGGCATCATCTTCTCCCTGCTCCTCCAGTATGCTTTCCAAGACTGCAATGATGGTGTCTACATCTACACCAGGTCTGACGGCAAGCTCTTTAACATCGCTCGCCTTCGTGCCAAATCTAAAGTCACAGAAGTACTCATCTGCGAGATGCTGTTTGCTGACGATGCAGCGTTCGTATCTCACACAGAGGACGGCCTCCAACAGCTAGTCAACCTCCTATCCCACGCCTGCAAGGAGTCTGGTTTAGCCATCAGGCTGAAGAAGACAAACATTATGGCTCAGGGCACCGAGCTCCCACCAAGAATCGCCATGGATGAATACACCTTCGAGGTCGTCGACAACTTCACGTACCTCGGGTCCACTATCTCCAGCATGCTGTCCATCAACACAGAAGTCAACAGCAGAATTGCCAAGGCAGCAGCAGTCATGGTAAAACTGCAACAGCGAGTTTGGAACAACTCCAACCTCAACGTGAAAACCAAGATGCGCGTCTACCAGGCCTGCATGCTCAGCACTCTTCTGTACAGCAGCGAGATGTTGACCACCTACACGAGGCATGAGCGGAAACTGAACAGCTTCCATATGAGGTGCCTGCGTCGCATTCTGCACATCACATGGCAAGACAAGATCACCAACACAGAGGTGCTGCACCATGCCAACATGGACAGCATGCACTCCGTGCTGTGTAAGAGGCACCTTCGATGGCTCGGTCATGTAAGGCGAATGGACGCAGGCCGCATTCTAAAAAGACCTCCTCTACAGCCAACTGGCAGAAGGATCTCGGAGGGTTTGGCGCCCAAGACTGTGCTTTAAGGACGTCTGCAAGAGTGATATGCAGAACTGTGGCATCGGCATCAAGACGTGGGAGAGCCTAGCAGACGAACGCTCTGCCTGGTGCATTACTGTGAGGCAAGGCGTGAAAATCTCAGAGGAAACACGGAACACAACCGCCGCTCAAAAGAGCCAGGCGAAAGGAGCGGCAGCAACCAGCACAACGATCGACACCTTTTGTCTGCACCAGATGTAACAGAGATTGTCACTCACGCATCGGCTTGCACAACCACTCCAGGAACAGGAAATGCAGCTGACCAAAGGAGCTACACCATTGTCTCTCGAAACAGATGGATGTCGACGACGATGATGACCTTGAGATTTTTGTGCATTACTGCAGCGTACTTTTTATTATTGGCATATATTATTTTAACACTGGAGTGTATTTTATTTTGTGGTTTCATTCATGTGGAAGTCTGGTATAAATAGTTACTATATTTTTTGTAGCAATTAGTGCTACAATAGAGTCAAAATAGAACCCCACATGCAGACAGCCACAGTAAAGGAGGATGTGTTCCAAGAACCCGAGATGATTTAATAAATCCAACAAGGTGTGTTACAGATAAACCAGCAGGTAGAGGTCACTCAAACACTCTCTCACTCATCTTCAACCACTTATCTGGGATTGGGACACGGGAGCAACAGCTCCAGCAGGGGACCCCAGACTTCCCTTTCCCGGGCCACATTGATCACCTCTGACTGGGGGATCCCAGTGTTCCCAGGCCAGTGTGGAGATATAATCTCTCCACCCATTCCTGGGTATTCCCCGGGGTCTCCTCCCAGATGGACCCCGGGAAATATGTATATATGCCTGCGATTCCCACCTGAGGACTTTCTCAGGTGGGAAACACATGCACATGTTCTGGGGTCTCCTCCCAAATGGACGTGCCTGGAACACCTCCCTAGGTAGGAAGGCACCCAGGAGGCATCATTACCAGATGCCCGAACCACCTCAGCTGGCTCCTTTCAATCAACTCAATCAACTTTTTTCTTATATAGCGCCAAATCACAACAAACAGTTGCCCCAAGGCGCTCCATATTGTAAGGCAAGGCCATACAATAATTATGAAAAACCCCAACGGTCAAAACGACCCCCTATGAGCAAGCACTTGGCAACAGTGGGAAGGAAAAACTCCCTTTAACAGGAAGAAACCTCCAGCAGAACCAGGCTCAGGGAGGGGCAGTCTTCTGCTGAGACTGGTTGGGGCTGAGGGAAAAAACCAGGAAAAGACATGCCGTGAAGGGGGGCAGAGATCGATCACTAATGATTAAATACAGAGTGATGCATACGGAGCAAAAAGAGAAAGAAACAGTGCATCATGGGAACCCCCCCACAATCTACGTCTAAAGCAGCATAACCAAGGGATGGTCCAGGGTCACCCGATCCAGCCCTAACTATAAGCCTTAGCGAAAAGGAAAGTTTTAAGCCTAATCTTAAAAGTAGAGAGGGTATCTGTCTCCCTGATCTGAATTGGGAGCTGGTTCCACAGGAGAGGAGCCTGAAAGCTGAAGGCTCTGCCTCCCATTCTACTCTTACAAACCCTAGGAACTACAAGTAAGCCCACAGTCTGAGAGCGAAGCGCTCTAATGGGGTAATATGGTACTACGAGGTCCCTAAGATAAGATGGGACCTGATTATTCAAAACCTTATAAGTAAGAAGAAGAATTTTAAATTCTATTCTAGAATTAACAGGAAGCCAATGAAGAGAGGCTAACACGGGTGAGATATGCTCTCTCCTGCTAGTCCCCGTCAGTACTCTAGCTGCAGCATTCTGAACCAACTGAAGGCTTTTTAGGGAACTTTTAGGACAACCTGATAATAATGAATTACAATAGTCCAGCCTAGAGGAAATAAATGCATGAATTAGTTTTTCAGCATCACTCTGAGACAAGACCTTTCTGATTTTAGAGATATTGCGTAAATGCAAAAAGGCAGTCCTACATATTTGTTTAATATGCGCTTTGAATGACATATCCTGATCAAAAATGACTCCAAGATTTCTCACAGTATTACTAGAGATCAGGGAAATGCCATCCAGAGTAACGATCTGGTTAGACACCATGCTTCTAAGATTTGTGGGGCCAAGTACAATAACTTCAGTTTTATCTGAGTTTAAAAGCAGGAAATTAGAGGTCATCCATGTCTTTATGTCTGTAAGACAATCCTGCAGTTTAGCTAATTGGTGTGTATCCTCTGGCTTCATGGATAGATAAAGCTGGGTATCATCTGCGTAACAATGAAAATTTAAGCAATACTGTCTAATAATACTGCCTAAGGGAAGCATGTATAAAGTGAATAAAATTGGTCCTAGCACAGAACCTTGTAGAACTCCATAATTAACTTTAGTCTGTGAAGAAGATTCCCCATTTACATGAACAAACTGTAATCTATTAGACAAATATGATTCAAACCACCGC
Source organism: Thalassophryne amazonica (assembly GCF_902500255.1). Taxonomy (NCBI): domain Eukaryota; kingdom Metazoa; phylum Chordata; class Actinopteri; order Batrachoidiformes; family Batrachoididae; genus Thalassophryne; species Thalassophryne amazonica. The sequence continues at coordinate 93,025,213 of NC_047115.1, forward strand.
AGCGCAGTGCCTTTAATACCTATGACATGCTCTAATCTCTGTAATAAAATTTTATGGTCAACAGTATCAAAAGCAGCACTGAGGTCCAACAGAACAAGCACAGAGATAAGTCCACTGTCCGAAGCCATAAGATGATCATTTGTAACCTTCACTAATGCTGTTTCTGTACTATGATGAATTCTAAAACCTGACTGAAACTCTTCAAATAGACCATTCCTCTGCAGGTGATCAGTTAACTGTTTTACAACTACCCTCTCAAGAATCTTTGAGAGAAAAGGAAGGTTGGAAATTGGCCTATAATTAGCTAAGATAGCTGGGTCAAGTGATGGCTTTTTAAGTAATGGTTTAATTACTGCCACCTTAAAGGCCTGTGGTACATAACCAACTAACAAAGATAGATTGATCATATTTAAGATTGAAGCATTAAATAATGGTAGGACTTCCTTGAGCAGCCTGGCAGGAATGGGGTCCAATAAACATGCCGATGGTTTGGACGAAGCAACCAATGAAAATAACTCAGACAGAACAACCGGAGAGAAAGAGTCTAACCAAATACCGGCATCACTGAAAGCAGCCAAAGATAACGATACATCTTTGGGATGGTTATGAGTAATTTTTTCTCTAATAGTCAAAATTTTGTTAGCAAAGAAAGTCATGAAGTCATTACTAGTTAAAGTTAATGGAATACTCAGCTCAATAGAGCTCTGACTCTTTGTCAGCCTAGCTACAGTGCTGAAAAGAAACCTGAGGTTATTCTTATTTTCTTCAATTAGTGATGAGTAGAAAGATGTCCTAGCTTTACGGAGGGCTTTTTTATAGAGCAACAAACTCTTTTTCCAGGCTAAGTGAAGATCTTCTAAGTTAGTGAGACGCCATTTCCTCTCCAACTTACGGGTTATCTGCTTTAAGCTACGAGTTTGCGAGTTATACCATGGAGTCAGACACTTCTGATTTAAAGCTCTCTTTTTCAGAGGAGCTACAGCATCCAAAGTTGTCTTCAAAGAGGATGTAAAACTATTGACGAGATACTCTAACTCCCTTACAGAGTTTAGGTAGCTACTCTGCTCTGTGTTGGTATATGACATTAGAGAACATAACGAAGGAATCATATCCTTAAACCTAGTTACAGCGCTTTCTGAAAGACTTCTAGTGTAATGAAACTTATTCCCCACTGCAGGGTAGTCCATCAGGGTAAATGTAAATGTTATTAAAAAATGATCAGACAGAAGGGAGTTTTCAGGGAATACTGTTAAATCTTCTATTTCCATACCATAAGTCAGAACAAGATCTAAGATATGATTAAAGTGGTGGGTGGACTCATTTACTTTTTGAGCAAAGCCGATAGAGTCTAATAATAGATTAAATGCAGTGTTGAGGCTGTCATTCTCAGCATCTGTGTGGATATTAAAATCGCCCACTATAATTATCTTATCTGAGCTAAGCACTAAGTCAGACAAAAGGTCTGAAAATTCACAGAGAAACTCACAGTAACGACCAGGTGGACGATAGATAATAACAAATAAAACTGGTTTTTGGGACTTCCAATTTGGATGGACAAGACTATGAGACAAGCTTTCAAATGAATTAAAGCTCTGTCTAGGTTTTGATTAATTAATAAGCTGGAATGGAAGATTGCTGCTAATCCTCCGCCACGGCCCGTGCTACGAGCATTCTGACAGTTAGTGTGACTCGGGGGTGTTGACTCATTTAAACTAACATATTCATCCTGCTGTAACCAGGTTTCTGTTAGGCAGAATAAATCAATACGTTGATCAATTATTATATCATTTACCAACAGGGACTTAGAAGAGAGAGACCTAATGTTTAATAGACCACATTTAACTGTTTTAGTCTGTGGTGCAATTGAAGGTGCTATATTATTTTTTCTTTTTGAATTTTTATGCTTAAATAGATTTTTGCTGGTTATTGGTGGTCTGGGAGCAGGCACCGTCTCTACGGGGATGGGGTAATGAGGGGATGGCAGGGGGAGAGAAGCTGCAGAGAGGTGTATAAGACCACAGCTCTGCCTCCTGGTCCCAACGCTGGACAGTCACAGTTTGGAGGATCCAAGAAAATTGGCCAGATTTCTAGAAATGAGAACTGCTCCATCTAAAGTGGGATGGATGCCGTCTCTCCTAATAAGACCAGGTTTTCCCCAGAAGCTTTGCCAATTATCAATGAAGCCCACCTCATTTTTTGGACACCACTCAGACAGCCAGCAATTCAAGGAGAACATGCGGCTAAACATGTCACTCCCGGTCCGATTGGGGAGGGGCCCAGAGAAAACAACAGAGTCCGACATTGTTTTTGCAAAGTTACACACCGATTTAATGTTAATTTTAGTGACCTCCGATTGGCGTAACCGAGTGTCATTACTGCCGACGTGAATTACAATCTTACCAAATTTACGCTTAGCCTTAGCCAGCAATTTCAAATGTCCTTCGATGTTGCCTGCTCTGGCCCCCGGAAGACAATTGACAATGGTTGCTGGTGTCGCTAACTTCACATTTCTCAAAACAGAGTCGCCAATAACCAGAGTTTGATCCTCGGCGAGTGTATCGTCGAGTGGGGAAAAACGGTTAGAGATGTGAACGGGTTGACGGTGTACACGGGGCTTCTGTTTAGGGCTACGCTTCCTCCTCACAGTCACCCAGTCAGCCTGCTTTCCCGACTGCCCGGGATCTGCCAGGGGGGAACTAACGGCGGCTAAGCTACCTTGGTCCGCACCGACTACAGGGGCCTGGCTAGCTGTAGAATTTTCCACGGTGCGGAGCCGAGTCTCCAATTCGCCCAGCCTGGCCTCCAAAGCTACGAATAAGCTGCACTTATTACAAGTACCGTTACTGCTAAAGGAGGCCGAGGAATAACTAAACATTTCACACCCAGAGCAGAAAAGTACGGGAGAGACAGGAGAAGCCGCCATGCTAAATCGGCTAAGAGCTAGTAGCTACGCAACCTAGCGGATTCCTAAAAACACACAAAGTGAATAATGTGTAAATAATTTAAAGGTGATTCAGCAGAAGGAGTGCCCCAATCAAGGCACCAAACAGGCCGTGAAGCAGCACAGGCAACGCACGACAACAGTGCTAAAAGAGAAAAAAATAAATAAATAAATAAATAAAAAATAAATAAAAAACGAAAGCGTTAGCAAGCTAGTTAGCTTGCCAACGCTGATGAAAGTTAGCAGATAAAAGTGCTCCGTCGCGATGTCAGCGTGAAGGAGCAGCGACTCTACTCCAAGCTCCCCACTGATGACCAAACTTCTCACACTATCTCTAAGAGAGACACCAGCCACGCTCCTGAGGAAGCCGATTTTGGCTGCTGGTACCCGCAATATAGTTCTTTCAGTCATGACCCAACCCTCATGACCATAGCTGAGAATAGGAACAAAGATTGACTAGTAGATCGAGAGCCTCACCTTTTGGCTCAGCTCCCTTTTTGTCATAACAGTACAATAGAGCGAATGCAACACCGCCCTTGCTGTGCCGATTCTCCGGCCAATCTCATGCTCCATTGTCCCATCACTTTTGAACAAGACCCCGAGGTACTTGAACTCCTTCATTTGGGGCAAGACCGCATTCCCTACCTGGAGTAGGCAATCCATTTGTTTCCTGATGAGAACCATGACCTCAGATTAAGAGGTGCTGATCCTCATCTCACCCGCTTCACACTCGGTTGCTAACCAATCCAGTGAGTGTTGGAGGTCATAGGCCTATGAAGCCAACAGGACCACATCATCTGCAAATAGCAGTGATGAGACCCTGAGCATACCAAACTGGAAACCCTCCTCCCCCTGACTACGCCTCGATATCCTGTCCATGATTATCACAAACAGGATTGGTGACAAGGCGCAGCCCCGGTGGAGGCCAACCTCCACCGGAAACGGGTCCAACTTACCCGAACACAGCTCTCGCTTTGTGAGTATAGAGATTGGATGGCCCTGAGAACGGACCCCCTCACTCCATACTCCCACAGCACCTCCGATAGTATCTCCCAGGCTACCGGATCATAAGCCTTCTCCAAGTCCACAAAACACATATGGACATACTCCCAGGCACCCTCCAGGATCTTTGTGAGAGTGAAGAGCTGGTCGGTTATTCCACAACGGAACCTGCATTGTTTCTCTTCAATTAGAGGTTCGACTATCGGCCGAACCCTCTTTTCCAGCACCCTGGGGTAGACTTTACCAGGAAGGCTGAGTAGTGTGATGCCCCTGTGATTGGCACACACCCTCTGGTCCCCTTTTTTGAATATGGGGACCACCACCCCAGTTTGCCATTCCTTAGGCACTGTCCCAGACCTCAATGCAATGTTGAAGAGATGTCATCCAAGGCAGTCCCTCCACACCCAGATCCTTCAGCATTTTTGTACCAATCTCATCAACCCCCAGGGCCTTGCCACTGGGGAATTGTTTGACTACCTCAGTGACTTCCACCAGGGAAACTGATGATTATCCTCTATCAGCTTTCAGTTCTGCCCCTACTATAGAGGGCGCTCTGGTCTGATGCAGGAGTTCCTCAGTGTTCCTTCCAGCGCCGGATTACATCCTCATTTGAGGTCAACAGAGTCCCATCCTTACTGTAGACAGCTTGGATGGTTCCCCGTTTTTCCCTCCTGAGGTGCCTCACGGTCCGCCAGAAGCACCTTGGTGCTGACCGAAATTCCTTCTCCATGGTTGCTCTGAACTCCTCCCACAGTCACTGCTTTGCTTCCCTCACAGCAGAGGCTGCCACCGTTCTGGCCTGTCGGTACCTTGCAACTACCTCCAGAGTCCTCCAAGATAACATATCCTGGAAGGATTCCTTCTTCAGTCGGACGGCTTCCCTGACCACCGGTGTCCACCACGGTGTTCGAGGGTTACCACCCTTGAGGCACCCAAGACCTTCAGACCACACCTCCCCACTGCAGCTTCAGCAATGGAAGCTTTCAACATTGCCCATTCTGGTTCAATGCCCGCAACCTCTACAGCGATGCTAGAAAAGCTTTACCAGAGGTGTGAGTTGAACATCTGTCAGACAGTGGGCTCCTCCAGACACTCCCAGTTCACCTGCACTATCTGTTTGGGCTTACTAGGTCTGCCCAAAGTCCTCCCCCATCCTCTCATCCAACTCACCACCAGATGGTGATCAGCTCTGCCCCTGTCTTCACCCTAGTGTCCAGAACATGCGGCCTCAGATCAGATGATACAATCACAAAATCACTCATTGATCTTCAACCTAGGGTGCTCTGGTACCATACACTTCTGAGCATTCTTATCTTTGAACATAGTGTAAGTTATGGACAGTCCGTGACTACCACGGAAGTCCAAACAACCATTCAGGTTTAGATCAGGGAAGCCGTTCCTCCCAGTCACGCCTCTCCGGGTGTCTCTGTCATTACCCACGTATGTGTTGAAGTCCCCCAGTAGAACAAGGGGAGTCCCTCACTGGAGCACCATATAGGACTCCATTCAGGGATCGAATACTCCAAACTGCTGTTTGGTGCATGAGCACAAACAATAGTCAGAGTCCCCCCCACCCCCCACCCCTGCCACCCAAAGGTGCAGGGAGGTGACCCTCTCATCTACCGGGGTAAACTCCAACGTAGTGACACTCAGCCGGGGACTCGTGAGTATCCCCACACCCGCCCAGTGCCTCACACCCTGGGCAACTCCAAAGAAGAATAAAGTCCAACTCCTATCAAGGAGAGTGTTTCCGGAGCAGAGGTTATGTGTGGAGGCAAGGCCCACCAGATCTAACTGTGTCAGTCCACCTCCCGCACAAGCTCCGGCTCCTTGCCCCACAGCGAGATGACGTTCCACACCCCCAGAGCTAGCCCCTGTGGCACTAGGCTGGTCCGCCGAGGTCCTCGACTTTCACTGCCCCCCATGGGACAGTGCACCCGACACCAGCGGTTCCCCCTATGGGTGGTGAGCCCACAGGGTGGAGATGGAAGGTCCACATTGCCTTTTTGGGCTGTGCCTGACTGGGCTCCATGGCAAGCCCAGCCACCAAGCGCTCACTGACGGGCCCTCCATCCAGGCCTGGCTCCAGACGGGGGCCCTGGGCTTCCTCTGGGCTGGGTGACATTTCCTCTGCCTTGTTCTCTCATGGTGTCTTGTGAACCATTCTTAGTCTGGCCTCTCATCTGAGACCAATTTGCCATGGGAGACCCTACCAGGAGCACAAAGGCTTCAGACAACACAGCTCTCATGTTCATAGGGGCACACAAACCTCTCCACCAAGTTAAGGTCATGGTTCCCAGTGGCTGTATGTGGGATAAACCAAAAATCCAATAGAAAACCACAAACTTGTATGACGGAGAAGACTAGGAACAATGGCAACAGGTGAACTGGTGGTGTGTGACATCAAACAGGGTTCTTACAAAACCATGGAAACACAAACAAAAACGCCACCCAACTTCACAAACATCAAATATGTCAACTACAATATGCTCAGTGACTGTACATCAATTGAGCTGTACCCGAACAAGCAAACATATGAGGCTTAAATACAACAGGATCATTTTACAACAGGTGGTGACAAGTGGATACGGAAACACAGGGACCCGGGAGGAAATAAGGAACACCAAGAAATAAAAGATCACGAGGTGAGTGGAAATACAACCTGAACCGAAACACAAAATATTCCATGAGAACACACATAAAAAGCAAACATGGACACAACAAATAATAAACAGCTAAGAAAACAGGCAGTAAGACCCTAGGACCACGACCGGAACAAAGTACCACACTGGGAAAGAACTAACTGACAATAATAAACACATAAGATAAACGGGAACAACCACACCTAGAAAACAGATTGACGAAATGAACAGGGTTGAGCATAAGACCCAGATCACGGATGGATAAAGTGACAGACATAAACACGGATGACAGATCACATGGGCACGAGGGAGTGGCCCACGAGTGCAAACACACAATCGAGACCTACACGAACAAAGACACACATGACTCCAGACACGACCCAGAAAGCAGACACCTGCTCACACATGAACCAACAGAAAACAGCCCAGAGGCACGCACGTACACACACACGGAACTCACACCAGACACGGAGCAGGGAACCACACGCACAATCTCACACACACACACACACACACACACACACACACACACACACACACACACACACACACACACACACACACACACAAAAGATACACAGAATGAATGTGGCATTTGACACCGGAGACAAGTACACACACACACACACACACACACACACACACACACACACACACACACACACACACACACACGGGGAGACAGGGGAGGCATGGGGAGACAGACACATGCTCACGCATCCACCCAGCTGCCAACAAGTGCACACCCACACACAGACCCAAGACAGGAGGAAGCGCCCAAGGGGCAGAGACACAAGACAAGTGATGAGGACAGATGCACAGACAAAAGGCTGAGACAGGACTAACGGGGCGAGCCCAGAACAATTTTTATTCTGAATAACAAATGCAGGAGTTTTGGTATAAAAGTCACACCTGAGTATAAGTCACATGGCCACCCAAACCAGAAAAAAAAACCCTTCAAATTATATTCCAGAAAACACGGGAAATCAGTAAAAAGTCAAGAGATGAAATAAATGAACTAAAGGCATCAGAGGGCTGATGAACACCCTGCATACTCCACACACCACAATATCAATGATCAATGAAGTACGTATACAGCTGTCTGTAATGATGTTTTTTGACTACTTATGACTTCATCATATAACTTCTGTGTGACTTCATTATAAAATCATTCATCACACTCACTCACTCACTCACTCACTCACTCACTCACTCACTCACTCACTCACTCACTCACTCACTCACCTTCAACCTCTTATCTGGGATCGGGTTGCAGGGGTAATGGCTCCAGCAGGGGACCCCAAATTTTACTTTCCCGGGCCACATTAGCCAGCCACCTCTGACTCAGGGATACAGAGGCATTCCCAGGACAATGTGGTGATATATTCTGTCTACCTAGTCCTGGGTCTTCTTGGTGGTCTCCTCCCAGCAGGATGTGCCTGGAACACCTCTCTTGGGAGGCACCTAGGGGGCATCCTTACCACATGCCCAAACCACCTCAGCTGGCTCCTGTCAGCATGAAGGAACAGCGGCTCTACTCCGAGTTTTTCATGCATGACTGAAATTTTCAGACATCAACCTCCATCCTGAGGAAACCCATATTAGCTGCTCGTACCCACAATCTAGTTATTTTGGTCATGACCCAGCCCTCAGTCGGGGACTCATGAGTACCCCACACCCGCCCAATGCCTCACACCCTGGGCAACTCCAGAGAAGAATAAGGTCCAACCCCTATCAAGGAAAGTGGTTCCAGAGCTGAGTCTGTGTGGAGGCGAAGCCCACCAGACTGACGATTGGCAATGCTCTGCCCCCTCGTGTACCGAGGTCAGTGTTCCTGTATTACCACAGGAAACGTTGCTTTGTGCCTCTGCTTAGCTTCTATAATCTGCCTGTGGAGGTGCATCACTCTAAGACTTGTTTTGGGATGGCATCAGCCATTTGCTCCATCAGCTGTAATCCTGTACACACCGTGCCTACATTTTTTCACAGCTTTACTTGTGAAAATCATTCAATATTACAATTAAAAATAGCTTGTGTGAATGTGAGGCATCATTTTGATACAAGCCTTGAGGCTTGTATCAAAATGCACCTTGGACCACTGTCCAAGGTGCTGAAAGCGAGAACAGTGCAGTGATCCGTCATTCATTACTACAGATATCACGTCTGATCATGCCTCCTCTCTCTAAAAAAAAACAAAAACCCTGTGCATCACTAGCCTATCCACTGTTTACTTTTTGCATTTGGAATTGATAGGGCAGATTAATTTCTTTGCCATTGCATTCACTTGTTTATTCCCTGTGCCTAATTGTTTGCTGTTTTTCTCTACCCAAAATACTTTTTTGTACTATGTTTTACAATTGGAAATTGCTGCAAAAAAATGTATTTGTTAAGTGCCGCATAATGTTTTGGAAACAAGGATTTATCATCATCACTCATCTTCAACCGCCTATCTGAGATTGGGTCATGGGGGCAACAGCTCTAGCAGAGGACCTCAGACTTCCCTCTCCCGTGCCACATTGACCACCTCTGACTGGGGTATCCCGAGGTGTTCCAGTGTGGAGATATAATCTCTCCACCTAGACATGGGTCTTTCCCAGGGTCTCCTCCCAGGTGGATGTGCCTGGAACACCTCGCTAGGGAGGTGCTCAGGAGGCATCATTACCAGATGCCCTAACAACCTCAGATAGCTCCTTTCAATGCGAAGGAGCAGTGGCTCTACTCCAAGCTCCCCACGGATGACCGAACCTCTCACCCTATCGCTAAGGGAGACACCAGCCACCCTCCTAATGAAGCCCATTTCTGCCGCTTGTACCCGCGATCCAGTTCTTTCCGTCATGACCCAACCCTCATGACCATAGGTGAGAGCAGGAATGAAGATTAACCAGTAGATCGAGAGTTTCGCATTGTGGCTCAGCTCCCTTTCATCACAACAGTACAGTAGAGCAAATGCAACAACGCCCCTGCTGCACCAATTCTCCGGCCAATCTCACACTCCATTGTCCCCTCACTCGTGAATAAGACCCCGAAGTACTTGAACCGCATTTCCTACTCGGAGTAGGCAATCCATTGCTTTCCCGCTGAGTATCATGGCCTCAGATTTAGAGGTGCTGATCCTCATCCCACCCGCTTTACACTCGGCTGCAAACCAATCCAGTGAGTTACTTACCGCTGAGCACCCGAACATAGCTCTCGCTTTGCGAGTATAGAGATTGGATGGCCCTGAGAAGGGCCCCCTCACTCCATACTCATACTGGAAAAATGTTGCATTAACCCAGTAGTGTCCAAAGTATTCCAGAAAGGGCCAAGAGGGTGCAGGTTTTCTTTGCAGCCACTAACTCCAGCAGGTGATTTCATTGATGAACTCATCTCGTCTTCTCAAAGTGATGTTAATCAGTGAAATCACCTGCTGGAGTCAGTGGCTGCAAAGAAAACCTGCACCCTCTTGGCCCTTTCTGGAATACTTTGGACAATACTACATCAATCTATAACACCAAGATGTAATGTGTGCCCTGCTGTCTACGCAGGCAGGGTCTGGGGGTGCGTCTGGTGCCAAGTATTGACTATAATCCTACCAGTGCCCTCTTCTTCCCTTCAATGCTACATGCTGCATGATTCCCCCCAATATATACCTGGAGTCTTGCCACTTGTGCCATGTACGGTGTGTGCATGCCACACATAGGGATGGAAAGTGAGATGTACTTCTGTCTTGTGGGCCGCACAAATAGCAAGTACTTGTAAGCATGTCACCCGTACAATAATAGTGTGTCACTTGCACATTTTACTGTTATCGCAAAGCTCCTACTAGCCATGATCCTGACTCGTTTCATCCACAGAATGGGAGTACGGGTCTTGTATGTACTGTATGCATTTTTGATTTTTCGGAAGACCTGTAGAATTTGCACGTGAAGGACGAAAAGTGTCCACAGGCAACCTTCTACAGCACTGCACACATGCACGTGATGTGTAAGTATCAGCACGGGTTTGCCCATAGACTGCCCATAGAAGCATGTATGGTAGGTTGTGAGTGAGGGTTAATATAGATGTTAAAGATTTTGTATATATGTTATCACTGTTAAACATTTGTACCTTGTCTTCTTTCTCATGAGAACGGTGTTGTGCTGTTTTGCACCTAACCCTGAGACTGTATGTGTTATTCAACCTTGTTTTAGCATGCTGGGGTCAATCTGAACTGGGAATGAAGAGCTGGATGTACTTATTATTATTATACAACTTGTTTTTGTAGCCGCTAACGACTGGGAGTGAAGCATGACGGGGTCAGTCATGAACTGGGAGTAATAGACCTGAAGGTTGTTTTGACTGTTGTGATGTGATGCTTAGTGTGAAGACCAGGACACTCCAGGCAGATGCACAACAGCTGATAACTGCAACAGACGAACGAGATGTGCTGACCTCCGACGATAAGAGTAAAAGAAAGAAACTGTTTTTCCTTACAGCTGCGCTTATTGACGTATGTGTTTATGTTACGGGAAGAAACTTGTCTTGCGTTGTCCCCCCCCCCCCCCCCTTAGGACAAGTTTTATGATGTAATGAGGGCATCTCTAATAAAAGAGCGGGAGCACAGGCCAGACTTTAGTGTAGCCTTGGTGTACAGCCTGGACTGCACTCTGCGCGTGATTAATTTGACTTTCTGTCTCACTGGTGTTTCTTGACTCTGTTTGTCTTATCAAAGGTTTTAAGAATGTTTGGAGGAGAAAATACCCAACATTGACTGGGGGCTACGTCCGGGAGCTCAACAATACCGGAGGTGTCCGGCGGGGGTCGCCAAGTCCAGACGTAAATCCTTGGCCAAGGTCCGATCGATTGATCGTGTCTGCAATTGTCGACCACCGTTGGCATCGTCTGGTTGACGAGATTTTCCCGAAGAAGACAGACAGGAGGTCGAGTCAGTGAGTAGAATTTCTTTGTAACTTTCTTTGAGTGGTGATCAGATCACATAAACAGTTAAACTCCGTAAGCGATGGCGTGGAATCGTCTGTTAATGCAAAGCAGTTAAAATCCGCGAGGAGGGCGGACTCCTCTACGGTTGCGAGGGACACCCGTAGTTAAGTTCCAGAAGGAGGGTACGGACTCCTCTGTTTTAATACGTAAAGGAAATCCCGGGTAGAAATACGTGCACTGTAAAAAAGCAGTTAAATTTGGCAGGGACGGCGGAGTCCCCTAATGCAGGACATTAGTTAAATTTCACGGGAGGGCGAGCTCCCCTGGCATAAGAATACGCGTACGATTATTAAAAGTGTTTCTATGTGTAAATAGTGTTTTGTGTAAGTGTAAATAGAATAACTGTGTGAAAGTGTAATACTTTGGACAACGTTAGTGACAACCGTGTGTGTGGATGCGGAGGCAAGTGATTCCGCTTCCTACGGGGGAGGTGAAAGGAATCAACCACACGACGGCAAATTAATTGTCACGTCCAAAGAAAGTGTGAAAACTTCAGATTTAGAACACCCTAGGTGTGCCCCCGTCTGAAGTCCAAATTTTAACAAGGGATAATAAAAACGGGGGGTAAGACGTCTAAAAATAAGGAAAATTTATCAACTGACGACTGGAAATTTATGGAAGCAAAAAATCCAAAAGCAACAAAGAAATTGGAGACCTGGATAAATAAACATGACTTTGACGGACGACTGAACCTGATCAGTATACAGAAGCTAAAGAAGGAGTTAGAACAGGAACATAAAGGTGATGAGAAAAGATGCAGAAAGTAGGGGCAGATTTAGTGGCATTTTGGGAGGAGGAAGCAGAGAACAGACAGAAGGGAGCAGAGAAGCGACGATTAGAGAAAGCAAGGAAAAGAAAGCTGTAGGTAAGGCAGAAGAAGATGTGATAATTCAGCACAGAGAACCAGAACAGCCTCAACAACCACCGCCGGCTGGATCGTCGGTGACAACAACACCTTTATCTCCTCTACCAGAGGATGACGATGTACCGCCACCACAGTATGATTTGGCAGTAAAACCTAAGGTAAAAAGTGAAAAACCAGAAAACCAGAAAAACCAGAAAAACCACAAACACGCAGTCAAGCGAAAGTGCCCACAGCCCCTCCCATGGTGGAACACAGTGACCAGGGAGGTGCCTATCCTATGATAGAAGTACCAAATCCTCCTGCAGGAACAGCAGGACATCGATCAACCATGCTCGTATATCGAACATGGAATGCTGATGATATCAAAGCAGCAGTCGACATGATACCATCGCCACATGTCGATACCGAGGGATTTATGCAGGATATAGAAAACATTAGAAGTTCTTACCACCTTAGTGGACCTGAAGTCCAACAGGTGTGGATGAAAGCATGTGGCCCTAAATGGAGTCAGATACGCGGAGACTGGAATCCTGCAGACCAGGATGGCGTACCGTTGCCACATGATGATCCAGTCTTGAAAACAAGAGTGGAAGCTATGATTACACGTGCAAAAGGTATGTTAGGACCAAAGATAAATTATACTGAAATTACCAGGACAACACAGAAAGAAGGAGAACCATGGACAGAGTTTAGATGCAGATTTGAGAGTGTATTTAGGGTCCATAGTGGCATATTGCCAGGAACACCAGTGTATGAACAACAATTGAAAAACGCTCTGATCCAACATTCCAATAAGGATATAAAAGCTTGGATACAGAAACATTGGATTGGATTGCCTACAGGCACATTGGAAGAAACACATACACACTGCTGTCATGCAGAAGGAGTCTTAAAGCAGAAAAAGACAGGGAACAGCAACAAAGGAGTGTATGTAGCACACGGAGATGATGAAATATGTTACCAACAGGGTAACTTAAGACAGCAGAAGCAGTGCAAACGCCCCCAAAAGCCATGGCAAAACAGACAAGGTGGACAGCCACAACATCAAGGACCATGGCAACCACAACAGCAGCACAGACAGGGAGGGCCACCACGTGGTCCCCTGATTTGTTGGAACTGTGGAAGAGAAGGACAACGAGGGAGAGTTCCAAACACTGATGATCCCATTTCTCCACAGGAGGACCCTAAAGTGGTACCTGGAGACTGGGTGTTGATAAGAAGCATCAAGAGAAAACACTGGCATTCACCTAAATGGGAAGGGCCCCATCAAGTACTACTCACAACACCCACAGCCTTGAAAATTGGGGAAAGAAGTACATGGATTCATTTAACTCACTGTAAGAAAGTCATTTCTGCAGACACAGACAAACAGTAAGAACAGTAGGACAAGACTAGTAATAGTGTGTGAGCTTGGTGTTAAGATCCAGGTTAGACACGAAAGCTAGCAGAAGACATTAAGAAGCCACTGTTCTGAACATAGGTGTGCTGTAGTGTGCAGAAATGGCGAAAGAAAAAAAACAAAAGAACGAGGGTTTCTGGACCCCATGGACAGTCCTTGTTATGCTACTTTTCTTTTTTGGATTGGGCTTATTATTAAAAGCCATAAGCACGGGACATGATAATAAGGATCACCTCCGCAGATTGCAGAGACCAAAAAGAAGTAACAAAGACCCCAGTCCGATAATAAATGCCACAGTACATAGCTGTGATAGGAACAATGCGTACTGATTTGGTGTACAAGCCTGCATTCCTAGAAATGCTTCTGCGGTCATCTCTGTACCATATAGTGCTCTTACCCATGGAATATGGGATGGTGGGGATGGTGACAGAGGGACTAATTACGGAAATAGTTTCTCATGGTATATGACCAATGATCAACAAGATAAGAGATGGGAAACGTTGGTAGCCGATGAATGGAGTAGATGGACACCAAGATGGGCACAAACCGAGTGGGCTAAATACCAGAGTCAAATTCTCAAAATGTATCAAACAGATGATAAGCTGTCTATAGTGGTGAATACCACAGAAAAAGGAACCATATTCCCACCTGATATAGAGGGAGACTGTTGGTTGTTCCTCCTTTGGGTATACAAACCAGGAAAAGATCCGTATTTCCATTTTTTCCTCTGTGAAACAGATAGAGTACAGCAACCAATATTGACCGAATTAAGTACGTCAAAGGGGTGTCCATACAAGCAAAGGGGATGTCCGTACAAGGCACAAAAGACATGAAGGCAGATGACTGGTTCCTAGTAACTACAGGAATTAGTGGACAAAATAACAATTGGCTTTTAATGGCAGAACAAGCAGGACTAGCAGCAAAGAAGGACTGTGTTGTATGTATGGGACCCAGACCTATATTACAGGTGATACCGGCAGCATTACCCAAAGACTGTCTGCTGACTGTTATGACACAGACATACATTGCAGCAAACAACAATTGTTCTAAGTGGGACAAGATCTATCCATTGACCAAATTGACTAAGATCAAACCTTTATTTTCAAGCAAAGTTGGGCATGCTAACCATACATGTGTACACTTGACAGGGACAAGTAAGACTTTGGGTAGCTTAAGCCACACTGCCTGGTGTAAGAATGTGGTCCGTAGTACTCCCACATTCAAACCTGTCGGGAGGAGTGACGTATGGTGGTGGTGTGGTGATAACAGAATCTTTGACAGACTGCCACGAAATGTGTCAGGTTATTGTGCATTAATATCATTATTGTTACCAGTTAAAGCCCCTGAAGACGTTACGACATATGCAGCCTCTCTTATTCCTGAAGATTGGCAGAAAGGCATAGCCAGACATAGAGTAAAAAGAGAGTGGAAAGGAGTAGGAAATCCAACATATATTGACGCAATAGGAGTCCCCAGAGGAGTGCCTGACGAGTATAAACTGGTTGATCAAATAGCAGCTGGATTCGAATCTTCCATCTGTTGGTGGTGTTCAATTAATAAAAACGTGGACAGAATAAACTACATCCACTACAATGTACAGAAATTAGGAAATTAGACTGAGGGAGGATTTAAGGCTGTCCATTCACAGTTAGAAGCCACGTCCCTTATGGCCTTCCAGAATCGTATTGCTCTGGATATGTTGTTGGCGGAGAAAGGAGGTGTTTGTGCCATGTTCGGAGAACAATGCTGCACATTCATTCCCAACAACACGGCTGCAGACGGCAGTCTCACTCAAGCCATTGACGGGCTGAGGACGTTGAACAGGAAGATGAAAGAGCACAGTGGAGTAAACACCGAAGGCTGGGATTGGTGGCTGGAAGGGATGGGAAGATGGAGGTCTTTGATTTCTTCACTATTAGTGTCTATAGCAGTATTTGCTGCAATTCTAACATTGTGTGGATGTTGTTGTATTCCATGTCTCCGAGGCCTTGTAAATAGAATGATAACCACAGCAATAAGTCCAGGACCAGGAGGGGGACCAGCATCATATCCACTCCTGGGGCAAGACGACACCGGGGAGGACGATGACTCCCATGACCTGTACCCAGACCAATGGAAGTATGATGACCCAGACACCGATGATGGTGACAATGATGACATCACCTCTGGGGTGTAAGCCTATAGAACATACCATGATGAACCTCTTAGTGAAAATCTCAAAAAGAAGTGCTAAGCTAGGTGATAACTACTACTGTATGTTTAACAGGCGATAAACAGGAGGGGAATGTTAAAGATTTTGTATATATGTTATCACTGTTAAACATTTGTACCTTGTCTTCTTTCTCATGAGAACGGTGTTGTGCTGTTTTGCACCTAACCCTGAGACTGTATGTGTTATTCAACCTTGTTTTAGCATGCTGGGGTCAATCTGAACTGGGAATGAAGAGCTGGATGTACTTATTATTATTATACAACTTGTTTTTGTAGCCGCTAATGACTGGGAGTGAAGCATGACTGGGAGTAATAGACCTGAAGGTTGTTTTGACTGTTGTGATGTGATGCTTAGTGTGAAGACCAGGACACTCCAGGCAGATGCACAACAGCTGATAACTGCAACAGACGAACGAGATGTGCTGACCTCCGACGATAAGAGTAAAAGAAAGAAACTGTTTTTCCTTACAGCTGCGCTTATTGACGTATGTGTTTATGTTACGGGAAGAAACTTGTCTCGCGTTGTCCCCCCCCCCCCCCCCTTAGGACAAGTTTTATGATGTAATGAGGGCATCTCTAATAAAAAGAGCGGGAGCACAGGCCAGACTTTAGTGTAGCCTTGGTGTACAGCCTGGACTGCACTCCGCGCGTGATTAATTTGACTTTCTGTCTCACTGGTGTTTCTTGACTCTGTTTGTCTTATCAAAGGTTTTAAGAATGTTTGGAGGAGAAAATACCCAACAATAGAGTTGCATCAGGAGGGGCATCCAGTGTACAACCCCAATTCCAATGAAGTTGGGACATGTGTAAAATGTAAATAAAAATGCAATACAATGATTTGCAAATCCTCTTCAACCTATATTCAATTGAATACACCACAAAGACAAGATATTTAATGTTCAAACTGATAAACTTTATTGTTTTTGTGCAAATATTTGCTCATTTTGAAATGGATGCCTGCAACATGTTTCAAAAAAGCTGGGACAGTGGTATGTTTGCCACTGTGTTACATCACCTTTCCTTCTAACAACACTCAATAAGCGTTTGGGAACTGAGGACACTAATTGTTGAAGCTTTGTAGGTGGAATTCTTTCCCATGCTTGCTCGATGTACGACTTCAGTTGTTCAACAGTCTGGGGTCTCCGTTGTCGTATTTTGCACTTCATAATGCGCCACACATTTTAAATGGGTGACAGGTCTGGACTGCAGGCAGGCCAGTCTAGTACCTGCACTCTTTTACTACGAAGCCACGCTGTTGTAACACATGCAGACTATGGCTTGGCACTGTCTTGCTGAAATAAGCAGGGACATCCCTGAAAAAGATGTTGCTTGGAGGACACAACATTCATGATTTCCAAAAACAATTTGAAACGTGGACTCATCAGACCATAGCACACTTTTCCACTTTGCGTCTGTCCATTTCAAATGAGCTCAGGCCCAGAGAAGGTGGCGGTGTTTCTGGATGTTGTTGATTTATGTCTTTCGCTTTGCATGGTCAAGTTTTAACTTGCAGTTGTAGATATAGCAATGAACTGTGTTAACTGACAATGGTTTTCTGAAGTGTTCCTGAGCCCACGCAGTTAAGATCCTTTTCACAGTGATGTCGGTTTTTAATACAGTTCCGCGTGAGGGATCAAAGGTCATGAGCATTCAATGTTGGTTTTCGGCCTTGCCGCTTACTTGTAGAAAGTTCTCCAGATTCTCTGAATCTTCTGATTATATTATGGACTGTAGATGATGGAATCCTTAAATTCCTTGCAATTGAATATTGTGAAACATTGTTCTGAAACTGTTGGACAGTTTTTTCACGCAGTTGTTCACAAAGTGGTGATCCTCGCCCTATCTTTGCTTGTGAATGACTGAGCCTTTTGGGGATGTTACTTTTATACCCAATCATGACACTCATCTGTTTCCAATTAACCTGTCCACCTCTGGAATGTTCCAAACAGGTGTTCTTTGAGCATTCATCAACTTTCCCACTCTTTTGTTGCCCCGTCCCAACTTTTTTGAAATGTGTTGCCGGCATCCATTTCAAAATGACCAAATATTTGCACAAAAACAAAAACAAAAAAGTTTATCCGTTTGAACATTAAATATCTTGTCTTTATGGTGTATTTTGACCATGAAATTTTATTACAGAGATTAGAGCATGCCATAGGTATTAAAGGCACTGCGCTGTAGTGGTTTGAATCATATTTATTTAACAGATTACAATTTGTTCACGTAAATGGGGAGTCTTCTTCACGGACTAAGGTTAATTATGGAGTTCCACAAGGTTCTGTGCTAGGACCGATTTTATTCACTTTATACATGCTTCCCTTAGGCAGTATTATTAGAAAGCACTGCTTAAATTTTCATTGTTATGCAGATGATACCCAGCTTTATCTATCCATGAAGCCAGAAGACACACACCAATTAGTTAAACTGCAGGAAAGTCTTTCAGACATAAAGACATGGATGACCTCTAATTTCCTGCTTTTAAATTCAGATAAAACTGAAGTTATTGTACTTGGCCCCAGAAATCTTAGAAACATGGTGTCTAACCAGATCCTTACTCTGGATGGCATTACCCTGACCTCCAGTAATACTGTGAGAAATCTTGGATTCATTTTTGATCAGGATATGTCATTCAATGCGCATATTAAGCAAATATGTAGGACTGCTATTTTGCATTTGCGCAATATCTCTAAAATTAGAAAAGTCTTGTCTCAGAGTGATGCTGAAAAGCTAATTCATGCATTTATTTCTTCTAGGCTGGACTATTGTAATTCATTATTATCAGGTTGTCCTAAAAGTTCCCTGAAAAGCCTTCAGTTAATTCAAAATGCTGCAGCTAGAGTACTGACAGGGACTAGAAGGAGAGAGCATATCTCACCCATATTGGCCTCTCTTCATTGGCTTCCTGTTAATTCTAGAATAGAATTTAAAATTCTTCTTCTTACTTATAAGGTTTTGAATAATCAGGTCCCATCTTATCTTAGGGACCTCATAGTACCATATCACCCCAATAGAGCGCTTTGCTCTCAGACTGCAGGCTTTCTTGTAGTTCCTAGGGTTTGTAAGAGTAGAATGGGAGGCAGAGCCTTCAGCTTTCAGGCTCCTCTCCTGTGGAACCAGCTCCCAATTCAGATCAGGGAGACAGACACCCTCTCTACTTTTAAGATTAAGCTTAAAACTTTCCTTTTTGAAAAAGCTTATAGTTAGGGCTGGATCACGTGACCCTGAACCATCCCTTAGTTATGCTGCTATAGACTTAGACTGCTGGGGGGTTTCCCATGATGCACTGAGTGTTTCTTTTTATTCACCTCATTTTGCTCTGTATGCACCACTCTGCATTTAATCATTAGTGATCGATCTCTGCTCCCCTCCACAGCATGTCTTTTTCCTGGTTCTCTCCCTCAGCCCCAACCAGTCCCAGCAGAAGACTGCCCCTCCCTGAGCCTGGTTCTGCTGGAGGTTTCTTCCTGTTAAAAGGGAGTTTTCCTTCTCACTGTCGCCAAGTGCTTGCTCACAGGGGGTCATTTTGACTGTTGGGGTTTTTCTGTAATTATTGTATGGCCTTGCCTTACAATATAAAGCGCCTTGGGGCAACTGTTTGTTGTGATTTGGTGCTATATAAATAAAATTGATTTGATTTGATTTATTCAATTGAATATAGGTTGAAGAGGATTTGCAAATCATTGTATTCTGTTTTTATTTACATTTTACACAATGTTCCAACTTAATTGGAATTGGGGTTGTAACCAAATCAACATCCACCTTGGATTTACTGTGGTGACCCAGAGTGAAACAGGGGAGAAGCTGAAGGGACTCATTGTATTTACTGAAGTCTAACTTGTGCTTTGTTTTTACTAGTTTGGGAGGCCCTGTGACTTATACTCAGGTGTGACATGCATACTGAAAAAAAACATGCATTTGTTATTCATAATAACAACAATAGTATTTAAACAAGACTTTCACATGAATCAAAGCAGTAAAGAAAATAAAGTCCAATAATAAAAGAATAAATGGTAGTAACAAAAAGTACACTTCAACAATACACAAGAATACCAAACTAGGGACAAAACTACGACTTATATTCCATATATGGACTTTAATAGCAAACTCTGGAAATTATGGAACTCAGAATATGGACTTTAGATCATCTAGGCTTCTTGGTAGATGAGATACAGTAAAAAAGTTGTTTTTCTTTAGTTGGCAAAAAGTCTGAAAATAAGTTGCTTCAGTCTTGAAATAAGTCATCTGTGATTGGTGTTCAAAAGTTTTGAAATAGGTTTGAGACTGAAAGACATTGTGTCCACATTAGTCGCACAGACAGACACAGGCAGAGACCTGCTCTGTCTTTGCTGACAAATGACAAAATCAAAGGATGACTATCAAACGAATACTGGTAAAAGAAAAACAGCCCCATGATAAATTCTGAAATGTGCAGGTCCTCATTCAACGTGCTGGTGTCATTATGTGTGAATCACATGATGTCTGTGGGTTCTTGCTTGTACCAGGACCCTGGTGCTCTTTACATACAAGTGCTACAGAGTGGATTTTTTCTGGGTGAGCACTGACTCAGAATAAAACCAGTCATGTGTGAGTGCATCATCTGTTAATTGGCTCTAATGAGTCTTTGATGACTGTAGTCGTACCGGCTCCGGGGCCCTGCAGGCTGTAGGTCAGCAGACTGTTCTCTCCTTCATCGAGGTCAGTCGCTGTCACTGTGATTACAGACGTCCCGCTGGGCTCGTTCTCAAACACGCTGGTGTTGATCACTCGCTCCAAGAAGCGTGGCCGAAAATCGTTGACATCAAGGACTGTTACCAGAACCTGAAACACACCAACAGCATGAGAGCTTTCAAAGGTCATCATCTGCACTAGTTTACATTTTCATACCCCCATTAAGTTGTCTGAACTAATGACTTAAACACTTAAACATCAGCTGCGAACAACCACAGAGCTGCATCATTTTATACACTCATATTCTACTTCTTTTTTTTTGTTTTTTTGAGGAAAGTACCAACAGTCACTGTCTTAAAAACTAATATCAAAGTTGGGAGTCAGAAACACTGCACAGACAGCGACATGATGCAACATTAAAACCAGCAAACACACTACAACATCCACAACATTCTCAGGTCTCTTAAGTGGACGTGTCTCTCGGGGCAAGCAGGACTTCTGTTTAGTCTCCAACATAATAGTTGGTCACAGCAGACTGGTGACAAACCTGGCTGTGGATTGTGACCATCAGAGGGCGCTGTGGTCTATGGGATACAGTGACACAGTCGCATGAAGGTTATTGAGATGGTTTGAGGCACAATAGAGTCTGTCAGCGTCCCATCATCCCCTGCGCACCTGGAGTGGTTCCGGTTCGATCAGACGGTTGTAAATAGTGAAAGTCACTGCTTGTAACGCATGAGGAAAAGAAATGCAAACTAGCATGAAATGCCATCACCGAAGGCATGCAAATGTAACTTGATGTATATATCAATTTACATCCATCCATTTTTTTTATACCTGCTTACTACAATTAAGGGTCACGGGGGGCTGGAGCCAATCCCAGCAGGGCGTGAGGTGGACTACAGGCCCTTTCTGTGTGGCGTGTGCATGTTCTCCCTGTGTTTGTGTGGGTTCCCTCCTGGTCCTCCAGCTTCCTCCCACATCCAAAGATATACAGGTTTGCTGAATTGGGAACTTTAAAAAATTTAAATATATTCACACTGTGAGTGTGAATACATACATAGATTATTTATAATATATTTTTTATTTTTCTTAATATTTTTCAAATGCCAGTATAAACCCCTTCACATAGGCAAGTACCAAGGGAAATTCAATTTTCAACACTTTTAAACATTTTTTTAAAAACCTTTTTACCATCAAAGTTGATCATTTCAACTTTATAAAGCTGAATACTTGTTAGCTTCCCAAAAGTTGTTAGTATTCCAAAAGTTATTAGCTTCCCAAAAGTTGTCAGCAATTCAAAAGTTGTTAGGTTTCCAAAACTTGTGAGCTTTTGAAAACCTGTTAGCTCTCCAAAGCTACCTCCCTGACACAAAAATTGTAATTACTGTTTTTAATTATTTTCAAGGTAAATGGGGTGTGTCTAAGGTTTTGACTGATATTTCATGTGGAGTAACACTATTATATGCATAAAGTTGTGCCTTACACACACACACACACACACACACACACACACACACACACACACACACACACACACACACACACACACACACACACACACATTACAGTTTTCAAGCAGAATTGCTGGATAAAGGTATGAATCCGTTTTCACAAACCTCGGTGGAAATATTGGGACATGTTAGAACCAGTCAGACTTAAGCCTGATTTATGCTTCCACACCACTGTGGTCACACAATGACCCCTTCACAGTTCTCTGTCATGCTGGTGGGTATCGCAATATAATTTACCAGAACAACAGGGGGCATGGCTTGAAGAACAAGGCAGAGGTTTTTTCCGTCTGCACTGCTACTGTTCCTGGTGACTTTTTTCCTCTTTGTTTTCTGGACTAATTTGTCCCTCAATGTGCTCCACTTCTTTAGACAATCATCAAACCCTAAATCAATGTTCGGTACAATTTCCCTCCTTGAACTGTGGGTCATTTGAGCGTCTTTGTTGTTGTTTGACATCATGTTGTAAAGTTGGTCATATTTGCAGGCTTTTCTACCAAACGTTCCTCTATTTGATCCATGATGGAAATGTAATCGGTGTGTGCACTACAAAAAACATTTAAAATATGACGGGAGAGGAAGGAGTGAAATTGGAAAAGTGACAAATCACAGCCCTTGTGGTCTCTGTCGTTGTGATGTGTAGCTTCAATTTATGGGAGGTGTAAGTCAGGCTATGGAGAGGGGCTTGGAGAGGGTTCGGAAGCACAAGTTAGGCTTTAGACTATGATAAACTCAAGCATGATTTTATGATCTGTGTAATAACTCAAAAACAAACACATATCTTGTTCAAAGTTGGACAGCTTTGTGTTTTCTAACTGATATCCCAGTACCGTATTTTCCGTAGCATAAGTTGTGGTTTTTTGTATGTGTGGGAGGTCCTGTGACTTATTGATTATAATGACTACAGGACTGAATAAATGAATGAATATAGTGAAGATAGGATTTTTTCCCAATGGAATCAAAGTGCTAAACAAAATAAGCTCTAACAATAAAAGATTACGTCAGCAATAAAAGTACACTACAACAACGTGCAAAAATGCCAAATTAAAGAGCTGATAATACGATAAAACTAAAAAAGGCATTTTATAACAGGTGTCACTTATACTCTGGAAAATACGGTAATCTTTTCATAAATTCTGAGCATCAGGAGGCTGGTCATTCCCGGCGGAGGTGAATCCATCAAATCTTTATTCCAGTCGGTGAGCTGTACCTGGACTGAGTTCTCTCGTCTGTTATTGGGGCTGCCTCCAGGGTTGTCACGGGCAACGGCGGTCAGGGTGTAGTGGTCCTTTGTCTCTCTGTCCAGAGGAGAGAGGATGTAGATGTCTCCCTGATACAGAGGAGGAGGAGTGATGAGGAAGGAAGCGGTAGATGGGTGTGGCGTTTGTGTCAACACATTCAAGCTGGAGGTCAATGTTTCATCATTAAGACGCTGACGACGTTTGTTTTAACTTTCACTTCCAGGCAGGATGACATCCATTGTTAGAGGAGACTGGCTACACTCCTCAGGTACCCGTCAATACATTCTCGTCTTTTTCAGCGTCAGCGGGACAAAGATAGGATTTGTTGACTTTTTGGTGAAATTCATGGCAGTTCAAAAGGTTATGAAAACAATACGCCCTGGCTCACAGAAGACAACTAAAATGGGACTAAACTAAAACAGGATTGTTAAGATGTTTCTTGAGAAAAAGTGACTTTTTACCCTCATAACACAGGAAGAGGTGTGTAAGTGAGTGTGTGTGTGTGTGTGTGTGTGTGTGTGTGTGTGTGTGTGTGTGTGTGTGTGTGTGTGTGTGTGTGTGTGTGTGTGTGTGTGTGTGTGTGTGTGTGTGTGTGTGTGTGAGGGAGAGAGAGACCACTTGCTAAAATCCTGTTCTGACTAAACATTTTAACTGTCTCCCCCTGTCTCAGTCCTCATCAAGGATCAGTCAGAATGGGCTCTTGGACTGGATTCTACAAATGTCTCAAAGTTTCTTGAGAGGTGAGATACACACTGCCTATAAAAAGTAATTATCACCTTCAAAATTATATATAAAAAATGTTAAACACAACTCTGTATCACTGTATCACAAAGCTGTGACAGGCGAAGAAACAGGTCATGAAAAGTTTGTTCTCTGGTTTGTTCTTATCACAGTCATGGAAACCTACAACTCCTTCAGAGTTGTCACGGTGGTTTGGTGGCTTCCCTCACTAGACTAGTTCACTGGACAGATGGCCTGCACTGTTCGATAGATTTTGACATACCTTTTTTGAGATTGATTCACCTGCACTCGAAGGAAGACTCAGTTGATTCAACATTTTCTTTTATGTATCTCCTGACATATCTACATCTAAATCTAAATTAAAAGTGATAATTTAGTTCTGACTTTTGTTAACACAGAAGCCCAAAATAATGGATGAGTGAAACAAATGCAACATGTCTGCATATATTCAGCTACTTATTTGTAAAGATTTTAAAATAAATTAAAATGTATGTAAATACATAGGCATATAATAAATTAAATACTGAATTGCACACTTTCATTTGTACATTGTACTGAATGTACATCAACAATAATCATATTAACCAAATATATTCTAAGTAATACTACCTCTATAGGTGTCATCCACTATTATTAAGTGGATGATCTTGGTCCTTTGTAATGGGTTCTTGAATTTCTTGCACCAAGACAAAATTTTCTTTCATTAAGCAGTTGAATTGTTTTGTCTCTTAACAGTGGCTTATGCCATCACTTAAATGTATATCAAGATATACAGTATATGCATATTATTACAAAGTTAATAGTGAGCCATTTCATTCTCAACCATAATTAGTGTAATTTATCACATAAATTACAGGTGGTTATCATGGTAAAACATCACTAATAAAAATAATGGTGAGATGTAGGTCTTACAAAAGATACTTCATGTCAGTTGAGTGAAAACACAATATATTATAATAAAAATGACAGTATGAGAGTACATGTATAATGATTTGGGAGTATAATCATTAGTGGTTGTTACTGGCTTTCATTTTGTAAGACTTAATGAAAGGTTATTGTGAACTTGCTTTGAGGGAACATTGCCTCTATGCATGACATCATCATGGCTAGCAGCAGCATAAATTGACCTAGTAGGAGGTCATTTGGAACTATATGGGGTGGAATTATATGTCCTACAACAGAGATATACAGCGGTATGAAACCAAGGAGGCAACGTATGACATGATGTACATTAAAGGGGAATATATACTTTTATTATTTTAAATAATTTTTATTCAGTATCATATTGTAGAAAATTTCGACTTTGTGATTAACACTGAAAATAAAATAAAATAAAATATAATAAATCCTGTAAAGAGTAGACTGAAGTAGGTGGTTCTGCAGCATAGGAGTTGGACTCTCAATATTTAGATCCGAGACTAATTCCAGCTGTGTGTGTGTGTGTGTGTGTGTGTGTGTGTGTGTGTGTGTGTGTGTGTGTGTGTGTGTGTGTGTGTGTGTGTGTGTGTGTGTGTGTGTGTGTGTGTGTGTGTGTGTGTGTGTCTGTGTGTGAGGGCGTCTTTGGACAAGACACTTTATCTAGTGCAGCAGATAAGAGAATATTTACAGAGGAATTTTTCAAATGATGATACAAGCCCCAAATTTGGCTCTTTTGAACGAGCAGAGTGTCCACTTAAATATTCAATAGGCGGCCAAGTAGGGGTTGATGAAGTATTACACAGGGGTCAAAATTAAAAGATGCTCCAATCACATTGAAAACTATACCACATTATTTGTCTGATCATAAAGATTCCAAAAATGTATAGTTTGGACTATCTATGACTGAATGTTCTGAAGTTATGGGGTAAAAACAGCAAAAATGATGACAAAGGTCAGTTTCAGTTTGTACAGGGGTCAAAAGTTAAAGTTGCTCCAATTTTGGTAAAAAGTGATGCAAATTATTGGCTGAGCTAATAGGATTAATAAATGGAATAGTTTTGAACGTGCTGAATGTTTACTGTCCAAAGTAAAGGTCAAACAATGTCATTGTCCATTGGATTCTATGACAGATGACATATGTAACCCTGTAACATGATTACTAAGCATTGCACATGGTGCAAACTATTCCTTTTTATTCAGTCAACCAATAACTTGCATCACTTTTTACCAAAATTGGAGCAACTTTAACTTTGGCCCCCTGTACAAACTGAATTGACCTTTGTCACCATTTTTGCAGTTTTTACCCCATAACTTCATAACATTCAATCATAGATAGTCCAAACTATACCTTTTTGGAATCTTTATGATCAGACAAATAATGTGGTATAATTTTAAACATGATTGGAGCATCTTTTAATTTTGACCCCTGTGTAATACTTCATCGACCCCTACTTGGCCACCTATTGAATATTCAAGTGGACACTCTAATTTTTCAAAAGAGTAATGTTTAAGGAGTATTTGTGCCAAATGTGGTGCTTGTATCACCATTTGAAAGATTGTTTCAGTTATCTGCTGCACTAATCTCTTTGAAAATGGTCACCTCATCTGGGAAAGTATCCTGTGATGGACTGGATTCCCTTTCAAGGGGATTTCCAGACTCTCATCCACTGCACACTACAGTATCTTGAAAAAAGTACTGGTTCAAAGGGCCTAGGAGCTTGTTTAGGACTTGTTTCCTCCAGTGTAGGTTTTCAGAAACATATCAGAGGCTGCACACTCTGCTTCCACCCCTAATTCACAACAATCTTTGTTTCCTGTACAGTGAAACAGCTCCAACACAGGCAGGCATGGAGTGACGTTGTGGTTGCTGCCTGAGCTGATATGCGTGGACGTTTAGGAAAACTCACTGTGGATGGACTGATGCCAAACTTGCCCTCCCCGTCTACCAGGCTGTACTCAACAGCAGCAAAGAGGCCAGAATCAGCGTCTGTGGCACTGACACGAACTATGTTTGTGCCCAGATCCACATTCTCAAACACCGGCTTCTACAAACACAGAGGAAGACAGAGCTGTCAATAAATTAACAATAAACAATAAATGAATGAATCCTGTTGAATACCAACATTCAACAGACTCAATGTTTTGCATGTATGTTAGGGCCCCTTCACACATAGTAGGAATACAACTCAGGGCATCTCATGGCGAACCATGCAAACATCAAGCCGATGGGCAGGTGTACACGATGCCACTGTGACCATTCATGCATGCGACGGTGACTTTCGAGCAGGAACACAGTGCGAGCAGCTGCACCACATCATGTCGCTGATGTAGAGAACAATAAAATAAAAACCAGCTGTATAATTTGTGAATATCACTGGGTTGATATAAATAATACATAAAAGGGGATGCAATACAAAACCCCACGGTTAAATCAATCAATCAATCAATTTTTTTTTATATAGCGCCAAATCACAACAATCAGTTGCCCCAAGGCGCTTTACATTGTAAGGCAAGGCCATACAATAATTATGTAAAACCCCAACGGTCAAAACGACCCCCTGTGAGCAAGCACTTGGCTACAGTGGGAAGGAAAAACTCCCTTTTAACAGGAAGAAACCTCCAGCAGAACCAGGCTCAGGGAGGGGCAGTCTTCTGCTGGGACTGGTTGGGGCTGAGGGAGAGAACCAGGAAAAAGACATGCTGTGGAGGGGAGCAGAGATCGATCAAATAAATAACCCTGGTTAAAAAAAAATGTCACTCACAGGATTCAAAGTCATACGCTCTGACTACCAGATGGAAATTTTACCACTGCACTACCATCGCTGGCCTGTAAGGACATGGAGGAGGTGCGCTGTGTCCAGCACAAAGGTGAATGATGTTTTATATATTTCCACATGAGGACAGCAGGCAGAGACATGCACCTCACGTAGGAATGTTGAAAGTTCATGTCTTTCCAAGCACGGAACGTGTCTTCCAGTTGGGATGTGCAGGAGCAGGGATCTTTACAGTCATGACTGTGAGTGGACACGCCTCCCATGTCCGTTCAGCGCCAAGACCATTTTCATTATTTGTTATGTAATTGCACAAATGTGTGAGACACATGCACCACATCTATGTGGCTTTTTGCAGCTCCACAGTCGTTGGGGCAATTTCACATCCAGCTCAACAGTGATTGTCTGCTGACTGTTTTCATGATGTGCAAATGGCCACACATTTTCTAAGTGCCAAACGAGCAGTGTTAGATTTTCATGCATGTCAGCTGGAATTGGGCCGACACCTGTAGCGAGGGTGTTTGATGGGCTCTCACAATGCACACTCTGTCTTTCATCTGCTAGTATGCGCAAATAGTTGTACCAACAGTTTTGTACCACGTTTTGCATACGATTCCTGCTTTATGTGCACTTCATGTGCATTTCCACCAAATTTTCACTATGTGTGAAGGGGTCCTTAGGGTGGTCCTTATTTTACAAAGTTTTGAAATTTAATACTCTGACCCCCTGAATAAGTTCCAGTTGATGAGAAAACATGCTGTGTAAAATTTTGTTTGTATAAATTAATTTTTAGAGGTAGCTCAAAAGCATTTAAATTTTTGCTATTTTCATGCTATATAACACTTTACAAAAAACAACAAAAAATAAATAAATAAATAAATAATAATAAAAAAAAAAAAAAATAAAGGTTGAAAATCATCTGTGAAGGCCATCTTGAATTTCTAAGTGAGTGCCAGAGGATTCATCAGGACTTTGATATGTTGTTTATATGGGTTGATATGGGTTGGGGCACCATTGAGCTTTAGTTTGTATACTGTTATACAGCAGAAAATAGAGAACTTTTAAAACTTTGCAAAATAATAACCACCCTAATGTATGTATGTTAGACAAAAGATCAGAATCCTTTCTGAGAAATGATCAGTATTAGCTAATAAACACAACAATAAGCAAAGTTTGAAGACATTTTTAACAAGCATCTGCATCTCTAACATAATCCCTGATTACTACACTTACAGAACCATAATTATTGGGACAATGGGACCACAGTTGTTTGTAATTGTGCCTCTGTATAGCACCAAAATGGAGTTGATATAAAAGAAATCAATATGTGTTTGTAGTGTAGACTTTCAGCTTTAATGCAACAGTTTTAACAAAAACATCACATTAATTATTTGGGAATTACAGCCATTTTTATACATAGTTTTGTCAGATCCCACCAATGTACGGATTATTTTTAATACAGATCTTCTTTCTTTCTTTCTTTCTTTTTTCCTTCTCCTCTATACATATTACTCCAATATGGGTCAGAAATGACTCACAACCTTAAGGATACATAAAATTACATTACATAAAAACATTTCAGCAATGATTTGCTGCCTCTCACATACATTATACAAATCATGACAGTGACAGTGTCAATCAATCAATCAATCAATTTTATTTATATAGCGCCAAATCACAACAAACAGTTGCCCCAAGGCGCTTTATATTGTAAGGCAAGGCCATACAATAATTACGGAAAAACCCCAATGGTCAAAACGACCCCCTGTGAGCAAGCACTTGGCGACAGTGGGAAGGAAAAACTCCCTTTTAACAGGAAGAAACCTCCAGCAGAACCAGGCTCAGGGAGGGGCAGTCTTCTGCTGGGACTGGTTGGGGCTGAGGGAGAGAACCAGGAAAAAGACATGCTGTGGAGGGGAGCAGAGATCAATCACTAATGATTAAATGCAGAGTGGTGCATACAGAGCAAAAACAGAAAGAAACACTCAGTGCATCATGGGAACCCCCCAGCAGTCTAAGTCTATAGCAGCATAACTAAGGGATGGTTCAGGGTCACCTGATCCAGCCCTAACTATAAGCTTTAGCAAAAAGGAAAGTTTTAAGCCTAATCTTAAAAGTAGAGAGGGTGTCTGTCTCCCTGATCTGAACTGGGAGCTGGTTCCACAGGAGAGGAGCCTGAAAGCTGAAGGCTCTGCCTCCCATTCTACTCTTACAAACCCTAGGAACTACAAGTAAGCCTGCAGTCTGAGAGCGAAGCGCTCTATTGGGGTGATATGGTACTATGAGGTCCCTAAGATAAGATGGGACCTGATTATTCAAAACCTTATAAGTAAGAAGAAGAATATTAAATTCTATTCTAGAATTAACAGGAAGCCAATGAAGAGAGGCCAATATGGGTGAGATATGCTCTCTCCTTCTAGTCCCCATTAGTACTCTAGCTGCAGCATTTTGAATTAACTGAAGGCTTTTCAGGGAACGTTTAGGACAACCTGATAATAATGAATTACAATAGTCCAGCCTAGAGGAAATAAATGCATGAATTAGTTTTTCAGCATCACTCTGAGACAAGACCTTTCTAATTTTAGAGATATTGCGTAAATGCAAAAAAGCAGTCCTACATATTTGTTTAATATGCGCATTGAATGACATATCCTGATCAAAAATGACTCCAAGATTTCTCACAGTATTACTAGAGGTCAGGGTAATGCCATCCAGAGTAAGGATCTGGTTAGACACCATGTTTCTAAGATTTGTGGGGCCAAGTACAATAACTTCAGTTTTATCTGAGTTTAAAAGCAGGAAATTAGAGGTCATCCATGTCTTTATGTCTGTAAGACAATCCTGCAGTTTAGCTAATTGGTGTGTGTCCTCTGGCTTCATGGATAGATAAAGCTGGGTATCATCTGCGTAACAATGAAAATTTAAGCAATGCCGTCTAATAATACTGCCTAAGGGAAGCATGTATAAAGTGAATAAAATTGGTTCTAGCACAGAACCTTGTGGAACTCCATAATTAACCTTAGTCTGTGAAGAAGATTCCCCATTTACATGAACAAACTGTAATCTATTAGATAAATATGATTCAAACCACCGCAGCGCAGTGCCTTTAATACCTATGGCATGCTCTAATCTCTGTAATAAAATTTTATGGTCAACAGTATCAAAAGCAGCACTGAGGTCTAACAGAACAAGCACAGAGATGAGTCCACTGTCTGAGGCCATAAGAAGATCATTTGTAACCTTCACTAATGCTGTTTCTGTACTATGATGAATTCTAAAATCTGACTGAAACTCTTCAAATAGACCATTCCTCTGCAGATGATCAGTTAGCTGTTTTACAACTACCCTTTCAAGAATTTCTGAGAGAAAAGGAAGGCTGGAGATTGGCCTATAATTAGCTAAGATAGCTGGGTTAAGTGATGGCTTTTTAAGTAATGGTTTAATTACTGCCACCTTAAAAGCCTGTGGTACATAGCCAACTAATAAAGATAGATTGATCATATTTAAGATCGAAGCATTAAATAATGGTAGGGCTTCCTTGAGCAGCCTGGTAGGAATGGGGTCTAATAGACATGTTGATGGTTTGGATGAAGTAACTAATGAAAATAACTCAGACAGAACAATCGGAGAGAAAGAGTCTAACCAAATACCGGCATCACTGAAAGCAGCCAAAGATAACGATACATCTTTGGGATGGTTTTGAGTAATTTTTTTCTCTAATAGTTAAAATTTTATTAGCAAAGAAAGTCATGAAGTCATTACTAGTTAAAGTTAAAGGAATACTCGGCTCAATAGAGCTCTGACTCTTTGTCAGCCTGGCTACAGTGCTGAAAAGAAACCTGGGGTTGTTCTTATTTTCTTCAATTAGTGATGAGTAGTAAGATGTCCTAGCTTTACGGAGGGCTTTTTTATAGAGCAAGAGACTCTTTTTCCAGGCTAAGTGAAGATCTTCTAAATTAGTGAGACGCCATTTCCTCTCCAACTTACGGGTTATCTGCTTTAAGCTGCGAGTTTGTGAGTTATACCACGGAGTCAGGCACTTCTGATTTAAAGCTCTCTTTTTCAGAGGAGCTACAGCATCCAAAGTTGTCTTCAATGAGGATGTAAAACTACTGACGAGATACTCTATCTCACTTACAGAGTTTAGGTAGCTACTCTGCACTGTGTTGGTATATGGCATTAGAGAACATAAAGAAGGAATCATTGTTGTGTGGGCCGCCAGAAGAGGAGGTACTGCTGGCCCACCACCAGAGGGCGCCCTGCCTGAAGTGCGGGCTTCAGGCACGAGAGGGCGCTGCCGCCATGGACACAGCCGGGGGTGACAGCTGTCGCTCATTACCTCTTGACAGCTGTCACCCATCTACTCAACATCATCTCACTCCATAAAGACCAGACGTCATCTCCACCTCGTTGCCGAGATATCATACTTCATTGGAGGTAATATCCTCAGCCGTTTTGTAATTGCAATATTTGTATATTGTGAGTGTTTGCAGGAGTACCAGTTCCTCTGTCGGTGGAAGCTGTGAGAGCGCTGAAGGCACTCTTTTCCCCTGAGGACTCTACAGAACTCTGCAAGTTATTGAGTGAGAGGTGGAGGTGGCATTCCCACCGTTGTTGTTACTGGGTGTACACACACCCACACTTGACTGTCTTTGTTCTTCGCCAGCAGTACCAGATCCGACAGTCGGGGACGGTGATCACCTGGGAATTCGGGACTTGGCGGCTCCAGTATTCACCTGGTTCTGGGGCGGTGGAAATCGTGTGGTTCCGGCTCTTCTTAGGACAGACGTCTTCTATCCTCGAGCCTGCCCACACGTCACCTTTGTGTATTGACTGTTATGATATTCTGAGATTGTCTGTATGTTCGTTGTGCACATTCACAACATTAAATTGTTATATTTTGGCTCATCTATTGACCGTTCATTTGCGCCCCCTGTTGTGGGTCCCACACCCAGTGTTCACCTGCTAAATTTTCAACAAAAAATGCCAAACAAATGAAGGATAATGAAAACTCAGGTGGTGTGCGGATGAATTTGTAATTAAAAGTGGCTTGCAGAACAATATACAAAACAAAACAAAAAGTCTACTTGTTCAGTAAACATAAAAATATTTTACTTTAGTCTTTCACATAGCATTCGCACCATGTTTAACATATCAGTCCACTTACTGAACTTTCAAAACAAGAACAAAAGCATAATGAAAACCATTAAG
The DNA here is from genome assembly GCF_902500255.1 of Thalassophryne amazonica. NCBI lineage: Eukaryota > Metazoa > Chordata > Actinopteri > Batrachoidiformes > Batrachoididae > Thalassophryne > Thalassophryne amazonica. The sequence goes on from NC_047115.1 coordinate 93,058,293, forward strand.
TAAATACTGTCAGTAAGGAGGCGTGATTGCCACTTTAATTCCGGGCAAGTTAGTGATTTGCGTGCATAGAAGTTCAAGAAACAGGTGGAATATGCCGGAAAGCTGCGCATGTTGGCAAAGCCACAAACAGAGGAACAAGGGAGACAATATTTCCTTCCATAATTAAGTGGTTTTGGTTCTTCTTGTCACTTTGTCCATGATATTTGGATGATAAACAGCTGTATGTCTCCTGCCGTACCTGTGTCGCCTGATGACACGGACCATTAACTCTTCAATTATGTCTAGTTGATATCTTCCACTGCTAGACCAATGTCTAGTTAAAATACTTGTCATTAGTGATTAAAATTGTTTGACAAGACTGGGGATTTTTTTTTAATTTGCACCTTAAAATCATGAGATTATAATGACTCGCGCTGTGCCGCTCACAGTTACACCCACACAGAGAGACGTGCACCCACACCACTGACTTCATGAATGAAACTCGGTCAATAAAGGATAATTGTGTAAAAATATCTTATACAGTAGTGTTCAGAATAATAGTAGTGCTATGTGACTAAAAAGTTTAATCCAGGTTTTGAGTATATTTCTTATTGTTACATGGGAAACAAGGTACCAGTAGATTCAGTAGATTCTCACAAATCTAACAAGACCAAGCATTCATGATATGCACACTCTTAAGGCTATGAAATTGGGCTATTAGTAAAAAAAAAAAGTAGAAATGGGGTGTTCACAAGTGTGGCATTCAGTCAGTGAGTTCGTCAATTTTGTGGAACAAACAGGTGTGAATCAGGTGTCCCCTATTTAAGGATGAAGCCAGCACCTGTTGAACATGCTTTTCTCTTTGAAAGCCTGAGGAAAATGGGACGTTCAAGACATTGTTCAAAAGAACAGCGTAGTTTGATCAAAAAGTTGATTGGAGAGGGGAAAACTTATACGCAGGTGCAAAAAATTATAGGATGTTCATCTACAATGATCTCCAATGCTTTAAAATGGACAAAAAACCAGAGACGTGTGGAAGAAAATGGAAAACAACCATCAAAATGGATAGAAGAATAACAAGAATGGCAAAGGCTCACCCATTGATCAGCTCCAGGATGAACAAAGACAGTCTGGAATTACCTGTAAGTGCTGTGACAGTTAGAAGACACCTCCATCCATCCATCCATCCATCCATCCATTTTCTTCCGCTTTATCCGGAGTCAGGTCGCGAAGGCAGCAGCTCAAGCAAAGCTGCCCAGACCTCCCAATCCACACACACCTCCCCCAGCTCCTCTGGGGGAACCCCAAGGCGTTCCCAAGCCAGCCGAGAGATGTAGTCCCTCCAACGTGTCCTGGGTCTTCCCCGGGGCCTCCTCCCAATGGGACGTGCCCGGAACACCTCTCCAGCGAGGTGTCCAGGGGGCATCCGGAAAAGATGCCCAAGCCACCTCAACTGACTCCTTTCGACGTGGAGGAGCAGCGGCTCGACTCCGAGCTCCTCCTGAGTGACCGAGCTCCTCACCCTCTCTAAGGGAGCGCCCAGCCACCCTGCAGAGCCGCTTGGCCGCTTGTACTCGCAATCTCGTTCTTTCGGTCATGAGCCAAATCTCATGACCATAGGTGAGGATCAGAATGTAGATCGATCGGTAAATCGAGAGCTTCGCCCCCCTACTCAGTTCTCTCTTCACCACGACGGTCCGATACAGCGACCGCATCACTGCAGATGCTGCACCGATCCGTCTATCGATCTCACGCTCCATCCGTCCCTCACTTGTGAACAAGACCCCGAGATACTTAAACTCCTCCACTTGAGGCAAGGACACTCCACCGACCTGAAGAGGGCAAAGCACCTTTTTCCGGTCGAGAACCAAGGCCTCGGATTTGGAGGTGCTGATTTTCATCCCGGACGCTTCACACTCGGCTGCAAACTGCCCCATTGCACGCTGAAGGTCCTGATTTGACGAAGCCAACAGAACCACATCGTCCGCAAACAGCAGAGACGAGATTCTGTGGTTCCCAAACCAGACCCCCTCTACACCCTGGCTGTGCCTAGAAATTCTGTCCATAAAAATAATGAACAGAACCGGTGACAAAGGGCAGTCCTGGCAAAGGCCAATGTGCACTGGAAACAGGTTTGACTTACTACCGGCAATGTGAACCAAGCTCCTGCTGCGGTCGTACAGGGACCGGATAGCCCTTGCAAAGGACCCCGGACCCCATACTCCCAAAGCACCCCCCCACAGGGTGCCCCGAGGGACACGGTCGAATGCCTTCTCCAGATCCACAAAACACATGTGGACTGGTTGGGCGAACTCCCATGAACCCTTCAGCACCCGATGGAGCGTGTAGAGCTGGTCCAGTGTGCCGCGACCAGGACAAAAACCACACTGCTCCTCCTGAATCCGAGGTTCGACCATCGGTGTGAAGCTAATTTATTTGCAAGAATCTCCTGCAAAGTCCCTCTGTTAAATAAAAGACATGTGCAGAAGAGGTTACAATTTGCCAAAGAACACATCAACTGGCCTAAAGAGAAATGGAGGAATATTTTGTGGACTGATGAGAGTAAAATTGTTCTTTTTGGGTCCAAGGGCCGCAGACAGTTTGTGAGACGACCCCCAAACTCTGAATTCAAGCCACAGTTCACAGTGAAGACAGTGAAGCATGGTGGTGCAAGCATCATGATATGGGCATGTTTCTCCTACTATGGTGTTGGGCCTATATATCGCATACCAGGTATCATGGATCAGTTTGGATATGTCAAAATACCTGAAGAGGTCATGTTGCCTTATGCTGAAGAGGACATGCCCTTGAAATGGGTGTTTCAACAAGACAATGACCCCAAGCACACTAGCAAACGAGCAAAATCTTGGTTCCAAACCAACAAAATTAATTCCTCGCAGATGTGAAGAAATCATAAAAAACTGTGGTAATACAACTAAATACTAGTTTAGTGATTCACAGGATTGCTAAAAAAGCAGTTTGAACATAATAGTTTTGAGTTTGTAGCATCAACAGCAGATGCTACTATTAGTGTGAACACCCCCTTTTCTACTTTTTTTTTTACTAATAGCCCAATTTCATAGCCTTAAGAGTGTGCATATCATGAATGCTTGGTCTTGTTGGATTTGTGAGAATCTACTGAATCTACTGGTACCTTGTTTCCCATGTAACAATAAGAAATATACTCAAAACCTGGATCAATCTTTTTAGTCACATAGCACTACTATTATTCTGAACACTACTGTATATATATAAATGTACTGTAATGTTTTAGGAGCCGCGCTGTGTTGAACACAGCAGCTGCTCAGCCTAGCAACGTAGCTTAACAGCGCAGATCCGTGTAACTTTCAACACTAATATTTGGGAATGTGTGTGTGTCACAGTAAGTTTAATACTTTCCTGACATAATTTAATATAATTTAATTTTACTGGCTCGATATCCAGGTCAAAATGGCATTTTAACACGTATTTTGCGAGCATTTTTCTGAGTGTTCAGTTGCGAATCTTTAATATCTTCAAACTTCAAACTTCATCAATATTTTGCCCGGTTAGGAGACGCCATGTCGCTGTTCATGAAGGGACATTTTCGTTTCAAAGGAAAAAAAAAAAATTATATACAGATAATATCATAAAATGCATTAAAATTGTAATCCTGCAAAATAATCCCCATTTTTACTAAATATACCTGTAATCTGAATGCATCTTTTTTTCTGTAACTGTAGCGGAATACAGTTACCTTTTTTTTTGTATTCTAATTACGGAACACCGTTACATGTATTCTGTTACTCCCCAAGCCTGCACAGCATATTGAATAAGTGTGAATTACATGGATATGGACACTTATTGATAATCAAATCAAATCAAATCAATTTTATTTATATAGCGCCAAATCACAACAAACAGTTGTCCCAAGGCGCTTTATATTGTAAGGCAAGGCCATACAATAATTACGGAAAAACCCCAACGGTCAAAAGGACCCCCTGTGAGCAAGCACTTGGCAACAGTGGGAAGGAAAAACTCCCTTTTAACAGGAAGAAACCTCCAGCAGAACCAGGCTCAGGGAGGGGCAGTCTTCTGCTGGGACTGGTTGGGGCTGAGGGAGAGAACCAGGAAAAAGACATGCTGTGGAAGGGAGCAGAGATCAATCACTAATGATTAAATGCAGAGTGGTGCATACAGAGCAAAAAGAGAAAGAAACACTCAGTGCATCATGGGAACCCCCCAGCAGTCTAAGTCTATAGCAGCATAACTAAGGGATGGTTCAGGGTCACCTGAATGGTACTGTAGGGAATTTAACGTGTGGATTACTTATTAACGACATCAGTGATCATCTGCTGGTTTTTGCTACTTTTGAATCATCATTTGATTAAAAACGATTATAGCGTAACCACTAATTTCACAAGGAAAATAACATATGTAACTATTAAAAATCTCAGAATGGATTTAATGCATCAAAACTGGTATTTCTAATCTACGAGGTCTGTGAGAAAACTATCCGATCTTTATATTTTTTTCAAAAACTAAATGGATTTGAATCATGTGCGCTTGCATCAGACAAGCTTGAACCTTCGTGCGCATGCGTAGGTTTTTTTTTCACGACTGTCGGTTGCGTCATTCAACTGTGGGCAGGCTTCTGGTCCACCCCCCTCGTCGGATTTTTATTGTCAGTGAAATGGCTGAGAGGCTGCTGCTTTGCTCCATGAAATTTTTTTCAGAAACTGTTACAGACAGCCAGTTGGAAACCATTCGAACGATTCAGATGGATTTTGGTGGAGATTCTGTCGGCGTCACACGGATTAAGGAGTGTTAAAACCTTTTAAAGACATCCCACAGCGGTGGAGGGCGTGCGGCGCACCGAGCGGCCATCGACAGGCTGGAACGACTAGATCATTTCTAAACTGAACGCTGTGTTGATCCGGGACATCGTGTGACTACCACAGAAATGGCAAGAGAGCTGGACATAGCACTTTTGTGGCACATTCCACTGTTACAGGAGATTTTGTAATGAAAGACGTGCGGAGGATTTCGCGCGTCGGCACGGAGTCGACGCGCTCAACAAAAAAAAACACCTCCGTGTTGGAAACCATTCAGAAGATTCAGACGGCTTTCGGTGGCTTTTCAGTCAAGTGAGTATCCGAGAAATTGTTTAACAGCTGGGCATGTTCCAACTTGTCCTGTGAGACTTCCAACACGGAGGTCTTGTTTGTCCCGCGCCATGAGCGGCTGCGTCGCGACGCGCGAATCCGTCCGCACGTCTTTCATTACAAAATCTCCTTTAACAGTGGAATGTGCCGATAAAGTGCTGATCCCGACCTCTTCTGAAACTTCTCTGCTAGTCACACGACGTCCTGCATCAACAGAGCCTTAAATTTGGAAGTGATCTGCTCGTTCCAGCCTGTCGATGGCCGCTCGGGCACGGTGCGCCCTCCGCCACCATGGGCCATTTTTAATCCAGTTTTAATGGTCCTTAATCCGTGTGATACCAATAAAATCTTCACCGAAAGCCATCTGAATTTTCCAAATGGTTTCCATCTGGCTGTCTGGCAGAGTTTCTGAAAAGATTTTCATGGAACAAAGCAGCAGTCGCTCCGCCATTCCTAAACAATAAAAATCCGACGAGGGGGGTGGACCAGTGCTCACTCAAAGCCTGCCCACAGGTGAATGACGCAACCGACAGGCGTGAAAAAAACTCACGCATGTGCACGAAGGTTCAAGATTGTCTGATGCAAGCGCACATGATTCAAATCCATATAGTTTATGAAAAAAATAAAAAGGACGGATACTTTTCTCACAGACCTCGTATATGATAAAGATTGCCCAGTTGTGTCAAATGTTGGTTATAAACAAAATGATGATAAACCATGGATTACAAAGGGGCTTCAGAAAACATGTAAAAAGAAAAATGTATTGTACAAGCAGTTAATAAAATTTAGCACTAATGAAGCTGAAAGAAAATGTTGTTGTTGTCCCTTCGGCTGCTCCCGTATTATTCAGGGTCGCCACAGCGGATACAGCCAGATCCGCATCGGTATTTGGCACAGGTTTTATGCCGGATGCCCTTCCTGACACAACTCCAGTTTTACCTGGAGAAACACACACAGCCGCTGGTGTTCCGAAGAGGTCTCCCATCCAAGTACTAAGCAGATCCTGCACTGCTTAGCTTCTGAGATCTGACGGGATCAGGCTTACACAGAGCAGACCAGCTGCAATGAAGCTGAAAGAAAATATGATATCCAAAAACAAACTGACTAACATTATGAGAACTTGTAAGAAACAGTACTATAGTGATTTATTGGAAAAAATAAAACTAACATTAAAGGTACTTGGAAGCTAAATGAAATCATAAAAAGAAAAACATTGTTAAAGACTATCCTGCTTATTTTACACAAATACTGACAAAATTGTTAAAGACACTAATGATGTAGCAAATAATTTAAATGATTATTTTGACAATATGGGTAAAAATTTAGCAAATTCAATTGTATCCCCAAAAAATGTGTTTGTTGGACAACAGTAAAACAACCAATTCTGGAGTCAATGTTTATTAAAGAAACAGATGAGACTGACATACTGTAATTGACATAGTTAATAAATTAAAAGGGAAAAAAAAAAAATCAACTGATAGTTTAAATTTTGATGTTTTTGATAAAAACTATCATTGATTGTATTGTTAAACCTCTAACCTATATTTGTAATTTGTCATTAATGATGGAAAAATTTAATTCTAAAATGAAAATAGCTACAATGATACTGATGGTTAAATCTGGTGATAAACATATCTTTTTGATCTATAGGCCAGTCTCACTGTTTCCACAATTTTCTAAAATTCTAGAAAGGTATTTGCAAGGAGGTTGAATAATTTCATAGCAAAACATCATATACTTAGTGAGGAGCAATATGTATAGACTTTGTTGAACAAATTACAAATGCAGTTGAGCATAAGAATAAAATCCACTGTTGGGGTTTTTGTGATTCACAGAAAGAATTTGACACCATAGATCATGCCTTATTATTGGGCATATTGCAGAAGTATGGTATCAGTGGATTGGCATATGAGTGGACAGTGAATTATTTATACAATAGGTATCAGTATGTTTATTTATGTGGGATAAATTCTGAAATTTTGAAGATCACATGTTGGGTGCTCCAGGGTTTAGTCCTTGGTCCATTGCTGTTTCTTTTATATATTAATGATACATGTTTGGTTTCTGTCAGGGACTTAACTGTATTTTGTAGTGGGGATCATTTGGGACAGCTTTTGGACATGGTGGAGAAGGAATTAAAGAAGTTCAAACAATGTTTTGATTCAAACAATCGCTCCTTTTTGGGAAAAATAAATGCATTTTATTTGGAAATAAGCCCAGGAATTTAAGCAGAAATGTATTATTACAAGATACTGAAATTGAACTTGTAACTGAAACAAATTGTTTTGTGGTGTTTATTGATGACAAATTAATCTGGAAAACACATATCAAATTTGTTAAATCGAAAATGTCTAAAGCCATTGCAATCCTGTATAAAGCAAAAGACTTCCTCTCGCAACATTCATTAACTCTTTTATATCATTCATTACTTGTTCCATATACACTCAACAAAAATATAAACGCAACACTTTTGGTTTTGCTCCCATTTTGTATGAGATGAACTCAAAGATCTAAAACTTTTTCCACATATACAATATCACCATTTCCCTCAAATATTGTTCACAAACCAGTCTAAATCTGTGATAGTGAGCACTTCTCCTTTGCTGAGATAATCCATCCCACCTCACAGGTGTGCCGTATCAAGATGCTGATTAGACACCATGATTAGTGCACAGGTGTGCCTTAGACTGCCCACAATAAAAGGCCACTCTGAAAGGTGCAGTTTTATCACACAGCACAATGCCACAGATGTCGCAAAATTTGAGGGAGCGTGCAATTGGCATGCTGACAGCAGGAATGTCAACCAGAGCTGTTGCTCGTGTATTGAATGTTCATTTCTCTACCATAAGCCGTCTCCAAAGGCGTTTCAGAGAATTTGGCAGTACATCCAACCAGCCTGACAACCGCAGACCACGTGTAACCACACCAGCCCAGGACCTCCACATCCAGCATGTTCACCTCCAAGATCGTCTGAGACCAGCCACTCGGACAGCTGCTGAAACAATCGGTTTGCATAACCAAAGAATTTCTGCACAAACTGTCAGAAACCGTCTCAGGGAAGCTCATCTGTATGCTCGTTGTCCTCATCGGGGTCTCGACCTGACTCCAGTTCGTCGTCGTAACTGACTTGAGTGGGCAAATGCTCACAGTCGCTGGCGTTTGGCATGTTGGAGAGGTGTTCTCTTCACGGATGATGCGAAGGAGATGTGTTGCACTGCATGAGGCAAATGGTGGTCACACCAGATACTGACTGGTATCCCCCCCAATAAAACAAAACTGCACCTTTCAGAGTGGCCTTTTATTGTGGGCAGTCTAAGGCACACCTGTGCACTAATCATGGTGTCTAATCAGCATCTTGATATGGCACACCTGTGAGGTGGGATGGATTATCTCAGCAAAGGAGAAGTGCTCACTATCACAGATTTAGACTGGTTTGTGAACAATATTTGAGGGAAATGGTGATATTGTGTATGTGGAAAAAGTTTTAGATCTTTGAGTTCATCTCATACAAAATGGGAGCAAAACCAAAAGTGTTGCGTTTATATTTTTGTTGAGTAATATGACCTATTGCATTGAGGTTTGGGGAAACACATACAAAACCAATATTTTTAGTACAAAAGAAAGCCATAAGAATTATTAGTAACAAATCCTACCATGAACCGACAAACGCATTATTTGTCTGTTTACATATTTTAACATTTTGGGACTTCCTTGATTACACCACAATTCAAATCATGTACGAGTCAATAAAGTATAAAGTCTCGTATAAAGTCAAAAACAAACTTTTTCCTCAACATGTCCAGGATCTGTTTAAAATGAGGGAGTCCAGTTACAATTTGAGAGGAACATTAGTATTTGAGAAGTCAAAGATTCGAACTACTGTAAAAAGTCATTACATTTCTGTTAAAGGTGTTAATGTTTGGAATAACTGATAACATCAAATTATCTGGTACCTTAGTCGGCTTTAAAAGGCTCTATAAGAACAATATAATTACTTCTTTTAATCTGATGAACTAGGTTTATAGATTTTTATTACTGTTTTTGGGGACTGCACTGTGTTTGGTTGTGTTTGGATTTTTTTGTTGTTTTGTTTTACTTTATTGATTTATTTATATTGTTTGTGCTGGCATTTACTGTTGTAATTATGTGTATATGTCTATATGTGTGTGTGTGTGTGTATACATTTTACTTTTGTGGTAAAAGGGGTGGGCATTTATAAGCTTTTGCTTCTGCCCACATCCTTTCGGTCACACAGGTTCACTGTTAAATTATCCTATTTACGAGTTTTTTGTTATTGCTGAGTCTGTGTGCCGAATAAATTAATTAATTAATTCATTCATTCATATGCACATGCCTGCATGTGAGGGTAAGCTATAATTCTATGTGCAGGCACACAATGACATAATGAACATAGTGAAGTGTGTGATAATGTGAGTGCTTGTGATGTGATGTCATGTTGGGGGTGGAACAGAAAAGTACGTCAATACGTGAAAACGTCAAATCTATGGATGAGCGCCTCCCCGATGTGCCCTGTGGGAAAATTACAGCTAAAAGTTCACTTTTTCTTTTGAAGAAAATCTTTGTCTGTGTTCCTTCACCATGAAGCTGGTGGTGCAACAGAAAAAAGTTACATGTATCCATCATGTGACTTGTCCATGGAAAATTGTAAAAATGATGATTTGTATTTCCAGCAATCCTGATATTTAGTTTGTTCCATGCTGTCTGACAAAGGAGAGACTGTGCAAACAACTGGCTGTGATTCCTAAATGGTCAATGTAATAATTTTGTTTAACCTCTTGAATTCATCTTGAAAATTTACATTACAAGCACTTGTTGACTGTTTCATGTTCACCTCAGTTGTGCTGCAAAGACAAAATGACAAAAACTGTGACACCGAATCAAGAATTATGGAGGGGACTGTATCTTAATTAGTCTATTTAATTTGGCAGCTGTTCTTGTTACTTTTGTTTGCAGGAACAGTACAGTGTAGCCTATATCATCCATTCTGCACAAACACACACCTTATTAAAAGTACAATAATCATAACAGCTGAATTCTATGAACATGTTAGATTCATTTGTGGCTTCGGTACCTGATACGACGGCTGAACAAAGACGGGATTGTTGTCATTAACATCCACAATTTGCAGATAAACTGGCAGCTCTGCGATCCTGGGAGGACTGCCATGGTCCTGGGCCTGGATTGTGAAGTTCAGCCATTGTACTTGCTCAAAATCCACTGTGCGATTGGCTATAATCTTACCTGGCAACACAGCAACAGGTACAGTTAATGTTCCACTGGAGCTTTTGTGGATGTTAAAAATGTTTTGTGTTTGAAACATGATTTATATCTACAGTGTGAAGTTTATGAATTTATCTTTGTGCTGGTCAGTTGGTTTGTTTGAAGGAGTAACTAAGGAATAACGAAGCACTAAGTAATTGTGGTTCTGAAATGGAATATAAAATTTATTTTCATAAGGAAGTAGATGAGAAAATTTAAAATATTTTTCAAAACCCTGAAACAGAGCATGTTAATCTACTTGATTTTCATGAAACTGTGAAAAACTTTAGCTTCCTCTTAATTAGATGTCATTCAATTTCAGGGTGAATCTAAGGCTTTTTAAACAAACATTGCATGAATGGACATTTTGCAAACAATTTGATTTTCCCAGAAACTTGATGGAAAGGCTGGTACTGGCAACAAATCAAAACCACAATATGTTTCTGGCATTTATCAATATTATGTCTGCAGAAGACGTAATAAAATCATCTGCATTTATTTATTTATTTGACTGTCTTTTAGTAGGATTACATCAAAACTTCTGCACAGATTTTGACAGTGTTTGCACCACAGATACCCCTCTGCTGCCTGCTTTTGAAGAACTGTTGGACTGATCGCCCATGTGTCTGAACCTGTCACCTGTTTTTGACAAAAAAAATACAAAAAACAGACAAACCAATAAACCAAAACAAAATGGTTTCATCATTTTGGTTCTCTGTTTTTGGGTCCTTTGGTCAATCATTACATAATGGAGGTGTACAATCTCCTTGTTGCTCTAACTAACTATCCTGTCAGAGCGTGAGCTGCTTCTTATTATCATTATCATTATTATTATTATTACTGTTAAGCCTCATTGCTCGTACCTGCATATTTGCCTTCATAAATAGAGGTGTGAATATAACTACAATAATCTTGAATCTAGTTCTGCTTTTCCTCATCAGGGCTGATACATGTGGACAGCGGCTCAGTGATGACACTTAGGTGTGCAGCCCACAGCAGTGTGTCCAGCTGGGACTGTGGTCATACCAGTGAACGGGTCGTCCAGGCGGACGTATCCTCCTCGGGGCAGGTGGAGCAGCTGGTAGTTAACCAGACCATTGGGGCCTTTATCAGGGTCAACAGCTGATACTGACAGCAACGTCGTCCCCGGCTGAGCACCCTCTAGAATCTTCTCAGTGAAATTGGTCACGCCAAAGGGCCGGAAGCGAGGAGCGTTGTCATTGACATCCAACACGTTAATAGTTAATTTTGCTGATGAGAAGACAGATGGGAAACACGTTAAAAGCTCTCTATCAGAGATAACAGATTTGATTTTAGGAAGTGATCATACCATTTGGAACACTGACGGACTTATCAATAACGTCACTAGCATTGTCATGGACAGACACTATAATCTCAAAGGTTGCCACCAGCTCCCTGTTCAGTGGGTTGCGGACAAACACTGCTCCTAAAAATTCACAGAAACACATTTGTTAATTTTCATGAACATAAGTTTCTTCATATGTTCTTCATAATCACTTTCCATCATTATTATCATCAACATCTCCAATTTGACATTCCTTATTAAAGGTCAGGTGTTGGTGGCAGGAGATTACAGATCCGGTTTTGCAAAATCAGTTTGTATGTAATGTAGCTTATAGACTTACCTTTTAAAACTGAGGGACTCTCTGCACTTAAATAATCCATCTCGCTATCTGTCTTTTGCCCTCATTAAAGATTAAACAACTGTCCTTTACATTGCAGCAACTGACAAAAGTTGAAAACTTTTTAACTTTGACAGCAGGTGATATCACAGTGTGTGGTTGCTGCACTCACAGCCAGACGTGGTGGAATCTCTCTGTCAACCACTTACTGAAAACAGTGGAACATCTGGATTACCATCTCTCACTTACAGCCAACATGTGAATGCATCATAAGACTGTTAAAGTGGAATTTCTTCATTTTTGTGTCCTGTATATTTTAGGTGGTCCATGAGGGGTGGGCTGATGATGCCGCAAGACTCCACCTTGGCATTGCCGCTGTCCTACACTGTGATGGTATCCTACATACATTCCTACCTAGAATTTGTGCTGTTTGTAAAGATGTTTGTTGCAGCCAGGTGTTATTCCGCCAACAGCTCAGGTGAAACGAGTATGATTGCTGCCACACTCTGACAAGAAAGAGATTATTATCAAAGCTTTCCGGATTACATATTTTCAAGTTTGAAATTGTGAATTTTCCAAGGATGCTCTCGTTAACATCTTGCTGACTGCGAGACATCAGTAGGATTACTACACTCAACAAAAATATAAACGCAACACTTTTGGTTTTGCTCCCATTTTGTATGAGATGAACTCAAAGATCTAAAACTTTTTCCACATACACAATATCACCATTTCTCTCAAATATTGTTCACAAACCAGTCTAAATCTGTGATAGTGAGCACTTCTCCTTTGCTGAGATAATCCATCCCACCTCACAGGTGTGCCATATCAAGATGCTGATTAGACACCATGATTAGTGCAGAGGTGTGCCTTAACCTGCCCACAATAAAAGGCCACTCTGAAAGGTGCAGTTTTATCACACAGCACAATGCCACAGATGTCGCAAGATTTGAGGGAGCATGCAATTGGCATGCTGACAGCAGGAATGTCAACCAGAGCTGTTGCTCGTGTATTGAATGTTCATGTTTCTACCATAAGCCGTCTCCAAAGTCGTTTCAGAGAATTTGGCAGTACATCCAACCAGCCTCACAACCGCAGACCACGTGTAACCACACCAGCCCAGGACCTCCACATCCAGCATGTTCACCTCCAAGATCGTCTGAGACCAGCCACTCGGACAGCTGCTGAAACAATCGGTTTGCATAACCAAAGAATTTCTGCACAAACTGTCAGAAACCGTCTCAGGGAAGCTCATCTGCATGCTCGTCATCCTCATCGGGGTCTTGACCTGACTCCAGTTCGTTGTCGTAACCGACTTGAGTGGGCAAATGCTCACATTCGCTGGCGTTTGGCACGTTGGAGAGGTGTTCTCTTCACGGATAATGCGAAGGAGATGTGTTGCACTGCATGAGGCAAATGGTGGTCACACCAGATACTGACTGGTATCCCCCACCCCAATAAAACAAAACTGCACCTTTCAGAGTGGCCTTTTATTGTGGGCAGTCTAAGGCACACCTGTGCACTAATCATGGTGTCTAATCAGCATCTTGATATGGCACACCTGTGAGGTGGGATGGATTATCTCAGCAAAGGAGAAGTGCTCACTATCACAGATTTAGACTGGTTTGTGAACAATATTTGAGGGAAATGGTGATATTGTGTATGTGGAAAAAGTTTTAGATCTTTGAGTTCATCTCATACAAAATGGGAGCAAAACCAAAAGTGTTGCGTTTATATTTTTGTTGAGTGTACTTTCAACATGTGATCATATGAATCCTTCATGAATCACTGCTTTAAGCACAGTTGGGTCCAGAAGTAATTGTATTTCAACTAACTGTCATGATTATTACTTTCTCAATTACTTTTCCAGTTACTTTTTGTGATTGGTTACTCTTTGAAATCCTGGAAAGTAATGTTTTGTAATCAATTACATTTGAAAGTTATTGTTGAAACATTTATTTTTCAATTACTTCTCAAATACTTTGGTATATTTGACTAATGAATATTTCCATCAAACTTTCAATGTGGAAACGTACCTGTCTATCAATGGATTGCCCTTTGTTGTTAGCAATGAACTTAATAAATGGCTTTTAACTAGTCGACTAATAAACAATAGCTGACTAGTTGGATGTTAGCTAGCTGTATTCGACTATTGTGACGAGTCGTCCCATCCCTAGTGCATACCACCACCTACTGTATCGGAGTGTGTGGAATAATTCTAAAAATTATTCTAAGTCTATACAATACAGAATGTCAAACATTTATCCATTTTCTAAACCTGTTTACGCCAAATAAGGGTCATGGGGGGTTGGAGTCTATCCCAGCAGTCATAGGGGGACACCCTGGACAAGACACCAGTCTGTCACAGGGCCACATGTAGACGGATAAACTCAACTGGTGGTTGGCTCTCACTGCGGTATTGTATCACTTCCTGTTCCGGAGCACAGCGGTGTTTTTCTGTATCTGTTAGCTGTTTAATCTGCGCAGTTAGATTGATCTAGTTATCTAGATTACAATTTGTTTCCCAGTGTAATCTTTACGTGCCTTAACTAAAGCACTCCTTCTGCTGAATCACCTCTAAATTATTTACACATTATTCACTTTGCGTGTTTTTAGGAATCCGCTAGCTTAGCGTAGCTACTAGCTCTTAGCCGATTTAGCATGGCAGCTTCTCCTGTCTCTCCCGCACTTTTCTGCTCTGGGTGTGAAATGTTTAGTTATTCCTCGGCCTCCTTTAGCAGTAACGGTACTTGTAATAAGTGTAGCTTATTCGTAGCTTTGGAGGCCAGGCTGGGCGAATTGGAGACTCGGCTTCGCATCGTGGAAAATTCTACAGCTAGCCAGGCCCCTGTAGTCGGTGCGGACCAAGGTAGCTTAGCCGCCGTTAGTTACCCCCTGGCAGATCCCGAGCAGCCGGGAAAGCAGGCTGACTGGGTGACTGTGAGGAGGAAGCGTAGCCCTAAACAGAAGCCCCGTGTACACCGCCAACCCGTTCACATCTCTAACCGTTTTTCCCCACTCGACGACACACCCGCCGAGGATCAAACTCTGGTTATTGGCGACTCTGTTTTGCGAAATGTGAAGTTAGCGACACCAGCAACCATAGTCAATTGTCTTCCGGGGGCCAGAGCAGGCGACACTGAAGGAAATTTGAAACTGCTGGCTAAGGCTAAGCGTAAATTTGGTAAGATTGTAATTCACGTCGGCAGTAATGACACCCGGTTACGCCAATCGGAGGTCACTAAAATTAACATTAAATCGGTGTGTAACTTTGCAAAAACAATGTCGGACTCTGTAGTTTTCTCTGGGCCCCTCCCCAATCAGGCTGGGAGTGACATGTTTAGCCGCATGTTCTCCTTGAATTGCTGGCTGCCTGAGTGGTGTCCAAAAAATGAGGTGGGCTTCATAGATAATTGGCAAAGCTTCTGGGGAAAACCTGGTCTTGTTAGGAGAGACGGCATCCATCCCACTTTGGATGGAGCAGCTCTCATTTCTAGAAATCTGGCCAATTTTCTTAAATCCTCCAAACCGTGACTATCCAGGGTTGGGACCAGGAAGCAGAGTTGTAGTCTTACACACCTCTCTGCAGCTTCTCTCCCCCTGCCATCCCCTCATTACCCCATCCCCGTAGAGACGGTGCCTGTTCCCAGACTACCAATAACCAGCAAAAATCTATTTAAGCATAAAAATTCAAAAAGAAAAAATAATATAGCACCTTCAACTGCACCACAGACTAAAACAGTTAAATGTGGTCTATTAAACATTAGGTCTCTCTCTTCTAAGTCCCTGTTGGTAAATGATATAATAATTGATCAACATATTGATTTATTCTGCCTTACAGAAACCTGGTTACAGCAGGATGAATATGTTAGTTTAAATGAGTCAACACCCCCGAGTCACACTAACTGTCAGAATGCTCGTAGCACGGGCCGGGGCGGAGGATTAGCAGCAATCTTCCATTCCAGCTTATTAATTAATCAAAAACCCAGACAGAGCTTTAATTTATTTGAAAGCTTGACTCTTAGTCTTGTCCATCCAAATTGGAAGTCCCAAAAACCAGTTTTATTTGTTATTATCTATCGTCCACCTGGTCGTTACTGTGAGTTTCTCTGTGAATTTTCAGACCTTTTGTCTGACTTAGTGCTTAGCTCAGATAAGATAATTATAGTGGGCGATTTTAACATCCACACAGATGCTGAGAATGACAGCCTCAACACTGCATTTAATCTATTATTAGACTCTATTGGCTTTGCTCAAAAAGTAAATGAGTCCACCCACCACTTTAATCATATCTTAGATCTTGTTCTGACTTATGGTATGGAAATAGAAGACTTAACAGTATTCCCTGAAAACTCCCTTCTGTCTGATCATTTCTTAATAACATATACATTTACTCTGATGGACTACCCAGCAGTGGGGAATAAGTTTCATTACACTAGAAGTCTTTCAGAAAGCGCTGTAACTAGGTTTAAGGATATGATTCCTTCTTTATGTTCTCTAATGCCATATACCAACACAGTGCAGAGTAGCTACCTAAACTCTGTAAGTGAGATAGAGTATCTCGTCAATAGTTTTACATCCTCATTGAAGACAACTTTGGATGCTGTAGCTCCTCTAAAAAAGAGAGCTTTAAATCAGAAGTGCCTGACTCCGTGGTATAACTCACAAACTCGTAGCTTAAAGCAGATAACCCGTAAGTTGGAGAGGAAATGGCGTCTCACTAATTTAGAAGATCTTCACTTAGCCTGGAAAAAGAGTCTGTTGCTCTATAAAAAAAGCCCTCCGTAAAGCTAGGACATCTTTCTACTCATCACTAATTGAAGAAAATAAGAACAACCCCAGGTTTCTTTTCAGCACTGTAGCCAGGCTGACAAAGAGTCAGAGCTCTATTGAGCTGAGTATTCCATTAACTTTAACTAGTAATGACTTCATGACTTTCTTTGCTAACAAAATTTTAACTATTAGAGAAAAAATTACTCATAACCATCCCAAAGACGTATCGTTATCTTTGGCTGCTTTCAGTGATGCCGGTATTTGGTTAGACTCTTTCTCTCCGATTGTTCTGTCTGAGTTATTTTCATTAGTTACTTCATCCAAACCATCAACATGTTTATTAGACCCCATTCCTACCAGGCTGCTCAAGGAAGCCCTACCATTATTTAATGCTTCGATCTTAAATATGATCAATCTATCTTTGTTAGTTGGCTATGTACCACAGGCTTTTAAGGTGGCAGTAATTAAACCATTACTTAAAAAGCCATCACTTGACCCAGCTATCTTAGCTAATTATAGGCCAATCTCCAACCTTCCTTTTCTCTCCAAAATTCTTGAAAGGGTAGTTGTAAAACAGCTAACTGATCATCTGCAGAGGAATGGTCTATTTGAAGAGTTTCAGTCAGGTTTTAGAATTCATCATAGTACAGAAACAGCATTAGTGAAGGTTACAAATGATCTTCTTATGGCCTCGGACAGTGGACTCATCTCTGTGCTTGTTCTGTTAGACCTCAGTGCTGCTTTTGATACTGTTGACCATAAAATTTTATTACAGAGATTAGAGCATGCCATAGGTATTAAAGGCACTGCGCTGCGGTGGTTTGAATCATATTTGTCTAATAGATTACAATTTGTTCATGTAAATGGGGAATCTTCTTCACAGACTAAAGTTAATTATGGAGTTCCACAAGGTTCTGTGCTAGGACCAATTTTATTCACTTTATACATGCTTCCCTTAGGCAGTATTATTAGACGGTATTGCTTAAATTTTCATTGTTACGCAGATGATACCCAGCTTTATCTATCCATGAAGCCAGAGGACACACACCAATTAGCTAAACTGCAGGATTGTCTTACAGACATAAAGACATGGATGACCTCTAATTTCCTGCTTTTAAACTCAGATAAAACTGAAGTTATTGTACTTGGCCCCACAAATCTTAGAAACATGGTGTCTAACCAGATCCTTACTCTGGATGGCATTACCCTGACCTCTAGTAATACTGTGAGAAATCTTGGAGTCATTTTTGATCAGGATATGTCATTCAAAGCGCATATTAAACAAATATGTAGGACTGCTTTTTTGCATTTATGCAATATCTCTAAAATCAGAAAGGTCTTGTCTCAGAGTGATGCTGAAAAACTAATTCATGCATTTATTTCCTCTAGGCTGGACTATTGTAATTCATTATTATCAGCTTGTCCTAAAAGTTCCCTAAAAAGCCTTCAGTTAATTCAAAATGCTGCAGCTAGAGTACTGACGGGGACTAGAAGGAGAGAGCATATCTCACCCATATTGGCCTCTCTTCATTGGCTTCCTGTTAATTCTAGAATAGAATTTAAAATTCTTCTTCTTACTTATAAGGTTTTGAATAATCAGGTCCCATCTTATCTTAGGGACCTCGTAGTACCATATCACCCCAATAGAGCGCTTCGCTCTCAGACTGCAGGCTTACTTGTAGTTCCTAGGGTTTGTAAGAGTAGAATGGGAGGCAGAGCCTTCAGCTTTCAGGCTCCTCTCCTGTGGAACCAGCTCCCAATTCAGATCAGGGAGACAGACACCCTCTCTACTTTTAAGATTAGGCTTAAAACTTTCCTTTTTGCTAAAGCTTATAGTTAGGGCTGGATCAGGTGACCCTGAACCATCCCTTAGTTATGCTGCTATAGACGTAGACTGCTGGGGGGTTCCCATGATGCACTGTTTCTTTCTCTTTTTGCTCTGTATGCACCACTCTGCATTTAATCATTAGTGATCGATCTCTGCTCCCCTCCACAGCATGTCTTTTTCCTGGTTCTCTCCCTCAGCCCCAACCAGTCCCAGCAGAAGACTGCCCCTCCCTGAGCCTGGTTCTGCTGGAGGTTTCTTCCTGTTAAAAGGGAGTTTTTCCTTCCCACTGTAGCCAAGTGCTTGCTCACAGGGGGTCGTTTTGACCGTTGGGGTTTTACATAATTATTGTATGGCTTTTGCCTTACAATATAAAGCGCCTTGGGGCAACTGTTTGTTGTGATTTGGCGCTATATAAAAAAATTGATTGATTGATTGAATAGTCAATTTAATGTTTCATGCTTCCAATTCACCTAACCTGCATGTCTTAGGAAGTGTGTGGAAGCCAGAGCACCTGGAAGGAACGCACGTGAACACGAGGACAACATGCAAACGCCACACAGAAAGGACCAGGTGGGAAGTGATCCCACGACCTTCTTGCCTTGAGGCAACAGTGCTAACCACTAAGCCACCGTGCCATCCCCAGACAATAACATGAAGAAAAAAAATAATCAGAATGTACAACAAATATGTTAACACTTAGGAAAGAGCACACGTTTGATCATTTAAGATTAAGATTAAGATTAAGATAAACTTTATTGATCTCATAGTGGAGAAATTCACGTTACGTCAGCTCTTAACAAACACACAAGATGGGTGCAAATAGAGGAAAATGTTCATCAAACAGCGTGTGCAAGGATAAGCAATAAGAATAATACTTTTAACAGTACAAGACATAAGAAAATGAGGTAGAAATAGAATAAGTATATATATATATATATATATATATATATATATATATATATACACACATATGCATGCACATACATATACATACATACATACACGCATACACATATGCACACACATACCTATACACCTACACATATACATATGCATATATATCAAATCAAATCAAATCAATTTTATTTATATTTTTATTTATATAGCGCCAAATCACAACAAACAGTTGCCCCAAGGTGCTTTATATTGTAAGGCAAGGCCATACAATAATTACGGAAAAACCCTAACGGTCAAAACGACCCCCTGTGAGCAAGCACTTGGCGACAGTGGGAAGGAAAAACTCCCTTTTAACAGGAAGAAACCTCCAGCAGAACCAGGCTCAGGGAGGGGCAGTCTTCTGCTGGGACTAGTTGGGGCTGAGGGAGAGAACCAGGAAATAGACATGCTGTGGAGGGGAGCAGAGATCAATCACTAATGATTAAATGCAGAGTGGTGCATACAGAGCAAAAAGAGAAAGAAACACTCAGTGCATCATGGGAACCCCCCAGCAGTCTACGTCTATAGCAGCATAACTAAGGGATGGTTCAGGGTCACCTGATCCAGCCCTAACTATAAGCAAAAAGGAAAGTTTTAAGCCTAATCTTAAAAGTAGAGAGGGTGTCTGTCTCCCTGATATGAATTGGGAGCTGGTTCCACAGGAGAGGAGCCTGAAAGCTGAAGGCTCTGCCTCCCATTCTACTCTTACAAACCCTAGGAACTACAAGTAAGCCTGCAGTCTGAGAGCGAAGCACTCTATTGGGGTGATATGGTACTACGAGGTCCCTAAGATAAGATGGGACCTGATTATTCAAAACCTTATAAGTAAGAAGAAGAATTTTAAATTCTATTCTAGAATTAACAGGAAGCCAATGAAGAGAGGCCAATATGGGTGAGATATGCTCTCTCCTTCTAGTCCCTGTCAGTACTCTAGCTGCAGCATTTTGAATTAACTGAAGGCTTTTCAGGGAACTTTTAGGAGAACCTGATAATAATGAATTACAATAGTCCAGCCTAGAGGAAATAAATGCATGAATTAGTTTTTCAGCATCACTCTGAGACAAGACCTTTCTAATTTTAGAGATATTGCACAAATGCAAAAAAAAGCAGTCCTACATATTTGTTTAATATGCGCATTGAATGACATATCCTGATCAAAAATGACTCCAAGATTTTTCACAGTATTACTAGAGGTCAGGGTAATGCCATCCAGAGTAAGGATCTGGTTAGACACCATGTTTCTAAGATTTGTGGGGCCAAGTACAATAACTTCAGTTTTATCTGAATTTAAAAGCAGGAAATTAGAGGTCATCCATGTCTTTATGTCTGTAAGACAATCCTGCAGTTTAGCTAATTGGTGTGTGTCCTCTGGCTTCATGGATAGATAAAGCTGGGTATCATCTGCGTAACAATGAAAATTTAAGCAATGCCGTCTAATAATACTGCCTAAGGGAAACACGTATAAAGTGAATAAAATTGGTCCTAGCACAGAACCTTGTGGAACTCCATAATTAACCTTAGTCTGTGAAGAAGATTCCCCATTTACATGAACAAATTGTAATCTATTAGATAAATATGATTCAAACCACCGCAGCGCAGTGCCTTTAATACCTATGGCATGCTCTAATCTCTGTAATAAAATTTTATGGTCAACAGTATCAAAAGCAGCACTGAGGTCTAACAGAACAAGCACAGAGATGAGTCCACTGTCTGAGGCCATAAGAAGATCATTTGTAACCTTCACTAATGCTGTTTCTGTACTATGATGAATTCTAAAACCTGACTGAAACTCTTCAAATAGACCATTCCTCTGCAGATGATCAGTTAGCTGTTTTACAACTACCCTTTCAAGAATTTTTGAGAGAAAAGGATATATAAACATGATTGGGATTGAAAAAGAGATAGGAGCATCTTATTTACAATATGTGAAATTTAGTTTAGGTGTGATAAGGTGACACTATGGGATTTGTAAACGAGTTGTTATTGCACGTGATTGTGGACATATTATTGCATGTGGTTATTTCACAGTGTTTTAGCACAATCATACAGCAGTTTTAATAGTTTGAACAGCAGCAGTCTGTGAGTGCTGAAGTTTATTTACAGCCTAAAACCAAAGTGTTGATGCACTGATTCCAATGGTGTGCTTACATTAAAAAAAGAAAAGAAAACCAGACAATTTTCTAACTACTCATCACCTCTGTCAGTGAAAGTAAAGCGCAGGACATCAGCAGTGTTTCTCCGACTCACTTACAAGTGGGTGGGTTTAATAGTTTTTGAAAAGCCAAAATGTAGAGGTGAACATCATCACATCAATGATGATTACTCAGCTGATTGTTTCCTAAATTTATAAAACAGGACTCACAGTTTTCCAAACCAGAGTCCAGACCAGCAAGTAATCATTGAAATATCTCGTCTCTCTGTGCAGCACTTCTATAATCCAGGAAGGCTTCCTGCAGCAGCCACCTGAAGTCAGCACAGACGTATCCGAGCTCTCACTGGGAGTGTGCACTCAGGCACACAGGGACGCTCTGCGGCGCTCCAGGAGCCCATTCTGCACTCACCCTGAATGACAGCGGGAAGACTGTCCCACAGTAATAGTTGCTCAACTCAAGCGAGTGGGAAAAATCATCATTCAATCATCATGATAGTCACGTCTGCTACCTGAAGAGGTATTCACAGGTACTGAGCAAATCACATGAAACTGAGGCTCCCGTCACCGTCGGAGGGAGAGGGAAGCTCAAACATCACATTCACTCAAGCATATCAGACTCTCCTTGGCCAAATTTTAAAAGCTTTTCTAGTGGAGCAGATAATGGAAAACGCATGCATTTGGTGGTACAAGCTCCATGGTGATTCTCATGCTCTTACTCAGCATATATCTGTTCGAATGACCACTAGAAAATTCAAGACATTTTTCAAGGTGGCTGCCAATATGACTTGTTGCATAGAAATGCTCCTATTTGATCAATTAAAATGATATTGATGCAAAATTATATTTTGTTCTATGATATTTTATTTGCTATTCATGGTATTTATTATGTGCCAAATTAGAACAAAGTTTATTACATTCAGTATTAATGGTTTCAACCCAGCACATGTCAACCTATTGGAAGGTGTTTTGTATTGAATATATTGTGCTATTTTTATTACCTCCACCAAGGAGGTTATGGTTTCGGTCATGTCTGTTTGTTTCTTAGTTGGTTGGTTGGTTTGTTAGCAGGATTACTCAAAAAATCCTCAACGGATTTCAATGAAATTTTTTACCAGGGGTGTGTATCTTGGCCTAACTTAGAAGTCATTAATTTTGGTAATGATCCGGATCCAGTAATTTTTTTAAGGATTCTTTATCATTGCAGGATAGGGCCAATTTCAACATTTTTGCATCTAACTTCATGAAGACGGGTCACAAAAATTAAGTTACGACACAACAATAATTTAGTATTTGTTTCTCCTCATTATTATTAGAAAACAAAAAAAAAACTTGTGTAGTTCATGCAGCTTGTCTTTATTAATACATTTGCTGAAGATCTAAGGGTTTAACCCTCTGGGGCCGACGCCATCATATATGACGGCTGAGACCAAGCTTTACTAAATTATAAATAACTTTTTAATGATATGAAATAGAAACTTACTTTTTTTTGTTGAAAAGTTAACTCCGCGGACTTTCGAGCCACCGTCCACCATCTTTGTACTCCTCATAGAAGCTGTGTGATGATGTGAGCAATGTAAGTGTCCAATCAGAATTGGTTCACCGTCACATGGTTTTCCAAAATCCAGTCATAGGGCAGATTCACCTCACGTGACACACCAAAGATTGTTTTTAGGAGTGATGTGTTACAAGTTTAATTTAGTTTGCTGTGTGTTTTGAATAAATGTGTGTGGTAAATAATTTTTCGCTTTACTTTTTCCTTTCTTATTTCTGATTGTAAAGCTTTATTACACTTATAAAACACAACTACAGCATATATATTTTGAAAGTACAGGTTGTCCTGAAAAAAGAGACATAAAACTTGATTGTGGGATGCAGGGAGAGCTGTTAACAGCAATAATAAAACATTTATGCCAGGCGAGTGAACTGTCCAAAAAAATGCCCTCAGACCCCAGAGGGTTAACCACTGAATCTGAAACATGACGGTAGATGCGTGAAACGATGTGGAATAAGTCTCTTTGCCAAAGGGTATTTCATGTGACATCAGTGACCCTATGGCCTTGGCAGGTTTGCGCTGTCTGAGTGCTTCTAGTTAACATCTGCACTAAACATGGTCAAATGGCAATTTCTGCCATTAAGAGTCTCATATTAATGTTGGAACATGAAAAATTAAATCTGACATGCCTGAAAACCTACAATGTGACACAAAGATCACACACAAATCAAATAAATAACTATTTTTGTTAGAGAAAAAATGATTTGGGGGTTGGTGGCCATGTTGAAATCAGCCACCACCTTGGATTTCACTGATGCTGTAAAACAGATCTGTTTTAATGGGAGCATCTCAGTGCAAGAAGTCATTTTTGGTAAGCCATTTTGGCGACCATCTTGGAAAATGTCCACCATTTTGGATTTTCAGGTGTCCAAGCAGCCAGATATGTTAAGTACTATCTTGGAATTCATTGTGCCAAATTTGGTGTTTGTACCAGCATTTGGATCAGCATGTTTGTTGTAAAACTGATGCTCCACAATTTTTGTTGGGTGCTTATTTCTGCCTTCAGCTTCACCTTTAATCAACGCCTGTCTGGTTTCTAGTGACCAGACTACACGTGGCTCAGAAACATGTCCTCGATAAATCAACAGCACCCTCACACTCCATCACTCTCTCTCCTTAAGCTGTTCATCAGGTCTTTTGTTCCTATGTTCGTTGTGGGTACACTGACACATGTAGTCCCAGGTACAGTGATAGAGACTTGACTCTGACGTTCATGACATAAACTTCAGGATGCCTTGGTGAACAAAGTGGTGAACGAATAGCCACATTCGAAGTTCCATGTGGTGCTGCGGTAGGTTTCTTGTGAGCATGCGCAGCTTTTATGATACCCAAATGTAAAAGTTGAGACCTGGATAGCCACTCTATCCAGACCTCGGACATCTGTATCGTTACTATGGCACATTTCTGCCACAGAAATTACAGATTATGCTGTAATTTGATCAATCTTTCAAAAGAATTAGATTGTAGACATGCCTGGGTATAACTGTTGGGCATCTGAGTTCAAATCGGACACAAGGAAACAAAAAACGACTGACAAGAAAACAGGAATCCTGAAGCACAGATGGCTTCAAGGTGTTACATTTCACCCATTTCCACACGGAACTCGTCAAGCTAAATTTAAGATACCAATGGGTGAAGATGTGTTGTAGGGCCAACAAAAAAGAGCCAATTTACGTACAAATGACTCACTGTGGACAACAGTTCCACGTCTTTGGTATTCCTGTTCATGATGGTCATCTTCTCTTGCCAGCAGGCCATGGTCGTCTGCTCTATCTGCCAAATCTAACAGCTCTTGCTTTCTGTAACCCGAAGTCAAACCATTCCTTTCTGCGTTCCTTCGACTACCTAAACATAGATTCCAAATGGCCTCGCAGTTTGTCGGACAAGGCCATTGACGGCGCCAGACAGGCTGCCTCCGGACTGTTCTGATAAACTGGACCTTTTCAAATCTCGGTTGTCGTCCTGCGTCCTTGTTGTCTGTGTGATTATTGTTTTTCTGTGCTGATGGGGATTTTTTTCCTCATTGCTGCTGTGTAATGCAGCGGCTATGAGGTTTTTTTTTTCTTCTTTTCCCTCGTGTTTTGCTTTTCAATATATGTTTATGTACCGGGCCGGCCTATGTGTTGTGTGTTGTGTGTGTGTTGTTTGTTATGGGTCGGTGTTGGTTTGCTCAGCCCTGCTGTTGACCAAGGCAGGGATGTACATCTGGAGCTGGTCCCCGGGCACCTAATGGCGACTGCTGCTCCTACTGGCAATTAGGATGGGTTAAATGCAGTAGACACATTTCATTGTGCAGGGAACATGTTCTTCTGTGCATATGACAATAAAATTCCTTTGAATCCTTGAATCCTTGAGTTTGTTGCTAGGTTAATGGTGCATCCGCACAAGTGACCTACCGCAGTGCCCCCTAGTATCTTTGAGTGCAGCTATTATTATAATATATTTTTGTGGAATATTGAATATTTGTGGTGAGTTGAAAAAAAAAAGACCCAACACAGAATCACTGGGTCCTTTGTTACTTTGAGCACAACAGTTGAGAGAAGCTGCACCTTTGCCATGATTTGGTGTAGTTTCAGTGCAGTCTGAGACTTGCTCCCAGCATTTGAGAGCAGAGTATGAGTATATTGCTAACTTCTGCATAATTTTGCAATCTGGAGTGTGATTCTGGTATTTAAATAGTCGAGTTTTGCAACGATCTCCCACATATTATTATTATTATCCATCCATCCATTTTCTACACCTGATTACTCCAGTTTAGTGTTACAGTGGGCTGGAGCCTATCCCAGCAGTCATAGGGCATGAGGTGGGGTGCACCCTGGACAAGATACCAGTCTGTCACAGGGCTATTATTACAGGGTTATTATTATTATTTAATTTTTTTATTAATGTAAATTCATTGCTCTCTGGTGATTTTCTTGTGTATTACATCTTGTTGTGATGCCTAGTCATTATTCTTCTGTGTGTCAGATCATCTCTGTGTTCACTAGTATTATCTCCTGTGTCAAAATTGTCTCTTAATGTCTTTTATTCTGACATCTCTTCTGTGTGCACCTGATGTATCTTGACTTCCCGTTACTGGTGTCTGGATTCACATGTCTGCATGTCCACGGTTAAATGTTTGCTGACCAGTGTTGCCACAGTTACTTTGAAAAGAGTAATCCAATTATTGATTACTGATTACTCCTTGAAAAAGTAACTTAGTTACTTTACTGATTACTCAATTGTAAAAGTAACTAAGTTAGATTACTAGTTACTTTTTTAGTTACTTTTCCCAGCTGCCGACAACAACCCTCTGCCACCTCAACATGACAATGATACCTGTTTTGCCAAAAGTTACTTTATAGTCACCCTTTCTTGACATCAATGAAAATAAATACTTGTTTTATAAAAAGTAAAATAAAGACGTCTTTCTTGACCTCATATTTAACTGTTGACAGCACTGTAACAGTAAAACTTGCAATTTCGAACCTACATTGTTTATAAATGTAACTATTAAATTCATTCTAGCATTTTTCTAACATTTAAATTCTCTCTAAATATTTTACTTGTCGAAATTAATATTATTTTAAGTAGTATTAGTAGTTGTAGTAAAAAAAGGCTTCAAAACTGGACCTTTAATCTAGGGGTGTTGTGAGGGGGGCACATCCTTGCCCCACGCCCCCATTCCATCTGGATTCGCCCCTACTTTGGCGTTTGAGCACAAAGAATGGATAACATTTATTTATGCAGAAAACGTGACCAAATTTACAGGTAAGAAAGTTTTATTGTGTTTTCACATCATGTGGTCCTCAGAAAGAGAGTTTAGGTGCATTTGAGTGGAAAATAGTGTTAGTTGTTGACGCGTCGTGGAGGATCAGCTGTTTTAACGTGCAGATACGGAGCGGCTCAGCTCAGCTCTAAATAAAGGAGGAAAAAAAGTATAAAAATGTCTTTGTAAAGCTCAGTGCAGGTGTGCTGATCACCGTGCTTTAAGAGGTGACGACGAGTCGAGCAGCTGCAAAAAACCGCAGATGAAAAGCTCACAGCTCACTGAAAGTGGGCAGTTCAGTCGAACCCCGACCTCCTGCCCACGGACCAAGTTTAATGCTGCTATCGACTCACAATGAAAAATAATAGTAACGCACAGTGACATGGAGAAGTAACTTTAATCTGATTACTGATTTGGAAAGATTAACGCGTTAGATTACTCGTTACTAAAAAAAGTGGTCAGATTAGAGTAACGCGTTACTAAGTGATGCCCTTTATATCCTCTCACAAAGCATTACCTTCTCGCCAGATTGTCTTGCTACATACCTGCTCTCTTGTGTTACTTCCTAGTGTTTGCCTCTGTGCTATAGACACATGCTGCCATTTTGTGTTTGCTGAGCTTCGCCTATTGCTACTGGATTTAGGCCTTGTCCACACGGAGATGGGTTCAGGCGTATCTGCAAAAGTTTTGTATTGTACTGGCATTTCTTCTACTCGGAACTGGCCTTTTCAGTGACAGAAAATGTTACTTTTTGAAAACAGGTTCCAGAGTGGATAAAATGTAAAACGCCAGATTTGCATTTTCATGTGGATAGCCTATATGGAACTTTTCTGAAACAACGATGCCATTGTCCCACCTCTCTAACCTCAGCTGCTGAATGACATGTTGTCATTGTTAACGGTGCAATTTAACTTTTATTTTTTTTGCCTTGGTGGATCATTAATGGGATATATTTTGTCACTAGGAGAATGTTAAAGATATTAAGAATGTCTTTGGTGAATGCTGATCATGAATAAAGGGACCTTTGTGACTAATAAAATAATTGCAGAAGAGACTTTCAGCTTTTAAAATAAGTTATTTTTCTTCTTGTTGGTGGTGGGACAAAGCGGTGGTGTCCTCTGGCTGAGGCTGAGGAATGCACCCAGAGAAAACAAACACTGAGGGACTTTAAAAATGCCGCTTTTATTCATAAGTCATTTCTACAATTTTCGGCAGGCTGCGATGATAAATCCAGCTAAAAGGATGCAACAGCTCAGATTAAAAAACTATATTTACGCTGTGTGCCGCTTTGTAAAGTTCTAGCTTCTGCTGCTACATTAGCACCTTACACCAGTTATGTGCATGCTCCACATTGTCTCTGTTTTTGTGGAAGCATTACAGCACCACATATAGGCCTGGCATATCCACTAGAGTGTTTCCAGATGGTTTGAGCATTTTTCTTGAAACTGTGCCATGTTTATGGAACACTTTTTGAAAACAACAAAGAAAAAGATCCTATAGGGAAAGTTCCGTTTCCATGTGGACAAGAACCTAGTCACCTGTTATGATTGCTCACTGTTCTTCAACCTGATGCTTATGTTTGTGGATACCTCTTCTGCTTATCTCTATGGAGACACTGTTGCTGGTTGGACAAATGACACCAGCTCCAGACCTCTACCCGAGGAAGCGACCACGCCTATCATCTGCTGACAAAGCCTGGCAAAGTCTGTTGGCTGTTTTGAGTGTTTTGACACTGCCTGCTGGAAATGTTGCAGTAAAACCAGCTTTTATTTACCATCATTGTTATTCTCTGCATTAGGCTCCTCTGTCCCTACCATTACAGAACTTGCAATACAGTGGTCCCTCACTATAACGCGGTTCACCTTTCACGGCCTCGCAGTTTCGCAGATTTTTTTAGTCCAATTTTGCATGCTTTCTTTTCTTTTCTTTTTTTTTTTTTTACAGCGCATTGTGTTCTGCATCCTCATCAAGCAGGATGCAGAACACCTGCGGCACCGCGAAGGGAGCGCACGCGCATTGTGTTCTGCGTGTCTGTTTATAAGAATCTTCTCGTCCAGAAGAAAAAAGAGTGCCAACAACTACCCATAACTGTGTTCTTCACCAGGGCTGGACTGGCATCTGAAAAGGGACCGGGCACCTTTTGATCACCTGAGGGCCCAGCGCCATTATATATATATATATATATATATAGGCCTATATATGATGTCTGGAAGCATATGCTAAAGAAGAATGTATGTGAAGTTCTGTGTACCGTATGTATGTTTTTGAGGGTGAGAGATAAAGAGAGAGGAGGATAAGGTCACTAACTTTTTTTTTCCTGATTATGAGCCCTGGTATGAGCCCCGGCCAGTGAATCTCAATGTGAAAAAAAAATATATATATATTCATACCATTTTCCTTAAGCAAAAACTGAAAATGGGTCCCACAGACCCAAACACCTTACGAGGGTTAAGCAAAGCAATATTTCACTAACACACACAACACTGTAAGTTGGACACCAAATCCAGTCAGAGCATTATTTGGCACCACACACACACACACACACACACACACACACACACACACACACACACACACACACACACACACACACACACACACACACACACACACACACACACACACACACACACACACAGGTGCTCCAACTCCTAATTCCCTAATGTATTATGTCCTTAAATATAGATGGTCATATGAATAACATGGAAACAGTAGGGAAATTGTGCTGCACAGGCCATGAGGTAAATATGATTTCTGTTAATATACAGTAAGAAAAGGGCTGTGTTGTGCACAACTCCATCTGGGCCGCTACTGTATGTTCTAAGTCTTACTGAATAAAATGAATCCCTTAGTAATAATTTCCTAGGCTAAACATTTTCATACTTTCAGCTTACAATTGCTACAGTCGAGAGATACTGTCAGTGATCTTACTGAATGGAATGTTAATAACAACCAAATATATTTTATGCCAATTCCACAGCGTATCACACATGTCTTTCTGCCCCTTCTCACCAGGCTGGCAGGAGCTACTCCACCTTGGAACGGCTACCAGCGATTGCTAAACAGTAGCACAGCTAGTCGGCTTCTTACCTATCCATCTACCACGCCACGAGGCAGCTAATACTTCATACCAGATGTCTTGATAATGACATGGCATGCCATTACAGAAGGAAAAGATTACAAAATACATTTTGTATAAAATCATAGTTGCACAACATATGACAAGCAGTAGAGTAGAAATATACTCAACAAAAATATAAACGCAACACTTTTGGTTTTGCTCCCATTTTGTATGAGATGAACTCAAACATCTAAAACTTTTTCGACATACACAATATCACCATTTCCCTCAAATATTGTTCACAAACCAGTCTAAATCTGTGATAGTGAGCATTTTTCCTTTGCTGAGATAATCCATCCCACCTCACAGGTGTGCCATATCAAGATGCTGATTAGACACCATGATTAGTGCACAGGTGTGCCTTAGACTGCCCACAATAAAAGGCCACTCTGAAAGGTGCAGTTTTATTTTATTGGGGGGGATACCAGTCAGTATCTGGTGTGACCACCATTTGCCTCATGCAGTGCAACACATCTCCTTCGCATAGAGTTGAGTCAGGTTGTCAATTGTGGCCTGTGGAATGTTGCTCCACTCCTCTTCAATGACTGTGCGAAGTTGCTGGATATTGGCAGGAACTGGTACACGCTGTCGTATACGCCGGTCCAGAGCATCCCAAACATGCTCAATGGGTGACATGTCCGGTGAGTATGCCGGCCATGCAAGAACTGGGACATTTTCAGCTTCCAAGAACTGTGTACAGATCCTTGCAACATGGGGCCGTGCATTATCCTGCTGCAACATGAGGTGATGTTCTTGGATGTATGGCACAACAATGGGCCTCAGGATCTCGTCACGGTATCTCTGTGCATTCAAAATGCCATCAATAAAATGCACCTGTGTTCTTCATCCATAACAAACGCCAGCCCATACCATAACCCCACCGCCACCATGGGCCACTCGATCCACAACATTGACATCAGAAAACCGCTCACCCACACAACGCCACACACGCTGTCTGCCATCTGCCCTGGACAGTGTGAACCGGGATTCATCCATGAAGAGAACACCTCTCCAACGTGCCAAACTCCAGCAAATGTGAGCATTTGCCTACTCAAGTCGGTTACGACGATGAACTGGAGTCAGGTCGAGACCCCGATGAGGACGACGAGCATGCAGATGAGCTTCCCTGAGAAGGTTTCTGACAGTTTGTACAGAAATTCTTTGGTTATGCAAACCGATTGTTTCAGCAGCTGTCCGAGTGGCTGGTCTCAGACAATCTTGGAGGTGAACATGCTGGATGTGGAGGTCCTGGGCTGGTGTGGTTACACGTGGTCTGCGGTTGTGAGGCTGGTTGGATGTACTGCCAAATTCTCTGAAACGCCTTTGGAGACGGCTTATGGTAGAGACATGAACATTCAATACACGAGCAACAGCTCTGGTTGACATTCCTGCTGTCGGCATGTCAATTGCACGCTCCCTCAAATCTTGCGACATCTGTGGCATTGTGCTGTGTAATAAAACTGCACCTTTCAGAGTGGCCTTTTATTGTGGGCAGTCTAAGGCACACCTGTGCACTAATCATGGTGTCTAATCAGCATCTTGATATGGCACACCTGTGAGGTGGGATGGATTATGTCAACAAATGAGAAGTGCTCACTATCACAGATTTAGACTGGTTTGTGAACAATATTTGAGGGAAATGGTGATATTGTGTATGTGGAAAAAGTTTTAGACCTTTGAGTTCATCTCATACAAAATGGGAGCAAAACCAAAAGTGTTGCGTTTATATTTTTGTTGAGTGTAAGATATTAGTTGGATTTGAGAAAGTGAAAAGGGGGGGATGCCATAACTAACACGCACTAGCACTGACTTTAGACACACAGCACAGGTCGTCCTTGTGACAGTTCAAGACAAATGGAAGAGTTCTATATGCTGGAGCAACAATACAAGAGAAGTCAAAGTGTATGAAAATAAATCAAATGGGTACATGTTTGTGACTGATTTGAGAAAGTCAGGATGACGACTTAGTTTCAGGCAATAAATGGGAAGCGGTGAATAGCTACACTACATTGGCTAGCTACTAGCAAGTGTTGAGATGAATTCTAACCTCAATCTCTCCCTGCCTGGGTCACGTCTCTCTCCGTCTCCGTCTCCTCCTCCTCTTCACTCTCCACCACCTGTGCTCTCGACACTGGTCCCGGGTTAGTTTGAAATGACGGACCGGCAGCCCCACTACCCGAACCCGAGGTCGAGCTTGTGGTTTTAAACATATCTGTGATTTTGGCACATTTTGCTGCGTCGTCTTTTAATTTCTGTTTTCTTTTTCCTTTCGCTTCTCAGCTCCACTCTTCTGCTTCTCCATTTTGCGCACAACTCTCCGTTCTCCACTCGAGCTCGGACTGAATAGCCAAAACTTTGAGTGATGACTTGGGTCAGGTGGGGGCCTGTAGGGAGGGGCGGGCCTTCGAGAACCAAGGAATTTCATTGGACTAGCCCAATGTGCCTCAGGAGAAGCATCCAATGGGCCTCTATGTGTCATTTTTTACCATCACAATCAATAAAAAATATAATTATATACATATATATTTTTTAATGCCAGACCTGAGGAGGCCCAAAATGTGCGAGGGCCCGGTGGGATTTGCCCGGTACGCCAGATAACCAGTCCAGCCGTGTTCTTCACTCGGAAAAAGACACCTGCACCGAGGTGTCACTCAGTGGAAAAAGACGTAACAGCGGAGCGGCGGCAGGACGAAGAGGCGCGGTCAGAGGAACTGTGAAATACTGGTCAGTCACTATTAATAATTTCTTATGTGTCCAACCTCGTAGGTTGATCGGTAAATTAAATTTGTTAGTTCTAAAAGCCATCATAATTATTTATAGGAAAATGTTCTATTTTTATTTCTCAAACAAATGTTTGGGCCTGAAAACAGGTTGGTCTTATTTTTCTACTAAGGTTTGAACTTTGAGAGTGTTTACACACGAGAGAAAAGTGAGAAAATGTTAATGCCTGATTGAGAAAAGTGTATAAAGTGTGTAGTGAGGGGTTTTACAGCCTTAAAACGTCTATAATAATTGTAAAAAAAATAACGCTGACTACTTCGCGGATTTAACCTATTGCGGGCTATTTTTAGAACGTAACTCCTGCGAAATACCACTGTATTTCCTCCCTATGTCTGTATGGTTAATGACACCTGTTTCTGTGGAGTGAGAAAATTCCAACTAATCTTTATTCTTGCTGAACATGGCCGTTAAGTAATTTGATTAGAGTAAAAACAGACCCATTGTGATGCAGATGTTACAACTGAGCTGCCAATGCAGCTAAAACACAATGTGGATGAACATGCACTGATTACTTACTCTAATTCGGAAACTATGTACAGTTGTTATTTTAGGTCAGGTTTGGTGCCATGCATCACCACATCCACCACCAAGGAAATGCCCAGTTGTTACGAGATGGCATCACGCAGGTAGATCTTGAACTCATCCCTACCTCTGGAAAGTAGCCATCTATCTGCCACTGTGAAATGTGGGTGGTCCCTTGGCATTCTCCAGCCGCTGGGGTACTCAACACTGAGGAACCTGTGCACTGTCATGCACAGAGAAACACCCCACACGGCAAAAAGGAGCCAGCTGAGGCATTGAAAGGAACTAGCTGAAGTGATTCCCGTGTCTGGTAAGGATGCGCCCCGGGTGCCTCCCTAGGAAGGTGTTCCAGGCACGTCCATCTGGGAGGAGACCCCAGGGAAGACCCAGGACTAGGTGGAGAGATTATATCGCCACACTGGCCTGGGCACGCCTCGGGATCCCCCAGTCAGAGGTGGTTAATGTGGCATGGGAGAGGGAAGTCTGAGGTCCCCTGCTAGAGCTGTTACCCCCACGACCCGATCCCGGATAAGCGGTTGAAGATGAGTGAATGAGTGAACTACTTAGCCTATATCACAGTAAAGCTAGGCTAATGTTATCTTTTAGACTAAAGTAAATCATCAAAGATGTCTTTGCTGTTGTGTGGTGCTGGTAACTGATTGTACGTAGAATGTGAATATATTACATATAGCAATAATGTCTTCATTTAAAGATACATTTTCAACATTAGTAACGTTGTTTTGCCAGTCACAAAGGGGCCTGTCATGGCTGTGACGTTAACTCTGGTACCTTGGGTTGCACAATTTCCTCACGAGTGTCTGAGGGAAGATTCCGGTCCAGTGTAGCCTTCAAGGCATTTTTCCCCGAACCAGCGAACAGAATCTCCAAACTTTCCAGGGTACTGAACGTAGCCTAACTCCTACTGTTAAGTATACTGACTGTGCTATTACTTGAAGAATATGTGAATCAGTGAATGAGTCCAACAGATCAGTCAGTGTTAACTGCTTTTCCAGCCTGTTTGTCAGCATCTATCCTGACTCAGCATGACCAGGCATGTTGGAATGAAGCGAAGCAAAGATTCTATCCATAAACAGTGCATGGTGGGGAAAAATTGAAGTGATTCTCAGGAATAGCAGTTTGAACTTCACACACTGTACTCAAATATGTTCAGCAAGCAAACTCTTCATTCTGCAGAGAAAAACCCAACTTTAAGGTTAAAAATATTAAAGGTGACAGAACTCTGAGTGTCTTACCCGTGTGGAAATCAATGCCAAAGGACTCCTGCAGACCATCAACTGGGTTGTTTCCATCATCCTTTGCTTCCACAGAGATGATATAATATTCCAGTCTGGGATGGAGGTCGGGGTCTTCAGCCGTTATCGTGGCCACCACCATGCCAGGCGGTGTGGACTCATTGACGTTTATCGTGGTCACTTGATCAATGAACCGGGGCCGGGAGTCATTCACATCATCCAGTATAATGGTCAGTGTGGCTGTGCCGGACAAAGGAGGGGTGCCGCGATCGGTTGCCATGACAACCAAGCGGTAGGACCCACGTTCTTCTCGGTCAAGCGTGGTGTTGCCCACAAGTACAGCACCGGAGAGGGAGTCAACCACAAAGCGGTCTTGGGCGCCGCTTTCTAGTCGATAGACCAGCCACCCATTAGAGCCAGAGTCAGCGTCAGTAGCTGACAGCTGTGTCACCACCACACCTTTTAGGACACAAAACACAGTCGTGTTGTTCTGATGACCTTGAACGCCACACCAATCATGAAATGTTAAATCTTAATTAAATTGTAGTTGTTGTTCGCCATCTAATTTTTGGCATCTGACTCGTTAATCTTTTCAGAAAATTTGAGTTGAGCTTGAAAGTAATGACTTTTTTAGCTTTGTGCAAATATAACTAATTCATTATGGATTATAAAAATAGACAGATACTCTAAAAAGACTAAAGTCAATATCTAACTTACACCACCTAACAGCAATACCAATACAACACTTAACTGGCAATAGGTTTTGTGGAACTGATTAAGTGAATTTATTTCTTGATTGTTTAACTATGTAATTGTCTCAGAAAGAGAGTCAGGTCCCATACTTGATGACATCATAATGGCGTCATAAGGATACCTTTCTCAACCACCCCACTACACACAGTAAGTGATTATCATTCAGATGCAGGATTGAAAAAAAGATATATATATGAGTATTAAGCAGTACAATATGGGTAATTTTCCTATAATTCTCCCTTCTCTGTATGTATCAATATATGCTAATTAGATTACATTAGTTAGAACTTTATTAATCCCTTGGGGAGACTCCCTCAGGGAAATTGAGGTTTCAGCAGCATTGTATAGCAGCACACAGAGTATCAAAAGTGAAAGCAAAAAAACAGTTTGCAAATATAACTATGAATACACAAATATAAATACCAGACATACGGAGCAATACTGGTTTACTGGCCCTTACTGTTCCTCTCCTTCCTGTCCTCTGTCTTCCTGTTACTCCTCCTCCCCCTGAGTGAGGAGTTGTACAGTCTGATGGCCTGTGGGACAAAGGAGTTTTTCAGTCTGTTGGTCCTGCACTTGGGAAGGAGCAGTCTGTGGCTGAAGAGGCTCCTCTGGTTGCTGATGATGGTGTGCAGAGGGTGACTGGCATCGTCCATAATGTCCAGCAGTTTGTCCAGTGTTCTCTTCTCTGCCGCCATCACCAGAGAGTCCAGCTTCATGCAAACCACAGAGCAGCCTGCCTGATCAGTTTGTCGAGCCTGCATGTGTCCTTCTTGGATGTGCTGCCCCCCCCCCAGCACACTGCGGCGTAAAAGAGGACGTTGGGTACTATGGACTGGTAGAACATCCACAGGAGTTTCTAATGTATGATGATTACTGAAGAAATAAGCAGGTAATAATTTGTAATGGCCACACCAAACCAACACTGTTATGAGAGTCACCACTCAGCTCCACAAAATAGGATTTAATAAAGTTAGCCTGTTAGTTGATCTCATCAGTACAATGTTAACTGCATTAGCATTTGCAGCGGGTATCGGAATCTTGAGGACGTTAGGGCAAGTTAATCTGTGACTCCTGAAGAAATAAGCAGGTCATAATTTTTAATGGCCACATCAAAGCAAAATGGTTATGAGAACTACTGATAACAAACACCTGAACTGAGGTCAGGATATTAGCTGAGCTTGCAGGTGTTTGGGCTTCATTTGTTCAATTGCTCAACCTCTTTACCCATAATAGGCTACAGACCCATCCCCCCGCACACACAGAAGAACAGACACCTATACGTTAGGCGCTTTATATACAGGATGGTGATGGACATTCACCAGTGGGGCTGTTCTCAGGGAGGCGTACGCTGAAACTGGATGGGCTGAAAACAGGAGGATTATCGTTCTGGTCCAGAATGCTGACAGTGAGGGGAACACTGCTGTTTAAACCTCCTATGTCCTCCCCAACCAGAAAAAGCTCCACCCGAGGCTCCTGAAAGGCTTCACGGTCCAATTGCGCACCCTGTTTCACATGTATCACACCTGGAA
Organism: Thalassophryne amazonica; assembly: GCF_902500255.1. Taxonomy (NCBI): domain Eukaryota; kingdom Metazoa; phylum Chordata; class Actinopteri; order Batrachoidiformes; family Batrachoididae; genus Thalassophryne; species Thalassophryne amazonica. The sequence continues at coordinate 93,095,290 of NC_047115.1, forward strand.
GGAGACACAGATGCCTTATACTTGCATTAAGTATGAAGTTCTCCCCCAGATCCAACTTGCTAAGGTGTTGTAACTATACCAGTAGTGGCGTCTACAGTAAAGAGATCCAGTCTGGTTCCCAGCAGGCGATACTTGACTACAGCATTGGGTCCAGTGTCGTCATCCACAGCCAGGACCGGCCCATTCAGCACTGTTACAGTACTGCCTAAAGAATGGATAGATATGAAAAAGTCCAGTGAGATCATCTTTATCTCATGATTGTCCACTCACTAACGTATACATAGATGGAGAGGTTTCAGTTCACAGCCACGATGGGAAAATTAAATCTAAAGTGAAGCTAACTCAGACATCTCAAACAACATGCAGTAGACAAGTAAAAGTGGATCCACATCGTCACGGTACAATCACAGGAAGTCATAGCTACTATAATAACCCTGGAAGATATAATAGGAGCTAGCTGTGTTAACTCATCCAGTTGAATGAAAACACTACTTGGAATAAAGCACAAATGTTTTCCAAAAAATATGACCAGTGCCTCTGTTAACAGGTTTGAGGGTGTCAAACGTCACTTGTTGAGAGATTCATGTGTTTTGGCAGCAACCATCATGCTTCTCGGAGCTGGACTCACCCCTTGGTCACATTAACTACAAGAGACAGCGGAAAATCAACGAGCTGCCATTCAGGATCAATCAGAGAGAGTGTTTTACAGCGCCAAGAGACAAGTGGCCACTATGCCATCAGCTAGGCGGGCAAACGTACGAGGGCTGTCCGTAAAGTATAGGTCCTTTTTATTTTTTTCAAAAACTATATGGATTTCATTCATATGTTTTTACGTCAGACATGTTTGAACCCTCGTGCGCATGCGTGAGTTTTTCCACGCCTGTCGGTGACGTCATTCGCCTGTGAGCACTCCTTGTGGGAGGAGTCGTCCAGCCCCTCGTCGGAATTCCTTTGTCTGAGAAGTTGCTGAGAGACTGGCGCTTTGTTTGATCAAAATTTTTTCTAAACCTGTGAGACACATCGAAGTGGACATGGTTCGAAAAATTAAGCTCGTTTTCAGTGAAAATTTTAACGGCTGATGAGAGATTTTGAGGTGACACTGTCGCTTTAAGGACTTCCCACAGTGCGAGACCACTTCGATGTGTCTCACAGGTTTAGAAAAAATTTTGATCAAACAAAGCGCCAGTCTCTCAGCAACTTCTCAGACAAAGGAATTCCGACGAGGGGCTGGACGACTCCTCCCACAAGGAGTGCTCACAGGCGAATGAACAACCGACAGGCGTGGAAAAACTCACGCATGCGCACGAGGGTTCATGCATGTCTGACGTAAAAACATATGAATGAAATCCATATAGTTTTTGAAAAAAATAAAAAGGACCTATACTTTATGGACAGCCCTGGTACTCAAGAAGTCTGTGTTATGCAAATACTGAGTGATATGATGCGACAACTGCCAATCCCAGTGAAGACCGTGCACAGCAGCGTGACGTACATTTTACTGCCACAACACTGTGTGCAGTAGCTTATGTAACGTAAACAACCTGGTAACTACAGAGGGGGACGTATTTCAAGGTGGCAACAAAATGTTTATTTGTGTAACAAATAACCAGGACCTGTGCTGCCCGGTAACGTCCAACAAACAACAAATGCCAACTGCTTGTTGCCTTCACTTGTAGCTGATCTGACCAAGGTGTCAAAAAACCTTACAGACGTCACTGAACAAAAGTATCTTGTGATGCTGATATTTTTGTAGGAGGATGAATGTTCAAGTCTTGTTGTGGAGTTGTGATGTTTATGGTCTTAATGTGCGGCTGTGAGACCTTGACCCTGACCAGTAATCTAATCAACGAGTAAATGTATTAGGTGCCAAGTCCCTGAGGAGAATTCCTTGGGAGTCCTGGAATATCTGTGTCAAATTATCAGTTAATTATGGAGAGACATGAGGTGTTCTGCTCGCATTGTGAGGGCCTCTGTGATAGCCAATCAAAACAAAGGGCCATTCTGTGGGGTGATGGACGTGGCAATAATACAGTAAAATGCTTTAGGAGGGCGGTATGCATTTTCAGAGACCCAACGTCCACACCCAGTCGCCCAAAATGACAGATATTCGCCTGAGTTAGACGATGGCAAATATCTGTCATTTTGGGCGATGGCATGGACGGAGGGACTCAGAAAATGCATACCACATGACAAACGCATGTTATTGTATTATTATCACTTTTTACTGAGATACACAACACGTAACGCGTACATAAAAAGTTGTCTCACTTTAACTTTTGTCGTGTCAGCTGGCGCGCACTGCTCTCCAAATTTGGCAGTGCGTCCTCATCAAGCTGGCTGCTTTGGGTGCTGTTCATTGTCATACTATCCATGAGAAAATCATCCGGAATATCCATATTGGGACCAACACACACTTCTCGCCTTTTTATCTTTTCCTCTGCGGACAGTTTTTTTTTTCCTCTGCAGTTCTTGGGCTGCGCACGCTATGATGTCATTTGTTTACGCACAGGGGGTGGGTATAGCCAGGTAGCGTTGACGTAAATACCAGCCTAGCAGCGCCCCGGTAAAGTGATAATAATATTCAGCACCAAGGTGAGCTCCGAGACCTGACGTACGTGAGCCCAATGTAAAATGGGAATATTATCTCTTAAATCAATGGAATCTATTCAAAACCAAGTTAGAGAGATATATTTTGCTTGCACTCGCTTTCTCTATCCAGTGACTTCACATTTCCATAAATACAAAATATCCGGTAAAGACGAGTGACTCATCCAAATTAACTGTAGGAAGTTTTTTTTTTTATGCTTCATTGTGCAGTGACTTATCTGGAAGGACAAGGTGCTTGGGATCAAGAGCTTACACTACAGATTCACAAAAAAGAACCACAAAGATTACAACAATCCTCCAGAAAACCAGAAACTGTCCCTCATAGATCTTGGACAAATTTACACTCCTTGAGAGTTTGTAATATTTTTGGACATCACATAACTGTGCCCCTGGCAGAAGTCCAGTTCATAGGGTGTGGCCAGCTGATTGGCTAATATTCTGTTCGGGTGACATCACGCCCCTGCCTAATTAATATGGCAGGGGCGTACTGATATTTGCTACAGCTTAAACTGCAGCTTTTGCTTGGATACACTCCTGATGGATTTACTCTTTGTGTTTCTGCACCTGGTATATGTATTAATACTAGAGGAGAAGCAATTTTTAAAATAACTAATACATTTAAGCTGTTTTCAGCCAGAGTGTAATAAATAATGAGAGGTGAGGTCACTTTGAGAGACGGCTGTGTGTCGGCGAGAAGAGGCCAGCAGAGGTGGACTCAACTGCATTTTCTTATAAATATCTGAAATAATATACTGTTAATTCTACATATGGACTATCTAAGAAGTTGTGCTCCAGTATTTACAGTGAGTGAAATTTTAGTATTATTTACGTATGCTAGTACTATTATAGGGTGACCAGATCTGGGTTTCCAAAAAGGGAGGACACCTTTTTTTGGGGGGGGGGATTCATCGGTGTATTGGTGTATGTTATGACACAAATGACATGGTGTCTGTATAACAATTGCATTTATTGGCCCGAATAACACAAAACAACATATGTACACTATGTCTTTTAGAACTAACGAATTTAATTTTAACGAGCAACCTATGAGGTTGGACACATAAGAAATTGTTAATAGTGACTGACCAGTATTTCACAGTTCCTCTGTCTGATCGCACCTCTTCATCGTGGTGCCGCTGCACTGTCACGCCTTTTTCCACTGAGTCACTCCTCGCTGCAGGTGTCTTTTTCCGAGTGAAAAACACAGTTATGGGTAGTTGTTGGCGCTCTTTTTTCTTCTGGGTGAGAAGATTCTTAAGTGACTTAGTGTGGCTGATGCGAGCCATTCGAGGCTGTAATGACAGGTCAGTCGTGGCTCACTAGAGGCTGCTACGTGGCACATGCGGGGTATCCCGCATAGTGGCACCTTCATAGTGGATACATGATAGATGAAAACGTGGGTCATTCTTCGAATAATCGTGACACACCCATGCGTGACTCCTTCTTCATCCTGGGTCCCACCGAATAATGAAGGATGAAGAAGGAGCCACGCAGCATGTTTTCTTTGTTACGAGAGGGTTTCTTCAACTATCGTGGGAGTTTCATGGCTCAGAGTGGCTCTTAGAGGCATTATCTTCAGAGGCATTATCTTCAGTTAACGAGGCTCCTCTCTGAGTGTGGCGCTAATTTCAAGAAGTTCAAAATTTAGCAACAACAGCGTGGCGCAGTTTGTGTTCGAGTTACTGCGACGGCTTAGAGGCATTTGTGTGGTGCTTACGAGTCTGCTAAAAGTCCATTATCCGTGCGCCTGGCACCTTCGCAGGACCTGAGAGGCTATTTTTGGAGCGGCTCTCCTCTTGCACACACAATTCCACCTGCTCTGTGCGTTGGACTCTATATAAAATAATTATTTTGTAGTGGAATAATCATTTTCTGTCAAACCTTGGATGCTGAAAACACCTCTAATCACTTCTGGAATTAATGGATCACATGTGCTCTGCTGCGTGTGCGCACTGAGGCAGTGACTCATCATCACGCTTCAAACAAGCATTTAGGCAGAACACCAGCTCACAAAAGAGTGATTTTGATTTTTCAGTCAATATTGGACGAACACAAATTTAAAATCTGGGTGACTGTGTGAAAGTGGATGTGTGTTTAAAGCCATGGAAGATAATAACTCCAGTGAAAATGATCCACAGGTGTATATAATAAAGCGGCCACCTCATTCTATATGCAGAATGGCACTGCGCGCAAAAGAGTGCTTTTGCAGAATTAAACGGACGAACACAAAGTTGAAAGTGGAATCACATTGTAAAAATGACTGTGTATAAAGCCAGGGGAAAAAAAGCCACAGATTGGAAAGGAAGCCACTTAGAAAGAGCAGAGAGACAGCTCTACAGGAACCCGTGGTTCGGGTCTAGCTGGTCTGGTGCACAGGTGGACAGCAGCCTGGCGCACAGCGCACAACTGCGGAACTGTGATGCAGTGTCTATTTTTGGACTGCGTTTAAAAAAAAAAAAAGAAGGGACATCTTTAAATGCTGCTGTGAATCTGTGAATTGAAAACCCACACTTTGAAGGGACCAGGTGTGGAAGGGCTGGAGGTTTGGACCAATATCATGCCTAAACGTGCGCCAACATGGCGTTATCATGGCACTAATAAACAGACACACGCAGAACACAATGCGTGTGCTCTCCCTTCGCGGTGCTGCGACCGGCTGCTTGATGAGGACGCAGAACACAATGCACTGTAAAACAAAACAAAAAAACAGGCAAAACTGGACTAAAAAAATCTGCGAAACTGCGAGGCCGCGAAAGGTGAACTGCGTTATAGCAAGGGACCACTGTATTATGTTTGAGGCAGTTGAACAAAATCCCGGACGATTTTGAAATTCCCCCCGGACATTTTTTAGGTCTCAAAAGTAGGACATGTCCGGGAAAAAGAGGGTGTCTGGTCACTCTAACTATTAGAATTGGCACCACGGTGGATTAGCGGATAGCACTGGTACCTCACAGCAAGAAGGTCATGGGTTCAGTTCCCACACATGGCCTTTCTGTGTGGAGTTTGCGTGTTCTCCCCGTGTTTTTGTGGGTTCCTTCTGGGTGCTCCGGCTTCCTTCCACATCTACAGACATGCAGGTTAGGTGGATTGTAAACTTTAAATTATCCATAGCTGTGTGGGTGGGTGTGAATGTGTTTGTTTGTCTATATGTGGCCCTGCGACAGACCGGCGTCCTGTCCAGGATGTACCCCGCCTCGCGCCCCATGGCTGCTGGGATAAGCTCCAGGCCCCCGTGACCCCTAACTGGAGTAAGTGGTTGAAGATGAGCGAGTGAGTACTATTAGAACTGTTAGCACTAATAGGGCAGCGCAGTCTCGTCTGAACCCTGTGTGATATCACAGGATTTGACCACTTATGGGGACCTCCGCTCCAGTTATGCAACATATACACAGCATAACTTCACATGGATAAAGGGTGTAATGTTTTGTTTTCGGCTGCAATCACCGAAGCAGTCGCAAGTTGTTTTTTTTCAGTTCTCAGTGGAGAAGAGAAGACGAGGCAAATGTGAGAAGTCGTGTCAGTAAGTGTTAGCCTACACAGCTAACCACAGTAGCTCCATTCTCTTACCTGCAAAACCGCCATGACACTTTGAGGGCCGGGTCATAAACAAACCGCAACACATGTCCACTTTCCACCACATCGTCATTTTTTCTTTGCATTTTCACTTTGTTTGTGTGTAATTTGCCCCCCCAAAAATCAGAGAAAGTGCTGTGTTTTTGTCCCCGGAAGTATAGAAATTACATCATATGTATCATATTTTACCCCTTTAGCGCCCGCAGTCAAACGAGACTGCATTGCCCAATTAGCTGGTATCAGTAATTTGATGATGTTAGGTCTACTGTTGGTGTAATGGTTATATGTTGGTAATCCTCTATTATACTGTCTTGAGTCACCCGTTATGAAAACCACTTCCCAGTCCACAGAAAATATCCATTAATCAAACACGTCCAAAAAACTTGGGAACTCCAAGATGAAGGTGTGTTTGGCCTTTAATCGTCTCCCGCATTTTACACAGGGTCTTACCTACATTCAAACTCTTTATCTATTCATGGGTAGGCTGGGAGTAAGGTGGAGTCAGGCATTGCCAAGACAACAACATTTGGGCCCCATTTGAGCTTCAAACCTGCTTTTGAGAAAACGTATGGGTGAAGTGAGACTGTCTGGACTGGGACGACGGTGCAGTTACAGCCTTGGTCCTACCTGCTGCAGAGTTCTCTGTGATCTCAGCCCTGTAACTGGTCCTGGTGAATATTGGCCTGTTGTCATTCTCATCCAGAATGGTGACCAGCAAGAGGTCTGAGTCCTGGTGGTGTGACACACAAGAAGATCAGCGAGGACAAGTTTCTTTCTCCAAAACCTGGTAATACTACAGGTTTTTTCTCAGCTGCTAAAGCACTAAACTTCAATCTCTGATCCAAATTCTCAGTGGCCCAAAGTCACTGTTCCAATCCAACACTGTTGGCCAAACACTGTTCAGCGGCTCAGACACAATTTTTTTTTTTTTTTTGCTAACCCTTAAACACATTCCCAGTCACTAAACACATTTCACACAGCGATACGTTTGTGTTGCAGCATCGTAATCACAGGCAGAAAAATGTGAACACAACTCCTACACAGCTGTCAAAATTAACATACATCAACTCACAACTGAACACACGTTTCGAATGATGTCATCAGATAAACTGAGCAGGATTAAAATTGGATTTCTTGATTTTTGGATTTATGTTTGAGGTTTTGACAAAATCATTGGAGGTTTCAAGAAATGTGTTTTAACAACTGGGAAAAACTAAATCATTGAGCCCAGTCAGGCGTCTGAGTGCTCGAGGTACCTCTGAAGACTGTTTCACTTATGAGAAACACTGTTACAGTTTTGCTGAATTGGTAAAACACTAAAGTCCCTGAACCAAGTTCTCAGTGGCCTGAACTCATTTCATGAATCAAGCAAGCCTTTTGGGAAAACCTGAAGCCGTTTCCACCTCGTTAGATACAATTTACAATGCAGTCTTTTTTGTTTTTGTAAAACTCTAAACACATTCTCATTCACTAAACACAGTTTTCATGGTGATGCAGAACAGTGACACACGGGTGTCAGACATTAAACACTGTTACAGCACTGATGTCATCACTGACACACAATGACTCAAAATAGGGCAGCCCAGTCTCATTTGAACCCCTGTGTGATATTGTGGGATTTGACCACTTCTGGGGACAACCCACCATTGCACAACACAAACACAGCATAACTTCACACTGGAAAACAGTGTACTGTTTTGTTTTCGGCTACAATCACTGAAGCAGTTGGAAAAAGTGCAGTTTTGTTTGGTTCCCAGTGGAGAAGGGAAGACGAGGCAAATGTGAGAGGTCATGTCGGTAAGGTTTAGCCTACACAGCTAACCAGAGTAGCTCCGTTCTCTCACTTGCAAAACCACCTCGACATGTTTTGAGCTCCGGGGCCCTGTTTCATAAAGCAATCTAACCTAGTTTAGTCAAATAAACTCACTTAGCTGACTAGTTTTTTGAGATTAGTTGTTGCACAAAGCTCTTAGTTGCCAGTTAAAGCAAGTGACTGGATTATAAAAATCAGAAATTTTGGATCAGTGGAACTGGTTAATTTACCATTTTCTTCCAAAATATAAACCTAAAAGCGAAAGAGTACTGGATGAGATCAGACAGTATTCAAGTTTAGACAGCCAACTTCACCAACTTATGACAACAGCTGACATTTTATATGAATTAGTGTAAAATGTCACGGATGAGACGGCCGCCGGATAGCGACACTGTGTGCAATGATTTCAAATGTGTACAGTGAGGTTTTATGATATGCTGTCATTTGTGCAAAATCAAACAAACTGAAAATTGACAAATATGAAGGCGGTCTGGTTTGAGACGATGCAACATAAAAACAAACAAATAAAACACTTAACGTACTGCACAGTAAATTCATCCAACAAGAATGACAGCAGGTTTCCATCTACGCTCTGTGTCACACTGCTGAAGTGTCTGACGGCAGCTCTCTGCTGCTCACACATTAAAAAGCAACCAAACTCGTACTGAACCGTGACTTCTGTGTTCCGTGACTCCCAAAACATATCTGAGAAATAGATTTTAAGTTCACTTTGAACCTTGCTACATTTGCACAATTCACTCCCATGTGTGTGGTTTTCATTGAGATGGAACCATAAAAGGTGAGTCGAGCACTCAGGGCCTTGATCTCTAAGAACACTATAACGTGACAAAGGTTTCAAATAATGAACCCGCCCTTCACCAGAGGCTGATGTGGAGGTCAGACTGAACCTCACTCAGCTGTTAGTGCATCAGACTGATGAAGTGGGACAGTGTGATTACACTGGTTATACACTAGTGAACTCACCATGACCCGGGTGGTTTTGAACTTGTTTTTGGCACTTTTTCTCACCTCTCCCACAGATGAAGTGAGTCACATTTGCTACATTGTTTATCTGAGAGAAAAAAAAACTTTACAGGAACATTTGTGGCGCATTCTGGTGGTCTTATGTGCCAACATTGCAAACGTAAGCATTTCATATTCATCAAAATTTGGTTATTTTATTTTATTGACATAAATTAAAAATTGAACTTTAAACTTGAAATTTCAAAAATATGTTCATATAAATGCAGATTAAAAGTTGACTTGAGTTTTGATGTTGAACACTTGTAGAATGCATGATTTTCAAGTTGCCGCGAGACAGCGCCTACGCACGAGTGATGACGTCACAACTCTGTCAGGTTAAGACAAGAACTGTCAAGAAACTTTCTTGTGTGTGGTTGGAGTTGTGTGGAGGTAGGAATAGCCTTTTGAATGCTTGAATAACGATGTCAGTCGCACAAAGAAATTATTTAATAGTGAAAACATGTTTCATTGCACCCAGAATGTTGATATTTTGTCGTTGAACTTTCCTAGCAATGAAGCCGCAGTCACATGGCACTAATGAAGGACACCGAAGCCAAAAAGGAACAAGAACTCTGCACGTTCGCATGCCAGCTCTGGGTGGAGAGGCTGTTTGCACGTTCACAAACGGTTGTGCACCACAGACGGCTGTGCGCATATTCACATGGCGCCAGCTACAGGAACGAAGCTGGACGACGGTTAAATGATGTCTCTGAAAGTTAACATAAGTCCAGATTTCTCGTTTCGTTTTGGCTTCAGTGTCCTTCGTTGGTGCCGTGTGACCGCAGCTTTCCATCAATATTCACACTAGTGCAGCACTCCTTCTCATTCCTTATGGGTTAACAGCAACAACAACAGAATTACTTTCCGATACGGCGTGGAATTCACCTCCAGTGGCCATTTCACTCCCTGGAAATCTGACAGGTGAGCTGGTGTTTCTAATGACACCAAACACGTGAGCGAGAAGCTCAGTAACCGGAAGTCTCACTTTCAAGATGGCAACGCAACTTGAAAACTGCCCATTAGAGGAACATGCTTTGTTTTATTTTGAAAACACTATGAACCAATTTCATTTATTCCACTATACAGTATCATGTGTTTTCTTTTTTGAAGATATTATGGTGGCTGACTGCCATAAAGAACTGTGTATGTCCCTTAGTAATATGTGGATGATGATGTCATTCATGGAGAAATACTATACAAATAATGGATGGTAAGGAGTCCAACATTGAGAAATATTGGATGAAGAAAAGTTATATTGGATGAGGCGTATCCTTTTTGGATCCTTTTGGATCCAACATAACTTTCTGGCTCCAAGCATGCCAAAATACAGGTAAATGATGGACAGAAAGGCTAATCTGTGATTGGCTATTGCAATCTGAGTGGAGAACATAAGTTGTTGTTTGTGTGTTTGTCTGTTATCTGTCACATTCACAATGTTGTTGTTTGAGCAGTAAAATGCCACCAGACCGAGGCTTTGGAAAATAAAAGAAACTACAAAATATGTGCAGTTAAAGCTGCAATTTAACTTCAGCTGACTCCTAATTTCCATCATGTGTGTGATAAGATTATTCCAGACAACAAGCCCAGCCATGTCTAGCAAGAGGCAGGTGTATGGTTTATTAAATAAGCAAACCTTCATGTTCTGTTGATGCAGTGCATGAAAGTTAACCACATGCTAAGTTTATCCTCATTATTTTCGCTTTATATCTGGAGACTTACAAGATGACATCATTTATTGTGTTAACCTTTAGGACACCGGTGTCCAAAGTATTCCAGAAAGCCACTTTACAGCCACTGACTCCAGCAGATGATTTCACTGATTAACATCACTTTGAGCAGGTGTGATGAGTTCATCAGTCAAATCACCTGCTGAGGTCAGTGGGTTCAAGGAAAACCTGCCCCCTCTCAGCCCCCTCTGGAATACTTTGGACACCACTGCTTTAGGGGGTGAACATTTTGTGGGGTTCATGCATTGGATTTTTTTTTATTTTTTTGCCAAAGCCAAAACAATGATACATCAGTGGTGGGCACAGTTCCAATAGCCGATAATTATCGAAGATAATGTTTATTATCTTATTATTATTATTATTGTTTAATTATTGGATTATCTTTTAAGATAACTTTGAAAACCATTATCGTAGTAATTATCTTCCGATAAATTTTTGTCTGATAATTTTTAGACCGTTAACGTGGTAAACAAATCTGAACAGAGACAAAAATTCATAAAATTTAAAATCAGTTGAGCACCTACCTTTTGTAGCAGATGTGTAGTTCTACCCTCTGCAAACAGAGGAGAGCTGCTGCTAGAAGAAACCGCTCTGTCCTCTGCAGGCAAAGGAGAACTGGTCACAAAAAAGAAAAAAAAAAAACTAATTTTCTTTAACCCCATACTGATATGCTGGCATTATCACCCAAGTCATCCAGAGGCATACATTTTTAACTTATGGTTCAAATTTTAACCAAACTAATTTCGAACAAGTTATTTAAATTAACGTCGCGTCTGAAGTTTTATGAAGTGAAAATATCAGATATATGTTTTAGTTTTAAAGTAATGCGCTAATTTTTAAGGTTTTAGTGTGGACATGCTGTGTCCAGGTGCATTATGGGTATGATAGGGTAATCTCAGTATGTTCACAACAGGACACATGCATTTCAGACACTCTGTTAAGGCTCCACGGACAACAGCATTAAACTCTAGTACCTAAAACTCTCGTGAATATATTCTCTGGGTTAATAGACATTATTGTGTTTGCGTTTATTAAATTCCACACATCTTAAACATAGCAGACACAGATGATCTGGAATTTTGTTTTGGCAGGTTTTCACGGTCTCTACTGCCATCTATTGGCCAGTAGTGTTCATGGCAGTATTCGTCCTGAAGCTGGGCAGACACTGTATATTTTCAATCAATGTACTCGGTTCCAGCTCAAAGTGTACCACAGAACTGTATGGTGTAAAAGTTCAGAGCGCACGATTTATGTTCTCACACACACAATGTACGTTCAAAAACCACATCGGACTTGTGTTTCCAGAAGCAAAATGTAAACCGAAGCTTTTTTTCAAATATAATTTACATTTCTTATTTTTTACAAAAACTCGCGATGGGAGACATCAAAGTTAAAAAAAAAATAAAATTACAAGACAGGTCTGCGGTGTTTGCACAGGCACATTGCAAGAGGTTGGATGCTTGTAGCGCTTCAGCAGCAGGATACCCTCAGGATGGCCAACCAGAATATAATTGCTTGCACTCGGCCGAGACGGACGCATTTTTCTCTTCTCCCTCCCTCCTTATCTTTCCTGCTTCTGTGGTGTGTTTCTGTGAGGCTGCAGCTTTGCTCTTCTGGAAAACGACAAAAATGGATCTGTTAAAGTGGTCTCTGAACGCAACTGACACTATTTTTTCCACAAGACATTCGGGGGTGGAGGACCCGACCTGTCCTGCTGGGACGCATGTGATGGGTTACGTGATGGACTCGTGGACGAGATGGCAGATCATGTGCCTTTACACGCTTTCTGTGGAGGACGTCGAAGATGTGTATATATTTGGCTTGGTGGTGACCGGCTTTCTGCTGTGTGGAGCGGGCATGGCGCTGGTTTACCGGAATATTAAGAAAGTGGAGGCAGCATTAATTGGGCCGTCCAGGCTGTCCTACATGACTGATTCGATTGGGAAGGCAGTGGCTGCGCAGTCGGCGGGTGTTAACCGCACGCTGGAAAACATCTCGGGCAGGATTGCAGCTCTGGAAACCCGCTTTGACCATCAGTAAAGACAACATCCTACATTCAGATGTATTGAGAGCCACTCTGTTCTCAGAACTGTGGAATCTTTCAGGCGTCTGCTAATCTGGATATTCATTTGGCTTCCCCAAACACAGCTGCACTTCAAGGCCGCTGTGATAAAAAACCTCCTCAAGAAGATCAACACTTAAGCCTCCCTCCCTGGTCATCCCCCTCCCCTCAGCTTCTCCAGCTCTGACGTTGACTGTGGACAGTGGACTGCTCAGGGCTGAGCCCTTCCCCCTTCCAGGATTGTCGGACAAGGCCGTTGACGGTGCCTAACAGGCTGCCTCCGGAGTTCTGTTCTGATAAACTGGACCTTCAAATCTCGGCTGTCGTCCTGCGTCTTTGTTTGTCTGTGTGATTATTGTTTTTCTGTGCTGATGGGGTACTTTTTGACAGCTCTTGCTTGCCTCTACTGGTGGTTGGCTCTCACTGCGGTATTGTATCACTTCCTGTTCCGGAGCACAGCGGTGTTTTGCTGTATCTGTTAGTTGTTTAATCTGCACAGTTAGATTGATCTAGTTACCTAGATAACGATTTGTTTCACAGTGTAATCTTCACGTGCCTTAACTAAAGCATTCCCTCTGCTGAATCACCTCTAAATTATTTACACATTATTCACTTTGTGTGTTTTTAGGAATCAGCTAGCTTAGCGCAGCTACTAGCTCATAGCCGGTTTAGCATGGCGGCTTCTCCTGTCTCTCCCGCACTTTTCTGCTCTGGGTGTGAAATGTTTAGTTATTCCTCGGCCTCCTTTAGCAGTAATGGTACTTGTAATAAGTGTAGCTTATTCGTAGCTTTGGAGGCCAGGCTGGGCGAATTTGAGACTCGGCTCCGCACCGTGGAAAATTCTACAGCTAGCCAGGCCCCTGTAGTCGGTGCGGACCAAGGTAGCTTAGCCGCCGTTAGTTTCCCTCTGGCAGATCCAGAGCAGCCGGGAAAGCAGGCCGATTGGGTGAGTGTGAGGAGGAAGCGTAGTTCTAAACAGAAGCCCCGTGTACACTGCCAACCCGTTCACATTTCTAACCGTTTTTCCCCACTCGGCGACACACCCGCCGAGGATCAAACTCTGGTTATTGGCGACTCTGTTTTGAGAAATGTGAAGTTAGCGACACCAGCAACCATAGTCAATTGTCTTCCGGGGGCCAGAGCAGGCGACATTGAAGGAAATTTGAAACTGCTGGCTAAGGCTAAGCGTAAATTTGGTAAGATTGTAATTCACGTCGGCAGTAATGACACCCGGTTACGCCAATCGGAGGTCACTAAAATTAACATTGAATCGGTGTGTAACTTTGCAAAAACAATGTCGGACTCTGTAGTTTTCTCTTGGCCCCTCCCCAATGGGACCGGGAGTGACATGTTTAGCCGCATGCTCTCCTTGAATTGCTGGCTGTCTGAGTGGTGTCCAAAAAATGAGGTGGGCTTCATAGATAATTGGCAAAGCTTCTGGGGAAAACCTGGTCTTGTTAGGAGAGACGGCATCCATCCCACTTTGAATGGAGCAGCTCTCATTTCTAGAAATCTGGCCAATTTTCTTAAATCCTCCAAACCGTGACTATCCAGGGTTGGGACCAGGAAGCAGAGTTGTAGTCTTACACACCTCTCTGCAGCTTCTCTCCCCCTGCCATCCCCTCATTACCCCATCCCCGTAGAGACGGTGCCTGCTCCCAGACCACCAATAACCAGCAAAAATCTATTTAAGCATAAAAATTCAAAAAGAAAAAAATAATATAACACCTTCAACTGCACCACAGACTAAAACAGTTAAATGTGGTCTATTAAACATTAGGTCTCTCTCTTCTAAGTCCCTGTTAGTAAATGATATAATAATTGATCAACATATTGATTTATTCTGCCTTACAGAAACCTGGTTACAGCAGGATGAATATGTTAGTTTAAATGAGTCAACACCCCCGAGTCACACTAACTGCCAGAATGCTCGTAGCACGGGCCGAGGCAGAGGATTAGCAGCAATCTTCCATTCCAGCTTATTAATCAAAAACCGAGACAGAGCTTTAATTCATTTGAAAGCTTGACTCTTAGTCTTGTCCATCCAAATTGGAAGTCCCAAAAACCAGTTTTATTTGTTATTATCTATCGTCCACCTGGTCGTTACTGTGAGTTTCTCTGTGAATTTTCAGATATTTTGTCTGACTTAGTGCTTAGCTCAGATAAGATAAATTATAGTGGGCGATTTTAACATCCACACAGATGCTGAGAATGACAGCCTCAACACTGCATTTAATCTATTATTAGACTCAATTGGCTTTGCTCAAAATGTAAATGAGTCCACCCACCACTTTAATCATATCTTAGATCTTGTTCTGACTTATGGTATGGAAATTGAAGACTTAACAGTATTCCCTGAAAACTCCCTTCTGTCTGATCATTTCTTAATAACATTTACATTTACTCTGATGGACTACCCTGCAGTGGGGAATAAGTTTCATTACAGTAGAAGTCTTTCAGAAAGCACTGTAACTAGGCTTAAGGATATGATTCCTTCTTTATGTTCTCGAATGCCGTATACCAACACAGTGCAGAGCAGCTACCTAAACTCTGTAAGTGAGATAGAGTATCTCATCAATAGTTTTACATCCTCATTGAAGACAACTTTGGATGCTGTAGCTCCTCTGAAAAAGAGAGCTTTAAATCAGAAGTGTCTGACTCCGTGGTATAACTCACAAACTCGCAGCTTAAAGCAGATAACCCGTAAGTTGGAGAGGAAATGGCGTCTCACTAATTTAGAAGATCTTCACATTCCTTTAACTTTAACTAGTAATGACTTCATGACTTTCTTTGCTAATAAAATTTTAACTATTAGAGAAAAAATGACTCATAACCATCCCAAAGACGTATCGTTATCTTTGGCTGCTTTCAGTGATGCCGGTATTTGGTTAGACTCTTTCTCTCCGATTGTTCTGTCTGAGTTATTTTCATTAGTTACTTCATCCAAACCATCAACATGTCTATTAGACCCCATTCCTACCAGGCTGCTCAAGGAAGCCCTACCATTATTTAATGCTTCGATCTTAAATATGATCAATCTATCTTTGTTAGTTGGCTATGTACCACAGGCTTTTAAGGTGGCAGTAATTAAACCATTACTTAAAAAGCCATCACTTGACCCAGCTATCTTAGCTAATTATAGGCCAATCTCCAACCTTCCTTTTCTCTCAAAAATTCTTGAAAGGGTAGTTGTAAAACAGCTAACTGATCATCTGCAGAGGAATGGTCTATTTGAAGAGTTTCAGTCAGGTTTTAGAATTCATCATAGTACAGAAACAGCATTAGTGAAGGTTACAAATGATCTTCTTATGGCCTCAGACAGTGGACTCATCTCTGTGCTTGTTCTGTTAGACCTCAGTGCTGCTTTTGATACTGTTGACCATAAAATTTTATTACAGAGATTAGAGCATGCCATAGGTATTAAAGGCACTGCGCTGCGGTGATTTGAATCATATTTATCTAATAGATTACAATTTGTTCATGTAAATGGGGAATCTTCTTCACAGACTAAGGTTAATTATGGAGTTCCACAAGGTTCTGTGCTAGGACCAATTTTATTCACTTTATACATGCTTCCCTTAGGCAGTATTATTAGACGGCATTGCTTAAATTTTCATTGTTACGCAGATGATACCCAGCTTTATCTATCCATGAAGCCAGAGGACACACACCAATTAGCTAAACTGCAGGATTGTCTTACAGACATAAAGACATGGATGACCTCTAATTTCCTGCTTTTAAATTCAGATAAAACTGAAGTTATTGTACTTGGCCCCACAAATCTTAGAAACATGGTGTCTAACCAGATCCTTACTCTGGATGGCATTACCCTGACTTCTAGTAATACTGTGAGAAATCTTGGAGTCATTTTTGATCAGGATATGTCATTCAAAGCGCATATTAAACAAATATGTAGGACTGCTTTTTTGCATTTATGCAATATCTCTAAAATTAGAAAGGTCTTGTCTCAGAGTGATGCTGAAAAACTAATTCATGCATTTATTTCCTCTAGGCTGGACTATTGTAATTCATTATTATCAGGTTGTTCTAAAAGTTCCCTGAAAAGCCTTCAGTTAATTCAAAATGCTGCAGCTAGAGTACTAACGGGGACTAGAAGGAGAGAGCATATCTCACCCATATTGGCCTCTCTTCATTGGCTTCCTGTTAATTCTAGAATATAATTTAAAATTCTTCTTCTTACTTATAAGGTTTTGAATAATCAGGTCCCTTCTTATCTTAGGGACCTCATAGTACCATATCACCCCAATAGAGCGCTTCGCTCTCAGACTGCAGGCTTACTTGTAGTTCCTAGGGTTTGTAAGAGTAGAATGGGAGGCAGAGCCTTCAGCTTTCAGGCTCCTCTCCTGTGGAACCAGCTCCCAATTCAGATCAGGGAGACAGACACCCTCTCTACTTTTAAGATTAGGCTTAAAACTTTCCTTTTTGCTAAAGCTTATAGTTAGGGCTGGATCAGGTGACCCCGAACCATCCCTTAGTTATGCTGCTATAGACTTAGACTGCTGGGGGGTTCCCATGATGCACTGAGTGTTTCTTTCTCTTTTTGCTCTGTATGCACCACTCTGCATTTAATCATTAGTGATTGATCTCTGCTCCCCTCCACAGCATGTCTTTTTCCTGGTTCTCTCCCTCAGCCCCAACCAGTCCCAGCAGAAGACTGCCCCTCCCTGAGCCTGGTTCTGCTGGAGGTTTCTTCCTGTTAAAAGGGAGTTTTTCCTTCCCACTGTTGCCAAGTGCTTGCTCACAGGGGGTCGTTTTGACTGTTGGGGTTTTTACGTAATTATTGTATGGCCTTGCCTTACAATATAAAGTGCCTTGGGGCAACTGTTTGTTGTGATTTGGCGCTATATAAATAAAATTGATTGATTGATTGATTGATTGATGGGGGTTTTTTCCCTCATTGCTGCTGTGTAACGCAGCAGCTATGAGGGTTTTTTTTCTCTTTCTTCCCTCGTGTGTGCTTTTTATATATGTTTATGTACCAGGCCGGCCTATGTGTGTTGTGTGTTATGTGTGTGTCATTTGTTATGGGTCGGTCTTGGTTTGCTCAGCCCTGCTGTTGACCAAGGTAGGGATGTGGAGCTGGTCCCCAGGCGCCTAATGGCGACTTCTGCTCCTAATTGGCAATTAGGATGGGTTAAATGCAGTAGACACATTTCATTGTGCAGGGAACATGTTCTTTTGTGCATATGACAATAAAATTCTTTTGAATCCTTTGAATCCTTGAATCCTTAACTTTGTGCAAATTACAGAATTGACATTAAAGGAGTTATTCTATCAGTATTCATTTTATTTATACACCAAACCATAACTCAGCACTGCTTTATTTTCCAAGACCTCAGCCTGACGGCAGCATTGTGATTGAGTACAGAGTTGAGCTTCGTGGCTCCTCTCAGCTGCTTCTGTGCTGGAAGCCATGTAGTAAACAGGAGCTTCCAGTAGGGGGCAGGATGTTCAAAGACAGAAGTGCTGACTCGTTTGGGTTTGTCGTCGCTTTTGATGCTACCAGAAGCGATCGTGGTGTTAAAACTCAAAATCAGCTTGTTAGTAGTTGCAAGTGTACCGAAGACAATTCTGGACTTTATCAGTTATCTATAACTTCCGATACATTTTTGGGTGGTTTATCAATTTAGCTTTATAAAAGATAACTATTCAGTTATCTCATTATCAAAGTTAATTTTTTGGTTATCTGTGCCCACCACTGGGTATCATGGTATACTGGCCTCACTCTTTGTGCTTGAAAAAGCTTATCCAGCTAGTTAAACAATCAGACATGGTTAGAGAAGACTCTTAGAACGAAAATGTTGTGCTGTAATATAAACAATACAGAATATTCTTCAACATAACTAAAACCACAACAGAAACCAAAGTGTACACACCCAGTGCAAACCACCAACTGACACTGCAGTTTTTTTTTACTACTAGCTGCTAATGGTTGCTCAGGGTCTCCACAGCAGATCAGGTCCACATACACATAGAAACTTTAATGGCACAAGCGCCAGTCAAAATACCATTCCTGATGAAACTCCCAGTTCTCCATCAAGAAACGCATGCTCTGCTCCAAAGTGGACTTCTGACCAAGTGCTCCTCAGGGTTTACACTGCGTCACTGCAGCGGTCTGACAGGAGGAGGTGTATGCAAAGCAGAATGGCTGCAATATTTCTGAAGAAATGACATCCTTAAAATTCAAAGTGCATTCAAATGCTTACCACACCTAAAGCTTCTGGTTTTCCCTCTGGTAAGTTGACTAGCTCTGAAGGTAGAGGTGTAACATATCTGTGATCCTTTCAGTAATTTGTCTTTGACGCTAAAGGCCGATCTTAGGGGAGATTGGGGTTGGGTGTCACAATCTGCTCTTGTGTGAATTGCTCATAAACAAACCATAATGGCCCCTTCACACATAATACAAAGTTGGACGAAAGAAGCAGGAACTGGCCGAAAAACTGAAAAAACAACAAATTGGGGAACTGCTAAAAATTCCACCTGCTGTCAGGAAGGACACATGGTCTGAGAGGCGTGAATGATCCTGTGGTACGAGCACAGTGCGAGCACGTGGAGACTGTGACACCACATCGCACTCCCACAGCAGCAGAGCAAATAGATGTTGGACAAATGTACAGTAGTGTTCAGAATAATAGTAGTGCTATGTGACTAAAAACATTAATCCAGGTTTTGAGTATATTTCTTATTGTTACATGGGAAACAAGGTACCAGTAGATTCAGTAGATTCTCACAAATCCAATAAGACCAAGCATTCATGATATGCACACTCTTAAGGCTAGGATATTGGGCTATTAGCAAAAAAAAGTAGAAAAGGGGGTGTTCACAATAATAGTAGCATCTGCTGTTGACGCTACAAACTCAAAACTATTATGTTCAAACTGCTTTTTTATCAATCCTGTGAATCACTAAACTAGTATTTAGTTGTATAACCACAGTTTTTCATGATTTCTTCACATCTGCGAGGCATTAATTTTGTTGGTTTGGAACTATGATTTTGCTCGTTTACTAGTGTGCTTGGGGTCATTGTCTTGTTGAAACACCCATTTCATGGGCATGTCCTCTTCAGCATAAGGCAACATGACCTCTTCAAGTATTTTGACATATCCAAACTGATCCATGATACCTGGTATGCGATATATAGGCCCGACACCATAGTAAGAGAAACATGCCCATATCATGATGCTTGCACCACCATGCTTCAGTGTCTGCACTGTGAACTGTGGCTTGAATTCAGAGTTTGGGGGTCGTCTCACAAACTGTCTGCGGCCCTTGGACCCAAAAAGAACAATTTTACTCTCATCAGTCCACAAAATATTCCTCCATTTCTCTTTAGGCCAGTTGATGTGTTCTTTGGAAAATTGTAACCTCTTCTGCACGTCTTTTATTTAACAGAGGTACTTTGTGGGGGATTCTTGCAAATAAATTAGCTTCACACAGGCGTCGTCTAACTGTCACAGCACTTACAGCAGTGGTGTCCAAACTATTCCAGAAAGGGCCAAGAGGGTGCAGGTTTTCTTTGCAGCCACTGACTCCAGCAGGTGATTTCACTGATGAACTCATCCCACCTTCTCAAAGTGATGTTAATCAGTGAAATCACCTGCTGGAGTCAGTGGCTGCAAAGAAAACCTGCACCCTCTCGGCCCTTTCTGGAATAGTTTGGACACCGCTGACTTACAGGTAACTCCAGACTGTCTTTGATCATCCTGGAGCTGATCAATGGGTGAGCCTTTGCCATTCTGGTTATTCTTCTATCCATTTTGATGGTTGTTTTCCGTTGTCTTCCACGCGTCTCTGGTTTTTTTGTCCATTTTAAAGCATTGGAGATCATTGTAGATGAACAGCCTATAATTTTTTGCACCTGCGTATAAGTTTTCCCCTCTCCAATCAACTTTTTAATCAAACTACGCTGTTCTTCTGAACAATGTCTTGAATGTCCCATTTTCCTCAGGCTTTCAAAAAGAAAAGCATGTTCAACAGGTGCTGGCTTGGACACCTGATTCACACCTGTTTGTTCCACAAAATTGACAAACTCACTGACTGAATGCCACACTACTATTATTGCGAACAGCCCCTGTTCCACTTTTTTTTACTAATAGCCCAATTTCATAGCCTTAAGCGTGTGCATATCATGAATGCTTGGTCTTGTTGGATTTGAGAGAATCTACTGAATCTACTGGTACCTTGTTTCCCATGTAACAATAAGAAATATACTCAAAACCTGGATTAATCTTTTTAGTCACATAGCACTATTATTCTGAACACTACTGTACATTGGGCAACTTGCTTCTCTTGGATTGTTTGTTGTTGTGACACTCCTCCAATACCTACAAGGTTGTATTTGTTTCTTTTATTTCTGTTTCACGTTTCTTTTGGTGTTTAAGTGTATCTATTCTGAATCTTACTGAACTACAGTCCTCTTGTTGTGAATCGTGAGTGGTTAGCTTTCGCTAGTGGTTAACTTGTGTTATCTAGCCCCCCCCCCCCCACACACACACACACTGTTTCTTTTATTAATGGACACCCTGAGCCAGAGGTCAATGATAGAGTTTGTAGTCGTATCATCTGACCTTCGGCCATGTGTCTTGGATACTTGGGTGAATAGAGGGGCTGAGCTGTCGACCGATCACCACCTGGTGGTGAGTTGTCCTCCTCAATCCCATCGTCACGTCTTCCGAAGAGGAAGCAGAGATGGGGGACTCAGAGGCGGACTCATCCATTACCCAGGCTGAATCAGTCACCAAGGTGGTCAGAAAGTTCCTCGGTGGCAAGGCTCCTGGGGTGGATGAAATCCATCCAGAGTACCTTAAGTCTCTGGATGTTGTGGGACTGTCTTGGATGACACGTCTCTGCAACACTGCATGGCGGTCGGGGACAGTGCCTCTGGATTGGCAGACTGGGGTGGTGGTCCCTCTCTTTAAGAAGGGGGACCGTAGGGTGTATTCCAACTACAGGGGGATCACACTCCTCAGCCTCCCCGGTAAGGTCTATTCCAGAGTACTGGAGAGGAGAATTCGACCGATAGTCAAACCTCAGATTCAGGAGGAGCAGTGTGGTTTTCGTCCTAGTCACAGCACACTGGACCAGCTCTACACCCTCCATTGGGTGCTTCAGGGTTCATGGGAGTTCGCCCAACCAGTTCAAATGTGTGTTGTGGATCTAGAGAAGGCGTTCGACCGTGTCCCTCGAGGTGCCCTGTGGGGGGTGCTCTGGGAGTATAGGGTCCGGGGTCCTTTGCTAAGGGCTATCCGGTCCATGTACGACCACAGCAGCGGCTTGGTCCGCATTTCCGCTAGACGTCAAACCTGTTTCCAGTGCACACTGGCCTCCGCCAAGGGCTTCCCATTGTCGCAGGTTCTGTTCATTACCTTTATGGACAGAATTTCTTGGCGCAGTCAGGGTGTAGAGGGGGTCCGGTTTGGGAACCACAGAATCTTGTCTCTGCTGTTTGCGGACGATGTGGTTCTGTTGGCTTCGTCAAATCAGGACCTTCAGTGTGCACTGGAGCTGAGTGTGAAGCGTCCGGGATGAAAATCAGCACCTCCCAATCCGAGGCCATGGTTCTCGACCAGAAAAAGGTGCTTTGCCCTCTTCAGGTCGGTGGAGTGTCCTTGCATCAAGTGGAGGAGTTTAAGTATCTCAGGGTCTTGTTCACGAGAGAAGGACGGATGGAGCGTGAGATCGACAGACAGATCGGTGCAGCATCTGCAGTGATGCGGTCGCTGTATCGGACCATCTTGGTGAAGAGAGAGCTGAGCAGGGGGGCAAAGCTCTCGATTTACCGATCGATCTACATTCCGACCCTCACCTATGGTCAAGAGATTTGGTTCATGAAAGAACAAGATCGTGAGTACAAGCGGCCGAGATGAGTTTCCGCCGCCGGGTGGCTAGAGATAGTGTGAGGAGCTCGGTCACTCTGGAGGAGCTCGGAGTTGAGCTGCTGCTCTTCCACGTTGAAAGGAGGCAGCTGAGGTGGCTCAGGCATCTTTTTCGGATGCCCCCTGGACACCTTGCTGGAGAGGTGTTCCGGGCATGTCCCATCGGGAGGAGGTCCCGGGGAAGACCCAGGACACACTGGAGGGACTACGTCTCGCAGCTGGCTTGGGAACACCTCGGGGTTCCCCTGGAGCAGCTGGGGGAGGTGTGTGTGGATCGGCTTTGCTTGAGCTGCTGCCCCCGCGACCCGACCTTGGATGAAGCGGAAGAAAATGGATGGATGGATGGATGGATGGATGGATGGATGGATGGATGGATGGATGGATGGATGGATGGATGGATGGTCGCTCTCCCCATTTCTTTAATCTTTCCGTTAGTTTTTCAGTGTAACTGCTGTGAATTTTAGCTCATTATTTTACTCTTTGGAGTTTTGTTTTTTTTACTGTTTCTACCTGTCTAATATTCCTGTTAATCTTTCATCAATCACTGTTGATTAATGATCTAATTATGGATCATCACTTAGATATGATTGGGTTATGTGAAACCTCGCTTAAACCTGCAGCTGTCCTCCTCTTAAATGAGGCCTGCCTACCGACGTACATATTTAGTCATGTCCCTCATGACGGAAAGCAAGGCAGGGGTGTTGCTCTTATTTATAAATCTAGGTTTAGCTTATTAGCTGTTGGGGGTCACAAATATAACTTGTTTGAACATCTTGTTTGAACATCTTGTTTGAACTTCTCTGCTCTGCCCATGATGCTATGTATTGCCAAGGTCAGAAGAATAAAAATCAGCTGTATTATTTTGTCACGGTATACAGGCCCCCTGGCTCATACTCTGAATTCTTCATTGTTCATCTCTAACTTGTCAACTAGGGCAGATAACATTCTGATTATTGGTGACTTCAACAGTCATATAAATAAGCCTTCTGATCCCCTCAGCAAATCATTTATGGAAATTGTGGATGCATTAGGATTTCAGCAATGCATTCAGGACTTGACGCACATTAGTGGAAATACCCTGGATTTGGTTCTCACATGTGGTATTGCTGTCACAAATATTGACATCATGCCTCTTACATCAGTGGTCTCTGATGAGTCACTTATTAGGTTTACAGTTTCGCCGCCATGTTTAATGGAACAACAACGTTATTTATCACTGTGGTGATGCATCAACTCCTCACTACGACTGAACCTGAAGCTAGACAACCTGTTATCTTAGCTTCACATTTGGAAAATGCCCAATCAGTAGACAGTCTTGTGGATAGTTTAAACTCAGCGCTCAAAACTACACTCGACATGATTGTGCCACCTTTATTAAAATCATGCCCCCCAAAACACAGTCACTTTGGTTCAATGATTACTTGCATGACCTCAAGCATAAGGCCATTTCTAAAACACAAATGGCATAGTTCAAAATTAGAAGTATTCCACCTTGCATGGCGTGATGCTATCTTAGACTATAAGCATGCACAGGCATGCTGACAAAACTCCTGTTATTTGATCTGATACCAACAAAACTGTTTAAGGACCTGTGGCCCACTCTTGGGTCGACTGTGGTGGAAATGATTAATCTCTCATTAACTTCTGGATCTGTTCCTAAATGTTTAAATCTGCAGTGATTAAACCAAATTAAACCAATTAAACCAATTAAACCGATTAAACCAATCTAATTTTGACCCCAGTGTGTTGAAAGACGATAGGCCACTATTAAATCTATCATTCTGCTCTGAAATTCTGGAAAAAGTGGTTTCAAGGCAGCTCGTGGACCACGTTACTGAGAATAATCTCTTTGATCCACTGCAGTTAGCTTTTAGAAAATATCATTCCACAGAGACGGTTCTGACTAAAGTGGTGAATGATATTCTGCTTGCAATGGATTTGGACACCACTACAGTTCTGGTACTGTTGGATCTCAGTGCTGTGTTTAATACCGTGGATCATCCTATTCTACTTGATAGGCTGGAAAATTATTTTGGGATTACTGGGAGTGCCCTTGCATGGTTGACTTTATACCTGACCAGTTGTTTTCACTGTGCTTTGTACAATAACACTACTTCTAACCTTAGTGACATGAAATTTGGGGTTCCATAGGGGTCCGTCTTAGGCCCCCTGCTTTTCTCCCTTTATATAGCACCCCTTGGGCACATATTGCAGTGTTTTGGGATTACCTTTCACTGCTTTGCTGATGATACTCAGTTATACATACCGATAACTGCTGGTAATCTCATCCACATAAAATCCTTATAGTCTGGGTGATCGGTGCGGAAATCGCTCGGATGGTAAAAGCACCAAACTTTGCACATTTGTTCATTTCAGGATACTAAACCATATCAGGAGTGGAGCCATTAAAAAATGTTATTTTCTTAGCAACGGTTGCTAGGCAATCAATTTTAACATAGTATCAGCTGATAAGAATGATACTGACATAATATATCTTATGAAAAATAATTTTTATTGATAAAATATATTGCCCTTTGCTGTTTAGTACATTAAATATTAGAGATATAATCAAATTTAATAGCTATATTTAGCATTTAGTGAAAAATAACCACCAAAGTGACTTCTGAACTAATCGCTCAAACCATTTATTTGTTTTTTTCAGGTCCTGCATGCATTGTAGTATAGATACTGGTGGTGGTGTACTAACTATCAACAATGGAAAATGCAGTAACTAAACCTGGTCAAGAAATTGACTGGACAAAATGTATTCTTTGTAAATTAGATACCAAAATCCAACACCAGCTGGATACAAAACATTGGCCGAGAACTTAATACAGTTTCATGACCTTGATTCCTTGCCCATGAAAATAGACATCTCTTGCTTAGACCACGGAAATGGCATTGAAGTCACCTTTCTGAAACAGAAGGCAAAATGGCACAAGTCTTGCAATCAAAAGTTCATCACAACTAAACTTAACCGTGCCAAAGAAAGGAAGAGAAAGTGTGTTGCCAGCGAGGAAGGGACTACCAAATGCATTTTCACCCGCAGGTGTGCCAGCAGTGCAGATGGAGATGCAACGATGTCTCAAAACAATGAAAGCCGCATATGTTTCCTGTGTTCAAAACCTGAAACGAATGAAAAGCTACATGAAGCATGGTCATTTGAGTGCATCAAATGTCAGGCCTCCCTCCATCAAAAGCTGCCCTTCATCAACACATCAGGAGGGCAATACTGCAAGGTGGCCACTACTGGGGTAATGCAACTGTGCCAAAGCACAAGAAAGCATATAATCACATAATTTCTTTATCTTTTAATTGTGCTTTTTAATCTTTTAATTCATTTTAAATTGTTTTTGAATTGTTATGCATGAAGTGCCTGGAGCGACGGGATCGTGAGTTCACTCTTTATAAATTGAATAAATTGAAATTGAATTGAATTGAAGATTCATCCCATCCTGTCTAAGGCTGATGCTGAGACCCTGATTCATGCGTTTGTCTCTTCTAGATTGGACTACTGCAATGTTCTATTTTCTGGTTTACCGCAGTCCAGCATTAGGGGTCTCCAATTGGTTCAATTGCTTCAGAAGTATGAATTCTCGCCTTCGGATTGGCCACTTTGCCAAAATGATGTGGTGCCGACCTCGAGAATCCGCTTTAAACTGTGCAGCTCAAGACAGTGCAAGCAGTGAATGAACATTAAGAGTGTGCATGCACACGGTTACCCTGCGAGCAATGCGAGGGTTCTCTGGATTGTCTTTGACCATGATGGTGAGTTTATATTCGGCCACTCGCTCTCTGTCCAGAGGTCTGTTCACCTGCACCACACCTGTCTGGGAAATCGAGTGACAAACATATCTTTGTTATGATTAAACTTTACAGTATATCACACTTTGCAAAATATGACATTGGTTAAACTTAATATGATGATAATATGATGTCAGATGCTACCTTAAAATTTGCCATTGAGCCAACAAAAACAATTTGCTGTTCTTAAATTGCAAAATGTTTGAATAAAAATCTCAGATTGACTAATTGACTGACTGTCTCTCTAATTCCTCAATGTTAAAGCAATGGTTCCCAAAATTCTTCTGCAGGGCCCCCTTTGTGTAGACAAGAATACTTTCTAATAGTATTCTCTAATGAGAAATGGACATGTACAGAGCAAAAATGGACACAAATAGATATCAAAATATCATATAAATTACTTATACGTTTCCTCAATCTGTCATAATGTGAAAGACACTTTACAGACATTTTTTCTCATGTTCCCCACTGAAGCCACACCCCTTTCTCTCACAGTGTCATTGATGTAGAAGGCTCCATCGTGGTTGCCAGCAGTGATGTTAAAGGTGAGCAGTGCGTTGCGTCCGCTGTCAGCGTCTTGTGCTCGTACTCTAGCCACAGAGGTGTGTATAGAGGCACCCTCACTCACGCTGGTGTTGTGGGGCAGATTCAAGAGGACTGGGTCATTGTCGTTGACGTCTAGGACAAGGATCCCCACCACCACCTAAACAAAACACAATACAGCCAACAAAAACATAACTTCTTCACTCACACATCATCTTCAAAGAGTCATATTGTACAACTTTTCAGCAACTTACAGTAGATCAACAGCTGTTTTAAAAAGACACCCAAAATTCCTCATAGACACTGACACAGCCTAAAATCCCATTTTA
Source organism: Thalassophryne amazonica (assembly GCF_902500255.1). Taxonomy (NCBI): domain Eukaryota; kingdom Metazoa; phylum Chordata; class Actinopteri; order Batrachoidiformes; family Batrachoididae; genus Thalassophryne; species Thalassophryne amazonica. The sequence goes on from NC_047115.1 coordinate 93,122,667, forward strand.
AAGTCATGGTATGCTTCTGTGATTTTTTTTTTTAAACAGAAAGCAGCTGCCATTGGACACATGTCCTCTCATCTCCATCATGCTGTATGATATGGACTTCTCTGACATCGTACAAGTTACATAGTAACAAAATAACACTCAACAAAAACAACACACAATTCAGTGACAGAAAAAGCTACAGCGAAGCCACCACGAATAGTCCAGTGCTCACGACAGATCTCCAAAAGAACAAGCAGGTGTTGCCCGTCATTCACTCACTCATCTTCAACCACTTATCTGGGATCGGGGGGCAACACCTCCAGCAGGAGACCCCAAACTTCACGCAATGTTGAAGAGACGTCTCATCCAAGACAGTCCCTCTACACCCAGAGCATTTCTGGCCAGCTCTAATCAATCCCCAGTGCTTTGCCACTGTGGAGTTGTTTGGCAACCTCAGTGACTTCCACCAGCTCTGCCCCTACTACAGAGGGCACTCCAGTCTGATGTAGGAGTTCCTCAAAGTTTTCCTTCCAGTGCCGAAATTACCTCCTTAGTTAAGGTCAACATAGTTCCATCCTTACTGTAGACAGCTTGGATGGTTCCTTGCTTTCCTCTCCTGAGCTGCATCATGGTCCACCAGAAGCACCTTGGTCCTTCTCCAAGGTTATTCCAAACTCCTCCCACACCTGCTACTTTGCCTCCCTCACAGCACAGGATGCCGCCCTTCAGGCCTGTCGGTACCTTGCAACTGCCTACGGAGTCCTCTGAGATAACATATCCCGGAAAGACTCCTTCTTCAGTTGGACGGCTTCCCTGACCACCAGTGTCCACCATGGTGTTGGAGGGTTGCTACCCCTTAAGGCACCTAAGACCTTCATGTTATAACTGAAGCTACATTGCTAAAGCTGCTGCTTCAGTAAAGAAAGCTTTGAACATTGCCCATACTGGTGAAATGCCCCAAAACTCCACAGGGATGCCAGAAAAGCTCCGCCGGAGGTGTGAGTTGAAGATCTGTCAGACAGTGGGCTAATTCAGATATTCCCAGTTCACCTGCAGTATCCATTTGGGCTTACCAGGTCTCTCCAAAGACTTCCCCCACCCCCTGATCAATCTCAACACCAGATGGTGATCAGTTCACAGCTCTGCCCCACTCCCAAGTATCCAGAACATGCGGCCTTAGATCAGATGATACAATCACAAACTCTATCATCAATCTTTGACCTAGGGTGCTCTGGTACCATGTACACTGAATGAACAACAATGAACATCCTTATGTTCGAACACGGTCCGTGACTAGCACAGAAGTCCGATAACAAATGACCATTCGGGTTTAGATCAGGAAGGCTGTTCCTTCCAATCACACCTCTCCAGGTCTCCCTGTTATGGCCCATGTGTGTATTGAAGTCCACCAGCAGAAGAATGGATTCCCCCACTGGAGCCCCATACAGGACTCCAGTCAAGAACTCCAAGAAGGCTGAATACTTCGAAATGCTATTTGGTGCATACGCTCAAACAAAAGTTAGAGTTTTCCTCCCGCCACCCCCACACCCACCCAGCGCCTCATACCCTAGGCAACTCCAGAGAAGAATAAGGTCCAACCCCTATCAAGGAGAGTGGTTCTGGAACCAATGCTGTGAGTGGATGCAAGGCCCGCCAGATCTAACTGGTAGCGCTCCACCTCCCTCACAGTGAAGTGACGTTCCACGCCCCCAGAGTTAACCTCTGCTGCCCAGATACCAACTCTGTCCATGGCGACAAAAGGGCAAGTTCCACTAAATATTGTCAGTTTGCTATAAGAGCGGAACAAGTGTTTTCATTGCACTTTTGCATAGTCAGGCTTTTTGAAGTGCCTGAAAAAACACTTCATGTGAGCGTAAAACATTTATGTGATATTTGAGAGTATTTTTTAAATACACGTTTTCATGCTACTTCAAACTGACTGGCTACGTTAAAGCTGTACAACCTTTCAAATTTCACCAAACTGACAACATTTAGTTTCTACTGAAACTAAAGCATCCTAATGTTTATTTTTAAAAACAAATTCTGATGCCTACATGGGTGTGTACGCTAACATCTGTAAGATGTCTTGTAAATCATGTCAAAGGTGTTATCTGGTTTCAAAAACAGCGTTTTTAGATTTAGAAGTGTTTATTTCTCACTAACTTTTACAAAATATCTGAGAAACAGATTAGATTTATACAGACAAAAAAGCTGTTTTGGAGCATTTTCCACCATCTTGTATTATTTTGTACAAGAGAGCAGCCATCAGACGTTACCGTTCATCTCTACTCTGATTGGTTGTCACCATGTGCTTCCAAGTATCCCTCCTGCAAATCGGGGAAGCCCCCACGTGATCTGTGACGTTGCTGTCATAGACTGTATGGGCCAAGGCCGTCTCTTCTCTTGAAATTTTCCCATCCATCCATCCATCCAACCATCCATCCATTCATCCATTTTCTTCCGCTTATCCTAGGTAGGGTCACGGGGGCAGCAGCTCAAGCAAAGCCGCCCAGACCTCCAGATCCACACACACCTCCCCCAGCTCCTCCGGGGGAACCCCTAGGCGTTCCCAAGCCAGCTGAGAGACGTAGTCCCTCCAGCGTGATCTGGATCTTCCCCGGGGCCTCCTCCCGATGAGACGTGCCCGGAACACCTCTCCAGCGAGGTGTCCAGGGGTCATCCGGAAAAGATGCCCGAGCCACCTCAGCTGGCTCCTATCGACGCAGAGGAGCAGCGGCTCGACTCCGAGCTCCTCCCAAGTGACAGTGTTCCTCACCCTATCTCTAAGGGAGCGCCCAGCCACCCTGCGGAGGAATCTCATCTCGGCTGCTTGTACTCGTGATCTTGTTCTTTCGGTCATGAGCCAAATCTCATGACCATAGGTGAGGATCGGAACGTAGATCGATCGGTAAATCGAGAGCTTTGCCCCCCTACTCAGCCCTCTCTTCACCAGAGAGAAATTTTCCCCTTCATGGGAACTTTCATAAAGTTTTTCTCGACAGCGCAAATTTTGATCAATGCCATTTATGAATATGACTAATAAACAAAAATTACAGTGGTGTTAAGTCTTAAATCATATAAACCCTCAAAGTAATGCTGTGTTTGTCCTGCTACTGGCAGTGTAAATCATAATGTAGAGGAAACTCACAGTGGTAAATACTGATAGTTTACGTATGGGCACGTTTACGTATGGGTAATTCAAAATGCTGCAGCTAGAGTACTGACGGGGACTAGCAGGAGAGAGCATATCTCACCCGTGTTGGCCTCTCTTCATTGGCTTCCTGTTAATTCTAGAATAGAATTTAAAATTCTTCTTCTTACTTATAAGGTTTTGAATAATCAGGTCCCATCTTATCTTAGGGACCTCGTAGTACCATATCACCCCAATAGAGCGCTTCGCTCTCAGACTGCAGGCTTACTTGTAGTTCCTAGGGTTTGTAAGAGTAGAATGGGAGGCAGAGCCTTCAGCTTTCAGGCTCCTCTCCTGTGGAACCAGCTCCCAATTCAGATCAGGGAGACAGATACCCTCTCTACTTTTAAGATTAGGCTTAAAACTTTCCTTTTCGCTAAGGCTTATAGTTAGGGCTGGATCGGGTGACCCTGGACTATCCCTTGGTTATGCTGCTTTAGACGTAGACTGTGGGGGGGTTCCCATGATGCACTGTTTCTTTCTCTTTTTGCTCTGTATGCATCACTCCGCATTTAATCATTAGTGATCGATCTCTGCCCCCCTCCACAGCATGTCTTTTTCCTGGTTCTTTCCCTCAGCCCCAACCAGTCTCAGCAGAGGACTGCCCCTCCCTGGGCCTGGTTCTGCTGGAGGTTTCTTCCTGTTAAGAGGGAGTTTTTCCTTCCCACTGTCGCCAAGTGCTTGCTCACAGGGGGTCGTTTTGACCGTTGGGGTTTTTCATCATTATTGTATGGCCTTGCCTTGCAATGTGGAGCGCCTTGGGGCAACTGTTTGTTGTGATTTGGCGCTATATAAAAAAAAAGTTGAGTTGAGTTGAGTATGAGGACACAGTGAGTCTGTTAGATCTTACCGAGCTGCTGCGAGGCGGAGTTCCCAGGTCCTGGGCTGTGATAGTGATGTTATAGAAAGCTGTGGTCTCCCTGTCCAGCTCTACGTCCTTTCTCACCCGCAGCTCACCCTCCACAGGGGAAACCATGAACTCATCTGACACGGTGAAAAAGACAATACAACTCAGACACACGCATAAAGGATTTGGTCGCACAGGAAGAACACCAGTACTCACTCTGGGGATCTCCAGCAGTGATGCTGTATTCCACTTTGCCGTTGAGACCTGAATCTTCATCACTGGCTCTGACCGTCCAGACCCGAGGCCCCGGCTGGCCCTCTGTCACCACGAAGGGCCCCTCATAGGCTCGTGGGAAAGAGGGTGTGACGTCGTTCACATCTAAGACATTTACCAGCACCTTAGAGGACGGAGTGCAGTGTGAGCTCGAACACATCCACCGCCTTAACAGCAAGTGCAGCGATCATCATGTGCTTCTAGAAGACGGTGAGTGTATAAGTGAGAGTTTTGTTAAAAAGAAACTCAACTCCTTTTGAACTGCACGATGACTGTATTTGTGAAGATAATGAGAGGGACTTCTCAGCAACTTTCAGAGATCTTTTTTGTTTCATTCTAAAGTGTATGTTTGAGGTAAGACAGTCATAACAGACACCATACGCCGTGAAGTCTGGAGATTCTGATTAAATCTTTCAGTTTTGCACATCACAGAAGTGTTTTTGCCAAGACAAAGAACAATCCCCAGAACTGGGATAAAGATGAATTTGGCTCTTCTGTTTACTGAAAAAACAAGCTTTCAAGGACAAGTCTCAAACATATTCATGTTTCAAGTCTTATTTTATGTTTATGGAATCCAAAAACCTTCAGGCATTTCCAAGGACCGTGGGAACCGTATAACCAGTTTGTAAAATGAAATGAAAAGTGTTTCATTTGTATCATTACTGTTGTGCTCGAGGTCAGCCGGAGGGCAAGGATCGGGCACTGGTCCGTTGCTGTGACAACAAGAGTGTAGTGTCCATTGCTGATTTCAAAGTCAAGCTCCTTCACAGCAGTAATCCTCCCTAAAGACACGCACATACAGAAGAGTCAACATTTCTGAATGTTTGAATCATCAGTCTGAAATGCTGCAGTATGAAACTCCTCAAAACGTACAGTGATGGGGTTGATATGAAACGTCTGCACCAGGTTGCCATGAGCGATCGCGTATCTCAAGGTGCCATTCAATCCTTCATCTGGGTCGATAGCTGTTACCGTGGCGATGGTGGCACCCACCGTGTCTGGCCCCTCGCTCAGCACGGTCACATACTCCTCCTCGGGGAACTCCGGGGCATTATCATTCTCATCCACAATGCGAACGTAGACGGTGGTTGACGTCTGCAAGAGAAATGTGGGAGAAACCTCTGCAGCTTTAGCCAACAGAACATTCTCTTCCAGCTTCAGCTGAGCCAAAATGTCAAGAGTTTCAACTGCAATTCATCATCACACCAGCAGAGATGGAAGACAATGAATGTTCTGTCATCAAGGCCAAACCTACAAATGCCACATCATCAAGCTGGTGTGATGGTCACAATTTGAACACGAACTGGTTTATTTGTAGAATTATACATTTGCAAAAGGTCAGCACTGACACGTTTCAGTAAATATTCCAGCTTGTATATTTGAAGAGGTAACTATAAAAAATTAATTTCTGATATTCTGCATGACACGCATGCAGTTAAACAATTTAAAATGTGCTGTTCAATTTTCACAGTGTTTCCACCATTCTGGACCCATTTTACAACACAGAATGAAGACATTAAACAGGCCACTCACAACCCGATCTCACGCCAAGGTCATGATACTGTCACGAAATGTGTTCCTTTTCATGATGGTATCACAAAATTTGGGGTGACCTGGGGCAGGGGATGTTAGGGTTACAATTAGGGTTAAAACAGTGACTGAAACTTGACTGCGCCACGAAAACTCATTTTATAACTGTATCAAAAAAACAAAAAAAAAAAAGAGACTGGGCTGCCACTTCACAATTTGTAAAGCAACAATGCAACATACCGCTTTATTTCTGACATCAAATCATGCAACCCTTAAACATTATTTGACTTTCTGTTCATATGAGGTCAGATGTTAAAGTTTTATTGTTGACATATTAAAATTTTAAATGTCGTAGCACCTCCAACCTGGCAGATCTTATTCTATCTTATGTACCTTCTCATGCTCCATATTCCCAGAATGTAGGATGTCTGTGTGTTCTAAATGTAAATAAGAAGTCAGAAGTCACAGGGCTTTTTGTTATCATGCTGCTGTTCTATGGAACAGTCTGTGAGCTGAGTCCAATTCTGTTGATTTTTTAAAAATCTGGACATCTTTTCACAATAATTAATTACAAGCCCAATTCCAATGAAGTTGGGACGTTGTGTGAAATGTAAATAAAAACAGAATACAATGATTTGCAAATCCACTTCAACCTATATTCAATTGAATACACCACAAAGACAAGATATTTAATGTTCAAACTGATCAACTTTATTGTTTTGGTGCAAATATTTGCTCATTTTGAAATGGATGCCTGCAACACATTTCAAAAAAGCTGGGACAGTGGCAACAAAAGACTGGGAATGTTGACGAATGCTCAAAGAACATCTGTTTGGAACATTCCACAGGTGAACAGGTTAATTGGAGACAGGTGAGAGTCATGATTGGGTATAAAAGGAGCATCCCCAACAGGGTCAGGCAAGCAAAGATGGGGCGAGGATCATCACTTTGTGAACAACTGCGTGAAAAAAAAGTCAACAGTTAAGAACAATGTTTCTCAACGTGCAATTGCAAGGAATTTAGGGATTCCATCATCTACAGTCCATAATATAATCAGAAGATTCAGAGAAACTGGAGAACTTTCTACCCGTAAGCGGCAACATTGAATGCCCGTGACCTTCGACCCCTCAAGTGGCACTGCATTAAAAACCAACATCATTGTGTAAAGACTCAGAGGCGGACTCATCCATCACCCAGGCCGAAGTCACCGAGGTGGTCAGAAAGCTCCTCAGTGGCAAGGCTCCTGGGGTGGATGAAATCCATCCGGAGTACCTTAAGTCTCTGGATGTTTAGGACTGTCTTGGTTGACACATCTCTGCAACATCGTGTGGCAGTCCGGGACAGTGCCTCTGGATTGGCAGAACGGTGTGGTGGTCCCTCTGTTTAAGAAGGGGGACCGGAGGGTGTGTTCCAACTACAGGGGGATCACACTCCCCCTGTAAGGTCTATTCCAGAGTACTGGAGAGGAGAATTCGACCGATAGTCAAACCTTGGATTCAGGAGGAGCAGTGTGGTTTTCGTCCTCATCACGACACAGTGGACCAGCTCTACACCCTCCATCAGGTGCTCGAGGATTCATGGGAGTTTGCCCAATCAGTCCACACGTGTTTGTGGATCTGGAGAAGGCGTTCGACCGTGTCCCTTGAGGCGCCCTGTTGGGGGTGCTCCGGGAGTATGGGATCCGCTGTATCGGACCCTCATGGTGAAGAGAGAGCTGAGCAGGGGGGCAAATTTCTCGATTTACCAATCGATCTACATTCCGACCCTCACCTATGGTCAAGAGATTTGGCTCATGAAAGAACAAGATCGTGAGTACAAGCGGCCGAGGTGAGTTTCCTCCGCTGGTTGGCTAGAGATAGTGTGAGGAGCTCGGTCACTCGGGAGGAGCTCGGAGTCGAGCCAGTGCTCCTCCACGTTGAAAGGAGCCAGCTGAGGTGGCTTGGGCATCTTTTTCAGATGCCCCCTGGACGCCTCTATGGATAGATGGATGGATGATTGTGTAAAGGATCTTACCACGTGGGTCAGGAACACTTCAGAAAACCATTGTCAGTTAACACAGTTCATCACTACATCTACAAGTGCAAGTTAAAACTCTACCATGCAAAGCAAAAGCTATACATCAACAACATCCAGAAACACCACCACCTTCTCTGGGCCCAAGCTCATTTGAAATGGACAGACGCAAAGTGGAAAAGTGTGCTGTGGTCTGATGAGTCCACATTTCAAATTGTTTTTGGAAATCATGGACGTCGTGTCCTCTGGACAAAAGAGGAAAAAGACCATCCAGATTGTTACCAGCACAAAGTTCAAAAGCCAGCATCTGTGATGGTATGCGGGTGTTTTAGTGCCCATGGCATGGGCAACTTAGACATCTGTGATAGCACCATCAATGCAAAAAGGTACATTCAGGTTTTGGAGCGACGCATGCTGCCATCCAAGCAACATCTTTTTCAGGGACGTCCCTGCTTATTTCAGCAAGACAATGCCAAGCCACATTCTGCATGTGTTACAACAGCGTGGCTTTGTAGTAAAAGAGTGCAAGTACTAGACTGGCCTGCCTGCAGTCCAGACCTGTCGCCCATTGAAAATGTGTGGTGCATTATTAAGCACAAAATACGACAACGGAGACCCTGGACTGTTGAACAACTGAAGTCGTACATCAAGCAAGAATGGGAAAGAATTCCACCTACAAAGCTTCAACAATTAGTGTCCTCAGTTCCCAAACGCTTATTGAGTGTTGTTAGAAGGAAAGGTGATGTAACACAGGAGTAAACATACCACTGTCCCAGCTTTTTTGAAACGTGTTACAGGCATCTATTTCAAAATGAGCAAATATTTGCACAAAAACAATAATGTTTGAACATTAGATGTCTTGTCTTTGTGGTGTATTCAACTGAATATAGGTTGAAAGGATTTGCAAATCATTGTATTCTGTTTTTATTTACATTTTACACAACGTCCCAACTTCATTGGAATTGGGGTTGTACAATAGTGCTTCAGTGTCATATGTTTTTTGCCTTTTGGTGCCCCCATTTTTGCCACAGCAAATACAATACATAACCACATTGGGATTTGGTACAGGTTTTGTGCTGGATGCCCTTCATTACATAACTCCAGCTTTACCTGGACAAACAGACAGAGACTCTGGTCTTCCTAAGAGTTCTCAACACTGTTTTTTTTTTTTTGTTCACACAGAAAGACACACAGGGCCAAAAACAACACCCATCATACACAACTGTTGCACTTGGACGTTAAAACAAACAAGCACTAAGGGATCACAAGCAACACAAAGGCATCTTCAAATAAGTGATTGATTATTGATTGAGTAATTGTTTTACAATTAATTAATAATTAATTAATTAATGATTGATTAATAATTATTTATTTAATTAATTAATAATAAATTAACAATTAATTAATTAATTAATTAATAATTACTTAATTAATTTTTCACAATCATTTGCAACTGTGTTTGTGTGGTATTCCACTGGCCAGTACACTTACAAAAAAATCATTATTATTATTCTTATTATTATCACTAGTGTGTTGCCCGTGGGGATCCATGGGCTCTAGATTGGGTACTGTTTATAAAATACAGTAGGTAGTTGACATTCTTCAAGGGTGGAAACAAACTGTGTAAAGTTTTTATAATGAGTTGGACTAGTGTGTGAGTCCAGAATGTTTTAGAACCTTAGACCTCAACAGTTTTTAGAAGAAGAACTCAACCCTGGTTTCCTGTTAATTCTGACATTTTTTTAAATGTTAACTTGCTGTCTTAATGTATTTATAAATTGTTTAGGTTCATGTTATCATATACACACTATTATTATGATTGTTATTATTATTATTATTATTATTATTATTATTATCATCAGTTTTATGATTGTTATTATTATTTGATTGTTACTTCTGTTTTGTCATTTGATTTTTAATAACACAGTGTTTAGATACCACAGTGGTTGGACTCATCTGCATTGGGGACGGGACAGCGTACAGGGCTGAGGTGGAGAAACTGTCATTCTGGTGCTCAGAAAACACCCATCCCCCTGAACATGGAGAACAGGTGGAAACTGTCACCACCTTCAGGTTTCTGGGCACCCACATCTCTGCAGACCACTCCTGGACCTCCAACATCAGGGCTTGGGTTAAGAAGAGTCAGCATGTCTGCAGGAAGAACAACCTGGACATGAAGCTGCTGCTGGTCTTCTATCACTGCTCGGTGGAGAGCATACTACGATACTGTCTGGGTGTGTGGTACGCAGGCTCCACAGTGGAAGACAGGAAGGCAATGCAGAGGGTCATAATCACTGCCCAAAAGATCATCGGCTGCCTTTTGCCTAGTCTGGAAACTATCACCACATCCTGCTGCCTGAGGAGAACCAAGGCCATTACAGGAGAAACCACACACCCTGCCCACCCCCTGTTTTACCTGTTTCCCTCCAGCAGATCCTACAGGTCAACAAAGTCCCATACCAGCAGGTTGACAAACAACTTCTTCTCCTGGGCAATACATACCGCAAACACCAATGGACACACACACACACACACACACACACACACACACACACACACACACACACACACACACACACACACACACACACACACACACACACACACACACTCCCATAACCCCCCAACCCCAGACAAGAAACAATCCAACATACCACCTCCCGCCTTAAGCATGTTAACAGCTCTGACTGCTGCACCTCCAGTGTTCAAACACTACCCTAGATGTGCCCCCAGTGTTCACAATCACTGCCCTAAATGTGCCCCCAGTGTTCACAATCACTGCCCTAAATATTCCCGAGTGTTCACAATCACTGCCCTAAATATGCCTCCAGTGTTCAATCACTGCCCTAAATGTGCCCCCAGCATTCACTCACTACCCTAAATGTGCCCCAGTGTTTCACAATCACTACCCTAAATGTGCCTCCAGTGTTCAATCACTGCCCTAAATGTGCCCCCAGTGTTTCACAATCACTGCCCTAAATATTCCCCGAGTGTTCACAATCACTGCCCTAAATGTGCCCCCAGTGTTTCACAATCACTGCCCTAAATATTCCCCGAGTGTTCACAATCACTGCCCTAAATATTCCCAGTGTTCACAATCACTGCCCTAAATGTGCCTCCAGTGTTCAATCACTGCCCTAAATGTGCCCCCAGTGTTCACAATCACTGCCCTAAATATTCCCCGAGTGTTCACAATCACTGCACTAAATGTGCCTCCAGTGTTTCACAATCACTGCAGTAAATGTGCCCACAGTGTTCAATCACTGCACTAAATGTTAGCAGCCACTTTTTAAACTGTACTTTATACCAGGCCGGATGGTCAAGAATTGCACCAATGCACGGCTCGAACAAACAGCTCTGGTTTTTAGAAGGCTTTACTGTTGTGGATAGCAGAGGTCAGTACACGAGTAGGCAGTCATTAAAAGTACAAAATCATCAGTCAAAAAGCCGTGGTCGATGCAATAGGCTGGAGGTCAAGAACACGCAAGGAGGCAGGCAGGACTATAGAATGCAGGTATAGGGCTGGAATGAAGGCACAAGACACACCAAGCTAACACACCCAGTGAGCTTATATAATCCCAGGTGATAAGCAGCAAATCAGAAACTGGTGCGCATGGAAAGCACCAGAACAAGGGCCTGGCCAGAGAGAGGGAAACACCCATCACCAAGAACAAGACGAGAGAAGCAGAGACAGACAGACAGACCCAAACAGAAAAACCCCAGCAAGAGAATAAACAAACCAAAACCAATGAAATATGAAAAATAACAGGTCAAAAGAAATAAATAAAAAAGATAACCAAACAAAACTCAAACCCTGACAGTACACCCAGTATGCATTGACCTAGGAAGATGGAGACAAAGAGATACAGGATTAACAATCTTCGAGACCTGGAAGGGGCCAACGAACCTGGGAGCTAGCTTCTTGGGTAGCCCCTTCAGTGGAAGATGGCAAGTCGAGAGGCAAACCCTCGACCAGGTGCATACAGAGGTGCAGGAGTACATTTACAGTCTGCTGCTGACTTATAGCATTGAGATTAACAAAGTAGTGCTTGACTTGCCCGCTCCCAGGTTCATCAGTAGAGGAGAATGAGACTAAGCGCTGATGGGACAGATGATGTGGAATCGGAGGGAGGAAACAAAGCAGGTTGATAAACAAAAACAACATGAAATGGTGAGTATCCGGTGAAAGCTGACAGTAGGTGGTTTTGTGCAAGTTCTATCTAAGACTCCTGTGAAGACCATGTGGCTGGGTGGTGCGAGGCAAGTGTACAGAGTCCCTTTTCCAGTTCTTGGCTAAGTCTCTCAGATTGTCCATTGGCCTGTGGATGGTAACACGACATGAGACTGGCAGTGACCCCAAGGAGACGGCAGAATTCCCTCCAGAAATTGGAGACAAACTGAGGACCACAGTCGGACACTGTATCCTGCGGAAATCCATGAATCTTAAAGACATGCGTTAACATCACCTCGACGGTTTCTTTAGCAGAAGGTAATTTAGGTAGGGGAATAAAATGACCATTTTAGACAACCAATTGACAACCGTGAGAACAGCAGTATTGCCCTTAGAGGGTGGCAGACCAGTGACAAAATCTACAGTAATATGTGACTTGGGATGAGTGGGCACAGACAACGGCAGTAGATGACCTGCAGGAGGACAGTTACAAGATTTATGTATTGCAAAGGTTTGACAGACTTTGATATATTCCGTAACATCCTTAGAGAAACCTGGCCAAAACTTTTGCTGTATTACAAACACAATCTTCTTAATACCTGGATGGCAGGAGAAATGGCTGTCATGAGCCCACCTGATCACATCCCCCGAGAGCAGCTGGAACAAACAACTTATCGGCAGGACAACCCGGGGGAACAGGAGCATCCATCACCCACGGCGGACCAGACCTTGGATTCAATTTCCCAGGTAAACACGGAGACAAAACATGATGCTGGTAGTATGGTACCCGGATCAGACGGTGTGTCCACTGGATGACCCTGGCGAGATAACGCATCCGTTTTTCCAATTTTAGAGCCCGGCCGATACAAGAGAACGAAACTGAAGCGGCTGAAAAAGATAGCCCACCTAGCATGATGAGAGTTGAGATGCTTAGCAGTTCGCAGATCAAATCAAATCAGTTTTATTTATACAGTGCCAAATCACAACAAACAGTCGCCCCAAGGTGCTATTCAAATCCACAAACAGAACAGTCCACAATCAGAAAAGTTCACAAGAAGTTAGATATTCTAACTTCTTGTGGTCGGTGTAAACTAAGAACGCCATCTGTGCCCCCTCCAACCAGTGGTGACACTCCTCTAAGGCCACTTTCACTGGCAACAATTCGCGGTCTCTGATGTTGTAGTTGCACTTAGCTGTGGGCAACTTTTTCCCCACTGTATATATATATATATATATATATATATATATATACACACAGTGGGGAAAAAGTTGCCCACAGCTAAGTGTATATATGTATATATATATATATATATATATGTATATATATATATATATATATATATATATATATATATATATATGTGTGTGTCTGTGTGTGTCTGTGTGTGTGTGTGTATATATTTCATACATTTTACCTGAAAGCCACCAGACCAGCTACAATCGAATCATGGGTTCCTGGACAGTACCCTCTGCGCTTCTTCTCGTTGGCTTTATTTCTTCTGTGGCTTACAGTTATTTTGAAACCAATTAGTCCAACTTTTCATGTTGTTTACACCATTATTGTCTGCAAAATCACTCTTTTGCACACTTCCATAAATGTGTTCCATAAATGCTCATCTTTAGGAATGTTAAACTATGAATGATTTCAAAAGAATGAACCAAAAATCAGATAAGTATACACTACATATTACATATTTAAACAGTTTTTTATGGTGTATAAGATGTCTTGTTTTTCATCTTCTTTTTTGTGGTGTACAGTAGCTCTGCGGGCGCCCCCCCCATACAGTGACAATAAAGACTATTTTATTCTATTCTAAATAGACCACAATGAAAAAAAAGTTTCACTTTCTTGTGTCATCCATGTATATGTAATGTATTTACAATTGAGCTTTTTGTCTTTTCCATATTCTGTTGCAAGCAGGTGCTTTTATTTTTACACATGCACAAACGGTTAGCTAAAGTGGCTAATGTCTCTAAAAATATTTGTCCTAGTAACTTTACGTTTTTGCAGCGTTCATTCTTGACCAAAAATACATAAACATGCCAAACGGCAAATGCCATCTCTCCACGGTTTCTCTGTGAAGCCATACAAACACATACACACATGCACGCACACAGAGGCCATTTGGTTATTATAGTGTTTTTTTCAAAATAGGTTCAAAGTGACCCTATCTGGTTATATTACAGAGACCTGCAAGAATGTACTGAATACATTTTTAGCAGTATTAGAAAAAGCCAAAGTTTTGGTAGAGTCACAGATTCACAGACAATATCACTGTTAAGCGTCGTGAAAAATAGTGTCAACTGTCCTTTGCTGTGTTAGGAGGGGGGAGTATGAGGGGGAGAGAGAGAGTTAGAGACAAGGAGAGAGAGAGAGAGAGAGAGAGAGAGAGAGAGAGAGAGAGAGAGAGAGAGAGAGAGAGAGAGAGAGTTTGAGGGAGGAGCGGGGGAGGACTTTATATCACGTTGCTTTGTGTTCGAAACTACAGAACAAACTTGGACAGAAAGTGATCCAAGCTGTCAAACTGAGGAGCTTCTGTATGTTACCCTGACAAACAAAGTTCAGTCTGAACGTGCTGGAGGTAAAAGAGAGATTTGACCCCAGTCTGCTCGTGACATCAACTGTGACCTTCAGCTGCTTTCATCAGGATCCACACAGCAGCATGAAGATGGGATTAACCTGCAGGACAGATGGACACAAGATACTCTGCCTTTACTCTGTGCTTTATTCCATCATCATCATCATCGGAGGAGGTGAGTTATAACCACACACACAAACACAGTGACAAACTGTCCCCTGACAGCAGGTTTTAGTTCCTCTCGAGCACAATCTGAATTATGTTTAATAAGTCATAAAGCACAACATCTGTCTGCTTTATGACTTCACATCTACAACTTTAGTCTTTGACAGAATGAGAGTCAGAAGCTGTTTGCGTCATTTGTTGCAGGACTGACAACAAATGAACTGAGCTGAAAAGTCCACAAACTTTTACATGTTTTCATTTCTTTATGCCATTAAAAAACAAAACAAAACAAAATAGAAACATCAAAGCCACATTACAGCCAGTTTATTTATTTTATTTGTATTTATTTATGTATTTTTGTATGTAGGTATTAATTTATTTGTTATTTGCATATTTGTTTTTTACATAAGTCTGGGGGAGGATACGTGAGTCATTTCCCATTAATCCTTCAGAAATACAAACATTTTCCTACTGTGTGGTAAATCTGTGTGGAACAGGCAGTTTTCAAAACCTGACAGACCGTACAAGAAGAAGACTCGTGAGAGAAGCCACCAAGAAACCCATGACAGCTCCAGTGGTGGTGCCAGGAAATTTTTGTTGGGGGGGGCTAGGGTAAAAGTTGGAGGGGCTCCACAAAATGTCATCAAAATGAACAATATATAGTAAATTGCTTTATAAATACCAAGGTATATGTTTTAGTCACCCACGCTCCTCTAAAATATGATATAAAAGCACACACACATCACTTAGAATGATTGCAAGTTCAGTAAACTTGCACATAGGTATACAAACTGAATTCATTGAAATGGTGCTCAAGACAATGCATGGAATCAACCTTACGCAAATCGTCTATATCATATAGCTGTAATAAATATTTACGAAACCTAAAGTTTTGGAGTATGGCGTTAAATTTGTCTCATTAATACTTGCAAATGCAAAGATGGTGATTTACAAATATCCTTTGATTTGTACATGTGCTTTGTGATCCACAAACACAAATTTCTGATTTGTAACTTGTGTGTGGGTTTTTACAAATAAATGTTTATTTGCAAAACTGAAAATTCTGTTTGTGAAGCGTGATTCAGCATTGGTGGATCACCGAACTCACACATTCATCACTTTGCTCAGTTACGCAATATTGAGACATTCTCAGCGCAAAACTGCAGTTGAGATCCACAAATATGTCAGTCACTATTCACATTATTGGCAGAATTATTGGGGGGGCTGGGGGGGCTTGGCTCATTATTGGGTGGGCTTAAGCCCCCCCACCTTGGCGCCACCACTGGACAGCTCTGCCAGATGTAATTCTGCTACACACAGGGCATGTTGGTGAACCAAATGTCGTTCTGTGTGTTATTCACACAGCACTTACAACCCAATAACAATATCAAATCAATAAAAAAATCAAATCAAATCAAATCATCAAAAGACCAAATCAAAAGACTCACATAATAGAATACAAACAGGTGCAGGACTGAAGTCTAGATTTGATGTTTTCTCCTAACAAAGTCCTTTGAAAGAGATGTCAAAGTGGATAAAGTAGATCAGACACAGAGTCCAGACAACCGTAAAAAACAAGAAAAATACAGAGCGGCGTTAATTCAGAATAAACACATTTAATGTCTTTCAGTTGTGTTTGTGTTACTGTTGTTGTGAGACAGAACATCTGGTGTAAAGCTGTTTTTAAAGCCTCTCCCAAGAGGCGCGGCGAGGCACAAATCCACCTTAAAGTCCTCGTTTCTAATCGCACGCTGAGTGTCGATGCTTTAAGACTGACGAGGCTTAAATGAAGCTGGGTTTAGAAAGTGAGAGGCCACCTCCGGGGCTTCTCTTGACTGATGTCAGTTGCGTTCTGAGGAGACTGACATTGGTTTTTGCTGATCCAACTAGTGAAAAGACGAGAAGCAGCTGTTGGTGCTGAACTTCAAATGCCACTGAAACTTTGCAGAGGATATCAGTTTCCAGCTTAAGATATGAAGATAAGCTGCCATCACAAGCTGTCAATCAAAACTTTGATCACATCTGAAATCTTTAAAGGACAAAACCACTATAATCCCCCGGCAATGGTACATTTTTGTGTCCAGGCTCCACAACAGCGCCCCCCCCCCCCCCCCCCCCCCCCCACCATGTTAAGATGTACCAAACATGGCAACATGCTGAATCCTGTCATCAGGTTTCACAAGCAGTCAGCCAGTATGTGTTTGAGTAATCGTGCTACAAAATCCATAAACTCAGCAAATGAGTGTAGTGCTCAGAGCACATCCTCCTGCCAAGGACCACATCCCCTACCGTGAGCGCCATGGGCTTTATGTAATTATATCTGTTTGAATGCTTGCAAGATACCATAGGCCCAGTTACAAACACGGAGATCGTTGGGTGATCACTGAGTTGTCAAAAATTGGTCCAATCTCTCAATGATCTCCTAAAGCCTAGACAGAGCCGTTTCATTGTAAATGTTTGGGAGATCCTGGAGTGTCCATTGAGAATTGAGAGCAGAGTGCTCAATGTGTGACAAAGAGGGATCGCTGAGAAATCTACAGGGATCACTGGGAGATCTACAGAGATACCAAAAAAGCTAAAGAGAACAATTTGAGATCTACAGAGATCACTGTGAGATCTACAGAGATTGCTTAGTGATCTACAGAGACCATTGAAAAATTTACAATGATTGCTGGGGAATCTACAGAGATCAATGGGAGATCTGCAGAAATCACTTAGTGGTCTACATAGGTCACTGAAACATCAACAGAGATCACTGTGAGATCTATGTATCGATGAGCGATCCAGTGCGACCAAAAGAGGTCACCGGAAAGTCAGTGCGATTGTTGTTGAGCAGTCATTGAGAGACTGTTGAAAGTTCGTTGAGAGATTGCTTCTCTTGGAGATCTCTGAGAGATTGTCTTGGACTGAGTCAAACACTTTGAGGAGTCTGTGGTGACTGTGGAGACCACTGGAAGATCACTGGAAGATCACTGCAACATTTTGGTGATCCCTCTGTGCTCACTGAAAGACAGTTGATAGATGTGGACATTTTTTCATGTCTCAATCAGCCCCACCCTGTGTACAGGGGGTTTTATGAACATTACTGTTTCTTTCTCTTTTTGCTCTGTATGCACCACTCTGCATTTAATCATTAGTGATCGATCTCTGCTCCCCTCCACAGCATGTCTTTTTCCTGGTTCTCTCCCTCAGCCCCAACCAGTCCCAGCAGAAGACTGCCCCTCCCTGAGCCTGGTTCTGCTGGAGGTTTCTTCCTGTTAAAAGGGAGTTTTTCCTTCCCACTGTAGCCAAGTGCTTGCTCACAGGGGGTCGTTTTGACCGTTGGGGTTTTACATAATTATTGTATGGCCTTGCCTTACAATATAAAGCGCCTTGGGGCAACTGTTTGTTGTGATTTGGCGCTATATAAAAAAATTGATTGATTGATTGATTAGGGATAGACTGATAATCGGCCTATCCATTGGCAGGTGACCTGGAGCCTACGGATGGGAAGAAGTGATCTGATTTTAGTCAGGATCTGTCAGATGTCAAAGTTAAATTTCCAGCTCCATGCTAATCGATGACAAATGCAAAATGGAAAATCTTCTGGGCATGAATTCAGATATAGTATTGTGACTGAATTTGACTGTTTAAAAGTACATGCGGCGTTTCCTCTCCATGCCTGAGTGCGAATGTAGTGGTGTTGTGCTGTCTGAACACTTTGGATCATGTGTTTTGTTTGTCTGTTTCTTTTCCTTTTTGGCTGGTCCTGTTTATTCAGGGACATTATCCAACTCCACCTCACAAACTGGTATCAGTATGGGATAGAACTCAAATATTTTATTACCCTGTAGTATGTAGCGACGACTGCAGGATATTGTTTTCACTGCCGTGTGTACGTATCTGTATGTGTGTGATCATCATAACTCAGAGTTCCTTCAAATTTGGTGGGAATATTACTTGCATAAAAATAACTTTCCTTTTGTATATCTCAACAACCAAGAAACCTAGATGGATGATCTAAAGTGTATATTGATCAGCAAAATATTTCTGATTGATTGGTGTGAATAACTTCATACTAAAGTCACATGGAAGTCATATGATGAAGTCAGACTAGCATGCACTTGTACATTTATGTTGTGGTGTGTAGAGTACACAGGGTGCAGTATGCATCAGCCCCCTGATGTCCTTCATTTGAGGATCGTACGCACATGGATTTGGCACAAGTTTTACATCAGATGCCCTTCTTGAAACAACTTCAGATCTACAAGGAGAATGAACATATTGTTTATTTTTTAGCAGCATTTGGAGGAAGTCACAGTACATGGAGGAAACCCATACACACACGGACACAACATGTACAATGTTTATTTTTTTCTCATAACTCTTGCATCTGCAGTTGTACGGATCCGCGCATCGGGACGCAGCCGGCGCGCTGTGGTCGGCACAGGAAAAACACCTCCGTGTTGATAACCATTTGTAAAATCCAGGCGGCTTTTGATGGCTTTCAGTGGAGTGAGTATATGAGAAATTGTTTAACAGGCAGGACATGTTCCAACTTGTCCTTAAGGCTTTCAACAGAGGTGTTTTTCCTGTGGCGGAGCGTCGCGGCGGCTGCATCCCGACGCGCGGACCCGTCCGCATGTCTTTCATTAAAAAAATCTCCTTTAACAGTGGAATATCCGGATAAAATGCTGAAACCGACTTCTTCTGAAACTTCTCTGTTCTCTCACGACGTCCTGGATCAATAGAACCTGAAATGTGGAGGTTTTCAGCTTGAAGCAGGCTGACGACGGCGGCTGAGAGTGCTGAGCGACGTCTCGCACCGTGGGAAGTCCTTAAAGCGACAGAATCACCTCAAAATCTCTCATCAGCCGTTAAAATTTTCACTGAAAACCAGCTTAATTTTTCGAACCGTGTCCACTTCGATGTGTCTCACAGGTTTAGAAAAAATTTTGATCAAACAACGCGCCAGTCTCTCAGCAACTTCTCAGACAAAGAATTCCGATGAGGGGCTGGACGACTCCTCCCACAAGGAGTGCTCACAGGCGAATGACGTCACCGACAGGCGTGGAAAAACTCACACATGCGCACGAGGGTTCAAGCATGTCTGACGTAAAAACATATGAATGAAATCCATATAGTTTTTGAAAAAAATAAAAAGGACCGTTACTTTATTGACAGCCCTCGTATGTTGCTCTGCTTTGAAACCTAATGCTATCACATTGAAAATTTGACTGTTCATCCCATCATTTCTTTCCACTTAGCGTAACAGGAGTTGTGGAACACACTGGAATATATCCCAGTGTATGCTGGGTAAGATGCTGAATAGGAGTCGTGGAACACACTGGAATATATCCCAGTGTATGCTGGGTAAGATGCTGCATAGTGTCTGATTGAACAGCCAATACCTTTTCACCAAATTTCGTGCTAATCTGCTGATTAGTAAGAAACAAGACATTCCTTCATACTTTTTAATGTGCAAAATATTGCCCTCCAATAGAACGTCCTTTCTTCAACAGGGGCAGAGCTCTGAACCATCACCTGGCCACTGCCAACCTCTTTTTATCCCTGGCCAGAAAAAAATCTGAATAGCTGGGACATGAACTTAACAACGCTAGGAAATAAACAAGTCCCTTCAGCTTCTCCATAGTTCCATTCAAACTCCCCAAAAAAAGGTGGATCTGTTGATTCAGCACAAGTTTTATGCTGGATGTCCTTCCAGATGCAACTCTACATTACATGAGGAATGGGCAGGAGTGGCCTTGAACTGAGAACCTTCCCTTATGGAAACAAGTGCACTATTCCACTTGGCCACCACCCCTGCCTTAGCCTAATGACCCTATGAGGATTAAATGATTCTGACAGCCTCCAGTGAAACTGTGTCTATTGTTTGCTCATACAACTGTCCGCAGGGAACAATAGAGGGCCCCACCCTGGAGATGTATATCTGGGTGTTCCCGAGCCAGTAATGTCCTAGACTGACAAAGCCATTCAGAAAAACATTTCCCAGTTTAACAAGTCATGTTGCCTTGACTAAACGTCAGGAAGCTTCTTAGATTATGATTACTGCATATTGTACCGTTCATCCACGTTCACCTACTTTGCCATATGATAACCCCCGTCTGCCCCAATTCAATCCCCTAATTCAAGTTTTATGGCTCACAATTGATCTCAACATCACAAATTTTAAAAAATGTTTAAAATGTTCTTGATTGCTACAATGCTCTACAACACTTAATTTGCTACTGATTACACCCGTTTATAAACCCTGACTGGGTGTCCAATTCTTTTTTCTTTCACGGTGTGTGTGTGTGTGTGTGTGTGTGTGTCTGTGTGCGCCAAAAAGCATACACACAATTGAGCATCGAAACTCAGCAATGGGAGATCACCCTAATTAGTCTTGAGCCAGTTCTACCTGTGCATGTCACTAATTATGTAAGTTAAACAAACCCAATCTGGAGCATACAATGTGTTTTTTAGTCTTCTTTAAGACTGTTGTGTTACAAGTCCACTACGCCCTCCTCAGCCACGTCAGTTCATCTTTGTTCACGTGTTTCCTTCCTTTCAGTCTATGATGAAAACATCTAGTTGTGCCAGTGCCAGGAGGCGTTTGCTCTCACACAAGACATGCTTTAGAAAAATGGAGCAATAATCAGTGACCTTTTTCCTCTCAGATGGACATTTAGCTCCATGTGGAGGACAAAGGAATAGTCAATGAACTCCACGGGACCAGAGCTACCGCCATGTATCGAACTCCTGTCCTAAATAAAGATAGTTTCCTGGGTCAGGCCCTTTAATAAGGACACACTTAAATAGACCCAAACCCAGAAACAGATTATGGTCTAATTAACTGAATTATAATATTTTTAATTGAAAATTACACCCTCGTGCATGTGTGCAGTAAAGAAGATTAACCGAGCTGTAATGTTGGGCATACATCATTCAAATCAATAGCCAGCTTTCTGATGATGTTATATCAAAAGAAGATATTCAAAGAGGATTGTATCAACCATAAACCATACAGATTTCATTTACAGGCATCCGTGGGCACTTTGGACACACTTGTGGGTTCAGTGCGAGACACACATTGGAGTACTGAGTCAGCATTTTAGTTTTTGAATTGATCATCTGAAAATGACGTGTTGAGTTGTGTTACAGTAAAGTGCACTATGATTGCAACTCCTGAGAATTCTGATACTTTTATCAGACAGCTTTCTAATTTGCATGTTGTTAACTAACATTTTCTTAGGCTGTACACATGACATGTAGCCTATAAAGCAGTGAGTGAACAGACAGATAAGTAACTCCACTCTATTAACACACTCATAAACAATAATGCTATCATCATGTAATTTTTAGGGACACACACATTGAAATCCGGTCAACATTCCTGCATCAGGTGAATTAAAAAAGCAGCAATGTTTTGTTCATGTGATACACTGCAGATGTGATATACCACCTACAAGTTGGTCAGGGTACGAGATGCCCGCAAGGACTGAGAGGAAATGTGTCACAGCAAATTTTTCAGTTTGTTCAAAATTCAACCTATTGAGTGACATCCTGCAACTCATGTGAGGAGAAGGCAATTCTCTACAAATGCTGCATGAAAGTTTGCACTTTCATCATCTACATCAGAAAAGTAAACAATTACTTTCTGACAGTTGACCAACAGTTATTCTCTAAAACTCAAACACTGATTGACAATAGTGGGCTATGAGATGTCATTGTGTAGGATTTTTGTGCTATTTTTTTTTATTATTATTTATTTTGTTTTCACTGTTTTGGCTTCAGTAGTGTCTGGAACTGGACTGTTGCGAAATGGGGTTAAATTTTTCTGACCCCTCCTTCCCTTCCTGGAGGTCACTTATATTTTGGCCCCCTCACAATGAAAATGACACCTGTTGCCACTGTATATTGACTAGTGTGGCTGTGAGGCAGGTTGCTCTGGATCAGAGATCTCAAACTGATTCCAGAAAGGGCTGAGAGGGTGCAGGTTTTCTTTGCAACCACCCACTCCAACAGATGATTTCACTACTTAACATGAAACAACCTTATTTATCACTGCGGCGACACATCAACTCCTCAACTATGACTGAACTCAAAGCTAGGCTACCTGATATCTTAGCTTCACATTATGCCCAATCATTAGACACTCTTGTGGATTGTTTAAACTCAGCGCTCAAAACTACACTCGACATGATTGCTCCACCTATATTAAAACCACGACCCCCAAAACACAGTCACCTTGGTTCAATGATTACTTGCGTGATCTCAGGCAGAAGCCTAGAGGTCCAGAACGGAAATGGCGTAGTTCAAAATAAGAAGTATTCCACCTCACGTGGCGTGATGCTATCTTACACTATATGCATGCACTACTGGCTACAAAGCGGACCTATTATTCTGATTTGATCAACAAAAACAAGCACAACTCAAAATTCTTGTTCAACATGGTGGCAACATTTATTCAAGGACAACCACCTGTAAGTCGCTCTCCTTTTACAGCACAAGATTTCCTGGATTACTTCGAGAAGAAAATAGACAACATTAGGTTAAACATATCCCAGCATGCCTTAACCCAACCACTACACCCTGCTATTGAGGTGGACGCCATTACTGAGGTATTACCTAGATTTACAGAATTTGACAGTATCTCACTAGGCATGCTGACAAAACTCGTAATGTCAACAAAAAGCACAACCTGTTTATTTGATCCTATACCAACAAAACTGTTTAAGGACCTGTGGCCCACTCTTGGGACGACTGTGCTGGAAATTATTAATCTTTCTTTAACTTCTGGATCTGTTCCTAAATGTTTCACATCTGCAGTGATTAAACCATTACTTAAGAAACCTAATCTTGACCCTAGTGTATTGACAAACTATTGGCTGATATCAAATCTATCATTTTTCTCTAAAATTCTGGAAAAAGTGGTGTCACGGCAGCTCATAGACTATCTTACTGAGAATAATCTCTTTGAGCCACTGCAGTCTGCTTTTAGAAAATATCATTCCACAGAGACGGCTCTCACTAAAGTGGTGAATGATCTTCTGCTTGCAATGGATTTGGACACCACTACGGTTCTGGTGTTGTTAGATCTCAGTGCTGCATTTGATACCATGGATCATCATATTCTACTCAATAGGCTGGGGAATCATTTTTGGATTACTGGGAGTGCCCTTGCATGGCTGACATCATACCTGAGCAGTCGTTCTCATTGTGTTTTGTACAATAACACTACCTACCTACCTGTACTACCTTTATATTGTATGGCCTTGCCTTACAATATAAAGCGCCTTGGGGCAACTGTTTGTTGTGATTTGGCGCTATATAAATAAAATTGATTTGATTTGATTTACCTATAACCTTAGTAGAAAAACTTGAGTCTTCGACTGGACTGGGTTGCTTGATGCAAGGATGTTTTGCTTCTAATCGCAGAAGCTTCCTCAGCTAAAGTTCTTGCTCTGGTAGTCTGACTTCTGTCTCTACCTCTAACCTTAGTGACATGAAATTTGTGGTTCCATATGGGTCTGTCTTAGGCCCCCTGCTTTTCTCCCTTTATATAGCACGATGATACTCAGTTATACATGCCAATAACTGCTGGTAATCTCATCCATATAAAATCCTTAAAAGATTGCCTTGAATCGGTGAAAAGCTGGATGTCTTGCAATTTCCTACTTTTAAACTCTGATAAGACCGAAATGATGGTTCTTGGTCCAGTGAGACATCGGCATAAATTTGACTAGCTAACGCTTAGCCTAGGCTTGTGTGTCATACATCACACTGACAAAGTGAAGATCCTTGGTGTAATTTTTGATCCTATGTTGTCGTTTGACCTCCACATTACAGATAGGACTGCTTTCTTCCACCTTTCTGTGGCTGATGCTGAGACCCTGATTCATGCATTTGTTTCTTCTAAATTGGACTACTGCAATGTTCTATTTTCTGTTTTACTGCAGTCCAGCATTAGGGGTCTCTAATTGGTTCAAAATGCTGCTGCCTGACTTTTGACAGGAAGTACAAAATTTGACCACATTACACCCATTTTGGCATCTCTTCACTGGTTTTCTGTCCCTGTAAGATCAGATTTTAAGGTTCTGTAACTAGCCTATAAAATTATTCATGGACTGGCACCTCCCTACTTAGCTGACCTAATTAAACCCTACGTACTGGCCTGGGCTCTGTGTTCTCTGGGTGCAGGATTACTTTGTGTCCCTAGCGTGAATAAAAAGTCTGCAGGTCACAGACCTTTCACCAGCTTTGTGGAACGATCTCCCTGCATCAATAAAACAGTCAGATTCATTAGAAACTTTCAAGTCCAGACTTAAGAAACCCTTATTTTCCCTTAAGTAGGGCTAGCATACTAGCATAGTATGGTACTATGCTTTCTACCCTTTTAAATTCATTTTATCAGTAAAGAGAGGGGCAACAGCCTCAACGTTATCTAAAGCAGAGGTCTCAACCTCATTCCAGAAAGGGCCGAGAGGGTGCAGGTTTTCTTTGCAACCACCCACTCCACCAGGTGATTTTTGAGCAGGTGGAATCAGTTAATCAGTCAAATCACCTGCTGCTGTTCCCTACAGGGAATAGTGCAGTCAGAAAGGGAGACTCTGGATTTACCAGTCATTTTTTAGTCCTATCCTCACCTATGGTCATGAACTTTGGGTAATGACTGAAACAACAAATGAGATTCCTTCGTTGGGTATCTGGGCTGACACTGAGGGACAGGGTGTGAAGCTTGAATATCAGGGAGGGACTCAGAGTAGAGCCGCTGCTTCTTGACATTAAAAGGAGCCAGCTGAGGTTGTTTCAGGCATCTGGTGATGATGCCCCCTGGTCATCTCCCTAGGGAGGACTTCCAGACAGGTGGGATATGTCTACACTCCTTTGGGCAGGTACACGTAAAGTACAGCCTTTGTCTGCATGTGATTTCTGAATCTTTGTTGCTAATCACAGGGTTCTCATTGCTGCTAAGGCCACCATTGCTTGCAAAATAAAGGCTACGTTGTGCATCATAAAATGACTGTTGTTTTAAATACAGCAGTCAGTTGGGGCCCATGGTTGAGGGGTACTACATGCTGCAGAATGCAATCTGTCGCATTCCCAGGTATGAATTCCGGTCGCATTCCAAGGTTTGAATTCCGGTCTGGGTGACGTTTACTGTACGTCTTTCCCTGGCCTGTCTTTAACTCCCTGTTTCCTGTCTCTCCATCACTATATCTGCAATATAAGCTGAAAAATGCCCCCCAAAACATGCAAAACATTAAAGTAATTTTCACATGAAAACAAAACTTAACGGTCATGGAAATATAGTTAAACTGCGATTCAGTTGTGTGAACAGGTGAACATGTGTGCTGCATGCTAATTTAAGCCTTAACGATTGTTCACTAAACACAGACACATTTGTTGAATGTAAAACTGATCTTTGATTTGTGAATATTTTCATTCAGAATTTAACTTTGAAGGGCCATATCTGAAAATTAAAACAGTCCAGCTTCAACTCTACAGTACAAACCAGTAATGATTTGATAGAATACTATCACTGGCCAAAAAGTGAAAAATACTGTGATTTTAATTTTAATCATATCACTCACCTTTAAACATTTACTTTCTAACTGGAAATATTATTTTGACATTTTGGAATAGATAAATAGATACTTAACACAACAACTATGTAGTTACACAGATTATCTTTTTATTCCTCCTTAATTCTTACAGCTTGTTATATAAGAAAGGATTTCAGGACACCATACAAGACTGTTTTATTGTGTATTCTTTTATTCATGAAAGTTTATTACTGCTACCAGTTTTATATATATATATATATATATATATATATATATATATATATATATATATATATATAGGTAGGTGCATTAAACCTTTGTTGCTGACATCACTGTGCTCTGATGATTACATAAAATCCTTTGCAACAGCTCTCCACCACGACATGGCCTTCATACACCTCGTAAGGACATGTCCCTCAAATGTTGACGTTTCTCTCGACAGCTGAAGGTTGCAGCATTGAGCAGCACAGATAGCTGGGCTGAAGTCACAGCAAGAACAGCGCCAATATAATGAAAATAATGCTGCATTATTTAAAACTTTTTCTGTATGAAATCTTGTTGGTTAGTGCAAATGTTGTAATAATTGCATCTTGGTGTGACATACAACCTGGTAAACTAATGACTGTTGCAGCATTTCAGTGAAAAACTGTGTTGTAAGTGTGTTGTAAATGTGATTACAAAGCTGTCATTTTGTAATGTACGTAAAATCAAGAAGTAAAACATAGAATGTTGAAACTGAACTACACTTTATCCCAACACGAACAAACACCTCAGTGATTTTGATATGTGAACACGATGACTCCTCCTGACACTAACTTCCTCCCACTTCCATTCCTGACTGACTGTGTTTAAACTCCCTCACTGTGCGTTTGTGGATGAAGACGTTAATCTGGAATGCTCCTGCTGGTTTTATTAACACCCTGTAATGGGGTGGATGGTCATTATCAATACAGTCAGTGTCAATAGTGCTTGTACAAACACATGCAGGGACTTCATGTGCTCACACTGGGCCAGAGTACCTTGTACCGTGGCCAAACAAGCCCCCACATTCCATGCCAGCATGCATGTGTGTGTGCAAGCGAATGATGTAAAACAGACATGTTTTGTGAGTTCTGAAATATTCAAACGGAACATAGGATTTCATATGTTTTGGATGTGAGCCGTCACTAACAGCTGTTCACCCACGATAAGACTGAAACAATGAGATCTCAGAATGTCTTCATGACACTCTTTGTGTAACTTACTCTGGGAGTTGGCTGCCAAATACTGTGGCAGTTTGAAATATCCTTGCATGTTTGAACAGGGATGGGAGTTGAGTTTGCTGTGAAGGAGCTGTATGTTTAACTCAACGCACACTCAGAGAACCCACACCGCCACCAACAGAGGAAAGGCCCGTTTTCATTCACTAATGTACCGCTGCACATCAACACCACATTCAATGACACGAGAAAGTCATTGTGGGTCTGCCCACATCCACAGTTGCACATAACCACTGTGGGCAGCGCTGCATATGGTAAAAGATCCTGCAGCTTTATAAGAAGAAGAAGTAAATCTGATTTAAGACCTTAAACCCGTCGCTTATCTCTGGATTCTGTAGTGTCAAGCAGATGAGAGTCTATGACTCCCACTGGACGGGACACCAGTCTGACACAAGTTACTTCCCCAGCCAAGGCCAATACCCATTCACAGCTGGGTGGGCTGAGACAATGCAGAAGAAGTGTCTTGTCCAAGGACACAGACAGGTAGCAAGAGCGGGATTTAAACTCAGGACTACATGTTGGCAGACTAACCTCTTATCCACTGAACGACCTCCTCTACCCTTATTAAAAGAAGACAAGAGTGTGTCTCTTAGCATAGTATAGCATCCTCTCACTCCTTGAGAAGTGATTTTGTTTTGTTTTAATTATTTATTTTGCTGTCCTTTGCCCTCAGTTTCACTGGGTTATGGATTTGGCACAACTTTTACGCTGTATGTCCTTATTTAAGCAACTCCAGTTGTACATGGAGAAACATAGTAACACCACCCGCTTTCCCAAAGTGGCCTCCCAGTCACGTACTGATCCAAACCTCCTCTGCTCCAGTTATGAGACCTGATGGAATCAGGTGTGCATATACAGAGTGGCATGAATGTAAAACGTAGCCATTTCCCTGGGCTTCCTGTGTGCTCAAATTCATTTGTATTTTCCTGAAAGTCTATTTTCTTGGTTATTCTTTCACAGTTCGGGCTTCTCCCTGCAGTGGTAGAGGTTAGGGAAGAGGGGGTGGACTATCAGTCTGGCAGAGTGTAAGCCACAAATGGGCCCATTGCTCCCCCAAAATGAACCTACTTAGTTAAACCTTTTGGTACCCTCAGGATTAGGATAGTTTCCTAATCTGGTCAGGTTCCAAAAGAAAGGAACCCAAAAGGTTCTGCCTCAGTCTACCCCATGCTGGACACTGGCCCAAAACATGGAGAGACATCTCAGGTTCCTCTACACAGGCTGTACATGTGCTGACCTGTTGGAGTAGGGCTGAAATGATTAGTTGAGTAACTCAAATAATTTGTTTACATTTCGCTTTTTAATTTTTGCTTTTTTGGAAATATACAACGGTTCACAAACACAGTAAATTAAAACAAAACAACAACAACAAAAAAACAGTGACTGCGAGGCTTGCATGTTCAACCTCCAGCTGAAATGCATCTGCTGACTTGCAGAGAAAGAGGGATAAAAAATAAATAAATAAAAATTACACAGGGACCCAGTTCACCAACCTTAAAAAAAAAAAAAAAAAAAAAAAACTAAAAATGGTTAAATTTGGAAAAAACAAACCAAAACAAAAACAAAACAAAACACAGAGCACGTCTCATCACCATTTCAGCAAAATGTCAAGACTATGGCACAGCGACACTGTGCCATTGCTTAGAGAGTGCCCTGGACTACTGATGCTGTTTAAAAACACAAAAGTACCTTTTATCCGATTACTTGATTAAGCGTCAGAATAATCGATAGAATACTTGATTACTAAAATAATCAATAGCTGCAGCCCTGTGTTGGAGTCTCATTGCCATTCTATGCCTGTTCAAGAGGTTGTGACCTGTGAGAGTCCCAGTCACTGTACTTATTATACTTCTAGGCAGGTCAACTAGCTCCCTGGAAAACCTCAGGTTTGGTCCTTCCACAAGCTGTCTTGCCTTCCTGCAGTCACTCAAGCGCTGCCATTGTCTGTGGTGCTGCTTTCTGATCCAGTTCTGGAGGACAGGCTTCTGCACACCAGTTGACATCCCTCCAACAGGCTCTGGACCCACAAATTTAGTTGAACTCCCCGAGCCGGTCCACTCTTTCATCACCTGGAGTACCTGTATGACCAGGTACCCACACTACAACTACTTCATTAGTGTCACTTCCGTGTGTTAAATGCCTGGACACACTCCCACACCAAAGCTGATGAGAAGAGTGGTCCTTTAACGACTCTTATACACACTTGACTATCTGAGTAAATAAAAAACCTAAAACTGAGGTTAATCAGGAGCTCCACACAGTGAATCAATCAATCAATCAATTTTTTTATATAGCGCCAAATCATAACAAACAGCTGCCCCAAGGCACCTTATATTGCAAGGCAAGGCCATACAATAATTATGTAAAACCCCAACGGTCAAAACGACCCCCTGTGAGCAAGCACTTGGCCACAGTGGGAAGGAAAAACTCCCTTTCAACAGGAAGAAACCTCCAGCAGAACCAGGCTCAGGGAGGGGCAGTCTTCTGCTGGGACTGGTTGGGGCTGAGGGAGAGAACCAGGAAAAAGACATGCTGTGGAGGGGAGCAGAGATCGATCACTAATGATTAAATGCAGAGTGGTGCATACAGAGCAAAAAGAGAAAGAAACAGTGCATCATGGGAACCCCCCAGCAGTCTACGTCTATAGCAGCATAACTAAGGGATGGTTTAGGGTCACCTGATCCAGCCCTAACTATAAGCTTTAGCAAAAAGGAAAGTTTTAAGCCTAATCTTAAAAGTAGAGAGGGTGTCTGTCTCCCTGATCTGAATTGGGAGCTGGTTCCACAGGAGAGGAGCCTGAAAGCTGAAGGCTCTGCCTCCCATTCTACTCTTACAAACCCTAGGAACTACAAGTAAGCCTGCAGTCTGAGAGCGAAGCGCTCTATTGGGGTGATATGGTACTACGAGGTCCCTAAGATAAGATGGGACCTGATTATTCAAAACCTTATAAGTAAGAAGAAGAATTTTAAATTCTATTCTAGAATTAACAGGAAGCCAATGAAGAGAGGCCAATATGGGTGAGATATGCTCTCTCCTTCTAGTCCCCGTCAGTACTCTAGCTGCAGCATTTTGAATTAACTGAAGGCTTTTTAGGGAACTTTTAGGCCAACCTGATAATAATGAATTACAATAGTCCAGCCTAGAGGAAATAAATGCATGAATTAGTTTTTCAGCATCACTCTGAGACAAGACCTTTCTAATTTTAGAGATATTGCGTAAATGCAAAAAAGCAGTCCTACATATTTGTTTAATATGCGCTTTGAATGAGATATCCTGATCAAAAATGACTCCAAGATTTCTCACAGTATTACTAGAGGTCAGGGTAAATGACAGCAAACACCTCGGCCTGAAAGATGGCGATGTATCTGCCCAGTGCAAAGCTCTTTTCCTGTTGGTATTTACACTAAAATGTAATGTTTGAAGATATTTTTGAGAATATTAAGCAAATCCAAAGAAATATTTTATAACGTCGCAACCTGTAACAGAATCTGGTAACATTAGTTGCAACTCTTGATAGTCTTTTTTTCAAGCATCTATTGATTTGTTGATGCTAAAAGTCCTGTCACACCTTGACAATATAGTCAGCATATGTAATTCATTTTAAAAAATGCTGGCACAAGTCCAATAAGTTAAGGGTAAGCTTTTTATAAGTTAAGAGCAAGTTGAAGCACATTGAAGCTCGCTGATGTACATCCTAATAAGCTGAGCTCCTCAAAAAATTTTGGGCATGCTGAAAATTTTCAATGCATGCCAGCGTGTGACTCATACACATGTGGGACATAAATTGTAGGTAAGTTATGTGATTGTTGGCACACGTTTCTTGTAATTTACTCATAAGTCTAAATACATCCATTAATGCTGGTCACTGATTGGCTGAAACCTGCAGTCCTCATGCAAACAGACTGTTTCATTCACACAGAGTAAATCTGACCTGTTCATTTCAGTCCAATTCACCATCACGGGCAGACATGAATCCACATAAAGCTCCTGATTTTTAAAAATTATGTCTGAAATTATTGTAATTTGTAGCTGGAAACTCAACATTTTAAAACAAGTCCCTCAGTGTTTTTTCTGCTCCAGGTGCGTTTCTCATGCTGGTGTCACACTCTGATCACACAGAAGTGCTGTGATGATTTAAACTTTTAAAGCGCCGTCGCTGTCAGTGTGATCATCAGATGACCTGATCGATCAGGATGATCACACCTGATTTATGCACTGTAACTCTTTAAAGTGTCGTCACTGTCTGTGTGACCATCAGACGACCTGATCAATCAGATGTGGTCACTGTTTAAACATTTAAAGCGCTGATCACCACACCGACAGATCAGCACTTCATTCAGATCACACCTGATTATTATCAACTCAGTCCTTTATTATGAAGTTTTTTGGGGATTGAAGACGTTTTATGAGCTCCCCCCACCACACACACACACACACACACACACACACACACACACACACACACACACACACACACACACACACACACACACACACACACACACACACACACTAATAATGTTTGTATCTTTGCACTATTCTTCTTCAAGCTTCAATAACTAATATTGTGTTTCATTTGAATTGAAGAAAGCATGGAATTAGTTTGTGGTTATCTTTACAACACACACTCTCAGATGTTACCTGACTCTATCGCCAACTCCTACCAAGTTAGATAGTTAATGATAATAACCTTGAACAGTGTGAAGTTAATCATCAAATGACAACAACCAATTAAATTAACTTCTTTCTTTGTTCAACATCATTTAAATTTGATATGTCAACACCGAACTGAATCCTGTTCTTTAATATTTTGCAGCGCAAGTGATATTTGCCCCCCACCCCCCTCACCATAAAAGTAAAAAAAAAAAACTTTCTATGGCACTCCACCGGTGTGGTACCTTTTGTGCCGTTTAATCTTGTGTGCAGCCTTTTTGGATGTGTTCTTGTTGGACACCGCGCTACAGCACCCCCAACCCAAATCCCAGGACCCAAGTACCACATCCCAACACAATAATTAGTCACTTATGGCTTTAGATACTTTTTCCATGAACAAACAGAAATATTAACTCCTCCTCCCTCTGTTAGAGGTAAAAAAAGAAAATGCAATTAGTTTCAGTCAAGAAAACACAACGTTCTAGTGTGTGTGTACCTTAACAGACTTGACACTGTGAGGAAGGCGTTTCTGTAAAAGTCAAACTTGCCAGATGTCAGACCACGACACACCTACTGTACGTACAAACTACACACTTTAACAAGTACAATATTTCCTGTCTTCTCAGGATATGTATAACATATTATTGTTAATGTTTGTACAGAATGTGGAAGGATTATAAAGGAGACAAATGTTTAATAGTTAAAATGCAGTCAGTTTAACAACATGCCTGAACTGCCACAGCTTGTATGTCTGAGAAAGGCTTAGGAAAGCTGTCACAGCCAACAAACCCTCAACAGGTGGCCATCAAACAAAAGAGAGCTTGTTTCTGGGCCCTGAGGGGCTATCAGGATCCTGTGAACTGAGATCAGACAAGGAAACTTAAATCTATTAGAGTCCAGGCACAGATGTCATATTACTCTTATCATATTCAGTTGGAGAGAGAAAATGCTGTCAGTTCTCGTCAGTGGATGCAGCCACATCGAGACAGTCACATCAATACCGCTGTGCCGAAGGCCACATGTGTGGTATTGAGGTAAACTAAACAAACATTTAATGTCTAAATGGACTGCTTTTATATAGTGCTTTTCCATCTGAATCACAAGCTCAAAGCGCTTTACAGTAATTCCTCACATTCCCCACACTGAGGTCAGGACGCTGCCGTGCAAGGCTCTCACCTCAAACCAGGTGCAACTTGAGGATTAAGGACCTTGCTCAAGGGCTTTTAGTGATTTTCCAGCAAGATGGGGATGTGTATATATATATATATATATATATATATATATATATATATATATATATATATACACACACAAGGATTATTAAATATCAGACCGCCTTGACAGTACAGCAAAAACACAGAGGTCTGACATTTTGTCATACAGACTTAGCAAGCAAGGTTAATAATTCATTTATTATGTGACTATTATAAATATAAACATACAAACTTCTGGTATCGCCCAAATATGCAAGCTGGTGACGGTGTTGAGTTCGTAGTCAGACCAGTTCGCTTTCTTCACCTCAATGAAGAACAGATGGCCCAGTTGTTAGCTGGTAAGTGTTTTTTCTGATGATGTTTAGATATTTATGGAGTATGTTCATGTCCGACTTGGTTTTTCTAATCGTGTTTTTAGCTTTCTGGTTTGTAACGAAGTTTTCAATCTGTTCTTGACTGTTCGGAGCTGTGTTTTCAACTTGTTGGAATTCATTTTACACGCCCACTTTGAGCTCATTTGCTGCTAATTCCTCAGTTTTGTTTGTTCACTTTTTGCTTTGTTTTATTTCATGCCAAGAAAATTGTAAAACAAAATCACAAATCTGAGGTCTGAAATGGGGAAAATATCAAGGAAATCAGCCAACTGTCATAGCCATTTTATCTTCATATATGAGGGTAGGCTGAAAAGTTCTAAGGTTCACTATGATACAGTTAATGCATTAACTGTATCATAGTGATATATATATATATATATATATATATATATATATATATATATATATATATATATATATATATTATATATATTCCCTCAATTATCTGTATACCTTTGAATATCTAAATTGCTGTTGATTAATACTTAATAAACAATTAATAATTGATTAATCATGGCAACTCTATTTCCCAGTGAAAGCTCTACGACATCACAAAGATCTATACAAATGCAGAATAAAGACCTCCCCCTTCTTCCTTGATTGGCAGAGGTAATAACTGTCAATCCTTTTGATCCCAGAAGGGTTATAGCCTATGCAAGTCCATCTGGTAGTTGAAGTTGTAACAAAAGAAGACTCACAGCTACAGACCACTCAGGGACTGCAGTCCTCTAACAAATGCTGAAAGACCATTGGTCTGTCCTTTGCCCAGGTAGAGTGTTTGTAAAGGCACTTTTTTTCTGGAATATATGTTTGGACGAGGTAAATTGGGATAGAAATCCATCGAGCTTTTGCACAATGATGAAATGATCCTGGGTGTGGACCTGCCTGTGGAATCAGGTGTGGACATGTTCATAGATTTCCTTTGATAGGTGTAGGACACAATGAGTCTGACAAACATGTTCATAACCACTAGAAGTAACTCCAAATACTTGGTTTAGGCAAGGTGGTGCAAAGTGGGTGAGAACAAATCTAACATGAACACTCTCCTGTCGCGTGCTGCATGTGAAAGGGCAACTCTGGACAATGTCCGGACCTGAGTCTGTGGATGTTCATGAGTATAAACAGCTAATGAGGCTTCCCTCTGGACACTGTTTGTCAGAAAGTGCAATAGGAAAACCACAGAGGGTGATTAAAGTGAAACTGTTGTCCGTGTCGTTGTTCCGGCTTGTGTGGTGGGACAATAGTGGGGAAGCCCTTCTGCTTTTTTGTTTCCAGCCCAAAATTAGTCTCTCACCCAGCAACACAGAACAAGGTTCACACACTGTACAACACATCCACTATTCAAATAGGCCGTGGGCCATACAATGAATATCCCTCTAGATTTTTGATTTCATGACCTACGTGTGGGGTGGGTTTGAAATTTTGGTACATGGAAGCCAACAGCACCACAAACAACCTACTGTTTATCACAAGTGTAAATTTTGAGCATTAGTGAGAACCACTGTCCCAAAATATCATCATACATCAAGTATACGTTATTTTCAAAAAACACATTGAAACTCAAATATAACACCGTAGAAGCATGCATTTGACTTTAATGCTAGTAATGCTTTTAAAAAGGGGTATTTACAACTTACACAAGTAACGTGGTGTTGATGCATTATGTTATAAATTCAAGTGTCTATTAAAAATTGTTAACAGTTTATACATTGAAGTATTCCTGTATAAGACACTCTCAAAACCTAAAGATTACATTCTTCGTTACCTTTTTATGGTAAAAGATGCTATTTAGGGTAAATTAAGGCACTAGGGATCCTGTTTATTTGGGGATTTTCAATAAACAAGTTTATGCAAGTTAGTCAGGCGTCTTGACTGAGATACTGAAGATGCCATGTGAAATTGAATTTACTACGTATCCATGGACAATTTAAACAGCATTTGTTTAACACTTGACAACAACTGATTGTATATTGGGGTCCTTAATGCCAATGATATTCATGTATCATAATTTGGGGTGACTTTGGACAGAGGGTGACTTTGGATACTGTGGAAAACCGATTCTTTCATGTACATTCTTTACCAGATTATGTTTTTAAGAATATTAATAGGGATATTCTGAAAAACAATTTGAAAGACATGATTTGGTAAAAGAAGATACACAGAAAGACTAAGTTTTCCATAGTGTTCAAAGTCACCCCACTGTCCAAGGTTCCCCCAACTTATGGTAAGCGAAGTTAAGAAGTATTTTTGTGACACCATGAAATCATTTTCTGTTCATGCAACTAACACATGTATCTTCTGTATACCCTCTCTACCCTTACAGGTATGTGTGTCATTAGAGTAGGGCAGGAGAGACATTTATCAAGACCCAAGTAGTTTGAAGCTAGAAGATAGAAGGACTATTTGTTCAAGTTTATAACCATTTCCTCATCTAAATGCCATTAGCCACATTGTGATGTAGTGACATTTGGAAGAAGTCATGCATTACATGATCCTCAACTATCTATTGTTCCTAAAATCAAGGCAAAGGCAAATGCACATTACATTATGAGTATCAAAATTACCAGTATTTCTGAATGTGATTAATGAAGTGACTAACAGAAATAACTTTGGCGAACAGTATAGTACAGATAGTACATGTACGAGGTCTATTAGAAAAGTATCCGACCTTATTAATTTTTTCAAAAACTATATGGATTTGAATCACGTGTGATTGCGTCCGACAAGCTTGAACCCTCGTGCGCATGCGTGAGTTTTTTCACGTCTGTCGGTTGCGTCATTCGCCTGTGGGCAGGCTTTGAGTGAGCACCGTCGGAATTCCTTTGTCTGAGAACTTCCTAAGAGACTGGCGCTTTGCTTGATCAAAATTTTTTCAGAAACTGTAAGGCACATCCAAGTGGACACCATTCAAGAAATTCAGACAGTTTTCGGTGAAAATTTTAACGGCTGATGAGAGATTAACGAGTGTTACTATCGCTTTAAGGACAGCCCATGGTGCCGGACGGTGCGCCGCACCCCGAGCCACCGTCGTCAGCCTGTTTTGAGCTGAAAACTTCCAAATTTAAGCCTCTGTTGACCCAGGACGTCGTGAGAGAGCAGAGAAGTTTCAGAATAGGTCGGGATCAGCAGTTTATCCAGACATTCCACTGTTAAAGGAGATTTTGTAATGAAAGACGTGCGGACGGATTCACGCGTCGGCACCCAGCCGCTCATGGCGCGGCGCCACAGAAAAACACCTCCGTTGGAAGTCTCACAGGACAAGTTTGAACATGCCCAGCTGTTAAACAATTTCTCGGATACTCACTCGACTGAAAGCCATCGAAAACCGCCTGAATCTTACGAATGGTTATCAACACGGAAGTGTTTTTCTGTGGCGCCGTGCGATGAGCGGCTGCGTGCCGACGCGCGAATCCGTCCGCATGTCTTTCATTACAAAATTTCCTACAAGCGAATGACGCAACCGACAGGCGTGAAAAAACTCACACATGCGCACGAGGGTTCAAGTTTGTCTGATGTAATCGCACGTGATTCAAATCCATATAGTTTTTGAAAAAATAAAAAGGTCTTTTCTAATAGACCTTGTATAGTCAATACATTTTACAGCAATTTACTGTTGGAGTACATTGTAAATACAGTGTAGTTCAAACAAACAAAGGGCAATATCTGATATAAAAGTGATTAACCATCTTAATATCTTTTTTTACTATCAAAATCCACATCTTCCTAAAGTCAATGGCAGACTAATCATTACTATGATGTATGCTGAAGACTTGTGCAAATATCCAAAATTTGTTCAAGTTCAGATCACAATTTAATATCACTGAAGCAGTTTAGCTGTTTTTATTTCTTGCTCTTCTGCTATGTTAGTTTAAAGATGTTATGCACAAACAAAACTAATTGAGCATTTCTTAGTTACAAACAGTGTTGCCACAGTTACTTTTAAAAAGTAATCCAATTACTGATTACTGATTACTCCTTGAAAAAGTAACTTAGTTACTTTACTGATTACTCAATTGGAAAAGTAACTAAGTTAGATTACTAGTTACTTTTTTAGTTACTTTCCCCAGCTGCCGACAACAACCCACGTCAACATGACAATGATACCTGTTTTGCCAAAACTCACTTTATAGTCACCCTTTCTTGACTTCAATGAAAACAAATACTTGTTTTATAAAAAGTAAAATAAAGACCTCTTTCTTGACCTCATATTTAACTGTTGACAGCACTGTAACAGTAAAACTTGCAATTTCAAACCTACATTGTTTATAAATGCAACTATTAAATTCTAACATTTTTCTAACATTTAAATTCTCTAAACATTTTACTTGTCGAAATTATTATTATTTGAAGCAGTATAAGTAGTTGTAGTAAAAAACGGCTTCAAAACTGGACCTTTAATCTAGGGGTGTTGTGAGGGGGGCACATCCTTGCCCCACGCCCCCATTCCATCTGGATTCGCCCCTGCTTTGGCGTTTGAGCACAAAGAATGGATAACATTTATTTATGCAGAAAACAGGACCAGATTTACAGGTAAGAAAGTTTTATTGCGTTTTAACATCATGTGGTCCTCAGAAAGAGAGTTTAGGTGCATTTGAGTGGAAAACAGTGTTAGTTGTTGACACGTCGCGGAGGATCAGCTGTTTTTAACGAGACGATACAGAGCGGCTCAGCTCAGAATTCTAAACAAAGGAGGAAAAAAGTATAAAAATGTCTTTGTAAAGCTCAGTGCAGGTGTGCTGATCACCGCGCTTTAAGAGGTGAGAACGAGTCGAGCAGCTGCAAAAAAACGCGGATGAAAAGCTCACAGCTCGCTTAAAGTGTGCAGTTCAGTCGAACCCCGACCTCCTGCCCACAGACTAAGTTTAACGCTGCTATCGACCCACAATGAAAAATAATAGTAACGCACAGTGACATGGAGAAGTAACTTTAATCTGATTACTGATTTGGAAAGATTAACGCGTTAGATTACTCGTTACAAAAAAAAGTGGTCAGATTAGAGTAACGCGTTACTAAGTAACGCGTTACCGGCATCACTGGTTACAAATTGTGGAGATTCAGGTTTTCTAACATTAATAATTAGTAGTTGTTAGGAGGTTCTGTCTGAAATTTTAGTGTGCAAAATAGGAAATAATAAAAAATACAGTATATATCATATTTGAAATGCGCAGTCGGAATGACAGACTCATTCAAGGTGGAGATGGGATTACACCAAGGATCAGCTCTGAGTCCTTTCTTGTTTGCAGTGGTGATGGACAGGTTGACAGATGAGATCAGACAGGAGTCCCCATGGACTATGATGTTTGCAGATGACACTGTGATCTGTAGTGAGAGTAGAGAGTCTAGTCTGGAGAAGTGGAGATATGCTTTGGAGAGAAGGGGAATGAAAGTCAGTAGAAGCAAGACTGAGTACATGTGTGTGAATGAGAGGGAGCCCAGTGGAATAGTGCAGTTACAAGGAGTAGAAGTGGTGAAAGTAGATGAGTTTAAATATTTGGGGTCAACTGTTCAAAGTAATGGAGAGTGTGGTAGAGAGGTGAAGAAGAGAGTGCAGGCAGGGTGGAGTGGGTGGAGAAAGGTGGCAGGAGTGATTTGTGACCGAAAAATATCAGCAAGAGTGAAGGGGAAAGTTTACAAAACAGTAGTGAGAGTAGTGAGCTATGTTGTATGGTTTAGAGACAGTGGCACTAACAAAAAGACAGGAGGCAGAGCTGGAGGTGGCAGAGCTGAAGATGTTGAGATTCTCTTTGGGAGTGACAAGAATGGACAAGATTAGGAATGAACATATCAGAGGGACAGCTCAGGTAGGACGGTTTGGAGACAAAGTCAGAGAGGGGAGATTGAGATGGTTTGGACATGTGCAGAGGAGGGACCCAGGGTATATAGGGAGAAGGATGCTGAGGATGGAGCCACCAGGTAGGAGGAGAAGAGGGAGACCAAAGAGGAGGTTCATGGATGTGCTGAGAGAGGACATGCAGGTGGTTGGTGTGACAGAGGAAGATACAGAGGGCAGGGTGAGATGGAAACGATTGATCTTCTGTGGCGACCCCTAACGGGAACAGCCGAAAGACAAAGAAGAAGAAGTACCATTGTCCTATCTTGAAGCACAAGTGTTTTTTGTTCACTTCTTTCCAGGCAATACTCATGACTCATGTTCACTGCGTGTATAGATCATGAATGACATATTGTGAAAAATATTTGTAAGCTTACGTCAAATAAATATTTAAGCTTACCTTCAGAAGCTCCAGCTTCTGCTTTCTTTTTCATTCCCTTCTCAACTCTCTCAGCACGTTGTGAATCTGTAACACATGCGTAGGCGTGTCTGGTGGAATCCATCTTCTTCGGGTACTGTACTGTGACAACTGACGTTAGCAATGAAATCTCTCGTGATTTTTGCTTGTGCACCTTCTAAATCCTTCCAATTACTGACATACTCTAAAAAATGATCCCACATTCTTCTTGAAAATACTACGATTTTGCTCTTTTTCGATGGAAAGATGCACATATAACACACATTTTGGTACTCACTCGAAGACAACAACGTCTTCTGCACTGGACACTGCCATGTTGTCTCTACGGTGATTGTCACTGGTCAAATGGGCGATTGTCATTGGTCAATTGGAAGTGATCTATTGAAAAAATCTTCTGATTGGTTGTTTTTGTTCGAGGCTGAGCGGATATTTAGATCTTCAAAATAATGATTTAAAAATCCAAATGACTAAATAACGTACCAAGATATTGCGTGTGAAAACACACTGAACGTGTCCTGTAATATTTTCGATAAAATCAAGCAAAAATCATACCCACCCTTTTTGTAGGTCATGCAACAACACAATATTTACACACGGCCCACTGCCTAAAAAGGCAAAGGTCAATGGCTGTTCAACTACTGTATTTCCGATCCATGATACAGTATGTCCTTTCTGATTTGATGCGCTTGTACCTTATCAAGATGAACCACTACCTTATCCATGCAACACAGTGTACACATTAGGGTGTGTGCCTGCAGCCGCACAGTGAAAGAGGAGTTGTGCAGCACTGCATGGGTTCTCCCATCTGTGGCTGCTACAGAGCTCCAATCAGAGAAAAATAAAGTAATGACCCCACGTTTTATGAAGCACTAAAATCTGTACTTCTGCACATTAGTTCCTGCACAGTTCCTTGTCTGCACTATGCCAAAAAGTGAAGATAGAAAATCATGATCTTTATAAAAGAGGTTATTATTGTGTCTTTATGTGGATAATGACAAACAGTGAAATACATTTACTGAGCACAGAATAGATTTTGTTTGCTCAGAGAGAAAAGCGCATGTGAGAAAACATGTTAGCTTTTCCAGTGGCCACATGGGCTGTCAACAAATTGTTATGATGACCATACAAAAAGAAACCCAATAATGCAGGCAGAACCAAGTGGGAAGTAAGGCAGAAACAATAGGTGATTTAATATCCAAGCATGTGA
Organism: Thalassophryne amazonica; assembly: GCF_902500255.1. Lineage (NCBI taxonomy): Eukaryota > Metazoa > Chordata > Actinopteri > Batrachoidiformes > Batrachoididae > Thalassophryne > Thalassophryne amazonica. The sequence continues at coordinate 93,163,915 of NC_047115.1, forward strand.
AACAACAGTTCAGATAACAACATGAGTACAAAATCCCAACACGTGAAAAAACAGCCCAACAAACAAGGTGAATAACACGGGGGGAAATGGGAGTACAATCAAACACAAAACCAAAATCAACACACAGGCAACAATGACGGAGTAATCAAACTATCGCAAACGGACACAACTACAACCAAGGGGTAACAAAGAGAACCAAGTACTTATAGCAGGAGAGTGGGAGGAACCAAACAAGAAGAAAACAGTAAACAAACAAGGAAAAGGTGTGCTTTAAATACACAGGAGAACAAATGAACAAACAATCAGTCGGTGTGGAGTGCCAACGAGTCGAAACAAACATGCTGAACTGAATATACAAAAGGTGGAAAGACAACATAACGATAACAAAACGCAACCTAAGAAGGACATCACAAAACCACAATACACAAACAAGTACACAAAAGCCAAAACATAATAAACTGATGAACACATAATGAAGACCTAAGAGAGAGGACAGATCACAAAAAAACACTGACATGGACAGGGGGCAGAACACAAGGAATACAAACCCGGCTGACTGACAAAGACGGGCGAGAACACAATGAACACAAACAAAAGGACACAGACAGAGACTAATAACAAAAAGCACACACCACCAAGGACAGACCACAAAATAGGACCACAGATGCAGATGTATCTATTTTTAGAAAAAAAATATGCATCTTGTGATAGATGCATACAACAATATGTCTCACATTTCTTCAGCTCATTCACATTACAGGTCTCTTTGTTATGATGCTCCTCACTACGATCCTACAGCCACTGAGCACTGAGAAAACACACAAACTCCAGAAAACTCCAGAAGTACTTGCGCATGCACTTCCTAATGATAGATATAAATTCTTATTAGAAAATAATCCCTAAATCTGATCACATTACAGTGTTCTGGAGGCTTGTTTTTGAGAGCGTGCAGTTGACACAGCTCCATATTTATGGCATTTTATGGCAAACCTTAAATGCGTTGAAAAGATGACTTTTTGTAAACCAGATTTGATCGACCAGTGAAAAATTAATATCGCCTCTCTCTAAAGCTTCATGTGAACGAATCAGCCATTTGATGAACCAAATTTGCATTTTCTGAAATGTTGATAATGTAGCCGCATTTTCACTGCTTCAAAAGTGGGTGAAAATACCTTCAGACGGATATCACACAGTTTTCAAGCAAATATCAACGTTGAAATTACATCTTGTGCTCACTGTGTCATATTCAGCTGTCCCTCATGGGGGTTAAATGGGTGTTAAGTGTGTTAATGTTGCATTGTGATTGTGGTGTGACAGTGCTGTTATGGTGCTGTGACTGTGGTGTAAAGGTGCTGTTACAGTGCTGTGACAGTGGTGTGACAGTGCTGTGATGGTGGTGTGACAGTGCTGTTATGGTGCTGTGACTGTGGTGTGACGGTGCTGTTACAGTGCTGTTACAGTGCTGTGACTGTGGTGTGACAGTGCTGTTACAGTGCTGTGACAGTGCTGTTATGGTGGTGTGACAGTGCTGTTACGGTGCTGTGACAGTGGTGTGACAGTGCTGTTATGGTGGTGTGACAGTGCTGTTACGGTGCTGCTATGGTGGTGTGACAGTGCTGTTACGGTGCTGTGACAGTGCTGTTACGGTGGTGTGACGGTGCTGTTACAGTGCTGTGACAGTGGTGTGACAGTGCTGTTATGGTGGTGTGACAGTGCTGTTACGGTGCTGTGACAGTGGTCTGACAGTGCTGTTATGGTGGTGTGCAGTGCTGTAACGGTGCTGTTATGGTGGTGTGACAGTGCTGTTATGGTGGTGTGACAGTGCTGTTACGATGCTGTGACAGTGGTGTGACAGTGCTGTTAAGGTGCTGTGACAGTGGTGTGACAGTGCTGTTAAGGTGCTGTGACAGTGGTGTGACGGTGCTGTTATGGTGGTGTGACGGTGCTGTTATGGTGGTGTGACAGTGGTGTGACAGTGCTGTGATGGTGCTGTTATGGTGGTGTGACAGTGCTGTTACAGTGCTGTGACAGTGCTGTGACGGTGGTGTGACAGTGCTGTTAAGGTGGTGTGACAGTGCTGTTACGATGCTGTGACAGTGGTGTGACAGTGCTGTTAAGGTGCTGTGACAGTGGTGTGACGGTGCTGTTATGGTGGTGTGACAGTGCTGTTACAGTGCTGTGACAGTGCTGTGACGGTGGTGTGACAGTGCTGTTACGGTGCTGTGACAGTGGTGTGACGGTGCTGTTATGGTGGTGTGAAAGTGCTGTTACGGTGGTGTGACAGTGCTGTTACGGTGCTGTGACAGTGGTGTGACAGTGTTGTGACGGTGCTGTTATGGTGCTGTGACAGTACTGTTACGGTGCTGTTATGGTGGTGTGACGGTGCTGTTATGGTGGTGTGACAGTGGTGTGACGGTGCTGTTATGGTGGTGTGACAGTGCTGTTACGGTGCTGTGACGGTGGTGTGACAGTGCTGTTACGGTGCTGTGACAGTGGTGTGACGGTGCTGTTATGGTGGTGTGACAGTGCTGTTACGGAGCTGTTATGGTGGTGTGACAGTGCTGTTACGGTGCTGTGACGGTGGTGTGACAGTGCTGTTACGGTGCTGTTATGGTGGTGTGACAGTGCTGTTACGGAGCTGTTATGGTGCTGTGACAGTACTGTTACGGTGCTGTTATGGTGGTGTGACGGTGCTGTTATGGTGGTGTGACAGTGGTGTGACGGTGCTGTTATGGTGGTGTGACAGTGCTGTTACGGTGCTGTGACGGTGGTGTGACAGTGCTGTTACGGTGCTGTGACAGTGGTGTGACGGTGCTGTTATGGTGGTGTGACAGTGCTGTTACGGAGCTGTGACAGTGCTGTTACGGAGCTGTGACAGTGGTGTGACAGTGCTGTGACGGTGCTGTTATGGTGGTGTGACGGTGGTGTGATGTTGCTGTGATGGTGGTGTGACGGTGCTGTGACGGTGGTGTGATGGTGCTGTTACGGTGGTGTGACGGTGCTGTTACGGTGGTGTGATGGGGCTGTTACGGTGGTGTGACGGTGGTGTGACGGTGCTGTTACGGTGGTGTGATGGTGCTCTTACGGTGGTGTGATGGTGGTGTGATGGTGCTCTTACGGTGGTGTGACGGTGCTGTTACGGTGGTGTGATGGTGCTCTTAAGGTGGTGTGATGGGGCCGTTACGGTGGTGTGATGGTGCTGCTACGGTGGTGTGATGGGGCTGTTACGGTGGTGTGATGGTGGTGTGACGGTGCTGTTACGGTGGTGTGACGGTGCTGTGATGGTGCTGTTACGGTGGTGTGACGTGCGCTATAGTGCGCTGTGTCAGCTTGGGCATGGCTTGGTGAAGTTTAGTGTTTCTTACTGCTGAAATGAAACAATAATTTCATAACCACACATAAGTGTTTGTGTGTGTGAATAATTCAGAACAGGATGTGGCTGAGAGCCGTGTGTGAGTGTGTTTCTGCAGCCTGTCTTGTCCGTTTCCTGCTCGTGCAGAATGTTTGCGTGCAGAGAATCTGGCCACCTGTTAAATTTCAAGATTCACTGCACAGATCTCAGTCAAAAAATAAAGCAATAATGTGCAACTACAAAATTGCCAGCCTGTGAAGCGCACATGTTGAGGATATTCCGTGTGAATCAAATAATTAGTGTTGTTGTCCTGACTTATAAATCAGGCTAGTTTCAGGAGGTGTGTTCTGCGAAGATGATCCTGTCCTCCTTCACCAGGGCTGCAGATTAATCTATGAGGCTCAGCAGCAACACAGCCAGTCTGTGTGTGTGGGACACACAACTCTCAGGGCTCTGTCTTAAAAATCTATGGCAGTCAAACAGGCAAAATCCAAGTGCACGCGGGACATGTGCAACTCCACCTTGCTGTTTATATGGTGCATAATAAGAGCACAAAGGAGACACAGGGCATATTTAGTCACTTCATTAGTCATGGATGTGTTGGACTGAACATACAATTAACAAATCAAATTGTTAGCCGCCACTGCCTTGAAGAGACAGGTGCATCAACTGCTGGCACGTTACTATTTAGATGCTCAACTCAGACGTTTGAGGTTTTCTGGTGAGAAAAGCTTTCTGAGAGCTCACAAACAGGCACAGCAGACACCCACACCCACACACACACACACACACACACACACACACACACACACACACACACACACGTCGCCCAACCACTTAAACTGCACCACCCCAAAGCCGGCTCCTTCTTGACAGGAAGAAAATCATCATAAAAATACAGCAAAACAGATTTATTTGTTTTGTAATTTAGTTTTATTTGATCTTTCTCAAAGAGTGGCCCACAAATGACCCCCCTCCCCCCAGTGGTTTGTGAGTATAATAATAAATTATCACATTTTAAATTAACATAATAATCTCATTTAAAAGTGCTTCTTAAACTGTTTAAAAATGTGTCCAAACTCTAACAGATAGTAACATAGTATTGGTATTTGTTGGGTGATCAGTGTGACAGGTGGTTTGCAAGGTTTTTCTTATTGGTTGACTGGTCCTTGTTATGAATACGTTTGAGAAACACTTTAGATTTGAGGTTTTTGGTAGTCTGTGGTGCAAACACGTTCTGCTGCTGCACAATATCAACGATCACAATAGACCATTGTTGCACTGTTTGGCACATGTGCAATAAGTATTCTGGAAATCACTCACATGGAACGCTTTGGGGTGCAAAGTGTAAACTGAGTAATTCTCGGATACGCATGCTCCATGTAACATGGACATGACTGAATCTATGGATAACACTACGGCAAATGTCCCTAACTTGCCCATAGAAGTGTGGGAAAAGTCCCTTAAATGCGTCCCAGATGAACAATAGGATCTTTCTGGTCGGGAGCACATGCGTCACACTATACTGTCTCAATCTTTAACACTTAGAGTCACACACCGCTGAGCATGCACATTCATACTGTGACATCAGTCTTTTCATTTTAATATCAAGACGCCTGTGGATGCACAGATTCGCACAAACACAGCCACTATTTCAAGAATGTGGACGTTTGGCATGAAAACAACCGCTACCTCAGGTGTAAACTAACATCAGCTGAGTTTCCAATCGAGATTTGTGCAAAACTTTAGCAATATTTTCCAAATATTGATTAAAAAAATAACAGCATTTCCATGGAGATAAAGAAGGTCGCTGCTAGATTTTCTCCTCAGAGTAAGTCAAGCAAAACATTAAAATTTCATTTTTTAAATCCACTGTTGCTATAAAGACCTCAGTCTCTTACTTCATCCACACATACTGTGTCATGTATTTCAGAATGTCATGTGACACTTTTGTAAGTCATGTGACCTATAAAATAGAAAAAAGTGTTTCTATTCCACTTTCTATTCATAAAAACACTTGAAACGCCTGAAAAACCACTGCATGTGAGTGTAAGACTTTTTTTTTTCCAATACTAGAGACACACACTTGAACATCTGTCAACACGTCTTCACTCACAAGTGCAGTGAAATGTTTCTGTCGTGCACTGCTGTGATTTGCTCAGGAAGGATAATAATTCTGTGCACCACCCTCCCATTTACGCTCCAGCTCAGCCAGCTGCGTCTGGCAGAGAGCCACTGCAAAAGAACCAGAATCACACCAACGGAGTCTGTGCTGCTCTGACTTCAGGCAACATCATTCTAAAACCTGACCAACCCAGGTTCCACCCAGGTCAGGTTTTAACAATAATTATTAGTAATTACTAAATGGGTGATGAAAAGAAACAGAGTGTAAATATGATTTTAAACTGTGCACAGCTCTGTTGCTGAACTGACACGCACTGATAGAGCTGTGGCTACAGGTCCGTCGCCACTGTTCTTATAAAGCAAAGGGAGATGGAACGCATATTGATCTACATCGATTGTGTTGAATGAATCTGATACTGATTAGTCAAACAAATGCTTTGGTCAGTGGTGGTGATGGTGGCTGTGGTCTGACTCAAACACCTGCTGTTACCTACAGCACCTGAGAGACGAGGGGTTTTAAATTGATGGCGACTGGTCATTGTGCAGTTTAAACATGAAATACAGTGGATCAGATCTGAATCTGCCTCAAAATGTCTCACCACAGAGTTTTCAGAGTCACTTCTGTACTGTTCGAGTTACACAGACAAGAGACGTGCACACAAACAGGGCTGGTCACATGTTTGTTCCTCAAATCATCAGAGGCAGTTTCTCCTTACCACTGTTGCTCCAGGGGTTGATAAGGTTAGACCTTACTTATATGAAGCGCCTTGAGGAACTCTGTTGTGATTTGGCGCAAAATAAATGAAATGAAAAATCACACGACCTCCATACGATCAAGTGGTAAAACAGAAAAAAAAAAAAATCAGATCTGTAACCTGTAGGGCTCAGAGCCACATCAGCCTGTGGCATGATGAGCAAAACCAGTGGTTTCAGCATATCCACTGGGATGCAGCAGTACACAACAATTAGCTGGACAGATCAGTTAGCTGCCTTTAGTGCAGCAGCGAAAAGAAGACTTGAGCGCAAAATCGTGCAAATGGTGATACAAGCATAGAATCTGGCACAAACACCCCTTAGACATGAACTCTTTTGAAAAAAATGATTAGCCACTTGAATTTTCAATAGGCAGCCAGGTAGGGTTCAACTGAAGAATTACACAGGCGTCAAAATTAAAAAATGCTCCAATCAAATTGAAAACTACACAATATAACACTATGTAACAAATTTTTGTTCCTGGCTTCTAAGTGTTATATTTCAACTGCTTATGTCTAAAGTCTATGGAAAAATGACTACATTCAGCACAAACTTTGATTTTTTTTTTTTTTTACGTTCTAGAAAGTTCTAAAAGTTTCTTGAAATTTCTAGATAATTCTGGAAACTTCTAAAAAATTCTGGACAGTTCTAGCAGTTAAAGAATATTCTAGAAGACTACTCAGTAGTAGTGAAGGCGAATCAAGAATATTCTTGAAAACAGACAAATTTCAAAATATCATTGTCCTGATCACAGAAGCAAAGTTTCTGTGGAATAACAGCTATTTTCTATTTATTTAAGGCAGGTTAGGAAAACACTGTGTGTATCCAGGAACAAAACAAAAATAAAAATTTCTTACATAGTGTAATTTGTCTGATCATAACGATTCCAAATAGGTTATAGTTTGGACAATCTGTGACTGAATGTTTAGGAGTTATGGGGTAAAAACAGCAAAATGGTGACAAAGGTCAGTTTCAGTTTGTACAGGGATCAAAAGTTAAAGTTGCTGCAGTTTTGTTAAAAAATGATGCAAATAGTTGAGTTAACAGGGTTTAAAAAAGGAATAGTTTGGACCATGTATCATGCTTAGTTATCATGTTACAGCGTAACATATGTCACATGCCATAGAATCCAATGGATGATGAACTTGTTTGACCTTTACTTTGGAGACCAAACATTCACCACAGTCAAAACTATTCAATCTGTCAAAGTTAGCAATGGCGTCTTGGCTTCCCTCACTAGTCTCCTTCTTACACAATCACTCAGTTTTTGAGAACTGTCCACTGTAGTATAGTGCCTATCCATCCCCATAAATTCATTAAACGCACCAATAATTTGCATCACTTTTTACGAATACTGAAGGAACCTTAACTTTTGACCCCTTTATAACCTGAAACTGACCTTTGTCACCATTTTTGCTGTTTTTACCCCATAACTCCTGAGCATTCAGTCATTGGTAGTCCAACCTATACCTTTTTGGAATTGTTATGATCAGACAAATAATGTGGTGTAGGTTTCAATTTGATTGGAGCATTTTTCCCCTACCTGGCCACCTATTGAAAATTCAAGTGGATATATGGTTTTTTCAAAAGAGTTAATATCTAAGGAGTATTTGTACCGACTTCAGTGCTTGTATCACCATTTGCAGGATAGTTTCAGTTATCTTCTGCACAACTTGACAGACACCACAAATCACCCTGAAATGTCTGAAGACTTACAGTAGTGTTCAGAATAATAGTAGTGCTATGTGACTAAAAAGATTAATCCAGGTTTTGAGTATATTTCTTATTGTTACATGGGAAACAAGGTACCAGTAGATTCAGTAGATTCTCACAAATCCAACATGACCAAGCATTCATGATATGCACACTCTTAAGGCTATGAAATTGGGCAATTAGTAAAAAAGTAGAAAAGGGGGTGTTCACAATAATAGTGGCATCTGCTGTTGACTCTACAAACTCAAAACTATTATGTTCAAACTGCTTTTTTAACAATCCTATGAATCACTAAACTAGGATTTAGTTGTATAACCACAGTTTTTCATGATTTCTTCACATCTGCGAGGCATTAATTTTGTTCGTTTGGAACCAAGATTTTGCTCGGTTACTAGTGTGCTTGGGGTCATTGTCTTGTTGAAACACCCATTTCAAGGGCATGTCCTCTTCAGCATAAGGCAACATGACCTCTTCAAGTATTTTGACATATCCAAACTGATCCATGATACCTGGTATGCGATATATAGGCCCAACACCATAGTAAGAGAAACATGCCCATATCATGACGCTTGCACCACCATGCTTCACTGTCTTCACTGTGAACTGTGGCTTGAATTCAGAGTTTGGGGGTCGTCTCACAAACTGTCTGTGGCCCTTGGACCCAAAAAGAACAGTTTTACTCTCATTAGTCCACAAAATATTCCTCCATTTCTCTTTAGGCCAGTTGATGTGTTCTTTGGCAAACTGTAACCTCTTCTGCACGTCTTTTATTTAACAGAGGGACTTTGCGGGGGTTTCTTGCAAATAAATTAGCTTCACACAGGCGTCTTCTAACTGTCACAGCACTTACAGGTAACTCCAGAGTGTCTTTGATCATCCTGGAGCTGATCAATGGGTGAGTCTTTGACATTCTGGTTATTCTTCTATCCATTTTGATGGTTGCTTTCCGTTTTCTTCCACGCGTCTCTGTTTTTTTTGTCCATTTTAAAGCATTGGAGATCATTGAAGCTGAACAGCCTATAATTTGTTGCACCTGCGTATAAGTTTTCCCCTCTCCAATCAACTTTTTAATCAAACTACGCTGTTCTTCTGAACAATGTCTTGAACGTCCCATTTTCCTCAGGCTTTCAAAGAGAAAAGCATGTTCAACAGGTGCTGGCTTCATCCTTAAATAGGGGACACCTGATTCACACCTGTTTGTTCCACAAAATTGATAAACTCACTGACTGAATGCCACACTACTATTATTGTGAACACCCCATTTTGTACTTTTTTTTACTAATAGCCCAATTTCATAGTCTTAAGAGTGTACATATCATGAATGCTTGGTCTTGTTGGATTTGTGAGAATCTACTGAATCTACTGGTACCTTGTTTCCCATGTAACAATAACAAATACGAGGTCTGTTAGAAAAGTATCCGACCTTTTTATTTTTTTCAAAACTATATGGATTTGAATCATGTGCGCTTGCATCAGACAAGCTTGAACCTTCGTGCACATGCGTGAGTTTTTTCACGCCTGTCGGTTGCGTCATTCGCCTGTGGGCAGGCTTTGAGTGAGCACTGGTCCACCCCCCTCGTCGGATTTTTATTGTCAGTGAAATGGCAGAGAGACTGCCGCTTTGCTCCATGAATTTTTTTCAGAAACTGTTAGAGACAGCCAGTTGGAAAACATTCGAAAGATTCAGATGGATTTCGGTGAAGATTCTGTCGGTATCACACGGATTAAGGACCATTAAAACTCGATTTAAAATGGCCCACGGCGGCGGAGGGCGCACCGCGCCCCAAGCGGCCATCGACAGACTGGAACGAGCAGATCACTTCCAAATTTAAGGCTCTGTTGATGCAGGATGTCGTGTGACTAGCAGAGAAGTTTAAGAAGAGGTCGGGATCAGCACTTTATCGGCACATTCCACTGTTAAAGGAGATTTTGTTATTTAAAGACGTGCGGACTCGCGCGTCGGGACGCAGCCGCTCACAGCCGCTGGACAAACAACACCTCCGTGTTGGAAGTCTCACAGGACAAGTTGGAACATGCCCAGCTGTTAAACAACTTCTCGGATACTCACTCGACTGAAAAGCCATCAAAAGCCGTCTGAATCTTCTGAATGGTTTCCAACACGGGGGTGTTTTTTTTTCTTGCGCGCAATAAGCGGCTCCGTGCCGACGCGCGAAATCCTCCGCACGTCTTTCATTACAAAATCTCCTGTAACAGTGGAATGTGCCACAAAAGTGCTATGTCCAGCTCTCTTGCCATTTCTGTGGTAGTCACACGATGTCCCGGATCAACACAGCATTCAGTTTAGAAACGATCTGGTCGTTCCAGTCTGTCGATGGCCGCTCGGTGCGCCGCGCGCCCTCCGCCGCTGTGGACCGTCTTTAAAAAGGTTTTAACACTCCTTAATCCGTGTGACGCCGACAGAATCTTCACCGAAATCCATCTTTCTAATCTTTCGAATGGTTTCCAACTGGCTGTCTCTAACAGTTTCTGAAAAAAAAATTCATGGAGCAAAGCGGCAGCCTCTCAGCCATTTCACTAACAATAAAAATCTGATGAGGGGGGTGGACCAGTGCTCATTTAAAGCCTGCCCACAGGCGAGTGACGCAACTGACAGGCGTGAAAAAACTCACGCATGCGCACAAAGGTTCAAGCTTGTCTGATGCAAGCACACATGATTCAAATCCATATAGTTTTTGAAAAAAATAAAAAGGTCGGATAGTTTTCTCACAGACCTCGTATACCCAAAACCTGGATTAATCTTTTTAGTCACATAGCACTACTATTATTCTGAACACTACTGTATATCCCCCTTCCTCCTCCTCTTGGTTTCTGGTGTTCTTTGCATCTGTGGTGGAGTAGAGTGGGCGGAGTCACTGGTGTGATGAGGAAGAGATGGCTGCAGCAGATCCTCTACAGTAACGGACATCTGTCTGTCTTAGCTTGCTGCGATGTGCTTATCTGAGAGGAACAAACAATTTGACTCCCAGAAGAAATTCCCATGTTTATTTTAGCCTCAGAGACTGCCCCATCTTCAACCGCAGTCTGAATATGCAGAACAGGAAACCGACTGTGCAGAAACCCACAAAACCAGGAAGCATGCACTCAGCACAAATAAAAGTCGCTGAAATGTGTTTTTCTTGAGCATAAACTCAGTTTGGCAAGATTGCAGTAATTACTTTCTGCACTTTGGTTCTATGTGCAACAACTGTAGTTTCTAAGTCATTTAACGTGTCATTTATGATGTCATTTTCTCTTTGGAAGAAGGATTTTCTTTAAAAGACAATATGAAACTTGAGGCACAGTTTGCCAGACAGCAAATCTACTAATGCAACAGACAAAAGCTTGACTATGTACAGTTTATCCAATCATTCACAAAAGCCTATATCGCTTTCAAAGTTATCAATGGCGTCTTGGCTTCCCTCACTAGTCTCCTTCTTGCACAATCACTCAGTTTTTGAGAACTGTCCACTGTAGTATACTGCCTATCCATCCCCGTAAATTTATTAAACGTACAAATAACTGTCACGTGTAGATTTTTTTAAATTTCGCTAACTCCCGCGAAGGCGATGGCTGGAGGTCTTTGGTGACCAGATCTCTTTGGAGGCTCTTGGTTACCGCTGGAATGACTTTGTGTCAAACGAGTGGTTACTTTGGGAGACTCAGATGAGAATTATGACTTGAGTTGTGAGGGAACTTCATCTGTGACATGTTGGCCATGTGACATGTTTCTGTGTGCATGATCCTCCATGTTTTTGTTGGCTGCAGCAAATCGACGGTTACTTGCAGGACCTAATTGTCCTGAGCACATCTGTAACTTGGGTTTTACTTCTAATGAGAGATTCCCACCTTCACAACATTTGGCATGATGTGCACCAAACTGAAACATTACAGTCTTGTTGGTGCCTTGCTTGCACATAGGGTGCAATGCCTTGACATGCTGTCAAGGCCTAGGATCATCCATGATGCATTGCAACAGTTTTTGAAATGTTCACAAATTGTCCAATTGACCGTTCATTGGTTATCCTAATCCTGTGTCATCTGTAGAGTAGTAAAATGTGTTGCCAGAGCTTTTATTTTCTATTGTTAAATCTTTCCTCTACTATAATCAGTGATTTCAGACTGTAACTACCTCCTTGACCTGAAACCCTAGCATCTTTTAATATAAAGCTCTGGAGTGGCAGAGCTTCTCTGTGGTGTACAGGTTAAACTGAAATGCCCCTTCGATGTATGACGACTGTGTAATCTATACTGATCAATATTTTTCTCTTCTTTCCAGTTAATGCTGCAATGTCCCGTCCACATCAGACACTCAGCATTTCCGCTCCCCACATGTACTACACCTGCCCCGAGGGTGCAACAGTCACAATGGAATGTGTTCAGAGAGGAACCGCCTTGCACCCAACTGATGTCTTGAAACACAGATGGTTTTTCACAGCCCACAGTGACCAGAACTGTCATGACCACCAAATCCCACGTCATGACCTCAACCATGACAAACACAGCTGGCCTCCGGGAGTGCACCCTGAGTATGGAAAGGATAAAATCTCTCTTGTTGTTGAGAATGTGACCAGGCAAGACCAGGGTCGCTACTGCTGTATGATCTATGATTTCCAGGATGACAAAAAACATGTCCTTCAGTGGTCCCACAGCTCCATGGTTCTCCACGTTACACCACGTAAGGACACAAAATGTGTATGTGTGAATGTGTAGTGAGGTAGAAAACGCTGATATATAGACTAATTATTGAAGTGGTAAAATGGAAAAAGAATGTCTCTGTTGTATGCTGAGCCTTGGTTAGATCAGATGCTAAAGTGTAATAATCCAAGATATGGTACAAATGCAGTATAGTACACAGCTGTGTGTGAAGTCACGTGCCTGCAAAATATTTTTACATACAACCACTAACTCTGAAATTGGGTGATGTGATACAGACAGTAGGTACTATGTTTGTGCTCTATAAAATATATAAGCACCAGGAATTAAGATCTGATAGTCTAAAAAATTTGATACAATCATAATTTGATCTAAAATGTAAATGTGTTCAGTGTATAGCAAACATAAATTAATTGTTGTTCCAATACTTTGAAAGGGGACTGTAAGTGTGAAGTATGAAATGTTCTATTCAACTTGGTTCTGCCTCGTTGAATAGAACATTTCATCTTTCACTGAACTGAATATTTGTTTGATTGAATGAATGAAAAAAGCACTCATTATTTGTTTTATATAACAGCCAAAATTGTGCATGGTAAGTGGAACACAATGTCAAAAAGTATGAATCCATGTCACGTGACATACAATCCACCAATCAAATGACAAGGATCTACTCAGCCGTTATATAAAAACCTATATTGTAGTACTGTACCATATTGCAGCAAAGTGATGCACAGTATACTACGGTGATGTATGCACTGACATATAGTGCAATTTGTTTTGCAAAATTAATTAGTTACTGGTGACTAACTGAACTACACTAGTAGGATAAAAACAAGTCAAAGTTCAGCAGATGTTTAAAAGAGATATTCAACATTTTTCAACCTAGGCTTTATTTTTAGATGTTGTGTTGGTCTTTTCACTTTGGACAGTCATTCTGTAAGACTCAATCCCTCCTTGGCATTTGATTGCAATCTCTTAGTGGAGGATGGCAAAGCTAAGGTAAGCAGCTAACCGTATAATCGGCTGTCTTAAAACATTTTACATTTAGTTGAGGCAAGTACGCACTGAATCCTTGCAGGGAAATTCTCCGTGCAACAGAATGCATCTAATGACATTTTCCCATGATCACTGGGATAAAGAAGCACTTTTCTCTGAGTGTTTTTATTGCCACACCTAATTACATTAATTACCCAATCAGTCCTTCGTGGTGTTTGCATTCATTCTAATGTGCCAATTAAATAAATTTTTGTCCAGAGTGAAAAGATGACCCCTAAAACATTTAGAAATAGTGCCTTGGTTGCAAATCTTGACCTTCTCCTTTAAGGGTACGTAACATCATATGTTGTGTAAACTAAAGTTATCCTGTAGTGTTATTGTTGTTGGCCAAGAAATGTCAATCAATCAATCAATCAACATTTATTTATAAAGCGCTTTACAGCACCGACTAGTGTCCAAAGTGCTTAACATTAAAAACACAAATTTACAAAAATAAAACACATATAAAATAAAATTTTAAAACAACACATAAAAAAGAACATAAAAATAACAGAACATGTCACCTCCCCACTAAGTGTTAAAAGCCAGTTTAAATAATAAGTCTTTAACTTAGATTTAAAAAGTGCTAGGTCAGGAATAGTACGTAACTCAAGAGGTAGCTCATTCCACAGTCTCGGGCCAGCTACCGCGAAAGCATGATCACCCCAGCGTTTAAATGTAAATGTGCATGCTTATTATCATCAGTGGAAAAAGACATCACCAGAAAATTTGTCAAGTTTAACTGAAGTGCTGGTTTAACTGGTAGAGAGCATATGGTCAATGGTCATTTCAAATGTACAGAATATTTGATAACTTAATAGACGAGTATTAACCCGTTAAATGTCCCTTGTACTGTAGTTGATTCCGTGATTAAAAATTACAGAGTATGGTACTGAGTGACAAATCTGTCTGGAGCAGGCAATCCTCACTAACGAAGTGAAGCGCCACAAAGAAGACAGGTGAAGGAAGCCACCAAAACACCCAACAAAACACCCACAGCAACTATGAAGCAGTTACAAGCTGTAACTGGTAAAGCAACAGACAAAAGTCATGCGCACATTCTTTCCAATCACAGCCACTGATGCTTGTGACTGCTTCAGGGTTGCTGCGGGTGTGTTGGTTTGACACACCCGCAGCCCAGGTGGAAACGCTTCTGGGGAAAACCTGGTCTTGTTAGGAGAGACGGCATCCATCCCACTTTGGATGGAGCAGCTCTCATTTCTAGAAATCTGGCCAATTTTCTTAAATCCTCCAAACCGTGACTATCCAGGGTTGGGACCAGGAAGCAGAGTTGTAGTCTTACACACCTCTCTGCAGCTTCTCTCCCCCTGCCATCCCCTCATTACCCCATCCCCGTAGAGACGGTGCCTGCTCCCAGACCACCAATAACCAGCAAAAATCTATTTAAGCATAAAAATTCAAAAAGAAAAAATAATATAGCACCTTCAACTGCACCACAGACTAAAACAGTTAAATGTGGTCTATTAAACATTAGGTCTCTCTCTTCTAAGTCCCTGTTAGTAAATGATATAATAATTGATCAACATATTGATTTATTCTGCCTTACAGAAACCTGGTTACAGCAGGATGAATATGTTAGTTTAAATGAGTCAACACCCCCAAGTCACACTAACTGCCAGAATGCTCGTAGCACGGGCCGGGGCGGAGGATTAGCAGCAATCTTCCATTCCAGCTTATTAATTAATCAAAAACCTAGACAGAGCTTTAATTCATTTGAAAGCTTGACTCTTAGTCTTGTCCATCCAAATTGGAAGTCCCAAAAACCAGTTTTATTTGTTGTTATCTATCGTCCTCCTGGTCGTTACTGTGAGTTTCTCTGTGAATTTTCAGAACTTTTGTCTGACTTAGTGCTTAGCTCAGATAAGATAATTATAGTGGGCGATTTTAACATCCACACAGATGCTGAGAATGACAGCCTCAACACTGCATTTAATCTATTATTAGACTCAATTGGCTTTGCTCAAAATGTAAATGAGTCCACCCACCACTTTAATCATATCTTAGATCTTGTTCTGACTTATGGTATGGAAATTGAAGACTTAACAGTATTCCCTGAAAACTCCCTTCTGTTTGATCATTTCTTAATAACATTTACATTTACTCTGGTGGACTACCCAGCAGTGGGGAATAAGTTTCATTACACTAGACGTCTTTCAGAAAGCACTGTAACTAGGTTTAAGGATATGTTTCCTTCTTTATGTTCCCTAATGCCACATACCAACACAGTGCAGAGTAGCTACCTAAACTCTGTAAGTGAGATAGAGCATCTCGTCAATAGTTTTACATCCTCATTGAAGACAACTTTGGATGCTGTAGCTTCTCTGAAAAAGAGAGTTTTAAATCAGAAGTGCCTGACTCCGTTGTATAACTCACAAACTCGCAGCTTAAAGCAGATAACCCGTAAGTTGGAGAGGAAATGGCGTCTCACTAATTTAGAAGATCTTCACTTAGCCTGGAAAAAGAGTCTGTTGCTCTATAAAAAAGCCCTCCGTAAAGCTAGGACATCTTACTACTCATCACTAATTGAAGAAAATAAGAACAACCCCAGGTTTCTTTTCAGCACTGTAGCCAGGCTGACAAAGAGTCAGAGCTCTATTGAGCCGAGTATTCCTTTAACTTTAACTAGTAATGACTTCATGACTTTCTTTGCTAATAAAATTTTAACTATTAGAGAAAAAATTACTCATAACCATCCCAAAGACGTATCGTTATCTTTGGCTGCTTTCAGTGATGCCGGTATTTGGTTAGACTCTTTCTCTCAGATTGTTCTGTCTGAGTTATTTTCATTAGTTACTTCATCCAAACCATCAACATGTCTATTGGACCCCATTCCTACCAGGCTGCTCAAGGAAGCCCTACCATTATTTAATGCTTCGATCTTAAATATGATCAATCTATCTTTATTAGTTGGCTATGTACCACAGGCTTTTAAGGTGGCAGTAATTAAACCATTACTTAAAAAGCCATCACTTGACCCAGTTATCTTAGCTAATTATAGGCCAATCTCCAACCTTCCTTTTCTCTCAAAAATTCTTGAAAGGGTAGTTGTAAAACAGCTAACTGATCATCTGCAGAGGAATGGTCTATTTGAAGAGTTTCAGTCAGGTTTTAGAATTCATCATAGTACAGAAACAGCATTAGTGAAGGTTACAAATCATCTTTTTATGGCCTCAGACAGTGGACTCATCTCTGTGCTTGTTCTGTTAGACCTCAGTGCTGCTTTTGATACTGTTGACCATAAAATTTTATTACAGAGATTAGAGCATGCCATAGGTATTAAAGGCACTGCGCTGAAGTGGTTTGAATCATATTTATCTAATAGATTACAATTTGTTCATGTAAATGGGGAATCTTCTTCACAGACTAAGGTTAATTATGGAGTTCCACAAGGTTCTGTGCTAGGACCAATTTTATTCACTTTATACATGCTTCCCTTAGGCAGTATTATTAGACGGCATTGCTTAAATTTTCATTGTTACGCAGATGATACCCAGCTTTATCTATCCATGAAGCCAGAGGACACACACCAATTAGCTAAACTGCAGGATTGTCTTACAGACATAAGGACATGGATGACCTCTAATTTCCTGCTTTTAAACTCAGATAAAACTGAAGTTATTGTACTTGGCCCCACAAATCTTAGAAACATGGTGTCTAACCAGATCCTTACTCTGGATGGCATTACCCTGACCTCTAGTAATACTGTGAGAAATCTTGGAGTCATTTTTGATCAGGATATGTCATTCAAAGCGCATATTAAACAAATATGTAAGACTGCTTTTTTGCATTTACGCAATATCTCTAAAATTAGAAAGGTCTTGTCTCAGAGTGATGCTGAAAAACTAATTCATGCATTTTATTTCCTCTAGGCTGGACTATTGTAATTCATTATTATCAGGTTGTCCTAAAAGTTCCCTGAAAAGCCTTCAGTTAATTCAAAATGCTGCAGCTAGAGTACTGACGGGACTAGAAGGAGAGAGCATATCTCACCCATATTGGCCTCTCTTCATTGGCTTCCTGTTAATTCTAGAATAGCTATCTTAGGGACCTCATAGTACCATATCACCCCAATAGAGCGCTTCGCTCTCAGACTGCAGGCTTACTTGTAGTTCCTAGGGTTTGTAAGAGTAGAATGGGAGGCAGAGCCTTCAGCTTTCAGGCTCCTCTCCTGTGGAACCAGCTCCCAATTCAGATCAGGGAGACAGACACCCTCTCTACTTTTAAGATTAGGCTTAAAACTTTCCTTTTGCTAAAGCTTATAGTTAGGGCTGGATCAGGTGACCCTGAACCATCCCTTAGTTATGCTGCTATAGACTTAGACTGCTGGGGGGTTCCCATAATGCACTGAGTGTTTCTTTCTCTTTTTGCTCTGTATGCACCACTCTGCATTTAATCATTAGTGATTGATCTCTGCTCCCCTCCACAGCATGTCTTTTTCCTGGTTCTCTCCCTCAGCCCCAACCAGTCCCAGCAGAAGACTGCCCCTCCCTGAGCCTGGTTCTGCTGGAGATTTCTTCCTGTTAAAAGGGAGTTTTTCCTTCCCACTGTAGCCAAGTGCTTGCTCACAGGGGGTCATTTTGACCTTTGGGGTTTTTACGTAATTATTGTATGGCCTTGCCTTACAATATAAAGCGCCTTGGGGCAACTGTTTGTTGTGATTTGGCGCTATATAAATAAAATTGAATTGAATTGAATTCTTTCACCTGTCTCCTTTGAGTAACATGACTTGGTGTTTGTCTTAAAAGCTCTATCATGTACATAGTAGTCCCTTATTCTTTATATGTTTAAAGGACTGAATTAGCTGAACTACAAACCAATTCTAAACCCTGGGGCTTATCTGTTACAATGGCCCTATAGGGTAACTGATAAAGTACTGTAATAGCACTACCATTCACCTGATTTGGATGCAATTGTACTCAAACTGTCAACATTCAAAATCCCTTTAGGCCTAAGTATGAATTTGCTCCCACAGCCACTGTTTGATCACTGAGCACAAAATGCAGATTTTTGTTGTGATGTTCTATAAGGAACCACTCTTTTTTCTGTTGGCAGGAAAAAATGGCTCTCAAGACTGCACTGTTTGGGATCCGCAACCAGCTCAAGGTATGTTGGCTCATGTTGACCAAAACGAGGTCAACTGGTTGTTGAGTGGTATGTAACCCACGGCGTGTGTTCCATCCACAGCGTCTGTGCCAGTGGCTTTGGTCATCGTGCCGACAATCTTGGCCCTGCTCGCTCTGCCACTCATTCTGGTGCTTGTGTACAAACAGCGACAGAATGCACAATCCAACAGACGTACGTATTACCGATGTGCACAAGCAAGCACTCTGTACAGCCACAAAATGTTGGCAAAAATATGTCACGAAACCTAAAAAGGGTGATTTTAATGGTCACCCAAAGAGCTGCACAGATGTAAAGTTTTTACAGTTTTTTCCATTTATGTTTTGTATTATATTACATAACATGAACGTAGGGCTATTCAGCATGTTTGACGTCCTCTGACTAAGATGCCTCTTCGACAGCACAGTAAGAACGTGGTGTCCTACGGTCAAATTGCATCTGACAAGAAGTGTTGATTGATATGATAATTTTGCACACTAATAAGCAATGAAAACTATTTCTTGGTGTTGTTGGATGCCTTATAAATTATATTTAGAGCGTTTGTGGCACTCCACATGTGTATTTCTATGATCTTTATTACTGTTATTATTAATTTGAACAAGTAGGCCTTCTTGATCTGTGATACAGCACATACGAAAAAGTGCAAACACTTCATGATTGAGCCAAGATTAGAAATGTACCACTGTGTGTACAGACCAACTCTCTTTATCTTTATCATCATCTTTATCATTATTGATTAGTTATATTTTTACATTTTGTGTTTTATGTTTTGTGTTGGGTATTTGACATTTTGGGGCATTTTACATTCTGAGGCTGTACAACTTACACAATTTTCAAATCCCCATTAAGGTTCAACGATAAATTTGTCACAGTGGGTGGGCCACAGTGTTTTGCACGAGGTGTTTCCTGAGTGGATGTGTTTCACACAGTGGGAAACATTTTTGGCTTCGTATCTGTTGCGTTCTGCTCTATTTCAATTCACTCACAATGGCCTGTTTCCCTTTTCCTGCCTCCCAGGTGCACATGAGCTGGTGCGGATGGACAGGTAAGTTTTCCCACAGTCTGTCCACCAGCTGCTCTCAGAAACCCACTTCAGTAACACAGCTGATCCACACAATAACTCCACATTGTGCAAAAGTATTGTCACATGTGTCAAATAGAAGACTGACCAAAATAGCTGTTCTGGTGACTGTGCACAACATTTTCTGAATCATCAGAACACAACTTGTTAATAGGACGATATTAATGGGGCTTAGACCACAAATAAATTGACCTGTAGGGGGCTAAAAGACACATGAGCAGAGTCAGGGTCACAGCACTGTAATGGCCTTTAGAGGTAAATCCGATAGAGGTGGTGCTGGTGCGTATCACCACATTCTGTAGCATCAAGAGCATGAGAGATGACACTCCTGGAAGGAACACCAGTCCAATGCAGGTTACTTCTCAGGCTGAGGCCAACACCCTGGTGACTGAGACAATGTAGATTAAGTTTCTTGACCAAGGACACAGGCAGGTAGCATGAGCTGGATATTGACAGGCCATCTCCTTACCCTCTCAGTCATGTGTTATAGACCTTTCAAATGGATCAAAACAACACAGTGAAATAACTGAGAACACAACTCCATAATCTGTACAAGTCCCCGTTAATGTCAAAGTAAAGACAAACTGGGCCAAAACCAAAACGACAGACAAATGATCTGTTTGATCAATGTTTCATTCTCAAGTCAAGTCTGGGTGCATGTGCTGGTGATGCACTTCACTGCATCCATGACACCACTAAACCGTTTTGTGTCCTGGATGGCAACTCTCCAGGCAGACAAGTGGTCCATCCTGACCTCTCTAAAATAACCAGCTACCTGCTTCAGCCAGGTGTAGTGTGGGTGTTCCCTTGGCCTTCTGGAGCCAATGGGGTCCTCTCACTCATGTGCTGGCTCATTCACAGAGAAATGCAGCACGTGGCCAAAATGTCAAAGGTGACACAACCTCAGAATGCAAGTGGTACTTCTCATCTCAGTAACCGCTCTTTTGATACAACATCGATCATATCCAGTAATATCCAAGGATCCTCCCAAAAGAGGACCAAAGGCCAAAGACATCCAGTTGTCACGTTAGTGCCCCAGTCTCACAACCATACAGTAAGACAGGAAGAAAAACTTGGAACTTGATTCTCCAGCATAGATACAGTTTTATGTAAACGTTTCGGCACCCTTGATGATTTCCATGATTTCACTTTATAAATAATTGGTTATTTGGATCAGCAATTTCAGTTAAATGTATCATGTAGCAGACAAACACTGATATTTGAGAAGTGAAATGAACTTTACAGGATTTACAGAAAGTGTGCAATAATTCTTTAAACAAAATTAGGCAGGTACATAAATTTGGGCACCCCAACAGAAAAAAATACATCGATATTTAGTAGATCCTCCTTTTGCAGAAATAACAGCCTCTAAATGCTTCCTATAGCTTCCAATGAAAGTGTGGATTCTGGTTGAAGGTATTTTGGACCATTCTGCTTTATAAAACATCTCAGGTTTGTTGGTTTCTGAACATTTACAGCCCGCTTAAAATCACACCACAGATTTTCAGTATTATTCAGGTCTGGGGACTGAGATGGCCATTCCTGAACATTGTACTTGTTCCTCTGCATGAATGCCTTAGTAGATTTTGAGCAGTGTTTAGGGTCATTGTCTTGTTGAAAGATCCAGCCCCGATGTAACTTCAATTTTGTCACTGATTCATGAACAGTGTTCTCAAGAATCTGCTGATATTGACTGGAATCTATGTGACCCTCAACTTTAACAAGATTCCCAGTACCTGCACTGGCCACACAGCATGATGGAACCAGCTCCAAATTTTACTGTAGATAGCAAGTGTTTTTCTTGGAATGCTGTTTTTCAGCCATGCATACTGCACCGTGTTATGTCCAAATAACTCAATTTTAGTTTCATCAGTCCACAGCACCTTATTCCAAAATGAAGCTGGCTTGTCCAAATGTGCTTTAGCATACCTCAAGTGACTCTGTTTGTGACGTGTACACAGAAAAGGCTTCCTCTGCATTACAGCATCATACAGCATCTCTTTGTGCAAAGTGCACTGTATAGTTGAACGATGCACAGAGACACTGTCTGCAGCAAGATCATGTTGTAGGTCTTTGGAGCAAGTCTGTGGGTTGACTATGACTGTTCTCACCATCCTTCGCTTCAGCTTATCTGAGATTTTTCTTGGCCTGCCACTTTGGGCCTTAACTAGTACTGTGCCTGCGGTCATCCATCTCCTTACAATGTTCCTCACAGTGGAAACTGACAGCTGAAATGTCTGAGATAGCTTTTTGTATCCTTCCCCTAAACCATGATGTTGAACAATCTTTGTTTTAAGGTCATTTGGGAGTTGTTTAGAGCCTCCCATGTTGTCACTCATTAGAAGAGATGCAAAGCGGGGAAACATTTGCAAATGGCCACCTTAAATACCCTTTCTCATGATTGTCACTGGGTCAATGAGCTTACCAAACCAATTTTGTGTTCCAATAATTCATGGTAAATGTATTCAAATCAATAAAATGACAAGGGTGCCCAAATTTCTGCACCTGCCTAATTTTGTTTAAATTTATTGCACACTTCCTGTAAATACTAGAAACATAATTTCACTTCTCAAATATTACTGTGTTTGTCTGCTATATGATATATTTAACTGAATTTTCTGATCCAGACAACCAATGATTTATAAAGGAAAATTATGAAAATTATCAGGGGTGCCCAAACTTTTGCATACAACTGTACTGGCATCACCAAATGCCTCTGTTTCCGAAACTCATGACTCCCTAAGCTCCTTCCAGATGTGTTTCAATTTCAGTGGCAGAAGACACCAGAGACATGAGGTATTAAATGTCTGGATCTTAGTCTTAATCCAGTACAAGTACAAACCCAGACACTCCAATTCTTCACTCATCTTCTCAAGAGCTGAGTGTATCAGGGTATCCATTGTGTCCACAAAGTTCACAGCATTGCTGTCAAAGTCAAGGTCAGTAAACCTTTCTTTGCCAACAAAAGCACCCGAGTCAAATATTTGTACTGTATTTACTCTTCCCTGCACACAGCATAGCGCAAATACCATTTGTGGTTCTGCTGCACATTCTCACTCCCAGCTCATTACATAATTACACAGTTAGTGTTCCTTTGTGTTGCACAGTGACGGGTTCATGTCAATTAGTGACACGTGGCAAAACACAGTGTTATTTCTCCCTGACAACACACAGAACTATCTGCTTCATTTCCTGCACCATCAGGGAATCTTCACAGTGTTTGGGTTGTGGTTATGCTTATGGGTAAGGTTATGATGAGGGTTCGCGTCTCCTCATGTGTTACATTTTGATGTTCAGTTAAAAAAACAGCTTTATGTAAAAAATGTGACAAGTTGGGAGTGAGAATATTGTGGGTTTTTCAGTCCAGCACTCACACCCTATAAGTTGTAAATCCATTTATGCTCATTTGTGCACCCATGGATGTGTTGTGTAAGGTGTGTTCAGGCATCGCTACTGGAGGCAACATCTGAAACACAGACCGACAACAACCTAGTCTAATACTGAATGCAGAGCTTTTCTGGTACATATGAAGTACAAGTACGCTTTACATATACAGGACAGTTTCAAGACGCTCGCACACAGTTGACATACACAACTGAACATTAAACAAAATAAGCAAACATTCATGGAAACTTGCAAAACTTCACTGAACCACTTAATTTATTCACCTCAGGGAGTTTTGGTGGCTTCTCTCCACTGGCGTGCTGTGACAGATCTGATAGCTCACCAGATAACCTGCCACTTTAGTTCACTTTTCAGTACCAGTGCACCAGGTGCCTGGTACATGCTGGGTCTCAAGGAAAATGCAAGACTGGGTTATTTCATGTTATACTCAAAACCAGAGGTGGGACGAAGTCACCATCAAGTCAGTTTGCTAACAATTGGTGGTCATTATGACTTGAGACTTGACAGGGACTTGCAGATTGATGACTTGAGAATGACTTGACAGTGATTTGTCCCACCTCTGCCCAAAACACACGATAAAGTGACTAAATACAACCCGTTTGTGCACTGCCACCTGTTTTGCACTCACACTGCATCCCTGCTAAAACAGGAAAGTGGAATTGGACATGGCTCACATGCACTTGTGACACGCCTCACAGACTGCGTGCCTCAGATCATGAAGTTGGGGCTCTTCATCATGTAAATGCTCAGTCAGATAGCTTTCAGCATTTGTCAGATTTTCACTGTGCGCTTGTAAAACTGTGTGTCTCATGCTCTGTTACACAACATCTCACACTGCTGGTGGAATCATTGGCCTTTCTGTGACCTCATTAGGTGACATGTTGTGCTCCATTCAATGGCGCAACAACTTAAAGAAAAATAAAAGAAGGCTGTAATGTTTCCTTGCAGGAATTTCAGCAGAAAAATTCAAATTGAAAGGCTATACAGCTCTATATTCCCAAACATGGAAGGAATATTTTATCTGAAAATAATTTATTATTTTTAAAAATTTAATTAGAGGTAATATGGGGTCTAAAATTATGTATTAATTCTTCAGTTATCTGACATATATATGGAAATATATATGAAGAAGATTTCAAAGTGGGCCCTGACAGTCTTAAGTTGGGCTCATGTGACTGAAACCGGCTGAAAAAGGCCAATTTGGTGAACCTCGAAAAATTCCAGCTGCTGTCAGGAAGGATAGAGGGTCGGACAGTCATGCACGGATGCCGTACAATCCTGCAGTGACTGGTTCACGCATGCTCGTGTGCATGCACACAATCACAGTCCAACCATGTTAGAGGTGTGATACCAGATCGCGCTCACACAGCAGTGAAAGCAATTAAATGTTGGACAAATGTACATAAATGTGACACGTGCCCCTCACAAGAGAGCATGCTGACACATGTGCATTGTGGTGGCATGCTGAGAGGTGATGTTCTTCATGGCACGATATGTGTTCTCCAGCTGTGAGTAGCAATGACACAGTGGTCAGCTGCAACACGATGATCGCCTTGGTGAAGGCGTGTGTAATCATCTAACGGCTTTGGTGCACCCGCATACGGTGGCATCATCTGATTGCCTCTGTGGGTGTGCCTGGGCCGTAATCATCAGCGATCGCGTGTCATGTGACATGGCTGTCCAGTTGGTTGGTGCGCTGGCACTGTGACATGCAAATGGGTTTTGTTTTTTATCTCTTGTGGTGGTGTGGACATGATGTTGGACGGTGATTCCACCTCCAGTGGGACATGCTGGACATGCCATGATGGGTGTTCCACAGCTGTCAGCTGTTCCATCATGGACATGACAGCTGTCCAGATGTGCATGCTGTGCTGGACAGCGATCACACAGCACTGCAGCCACCAATTCGAGCTTTCACCACCACAGCCGCACCTCGACAATGTTGGGTTGTGGGGTGTGTGTGGGGCGGGGGGGACAACACACTCACACGCCATTCTGTTTCCTGGGTGGAGGCAGGCGACACAACACACACCATTCGTGTTGCTGAGGAGGACGACACACTCGCACACTATTTGTGTTGCTTGGGGGCAGACGTGGCACACTGACCACCCTTTGAGCTTTTGCCACCTGGACTGCAGCTCGAAAGTGGTGTCCTCTGCTCTGCTGCTGTGTGAATGGCCCCTCATTTTCTCAGTGACCCGCGAGTAGTGTTGGATGTTTGTGGCACCTGGACTCTGGCTGAGAGTGGGTCAAATAGGTAGTCGCCCGCCATTCTCCGCTGGTGTGAAGGCTGGCTCGATCGCACCATTAGGCCAGTGTTCGATGTGGCCGATGAGTTTGTACAGCCCCTCAGCCCGATTTGTCTGGCCTGCATTTGACATGCCGTGTGAATGTTGTGAGCATGATCAGATGACAGTGGAACCTCATCTTGGCCACTGTTCAAATGGGTTTCTGGCAGAAGCAACATGTGAATGTAGCGTGTATGTGCTGTGATTACTGCTGTATGAGGTGTTCGAGGGGTGTTTTCACAAGTGTCACTCGAATCCTCCTTTTTTGTGCCACTTGGGCTCAACTGTGTTATGTTTGAAGGGGCCATAAGGTTGTGAATGGCTGGTCTTAAAGATTGCTTTAAAATGCAAAAACAAATAGATACCTAGAATTATTTCAAGAATAGACAGCTAGTGTGACTCACTGATTGCAAACTGGTGTCAAAATCCAACCTCTCCTTAGTGTTTTGACACCTGGGCAACAGATCAATTAGGGGACTGTCTGTTGGGGTGAAACAAGGTGGGTACCTTATGTGCCTTGTGGCTGCTATGATAACCATGAAGGCCCAGTAGGAACCATGAACATGAGATGGCTAACTGGACTGTGGTGAAAAAAGAAGTCCTTAATGGCGGATCAAGCAGAGGAGGTGATGGCTTGTAACCCAACAGCTGTGAAGGTGGATGGAGGCTGCATCAGGTCCTCAGACCCTGATCACCTGGGATTTTTCAGCCATTGGACCAGGCTGACGATTTGTCAAGGACCGTGTGTTTCTCGGCATGCAACAACAACATTCCCACATTAAATGGACTGCATTCATATAGCGCTTTTCCATCTGGCTCAGACGCTCAAAGTGCTTTATACACTAATGCCTCACATTCACCCCGATGTGAGGGTGCTGCCATAAAAGGTACTCCAGGAGCAACTAGGGGATTAAAGACCCTTAGTGATTTTCTGGTCAGGCTGGGATTTGAACCGAGGATCCTGTGGTCTCAAGCCCAACACTTAACCACTAGACCATCACCTCCCCTAAACAAACATTAAACAAACCGATACACCAGCATCCCTAGATCAGTCCTGGATGTAGATATCCCATCTAGGAATCAATCAAGGGATGATCGATCTTGCCACTGCAGGTTTGCCACAAACAAACCACTGCAAATATGATTGTAGATTTAACATCGGTACTACTTTCTACTTTACTGTGTGTATGAGTGACCAGTTTACTAACAAACAGGCTTCTCAAGAACCTACATTCTTGACAAGACATCAACAAAAAACAAAAATCCTTTAGCAGTTGTCCATGACTGACCCACTGATCCACAAACACCAATTAATAGAGACCTGACACTTGTAGAATGCAGCACTGACACGTCTCAGACAGTGAACAGTACATAAGTCATCACTAAGCTTCTCTTTCTTATGTTTGTCCAGTGAGGCTCAGGGCCATGACAACCCCGTGTACCTCAGAGGATCACCACAACTGAAGGTCCGGACTGTTTCTCAGATCATGACCAGGCAGTCATCTGAGACAGGACGCCACCTTCTGTCTGAGCCAGGGACTCCTCTCTCACCTCCTTACCATGGGGAAGTGTTCTTTCCAACACATGGTAGGACACCACACAGTACTGACACACACACACACACACACACACACACACACACACACACACACACACACACACACACACACACACACACACACACACACACACACACACACACACACACACACACACACACACACACACACACTATTCACTTTTGGTTTTTGCATATTCTTTGTTGTGGAAGCACAGTCTTAATGTTGTGTGACACTTTCACAGGTTTCAAAGGTTTGAAAGTGGCTTTGGGTTGCCTGAAGGATACAGAACATATTTGGCTTGGGTGTCCATAAGTGGCAGGTATCTTTGTTTGGGGTCAAAATCAGTTCAGCTGAGGTTCAGAACACAAAATGTTCCCGTCCTGATGAAATGTATTATTAACAACAACAAAAAAAGTGGAAAGCTCAATGTGACATTGGTCAGGTCAGTTGTGGGAACCTGCATATTGCTGCTTATCTCTGCATCCCCCCCCCTGTAGAACTGTTTTGGATTCTGGCAACTCAGATGGACAGTTAGTTCGTCCGAAGTAACCATTAATCCATCGCACTCAGGTGATACGTGGGCTTGTCCTTGGCCTTCTCCAGGTATTTGGGTCATGAACACTGAGGCACCTGCATCATGTCTCGATCATGTCCAGAGTAATGTGATGCATATGGCCAAACTGCCGTAGATGACGCTCCCTTCTGATGCAGTACTCCTCAAACTCATCTTGCATCTTCATTCCAGCGGCACCGAAGGATCGTCTGAAGAGACGTGTTCCCAAAAACAAGTAGGCGTTGCCTATGGTTAGCACCCAAGTCTCTCAACCATACGGAAAGACAAGTCACACTAGGACCCTAAAGACGGATGGAGTAGTTTGGTCAAAGATCAAGGAAAACATGGTCTGATGAAAAACATTACTTATTTGTATATTTCAACAACTAAGATGCCCAGATGGATGATCTAAACTAAAGGATATATTGGTCAGCAAAATATCTGTGATTGATTGCCATGAATGACTTCATTATGACAAGACATGATGTGGTCATACATGAGACAAAAACCACCATTACAGACATACAGTATGTATATGTACTTGTGCATTTATATCGCGGTGTGTAGCGTGTGCAGGATATTCATCAGCCCCATGATGCCTTTCATTTTCATATTTTGACCCCCAGCTGACACCATTTCAATTGTTACCGAAACATGCCCCCCCCCACTTCGAAGAGGAACACCTGAGTTAGATTTATTCAGCATCCTTCAGGCAACCCAAAAAACACTTTAAAAGCCGTGAAAGTGTCATGTAACATTAACATTGTTCCTCTACTATGACCAAACTCCTTCAGACAAAACTAATGTATAAGGTGAAGGTAAAAGAGATGATTGAGTTTCTTGCTGAGGAGAGATCAATTAAAAGAGTATATTAACAGAAAAACTTTGGATCAAGGAGCTTGATTTTCATTTATGCAGATTTGATGTCATAAACTAAACGTGAACACTTGCACACTTTTTGTCACTGAATACATTGCAGAAGTGTGTTTCATAATGTTCTGAAAGTGCAGATTTCAAAATCTGCTTCCAGTGTGATAAGACACGTTGATGCAATTTTAAAAAGTGATCACAGCTTTGTGTGACATTGTTGAAACATCCTGCACATCAAGAGTCCCTGCAAAGGCTTTCTCATGTGTGAAAGTGCACGTTGGACTGAGCGTGACATGAAGAAAGAAAAGTGAAGTGTATCATGAGGTGAATTTCTCTGACTGCTCTCATTTAATATGAACGGCCTCTTCAGCCGCTCCCTCACACCATCATGACATTAGTTACGGTGAACACTTTCAATCCAGACTGTTTTATTCTGGGGCATCTGTGCAGACATTCCAGGAATACTGAGCTGGACTGGTCCATTTCCTTCCAGTCTCAGGCACAGGAACACACTTATTGCAAATTCATATAAAAAAAAGTGGTACAGACAGGCAATATATGAATTCATATTCATGTTTAGTAGCACCATAGCTGTATTTTTTTAACCACTTCCCCAAACTAGCCCATCTATATATGTCCAATTTATTAGTACTGGACAAAATGTTGACTCTGGCTAACCCTCAGTTATTGCAACAATTTCAAATTTGGTCAAAACTCAGTGAGACATTTTGTTCAGACACACATGGGCACATATAAAGCACGGTCACTGCATGTGTGTGTAACTGACAGAGTGTATTTTCTACTCTCCACTATGATCCTGCTCCTGCTACCTGTCAAGGACAAGAAACTTATTTTACATTGTCTCAATCCACCCGGCTGTAAATGGGTCCCAGCCTCAGTTGAGGAAGTAACCTGCAATTGACTGGCGTCCTGTCCAGGGGAAGTCATATACAAAATTGAATTCCAATGTACCCTTGCATGCGAGTAAAGTCTGTCTGTCTGTCTGTCTATCTATCTATCATCCACTTGATGCTATGGAATCTGGAGATAAGCACCAGCAGCAATGAACCTCATGGCCTCTGTAGGACTTATGGGCCTTTCACACCGGAAGCAGTGGCCGTGGCAGAAGTGTTGCAAATCAGTCTAAAACGCATTATTTTCCAAGAGATGCGCCACATTTTTGACGTGACGCTTGATGTTTTATTTTAGTAAGCTGCAGAACTAAGCTCTGCTGGTCAAACTGGGTGTTTGTATTTATCCAAAAGTGGGGAATTTCAGATTGATTGGGTCTGCTCCATCATCCCGGCTGCCTGCCTCGCTCTGCCCGAGGATGAGGCCTGAACTCCTGCTACTCTGTGGGGGTCTTCACGCTGTCACGGTTCAATCAATACCCCACCAAGTCATCAGTCCTTCCTCAGCTTGGTGTCACTCTGGAAAAAGTAGCTGAAAAAAGCTTCTCCCAGCAGGGTGACAGGAGAATCCTGCTGTTTTTTGAAGCTTTTTCGTGGTTTTACAGATGCAAATTCAAAATGGCGATCGCTCAGATTCTTTCGAGTTGTGGAAGCAGTCAGAGTGTGACATAGCAATCTCTGCCCCCCCTTTCTACTTCCGACATGACTGACGTCACTGAAGTGCGTTAACTGCCACGGCTACCACCTGCAATCTGAAAGGCCCTTTACTTCTTTCTACTATGATCTTATGACAGTCCCTAAACCAGTGAATGCGTTTTTAGGTACAGGGCAGAACTGCTTAGCTTTGAGGAATAGCTTTGAAGTACACACTATCATGGCCAGCTCATGACAGCTGCAACCATAACAGATGTGGTTTATTACTTATGGCAGGATAACTCAATTTTCGCTCTTCAACTTGTGGTGCGTACAGGAAAGGAATGCAACAGCATGTAACACTGGGGGACACCATAGACTGTATATGTATGAGACAAATGCACAGGTTTTCTGAGGAGCGGTTCTGAAGGTCAAATAGGGCACTTCCAAATGTCATCATCTTGGCAATGCAGGACTCCGCCCAACTCCCAGCCAACCCAGAAAAGGGTAAAGAGATAGAACACAGGCAAGACAGGCATGACCAGGGCAGGATGAATGAAGCCAGAACACACACCCGTCAACTGATGTTGAGGCCAACAGGCCAACTTTGGTTGGGATGTTAGATTAACAAATATTTTTGTGGACTGGGTGGTGGTTGTCATAACATTCTATGTGGGTGCAGGTATTAAAGCATATGACTGGCATTTTGTCTTAGGAACTGTTGCACCATCAGTGGACTTATATCACAAAGCTACCTGCTGAGCTGGTGCTAATGGTGCTCCAGCACACAGCTATAACTCAAAGAGGCCACTCCCCTAATTATTCATAATTTTATGGTTTAGAATATCTTAAATTAGTTAGTTATAAAACTCACAAGTTTGCACAGTTGTCATGAAGAAGGAATCTAGCTATAGAGACACAAACAATTTTATTTTATTTTTCATATTTTTGGTACCAGGTTGTAAACATTTCTATTCCTGCTGTAAATTTGGAAGTTTTAACATGGTGATCTATGGGGAGTGACTCGCTTTTGTCGCCAGCCTCAAGTGGCAATTGAAGGAACTGCAGGATTCGCCATTTCCACATTGGTTTCATTTTTCAACACTGGAGGTTGTCTGACACAGAGGCGGGTATGAGCACATACCTCAGGCACACACCTCAACCTGCTTGGTTATTTTTGTGGGAGCCAAATCAATCAGTTCTCTCATCCTGCCAGAAACAAAAAATAAATAGAAATACAGACCATTCAACTATTCCATAAAAAAAGACATGACACAGTAAATTTTGCTGAGTAAACTACACTCTGCCAAAATAACATTTGGTCCCAGTCTAAATAGAGTAAAATACATTCTATTATAGGGTGAAACCAGCTCTACTGTCTTGTCAAATCAAGTGTTTCAAGAGTTGATTTTACACTGTGATAAGAGTTGATTTAGCACTGTAATAGAGTATATTTCACTCTATTTGAACTGGGACCAAATGTTATCCCAGCAGAGTAAATTTTACTCTGCAAAATTTACTGTGTAGAAGAAACTGTAACAGCAGGATTCAAAAATGAAAGGTGAACATTGACAAATAACTACGGAGATGGAACGTTCTGTCATATTCCAGAGAAGATTAAATGTCAAAGAACGTGAATATTAAAATAAATGATCTTAGCTTGATATTCCAAATATTGTCGTTCTGTGCAAAATATAATATTAATAAGTGAAGCAACACGGCTCATAGTTAAAACAAAACAAAAAATAGCAATCTGAGAAAATTGATCTTCAGGCTTCAGCTTTCAGTTCTTCAAGCAAAACTATGAAAGCTGAAAGACGTGTGCTAAAACTGAATTCTGATGTTGGGTAAAGTGGAAAAACCAAGACTTACAGTGAGGAACAGATAGTAACAACATCATGTTTTCCTCAGTATGAGGAAGTTCTTATTTGCTTATGTATGAGAAATGAAGAGCTACCAAAAAAAACTTTGTCTTTTTGTGTTTTGTTTTTGTTAAATAACACTTTACGAAATATTCTGATTCCACAAAAGTTTCATTTGTATTTATTTGTGAACATAGTTGGTGTAGCAACAGTTTTGACCAGAACTGTATTTGACAGGAACTAATAACAGGAAGCACTCGATCAGCTGATTTAAAAATGACACACTGTTAGTTCAGATCAGCAACCGTGCAGTTTAACACACGTCCCACCCCACAACTTTCTTCCTTCAATTTACAATTAAATTTAAAAAAACAAGTTATAACTGTGGGAAATATTTAGTGCATGTTGTACAACCCCTGGCAAAAATTATGGAATCGCCGGCCTCGGAGGATGTTCATTCAGTTGTTTAATTTTGTAGAAAAAAAGCAGATCACAGACATGACACAAAACTAAAGTCATTTCAAATGGCAACTTTCTGGCTTTAAGAAACACTATAAGAAATCAGGAAAAATAATTGTGGCAGTCAGTAACGGTTACTTTTTTAGACCAAGCAGAGGGAAAAAAAATATGGAATCACTCAATTCTGAGGAATAAATCATGGAATCATGAAAAACAAAAGAACGCTTCAACATATCACTAGTATTTTGTTGTACCACCTCTGGCTTTTATAACAGCTTGCAGTCTCTGAGGCATGAACTTAATGAGTGACAAACTGTACTCTTCATCAATCTGGCTCCAACTTTCTCTGATTGCTGTTGCCAGATCAGCTTTGCAGGTTGGAGCCTTGTCATGGACCATTTTCTTCCATTTCCACCAAAGATTTTCAATTGGATTAAGATCTGGACTATTTGCAGGCCATAACATTGACCCTATGTGTCTTTTTGCAAGGAATGTTTTCACAGTTTTTGCTCTATGGCAAGATGCATTATCATCTCGAAAGATGATTTCATCATCCCCAAACATCCTTCCAATTGATGGGATAAGAAAAGTGTCCAAAAATCAACGTAAACTTGTGCATTTATTGATGATGTAATGACAGCCATCTCCCCAGTGCCTTTACCTGACATGCAGCCCCATATCATCAATGACTGTGGAAATTTACATGTTCTCTTCAGGCAGTCATCTTTATAAATCTCATTGGAACGGCACCAAACAAAAGTTCCAGCATCATCACCTTGCCCAATGCAGATTCGAGATTCATCACTGAATATGACTTTCATCCAGTCATCCACAGTCCACGATTGCTTTTCCTTAGCCCATTGTAACCTTGTTTTTTTCTGTTTAGGTGTTAATGATGGCTTTCGTTTAGCTTTTCTGTATGTAAATCCCATTTCCTTTAGGCGGCTTCTTACAATTCGGTCACAGACGTTGACTCCAGTTTCCTCCCATTCGTTCTTCATTTGTTTTGTTGTGCATTTTCAATTTTTGAGACATATTGTTTTAAGTTTTCTGTCTTGACGCTTTGATGTCTTCCTTGGTCTACCAGTATGTTTGCCTTTAACAACCTTCCCATGTTGTTTGTATTTGGTCCAGAGTTTAGACACAGCTGACTGTGAACAACCAACATCTTTTGCAACATTGCATGATGATTTACCCTCTTTTAAGAGTTTGATAATCCTCTCCTTTGTTTCAACTGACATCTCTCGTGTTGGAGCCATGATTCATGTCAGTCCACTTGGTGCAACAGCTTTCCAAGGTGTGATCACTCCTTTTTAGATGCAGACTAACGAGCAGATCTGATTTGATGCAGGTGTTAGTTTTGGGGATGAAAATTTACAGGGTGATTCCATAATTTATTCCTCAGAATTGAATGATTCCATATTTTTTTCTTCTGCTTGGTCTAAAAAAGTAACCGTTACTGACTGCCACAATTTTTTTTTCCTGATTTCTTATAGTGTTTCTTAAAGCCAGAAAGTTGCCATTTGAAATGACTTTAGTTTTGTGTCATGTCTGTAATCTGCATTTTTTCTACAAAATTAAACAACTGAATGAACATCCTCCGAGGCCGGCGATTCTATAATTATTGCCAGGCGTTGTAGGTGCACTTCCCCAAAAGGAAGGTTCCTGGTTCAAGGCCACATCTGTCTAGATGTGTAAGGAATGGGAAAAGACTGAAAAAAGTGTGACAAATTAACTCCTGGATCCAAACTGGATCCAGTGTGGTGACCCCAAACAAAGAAGGAGCTGCCAAACTCCAGGCTTATTACAAACAGGCGTGCACGTAGTGGTCATGTGATTGTGCATCATAACTGGTGCTCAGGTGCTCATGTGTGCTAAAAATAAATGATGTGCAGCAGAAAACAGGTGTGTTTTTGGTTGCACATCATTTATTTTTTCAGACGTGCACATAACTGGTGCTCAGGTGCTCGTGCATACTAAAAAAATAAATGATGCAGCACATCATTATAAAGCAAACATTTATGTCGCTGATTTCTGAAAGCTATTACAGAAGCTGCTGCTTACCGATATTTAACCTCTTTAATTCATGCTGCAGATGTTGAGGAAACCATGTGAGATTGTCATTAAAATAAACTTTACTACCGTTTGTAAAGCAGACTTTTCCTGTTGGAGCTCATGTCTTTTGTGGTCTCTTTATGTTTGAGCAAACGCTGGCTGGTTTCTGTGTTACGTGGATAAAGCTGCACTTCAGCTTTCCTCTTCTTCTTTTTAATTCTTTGCCGTGCTGACCTTCAGCGGTGTGGAATTTAACAAGCAGCAGTTCCCTCTTATTGTAAAAATGTCACAACAGCCGTGGGCCTCTTTGCTGCTTCTGCTTTTTACTCGGCTTGTGGATAATCTGATTATTGGGAGAAATCTAGCTTTTCTGTGTTTGTGCATGTATTTTATTTTGAACGCATGTCTGCTGCTGTCCTGTTAATGGGCTGAACTCTCTGTACCTCTCTCTGTTCCAGAGACAATCGCTGAGTCTCCAGACCTCCTGCAGGTTTAAAGGGGCTGGAACTGCCGTCGCTGCACTCGCTGACCTGGAATCAGTATTGCAATTCTCTTCTTTTCTGCCTCTGGCGTGACCTGGTGTTCATGGCACGTCTCATCATAACCTCAGCTGGAATAATCATCGTCTTCATAATGTCAGGACTGCAGGACGGAATACGCCGCTCTTTCTTTTTGTTGTAACTTTTAAACTCATTCCACCTGCAACAGCAGCTGGAAGCCAAAGAGACCTTGAGACTGACGTCGGCTGGTGGACACACAGGTGCCGTGGTCTCGACCGGACTCGGGGCCTGACATGTCCCCAGTGTGGCCAGGTGGTACCAGTGTCACTGCTGTGACTCAGAAGTACCACACTCATGTTGGTGTTCAATTTCAGTTTAAATTTATTTTCATTTATATAGTGCCAAATCACAACAGAGTTGCCTCAAACCGCTTCACACAGGTAAGGTCTAACCTTACCAACCCCCAGAGCAACAGTGGTAAGGAAAAACTCCCTCTGAGGGCGAAACCTCAAGCAGACCAGACTCAAAGGGGTGACCCTCTGCTTGGGCCATGTTACAAACATAAATTACAGAACAATTCATGAACAAATATACAAGAAATACTATTGGCGCACAGTTACAAGTTACACAGTAACTTGTTTTTGTGGAGTCACACACAAAAGCAAATATTTTTTGCATTATTTCACTTTGGCTTTTACTTCTTCATCGTCCTTCTTCACTACCTCACTGTCCACTGTCACCAAAGCAGCATTTAGTGGCTCTCATTCTATGCATGAAGTTAGGAAAACGGACAAAAAAAGAAGCTTATTTTCTGAAAATAGCATAAAACATGTTAATGCACAGACTACGCAATAAAGTCAAACAGCTTAGAATCAGTCAAACAAAAATACCAGCGGCTTAGATGCTGCCGTGGCGCTCGCTTTGACTCATGGTGTGTTTGATTCATATTTGTGTGATTTTGATATTTTGAAAGCATGTCATTGGGACTGGAATTGTTGATTAATCTTTTGAATATGCTTATGATTAATCAGTTATCCTACAAATGATCCAGAGTAGTCTTTTTAAAATGCCTTCACAAATTATCATACCACAGGACTGTGATTTTCCAGCCCAGTCTCCGGCTTCTAGATCATGATAACGTCATGAAATGCAGTAGATTTCTGTGATGGGATTGTCTAAACCTAATCCGACCAATGACCATAACCAGACCCAGAACCCAAATGCCCCACAGCACATCCACAAAACACCCCCGTTTGTGATCTATTATTTCGTGATACATCACAAAATTAGTTTGTGATGCCATCATGAAAATCTACTGCGTTTCATGACAGTATCACATAATAATAATAGATGAACTCAATTTTCATGATGACATCACAGACTGGTTTGAGACTGCATTGTGATGTTCACACCCAGTCTCAACCATTTATCATAAAATTAAGTTTAAAACATATTCATAGTGGGTTGGAATAAGATGAAATCACTTCATCTGAATGTAAAATATAAAAGGGGCAAATTTTCAAATTTGAAAAATTTTAAAATGAAAACTGTTCAAAAATTGCCACTGTTTTTCTAAGACAAATAACTTAGCCCCATTCATATATTATCAAAAATATTCAAGATTTTTTTTTTTTTACTGGTTATCTGTTTATTAATTATGTTGCGAATACTTATCAGCTCTTGTGTTGATGTGACCTGATTTTTTTTAATAATATGTATATTTGTGGAATATTCTTATTTTTTTGGGTGTAATTGGGTGTAACAAAATGTGTAGTACATGTGGAAATGTTAAAGGGGTTATATTGTACATAATCCATATTTTATCAGTCTTTTACAGTTAGAAGAAAAAACACCAAACTTCCTAGAATCCTTTGAGGATGGATCTACAATCTACCATGCTCTTACCAAAATTTACACTTGAAATGTCTTATTTTAGACTTGGCATTTATGTCACAGCAGTCAGGATTCAGCAGTCAGGATTCAGTCTTTCTTTGCAAGACACACCCAGTGCGGACTGAAAAACCATTACATTGCTCCAACAGAAATGGGGTTCCAAACTTTAATATCTGTTTTTATCTATGACTTACTTATGTTAGTTTCTTAAAATGTAAAATCTGACCACTTAAACTAACAGAAACCCATTTTTGTCCATGGCCAACTTAAGGTGAACAAACAACACTTTCAATCCAGCCTCAGTATACTATGGCCTACACAAAAATGCATGATACCCTTGCCAGGGTTGTAGCTAAAGGGCATCAAAATCCAACCCCTCACCTGTGCCATGACACCTGGGCAACAGATCAAGTATGGTATTGACTGTTGGGTTGCAATATGGTGGGGACCTGATGTGCCCTCTGACCGCTGTAGTAACCATGGAGGCCCAACAGGAACCCTGAACACAAGATGGCTAATAGGGCTCTGGTGAAACGAGAAGTCCTCAACCGTGGATCAGGTGGAGGAGGTGATGGCTTGTAACTCAAAGGCTGTGAAAACAGATGAAAGCTGCAGCAGGTCCTCAGATCCCGGTTGTCTGGGACTTCCTAGTCATCAGAGCAGGCTAATGATTTGTCAAGGACCATGTGTTTGTTTGTGTGCAATGACATTCCCACATTAAACAATACCATGCACAGGTGTCTCTAGATGGATCGTGGATGTAGATTTTCTATCCTATCTGGAAATAGATCAAGACACAATGTTCTTCACCGCTGAAGCGTTGCCATGACAACAGTAGCTAAAGCCAGGTAGGGGTCAGTGAAGAATTACACAGGGGCCAACCTTTAAAAAATCATATTGAAAAGTACACCTCCTTATTTATCTGATCACAAAGATTCAAAAAAGGTGCAGTGTGGACTATCTAGGACTGAATACTATGGAATTATTGGGCAAAACAGCAAAAATGATGACAACGGTTATCGCAGGAGTCAAAAGTTACAGTTCAAACTAAATTTGACTTTTGTTGGCATTTTTGCTGTTTTTACCCCGTTACTCCGTGGACATTCAGTCATAGATGTCCAAACTAGTATATACTTTTTGTCATCTTCATGATGAGACAAATAATATGGTATACTTCTCAATAAGATTGGAGCATTTTTCAGTGTTGACCCCTGTGTGATTAATCAGTGACCCCGGCCTGGCTGCAGCTACCTTCCTGGGCTGGCCATCATACATTTTTGTATAGGCCATGGTACACTGAGGGTGGATTATGAGTCTTGTTTTTCTGTCATAGTAGCAATTAGGTTAAAATTGGCTTTGGGCCCATTGATTATGTCTATCAGGAGGACTCTGAAGTGATTGTAAAGTTATTTTAGAGACTGTGTATTGGTGGAAAACCTCTGTTGGTTTCTGTATAGAGGTAAAACGTGCAGTGAGCTGTCAGAGGAAAACGTTGAAACAATGTGTAGCAGGAGCACTGAACTGGGTATTAATGTACAGTATGTGTGCCTCTTTTAAATGTTTTATACTGAATGTTTGTAAGTTGTTTTACCTGAATATTTATGTTCAGATGTGTGTGTGTGTGTGTGTGTGTGTGTGTGTGTGTGTGTGTGTGTGTGTGTGTGTGTGTGTGTGTGTGTGTGTGTGTGTGTGTGTGTGTGTGTGTGTGCGTTTGCCAGGGAGAGTGTGCTTTTCTTTGTTTTCTACTGTTACAGAAAACAGCTGGAAGACATGTGTCGATATATCTTCTGGATATTGATTTTAAATTGTGGCATAATGCATTCCTTGATGTCATTTGTATAATAAAGTGAAGCTCTTACATGTTTGAGCCACACTGTTTATCTTTTAAATTGTCTTCCCCTTCGAAGGCACGTCTCCTAAGCTGTCACTGAGGGTGCGCGGTACTTTGTGCCTCGGGAGCCATTACACACGGAACAAGGTTGTTCCACTTGTGTGCCTCTAAAATGGTGAACACCAGAGGGAGATTGACACTGACAATGGAAAATGAAACGCCAGTCTTATGTGAAAATAGACAGAAAAGGAAGGGAAATGTCTCGTGATTGATATCCTTTTTTTCCGCGGCTGTGTCTATATTTGCCATTTCTGTGATATTTACAGGAGATGCATGAGTTATGCAGTAGGTGTGCATCATGCATCACCTGCATCTTACTGTGTGGTTTGGGTAAGTAAAAGGAAAAAAACCATCACAGACAAACAGCTGACAGCTGTATGTTCAAACAGACGCTATCAGCCACATTTAGACTTTCCAGATTAGACTTTGTTACAGTCACTGAACAACAGAGGAGGATGGAGGCTTGTTTGTGGAGAGCTGGTCCTTGGGTAAAATTTGATTGTAAACTGAATCTGCCTCTAAACATTTATCTTTTTTCCTTTCCACTGGGACCTGCCTTATGATGTCACAAAGACTTATAGACTCTGAAGTCATGTTCTGAAAGTAGATAGGGCAATCAGAAGTAAGTCCTATGTAGGCCCTGAGGCCCAGACTAGATATTGGTGTCTATCCCAGTATTCCACAGCTTGAAGTGGATGAGACTCTGAGTCCCCCTGGATGGGAAGCCAGTCTCTTGTGCGTGACTTCTCAGGCCAACGCTGGTACCCATTTACAGCTGCATGGACTGAGACAACTGGAACCATACAGGTGAAATGTCTTATCCAAGGACAGAGACAGTTTGACTGGGACTATAACCCAGGGATACACACTCAGAAGTGAATACAGAGAGAGACAGACAGACAGACAGACTCCTTATTCAGCTAAGTTTACCTTATGAGCCTGATGAAATCGTTGACAATTTGACACGATCCATTCACTCATTCATTCATCTTTTACAGCTTAGTCCAATTAAGGGTCGCGGGGTCATAGGGGTACACCCAGGACAGGACACCAGTCTGTCGCAGGGCCACAAATAGACAAACAAACACAGACACACCCACACACACACCTAAGGACAATTTTAAAGATTCCAATCCACCTAACCCGCATGTCTTTGGATGTGGGAGGAAACCCACACAAACACGGGGAGAACATGCAAACTCCACACAGAAAGAAATTGAACCCATGACCTTCTCGCTGTGAGGCAACAGTGCTAACCACTAAGCCACCGTGCTGCCTGACATGATCCAAGATTCTTACAATTCTTCTTATTTGAAATAACTGTTGGAATGGCTATCAAAATAAGCTAAACTTAAAAAAAAAACAAAAAAAACAACAAAAAAAAAACAACCCATCTTGATTGTAATTAATCCCGACACATTTCATTTGCTGGCCACTTTCTGACCTCCTTCCTTCCTTGTGTTTCTGGGTGCAGACTGTAACCTCAGATGGTTGATTCCATCTTATTAAATTTGCCATTAGGTTTGGCAAACCAAACAAAACTAGAAAGCATAACTAGGATCATCTGATCCTGGATGAAGCAGTTGATCTCGGGCTCTTTCAATCTAAAAGATCACATTAAAAAAATGTGAATAGATGTCCTTCACGAAGTTAAAATGTTTTCTTGAAATTGAAAGTGCAGTTTGTTATTGTTGTACATCAGTTTCAGTATTTTCATGACATTTAATTTCTCTCATGTTGATAGTGACAGTTTTTTTTTTCATTAACCTCTGAACTGTGGCACTTTAGGGCATCCAACTTTGAACTAATGCTGCACTCCACACAGCTCCATCTCACAGTACATGCAAATCTTGTGAAAGATTGAAGTATTTCTAAACAGGAAAAGCATCAGCGCTCATCTTCTCCTTTCTGCAAAGAGCCGTGGCTTTCCTGTTTACAAAACAGGCGTTTCCTGTATTTTTTTTTTTTTTTTACAGTTGATCAGCTCACACAGAAGATCAAACCAATGCAGTTTTCATTCACTGTGCGTACATGACACATAGAACATGTGAATATTTTACAGGTAACAATCAGACATCATGCCATCATTGGTCTTTCAGAATGCAGTACAACAGCTGGCTAATAGAGGGCAGTAAAGTTAATCTCCACCCATGTCCCCATCCTGGCCGTCAGATAAACCTCCGCTGCCAAATTCACCTGACATTAGATATGTGAGAAGAATCAGAGATTACTGCATCATACTGCAAAAAAAAAACACTGATTTAGTCTGAAGACTAGAAATACTAACACAGCAACATCAAATGGCCATTTAAGTCATATTACTCATGATTTTTTTTAGGTCCAAATCAGAAAAATACGGGACAATATGGAAAATGCAAGCAAATATACAGTGCAGCTGGAAAGTATTCACAGGGCTTAAATTGTTCCACATTTTGTTATGTTACTGCCTTATTCCAAAATGGAGTCAATTCATTTTTCTCCCCAAAAATTTCTACTCACAACACCCCATAATGACAACATGAAAAAATTTTTTTGTTGTTGTTGTTTTTGTTGTTTCGTTTTTTGTGCAAATTTATATATAAAAAAAGAAAAAAAAAAAGAAATCACATGTACATAGGTATTCACACCCTTTGTTCAATACTTTGTTGATGCTCCTTTGGCAGCAATGACAGCCTCAAGTCTTCTTGAATATGATGCCACAAGCTTGGTGCACCAGTTTTGCCCATTCCTCTTTGCAGCACCTCTCAAGCTCTATCAGGTTGGATGGGGAGCGTTTTCATCCAGGATGTCTCTGTACATTGCTGCATTCATCTTTCCCTCAATCCTGACTAGTCTCCCAGTTCCTGCTGCTGAAAAACATCCCCACAGCATCATGCTGTGGGGATAGCCTGAAGAAACTGCTGGATGAGTTCAGGAGACATAACTGCTGTAAAGTGACTGGCCGCCCACAGAGCCCGACCAAGGAGGTTGACACTGTGACCATCAGGTTCTTGGTCACCTCCCTGACTAAGGCCCTTCTCCCTCGATCGCTCAGTTTAGACGGGCTGCCAGGTCTAGGAAGAGTTCTGGTGGATCTGAACTTCTTCCATTTACAGATGATGGAGGCCACTGTGCTCACTGGGACCTTCAAAGCAGCAGAAATGTTTCTGAAC
Source organism: Thalassophryne amazonica (assembly GCF_902500255.1). Lineage (NCBI taxonomy): Eukaryota > Metazoa > Chordata > Actinopteri > Batrachoidiformes > Batrachoididae > Thalassophryne > Thalassophryne amazonica. The sequence continues at coordinate 93,205,802 of NC_047115.1, forward strand.
CCTTCCACAGTTTTGTGCATCAAGAGAGTCCCATCTCAGAGGTCTACAGACAATTCCTTTGACTTCATGCTTGGTTTGTGCTCTGACTGTCAACTGTTGGACCTTATAGTAGACAGGTGTGTGCTTTTCCAAATCATGTCCAATCAACTGAATTTACCCCAGGTGGACTCCAATTAAGCTGTAAAAACATCTCAAGGATGACCCGTGGAAACAGGAGGCACCTGAGCTCATTTTTTAGCTTCAATGCAAAGACTGTGAATACTTATCTACATATGTTTTTTTATGTTTAATAAATTTGCAAAAGTCTCAAATAACCCTTTTTCACATTGTCATTAGGGCGTATTGTGCATAGAATTTTGAGGAAAAAAATGAATTTCATCCATTTTGGAATAAGGCTGTGACATAACAGTATGTGTAAAAAGTGAAGCACTGTGAACGTGTTTGTCTATAAATAAGAAGCAGTGATTATTAATTTACTTTGACTTCTATTTCATTGCAGACTGTATGAAACAAACATATTTCATCTTTTGTGTGGTCAACTTTCATTTGTTAATATACTCAACAAAAATATAAACGCAACACTTTTGGTTTTGCTCCCATTTTGTTTGAGATGAACTCAAAGATCTAAAACTTTTTCCACATACACAGTATCACCATTTCCCTCAAATATTGTTCACAAACCAGTCTAAATCTGTGATAGTGAGCACTTCTCCTTTGCTGAGATAATCCATCCCACCTCACAGGTGTGCCATATCAAGATGCTGATTAGACACCATGATTAGTGCACAGGTGTGCCTTAGACTGCCCACAATAAAAGGCCACTCTGAAAGGTGCAGTTTTGTTTTATTGGGGGGGGGGGGGGATACCAGTCAGTATCTGGTGTGACCACCATTTGCCTCATGCAGTGCAACACATCTCCTTCGCATCATCCGTGAAGAGAACACCTCTCCAACGTGCCAAACGGCAGCGAATGTGAGCATTTGCCCACTCAAGTCGGTTACGATGATGAACTGGAGTCAGGTCGAGACCCCGATGAGGACGACGAGCATGCAGATGAGCTTCCCTGAGACAGTTCTGACAGTTTGTGCAGAAATTCTTTGGTTATGCAAACCGATTGTTCCAGCAGCTGTCTGAGTGGCTGGACTCAGACGATCTTGGAGGTGAACATGCTGGATGTGGAGGTCCTGGGCTGGTGTGGTTACACGTGGTCTGCGGTTGTGAGGCTGGTTGGATGTACTGCCAAATTCTCTGAAACGACTTTGGAGATGCCTTATGGTAGAGAAATGAACATTCAATACACAAGCAACAGCTCTGGTTGACATTCCTGCTGTCAGCATGCCAACTGCACGCTCCCTCAAATCTTGCGACATCTGTGGCATTGTGCTGTGTGATAAAACTGCACCTTTCAGAGTGGCCTTTTATTGTGGGCAGTCTAAGGCACACCTGTGCACTAATCATGGTGTCTAATCAGCATCTTGGTATGGCACACCTGTGAGGTGGGATGGATTATCTCAGCAAAGGAGAAGTGCTCACTATCACAGATTTAGACTGGTTTGTGAACAATATTTGATGGAAATGGTGATATTGTGTATGTGGAAAAAGTTTTAGATCTTTGAGTTCATCTCATACAAAATGGGAGCAAAACCAAAAGTGTTGCATTTATATTTTTGTTGAGTGTTAAGGCCTGTAACATATTCCCCAAAAAGGTTGGGACGGGGGCAAGTTATTCTAATGATAAGCATTAAATGATCACTTTTCCAGCCAGTTTAATTGAGGTGAGTCAGGAGATGATACATGAACATTTCCAAGTCACTGAGTATGTTTTTGACTTCACTTCCATCAATCATTAATATAATAATAATAATAACAATAATAATAATAATAATAATTTATTAATTTATATAGCGCCAAATTACAAGTAATTGCCTCAAGACACTTCACAAGCATTTAAAAGCAGAATAAAATGAAATAAGGTTAAAATACAATAAAAAATGTGACCATAAAAAATTAAAAGAAGTAAAATAAATAAAATGTATAAAAAAAAAGGACACACAATAAAATACTAATGATAAAATTGAAGAGTTTTGAAGAGTTTCAGTCAGGTTTTAGAATTAATCATAGTACAGAAACAGCATTAGTGAAGGTTACAAATGATCTTCTTATGGCCTCGGACAGTGGACTCATCTCTGTGCTTGTTCTGTTAGACCTCAGTGCTGCTTTTGATACTGTTGACCATAAAATTTTATTACAGAGACTAGAACATGCCATAGGTATTAAAGGCACTGCGCTGCGGTGGTTTGAATCATATTTGTCTAATAGATTACAATTTGTTCATGTAAATGGGGAATCTTCTTCACAGACTAAAGTTAATTATGGAGTTCCACAAGGTTCTGTGCTAGGACCAATTTTATTCACTTTATACATGCTTCCCTTAGGCAGTATTATTAGACGGTATTGTTTAAATTTTCATTGTTACGCAGATGATACCCAGCTTTATCTATCCATGAAGCCAGAGGACACACACCAATTAGCTAAACTGCAGGATTGTCTTACAGACATAAAGACATGGATGACCTCTAATTTCCTGCTTTTAAACTCAGATAAAACTGAAGTTATTGTACTTGGCCCCACAAATCTTAGAAACATGGTGTCTAATCAGATCCTTACTCTGGATGGCATTACCCTGACCTCTAGTAATACTGTGAGAAATCTTGGAGTCATTTTTGATCAGGATATGTCATTCAAAGCGCATATTAATCAAATATGTAGGACTGCCTTTTTGCATTTACGCAATATCTCTAAAATTAGAAAGGTCTTGTCTCAGAGTGATGCTGAAAAACTAATTCATGCATTTATTTCCTCTAGGGTGGACTATTGTAATTCATTATTATCAGGTTGTCCTAAAAGTTCCCTGAAAAGCCTTCAGTTAATTCAAAATGCTGCAGCTAGAGTACTAACGGGGACTAGAAGGAGAGAGCATATCTCACCCATATTGGCCTCTCTTCATTGGCTTCCTGTTAACTCTAGAATAGAATTTTAAATTCTTCTTCTTACTTATAAGGTTTTGAATAATCAGGTCCCATCTTATCTTAGGACCTCGTAGTACCATATCACCCCAATAGAGCGCTTCGCTCTCAGACTGCAGGCTTACTTGTAGTTCCTAGGGTTTGTAAGAGTAGAATGGGAGGCAGAGCCTTCAGCTTTCAGGCTCCTCTCCTGTGGAACCAGCTCCAAATTCAGATCAGGGAGACAGACACCCTCTCTACTTTAAGATTAGGCTTAAAACTTTCCTTTTGCTAAAGCTTATAGTTAGGGCTGGATCAGGTGACCCTGAACCATCCCTTAGTTATGCTGCTATAGACGTAGACTGCTGGGGGGTTCCCACGATGCACTGTTTCTTTCTCTTTTGCTCTGTATGCACCACTCTGCATTTAATCATTAGTGATCGATCTCTGCTCCCCTCCACAGCATGTCTTTTTCCTGGTTCTCTCCCTCAGCCCCAACCAGTCCCAGCAGAAGACTGCCCCTCCCTGAGCCTGGTTCTGCTGGAGGTTTCTTCCTGTTAAAAGGGAGTTTTTCCTTCCCACTGTAGCCAAGTGCTTGCTCACAGGGGGTCGTTTTGACCGTTGGGGTTTTACATAATTATTGTATGGCCTTGCCTTACAATATAAGGCGCCTTGGGGCAACTGTTTGTTGTGATTTGGTGCTATATAAAAAAAAAAATTGATTGATTGATTGATTAAATGGGGAATCTTCTTCACAGACTAAAGTTAATTATGGAGTTCCACAAGGTTCTGTGCTAGGACCAATTTTATTCACTTTATACATGCTTCCCTTAGGCACTATTATTAGACGGTATTGCTTAAATTTTCATTGTTACGCAGATGATACCCAGCTTTATCTATCCATGAAGCCAGAGGACACACACCAATTAGCTAAACTGCAGGATTGTCTTACAGACATAAAGACATGGATGACCTCTAATTTCCTGCTTTTAACCTCAGATAAAACTGAAGTTATTGTACTTGGCCCCACAAATATTAGAAACATGGTGTCTAACCAGATCCTTACTCTGGATGGCATTACCCCGACCTCTAGTAATACTGTGAGAAATCTTGGAGTCATTTTTGATCAGGATATGTCATTCAAAGCGCATATTAAATAAATATGTAGGACTGCTTTTTTGCATTTATGCAATATCTCTAAAATTAGAAAGGTCTTGTCTCAGAGTGATGCTGAAAAACTAATTCATGCATTTATTTCCTCTAGGCTGGACTATTGTAATTCATTATTATGAGGTTGTCCTAAAAGTTCCCTAAAAAGCCTTCAGTTAATTCAAAATGCTGCAGCTAGAGTACTGACAGGGACTAGAAGGAGAGAGCATATCTCACCCATATTGGCCTCTCTTCATTGGCTTCCTGTTAATTCTAGAATAGAATTTAAAATTATTCTTCTTACTTATAAGGTTTTGAATAATCAGGTCCCATCTTATCTTAGGGACCTCGTACTACCATATCACCCCAATAGAGCGCTTCGCTCTCAGACTGCAGGCTTACTTGTAGTTCCTAGGGTTTGTAGGAGTAGAATGGGAGGCAGAGCCTTCAGCTTTCAGGCTCCTCTCCTGTGGAACCAGCTCCCAATTCAGATCAGGGAGACAGACACCCTCTCTACTTTTAAGATTAGGCTTAAAACTTTCCTTTTTGCTAAAGCTTATAGTTAGGGCTGGATCAGGTGACCCTGAACCATCCCTTAGTTATGCTGCTATAGACGTAGACTGCGGGGGGGTTCCCATGATGCACTGTTTCTTTCTCTTTTTGCTCTGTATGCACCACTCTGCATTTAATCATTAGTGATCGATCTCTGCTCCCCTCCACAGCATGTCTTTTTCCTGGTTCTCTCCCTCAGCCCCAACCAGTCCCAGCAGAAGACTGCCCCTCCCTGAGCCTGGTTCTGCTGGAGGTTTCTTCCTGTTAAAAGGGAGTTTTTCCTTCCCACTGTAGCCAAGTGCTTGCTCACAGGGGGTCGTTTTGACCGTTGGGGTTTTACATAATTATTGTATGGCCTTGCCTTACAATATAAAGCGCCTTGGGGCAACTGTTTGTTGTGATTTGGCGCTATATAAAAAAAATTGATTGATTGATTGATTGATAAAACAGGGAGAAGAGATGTGTCTTCAACCTGGCTTTAAAAGTCTCCACAGAGTCCGACTGCCTATTTGTGCAGGCAGATCATTCCACAGAGCTGGAGTGCGGTGATAAAAAGCTCTATAACCTGCTGATCTTTTCACACAATAGTCCTACACCCTGTGAACGCAGAGCCCTTGCCGGCACATAGGACTCAACCAGGCCGGCCAGATAGGGGGCACCAGTCCGTGAACAATTTTATAGGCCAATAGTAATACCTTAAAATCCGATCTCAAGGAGACCGGATTAATAATGGTACTCTTTGGTAAACCCGTGTCAAGTAGGTAGCTATCAAAAAATGTGACCGTGTTGGAAGGAGACTAGTGAGGGAAGCCACCAAGACCCCCAAACAACTCTGAAGGAGTTACAGGCTTCTGTGGATGTGATTGGAGACATTATGCACCATACTGCTTTTGTTTGTTGGGGTTTTTCATGGTTATTGTATGGCCTTGCCTTGCAATATGGAGCGCCTTGGGGCAACTGTTTGTTGTGATTTGGCGCTATATAAGAAAAAAGTTGGTTGGTAGTTGGTTGGTTGGTCTGTTGCATCACCAGTGATACATACAGAGGAGAATTTTCTGAAAAACAGGATGGAATATTTGTCATCAGTGTTTTTTGGGACAAATCAGATGAAGTGTCTTCTTCAGGGACACAGACAAGAATTGTAACAGGAATCAAACCCACTGTCTGCAAATTGCTAGCCCAAGTCATCATCCCACTCAGCTGCCTGTTCTGTGCACTTAGAGGAAATGTACGGGACGGAGTTTACCAGTGACGCAGATGCTGGACCTGCAGACAGGCACGCGCCTCGAATGCCAGCTTATGAGGGGAATAATGAAAGAAGAAATAACAACGCCACCTGTTTCAGGAAAATGACGTTCGTGCAGAACATTTCACTCACTCATCTTCAACCGCTTAACCGGGATCAGGTCACAGGGGAAACAGCTCCAGCAGGGGACTCCAGACTTCCCTTTCCCGCACATTAACCATCTCTGACTGGGGGTGTTCCCAGGCCAGTGTGGAGATATAATCTCTCCACCTAGTGTTGGGTCTTCCCCAGGGTCTCCTCACAGATGTACAGTAGTGTTCAGAATAATAGTAGTGCTATGTGACTAAAAAGATTAATCCAGGTTTTGAGTATATTTCTTATTGTTACATGGGAAACCAGTACCAGTAGATTCAGTAGATTCTCACAAATCCAACAAGACCAAGCATTCATGATATGCACACTCTTAAGGCTATGAAATTGGGCTATTAAAAAAAAGTAGAAAATGGGGTGTTCACAATAATAGTAGTGTGGCATTCAGTCAGTGAGTTCATCAATTTTGTGGAACAAACAGGTGTGAATCAGGTGTCCCCTATTTAAAGATGAAGCCAGCACCTGTTGAACATGCTTTTCTCTTTGAAAGCCTGAGGAAAATGGGACGTTCAAGACATTGTTCAGAAGAACAGCGTAGTTTGATTAAAAAGTTGATTGGAGAGGGGAAAACTTATACGCAGGTGCAAAAAATTATAGGCTGTTCATCTACAATGATCTCCAATGCTTTAAAATGGACAAAAAAAAAAAAACAGAGACGCATGGAAGAAAACAGAAAACAACCATCAAAATGGATAGAAGAATAACCAGAATGGCAAAGGCTCACCCATTGATCAGCTCCAGAATGATCAAAGACAGTCTGGAGTTACCTGTAAGTGCTGTGACAGTTAGAAGACGCCTGTGTGGAGCTAATTTATTTGCAAGAATCCCCCGCAAAGTTCCTCTGTTAAATAAAAGACATGTGCTGAAGAGGTTACAATTTGCCAAAGAACACATCAACTGGCCTAAAGAGAAATGGAGGAATATTTTGTGGACTGATGAGAGTAAAATTGTTCTTTTTGGGTCCAAGGGCCGCAGACAGTTTGTGAGACGACCCCAAACTCTGAATTCAAGCCACAGTTCACAGTGAAGACAGTGAAGCATGGTGGTGCAAGCATCATTATATGGGCATGTTTCTCCTACTATGGTGTTGGGCCTATATATCGCATACCAGGTATCATGGATCAGTTTGGATATATCAAAATACTTGAAGAGGTCATGTTGCCTTATGCTGAAGACAATGACCCCAAGCACACTAGTAAATGAGCAAAATCTTGGTTCCAAACCAACAAAATTAATGCCTCGCAGATGTGAAGAAATCATGAAAAACTGTGGTTATACAACTAAATACTAGTTTAGTGATTCACAGGATTGCTAAAAAAGCAGTTTGAACATAACAGTTTTGAGTTTGTAGCGTCAACAGCAGATGCTACTATTATTGTGAACACCCCCTTTTCTACTTTTTTTTTTACTAATAGTCCAATTTCATAGCCTTAAGAGTGTGCATATCATGAATGCTTGGTCTTGTTGGATTTGTGAGAATCTACTGAATCTACTGGTACCTTGTTTCTCATGTAACAATAAGAAATATACTCAAAACCTGGATTAATCTTTTTAGTCACATAGCACTATTATTATTCTGAACACTACTGTACCTGGAACACCTCCCTAGGAAGGCATCATTACCAGATTGCCACTCCTTAGCCACTGTCCCAGACCTCAACACAATGTTGAAGAGACGTCTCATAATGGTTCAAATAAACGCTGAGCTGGATAGTTTTGCAGGACATTTGTAATTTGTTTCTACTGGAAAAAATAGGAATCTGTTAACAGTGTGTTTACAGGCCCACGTACCGACAGAGGCGGCGTGCCGTCGTCTTCCACAGTGACAGTCAGACGGTATTCTTGTTGGCGCTCTCGATCGGGAGGAGCCGGCCGTGTCACCATCTCCCCCGTCATTCTGTCCATGCGGAAAATCAGGTCCTGGTTTCCAGTAGTGATGTAGTAAAACAGCATGGCATTGGGCCCCATGTCCTTATCGGTCGCTATCACGCGGAGGACTGACGTGCCGCCACCAACATTCTGCAATTTACAGCAGAAAAGAAGCCTCAGATGGATTATCTATCTATCTATCTATCTATCTATCTATCTATCTATCTATCTATCTATCTATCTATCTATCTATCTATCTACAGTGTCTGCTTGCCTGTCTGTCTAATTTCAATAACTGATGAATCTAGAATAATACATGGAGATGTAACCCACAGCAAAAAGTAAAGGATGGGTGTGAATGAACTCAGGAGTTGAATATTCTTTGTACTGTCACCTCTTATGTGTCACTGTAGCATTTCAACAGTATTATTGACTCCACCTGTCCATTAAAGGGGTCATATTGTACACTGTCCAAACAGGTTAATATCAGTCACCAAGGGTCCTCATTTTTTAAATGATGTGAATGCAGAAAAAAAACATGTCTGCAACATGAACTGAAACTTACAAACTGTGGCATGTGTGTGGGGAGAATGACACATGAGTCAGATCATAGACACAGAGAGCAGCTCCAAGCCTTTAGATCAGTGTTTCTTAAACCTTTTACAGTCCAGTCTCACATTTTTTTGTGATACTGTCACGAAATGTATTGCATTTTTGTGATGCAGTGACGTGTCACTGAATAATTATAACCCTAACCCCAAATGCCCCCCCCGCCCGATGATCACCTCAAATTCCATCATAACATCATGAAAATCTAGTATATTTCATGACAGTAACACATCAAATCACTTTTCATGATGCCATCGTGAACTTGGCATGAGATCGGGTTTCAGATCTGTCGGAGTGGGAAGGTTTCCGACAGTATACAGTGGTCCCTCGCTATATCGCGGTTCACCTTTCGCGGTCTTGCTGTTTCGCGGATTTTTTTTTAGCGCAATTTTACATGCTTTTTCTTTTTTTTAACTGTCTGCTGTGCTTAGTTGCAGCCAAAATCTGGCAACAGGTCCAGAGACTACACTCGCTGTTTTGATGCAGAGCGCTCCAGCAGCAAAGAAAAAGCACACGCATTGTGTTCTGCGTGTGTCTGTTTATAAGAATCTTCTCGCTCAGAAGAAAAAAAGCGCCAACAACTACCCATATCACTCGGAAAAAGACACCTGCCCCGAGGTGGAAAAACACGCTGCGGAGCGGCGCCACGACGAAGGCGCGATCAGAGGAGTACTGGTCAGTTACTATTAATAATTTCTTATGTGTCCAACCTCGTAGGTTGATCGTTAAAATTAAATTTGTTAGTTCTAAAAGCCATCATAATTATTTATAGGAAAATGTTCTATTTCTATTTCTCAAACAAATGTTTGGGCCTGAAAACAGGTTTTGATCTTTGGTTTCATTCTATAATACTGGACTTATTTTTCTACTAAGGTTTGAACTTTGAGAATGTTTACACAGGAGAGAAAAGTGAGAAAATGTGTGTAGTGAGGGGTTTTACAGCCTTAAAACATCTAGAATAATTGTAAAAAATAACGCTGACTACTTTGCAGAATTCACCTATCGCGGGCTAGTTTTAGAACGTAACTCCCGCGATAAACGAGGGACCACTGTATTACCAATTACTACCTAAACCATCATAAAACCTCCAGCTGTTTTTTTGCTTAAAAAATAGGTAATTCAAATTTTTAGATTTACATATGAGTTAATAATACATATATGCTTCTACTTTGCTTCCACTTATTAGACATTGGAGTCATTTAAAACAGTTTGAGAAACACTATTATAAAATATTATCAGTTATCAAGTTGTTCACCAATGAATATGGCTTTATACACCCTGAAGAAAACCATACACCCTGAGGCTGAAGGGTGTATGGTTTTCTGAAGGGTGGGTGTATGGGTTTCTGAAGGGTGTAAAAAGCCATATTCATTGGTGAACAACTTGATAACGATTTTATCATATACAGTGGTCCCTCGTTTATTGCGGGAGTTACGTTCTAAAAATAACCCGTGATAGGCGAAATCCACAAAGTATTCAGCGTTATTTTTTACAATTATTATAGATGTTTAAGGCTGTAAAATCCTTAACATTAACATTTTCTCACTTTTCTCTCCTGTGTAAACACTCAAAATTCAAACCTTAGTAGAAAAAAAAGAACATTTTCCTATAAATAATTATGATGGCTTTTAGAAGTAACTAATTTAATTTTAATGATAAACCTACGAGGTTGGATATGTAAGAAATTATTAATAGTGACTCACCAGTATTTCACAGTTCCTCTGACCACGCCTCTTCATCGTGGCGCCGCTCCGCTGTCCGGATTGGCCGATTACTTTGGTGGTATGAAAAATATTACCCGTCCGCGAAAAGGGTGTATTGCTATTTATTCTTTAGTGTTTTATCCAATCATATTGGCGTATCATTTATAGGTATATGATATTTTACCAATATACTCACAGACCACTGGGGGTCCCTCACATCCACCAGTGGTCAGCAGACCACTCTTTGAGGCTGTTTTACATCCGAAAAGATGTCAGTGCAAGATTACTTGCCCATTGTAATTTGCCCATGGTCAGGTTTATTCATTATAGCTGTGTCTTGAAATTCTATTTTTGTAATTATCAAATCTTAAGGAGCAAAGGCATTGTGAAGTGTATTTTAAAATATTCAATAAGCAACTCAAAGTATGAAACAATTTTGTATTTTTCATGTGTGGTAACAGTTTTCACCTTCTGTAGCAGGGTTGTTTTAGGATTCTGGAATAAAGTGATAATACTGGACAGCTGAGTGGGGGCTGGACTTACAATAATGTGAAGGCCAAAATATTAGGCCAAAATAATGTTTGTAGTGGGAGAATGCCGGTGAGCACACTGAGATTTGTGAGTTTTGTGGATGTTTAGCACAAAAACTCAAACATATGAAAATATAAAAAGTAGATTAAAAACTTATTTTTCACAGTGTGAGTATATACTGTAGGTGTGTAAAGGTGTGTGCTCCTTTGTGCACAGATGATAGAGGATACAAAAGTCCATCGACACCTTTATTCCATTTGTAATCATTTGTTCTTTCTGTATGATTTGCTAAAGTTGATGTATAAAAATAAGAGTAAAAATAAATGTAATGTCAGTCCTGTTGCTGCTGGTGTCATTTCTGCTGGTGGTTCATCCTCTGGTTCTGATCTGTTCACTTCAATTTGAATCAGGTCCATTTAGTCTCGGGCTGCTTGGGACCAGATTTCTTTAGCTTTCAAACTGGGTCTGTATTGTGAGTATTTTATATGCACTTCTGGTTCTGCATAGGAGTTCTTGGATTAATTTGGGCTCAGTTCCAAATGATTCGTGTCATTTGGTTGTCACTTATCATGATATATGGTTACAAAGTGAACCTGTTTTTTGATGCAGCAACAACTGGTACAGACAGATTCATGCATAAGGGTTATTTAAGAGAAATTCCTGCATTCACCAAGTTTCTCATATTGATTTTTTTTTTTTTTTACTTGGAAGTAAAATGTACAAATAGTCCAGAACTGTAGTTGGGATTCATGTGCAGTAACTCTGCTGTCATCCAAACCCAAGATTTTAGTCATTTAATGAATATTTCATTCCTTTGAAGCAGTTTTAGTTTGAAAATCCTAAAAAAATATATATATATCCTACTTACACTAGCGACTAACATGATCGAGTGGGGTTATTTAGGACCCCAATACTTTAAATGGGAATACTTCTACATACAGTGGGGCCAAAAAGTATTTAGTCAGTCCCTGATTGTGCAAGTTCTCCCACTTAGAAAGATGACAGAGGTCTGTAATTTTCATCATAGGTTCACTTCAACTATGAGAGACAAAATGAGAAGAAAAAAAATCCAGGAAATCACATTGTAGGAATTTTAAAGAATTTATTTGTAAATTATGGTGGAAAATAAGTATTTGGTCAATAACAAAAGTTCAACTCAATACTTTGTAACATAATCTTTGTCGGCAATGACAGAAGTCAAACATTTCCTGTAAGTCTTCATCAGGTTTGCACACACTGTAGCTGGTATTTTGGCCCATTCCTCCATGCAGATCTCCTCTAGAGCAGTGATGTTTTGGGGCTGTCGCTGGGCAACATGGACTTTTAACTCCCTCAACAAATTTTCTATGGGGTTGAGGTCTGAAGACTGGCTTGGCCACTCCAGGACCTTGAAATGCTTTTTACGCAGCCACTCCTTCATTGCCTGAGCGGTGTGTTTGGGATCATTGTCATGCTGGAAGACTCAGCCATGTTGGATCTTCAATGCTCTCACTGACAGAAGGAGGTTTTGACTTAAAATCTCATGATACATGCCCACGTTCATTCTTCCCTTAACATAGATCAGTCGTCCTGTCCCCTTTGCAGAAAAACAGCCCCAAAGCATGATGTTTCCACCCTCATGCTTCACAGTAGATATGGTGTTCTTGGAATGCAACTCAGCATTCTGCTTCCTCCAAACACGACGAGTTCAGTTTTTACCAAAATGTTCTATTTTGGTTTCACTGGACCACATGATATTCTCCCAGTCCTGTTCTGGATCAACCATATGCTCTCTGGCAAACTTCAGACAGGCCTGTCTTAAGCAGGGGGACATGCCTGGCACTGCAGGATTTGAGTCCCTCTCTGCATAGTGTGTAGCCTTTGTTACTTTGGTCCCAGCTCTCTGCAGGTCATTCATCAGGTGTAGTTCTGGGATTTTTGTTCACTGTTCTCATGATAATTTTGACCCCACGGGATGACATCTTGCGTGGAGCCCCAGATCGAGGGAGATTATCAATGGTCTTCTATGTCTTCCATTTTCTTACAGGTGCTCCCACAATTGATTTATTCACACCAACCTGCTTGACTATTGTAGGTTCACTCTTCCTAGCCTGGTGCACATCTACAATTTTCTTCCGGGTGTCCTTGGACAGCTCTTTGGGCTTGGCCGTGGTTGAGTTTGGAGTCTGACTGTTTGAGGCTGTGGATAGTGTCTTTTATAGAGATAACAAGTTCAAACAGATGCTCTTTACATGCTGAGTCCTCCACCTGTTACCTGTATTAAGATGCTCGTGCATGTCACCTGGAATTTGGCCGGCACCTACCACGAGAGAGTGGGATGGGTTCGCACAGCACACACTTTGTCTTTCAGGCACTTATGTCCGCAAATAGTTGTAGCAACGGGTGTACAAGACGTTAGAGGCAGGGACGAAAGTACACGGCTTGCACACAATTCCTACGTCATGCGCACTTCGTCCAAACTTTGCAATATGTGCGAAGGGGCCCTTATAGTGGTCATATGGAAAAAAAGAATGGCAAGATCCAGATGTGTGAGGACTATCGTATGCTTAACAGGTGCACCATCCCTGATTAATACACAGCGCATAAGACTGAGAACGCCCTGGCATGTCTGAATGGAAGCAAATGGTATCATGTCCTAGATCTCAGAAGTGGATACTACCAAGTGTCCATGAGTGAATCAGATAAAGAAAAGGTCGCCTTTATATGTCCTCTTGGGTTTTATCAGTTTGACAGGATGCCACAAGATGTGTCAGATGCTCCTGCACTTTGCACTTGGGCCTCTACTGGTGGTTGGGGGCCTCTACTGGTGGTTGGCTCTCACTGCGGTATTGTATCACTTCCTGTTCCGGAGCACAGCGGTGTTTTGCTGTATCAGTTAGCTGTTTAATCTGCGTAGTTAGACAGATCTAGATAACTAGATAACGATTTGTTTCACAGTATAATCTTCAAGTGCCTTAACTAAAGCACTCCCTCTGCTGAATCACCTCTAAATTATTTACACATTATTCACTTTGTGTGTTTTTAGGAATCCGCTAGCTTAGCGCAGCTACTAGCTCTTAGCCGGTTTAGCATGGTGGCTTCTCCTGTCTCTCCCGCACTTCTCTGCTCTGGGTGTGAAATGTTTAGTTATTCCTCGGCCTCCTTTAGCAGTAATGGTAATTGTAATAAGTGTAGCTTATTCGTAGCTTTAGAGGCCAGGCTGAGCGAATTGGAGACTCGGCTCGCACCTTGGAAAATCCTACAGCTAGCCAGGCCCCTGTAGTCGGTGCGGACCAAGGTAGCTTAACCGCCATTAGCTGTCCCCCAGCAGATCCCGAGCAGCCGGGAAAGCAGTCCGGCTGAGTGACTGTGAGGAGGAAGCGTAGTCCTAAACACAAGCCCCCTGTACACCACCAACCCGTTCACATCTCTAACCGTTTTTCCCCACTCGGCGACACACCCGCCGAGGAACAAACTCTGGTTATTGGTGACTCTGTTTTGAGAAATGTGAAATTAGCGACACCAGCAACCATAGTCAATTGTCTTCCGGGGGCCAGAGCAGGCAACATTGAAGGAAATTTGAAACTGCTGGCTAAGGCTAAGCGTAAATTCGGTAAGATTGTAATTCACGTCGGCAGTAATGACATCCGGTTACGCAAGTCGGAGGTCACTAAAATTAACATTGAATCGGTGTGTAACTTTGCAAAAACAATGTCGGACTCTGTAGTTTTCTCTGGGCCCCTCCCCAATCAGACCGGGAGTGACATGTTTAGCCGCATGTTCTACTTGAATTGCTGGCTGTCTGAGTGGTGTCCAAAAAATGAGGTGGGCTTCATAGATAATTGGCAAAGCTTCTGGGGAAAACCTGGTCTTGTTAGGAGAGACGGCATCCATCCCACTTTGGATGGAGCTGCTCTCATTTCTAGAAATCTGGCCAATTTTATTAAACCCTCCAAACCGTGACTACCCAGGATTGGGACCAGGAAGCAGAGTTGTAGTCTTACACACCTCTCTGCAGCTTCTCTCCCCCTGCCATCCCCCCAATACCCCATCCCCATAGAGATGGTGCCTGCTCTCAGACCACCAACAACCAGTAAAAATCTATTTAAGCATAAAAATTCAAAAAGAAAAAATAATATAGCACCTTCAACTGCACCACAGACTAAAACAGTGGTCTATTAAACATTAGCTCTCTCTCTTCTAAGTCCCTGTTAGTAAATGATATAATAATTGATCAACATATTGATTTATTCTGCCTTACAGAAACCTGGTTACAGCAGGATGAATATGTTAGTTTAAATGAGTCAACACCCCGAGTCACACTAACTGTCAGAATGCTCGTAGCATGGGCCGAGGCGGAGGATAAGCAGCAATCTTCCACTCCAGCTTATTAATTACTCAAAAACCCAGACAGAGCTTTAATTCATTTGAAAGCTTGACTCTTAGTCTTGTCCATCCAAATTGGAAGTCCCAAAAACCAGTTTTATTTGTTGTTATCTATCGTCCACCTGGTCGTTACTGTGAGTTTCTCTATGAATTTTCAGACCTTTTGTCTGACTTAGTGCTTAGCTCAGATAAGATAATTATAGTGGGCGATTTTAACATCCACATAGATGCTGAGAATGACAGCCTCAACACTGCATTTAATCTATTATTAGACTCAATTGGCTTTGCTCAAAATGTAAATGAGTCCACCCACCACTTTAATAATACTTTAGATCTTGTTTTGACTTATGGTATGGAAATTGAAGACTTAACAGTATTCCCTGAAAACCCCCTTCTGTCTGATCATTTCTTAATAACATTTACATTTACTTTAATGGACTATCCAGCAGTGGGGAATAAGTTTCATTACAGTAGAAGTCTTTCGGAAAGCGCTGTAACTAGGTTTAAGGATATGATTCCTTCTTTGTTATGTTCTCCAATGCCATATACCAACACAGTGCAGAGTAGCTACCTAAACTCTGTGAGTGAGATAGATTATCTCGTCAATAGTTTTACATCCTCATTGAGCACAACTTTGGATGCTGCAGCTCCTCTGAAAAAGAGAGCCTTAAATCAGAAGTGCCTGACTCCGTGGTATAACTCACAAACTCGCAGCTTAAAGCAGATAACCCGTAGGTTGGAGAGGAAATCACGTCTCACTAATTTAGAAGATCTTCACTTAGCCTGGAAAAAGAGTCTGTTGCTCTATAGAAAAGCCCTCCGTAAAGCTAGGACATCTTACTACTCATCACTAATTGAAGAAAATAAGAACAACCCCAGGTTTCTTTTCAGCACTGTAGCCAGGCTGACAAAGAGTCAGAGTTCTATTGAGCCAAGTATTCCTTTAACTTTAACTAGTAATGACTTCATGACTTTCTTTGCTAATAAAATTTTAACTATTAGAGAAAAATTACTCATAACCATCCCAAAGACATATCGTTATCTTTGGCTGTTTTCAGTAATGCTGGTATTTGGTTAGACTCTTTCTCTCCGATTGTTCTGTCCGAGTTATTTTCATTAGTTACTTCCTCCAAACCATCAACATATTTATTAGACCCCATTCCTACCAGGCTGCTCAAGGAAACCCTAACATTAATTAATGTTTCGATCTTAAATATGATCAATCTATCTTTATTAGTTGGCTATGTACCACAGGCTTTTAAGGTGGCAGTAATTAAACCATTACTTAAAAAGCCATTACTTGACCCAGCTATCTTAGCTAACTATAGGCCAATCTCCAACCTTCCTTTTCTCTCAAAAATTCTTGAAAGGGTAGTTGTAAAACAGCTAACTGATCATCTGCAGAGGAATGGTCTATTTGAAGAGTTTCAGTCAGGTTTTAGAATTCATTATAGTACAGAAACAGCATAAGTGAAGGTTACAAATGATCTTCTTATGGCCTCAGACAGTGGAATCATCTCTGTGCTCGTCCTGTTAGACCTCAGTGCTGCTTTTGATACTGTTGACCATAAAATTGTATTACAGAGATTAGAGCATGCCACAGGTATTAAAGGCACTGCGCTGCGGTGGTTTGAATCATATTTATCTAATAGATTACAATTTGTTCATGTAAATGGGGAGTCTTCTTCACAGACTAAGGTTAATTATGGAGTTCCACAAGGTTCTGTGCTAGGACCAATTTTATTCACTTTATACATGCTTCCCTTAGGCAGTATTATTAGAAAGCATTGCTTAAATTTTCATTGTTACGCAGATGATACCCAGCTTTATCTATTCATGAAGCCAGAGGACACACACCAATTAGTTAAACTGCAGGAATGTCTTACAGACATAAAGACATGGATGACCTCTAATTTCCTGCTTTTAAACTCAGATAAAACTGAAGTTATTGTACTTGGCCCCACAAATCTTAGAAATATGGTGTCTAACCAGATCCTTACTCTGGATGGCATTACCCTGACCTCTAGTAATACTGTGAGAAATCTTGGAGTCATTTTTGATCAGGATATGTCCTTCAATGCGCATATTAAGCAAATATGTAGGACTGCTTTTTTACATTTGCGCAATATCTCTAAAATTAGAAAGGTCTTGTCTCAGAGTGATGCTGAAAAACTAATTCATGCATTTATTTCCTCTAGGCTGGACTACTGTAATTCATTATTATCAGGTTGTCCTAAACGTTTCCTGAAAAGCCTTCAGTTAATTCAAAATGCTGCAGCTAGAGTATTGACGGGGACTAGAAGGAGAGAGCATATTTCACCCATATTTGCCTCTCTTCATTGGCTTCCTGTTAATTCTAGAATAGAATTTAAAATTCTTCTTCTTACTTATAAGGTTTTGAATAATAAGGTCCCATCTTATCTTAGGGACCTCTTAGTACCATATCACCCCAATAGAGCGCTTCGCTCTCAGACTGCAGGCTTACTTGTAGTTCCTAGGGTTTGTAAGAGTACAATGGGAGGCAGAGCCTTCAGCTTTCAGGCTCCTCTCCTGTGGAACCAGCTCCCAATTCGGATCAGGGAGACAGACACCCTCTCTACTTTTAAGATTAGGCTTAAAACTTTCCTTTTTGCTAAAGCTTATAGTTAGGGCTGGATCAGGTGACCCTGAACCATCCCTTAGTTATGCTGCTATAGACTTAGACTGCTGGGGGGTTCCCATGATGCACTGAGTGTTTCTTTCTCTTTTTGCTCTGTATACACCACTCTGCATTTAATCATTAGTGATTGATCTCTGCTCCCCTCCACAGCATGTCTTTTTCCTGATTCTCTCCCCTCAGCCCCAACCAGTCCCAGCAGAAGACTGCCCCTCCCTGAGCCTGGTTCTGCTGGAGGTTTCTTCTTGTTAAAAGGGAGTTTTTCCTTCCCACTGTCGCCAAGTGCTTGCTCATAGGGGGTCATTTTGACCGTTGGGGTTTTTCTGTAATTATTGTATGGCTTTTGCCTTACAATATAAAGCGCCTTGGGGCAACTGTTGTTGTGATTTGGCGCTATATAAATAAAATCGATTTGATTTGATTTCCAGCGAAACATGGAAAAAAGAAAACTGTTGGAGACATGAATTTGCTGGAAGTGCTGGCCTGTCTGGATGATCTCACCATTTTTGGTACAAAACATGAAGAGCAAGAACGACTGCTGAAAGTACTTGACCACCTACAAGAGGAGGGCCTCAAGCTGTCATTAGACAAATGTCAGTTTTGTCAATCATCAGTGTCATATGTTGGTCATATCGTGTCACAAGGAGGAGTGTCTATGGACACAAAAAAACCAGAAGCAGTCACTACATGGCCCAGACCAACTACTGTAACTGCTTTGAGATCTTTCATTGGATGCTGCAGTTATTACAGATGCTTCATCAGAGATTATGCTAAAGTTGCATTCCCTCTAAACCAACTTTTGTCTGGTTACCCACTCCATGCAAAAAGATCCAGGGGAAACAAGACCAGGTCTATTTCAACCTGTCAGAGCCATTTGGCCATTGGTGGTATGGAAAATGTGAGGGTGCTTTCAAGGAGTTAAAGCAAAGACTCACCAAGCACTCCAGTGCTAGCCTTTGCAAACCCACAGCTACCCAGCTACACATCGATGCAAGCAGAGAAGGACTTGGTGGAGTTTGAAACAAAGATCAAGGTGAAGGGCTAAGACATGTCGCTTTCATCTGTCGCAGTCTAAGTCCATCTGAATGTCACCATCCTGCTCACAAGTTGGAATATCTTCCTTTTTAATATCTTGGGCTGTAGTTGACAAACTACATGACTATCTGTATGGGGCAATGAAATATGGAGAGCTCTAAAGTAGAGTGATAGACCAAGTCAAGTTGAGAGTGCTTGAAGTACTGAAGCTACAAGAAGATGTCGTGTATTGAGTCACAGTTCCACCTGGTCAAAACCACCATTCACAACTAGTTTTGCCAGACAAGTTCAGAAGTACAGTCATGCAATCCCTTCATGATGACGCTGGTCATTTAGGCATCGACAAGACCTATGGACTCAACAAAGAAAGGTTTTATTGGCCTAAGATGAAATCAGATGTTGAAGAACACTGCAAAAACTGTGCAAGGTGCACAAAGAGAAAAACACTTAAAAGAGTAGCTCCTCTGTTTGTCATGCAAAGTGATGGCCCAGTGGATTTAGCATGTATGGATTTTTTTTTATGTCGAGCCACATCATAGTCATGCAGAGAATGTCTTGGTTATTACTGATGACTACACCCGGTATGCACAAGCCTTTCCTACCGGAGATCAGAGCGCTGCAACCATAGCCAAAGTTTTACTTGAGAAATACTTTGTCCATTATGGTTTGCCAAGACACATGCATAATGACCAGGGTAGAGACTTTGAAAGTTATCTCATTTACAGGCTGCTGAGTTCCCTCAGAATAGAAAAGTCAAGAACTACTCCATACCATCCTCAGGGGTATCTGCACCTTGAAGATGTAATTTAGCAATATTGGACATGCTTTGAACCCTTGAGCCCAATGAGAAAAGGAATTGGAGTAAGCACATCGCAGATTTAGTCCATGCTTACAACTGCACGCCATATGAAGCTACTGGTTTCTCTCCACGCAAGGATGCCTGTAGACTTGTGTTGTGGAACATTCAGCAATAGCGTGCAAAAGATCGTACTTGAAGTATGTGATAGATATGAGAAAAGAACTGAAGCTGCTTATGATGTCACAGAGACTGCTGCGGCTAAACACAATAAACAAATGAATATATGATAAGAAAGTCAAATTCTCATCCGTAACCTCGGACTTCAAGGAAAATATATGCTGGCAGACCTCTGGGTTTCAATTCCTTATGTTGTTGAAAGCCAACCGTCAAACTTACCTTTGTTTCGACTGAAACCAGAAGATGGAAATGGACCTGTCAAAATCCTTCACTGTAATCACCTTTTCCCCCCTGAACAGAAAGTATGTTTGGAACCAAAACCAAGACAATTGAGGAGGATGAAAAGACACAAAACCAAAGTTGATGACAAAAGCACAGTCAAGGACCCTGAAATGTCAGAACAAGATAACAGGAATGATGAATGCACATAGTCAAAGAATGGAACATTTCATATGCCATTCACAGTGCAACATACCAGTGAAGCTGATGAAACACCAGAACCATTCAGTCTAGACCTCGATTTGCAACCTGAAGATCATGCTGAAGATTTGCAAACTGGTCAAGAAGAATGAAATGCTGACAGAGAGAATAGACCTGACATGAATGAACAGTCTGACTTCCAAGAGACTTGCACTACTGAGACACACACTCAAGACACAATACCTCTTGGTCCAGAGACTGACTCACGAGAAGACTTGGAGACAGATAGTGAGACCAGAAGATCTCAAAGACTGAGGAGCTCCATCAGACTTACTTATGACACACCAGGTAATCCTAGTGTGTGCCCAGTGACATTTGTTTCTTGTTTTACCAAGTGGATAAGCAGCCCTTTCATACCTTAGTTGGGGTTGTTTTGCCGTATTACTTACCAAGCCATGAGGGCATGACTTTTTTTGTGAGGGAAGCGTGTAATAACCTGATTTTCAGTGAATCAGTATATTTTGTTTTTTACAAGATGCATTTTATTTTATTACAAAAATAATGGAGCACTGAAGTGTTTAATGTTTTTCTCTACATGGATTAAAAAGTTACATTATTTCATGGTTTCATGTTAAAATATGTGTTTTGCATTATGTTAAAAATGTTTATAAATATTAAGCAATTCATAGTTCAGTTGTAAGCTAAAAACAGCTTTTTGTGTCTTACATTAGATCAGAAGTGTAGAAGAAGAGTGTTGTGAGGTGCTGGAGGACAATACAGGTCGTGCTGATGCATGAAGGAGACATACGTTTGGGAAGACTATGAAAGTAATTAAAGCCAAGTTACTTTGAGCCTGGATAAGTGTGCTGTGAATACTTTCTGGATGCACTGTATGCATTCAACGTAAACTTCAGTTAGTTAATCAATCACTTTAGCAGGTCTCTTGATTCCACTTTTTACACACCTCTGATGTGTGTGTGTGTGTGTATGTTTGTGTGTGCCTTTAGCCTTATTTGGTATTTTGGGGGCATTACTTATGGTAATATATTTACTTATCATATAACTATAAATGATACGCCAATATGACTGGATAAAACACTAAAGAATAAATAGCAATACATCCTTTTCGCAAACAGGAAATATTTTTCATACCACCGAGTAATCAGCCAATCCGGACAATGGAGCGGCACCACGATGAAGAGGCGCAGTCAGAGGAACTGTAAAATACTGGTGAGTCACTATTAATAATTTCTTACGTGTCCAACCTCGTAGGTTGATCGTTAAAATTAAATTCGTTAGTTCTAAAAGCCATCATAATTATTTATAGGAAAACATTCTATTTTTTCTACAAACTTTTGAACTTTGAGTGTTTACACAGGAGAGAAAAGTGAGAAAATGTTAATGCCGTTTGAGAAAAGTGTATAAAGTGAGTAGTGAGGGGTTTTACAGCCTTAAAACATCTATAATAATTGTAAAAAATAATGCTGACTACTTCGCGGATTTCGCCTATCGCGGGTTATTTTTTAGAACATAACTCCCGCGATAAATAAGGGACCACTGTATATGATAAAATCGTTATCAAGTTGTTTTCCCAATGAATATGGCTTTTTACACCCTTCAGAAAACCATACAACATTTATCATTTATAGGTATATGATAAAATCGTTATCAATGTTGTGTGGGCCGCCAGAAGAGGAGGTACTGCTGGCACACCACCAGAGGGCGCCCTGCCTGAAGTGCGGGCTTCAGGCACGAGAGGGCGCTGCCGCCACAGACACAGCCAGGGGTGACAGCTGTCACTCATTATCTCATGACAGCTGTCACCCATCTACACTTCATCATACTACTCCATAAAACCCGGACGTCATC
The DNA here is from genome assembly GCF_902500255.1 of Thalassophryne amazonica. Taxonomy (NCBI): domain Eukaryota; kingdom Metazoa; phylum Chordata; class Actinopteri; order Batrachoidiformes; family Batrachoididae; genus Thalassophryne; species Thalassophryne amazonica. The sequence goes on from NC_047115.1 coordinate 93,227,937, forward strand.
TCCACCTCGTTGCCGAGATATCATCGACCTGTGAAGGTAATATCCTCAGCCAGAATCTAATTGTGTCTTAGTCTGAATTCATTTTGCAGCTGCTTTCCTGTGGAGTGCCTTATCAGTGAGGTTGGTGTAATCAGCGACTGCTTCGCTTCACACCCCAGCCAGATAAGTGTTGAGACAGGAGCTGCACGAGTGTGTGTAAGAGGTGGAGGTGGAATCTCCACCATTGTTGTTACTGGGTGTACACACACCCACTTCTTATTGTTTCTGCTCCTCGCCAGCAGTACCAGATCCGACATTCGGAGACGGTGGCCACCTGGGGACTCGGGACTTGGCGGCTCCAGTATTCTCCAGGTTCGGTGGCGGAGGAAATCGTGTGGTTCCGGTTCTTCTCAGGACAGATGTCTTCTATCCTCGAACCTGCCCACACGTCACCTTTGTGGATTGACTGTCTGCAAAATTCTGTATTCCTCTGTATTGTGGTTGTGCTCATTCACAACAGTAAAGTGTTCATATTCGACTCTTTCATTGTCCGTTCATTTATGCCCCCTGTTGTGGGTCCATGTCACTACACTTTCCCAACAATCAAGTTGTTTTACCAATGAATATGGCTTTTTACACCCTTCAGAAAACCATACATTTATCATTCATAGGTATATGATAAAATCGTTATCAAGTTGTTTTACCAATGAATATGGCATTTTACACCCTTCAGAAAACCATACACCCACCCTTCAGAAAAACATATACCGTGAGGCCGTATGGTTTTCTTCAGGGTGTATAAAGTCATATTCATTGGTGAACAACTTGATAACTGATATTATGTAAATAATTGAATAACCATATCACAGGTGGATCTTAATTCGGGGCACCCTGTGGGGAGTGCTCTGGGAGTACGGGGTCCGGGGTCCTTGGTTAAGGGCTATCCGGTCCCTGTACGACCGCAGCAGGAGCTTGGTTCGCATTGCCGGTAGTAAGTCAAACATGTTTCCAGTGCACGTTGGCCTCCGCCAGGGCTGCCCTTTGTCACCGGTTCTGTTCATTATTTTTATGGACAGAATTTCTAGGCGCAGCCAGGGTGTAGAGGGGGTCTGGTTTGGGAACCACAGAATCTCGTCTCTGCTGTTTGCGGACGATGTTGTTGTGTGGGCCGCTGAAGAGGAGGTACTGCTGGCCCACCACCACAAGATGGCGCCCTGCTTGAAGTGCGGGCTTCAAGCACAAGAGGGCGTCGGAGCGACCAGGAGTGACAGCTGTCACTCATCATCCATACCGGCTGTCACTCATCCACTACTCATCACCACCACCATAAAGGCCGGACTGCAACTCCACCTCCCCGCCGAGAAATCAACTACCAATCAGGTCATTTTCTCTGCTGACTTAAAATTCGAGTATTAGTCTGATCTCTTTTTGTAGCCGTTTTCCTGGGACGGATACCCTGTCTGTGGAGTTGGCGTTTGGTGTGGACTGCGACGGCTTCGCCTCACACCCCACCCAGATAAGTGGTTATCTCAGGAGCTGCACGAGTGTGTGACTGGAGGTGGAGGTTCTCCCTCCTTTACTGAATACAGACTGTGGGATTACTGAGTGTGCGACCTCACACTCATCTGGACTGTCTCTGTTCTCTGCCAGCAGTACCGGGTCTGACTGCTGAAGACAGCGGCCACCTGGGGCGCAAGGCTTGGCGGCTCCGGTGTTCTTCAGCTCCGTTGGCGGTGGAAGCTGTGTGGATCCGGCTTTTCTCTCGCCAGGCGTCTTCTATCGTCGAGCCTGCCCACACGTCACCTGGTGTATGATTGACAGTCACTGTATTGTTATTGTCTGTACATCGTTGTGTGATTCACAACATTAAATTGTTACTTTTTGGCTTATCCATTGTCCGTTCATTAACGCCCCCTGTTGTGGGTCCGTGTCACGACACTTTCACAACAGGATTTCTCGGCCAGCGTCATGGATCCCAAGGGGCGTCAACCATCGCTTGAACAGCCAATGGAAGAGCGAGGTGCACAGGCGCCAGCAGGAGGCGTGTTGGGTGAGCTGCAGCACATCTTAACCGCCTTTACTGCTCGGTTGGACTTAATTACCGAGCAGAGCAGTGTTCTCAATCGTAGGATGGAGGCTCTCACTGCCCAGGTGGAAGCGCGTGCTCAGGGCGCTGCTGCAGCACCTCCTCCTGCTGACCGTGTGCCAGAAACAGACATTCCGCTGGTCGTTCAACGAACCCCCCCACCTTCCCCTGAAGCATACATAAGTCCTCCGGAGCCATACGGAGGCTGTGTGGAGACGTGCGCGGACTTCTTGATGCAGTGCTCGCTCGTCTTTTCACAGCGTCCCGTCATGTATGCAGCAGACGCCAGCCGGGTGGCTTATGTGATCAATTTGCTTTGAGGAGAGGCACGCGCCTGGGCTACGGCGCTTTGGGAGCAGAATTCATGGCTCCTAACGGTTTATACTGAATTTGTGAGGGAGTTCCGACAGGTGTTCGACCACCCTCATAGAGGCGAGACCGCTTCAAGTGTGCATCTGTCGATACGGCAGGGACGTCGGAGCGCAGCGAAGTATGCAGTCGACTTCCGCATCGCGGCAGCGCGAGCCGGCTGGAATGCTGTTGCGCTCCGCGCCGCCTTTGTAAACGGACTGTCTCTGGTCCTTAAGGAGCACCTGGTGGCGAAGGACGAGCCGCGGGATTTAGATGGGCTTATCGACCTGGTTATACGGTTAGACAACCGATTAACGGAACACCGACGGGAACGAGACGAGGGGCGTGGCCAGGCACAAGCCGTCCCTCTTCCTCCCAGGTCCGAAAGGAAGCCGACTTCCCCACGCTCCACTGCCAGGGCTCTCCACGTGACAACAGCTCCCCCGAGCAGGGCCAAAAAACGATCAGATCACAGACAAAGGAGGCTGATCCGTGGAGAGTGTTTTCTCTGCAGCTCTACCGAGCACATACAGAGAGAATGCCCCAAACGGTCAAAACAACAGCACTCGTCCTTAGAGACTGGGCTAAGGGTGGGTCACAACACCCACGTGGGTAAACCCAGACGATCTGCACGAATCCCAGTCACGATCCTGAGTGGGGATCTAACCCTTCACGCCCCAGCACTGGTGGACACGGGGTCGGAGGGGAATCTGCTGGATAGCAGATGGGCAAAGGAGGTTGGGCTCCCTCTAGTGGCCTTACCGTCACCATTGTCGGTGCGGGCGCTAGATGGCACCCTTCTTCCACTAATCACACACCAGACACAGCCAGTGACATTGGTGGTGTCTGGGAATCACAGGGAGGAGATTGTGTTTTATGTAACACCTTCTACCTCCCGAGTGATTTTGGGTTTTCCATGGGTGTTAAAACACAATCCCCGGATTGATTGGCCGTCTGGGGTTGTGGTTCAGTGGAGCAAAACCTGCCACCGGGAGTGTTTAGGATCCTCGGTTCCACCCGGTGTGACTGCTAAGGAGGAGATTTCAGTCCCCCCCAATCTGACGGCGGTGCCGGCCGAGTACCACGACCTTGCTGACATCTTCAGCAAGGATCTGGCACTCACGCTGCCCCCGCACCGTCCGTACGATTGTGCCATTGATTTGATACTGGGCGCTGAGTACCCGTCCAGCAGGCTGTACAACCTCTCACGTCCGGAACGCGAATCAATGGAGACCTACATCCGGGACTCGTTAGCTGCCGAGTTGATCCGGAACTCCACCTCCCCGATGGGTGCTGGTTTCTTTTTTGTGGGCAAGAAGGACGGCGGACTCCGTCCATGCATTGATTACAGAAGGCTGAACGAGATCACGGTTTGCAACCGATACCCGTTACCTCTGTTGGATTCAGTGTTCACGCCCCTGCATGGAGCCCAAATTTTCACGAAATTGGATCTTAGGAATGCTTATCACCTGGTTCGGATCCGGGAGGGAGACGAGTGGAAGACGGCATTTAACACCCCGTTAGGTCACTTTGAGTACCTGGTCATGCCGTTCGGCCTCACCAATGCGCCCGCGACGTTCCAAGCATTGGTTAATGACGTCTTGCGGGACTTCCTGCATCGGTTTGTCTTCGTATATCTAGACGATATACTCATCTTTTCTCCGGATCCTGAGACCCATGTCAAGCATGTACGTCAGGTCCTACAGCGGTTGTTGGAGAACTGGCTGTTTGTGAAGGGCGAGAAGTGTGAGTTCCACCGCACTTCTTTGTCCTTCTTGGGGTTCATCATCTCCTCCAACTCCGTCGCCCCTGATCCGGCCAAGGTTGCGGCGGTGAGAGATTGGCCCCAACCAACGAACCGTAGGAAACTACAACAGTTCCTCGGTTTTGCAAATTTCTACCGGAGGTTCATCAAGGGCTATAGTCAGGTAGTTAGCCCCCTGACAGCCCTGACCTCCACAAAAGTCCCCTTCACCTGGTCGGATCGGTGCGAAGCCGCGTTTAGGGAGTTGAAACGCCGGTTCTTGACTGCACCGGTTCTGGTGCAGCCCGATCCCAAGCGCCAGTTTGTTGTTGAAGTGGATGCCTTTGACTCAGGGATAGGAGCCGTGCTGTCCCAGAGCGGGGAGTCCGACAAGGTTCTCCATCCATGTGCCTACTTTTCCCGCAGGTTGACCCCAGCTGAACGGAACTATGACGTCGGCAATCGGGAACTTCTTGTGGTGAAGGAGGCTCTTGAGGAGTGGAGACACCTGTTGGAGGGAGCATCGGTACCATTTACGGTTTTCACGGACCATCGGAACCTGGAGTACATCCGGACCGCGAAGCGTCTGAACCCCAGGCAAGCCCGCTGGTCACTGTTCTTCGGGCGTTTTGACTTCCGGACCGAGCTGTCAGACCCCCCTGAAACGATCATCCCCGAGTCCACTGTCGTGGCCGCCCTTACCTGGGACGTGAAGAAGACCGTCGGGGAGGCCCTGACATGGAGCCCGGACCCGGGGACAGGTCCGAAGAACAAACTGTACGTCCCACCAGAGGCCAGGGCTGTGGTCCTTGACTTCTGTCACGGTTCCAAGCTCTCCTGTCACCCAGGGGTGCGAAGGACCGTGGCAGTGGTCCGGCAGAGCTTCTGGTGGGCGTCTATGGAAGCCGACGTCCGGGAGTATGTCCAGGCCTGCACCACCTGTGCCAGGGGCAAAGCCGACCATCACAAGGCCCAAGGCCTCCTCCAGCCTGTGCCTGTGCCTCGTCGCCCCTGGTCTCATATCGGCCTGGACTTTGTCACGGGCCTCCCGCCGTCCCAGGGCAACACCACCATCTTAACGATAGTGGACCGGTTCTCTAAGGCGGCCCACTTCGTGGCCCTCCCGAAGCTCCCGATGGCCCAGGAGACTGCAGACCTCCTGGTCCACCACGTCGTGCGTCTGCATGGGATTTCATCAGACATTGTCTCGGATCGTGGTCCTCAGTTCTCCTCCCAGGTCTGGAGGAGTTTCTGCAGGGAACTGGGGGCCACCGTCAGTCTCTCATCTGGGTACCACCCCCAGACAAACGAGCAGGCAGAGCGGACTAACCAGGAACTGGACCAGGCCCTCAGCTGCATGACCTCCACGCACCCGATGGCCTGGAGTGACCATCTGGCCTGGATCGAGTACGCTCATAATAGCCAAGTCTCATCTGCCACCGGCCTCTCCCCGTTTGAGGTGTGTTTGGGGTACCAGCCCCCATTGTTTCCACTGGTGGAGGGAGAGGTCGGGGTGCCCTCGGTCCAGGCCCATCTGAGGAAGTGCCGTCGGGTGTGGCGTACCGCCCGCTCTGCCCTGCTCAGAGCCCGGACGAGGGCTAAGGCCCATGCAGAACGCCGGCGTTCCCCGGCCCCTGCATACCAGCCCGGGCAGGAGGTCTGGCTATCCACTAAGGACATCCCCCTGCAGGTGGAATCCCACAAACTAAAGGACAGGTACATCGGACCATTTCCCATACTCAAAGTCCTCAGTCCGGCCGCAGTGAAGCTGAAGCTGCCAGCTTCACTGCGGATACACCCCGTGTTTCATGTGTCAAGACTCAAGCCCTGCCATACCTCACCACTGTGTGCCCCGGGACCAGCGCCGCCTCCTGCCCGGATCATTGACGGGGAGCCCGCGTGGACGGCACGCCAGCTCCTGGACGTCCGTCGAAAGGGCCGGGGGTTCCAGTATCTGGTGGACTGGGAGGGTTATGGCCCCGAAGAGCGCTCCTGGGTGAAGAGGAGCTTCATCCTGGACCCGGCCCTCCTGGCCGACTTCTACACCCGTCACCCGGACAAGCCTGGTCGGTTGAGGGGGGGTCCTGTTGTGTGGGCCACTGAAGAGGAGGTACTGCTGGCCCACCACCACAAGATGGCGCCCTGCTTGAAGTGCGGGCTTCAAGCACGAGAGGGCGTCGGAGCGACCAGGAGTGACAGCTGTCACTCATCATCCGTACCAGCTGTCACTCATCCACTACTCATCACCACCACCATAAAGGCCGGACTGCAACTCCACCTCCCCGCCGAGAAATCAACTACCAATCAGGTCATTTTCTCTGCTGACTTAAAATTCGAGTATTAGTCTGATCTCTTTTTGTAGCCGTTTTCCTGGGACGGATACCCTGTCTGTGGAGTTGGCGTTTGGTGTGGACTGTGACGGCTTCGCCTCACACCCCACCCAGATAAGTGGTTATCTCAGGAGCTGCACGAGTGTGTGATTGGAGGTGGAGGTTCTCCCTCCTTTACTGAATACAGACTGTGGGATTACTGAGTGTGCGACCTCACACTCATCTGGACTGTCTCTGTTCTCTGCCAGCAGTACCGGGTCTGACTGCTGAAGACAGCGGCCACCTGGGGCGCAGGGCTTGGCGGCTCCGGTGTTCTTCAGCTCCGTTGGCGGTGGAAGCTGTGTGGATCTGGCTTTTCTCTCGCCAGGCGTCTTCTATCGTCGAGCCTGCCGACACGTCACCTGGTGTATGATTGACAGTCACTGTATTGTTATTGTCTGTACATCGTTGTGTGATTCACAACATTAAATTGTTACTTTTTGGCTTATCCACTGTCCGTTCATTAACGCCCCCTGTTGTGGGTCCGTGTCACGACACTTTCACAACAGATGTGGTTCTGTTGGCTTCGTCAAATCAGGACCTTCAGCGTGCACTGGGGCGGTTTGCAGCCGAGTGTGAAGCATCCGGGATGAAAATCAGCACCTCCAAATCCGAGGCCATGGTTCTCGACCGGAAAAAGGTGCTTTGCCCTCTTCAGGTCGGTGGAGTGTCCTTGCCTCAAGTGGAGGGGTCTTGTTCACGAGTGAGGGACGGATGGAGCGTGAGATCGATAGACGGATTGGTGCAGCATCTGCAGTGATGCGGTCGCTGTATCGGACCGTTGTGGTGAAGAGAGAGCTGAGTAGGGGGGCAAAGCTGGAAGGCTGGAAGTCTCACGGGACATGTCTTCTACCATTCAGAAGATTCAGACAGCTTTTGGTGGCTTTTTAGTCAAATGAGTATCTGAAAAATTGTGGAGAGCTGGGCATGTCAACATGTCCCATGAGACTTCCAACACGGACTTGCTTTTGTTCTCCGCCATTGCGGCTTCGTCCTGACGCGCGAATTCCGCCGCACGTCTTTCATTACAAAATCTCCTTTAACAGTGGAATGTGCCTAAAAATGGCTATGCCAACCTCTTCCGCAATTTCTCTGGGTCACACGACGTCCCAGATCAACACAGCCTTCACTTTGGAAATGATCTGGTCATTTCAGCCTGTCAATGGCTGCTCGGAGCACGGCGCGCCCTCAGCCGCTGTGGGCCGTCTTTAATCCAGTTGTAATGGTCCTTAATCCTTGTGATGCCCATAGAATCTTCACCGAAAGCCATCTGAATTTTCCGAATGGTTTCCACCTGGCTGTCTCTCACAGTTTCTGAAAAAATTTGATGCAGCGCTTCTCCAATCGTTCAGACATTTTCCTGACAATGAAAATCCGACGAGGGGGGAGGACCAGTGCTCACTCAAAGCATGTTCACAGGCGATTGACGCAACCAACAGGCGTGAAAAAGTCACGCATGTGCATGAAGGTTCAAGCTTGGCTGGTGCAAGCACACGATTCAAATCCATGTAGTTTTTGCAAAAAATAAAAAGGTCCGTTACTTTTCTAACAGACCTCGTAAGATGATATTTTTCAGTCTAACTGAAATAGTTAATACATTAGATCTCTCACATTAATAACATGTTTGCAACACAAATATTATTGATTTGGTTATCAACGGGTCAATTAAAAGGGAATGTTCAATGCTGTCAACTAATTTAAAATTTGTCTAGGCTATATTACACCTGATAATGTTTATATTTTGTGATATAGCTTGATGAGTCATTTGAAGTGTGAATTAGGTTCTTCCAGTTCTGAATATTGATAAATTCTGTGTAATGACATGTTTATTTCAAAGCAATTTCACGTACACATCTGGAAAATTCTGGTGCACCCTCTGCCACTGGCCAGGATGAGGAGCTGTGTACCTCCTCAGTCACACAGGTCTCTTCAGAAACGGTCTTGAAGCCTCAGGATGAGCCATCCACCTCCTCAGACACACATGTGTCTCCATAAATGTCTGATCCCTGTTTGCTTCTGCTTCATCCCAGCAGCAGCCTTCAGGTCCGTGTGTGTGTGTATGTGTGCATCATTGCATAACATTTTGCAAAGACAACTGTAATTTTATTCTTATGGGGTATGTGTGATATTCCATTGTTATAAGTGCCTCACTGCACTTATAACAATGGAACATGAAACTAATGTGTATTTATGCCCATTTGCTGTGATTCAAAATGCATGAAACAGAACCCCACCAAACCCAGCCCCAGCTGCTGAGGATCAGCGTCTGTCTACTGACCCTGAGAATTGGCCTTCACATATGACTTTTGTTTGTTTTAATTAAGAATGAGGGTGATGGAAGACCACCACCAGTATTTCAAGACCATGTTAGTGTAAGAATTAGATTCTCTTAAGTGTGTCATTCTGTTTCTGTGATGAAGGGTGAAGGATTTGTCCAGTTTAGAAATATCATTCTTTATTTTATTTGTATCTGATTTTATTGTACATTTTCTTGCTATTGTTGTTCCATTTTAGCATTTATGACTGCATATATATATATATATATATATAGTGGTATGTAAAAGTTTGGGCACCCACGTGTCTGTTGCAAAAATGAAAGGGCTACCGTTAACTTCGATAAACTGTCCGGAATTAGTTTGTTTTAAATGAAATCATAAGTGAAAGGCGCTTTGCGCTTCATGTCTCCTGCCCACTGTCTGAGTTGATGTATGTTGAAAGCAAATTACATTTTTTTTTCTTCTTTGCAATAGCAACTGGGAGCTGGTCTGCCCCGTCTGCTGGGGGTGGACTGAGCTTCTCACAGCGGTCTGATTATTGCACACACCACAGGAATTAACATGTAGGATTTTAGGTTTTACATATGTTTCTGACTGATAAGCTTTACTCACTATGCCAGCAAAAAAAAAAAAAAAAAAAAATGTTAGCGGACTGAAAGTTAGCGGAACTAAATTTAGTGGAAGCTAACTGATCTGCTGATGGTTTTCAAAGTTAGCTGAAAAGCTAATCTGCTAATGAAAAAGTTAGGTTTGATAATTAGCGATTGGCGGATTAGTAGAACTGTGCCCACCACTGCTTATACACGATCCGGACCGATCGCGTAGTGGCACAGCTGCAACGCTACATGCGCACTGGTTGGCTGATTTCCGGTTACTGTGACAATCGGTTTGGAACGTGTATCACATTCATTACAAACCAGAAAGCTAAAAACACAAGTAAAAAAACCAAGTCGTACATGAATGTACACCATAAATATCTAAACAGCATCGGAAATAGCACAGAGACTGAAAGCTTACCAGCTAATGACCAGACCATCTGTCTGCAAGTTCTTCATGGAGGTGAAGCAAACAGGTCTGACTAACGAACCCAAACCCGTCAGCAGCTTTCATATTTGGGTGATAACATAAGTTTGTGTGTTTTTATATATGTAGTAGCCATATCATTTTTAATTTAACTTTTATTAATTTTTTATTTACCCTATATTAAACCACGTCAGTCCCATTGTGATCGAGACCTGGACAAGGGAGACAATTATAAAGTTTCAATTCTCCGAACCTGTGTGTCTTTTTAAATGTGGGAGGGAACCCGAGCACCCGGAGGAAACCCACGCAAACACAGGGAGAACATGCAAACTCCACACAGAAAGGCAACAGGTGGGAATCAAACCCATGACCTTCTTGCTGTGAGGCAACAGTGGTAACTGCTAATCCACCGTGCTTCCAAACCTTGCTTACTTGGTCTGTACAGGAATATTAGACCTCTCTGTTTCTCGCTCATGCTCGGTCCATACTGTCAACACCTCAGTCTGATATTTTCCCATACAGACCTCACGCTCCATTGATATGCCTTTGATACTGAGTCCTGATTATTTATTTAAAAATTGCAGTTTGTGCAGAATGATGTCTTTTTTACTTTTGGGGAGGGGGTGGTGGTCATGACAACAAATGTGTATGAGCGTGAGTGTGTGTGTATGGAGTTCACCCAGGGTGTCATACAAGCTGGAACCACCGTCTGCAATCACACACACACACTGATTAACATCAGTGGGTTTACACGCTATTTACACAATTTGAAGTATGTGCGAGTATTTACTGAATTTGTACAAGTCCATCGTTTTGTAAAAGAAGTCTGAAATTTGAGATGTTATTGAATGAGTCCCATTGTGTAGTTTGTGGAAGAAAAGCCAGCATGTTAAATGATTCCAGAGACAGATTGTACGTATCCTGAGCTCTGGCAAGAAAACATTTTTCCACATATTGTTCCTTAACCTCAAGAGAGCAGCAGATTGGCGCTTTTGCTTTGCACTGCAACAGCAATATGTTCACATTTACACTGACCAAGTGGATGCCAACTAATATGGTGGTGTCAACACTGAAGGTCAAATACCAAAGCATGAAAATAAAATGTAACCATGACGAACATGCACGAAATTTAAGCCGACAACAGCTAATTGTAGAGGAAGCGTTTTGTTTTGAGCATCAACAACAAACAGAAGATCAAATTATCCTGGGAATTCATCCGAAAACTTCAAAAAAAGTTCTGGGTCTCTGCACAGCTGTAAATAAATGTTCTGTCCACTATTTTTGTTGATGAACAGGTCGTCACAAACCTGTGATTACATGACTTTTGGTCATTTAAACTGGTTTACCATCTGTTTGAGAAATGTATTTATCCACCAAGATAATAATTCCCGAGCAGACGACGCTCCTCTCCCACCTCGCTGATGCTGACATTGTAGCCCCTCTGGTTCTCAATCACAGGTGGGTTGTCGTTGACGTCCAGAATATTGATGGTGAGGGAGTGGACTGTGTTTCTGGGAGGTGAGCCATTGTCTGTGGCACGCACCTGGAACAACACACACACACACACACACACACACACACACACACACACACACACACACACACACACACACACACACACACACACACACACACACACACACACACACACACACACACACACACACACACACAGTCACTCATGTGAATTGTGTTTGCGTCTATGTGAATGTACGTTCTGATACACAAAATACACAATGCACAGGCACTTTTCACATTCTTGGGGACAAGACTCATCAACATTTGGTTTGATAGTTCGTAACTAGTACCAAAGCTTGGCCATGTCTTCTTCGTGGCCAAAGTTTAGATACAGAGGTCTGTCTGTCTTGCTGGTTGGAGATGCTGTTGTAGGACAAGGCACTCAACTGTTTCTCTTCAGGGAGCTTTGGAGGTTTGCCACTACTCCTACAAGTGATCCGCTCACACTTGACCTGTTTCCGTGACAGAAAACCTCTCACTTCTGTTACCTACTGAGTCTACTATCTAAACTGCCCATACACTATATGGTGCAATACTGCAATATCATAGACACATGAATATTACACACAAGCATAGTGCAGAGGAACTGTAGAACAGCAGCATCCACATTATGGTTTTTACCTATGAATTTGGCTTTGTGTAGCAAGGAGGACGGGACCTGCCAGCCCAGTCTCACATTTTTTTTTTTCATGCTCCCGTGATGAAATCAGTCAAATTTTCATGACAGGGTTTTTTTAACTCATTATTCCTAACCCTACTCCTACCCTGACCCTAACCTTAACCATAACCAGTGTTGCCACAGTTACTTTGAAAAAGTAATCTAATTACTGATTACTGACTACTCCTTGAAAAAGTAACTTAGTTACTTTACTGATTACTCAATTGGAAAAGTAACTAAGTTAGATTACTAGTTACTTTTTTAGTTACTTTCCCCAGCTGCCGACAACAACCCTCTGCCACCTCAACACTTGTTTTGCCAAAACTCACTTTATAGTCACCCTTTCTTGACTTCAATGAAAATAAATACTTGTTTTATAAAAAGTAAAATAAAGACGTCTTTCTTGACCTCATGTTTAACTGTTAACAGCACTGTAACAGTAAAACTTGTGATTTTTACTAAGTAACGCGTTACCGGCATCACTGACCATAACCTAATCTTACTCTTTCCCCCCACCCTAACCATAACCACCCTGACCCCCCGCTTCACTTTTAATTTCGTGCAGCCATCACGGAATGAATTAGAATGAATTTGTGCTGCCATGATATTGTGCGCTTTTCGTCACAATATCGCGAACCAATAGATTAATGTATATTTCGTGCTGCTGAATCACGACTTGCCGTGAGACTGGGTTGGACCTGCACAGCAGGTTGGAGCTTCTTCAGCGGCCAAGTAGCAAAAATATATGTAGAGGCCACATTTGATGACATAGAGCGCTCAGTAGGCTACTGCGTGTGGACAAAACAAATCCTGCTTGAACACTTTGGAAAATTAGTTCAAACATTTGACTGGTTCACACACTATTCCACGTTGAGCAGGATAATAGTAAAAATGTGGAAAAAGTGAAGTGCTGTGAACACTTTCCAGATGCACCATAATCCAATCCCATCGTAGAATTTTTGACCACATGACTCAAACTGTTGTGAAACAGTCTCATCTAAGCAATACACACAATCCCAGTTACTCGATGCACACTGCAAGGCGGCGTGCCTTTAACTATGATCTCAGCATAACAACGATTCTTGTGATATCACCGTGAAGTTCACGGCACACTTAATTGCTGTATTAAATTGCAATATGAACAGTGTCAGTGAACAAAAAAATAGCCTTTATCAAAATCATGAATAGTAAAAATAAATAAATACAGTGCTGTGAAAAAGTGTTTGCCTATTTGAGCTTTTACATGTTATAATTTTTCAGGGCATCAAAAAATAAAACAAACAAAAATAGGCTTTTTATATTAAAATTTCTAAAATTATGCCCTTTAAGCTCACAGTGAAAAGTAATCTCTACATCATGAATTAAAAAAAAAATAAAAATCTAACAGCCAAAATGATGGTGTGCATAAGTAACTGCCCCCTTTAATATAACACATACAAACCATCACTTTTACATCCAGGTTTCTTCAGACAAGTCAGGGGATGGATACATGAACATTCCCAAGACACTGATTATGTCTTGGACTTTATTTACATGAATTACTAAAAAATACAAAGTATGGTACTGTGTGGTAAATCGGTGTGGAGTAGACAGTTCTCAAAAACTGAGTGACTGTATAAGGAGATTATAGAGGAAAGCCACGAAGACACCCAGGCAACCCTGAAAAAGTTATAGACATCTGTGGCTGTGATTAATGCCCCGTCACACATAGCAAGAATGTGCAGGAACCAGGCCGACATGCCAAAAATTACCATAATCCAGACGCAGTCGGGAGGGACAGAGGTGTGGTCAGCCGCGTCAGAATGCAGCCAGACTGCCTCGTGCACACCTGCACAGTGCACCCCAAGCATATTTGGACAACAGTCAGAAGACACAGACTGCTGTCAGATGCCACCAACATTGGAGTTGTCACTCACTCACCCATGCAATCACATCTTTGCTCGTCCTCACATTCCCAGCGCTCACTGACCTCTCATCAGGAGAAGGGTGTGCTGTCAGGAGTGTGTCTCTCACATGACAGAGTGCGTGCATGTGCGTGCATAGAACACATGGATGCTTAGGATGAAAAAAGAAAGACAGCAATCCAAAGTCTTGGTAAATTAAAAGACAAAAACTATAGGGGGGGTCTGGGGGGTTTGCCCCCCCAGGAAATTTTAAGAGTTTAAGTGCCCTGTGGTGCATTTTGGTGCATTATTTGGATTAAATGTGGACCTGAAACAGCTGTTAAATTTCTCTTGTGATCTCATGCAGTATGGCATGTTGTACCATCCTGTAGGAGTATATACAGAATATAACAACACAATAGTTTACAAATATCGCTAACGCATGCAAAAAACTTTATTGATTTAGTTTGTTTTTGATTGGGCTCAAAGACTAGGCAATTAAAATCTCAACATTCAAAGAACTAGTTGACTTCATAATGCTATCAGACTAGAGACTAGATAATTGCTTTCAGACTAGATAAAGATACATAACATAATACTGATGAGATTCTGCTTAGGATCAATTCACTTTTGTATGCCATCAGAGATGACATTACCATGTATACATACTATTATAGTGAATACATATACAGTCAGCCTATTTGTCTGCTCTGAACACTGACATGGCATCTAATCAGTCATTCTATACCTAGAGTGTCACATTTTCTTCTTACAGAACTACATAAACACAGCATAAACACATCAACCAATGTTCCACATCCTGGTTTTTCTCCTGTGTAAAATCATATTTGAATATCACACTGACTAAATTAATATGGATGTACAAAGCATGAATATCAATCTAAAATATCTACTATACTTTAAGTCAAGCCTTAACGCCTATTTTTATTCTATTTCTTATGAATATTTTTTATTTTGTATTTGTTTTGTTCTTTTACTTCTGTTTTTAATTATGTATTTGAATTTTTTAATGTTTATGTATTTATTTAAATTTTTTATGTTGAACTGTTCTATGTGAGGTGCCTTGAGATGGCTTTTGTTGTGATTTGGCGCTTTATAAACCAATTAAATTGAAATTGAATTGAACAACATTTTATTGAGTCTTAAAGTAAATAAATATGAAATTTGTAAACTGGATCCTTAAACTTTGGACATAATAAACTCTACATGGTGGATCCTTGATCTCTGGACATAAATAAAAATAAACAAAATCTGTAGTTTTTGTCAAAAGCATTTCCTTTCAGACATTTTGGCATGAATGTCTTTCCATATATTTGAGTTGAGCTCTTACAGCTGGCTGCTGTATGTCAGCATCAGTTTAATTCATAAAGAACACAGGACGTCTCATTTTGGGAAGAAAAAAAAATGTTTTAGTCGATTGTAGTTTATTTTTTGTATTACAGCATTTGGAAAGAGGTGTCATTTTATTTAAAGTGGCAATTTTGTGTCAACAGAACAGAGGACGATTCTCCTTTCTTGACTACATGACAAAAGTCCCAGTTAGTGACTTTAATCCTCACAAAAGTGACTCACGACATTTTAATGGCTTTGAGAGGAGTTAAGAAGCGGACTTACCACTTCTGAAGAGCAGCGAATCAAAGAACCACGAGCCAGTGGTTTGAAGCATTGTGTCAATGGCTCACGCATCAAAGTGGAGTCGCACTGCAGAAACGGTTGATTACAGAGCCACTGCAGACCAAACCCTGAATATCCGTAAGATTTTATTCGTACGTCCGTATGACTATGAAACTCGGAAAAATCCGTATAATTTACGGACAATCCATATAGGATGACATGTATGGATTTGAGGAAATAAAAATTAATGTTTTGCTAGTTCTTTTAGACGGTGAGATTTTGCAAAAAGACAGAAATCCGTCCAAAGACGGCGAATAAGCATCCATGAGAACAGGTGATCAAACGGCATGCGACTGTGTGGCCAAATGAAATGTTCACTCAGCTTCATGTATGTGTGTTCACAATGGCTGAACATGTATGGTACATGTGAACACATGTGGGGCACACGTGATCCCAGGAACTGTCCATCCACAGTGCACACACAAAATGCCTGACAGCTGTCAATGATCACCTGCTGTTGTACAGCCTGCAAAAAAACCCTTTAGGTGTTTGATCAGTATATGCCTGCATTGCTAGATTTTATTCGTCCAGCTGAGACTCTATAACTGCTGCTGTACTGTGCTGGCAGTGCGCCAACTTATCCCATGTGCGCAACATTCTTCAGATGCAGTAAGCAAACTCTTTTCTCTTTTTTGTAACTCTTTTTTTTGCCAATCCAACATTTTCTTATTCCTTTACTTGTGGCCATTTCAGCGTACTCGATACACATCTTAAGACAACTCTAGTTGAATTATCGGTGCAGGACAGCATTTCACATGGGATTTATTTATGCAGAGGTGAATGATGCATTTGTGAGCCGATCGATGTTGCTGTGCAACACATCTGGGGTTCTGGAAGTGAGTTGTATGTTTATTTATGTTGTCATGGGCTGGGAAAACAGTTCCATGTCATTCCTGCTACAGAGGTAGGAGGTGAACATGCCAACATCCCGTTCAGCTGTCTTGCAGGGCACTGCACCGAGCTTCTGACGTCTGCAATGACACACTGATGTCCACCGGGGCGCTGGTGGACATACGTGACACAACATGCTGACAGGCTTTGCTGTGACCGATCCATCTCAGAGCTCAATCAACCACAATCAGATCATTTCAAATGCTGTTATGATGCCATCAGAATATGTAGATTGCAATCAGATGGCACAGAAACTGCACATAGACCGCTGTCAGATGGGTGTCCCATCTCGACGGCGCCAAGAATGTTTTGAACTGTGCAACACACTTGGGACAGCTGAGCGAATGGGACCAAATATGTAGACTGCTCTGAGACCGCTGTCTGCCCATCTTCAGACTGCACCTCAACACTTCCCGACTGTGGCTGGATGTGTCATTCTGATGCAAATTTGCCTCAATCGGCCTACGCGTGACAGGGGTTGTAAGAAATTGTGCACAGTGCAAGTTTTGAGTTTTGCATCACCAGTTATACACCTTCATGATGAAGTCATATAGAGAAGGATTTTATATAAAAAAAAAGAACACTTGACAGTTCAACTACAATTTGCAATCGGAGATTCAAGCACAGATTTGATCTGTTTTGTTGAAAGAAAATTCTTCTCTGTGCAACTCCACCATGAAGGCATGAGTGTTGACTCATTCAGAATTCATTAAGCTGCCAGCTGGGTTGCACCCGCACTTCGAGTGTGATGCTGGGTTCAGTGGGCTCAAGACTGTCTGATGAAGAAACAATGGAAACTTCATTTTCAACTCCTTTTGAGAGGTTCTTTCTGTTTTTGGATGCATAAGTGCACTGAGCTTGCAGCCATCTGTCTGTAACGGAGCACGAGGCTGTTGTTAACAGGCTGTGTTCACAACGGCACAATGTGCATGAGCAGCTGTTTACCCTCTACTGAGTGTGATGTCACAACAGCATCAAAATTAACACCATCATCACTTTAAAAACAAGCCACCATGACACCCAGCCTCACAACCACAGGTCACGTGTGACCAACCAACCTGACAACTGATGCAACATTTTTTATTAATGGTGGTTTGAATGCACAGAGAAAGAGTGATGAAAACCTGACGGCCATTGTTGTGCCATTCATCCATTGCCACTGTGTCATGTTGCAGCATGAAACATATTGCAAAATCTGCACACAGTTCCTCGAAGCCGACACCATCACAGCTCTTGCGTTAAAAAAAGAAAAATAAATATACAGAAAAGTGCTGTATTTATATTTATCTTGTCATATATAATTCAGTCAAATTAATCAATAATCCATGGTCACGATACCTCTTGTTAAGTAACTGAGTGGGTTATTTGAGCTGTTACACCTTTGGGGTCTGGCCTCTTGAAAGTCAACAGAATTACCTAAATCGTGTGTTTATCAAAAAGATTTAAGCAGATGTCTTTGGACTGGTGCCACACCTTCAGTAGGTAGCGATCGACTGACTCCCTGTCCAGGGGCGCATTGACGTAGACGTCCCCATAAGTATGGTTCACAGTTGTGATCTTAAACACATCCTCCATGTTGCCCGCCATCAGAGTAAAATTAACCTGGAACAGAGTGAGGAGACAGAATGGGACGTTATAGACATACACAACACTTTATGCTTAATGAACCCATAAGAGATTTGGGTTGAATGGCCCGGCCAATCAGCTGACTTGAACCCAACAGAAAATCTATGGAAAGAACTAAAGACCAGACAGAGTTCATAGAAGAGGTCCGCAGAACCTTCAAATTTGAAGACTGTGTGTAAGAATGAGCCAAAGTCACACCTGAAGAATGTTTGTACAACCCCTGGCAAAAATTATGGAATCACCGGCCTCAGAGGATGTTCATTCAGTTGTTTCATTTTGTAGAAAAAAAGCAGATCACAGACATGACACAAAACTAAAGTCATTTCAAATGGCAACTTTCTGGCTTTAAGAAACACTATAAGAAATCAAGAAAAAAAGATTGTGGCAGTCAGTAACGGTTACTTTTTTAGACCAAGCAGAGGAAAAAAATATGGAATCACTCAATTCTGAGGAAAAAATTATGGAATCACCCTGTAAATTTTCATCCCCAAAACTAACACCTGCATCATATCAGATCTGCTCGTTAGTCTGCATCTAAAAAGGAGTGATCACACCTTGGAGAGCTGTTGTACCAAGTGGACTGACATGAATCATGGCTCCAACATGAGAGATGTCAATTGAAACAAAGGAGAGGATTATCAAACTCTTAAGAGAGTAAATCATCACGCAATGTTGCAAAAGATGTTGGTTGTTCACAGTCAGCTGTGTCTAAACTCTGGACCAAATACAAACAACATGGGAAGGTTGTTAAAGGCAAACATACTGGTAGACCAAGGAAGACATCAAAGCGTCAAGACAGAAAACTTAAAGCAATATGTCTCAAAAATCGAAAAATGTACAACAAAACAAATGAGGAACGAATGGGAGGAAACTGGAGTCAACGTCTGTGACCGAACTGTAAGAAACCGCCTAAAGGGAATGGGATTTACATACAGAAAAGCTAAACGAAAGGCATCATTAACACCTAAACAGAAAAAAAACAAGGTTACAATGGGCTAAGGAAAAGCAATTGTGGACTGTGGATGACTGGATGAAAGTCATATTCAGTGATGAATCTCAAATCTGCATTGGGCAAGGTGATGATGCTGGAACTTTTGTTTGGTGCCTTTCCAATGAGATTTATAAAGATGACTGCCTGAAGAGAACATGTAAATTTCCACAGTCATTGATGATATGGGGCTGCATGTCAGGTAAAGGCACTGGGGAGATGGCTGTCATTACATCATCAATAAATGCACAAGTTTATGTTGATATTTTGGACAATTGAAAGGATGTTTGGGGATGATGAAATCATTTTTCAAGATGATAATGCATCTTGCCATAGAGCAAAAACTGCAAAAACATTCCTTGCAAAAAGACACATAGGGTCAATGTCATGGCATAGGGTCAATGTCAATGAGCAGATCTGATTTGATGCAGGTGTTAATTTGGGGGATGAAAATTTACAGGGTGATTCCATAATTTTTTCCTCAGAATTGAGTGATTCCATATTTTTTTCCTCTGCTTGGTCTAAAAAAGTAACCGTTACTGACTGCCACAATCTTTTTTTCTTGATTTCTTATAGCGTTTCTTAAAGCCAGAAAGTTGCCATTTGAAATGACTTTAGTTTTGTGTCATGTCTGTGATCTGCTTTTTTTCTACAAAATTAAACAACTGAATGAACATCATCCGAGGCCGGTGATTCCATCATTTTTGCCAGGGGTTGTACATACAGGAGGCGTCTTAAAGCTTCATTACCAACCAAGGCTTTTGTACAAAGTATTAAATAAATTTCAGGAAACATGTTTGATACTTTTTCCTGTGTCATTCCATTTCATAACACATAACTTAATTTTGTACTTACTTGGTTTGATTTCTTTGTATGTGTGGATTACTTGGGATTTTACCAACCTGGTGAAAATTTCATGTCAATGGCACCTTTACAAATATATTTACTGAGAAAAATGGTGACATGTTCGATCCTTATTCTACCTGCTGTATGACCGCTTACAAATGAGTGTGACTAATGATTAGAGAATGTTACTGGTTATTACAGAATACACAATGCAGCTTCAGTCTGTGTGTTATTTCTTCATTATTCCCACACTTTACCACAAAGCGAAAATGTATCTCTTTACATCTCATAACTGTCTTCTGATGAAGAGTGTGACATACATTTTGAGGCAGAATCAGGAGGCTTCTGCTCAGAGACTGCTAGGTCCTCATTACTGCATATTGTACCTTGATGTCTACCATCATCTACTTTTGCAAAACATGTTGCACATTTCCCTGGGAATGATCCAACTTCCAGGTGCAGTGTTGAAGACCCCAGCAACTGGCAAAGACCAAGGGGACACACACATTTAACCTGGCTTTAACAGATGGCTGCTTTAGAGAAGTGGACCGATTTTCTGCCTGGCTATCTGTTATTTGGGACCCAAGGTGGTTCTGTAGTATGACAGGTGCACTGACATTCCTGATCTGGCAGTACATGTTGATTTCTTTGTTAATTTTTGTCCTTACCAATCCATTCAATCCTGCATCTCTATCTCTTCCCAACACTACTGCCACTTTGGTCCCCATGGGTGTGTTTTCTCGGATGTCCACTGAAGTATCAGACGTGATGTCAAACTCTGGGCTGTTGTCATTCTCATCCAATATCAAGATTGACACCTGGTGAGAGGTGAGAACAACTGTAAACTCTGCCACAATCCAAATCACTCATATTATACTTACCTTTTAGATGAATTTAAATAGCCAGACCTTAGGACATCATTTTACCTCCATAATGCACATAAATATGTTCACTCTGTGCTTTGATAGTGTTCTCAACCCCGTCAAACAAAGAGACTCTTACCTTCTAGAGTTCCAATGAGATGCAATGAATGAGAAAGGAATGCCGTTAAGTTTTCTACAAGAGTGGACAGGACACAGTATTACAAGATGAAATGTACATGTGAAAACAAGGGGAAATGAGTCTAATGTGACATACCACAGTAGAGTCCTTTTTGGGTCCTCCATCATCAGCTACAACAGTCAGAGTGTACATATCTCCCTTCTCCCTGTCCAGCAGACCTGTCACTGTGATACGGCCCTGAAACACACACATCATGTGATCTCCTAATCCATAAACAACCCATCAGGATGCAACACTTCACTCAAATCACATCCCATCTGTACAATTTTGAAGTTAAGTACATACTGAAGCATACAGTAGGAATTACATGTTTGTCTTTCTGAGTAAATGTAATGACTCCAGGTGCTGAATTCTTGATGGGTCGTAACTTCTTAAATTTGTTTCATTTTGGCCCAAAAAACAAACAACATTACAATATCCCAATCTGCTGGTGATGAAAGCAAGGACCAGTTTCTCATTGTGAGCACCAGACTAAGAAACCCTCTAGTGAAAGAAAGCTGTTGTGATTTTGTATGTATGTCAATGTTAAGATCAACGTTCTGAATAACTCTGAGGTTCTTGGATGAATCTATATGTTTCTGAGATAATGACTAAGTGCACGTCAACAAATAAAACTACTACTAAACCCTCACTGTTGGCTTTCATGCCACCTGGATCAAGTCTGAATCAAGACCAAGACCTTGGAAATTTGGAGTGATCGAGGCCAAGACTTTGGAGGGCGTAAGACTGAATTGAGACTGACACCTAAAATCACAAGTAAGTTTTCAAGATCATGAATTTAATTATTAGACTTAAAATCACTCCGGTTAATATTCAGACGCTCAGCTGGGGTCAACCTGAACATTGCATGAGATCAAAAGTTTGGAAAAAAGTATACCTAAACTGAACATGTAAAGGTCTCTAAAATAGATACTGAGCTGTTTTAATAGTGAATCAAAAGAGATTGAGTAAAGCTGCTTTCAATTCTGAGAGCAAGCAAATGAACAGGTCTTGAGTACTACAATGCTACTTCATGTATCAAGGTAGAAGTAAAACATATTGTTTAATTAATTATTAAGATCCTATTGTCGTACGTACAATTTGTACATGTTTGATAAAACCCCTCTATCAATCAATCAATCAATCAAAAACAACATTTACATTTTAACGGCGCCTGCAGGAAACCTTGCATGTGCATATGAGCTTTTGACAAGACCGGACGTTGTGCAAATCAAGCAATATTTGTAGATCAGCCTCTGTGTATTTGCAGGTATTAATGACACAAATTTAACTCCATGGGAAGTTAGCTTTGAGTTAGCAGACATTAGCGAATTGTCTTGTAAATCAGTTAAGAGGTGTTATTAGGTTTCAAAAAACAGCATTTTCAGTTTTAGAAGTGTTTATTTCTCACTATCTTTTACATAATGTATGAGAAAGGTGTCATTTCTAGCCAAAACCGAAGCAAAGTTAGCACCTAGTGAAACCAGGAAGTGACGTCACCACGCTAATGTTCGCTATATGTTTTGTAAATCCCTCGAGAGGTGTTATCAGGTTCAAAAATAATGTTTTAAGTTTTAGAAGTGTTTATTTCTTGCTAGGTTTTACATAATATATCAGAAAGGTGTAATTTCTAGCCAAAAACAAAGTGAAGTTAGCACCTAGTGACACCAGGAAGTGACGTCACCACGCTAACATCTGTGAGATCGTAACATCTGTGGGCATCTGTTGATCCATGTCTTAACTTAAGTATACATAAATACAAGATTCAAGGTCATGGTATTCTGGAATAAAAATATGTTTCTTCACAGAATATTAATTTAAGCAAGTTTTTATTTCTTTCAAGAGATTTTGGTTTTTCATGGTAATGCAGCTGGCTTGACCTCATGTGAGGACTGATATGATCAAAGGTCAAGTCATTTTAGGGCCAAAGGTATATGGAAGTTTGTTCAGAAATGTGTTCAGAAATTTTTGAACACACTTATACCACTTAAGAGTCATGGAGGCTGGATCCTATCCCAGTGGACTCTCACAAGGCCGACACATATAGACATGAGTATTTTAACATTAAGAAGCACAGAGACAGACCTCTTCCCATTATAATGCACAAGGAGGGAACTATCCCTATTTTTCAAATCCAGGAATCCATTGCCTTCAAAGAAAGAAGGCTCTTTGATCAGCTTATAGCCATGAAACAAGAGCACCATCTTAAATCACAGATATCAAGCTGTTTATCAGACTGCAGTAAATGGAAGAAAACAGAGATGCTGAGTGCCATCTTTGAAGTCTGCAACAAAGAGGCTTCTACAGCTGTTCATTATCATCAGGAGACATTTCCTTCACTCACTGTGATGCTGTCAATCTTGAAGAGTGACAGAGCTGCAGGCGATGTATCAGGATCAAAGCGATAAGTCAGCTGGTTCAAGTTGTCAGCGGACCGGGCCTGGACCTGCACCACCTCTGTTCCTGTTGCAATGTTCTCCCTCAGAGAAGCTTCATATCCAGCAGAGAAGAAGGCCACCGCCTCATCCAGCTCATTCAGTAATGTGACGTAGACAGTGCAGAAGCCTTGGTGGAAGGGTGGGGCCTGGTCAGTCGCTGAGACGTTCATCAGGTAGGAGGTCTTGGTCTCATAGTCTAAGTAGTCCACTGTGGTTACCAGGCCAGTGCTAACGTCCACTTCAAATTTGCGGTCTGACCCAGACACAAGGGCATATGCTACAGCCCCACCATCACCTAAACCAAGGGGGAACAGTGAGAAAACTACCTGGATTATCACTTCAACATCTGAGCTTACGCAACGTTACAACAACAACAACAAAAAAAATATTATAGTCTCCAGTATAATTTTGCAACTTCTGCTCCACTTCCCATAGGAAAGACCGAGGCATTGTAATGTGTTTGTGTCTAAAACTCAAAACTACAGATACAGTTCATACAACCCCAATTCCATTGAAGTTGGGACATTGTGTAAAATGTAAATAAAAACAGAATACAAGTAGAAGCACTCAGAGAGCGCAAACCTCCGCCAAGGCCATAGGGTCACTGACGTCACATGGAATACCCTTTGGCAAAGAGACTTATTCCACGTCGTTTCACGCATCTACCGTCATGTTTCAGATTCAGTGGTTAACCCTCTGCGGTCCGAGGGCATTTTTTGGACAGTTCACTTGCCTGGCATAAATGTTTTATTATTGCTGTTAACAGCTCTCCGTGCATCCCACAATCAAGGTTAATGTCTCTTTTTTCAGGACAACCTGTACTTTCAAAATATATATGCTATAGTTGTGTTTTATAAGTGTAATAAAGGTTTACTATCAGAAATAAGAAAGGAAAAAGTAAAGCGGGAAATAATTTTCCAGACACATTTATTCAAAACACACAGCAAACTATAATAAACTAGTAACACATCACTCCTAAAAACAATCTTTGGTGTGTCACGTGAGGTGAATCTGCCCTACGATTGGATTTTCGTAAACCATGTGACGGTGAACCAACTGGATACTCCCATTGCTCATGTCATCACACAGCTTCTATGAGGAGTACAAAGATGGTGGACGGTGGCTCGAAAGTCTGCAGAGTTAACTTTTCAGCAAAAAAAAGTATATTTCTATATCATATCATTACAAAGTTATTTATAATTTAGTAAAGCTTGGTCTCAGCCATCATATACGACGGCATCGGCCCCAGAGAATAAAACCCTTAGATCTTCAGCAAATGTATTTATAAAGAGAAACTGCATGAACTACACAAGTTTTTATTTTCTAATAACAAGTTTATTCAATGAGGAGAAACAAATGCTAAATTACTGTTGTGTCATAACTTAATTTTTTATTTAATTTTTCAGCCTTTGTGACTCGTCTTCATGAAGTTAGATGCAAAAATGTTGAAACTGACCCTATCCTGCAATGATAAAGACTCCTTAAAAAAAAATTACTGGATCCGGATCGTGTTCCGGATCATTACCAAAATTTAATGACTTCTAAGTTAGGCCAAGATACACCCCTGGTAAAAATTTCATTGAAATCCATTGAGGATTTTTTGAGTAATCCTGCTAACAAACCGACCAACCAACCAACCAACAAACAAACGGACGCGACTGAAAACATAACCTCCTTGGTGCAGGTAATGACTTACAAATCCTATTCAACCTATATTTAATCGAATACGCCACAAAGACAAGATAGTTAGTGTTCAAACTGATAAACTTTATCATTTTTGTGCAAATATTTGCTCATTGCCTGCAACACATTTCAAAAAAGCTGGGACAGTGCTATATGTTTACCACTGTGTTACATCACCTTTCCTTCTAACAACACTCAATAAACATTTGGGAACTGAGGACACTAATTGGGAGTGTCATGATTGGGTATAAAAGGAGCATCCCCAAAAGGCTCAGCCGTTCACAAGCAAAGATGGCGCGAGGATCACCACTTCACGAACAGCTGTGTGAAAAAATAGTCCACCGGTTTAAGAACAATGTTTCTCAACGTTCAATTGCAAGGAATTTAGGGATTCCATCCTCTACAGTCCATAATATAATCAGAAGATTCAGAGAATCTGGAGAACTTTCTACATGTAAGCGGCAAGGCCAAAAATCAACACTGAATACCCATGACCTTCGATCCCTCAGGCGGCACTGCATTAAAAACCAACATCGTGTAAAGGATCTTACCGAGTGGGCTCAGGAACACTGCAGAAAAGATCTCAGACTGTGGGCAGAAGTGTAGGGCTGGATCAGGTCAGCAATATATTCAGGAGCCTGTCCATGAAGGGCTCTGAATGTCAAAACTAGTATTTTAAAGTTTATTCTGAAGGCAACCGGAAGCCAATGAAGAGACTCCAGAATGGAAGTGATGTGGGCTTTCCTATTAGTGTGGGTCAGAATTCTCGCAGCAGAATTCTGGACACATTGTAAGTATTCCAGCTCCTTCTTCTTGAGACAGGTGAACTAGCTATTACAGTAGTCCAACCACAAGGAAATGAAAGCATGGATAATTGTCTGAGATAGCATAATTGTCTGAGATGGCATATGACTCAGCTTGGCGATATTACGAAGTTGGAAAAAAACGTTTTTAACCAGCCTACTCGAATGTTGTGAAAGAGACATAGCTTCATCAAAGATAACACCAATATTGTGCACGCTTGTTTTGGCTGAAGAACTCAAATTGCCCAGGTGCTGCTTAATGTCAGGGATAGCACTACTGGGAGCAATAATGAGTGTCTCGGTTTTCTCTGAGTTCAGTTGTGGACTGCTGTCTTTCAGCCACTTCTTCACCTGTAACAGGCAGTCAAATAAAGAGTTCAGTTTGCCAACCTCTGAGGTCTTAAATGAACAGTACAATTGTATGTCATCAGCGAACATATGATAGGACATATCACTGAAGCGTTAAATTATTTGGCCGAGGGGAAGAACATACAAAAGGAACAGGAGTGGCCCTAGAACTGAGCCTTGTGGAACACCGCACTGTGGATCCGTTGATTCAAGACATAACATGATTCAGTGACACGCTAAAACTCCTGGCGATCAAGTAGGAGGTAAGCCAGTCCAACACAGGGCCCGTCATCCCCACCAAATCTCGCAATCTGTTGACCATGATGGTGTGGTTAACCGGGTCAAAGTCGGAAAACAGGTCTAACAGAACCAACACCGTGCACCTCCCAGAGTCAGCAGACATCATGATGTCACTGGACACTTTCAGCAGTGCGGTCTCGGTAGAGTGGTGTTTCCGGAAACCTGACTGAAATTTGTAGTACATGGTGTTTTCCTTGAGAAAAAATGTCAATTGTTTTGCTCCCACTTTTTCCAGAATTTTCAAGAGAAAGGGGAGCTTGGACATTGGCTGAACGTTCTTAAGTTCAGATTGATCCAGGATAGTCTTTTTTCTGGGTTCTATCATTGCGTGTTTAAAGGAGGCTGGAAAAACACTGGATGAAAGTTAAAGATTTTGTTGACCCATGGCCCTTGATCCAAGAACATTTACAAAAAGCTTAGAAGGCAGGACATCAAATACACTGGACGTCAAACTCATTTTGGATGATAAAGGCACAATATCCTCTAAAGACACAGGACTGATGGACGACCAGGTCTGCCTGAGCGGCTCGGTCTGGGAAAGGCCAAGACAAGAGGGTGAATTCATTTAAAAGTGGAACTTCTCACATCATATAAGCATTTGGGGACTATTTTTGATGACAAGCTGAAGTTTGATGTAAACATGGATGCCATTGTGAAGTGAGGACAGCAGAGAATTTATCTTCTCTGTAAATTTAATTATTTTTCTGCTAGGCTTGTCATACTTTGTGAAAATTCTGTTTGTTAAGACAGTGTGATTCAGCTCAACAGCCGTGTGATATTTGGGCCACACTGCCATCTAGCAGATGGGTCAAGATGCATAGAACACTGCCATCTACTTGATGGCAGTGTGAATAGTGCCCGCCCAAATATCACACGGGCATTGAGCTGAATCATACTGACTTAACAGAGTTTTCAGTTTTGCAAATGCCTTTTATTTTTTTACAAGTGAAAAAATGAAATATTTTACAAATACACATTTATTTGTAACTTGTGTGTTGGTTTTTACATACACTCAACAAAAATATAAACGCAACACTTTTGGTTTTGCTCCCATTTTGTATGAGATGAACTCAAAGATCTAAAACTTTTTCCACATACACAATATCACCATTTCCCTCAAATATTGTCCACAAACCAGTCTAAATCTGTGATAGTGAGCACTTCTCCTTTGCTGAGATAATCCATCCCACCTCACAGGTGTGCCATATCAAGATGCTGATTAGACACCATGATTAGTGCACAGGTGTGCCTTAGACTGCCCACAATAAAAGGCCACTCTGAAAGGTGCAGTTTTATCACACAGCACAATGCCACAGATGTCGCAAGATTTGAGGGAGCGTGCAGTTGGCATGCTGACAGCAGGAATGTCAACCAGAGCTGTTGCTCGTGTATTGAATGTTCATTTCTCTACGATAAGCCGTCTCCAAAGTCGTTTCAGAGAATTTGGCAGTACATCCAACCAGCCTCACAACCGCAGACCACGTGTAACCACACCAGCCCAGGACCTCCACATCCAGCATGTTCACCTCCAAGATCGTCTGAGACCAGCCACTCGGACAGCTGCTGAAACAATCGGTTTGCATAACCAAAGAATTTCTGTACAAACTGTCAGAAACCATCTCAGGGAAGCTCATCTGCATGCTCGTCGTCCTCATCGGTGTCTCGACCTGACTCCAGTTTGTCGTCGTAACCGACTTGAGTGTGCAAATGCTCACATTCGCTGGCGTTTGGCACGTTGGAGAGGTGTTCTCTTCACGGATGATGCGAAGGAGATGTGTTGCACTGCATGAGGCAAATGGTGGTCACACCAGATACTGACTGGTATCCCCCCCCCCAACAAAACAAAACTGTACCTTTCAGATTGGCCTTTTATTGTGGACAGTCTAAGGCACACCTGTGCACTAATCATGGTGTCTAATCAGCATCTTGATATGGCACACCTGTGAGGTGGGATGGATTATCTCAGCAAAGGAGAAGTGCTCACTATCACAGATTTCGACTGGTTTGTGGACAATATTTGAGGGAAATGGTGATATTGTGTATGTGGAAAAAGTTTTAGATCTTTGAGTTCATCTCATACAAAATGGGAGCAAAACCAAAAGTGTTGCATTTATATTTTTGTTGAGTATATAATAAATCAACCAGTGAGTTAAGCTGCACCAGTTTCAGTAAAAAAAATTATGCAAATTATTGGTTGAAATAAAAGGATTAATAAATGGAATTGTTTTGACTGTGTTGAATGTTTGGTCTCCAAAGTCAAAGTCAATCAAGGTCAATGTCCATTGAATTCAATGACAGGTGGTACATGTTACCCTGTAACATGATAACTAAGCATGACAGATGTTACAAATGATTCCTTATTAGAACACTATTAACCCAAACAATAATTTGCATCTTTTCTTTACTGAAATTGGAGCAACTTAAACTTTTGACCCCTGTACAAACTGAAACTGACCTTTGTCACCATTTTTGCTGTTTTTACCCTATAACGCCAGAACATTCCATCACAGATATTCCAAACTATACCTTTTTGGAATCGTTATGATCAGACAAATAATGTGATATAGTTTTCAACATGATTGGAGCAATTTTACATTTTGACCTCTGTGTAATTCTTCACTGACCCCTAGCTGGCTACAGCTACCACCCTGTGATGGTTATCGTGCATTTTTGTGTAAGCCATGGTACACTGATGCTGGATTCTAAGTGTCGTTTGGTCACCTTCAGCTCTACTGAAAACCTGCTTGGCCCATGGACTAGTCCATCCATATTCAACTCCTCTGCCTGCCCTGCCCAGCTGTTCCTGTCCTCCGCTATCAGACCACTCCTAACAATCCTGCATGCATATCACCCAAAATAAACTGTAAAAACCATTCTCTGTCTCCAGGGTGAGTCTGTACTTTGGGTCTTATCTGTCAGTTCCTGGGTCAACCATAACAAGGATAGTGATTAATCCAAGATGTTTCCTGACTTTGACCTTTAATAAACGACCTTGAAAGTTGAATCAGTTGCGGCCTATAAGAATATGAATCCTCTGTAGAAATTTCGTAACGATATATGAAAAATTGTGGGTTTCAGGCTGTTCAAAACAAACAAAGAGTGAACACATAACCTCTGCCGAACTTCGTTAGTAGAGATAAGAATTCATAACTCTCTCAAAAAAGATCAAATTTCTTTCATATGTGACAGTGTTATGTAGGATGGTATCCTTTATCAACTGACACAATTTGATCCAGATCTGATCCGCATTACGGATTTTGTGGACATTTAAATTTAACATTAAAAAACCCATTTAATGTATAGTTTTCATGATATCCTAAACATGCCTCAATCACTCTCATATTTGAAAGTGAGGTGCAGACTAACTCACTATTGCCTAACAAAGTTTGATCCGGATCTGATCTGGACTGTGGATTTTGTGGACAATTGAATTTAATATTGAATTAATTGGGATTAGAATTAATCCCCAAAATTTTCATAATAAAGCATGCACATTGTTGTGCCATGTGCAAGCCATGTCCGAAAGCTGAGGCCGATCTGACAAACAGTCAGAGAGACATACGAACCACATACACACACACACAGACACGTCTTGCTTTATAGATAGATATTTTTGCTTATGAAAAGAGACTTCTAACAGGAGTTTGACCCTGAAAATTTTTTCTATGGTAAAAATTTATTTGGTTTGCACTCTATGAGAGCCATGTTCTAGTTTGTTTATGCATCTAGAAATAAGCCATCACAACAGGAGTACGACAGTCGGGGAAAAAAAAAATCAAATTAGGCAATTTACTGGGCCAAAAAATAAAATAAAATAATCATCAAAATTTAATGTCCAAGTGGAAATGAAGTGAAAATAATACAGTAGCATTCTGAAGGTGACTAAATAACTAATCAGCTGTTGTGTCCTGGGCTTTCAGCCTTTCTGCTTTGTTAGTTTTATTTTCAATAAATGACTCAGTTTTCATTCATGGAATAAATGTCAGACATGCACCAAAACTGCATGTATATGTAGTTATGAAAGTGGTTTCTTCATTCTGCCTGAAGTTGCAAAAAAAATCAGAACCGTTGTAAAATCCTACATGCACAATGATGCAGTCTGGTGCTTTCCCACACTCTTAATAACGGTGTGGGAAAGCACCAGACTGCATCATTTTGCATCAAGAATTTCAAAATTTTCAGTGTGAGGAAAAGACGTGCAACATTTCCATTCAGACCTGCAAGAAAAAAAGAAGAACCTACATCTGTGGGAATCTAGATCTCGATACAGATTCTTGAACAGAAGATTCTCAAGGACAGAAGGTATGACTTGAACACTTTTGACATTTTGAGCCAATATGAGACCTCACAAATCTGAGGCTAAGCAGGGATGAGAATAATGTGGTTAGGAATCTGTTAAACTGGAAATCAATCAATCAATCAATCAATCAATTTTTTATATAGCGCCAAATCACAACAAACAGTTGCCCCAAGGCGCTTTATATTGTAAGGCAAGGCCATACAATAATTATGTAAAACCCCAACGGTCAAAACGACCCCCTGTGAGCAAGCACTTGGCTACAGTGGGAAGGAAAAACTCCCTTTTAACAGGAAGAAACCTCCAGCAGAACCAGGCTCAGGGAGGGGCAGTCTTCTGCTGGGACTGGTTGGGGCTGAGGGAGAGAACCAGGAAAAAGACATGCTGTGGAGGGGAGCAGAGATCAATCACTAATGATTAAATGCAGAGTGGTGCATACAGAGCAAAAAGAGAAAGAAACAGTGCATCATGGGAACCCCCCAGCAGTCTATGTCTATAGCAGCATAACTAAGGGATGGGTCACCTGATCCAGCCCTAACTATAAGCTTTAGCAAAAAGGAAAGTTTTAAGCCTAATCTTAAAAGTAGAGAGGGTGTCTGTCTCCCTGAAATGGTTGAATTGAAATGGTTCAATTAAACAGCAGAGCAGCAAAAATAACAAAAATAACAGCAACATAAACGTTAAAAAAATCTAACTTTTTAAAATGAATAAAACTGATCATGAAAATATACATACTATACTGATCAAGCTGTTGTGTTGTTTGAAATAGGGTTGGATTTGATAATCCAGGCAGTCCAGATATTTCACTCTCCGGCCACATCCTCAAGTACCTTCTGGGAAATATCACATTTATACACCCCAGATGAGACATATGATCCCTCCAGTGTTTACTGCGTCTGTCCCACAGCCTCCTCTCTTTTAGACAAACACCTCCAGAGGAAGATATCCAGGAGCATTCTAATAAAATGCCCAAACTGCCTCGACTGATTCCTTACAATAATAATGAGTGATCTGTCCCACAGGACCAGTAGCTGCAGATGAGCTGCACTTTAGAGGAGAGGACAGGGCCCTCGCTGATATTTGAAACCTGGTTTAAACCAGAAAAAAAATCGGTCAAGGTTAACACTCTCTGAACCCATGTCAGAAGGACTACATATATCCCAAAAATCATTTGGGGCCATCATTTAGTGTTGCATAATGACATGGTGAAGGCTAATTTTCATGCGTTAACCCGGATTTGTCCCAGTAAAAGTAACACACGTAGCTCCAACACTACATTGGTGAGAGCTAATAATAGGAATAATAAAAAATCTAACAACAACAATAATGAATCTTTATAGATGACTTCACAGACAAAATCACATTTACATCAATACGAACACAAAACAAGACATATTTAAACACAACAATAAAGACAGATGTGAACATGAACACAGATGAGTCTGTGAGCAATGAAAAGCACCTGACAAAAAAAAAAAAAAAAAAAAACATGCACATTGATGTACACAGACACGTTCAGTGCTCGGATGTACAGGCAAAGGAGAAATGTTTGATGACCACAGAACCAATGGATCAGAATCAGAATTTACTGCCAAGTAAGTTGGCACATACAAGGGATTTGATCTGGTGTTATTGGTGCATAAAAAAAATAAGAAAAAGAAGAGAAAAAAAAACACTTCCGTAAGAAGTAAAAGAGTCAAACAGACAAAACTACATTCACTCTTAAATGAATATAACGTAATGGAAAGAGAAGGTGAAAAAACAGGTGATTGGAGTACAGAGCTACAGTACCTTTCAGTGCAGGGACCACCGGTCTGTACTTAGTGGTAGTGGGGGGGGGGCTGCATTATTTATCAGTCTATCTGTGGATGGAAAGAAGCTGTTCTTTTTTTTTTTAACTGATCTGGGTTGACCCCATGGTCAGTGCTGACAGTGACTCACTGATCCTGTGGAGTAAAATGAAACTTTGAGCAAACTACTGACTGCCCGAGTTGGTTCAGATCTACCTCACTGTACAGGGGCAGATCTACCTGCAGGTAGCGGGGGAGCAGATTGTGACTTAGTTGGGGTTGCTGGAGTAATGTCCATAGTGCATCCGGGGACATCACCCTCAGAAAACCTTATACTCCATAGCCTTTTTCCTTTATTCTAAGACAATTTGGGAAACTAAATTCTGACTCTCTGTCTGTTTTTAATACATGAATTTTAACTCTGCGAGCGTGTGCTGGGGCTGCATTTTACTGCAGCCACAACACCACGGAACCAAACGTGTCTGTCCAGTGACATCATGACTCCATAAGCTCTGACAAAGCGCCACTCACAGGACTGGATCCAGAGTGAAAATCTGACAGATGCATTTTTGCCCAATAATAAAATAAAAATCGTACACATCTTATTATTCAATAATCTTCATTCTTTTATTTGTGTGCAACATACACTGTCACACCTCTTTTAATATATTTATTATACTTTATGGACCATAGTGAACACTTCTTATTTGTATAAATATGATGTCCTAAAAAAACACTATACCAAAAATTGACTGTAAACAGGATCAAATTTATTGCCAAAATCTTTCAATTATACCTGAATCTATATATGATTTTTTTCAATTAATAAAATCAATAAAAATATGACTGCATATATTCCTAATAATATGTTGAGATACAGACAGTTCACAGAAGACATTTTCCAAAATTAGAAACAGTCCAGCAGGTAACAATATTCATCATGTCCATGACTAAATATACTAAAACAAATACATCACAACTGTGATAAGTATACAACTGTGATGTATTTGTTTTAGTATATTTAGATTTTGTTGTGATTTGGCACTTTATAAGCCAATTAAATTGAAATTGAACATTTTATTGAGTCTTAAAGTAAATAACTGGATCCTTAAACTTTGGACATAATAAACTCTACATGGTGGATCCTTGATCTCTGGACATAAATAGGAATAAACAAAATCTGTAGTTTTTGTCAAAAGCATTTCCTTTCATACATTATTGGCATGAATGTCTTTCCATATATCTGAGCTGAGCTCTTACAGCTGCTGTGCTTCACTTCAGGATGTAATTTGTAAAGAAATACAGCACGTTTCATTTTGGGAGGAAAAAAACATTTTAGTCGATTGTAGTTTCTTGTCTGTATTAAAACGTTTGTAAGAGGTGTCATTTTATTTAAAGTGGAAATTCATTTTGAAGTTATTCATTCCGAGTGGATTCTGTCATTTGGAGCTGTGTGAACGGAACAGAGGACGATTCTCATTTGTTGACTGCAACAAGACAAGAGTCCCAGTTAGTGACTTTAATCCACAGAAAAGTGACTCACGGTAATTTAATGCTTTGAGAGGGGTTAAGAAGCGACTTGCCATTTCTGAAGAGCAGTGAATCAAAGAACCAACGAGCTAGTGGATCGAAGCATTGCTTCAATTCTTCACACTTCAAAGTGGAGTCACGCTGCAGAAATGGTTGATTACAGAGCCGCTGCAGACCAAACCCTGAATATCCGACTTTATTTGTACGTCCGTATGACTCTGAAACTCGGAAAAATCCGTATAATTTAAAGACTATAGGTTGACATGAAAACCACCGAAAAGCTGTGTTCACCGCGGGGACACGTTCGGTACTATTCGGGATTATTCCAAATTTTTATTATTTTTTTTTTTTACCGATGATGAACGATGCGTAAAAAAGTTTGACCATCTGGACCTGTCTCAATCTCAAAGGCTGAGGACACAAAGACGTGTACGTACGTCACTGCTCAGATACTTCAGCAGTCATCAATCAGCCTCTTATATTTTATTGCACCTCCATCGCAGCTCAAAGGCTCAACTGCTCCCCCTCTTAATCCACAACCGGCATCGATCACCTGAGCAGGTGCTCCTCAGATGACCAGGACTTTAAAAACACAACCTGCCGAGGTGAAGGGTTACAAGGTAAACCTACACATCCTTCACCTCTGCTGTTCATCCCTGCTCGAGTGAGTGCTGTTTTCCTTTTCAACATTATTCTATTAAATCTGAGATCCTTTGCGTTGCTTCAAACTGAGCAGCACTGTTTTCTGTGTATTTCTTTCAGTCTCAGGTTTGCTGTGATGTTCTGACGACTGTCTGACAGCCACAAATGTGTCATAAGTAACTAAGCAACAGATTACACAACGGGAAATAAAAAGAGGAAGTTTGCAGCACGGAGAAGAAGTGAACAGTTTAACAGCACTATCAGCTACAGCAAATGTTGTTTACAAGGTGTCATCCAATGAAACAAAAGTGTGCCAGAGAGCCAGGACCACGGCGCCCACTAGTGTGTGGATTTGTGACCTGCAAACAATAACTCGTGAAAGGTGCTGGTGCCAGCGGAGCACGCGTGAAGTCACAGTGTGTCTCTTTCATAGCACGGGTTAAACCCGCTGCTCATCAACTAACTCCGATCAGACTGCACTCACCAGTGTCAGGGTCAGTGGCACGCACGACAATCACAGATGTGCCAATGCCAGCAGTCTCCCTCAGACCCAGTCGGTTGTATTGCTGCTGTGTAAACACTGGTGCCATGTCATTGGCATCGTCCACGTAAACGATCACCTGCAGGGCAACAGATTTAAACAGGTTATTCACTGGAAACATTCAAATCCAGGCTATTCTCTGTGAAGCCCATAAAACTTTCACCAAACGCCAGACAACTTTTTCAAATGGTTTCCAGGTGCCAGTCTCCAACAGCTTCTGAAAAAATTCTGATGGAAAAAAAGTCCTTTTCATTCCGCCATTTCCAGACAATGAAAATCCGACGAGGGGGCGGGACCACTCCTTCCACAAGGCATGCTCACAGGCGAATGACGTCACCGACAGGCGTGGAAAAACTCACGCATGCGCACGAGGGTTCAAGCATGTCTGACGTAAAAACATATGAATGAAATCCATATAGTTTTTAAAAAAAATAAAAAGGACCGTTACTTTATGGACACACCACGTATATATATATATATATATATATATATATATATATATATATATATATATACACACACACACATACATATTATATTTTACCTCATTTCTTATGTCTTGTACTGTTACAAGTATTATTATTGCTTATCTTTGCACACGCTGTTTGATGAACATTTTCCTCTACTTGCACCCTCCTTGTGTGTTCTTTAAGAGCTGACGTAACGTGAATTTCTCCTCTGTGAGATCAATAAAGTTTATCTTTATCTTTACAACTCCACATGGATGGGATGCCAGTCTGACACAGGTTACTTCCCCAGCCATGGGTGGTACCCCTTTACAGCTGGGTGGTAAATAAATGGTAAATTGACTGCATTTATACAGCGCTTTTCCACCTGCATCAGATGCTCAAAGCACTTTACAATAATGCCTCACATTCACCCTGATGTCAGGGTGCTGCCATACAAGGTACTCACTACACACCGGGAGCAACTAGGGGATTAAGGACCTTGGCCAAGGGCCCTTAGTGATTTTCTGGTCAGGCCGGGATTTGAACCGAGGGTCCTCTGGTCTCAAGCCCAACGCTTAACCACTAGACCATCACCTCCCCACTGAGAATGGGGAGGTGATGGTGATGGTACTCTGGACTGAGACAATGTACTGTAGATTAAGTGTCTTGTCCAAGGACACAGACAGGTAGCGTGAGGTGGCAGAGCAGGGAGCTCAGTGGATAAGGAGCCGGCCTGTCAATATGTCATAAACATGGACCACCAGAAACCTCTTCAGGAAGAGCTCCAGAAAAATTCTGGTCATGTTTTGCTGGATATCTGCTGGACATGTAAGAAACTCACTTCTTGCACCCACAGTCAATTCAAAGTTTCTGATACTAACCTGTATGTTTTTGGAAGTGGGAGGAAGATGGAGATCCATTCGGGAACCCACACAAATGCAGGGAGAACATGGAAACTCCACACAGAAAGGACAACGCGGGATTGCAATCACAGGACCTTCTTGCTGCGAGGCAACAGCACCACTCACTATGCCACCGTGCCGCCTAATTGTCAGTTGCAATTTTCAAATTTCTGGTTTCCCCTGAACGCAGCATGCACTTCAAACCCTGCTCATGACCTTCCTTGTTTATGTTGCCAGATCTCATAGTGTGAATTCAGTATTCACCATCGGAATCCCCTCCCACAATAAATACTTTACCAACAATAAAATCAGCTGTCATTTTGTGATGCATCACAGAAATAAAGGTATTTTAAAAGAACTAGATTTCAACATAAACAAATTTAATCAAAAATCAAAGGGGGCTATGCCTTTAATTTTGAGGATCACACTTTGAAAAAGATTTCCTGACCAAACCACACACACACACACACACACACACACACACACACACACACACACACACACACACACACACACACACACACTCTATGTGCTGATATATAAGAGCCGTCTTCATGAGGGCTGTTTTTCATCCCAAACCTTCAGGAGTTTTGAAGGTCTCAGTTTTAAAGGAACAAGCTTCTAAAGTGGCTCACAGTAGATTGTTTGCTCTGGTGCACTGTGCACACACACTTCTGAGCACACCTCACAAACTCACATTGCGCTTCTGGCTAAATGTCAAAACTGAGAAAAATCATCCTGTGCAAGCAC
The DNA here is from genome assembly GCF_902500255.1 of Thalassophryne amazonica. Classification (NCBI taxonomy): domain Eukaryota; kingdom Metazoa; phylum Chordata; class Actinopteri; order Batrachoidiformes; family Batrachoididae; genus Thalassophryne; species Thalassophryne amazonica. Next base: position 93,265,384 of record NC_047115.1, read on the forward strand.
TAAAGGTGCACAGAGACACAGCACAGTAATGAGCAGAAGTTTGGTCTAAAATCCTCAAACTTCACAGCTAAAACGACAAATTTAACCAAGTCTAATTTTCAAACTCGTGTTTTGTCTTCATTTAGTATAACTGGATTGTTGAATACTTTCTCAGGGAGATCCTTGGACTTAATTGAAGTAAATGTTACTTGCTCCGTCTTGATAAGAAATTGATGAACAATTAGAAGAGTTATTTTTTATAGATCCAAGTGACATAACTATAAAATATCCACCTAAATGCTAAATAAGCCTTATTTTAAGTGAGCAATCTAAACTAGATTGCTTGAAACTACTCTTTATTTCAAGGTTCTATGCACTACATTGGGACAGACACCCTGAGTTATTTTTAAATGCCTTATCGAGGAAAATTGACTTTCTGCACAGACAGCAAATACACCTAGAACTACAAAGCTGTGTACTAACAACTGTGGTTATATAAAGTACACAACGTCCTCTGTACTTGCCTCTGTAGCAATACCCACTCTCAAGCCCCCAGCAGCTTCTGGTAAAGGAAACAGGCCTTAGGGTGCATCTGGAGAGTATTCACAGCTTTCCCACATTTATTTGTTCCAGTCTTATTGCAAAATGGAGTAAATTCATTTTCCCCCTCAAAATTCTCCTCACAACACCCCAAAATAACAATGTGAAAAATATTATTAATATTATTATTATTTTTTTGCATGATAAATAAAACTAAAAAATGAAGAATCGCATATACATAAGTATTCACACCCTTTCGCTCAGTACTTTGTTGATGCACCTTAAGCAGCAATTCCAGCCCCGAGTCTTCTTGAATATGATATCACAAGCTTGGTGCACCTATCTTTGGGCAGTTTGGTTCATTCCTCTTTGCAGCACCTCTCAAGCTCCATCAGGTTGGATGGGGAGCGTCAGTGCACAGACATTTTCAGATCTCTCCAGAGATGTTCCATCAGATTCAGGTCTGGGCTCTGGCTGGGCCACTCAAGGACATTCACAGAGTTGTGTGTAGAATTTTGAGGAAATAAAATGAATTTCATCCATTTTGGAATAAGGCTGGAAATTAAAAAAATGTGGAAAAAGTGCAGTGCTGTAAATACTTTCCAGATGCACTGTAGGTATGAGCATTAGTGGAAATGTGATGGTTGTGAAGAAAAACCCATCTTGCTCCTTGGTCTCTGAGGACAGGGGATGTCTGGAATGCGCACTGGTTTCCCAATCAATCACCCTTTCCTGACACCAGTGTAAATGATCGGTGCATGACCTCCAGACTCCAGAGAAGGGAAGTGTTTCAGTGACTGATACTGGTAAAAACACTTAAAGCTGGGATAAACAGAACGCAACCAAACATGGAGTGTAAGTATCTACCTTCCAACAGGAATGGCTCCGTGAGTGCAAGTCAAGATGACTTGGAAGGAAATGATTCAGAACATTTTATAAGAAGTCTGTCAAAGCCTGCACGTCATATTGTAAGTAGTCGACTGATCTCTGTGTCTCCTCACCCGGACGGAGCTCCTCATGCTGCCCTCATCACTGTTGTAAGCTTCCACTTCCAACATGTGGGAGCTGCTGGTTTCTCTGTCCAGAGCCCGCAGGCCTCGTGTCACCAGCCCCGTGTTCTTGTCTATGCTGAACAGGTTGTTGCTGTTCCCTGCACACATGCATTCACAAAGACACAAAGTTAGAGTGAGAGATGTGTCACACCACTGGCTGTCCACACGACGGATAAAGATCCAGAGGCACATCCAGAAACGTCATTTCTGATCAGGCAGCATATGTGATATGGGAAAGAAGACAAACTCATTATGCTTTCATGTTATTAATATGATTAATACATAATTTGGCCTTAAAGGGGTCATAATATACAAGTTTTCAAGAAGCTAACACTTACCAAGTGTGTCAGGAACAGATCGGGTGGTTTGTGAACAAAAATACTACATCGACACTGAGGCACTGCACCTGAACCCAAACCGTTTCAGGTCTCTAAATGATCTTTGCTGCACACTCCTAATCTGCAACAAATGCTCTTAACTTTGTTCGCCATCTCAAAACCTGATTAAAGACACTACAAATGAAATTTTAAACATTAATTTAGTAGCTGATAACTATTTGTTGATAAGACTCCAGTGGAGTAACGGTATCCTGAGTGGAGAGTGAAGAAACACTCCCTCTGTGTGTGTTGTACCCTGACATTTTGTGTTCTTTTTTACTTATCTAGACAAGCAAAGCAGGTTCCCTCTGAAGAGGAAAGCACTCTTTTGATCCCGAGATGCTGGTGCTCGTGTGGAATCTGGCAGCCCTCGATTATTTGAGGCCCTTTAAAGATGTTTGGAAAAGAAATGCCTTGTTGAAGCAATTTTTTCACCTGCTGTTTGATTTATTTTTAGAACCACTTCAGAAAACTGCACAGGTACAAACTTGTGTGATTGCATCCAAGAACTTTCAGGTCAAAACCATGTAAGCACAGGCACCAGACACAAGGTACCCTGAGGACTGTTGATGCTGGTGCTTATCTCTGGATTCAACAGCATGAAACAGGTGAGAGTCTATGACGCACCCTGGCTGGGATGTCAGTAATTCCCCAGCCAAAGCCAGTACCCATTAACAGCTGGATGGACTGTGACAGTGGAGATTAATTATCTTGTCCAAGGACACAGACAGGTAGTGTGGCCGGGATTCAAACCCAGGTCTAAATGTTGGCAGGCCTGCTTCTTATCCACTGAGCTACTTGCTCTGCATTACTTAAAAACAAACAACCAAAACAAACAAACAAACAACCAGAATCAAGATAGTAAACACAGTGCATCCAGAAAGCATTCAGAGAGTTTCACTTTTCCACTTTTTATGTTACAGCTTCTTCTTCTTCTTTCGGCTGTTCCCATTAGGGGTCACCACAGCATATCAATTGTTTCCATCTCACCCTGTCCTCTGTATCTTCCTCTGTCACACCAACCACCTGCATGTCCTCCCTCAGCACATCCATAAACCTCCTCTTTGGCCTCCCTCTTCTCCTCCTGCCTGGTGGCTCCATCCTCAGCATCCTTCTCCCTATATACCCTAGGTCCCTCCTCTGCACATGTCCAAACCATCTCAATCTCGCCTCTGACTTTGTCTCCAAACCGTCCCACCTGAGCTGTCCCTCTGATATGTTCATTCCTAATCTTGTCCATTCTTGTCAGTCCCAAAGAGAATCTCAACATCTTCAGCTCCGCCTCCTGTCTTTTTGTTAGTGCCACTGTCTCTAAGCCATACAACATAGCTGGTCTCACTACTGTCTTGTACACTTTCTCCTTCACTCTTGCTGATATTCTTCGGTCACAAATCACTCCTGCCACCTTTCTCCACCCACTCCACCCTGCCTGTACTCTCTTCACCTCTCTACCACACTCTCCATTACTTTGGACAGTTGACCCCAAATATTTAAACTCATCTACTTTCACCACTTCTAGTCCTTGTAACTGCACTATTCCACTGGGCTCCCTCTCATTCACACACATGTACTCAGTCTTGCTTCTACTGACTTTCATTCCCCTTCTCTCCAAAGCACATCTCCACCTCTCCAGACTAGACTCAACTTGCTCTCTACTCTCACTACAGATCACAATGTCATCTGCAAACATCATAGTCCATGGGGACTCCTGTCTGATCTGTCAACCTGTCCATCACCACTGCAAACAAGAAAGGACTCAGAGCTGATCCTTGGTATAATCCCACCTCTACCTTGAATGAGTCTGTCATTCTGACTGCGCATCTCACTGCTGTCACACTATTCTTGTACATGTCCTGCACTACTCTAACATACTTCTCTGCCACTCCAGACTTCCTCATACAATACCACAGCTCTTCTCTTGGCACCCTATCATAAGCTTTTTCTAAGTCCACAAACACACAATGTAACTCTTTCTGGCCTTCTCTGTACTTCTCCAACAGTTTTCTCAGAGCAAACATTGCATCTGTAGTGCTCTTTCTCGGCATGAAACCATATTGCTGCTCACCCTGTTTTCTAAGCCTAGCTTCTACTACTCTTTCCCATAACTTCATGCTGTGGCTGATCAACTTTATGCCTCTGTAGTTACTGCAGCTCTGCACATCACCCTTGTTCTTGAAAATCCTCTCACTTTCCAAGATTTTATTAAACAATCTGGTTAGAAACTCTACTGCCATCTCTCCTAGACATTTCCATGTCTCCACTGGAATGTCATCTGGACCAACTGCCTTTCCACTCTTCATCCTCTTCATAGCAGCCTTCACTTCTTCCTTGCTAATCTCTTGTACTTCCTGATTTACTCTCACCACATCATCCAGCCTTTTCTCTTGCTCATTTTCTTTATTCATCAGCTCTTCAAAATATTCATTCCACCTTCTCAGCACACACTCCTCACTTGTCAGCACATTACCATGTGCATCTTTTACCACCCTAACCTGCTGCACATCCTTTCCAGCTCTGTCCCTTTGTCTGGCCAATCGGTACAAGTCCTTTTCTCCTACCTTACTATTCAACTTCTTGTACAGTTCACAATATGCCTTTTCCTTCGCTTTTGCCACTTCTCTTTTCACCTTACACCGCATCTCCTTGTACCCCTGTCTACTTTCTTCATCTCTCCGACTATCCCAAAATGTTTTCGTCAACCTCTTTCTCCTTATGCTTTCCTGGACCTCTTCATTCCACCAGCAAGTCTCCTTGTCTTCCTTCCACTGTCCAGATGTCACACCCAGCACTGTCCTACCTGTCTCCCTCACCACATCTGCAGTACTTTTCCAGTTGTCCACAATTGTTTCCCCTCCAACCAGTGCTTCTCTCACCTGCTCGCTAAATTTCACACAACAGTCTTCCTCCTTCAGCTTCCACCATCTGATCCTTTGTTGAGCTCTCACTCTCTTCTTCTTCTTTACCTCTAAAGTCATCCTACAAACAACCATCCTATGCTGTCTAGTGACAATCTCTACTGCTACCACCTTACAGTCTGTGATTTCTTTTAGCTTGCATCTCCTATAAAGAATGTAGTCCACCTGTGTGCACCTTCCTCCACTCTTATATGTTACCCTGTGCTCCTCCCTTTTCTTAAAGTAGGTATTCACCACAGCCATTTCCATCCTTTTTGCAAAATCAACTACCATCTGTCCTTCCCCATTCCTATCCTTGATACCATATCTACCCATTACTTCCTCATCACCTCTGTTCCCTTCACCAACATGCCCACTGAAGTCCGCTCCTATCACCACTCTTTCATGCTTGGGCACACTCTCCACCACCTCATCTAACACACTCCAGAAATCTTCTTTTTCCTTCATCTCACAACCTACCTGTGGGGCATATGCACAGATGATATTCATCATCACCCCTCAATTTCCAACTTCACACTCATCACCCTGTCAGACACTCGCTTAACCTCCAACACACTTTTAACATACTCTTCCTTTATAGGTATGTTTATATTGAGGCAGGTCGCTTGATGTGTGTACATGTGTGTATGCACACACATCATTATATATATATATGAAAGTTAAATCAACTCTAACTTACAAACTTAAGTTAAATCAACTCTAACTTACAAACTTAAGTTCCAACAACTGAATTCATTCAGGCTTTTACAAATTGTAACACTTTTTAAAGTTGGTTCAAACATTCCCTTTTTTCAGTGTATAGGATCCACTCTGATGACCCTAAGCAAAAAAAAAAAAAAAACAACAACTGCAAAGAAATTACTTTTGCGAAACCTGTGCCAAAATTTTTGACAGAACATTTGTGGGTGATGCAGAACAGCACATAAAACAGAACATTTGTTGCAATTATAAATGACCTGGTTTATATTTCCTATTTTGAGCAAAAAACAAACAAAAACATCTATATTTTAACCATTTGCGACAATGACAATGAAAATCACAATACAGGTTCGGTACAGCAACTGATAAATACATCCACGTATTATAGGCTGTGTGATCACCCTATCTGTCTGTTTGTGGAACTAAAAAAAGTAGAAGTATTTCAAATAAATGTTGTGAAGATACTGGGTTTGGATCAAGGAGGAAGTGATTACATTCGACTTTTTATCTCTTTATTTAACAAGACAAAGAGGTCAAAGTGTCACATAGAATGCTATTGTGGGAGATACTGGTTTGACACTTTTCATGAAGTTACTGCACATCCGTCTCTTCACATCATCACATAGTCAGGCGTGTTGTTTGCCCGCTGTGGGAGGGGCTAAGCCACGAGGAAGCACATCACTCAGGGAAACAGAATGCAGAGCAACAGAATGTGTGAAGGCCACCTGGAAGAGATGTAGGATTATTTACCAGTGAGGATCCTGTAGAGAACTCTGCCATTCTCGCCCTGGTCCGCATCCGTTGCTTGCACCTGCACAGAAACACAACAAAACATTTTTTTTATAGGCAAAACATTATCGTCAGGTTTGCCATGTCATTTTGTTGGGATTTTGTGGAAATTAAAACATACTTTTTTGAAAGTACATGCAATAGCCAATTAGAAGATGATTTTCCAATGGATCTTCCATTTTCCTGGAAGCCAATGTGATGTTCATCTTGGACTTTTATTTTCAAGTATTTTGCCTTCTGAATGACCTGGGATCTTCATAGCAGTGGCTAAATATGCATTTTCATGGCAAAGGAATCCAATGATGCTGATTACAAAAATGTACATGTGGGCAAAGTCATTTATTTAATTAGCACACATATATTTTTCTGCCTTGAAAATGAGTTTAACCTAAGTCATCTAAAAGCCAAAATATTGAAAAACTCCCAATTTCAATCTTCAAGAAACCAAGCAAATTGGATTCATTCATTCATTTTTAATGCTTATCTGGGTCTGGGTTGTGGTGGCAGCGGAGCCAGGAGCTCAATCCACACTTCCCTATTCTTGGCCAAGTGGTCTAACTCTTTCTGGGAGATTCCTAGTCATCCCCAAGCCTGTTGGGAAATACAACCTCTCCAATGTTTCCTGAGTCTTCACCGGGGCCTCCTCCCAGTTGGAGGTGCTGGGAACACCTCCCTAGGGAGATGATCAGGGAGCATTTTCACCAGATGCCCGAACTACCTCAGCTGACTCCTTTCAATGTGAATAAGCAGTGGCTCTACTCAGAGTCCCTCCTGGATATTTGAGTTTCTCACCCTGTCCCAGAGTGTAAGCTCAGATACCTGACACACGTCCATGATCTTGTTCTTTCAACCATTATGCAATGCTCATGACCACAGTTGAGGACATGAACATAAATCAACTGGTAAATTGAAAGTCTCACCTTCTGGCTCAGCTTCTTCTTCGCCATGCTGGTTCGGTACAGCATCCATAAAACATCATACGTAGCACCAATGTGTCTATCGATCTCAGGCTCCTTCTTAACCTCACTTGTGAACAAGACCTCGAGATAATTAAACTCAATAATAATAACTCTCCCCTGACTCAGAGCAGACAATCCACCCTTCTCCTACAGAGGACCACCTTCTCAGACGTGGAGGTGGTGAACTTCATCGCAGTCACTTCATGCAGGTCACTGCTTGATGAAGCGAACAGAACCACATAATCGGCAAAAAGCACATCACAGCTTTTACTCTGTCTAAAAGCTGTGATGTGCTTATAATCTCACTCCTTACAATCAAATAAGAGACGGCACATTTCGTGCAAATATTTATTGACCCAACATCTCTGTAAACAAGAAAAACTGCTGTCCTCATTCAAACTGGCGTGCACTTCCCTGTTGCCACAGCAACTCCAGCTTGGCTTGGCGTGTCTGTAATGGCAGATCTTTTCTCTCTCGGTTACCAGCAGCCAAAAAGCCGATGCCAGCACAGACAGCAGGCCTCCACGGCTTCTGCAGATAAACAGCGCAGCACGCTGCGCCTCTGCTGAATGGGCCGTGTCATATGACTGACTTCTACATCCAGAGCGGCACAGAGCCGCTGGCACTGATCGCTCTGCTCCTCTGTGTCAGACACAAGCTGCACGCTCGGTGGACACACGGGCACGCGCACAGGGGTGCAGCCAGCCCCAAGCTACGTTTAAGGCTGTTTCGCACCCGTGCACTGTGGCCTTACGCATTTCCATGCACGTAATCCTGCAGCATGAAACCTTTGTATAGCATCTGCTGTGGATTTCTGTGCGTTTGTTCTGCATCAGTCTGCAGTGGGGAAAATTCTGTGTGTGTGTACAGCACACAGCACACTGTGTCCACAATTCATTTTGTGGACACAGTGGCATCGAGGCGTACACTAAAGTGGAGCGCATTAGATGAATTAAGATATTTTAATATGCATTTCCCTTCATCAATTTAACAAAGAAGTCACTCAATTGGAAACGATGTCTGTAGAGAAATGAATAATAAGCAAAACTTGCAGACTAGATCAGATTCCCTATTTTGTTTCAAGAAAAATCCAAAAATATTTGGGGGCACAATTTCTCTTTTTGTGTATTTTTGCGTTGACGTGATTGGTGCATTATGCCACTGTGACCCCTGTCTCCAATGAAAAATGTGATTTTTTTTTTTTTAAACTTACTGGCATCAAAGGAAAACAAGCTCTTTACTGAACCAAAGTTCTTTTTAAAGGTCTTGGCTGAAATTCCAACCTCTGTGAGCCATTTAAAAGAGCAATCCAGGCAGCTAAAAGTATGAAACTAGTAAATATTTCAGCATAACTGTTTGACAGCCTGCAGGTTAAAGGTCAGGACTGAGATGTGAATGCTGATAGTGTTGTTTCAGGTGTGAGTGGTGGGTTTGTGCCTGAGTCATACATCAAACAAATGGAAATGTAAAATATTTATTCTTGGAAATTCATCTGAAATAATAGGACTCATCTTATATTCAGGGTTTAGACTTTTATATGTCAATACAGCTATAACGGTATGTGGATGCTACACCATCGTCTCCCACAGACGGACGGATGCCACACAGGTGATGTCACATACTCATGACATGGGTGTGCCAATGTTCTATAGAAACCGTTGGACAGAGTCTAAGGGCAGCCTCCCTTTTCCAATCTTTGGTCCCAGTTTGTATCCCAGTTCAAAAATTAAAGACATTGGGACTGACTTCTTAAAATAGCAGGCACAACACATATTTAGGGAGGTGGTGGCATAATTCACATCCCTAGTATTTATATTGTATATTTGCAAACTGTTCTTTTTTTCACTTTTGATACTCTGTGTGCTTCTTATCCTGTGTGTCGCTATACAATTTCCCAGAGGAAGTCTTCCTAAGGGATCAGTAAAGTTCTGTCTAATCTATTCTAATCTAATCTATGTACAATTCCCTTTACATGAGTGTTTGTGTGCAATGCTTTTCCTGCTTTATTCCGACAGTTTTCCAAAAAAAGTCGCACTCGTGGCTCTGGAGAATCTCTCAAATAATGGGAAGGGTTTGATTCCACCTGCAAGTTTCGGGACATACTCATCTTTCTCCTTCAGTTAATTCAAAATGCTGCAGCTAGAGTACTAACGGGGACTAGAAGGAGAGAGCATATCTCACCCATATTGGCCTCTCTTCATTGGCTTCCTGTTAACTCTAGAATAGAATTTAAAATTCTTCTTCTTACTTATAAGGTTTTGAATAATCAGGTCCCATCTTATCTTAGGGACCTCGTAGTACCATATCAACCCAATAGAGCGCTTCGCTCTCAGACTGCAGGCTTACTTGTAGTTCCTAGGGTTTGTAAGAGTAGAATGGGAGGCAGAGCCTTCAGCTTTCGGGCTCCTCTCCTGTGGAACCAGCTCCCAATTCAGATCAGGGAGACAGAATGGGAAATGGGAAAGTGTTTGTCAGTTACCATGTGGTTGGGTGGAAATGCCGTGGCAACAACTGTGGTTAATGTTCCTTCACCGAATGGTTTCAAATGCAGACTGGATAAGATCTGGGCACCAAACAAGTTTTCCACTGAACTGCACTTCTTGATGACATGTAAAGCAAATGGCTTGTGATTTTTACCCGAGGCCATCACATATGGCCATCGGATATTGTGATGGATTTGATCCATCTGTCCATCCACCTGTCCATCTATCCGTCTGTCTGTGCTCACCATATGTCCAGTATTACTGCCAGAGTCTTCAAATTCACAGCGAACATTCTTGGGACACAGACCTTGGACAAATTCAAAAATGGCTAACCTTGACATATTTCAAGAGGTATCTTAAGAGCTTAAAATGTCACATTGTGTTTCATTCTGTTAAATTTTATTTTTGAGTGGCGAGGGTGACCGCAATTCAGAATAGGACTGCACCGTGACATCAGCGGCTGACCTCTCCAAAATCACTTTGTTTTGTGTGTTTATATACATTTCTCATATATTATGGAAACGCTAATGAGAATTAAACATTTATAAAACTGAAAACACCATTTTTGGAACTTAATAAAACTTCTGAACTTATTTACAAGACATTTCGCGGACATTAGCATGACGTCACAGGCTGATAGCTAGCTGCACAACTCTGTTTTGTGTGTAAAAATATCCTAGTGAGAAATAAACACTTCTAAAACCAAAAATGCTGTTTTTGGAACCTGATAACCTGATAACACCCCTGGAGTCAATTATAAGACAGCGTGCTGGTGCAGTTAGCGTGCACTCTCACTTCCACTAACTCAAAGCTAACTTCCTATGGAGTTAAATTTGTCTCATTAATACCAGCAAAAGCACAGAGGGTGATCTACAAACATTCCTTGATTTGCACAACTTTCGCTCTTGTCAAAAGCTAATGTACACATACACATGCAAGGCCTCCTGCAGACGCTGTTAAAATGTAAATATTGTTTTTGATCCGATTGATTGATTGATTGATGGATTGATAGAGGGGCTTTACTAAACATGTACAACTTGTACGTAAGACAATATGATTTTAGCAATTAATTAAAGATTTGTAAATTATAAAGTTTTATTGTTTTGTTTATAAAATTGTTCACGGACTGGCATCTTCCTACCTGGCGGTCTTGGTTAAGCCCCACGTACCTGCGCGGCCCTTGTGTTCGCAGGGCTTCTGTGTGTTCCGAGGATGAACAAGAAGTCTGTTGGGTATAGAGCCTTCTCCTACCGTGGTCCAACTCTTTGGAATGATCTACCTGCAGTTATTAGGCAGTCTGACATGGTGGAGACTTTTAAATCAAGACTGAAGACCCACTTTTTTTAGACTGTCTTATCATTAATTTAATTTGTTTGTGTTTGCTTTGTAATTTCTTTTTATTCTACTGTGTTTTATCTTTTTATTGTGCTTTTCTTGCTTTTAATTTTGATTTTAAATTAATTTGTGTTGTTATGAATTGTGTGAAGCGCCTTGGGGCGAGTTTGTCGTGAGTTGGCGCTATATAAATTAATAAATTGAAATTGAACACAATGCTCATACAGCTGAGAGTATTTTAGCATTACGTTATATTTCTTTCTTTCTTCGATTATTATTTATTCTTTATTAATTTATCTGTTATTTGCTCTTATAAATTTTTGTGTTAGTTAATCTTGTTGATGAATTCTTGTTGCCGAATTGCATCATCATTTTAAAATGGTACTGCAACTATAATTGAACTGATTATGATAACTGTATGAGAGAAATCTTTTTTGAAGTAAAAAAAAAATAGCTAATGTTTTACACAACATGGACAAATATATAGGTGTGTGAGCAATATCTGCATTCATAATCTTGATGGCATAGTAAGACTGTAAATGAAAAAAAATACTAGCCCATGATTCTTCGGCAGCATTCATTTTTTGTTTAGCACCTCCACACAATTTCTCATGCTTAATCTGATTAGGTCTTTGTTTATTTCCCACAGTGCTTGAAATTTCACAAGTCAGGCAATCAATAAAAATGTAACTGATTTTTTTCCCTTTTCTTATTTCTTCAAATAACTGCATAAATCCTATTTCCACAGTATTATAGTCACAGCCACAAGTATTTGCACTGTGAGATTTTCATAATGGTGCCAGTGTACACCACCTCAATGGAGTTATCATGAAACAATCAACATGTGCTTGTAGTGTTAAACTTTCAGCTTTAGAATCAAAATGCTTTTATTGTCAAGAGAATATCATGAAATTAGGTGTACTTCAACTGATCAGTGCATATAAACAACATGTTAGGCCAGACAAAATAAAATCAGGACATAAAAATTAAATAAATAACATAAAAATAACATTGTTTGCTGCTGCTATTGTATGAGATGAGTACTGCACTTAATTAAAGTTGTGTGAATGAAATGTATTTAGTTTATTAGCCTGATAGCTGAAGGATAAAAAAAGTTTTTGGGTCTGTCCTAGATTTTATGCTTCCATTTTTCCTCCCAGAGGGCAGGTATATGTACAGAGGGTTAATCCACGTAGGAATTCTCACTTCTACCTAATGGCAAACAGTTTCATCTCTACATTTGAACAAAATCTTTCTCTATACCATGATACAAATGGCTTAAATTCCTAAATGGTTGACACATTTTAGCTGAAAGTCTGCTGTTGAAGCACATCATGACTGTTTCTTTTCAGCCCCAGACAAAACCCAGATATAAACAGAGCGGGTCTCGGCCTCAACTTTATCTAAAGTCTGGGTCTCTTAGTGAAGCTTAGGGCTAGTGGTCGGCGATCACCTCAGCATTTCTTCTGTTTTTCTTGTTGCTTAATGCTGACAAATTATACTGTATTTGTTGTCTTTCTGCCACCCGATTCTGTTTCTCTCTCTCTCTCTCTCTCTCTCTCTCTCTCTCTCTCTCTCTCTCTCTCTCTTTCGCTCTGTTTTAGGTGCGGCTCCATCCAGAGATGGGAGTGGGTGTCTTCTTCTGCAGGCCTCCCATCCTGGACACCAGCATGGACTCCACAAATTTCCTCTATTTTTGTATTGTTAATTGTGTCAGTGGCATGGCCCAAGCAGAGGGTCGCCCCTTTGAGTCTGGTCTGCTTGAGGTTTCTTCCTCAAATCATCAAATGGAGTTTTTCCTTACCACTGTCACCTGTGTGCTTGCTCTAGGGGTTGGTAAGGTTAGACCTTACTTGTGTGAAACGCCTTGAGGCATCTTTGTTGTGATTTGGTGCTAATTGCCGCGACCCGACTTCGGATAAAGCGGAAGAAAATGGATAAATGGATGAAATTAAATTGAACCCTATTTTGGTGGTGCACAAAGCCCAAATAATAACAGCTTGTCACTACCAAAATACTTATGTTCCTGACTGTTTGTTCTGTTTGTTCATTCAAAAATACAATGTTATTTCTCCAGGTGTGCATGAAAACAGTCTTGCAAATAGCTATTTGAAATGAAAAACTTGCATTTATCAATCAATCAATCAATTTTATTTATATAGCACCAAATCACAAGAAACAGTTGCCCCAAGGTGCTTTATATTGTAAGGCAAAGCCATACAATAATTACGGAAAAACCCCAACGGTCAAAACGACCCCCTGTGAGAAAGCACTTGGCGACAGTGGGAAGGAAAAACTCCCTTTTAACAGGAAGAAACCTCCAGCAGAACCAGGTTCAGGGAGGGGCAGTCTTCTGCTGGGACTGGTTGGGGCTGAGGGAGAGAACCAGGAAAAATACATGCTGTGGAGGGGAGCAGAGATCAATCACTAATGATTAAATGCAGAGTGGTGCATACAGAGCAAAAAGAGAAAGAAACACTCAGTGCATCATGGGAACCCCCCAGCAGTCTAAGTCTATAGCAGCATAACTAAGGGATGGTTCAGGGTCACCTGATCCAGCCCTAACTATAAGCTTTAGCAAAAAGGAAAGTTTTAAGCCTAATCTTAAAAGTAGAGAGGGTGTCTGTCTCCCTGATCTGAATTGGGAGCTGGTTCCACAGGAGAGGAGCCTGAAAGCTGAAGGCTCTGCCTCCCATTCTACTCTTACAAACCCTAGGAACTACAAGTAAGCCTGCAGTCTGAGAGTGAAGTGCTCTATTGGGGTGATATGGTACTATGAGGTCCCTAAGATAAGATGGGACCTGATTATTCAAAACCTTATAAGTAAGAAGAAGAATTTTAAATTCTATTCTAGAATTAACAGGAAGCCAATGAAGAGAGGCCAATATGGGTGAGATATGCTCTCTCCTTCTAGTCCCCATTAGTACTCTAGCTGCAGCATTTTGAATTAACTAAAGGCTTTTCAGGGAACTTTTAGGACAACCTGATAATAATGAATTACAATAGTCCAGCCTAGAGGAAATAAGTTAGTTTTTCAGCATCATTCTGAGACAAGTGTTGTGTGTTGGGGGGGGGGTTTGGCTGGATAAGGTTGGGTTGTTTTGTGTTTATTTTCCTTCCCAGGTGATTTGGGGCTGTTCTCTGAGGAAAATGTGCTGCAGAAGAGTCTCTCTCCTCTGTTACAATGACTGGCTGCACCTGTTGCATTCTCGTGCGGCTCTCTATCAGGACAATCCACGACACCTGTGATGTTCACGTGCAGATCTGAGGACTTCCAGCTGGTACCAATGTAGTGATGAAGAACTACATTTAAACCAGCAGTGAGTTGGATAAGATTGCCGGAGAATACGACCTTGTGACGACCGTGTGGGGACGCTTAGGGCCGTTTCAGAGTCTGACATCGCGCCTGTGAAGGAGGACGAGGGTGAGAGGCAAACGTTGTCAGCACACGACAGAGGTGAATATTCTGAAAAGTTTATCCGTGAATGTAAATTGGCGTTTATATGCAGCTATAAGTAATTATTGGTGGAAATTGTTTGGCGTGCTCCTCACGGCAGTGGCGTGCGGATTAATGATCCTCCACTAGCTGTGAGCAGCAGCCTCTTTGAACTAAGTTTGAAACCAGACCTAAACGTGTAGCTGATAAGTTTGCCTCTAAACAATATTTCGTAGTAATAAGTGTTGAATAATCTCATCTCTGTTCCTGCTTCGCAGAGTACAGTCTGGGAAAGTCACCTGGGGGGGGTGTTGGCTGAACTCCTGAGTCCTGAACGTTTGGACTCCGACTGTTGAGACGCTGAGAGAGCGCGCCGCCTTTTCACCTCACCAGAACTTTAATTATTTAGTATTTCATGTATAGCACAAAGGGAAAAAAATAAATGTGTTTTCTTTTTGGAACTGCTTCTGATTATTTCATGCTGGGTTCAGTCAGATACTGGACCGCTCCTCAATCCGCGTCTTATCCATAACAACAAGACCTTTCTAATTTTAGAGATATTGCGCAAATGCAAAAAAGCAGTCCTACATATTTGTTTAATATGCGCATTGAATGACATATCCTGATCAAAAATGACTCCAAGATTTCTCACAGTATTACTAGAGGTCAGGGTAATGCTATCCAGAGTAAGGATCTGGTTAGACACCATGTTTCTAAGATTTGTGGGGCCAAGTACAATAACTTCAGTTTTATCTGAGTTTAAAAGCAGGAAATTAGAGGTCATCCATGTCTTTATGTCTGTAAGACAATCCTGCAGTTTAACTAATTGGTGTGTGTCCTCTGGCTTCATGGATAGATAAAGCTGGGTATCATCTGCGTAACAATGAAAATTTAAGCAATACCGTCTAATAATACTGCCTAAGGGAAGCATGTATAAAGTAAATAAAATTGGTCCTAGCACAGAACGGTAGGGAACTCCATAATTAACCTTAGTCTGTGAAGAAGATTCCCCATTTACATGAACAAATTGTAATCTATTAGATAAATATGATTCAAACCACCGCAGCGCAGTGCCTTTAATACCTATGGCATGCTCTAATCTCTGTAATAAAATTTTATGGTCAACAGTATCAAAAGCAGCACTGAGGTCTAACAGAACAAGCACAGAGATAAGTCCACTGTCTGAGGCCATAACATTTATGCTTTGGAAACACGTAAATTGGCCATAAAGTCAGGGACACAACTGTAAGTTGATTTTTGGCTGTCACTTTCACCAAACGTACCCTTCACAAATTAACAGTCAAGAATTTGTCAACCATTTAAGCAGCTTTTGTCAGCATCTAGTGGGCAATGTGCACATTTCAGGGCTTCCATACACTTCCTATTTGAAACCCAAAATTCAGTAAAAAATATATATATAAACTTTTCTAAATGTCAGATATGTATGATTTTTTGACCTCCCAGTATTAATGTATAAAAATTTAGATTTGAGAGTTTTGTGGTTCTTGACTTTTGACGTGCGGAGGGACAGAAGAACGGCCAGAAGAACGGCCTGTGCTGGAGTGTTTGAAACCCCTCTTCCACGAGGTAAACAGCTCTGGAACAGCACTCACATGTGCATGCACAAGCATAGTGAGCATGACGCAGGATGAAGGGACTGTAGAACTGGACCTAAATGTTGCAGGTGAGTGTTTTGTGCATGTGTGTTTAATCACTTACACATTGTAAACTTGTTGTGAAATATTTATCACAGAAACAAAATGTAGCACTTTTTTTTGTAACCCCTGGTGTGTCTGTGTGTTTATGTGTTCATGTGTCTGTGGACAAGAAAAAAAAACAAAAAAAAACAACGGATGTATATCTCAGCATGATTGTATGTGGAGTCGTTTGGGCAAATATCAAAGGTCAAGAATAAAGAAAACAGGATCTGAAAACCACATTTTTAATATATCTCAACAGCCAAAAAGCCCAGAGAAATCAAACTTGGTGGAGTATTACTTTGATAGCTATTTAGAAGTAATTAGATTTTAGAGTAGTTTGGTCAAAGACCAGGAAAATCTGGCCTGAAACAAACCCTCTTTTTTACATCTTAACAACCAAGAAGCCTGGACGGATCATTACACTTTGGAGTAGTCTGGTTGAAAGTCAAAGGTCAATTTCAAGGAAAACAGACTGAAAAATTTTTTACATTTCAACAATCAAGAAGCCTAGATGGATGATCTGAAGCACATACTGAACATCAAAATATTTGTGATTAATTGGTATGAATGACTTCAAAATTTATATTGTGGTGTGTACCCCACACAGGGTAAGCATCAGCCTTCTGATGCCTTGAATTTTTATATGAAAATGCTGGGATGAAGGCCTTACTGCACAATGACAAGGGCTTTTTCCTAGAAAACAAACTCTATGTCAGTGCATTGGGGGCACTACTGAGGTGACGTTATGGTGCAAATTTTAAGAAAAGGGGTGATAAATGCAGCAGAGTTATCAAACAACTCTCAAGTAACCATGAAATAATGGTATACCAGCATGCACTGTAAGAAGATGGTGAACCCCAAAAGACCATCTTATCAACACAAACAGTCAGATAAGCTTACTGTGGTTCAAAAAGTGGCTGCTTCCAATTATTAGGCAGGCAAGTGTGTCAGCATGTGGTTGAAAAAAGAAACTAGAAGTCACACCAAGGCCACATAGGCCCCTACACCAAAATATCCACTTTCACTTGTATTTAGCATCAAGCATCATACATTATTACCTACTATATTATTTTGTCTCACAAAATGTTTTTGAAGTTCATAATTAATAGAATTTTGTATTAAATGATCTTGAATACTGAAAAATTCTGCTGAATTGTGGATCCAAACTAAGTTCCATATCAAAATAAAAAAGAAATCCCACATTTTCCAGGACATTATCCTTCTGTTCACCGAATTGCTTTAACATTTACAGCTACGCGTCTGACAGCCTGTGTCATCCTGTGCATTCCACTTTGCTTTCTCCAACTTCCTCTGTGAAGAGGGGCCCAACTTCACTCTCATTAGCTTTATAAAGAGCAGAGGAGAAAGGCGAGCAGAGAGGAGGGGGAGATGGGAAAAAAGGCTTGGGGGGTCAGTTTGGTGATTGATGAATAGGGTATTACACAGTGGACTGCACCATGTAGGATCCAAAGGGGGGTGTCTATAGTGCACAACATTACTCAGTCAGATATTATAAGTGTGTGCAGGTGTAGATTAACAACTAAACCTCTGTCAGGCTCAGAAAGTGCTCTGCTATCTGCAACTCCTTCACTTTGAAACAACAGCAAAAAGTTTGGAGCATGACACCCACATTTTGGCCCCGTGTCCCCCACAATCCCCCTCTTCAAGCCTAGTTTTTTCCCCACTCTGGGTGCGTCGCAGTGTGGAGGAACGGCTCTGACCTCAGTTACGGGAACTACACGAGGTGCTGTTTGAGTCTCTGAAGTGCAGCTGTGAGTATATACTTCTAAAGGTTTCATTTCCAAATGAATGAATGAAAAATGTTCTCCACAGCTGAACATAACTTGATTACAATGAGAGTTACAGCCGTAACTCAGCAAAGAAACACATTTAATGTGCGCTCTGGTGTCTCATTGTGTCATGAAAATGTCCAACCTGTGAGTCATTTAACGACGTTCGCTTCAGTTCGATAATATAGAAAAAGTGGGCTGAGGATCAAAGAGAAAATTAAATGGAAACAACTCCAACATGCATGTCGATGTGTGACAGATAAAATGCTGAACAAACTGAGTGTGGTGTTTTGAGGTGTCGAGGCGTGCTTGTAAGGAAGTGACAAAAGGGAGTTTAGCTGTGTAAAAACTAGCTGAGCCGTCGGATGTGTGCGGTGACAGCGAGGGAGAGCACCTCACCGCTGTCAGAGCAGCGTGCCTAATCACGCCTGTGTGGAACATCGGCTACACCACGCCTGGAAAGAAAGTCTGACTAATGAACTGACTCTCTAACGAGCCATCCTGCTCCACTGGCCTTTTCACAGCTTTCCTGGCATTTGGTCTTAAAAATAATTTCATGTCCCAATGTGTTTCCCTTAAACTGATAAGCCACGCTTTGTCTCGGTTGAATTAAGGAGGATGACATTTACAAATGTTGCTGTGCTGTAGATGGGGGCACGCAGAATAAGGTGGGGGATAATTGGAGACTAGGGTAGAAGGGATGGGTGCCTTCCATTTTATAGGAGGCATTTTAATAAACCCAATCTGTTTCACAGTGAAGAAAAAAGCCTGTCAAGCCTTGACTGGTCTGTAGTCCTTAATTTAATAGCTACATAATTGCCGCAAATGCCAAACACTCACTGCATCTGCATGTGCATGTTGCCGCTCTGGTGTATATTTATGTATGTACACCCAAAGTGTATGATTGTAATAAACAGAAAATTATCTGTCAAAATAAACTGAACTCAGCTTGGTTAAAAAGGCCTGTTAGGAAAACAGCACGGCACTTTGAGAGAGGCTGACTACGTAGAAAAACAGGTGTCAAAATCCAAGCCCTCATCTGCATCGTGACACCTGGGTAACAGATCAAGAAGGGGATTGTCTTTTGGGATGAAATATGGTGGGGAATTTGTGTGCACCATGGTTGCTATGGTAATCATGAAGACCCAACGGAAACTCTGAACACAAGACATCTAATGGGGCTGTGGTGAAACAAGAAGTCCTCAACGGCAGATCAGGCAGGCAGGTGATAGCTTGCAGTTGTAGCCAAATTTGACATGCTTACTGCCAAATCACAAGCTGATTTAGGAGGAACAGAATTAACCAGCATCCAAAATAGTGGCAGACAACTGTATTTTCAATTTTCAACACTAGAAATTGCACCGGAGTATAAGTCACATCTGTCAAAACATGGTGGTCGCCTGAGCTTTACTTCCGTGCTGGCTGTGCAAATGGCTCTGCCTTTTTTAAGTGCTCCACGAGTGATGTTGAATGACTGTGGGTGACACCTGGACTCTGGTCGACTCCGGTCGAGTTGAATGGGCACTTGTCTGCCAATCGCCGTCATTCGTCCGCCGGTGTGAAGGCTGCCTTGATTGCGCCATTCAGCCAAGGTTTGACGTGGCCGATGATTTTGTGCAGCCCCGCGGTGCGATATGTCCGACCAGTGTTTGACATTTGCCGTGCAAATGTTGCGAGCATGATCAGATGGCAGTGCGACCTCATCTTACCCGCGGGTCAAATGGGTGTCCGGCACGAGCAACATGCAAATGTAGAGTGCATGTGCTGTGCCTGAATGGATGTGGCGATCGCTGTACGAGGTGTTTGAGTGTGGTTCCGATTTTTCACGAGTGCCATTTGAATCCTCTTTTGTGTGCCATTCGGCCTCATTCGTGTTACGTGTGAAGGGGTCATTACAGAGATCACCCACCACAAAAAAAACCATTTACCCAGCTCAAAACCACATGAGGGTTGTGACTGATGAGGTGCTCAAGGGTAATCCCATGGTGATAGAACCAACAAGTGGCAATGCATAAGTCCAGCAGCAGGCTACTCCATCTGACCTGCTAGATAAGCTGTATCCTAACCTAATCAATATAGTATACAAGTACTTGTGACAGAATACTGAATGCTGTAATCACAAACCATTTTCAGGCAGTGACTGAGATAGCTAAACTAACTAGCCTAGTCCAGTCAATAAAACGTAAACCACCTAATTTGGCTAGCTAGCATATATATTTTCATTTCATTCACACTGTGGTATTTGGGTATAAGCACAACCCTGAATGGGACTCAGGGACCCCATAGGATGGAGTTCTTCAGTTGGATTAGCAACATGATGAAAATGCAACATCCGTAACAGTTCCCTACTACAAGTCACAATACCCCAAGGACACTCCGTTCACTTTGGTGATCCCAGGGTGACTACAGCACAACAGATCCATACACATACTCTTCAATATCCTGACAGCCTTTCCCATCTTTTCCCATACAGGGTCAAGTCAAAATGAACACCACTGATCAAGGATCCAACTTCACTTCTCCTTCCAGCTCAGAAAATATTACCCTGGACTCCACGGCTATCTCTCCCACCAGCCTACTGCCTCCATCTCATTCTTCAGACAACCATGACCCACATTTCACCATCATGATGGTGCTAGGTCTATCGCTACTGCTGGCAGGGTTTGCAGCCCTTCTGGCAGTCTGCCAGCCCTGTGGACAGGATGAGGATTCAGACGCGAGCTGCGACCCAGGGGGAAACTTGACCCATAGAAGTAGTCGGTCTGGTGAGCCCCAGCTCAAGGTGTGGAAGAGGCTGGGATCCTATCGGCGGTCATATAACCTCTCCTTCAGACGGCCGCCCTACCGCAGGCCACATGAGCGTGAGAGCACACCGGTATCCCGATCTGCTCCAAGACAGTCAACCCTGCCAGAGGCGAGCGTGGGTCCCCATCTCACCGTTCCATGCCTGTTTGACTATGTGACTGAAATCTGACCGGAGGCATGGCGTGGTCAGACTGACTGTTACCACAAGGGTTCCATTCTGCTCATACTGTACTAAGCAGGTGTGTGCCAGCGGGAAAAAGATAAAATTATCTTTAAAAACCAACCAAACAAGGCAAACCGTTGATACATATTGTAAAAATGCTTTTACTTTCTGTAAACGTGGAATATGGCACTGTTATTGCACTGCAATGCACTGCATTCATTTGACAAGTGTTTTCAAAAGAATCCAATAAGACTTGGATTTTGCCAACATGCACTATTTTGCCAAATCTCATATTCGTCTGATTCCATTGAATATGATTTCACTATCAACAAGCTTCACAAATTTACCCATAAAACACAACTAAATAGATAGAACAACAAACAGACTGGAATTTGATTGAAAACGATATATATATATATATATATATATATATATATATATATATATATATATATATATATATATATATATATATATATATATATATATATATATGTTGCATTTGCATGTGCATTTTGACTGCAAAATGTAGACTGAAATTCCATTAATTGAAAGTCCATGCATCCATTTTCTATACCTGCTTCCTCCAATTAAGGGTCATGGGGGCTGGAGACCATTCCAGCAGTCATAGGGCGTGAGGTGGGGTACACCCTGGACAGGACGCCAGTCTGTGCCACATACAGACAAACAAACATTCACACTCACTCGCACACCTACGGACAATTTAAAGTTTCCAATCCATCTAACCTGGATGTCTTTGGATGTGGGCGGAAGTTGGAGCACCTGGAGAGAACCCACGCAGACACGGGGAGAACACGCAAACTCCACATAGAAGGGGCAAGAAGCGACCCCATGACCTTCTTGCAGTGAGGCATCAGTGCTAACCACGAAGCCACTGTGCTGCCCAATTAACTGAAAGTTTAAATTAAATTCAACAAAATTTGTGAATTTGTGACATCTGAATTTGTGTCAACCTCTCAATTACAAACTATGATGCTACTGGTGACTTTGTGTTAACAGATGTAAACAAAATCAACACAATAGCAGCAGCTATTACACTAGCTATGTCATGCATAGATATATGGAGGTTTTTTTTTTTTTTGGCCCAATCAGAACATAGATGTTTTCAAAAACAGCTCCATTTCAGCCAGCTGTAAGAGAATACTACAACCCCTGGCAAAAATTATGGAATCACCGGTCTCAGAGGATGTTCATTCAGTTGTTTAATTTTGTAGAAAAAAAGCAGATCACAGACATGACACAAAACTAAAGTCATTTCAAATGGCAACTTTCTGGCTTTAAGAAACACTATAAGAAATCAAGAAAAAAAGATTGTGGCAGTCAGTAACGGTTACTTTTTTAGACCAAGCAGAGGAAAAAAATATGGAATCACCCCGTAAATTTTCATTCCCCAAATTAACACCTGCATCAAATCAGATCTGCTCATTGACATTGACCCTATGCCATGACATTGACCCTATGTGTCTTTTTGCAAGGAATGTTTTCACAGTTTTTGCTCTATGGCAAGATGCATTATCATCTTGAAAAATGATTTCATCATCCCCAAACATCCTTTCAATTGTCCAAAATATCAACATAAACTTGTGCATTTATTGATGATGTAATGACAGCCATCTCCCCAGTGCCTTTACCTGACATGCAGCCCCATATCATCAATGACTGTGGAAATTTACATGTTCTCTTCAGGCAGTCATCTTTATAAATCTCATTGGAACGGCACCAAACAAAAGTTCCAGCATCATCACCTTGCCCAATGCAGATTCGAGATTCATCACTGAATATGACTTTCATCCAGTCATCCACAGTCCACGATTGCTTTTCCTTAGCCCATTGTAACCTTGTTTTTTTCTGTTTAGGTGTTAATGATGCCTTTCGTTTAGCTTTTCTGTATGTAAATCCCATTTCCTTTAGGCGGTTTCTTACAGTTCGGTCACAGACGTTGACTCCAGTTTCCTCCCATTAGTTCCTCATTTGTTTTGTTGTACATTTTTCGATTTTTGAGACATATTGCTTTAAGTTTTCTGTCTTGACGCTTTGATGTCTTCCTTGGTCTACCAGTATGTTTGCCTTTAACAACCTTCCCATGTTGATTGTATTTGGTCCAGAGTTTAGACACAGCTGACTGTGAACAACCAACATCTTTTGCAACATTGCGTGATGATTTACTCTCTTTTAAGAGTTTGATAATCCTCTCCTTTGTTTCAATTGACATCTCTCGTGTTGGAGCCATGATTCATGTCAGTCCACTTGGTGCAACAGCTCTCCAAGGTGTGATCACTCCTTTTTAGATGCAGACTAAGGAGCAGATCTGATATGATGCAGGTGTTAGTTTTGGGGATAAAAATTTACAGGGTGATTCCATAATTTATTCCTCAGAATTGAGTGATTCCATATTTTTTTCCTCTGTTTGGTCTAAAAAAGTAACCGTTACTGACTGCCACAATCTTTTTTTCTTGATTTCTTATAGTGTTTCTTAAAGCCTGAAAGTTGCCATTTGAAATGACTTTAGTTTTGTGTCATGTCTGTGATCTGCTTTTTTTCTACAAAATTAAACAAATGAATGAACATCCTCCGAGGCCGGTGATTCCATAATTTTTTGCCAGGGGTTGTACATAATACAAATAAAAAATAAATTTGTTCAGGTAATAATTAATATTACCTTTATCATGATTGTACGAGTTAGCTAGCCAGTGAGCTAGGCTAGCGCATCTCTTCAATAGGTGATCTAACCAGCTAGCTTGGCTAGTTAGAATGTAGCTGGCTCAAAAATAATCCTGCTAAACTAGTTAGTATTGCAAACAATGTATTCTGTTAAAATGTGTTGGTTGGATAAATTCAGCCTGGTGCCCAGTTTGGACTTTGCTAACTAATTCCACTTGCAGGTGTAATATCAGTTATCAAGTTGTTTTACCAATGAATATGGCTTTTTAAACCCTATATGGTTTTCTGAAGGGTTTAAAAAGCCATATTCACTGGTAAAACAACTTGATAACGATTTTATCATATACAGTGGTCCCTTGTTTATCGCGGGAGTTACGTTCTAAAAATAACCCGCGATAGGTGAAATCCGCGAAGTAGTCAGCGTTATTTTTTACAATTATTATAGATGTTTTAAGGCTGTAAAACCCCTCAATACACACTTTATACACTTTTCTCAAACAGGCATTAACATTTTCTCACTTTTCTCTCCTGTGTAAACACTCAAAGTTCAAACCTTAGTAGAAAAAAAATAGAACATTTCCTATAAATAATTATGATGGCTTTTAGAACTAACAAATTTAATTTTAATGATCAACCTATGAGGTTGGACACGTAAGAAATTATTAATAGTGACTCACCAGTATTTCACAGTTCCTCTGACCGCGCCTCTTTGTCGTGGTGCCGCTCCGCTGTCCGGATTGGCTGACTACTCGGGTGGTATGAAAAATATTACCCGTCTGCGAAAAGGGTGTATTGCTATTTATTCTTTAGTGTTTTATCCAATCATATTTGGGGTTTTCATGTATCCCATAATCCCTTGCATACCAGAGAGTCGTTGCAGTCAAAACAACATAAAGAATCCACATGATGACAATTGTAAATGAATATTATACTACAAAAATTTAATTTTTTTATGCTTTTTGTCACGTTAATAAGAAACTGCTGCATGATACCCTGAAAACTTGCTAAAACAATTATAACAAATAATCCGTGTCTGCTGTTTAATCTGCGTGGAATTTAATAAACGCAAACCAAATTTCAGACATATTATATATTAGTCTCGAACAAAGAGGACAAACAGTGTTTTAAAGAACAATAATCAAGACGTTAAAGAGCAAACTTCACTTTCCTCCAGAACGATATGATCAGGAAGCGAGCGAAGCTCACAGCAGCTCCCATTGAAAATAACAGAGAGACAGACTGTGATTCTCACATAAAACAAATGCAATAACAACGTCTATAAACCCAGAGAATATATTCATGAGAGTTTTAGGCACAATATAAAAATAGTTTTATGTTGTGATGTTAATGGTGTTGTCTGTGTGCAGCGGTTAAAGTGTAGCTTGATCAGAGCGTCTCAATGCAGTTCTCAATGTTACTGAGATCTTGCAGTGCAGCGACCTCTCCAAGATTTTGCAGGATTTGAAACCTGAAAAGCCTCAATTGGCATATCATTTATAGGTATATGATAATGTCAGATATAGGTCTGATAATGCAGTAATACTACAGTAGGTGCAGCCGGTCCGGCGAGTTACTACATCACAAAATATTTAACACTACCACGTGTACTAATTAACTAAACATTTACAAATGCTAATGTAGCCTCCAAGTTAGTCTCAATAAGTCTAATTGAAAAGTTCAGCTATTCCATGTCATTCGTTCTTTTGCTTGAAGCTTTGAAGCATGAAATGCAATCGCCAACGCCCCCCAAGAAAAAAAAGTTTGGAAATGATTTGAAATTACTCTTATTTTTGCCATCAATTTCATGAGCTGCATTATCTGTCATATTGGTTTGAATGCACTCTATAATATTTAGAGCATGTATTATATCAGAGCAGTAAATTAATGAAGTTTAATTTCCTGGGGACTCAAACTGGCAATCTTGGACAAACCATCATTTCTGTTCTAATCCTGGAAACTCAGCTGACCACGATGACAAACCCCTGAATCAACAGCGGTAAAATATCAACGAATCATCGCACAGGGTTGTGACGTGCTATCAAAATGGATATTGATTGTTTTTATGATGTGGCTGTTGTATTAAAATAAATAAAGCGTGGGTCCAGGTTTCAGCAGTGTACCTGGAGGATGCTTGTTCCTGTGGGGACGCTCTCAAGAACACTGGTCTCATAGCTGTTTTGGAGAAAGATGGGTCTGTTGTCATTAACGTCCTTCACCTCCACAAACACTGTGGCTGTGCCCGTCCTCCGGCTCCCTGCTGGACCGTTATCTAGACGCAGAAAAACACTCATGTAAGAACACACGGGATGCAATTTAGACTTATTTCAAGGCTGGTACAAGAAGAAAAATCCAGATTAAATATGGATTTATAGAAGCAACGTATGAGTCACCACACATGACAAAATCTCAACTGCATTATTAATATACACACAAATATGTGACAGGAAAAGATTCAATAATCTTTAGAAAACAGATCACCGCTCTTGGATTTTCTTTCACCAAAACACATCAAATCTAGGTTTGCATCTCAGATGTACCTTCTGGTAATTTGTAGTTCAACTTTCAGGTCTTCTTTTTAAGAAAATTCTTCTCTATACCACTTCATCATGAAGCTCTATAACTAGTTTACACTGTGCAAATTTTCTTTCAATTTACACCATCTTTCCATTAGAAGTGATGCTGTGTTTGTGTTGCACAGCGGCAGGCTGTCCCTGGAAGTGGTCAAATCCCGCAATATCACGCAGTCCATTTGTTTGTTTGTTTCTATTACATTTGTTTGTCCAGTTATACAGTAGTGTTCAGAATAATAGTAGTGCTATGTGACTAAAAAGATTAATCCAGGTTTTGAGTATATTTCTTATTGTTACATGGGAAACAAGGTACCAGTAGATTCAGTAAATTCTCACAAATCCAACAAGACCAAGCATTCATGATATGCACACTCTTAATGCTATGAAATTGGGCTATTAGTAAAAAAAAAAAGTAGAAAAGGGGGTGTTCACAATAATAGTAGCATCTGCTGTTGATGCTACAAACTCAAAACTATTATGTTCAAACTGCTTTTTTACCAATCCTGTGAATCACTAAACTACACTCAACACAAATATAAACGCAACACTTTTGGTTTTGCTCCCATTTTGTATGAGATGAACTCGAAGATCTAAAACTTTTTCCACATACACAATATCACCATTTCCCTCAAATATTGTTCACAAACCAGTCTAAATCTGTGATAGTGAGCACTTCTCCTTTGCTGAGATAATCCATCCCACCTCACAGGTGTGCCATATCAAGATGCTGATTAGACACCATGATTAGTGCACAGGTGTGCCTTAGACTGTCCACAATAAAAGGCCACTCTGAAAGGTGCAGTTTTATCACACAGCACAATGCCAGAGATGTCGCACGATTTGAGGGAGCGTGCAATTGGCATGCTGACAGCAGGAATGTCAACCAGAGCTGTTGCTCGTGTATTGAATGTTCATTTCTCTACCATAAGCCGTCTCCAAAGTCGTTTCAGAGAATTTGGCAGTACATCCAACCAGCCTCACAACCGCAGACCACGTGTAACCACACCAGCCCAGGACCTCCACATCCAGCATGTTCACCTCCAAGATCGTCTGAGACCAGCCACTCGGACAGCTGCTGAAACAATCGGTTTGCATAACCAAAGAATTTCTGCACAAACTGTCAGAAACGTCTCAGGGAAGCTCATCTGCATGCTCGTCGTCCTCATCAGGGTTTCGACCTGACTCCAGTTCGTCGTCGTAACCGACTTGAGTGGGCAAATGCTCACATTCGCTGGCATTTGGCACGTTGGAGAGGTGTTCTCTTCACGGATGAATCCCGGTTCACACTGTTCAGGGCAGATGGCAGACAGCGTGTGTGGCATCGTGTAGGTGAGCGGTTTTCTGATGTTAATGTTGTGGATCGAGTGGCCCATGGTGACGGTGGGGTTATGGTATGGGCAGGCGTTTGTTATGGACGAAGAACACAGGTGCATTTTATTAATGGCATTTTGAAAGCACAGAGATACCATGACGAGATCCTGAGGCCCACTGTTGTGCCATACATCCAAGAACATCACCTCATGTTGCAGCAGGATAATGCACGGCCCCATGTTGCAAGGATCTGTACACAATTCTTGGAAGCTGAAAATGTCCCAGTTCTTGCATGGCCGGCATACTCACCGGACATGTCACCCATTGAGCATGTTTGGGATGCTCTGGACCGGCGTATAGGACAGCGTGTATCAGTTCCTGCCAATATCCAGCAACTTCGCACAGCCATTGAAGAGGAGTGGACCAACATTCCACAGGCCACAATTGACAACCTGATCAACTCTATGCGAAGGAGATGTGTTGCACTGCATGAGGCAAATGGTGGTCACACCAGATACTGATTGGTATCCCCCCCCAATAAAACAAAACTGCACCTTTCAGAGTGGCCTTTTATTGTGGACAGTCTAAGGCACACCTGTGCACTAATCATGGAGAAGGAGAAGTGCTCACTATCACAGATTTAGACTGGTTTGTGAACAATATTTGAGGGAAATGGTGATATTGTGTATGTGGAAAAAGTTTTAGATCTTTGAGTTCATCTCATACAAAATGGGAGCAAAACCAAGTGTTGCATTTATATTTTTGTTGAGTGTAGTATTTAGTTGTATAACCACAGTTTTTCATGATTTCTTCACATCTGCGAGTCATTAATTTTGTTGGTTTGGAACCAAGATTTTGCTGGTTTACTAGTGTGCTTGGGGTCATTGTCTTGTTGAAACACCCATTTCAAGGGCATGTCCTCTTCAGCATAAGACAACATGACCTCTTCAAGTATTTTGACATATCCAAACTGATCCATGATACTTGGTATGCGATATATAGGCCCAACACCATAGTAGGAGAAACATGCCCATATCATGATGCTTGCACCACCATGCTTCACTGTCTTCACTGTGAACTGTGGCTTGAATTCAGAGTTTGGGGGTCGTCTCACAAACTGTCTGCAGCCCTTGGATCCAAAAAGAACAATTTTACTCTCATCAGTCCACAAAATATTCCTCCATTTCTCTTTAGGCCAGTTGATGTGTTCTTTGGCAAATTGTAACCTCTTCTGCACATGTCTTTTATTTAACAGAGGGACTTTGCGGGGGATTCTTGCAAATAAATTAGCTTCACACAGCCGTCTTCTAACTGTCACGGCACTTACAGGTAACTCCAGACTGTCTTTGATCATCCTGGAGCTGATCAATGGGTGAGCCTTTGCCATTCTGGTTATTCTTCTATCCATTTTGATGGTTGTTTTCCGTTTTCTTCCACGTGTCTGTTTTGTTTTTTTTGGGGGTTTTTTTGTCCATTTTAAAGCATTGGAGATCACTGCAGATGAACAACCTATAATTTTTTGCACCTGCATATAAGTTTTCCCCTCTCCAATCAACTTTTTAATCAAACTACGCTGTTCTTCTGAACAATGTCTTGAACGTCCCATTTTCCTCAGGCTTTCAAAGAGAAAAGCATGTTCAACAGGTGCTGGCTTCATCCTTAAATAGGGGACACCTGATTCACACCTGTTTGTTCCACAAAATTGACAAACTCACTGACTGAATGCCACACTACTATTATTGTGAACACCCCCTTTTCTACTTTTTTTTTTTTACTAATAGCCCAATTTCATAGCCTTAAGAGTGTGCATATCATGAATGCTTGGTCTTGCTGGATTTGTGAGAATCTACTGAATCTACTGGTACCTTGTTTCTCATGTAACAATAAGCAATATACTGAAAACCTGGATTAATCTTTTTAGTCACATAGTACTACTATTATTCTGAACACCAGTAGTTGCCTCTACTGGTGGTTGGCTCTCACTGCGGTATTGTATCACTTCCTGTTCCGGAGCACAGCGGTGTTTTGCTGTATCTGTTAGCTGTTTAATCTGCGCAGTTAGATTGATCTAGTTATCTAGATTACGATTTGTTTCCCAGTGTAATCTTTACGTGCCTTAACTAAAGCACTCCTTCTGCTGAATCACCTCTAAATTATTTACACATTATTCACTTTGCGTGTTTTTAGGAATCCGCTAGCTTAGCGTAGCTACTAGCTCTTAGCCGATTTAGCATGGCGGCTTCTCCTGTCTCTCCCGCACTTTTCTGCTCTGGGTGTGAAATGTTTAGTTATTCCTCGGCCTCCTTTAGCAGTAACGGTACTTGTAATAAGTGTAGCTTATTCGTAGCTTTGGAGGCCAGGCTGGGCGAATTGGAGACTCGGCTCCGCACCGTGGAAAATTCTACAGCTAGCCAGGCCCCTGTAGTCGGTGCAGACCAAGGTAGCTTAGCCGCCGTTAGTTACCCCCTGGCAGATCCCGAGCAGCCGGGAAAGCAGGCTGACTGGGTGACTGTGAGGAGGAAGCGTAGCCCTAAACAGAAGCCCCGTGTACACCGCCAACCCGTTCACATCTCTAACCGTTTTTCCCCACTCGACGACACACCCGCCGAGGATCAAACTCTGGTTAT
This sequence comes from Thalassophryne amazonica, assembly GCF_902500255.1. Classification (NCBI taxonomy): domain Eukaryota; kingdom Metazoa; phylum Chordata; class Actinopteri; order Batrachoidiformes; family Batrachoididae; genus Thalassophryne; species Thalassophryne amazonica. The sequence goes on from NC_047115.1 coordinate 93,295,596, forward strand.
TGGCGACTCTGTTTTGCGAAATGTGAAGTTAGCGACACCAGCAACCATAGTCAATTGTCTTCCGGGGGCCAGAGCAGGCGACATTGAAGGAAATTTGAAACTGCTAGCTAAGGCTAAGCGTAAATTTGGTAAGATTGTAATTCACGTCGGCAGTAATGACACCCGGTTACGCCAATCGGAGGTCACTAAAATTAACATTAAATCGGTGTGTAACTTTGCAAAAACAATGTCGGACTCTGTAGTTTTCTCTGGGCCCCTCCCCAATCAGACCGGGAGTGACATGTTTAGCCGCATGTTCTCCTTGAATTGCTGTCTGTCTGAGTGGTGTCCAAAAAATGAGGTGGGCTTCATAGATAATTGGAAAAGCTTCTGGGGAAAACCTGGTCTTGTTAGGAGAGACGGCATCCATCCCACTTTGGATGGAGCAGCTCTCATTTCTAGAAATCTGGCCAATTTTCTTAAATCCTCCAAACCGTGACTATCCAGGGTTGGGACCAGGAAGCAGAGTTGTAGTCTTACACACCTCTCTGCAGCTTCTCTCCCCCTGCCATCCCCTCATTACCCCATCCCCGTAGAGACGGTGCCTGCTCCCAGACTACCAATAACCAGCAAAAATCTATTTAAGCATAAAAATTCAAAAAGAAAAAATAATATAGCACCTTCAACTGCACCACAGACTAAAACAGTTAAATGTGGTCTATTAAACATTAGGTCTCTCTCTTCTAAGTCCCTGTTGGTAAATGATATAATAATTGATCAACATATTGATTTATTCTGCCTTACAGAAACCTGGTTACAGCAGGATGAATATGTTAGTTTAAATGAGTCAACACCCCCGAGTCACACTAACTGTCAGAATGCTCGTAGCACGGGCCGGGGCGGAGGATTAGCAGCAATCTTCCATTCCAGCTTATTAATTAATCAAAAACCCAGACAGAGCTTTAATTCATTTGAAAGCTTGACTCTTAGTCTTGTCCATCCAAATTGGAAGTCCCAAAAAACAGTTTTATTTGTTATTATCTATCGTCCACCTGGTCGTTACTGTGAGTTTCTCTGTGAATTTTCAGACCTTTTGTCTGACTTAGTGCTTAGCTCAGATAAGATAATTATAGTGGGCGATTTTAACATCCACACAGATGCTGAGAATGACAGCCTCAACACTGCATTTAATCTATTATTAGACTCTATTGGCTTTGCTCAAAAAGTAAATGAGTCCACCCACCACTTTAATCATATCTTAGATCTTGTTCTGACTTATGGTATGGAAATAGAAGACTTAACAGTATTCCCTGAAAACTCCCTTCTGTCTGATCATTTCTTAATAACATTTACATTTACTCTGATGGACTACCCAGCAGTGGGGAATAAGTTTAATTACACTAGAAGTCTTTCAGAAAGCGCTGTAACTAGGTTTAAGGATATGATTCCTTCTTTATGTTCTCTAATGCCATATAACAACACAGTGCAGAGTAGCTACCTAAACTCTGTAAGTGAGATAGAGTATCTCGTCAATAGTTTTACATCCTCATTGAAGACAACTTTGGATGCTGTAGCTCCTCTAAAAAGAGATCTTTAAATCAGAACTGCCTGACTCCGTGGTATAACTCACAAACTCGTAGCTTAAAGCAGATAACCCGTAAGTTGGAGAGGAAATGGCGTCGCACTAATTTAGAAGATCTTCACTTAGCCTGGAAAAAGAGTCTGTTGCTCTATAAAAAAGCCCTCCGTAAAGCTAGGACATCTTTCTACTCATCACTAATTGAAGAAAATAAGAACAACCCCAGGTTTCTTTTCAGCACTGTAGCCAGGCTGACAAAGAGTCAGACCTCTATTGAGCTGAGTATTCCATTAACTTTAACTAGTAATGACTTCATGACTTTCTTTGCTAACAAAATTTTAACTATTAGAGAAAAAATTACTCATAACCATCCCAAAGACGTATCGTTATCTTTGGCTGCTTTCAGTGATGCCGGTATTTGGTTAGACTCTTTCTCTCTGATTGTTCTGTCTGAGTTATTTTCATTAGTTACTTCATCCAAACCATCAACATGTTTATTAGACCCCATTCCTACCAGGCTGCTCAAGGAAGCCCTACCATTATTTAATGCTTCGATCTTAAATATGATCAATCTATCTTTGTTAGTTGGCTATGTACCACAGGCTTTTAAGGTGGCAGTAATTAAACCATTACTTAAAAAGCCATCACTTGACCCAGCTATCTTAGCTAATTATAGGCCAATGTCCAACCTTCCTTTTCTCTCAAAAATTCTTGAAAGGGTAGTTGTAAAACAGCTAACTGATCATCTGCAGAGGAATGGTCTATTTGAAGAGTTTCAGTCAGGTTTTAGAATTCATCATAGTACAGAAACAGCATTAGTGAAGGTTACAAATGATCTTCTTATGGCCTCAGACAGTGGACTCATCTCTGTGCTTGTTCTGTTAGACCTCAGTGCTGCTTTTGATACTGTTGACCATAAAATTTTATTACAGAGATTAGAGCATGCCATAGGTATTAAAGGCACTGCGCTGCGGTGGTTTGAATCATATTTGTCTAATAGATTACAATTTGTTCATGTAAATGGGGAATCTTCTTCACAGACTAAAGTTAATTATGGAGTTCCACAAGGTTCTGTGCTAGGACCAATTTTATTCACTTTATACATGCTTCCCTTAGGCAGTATTATTAGACGGTATTGCTTAAATTTTCATTGTTACGCAGATGATACCCAGCTTTATCTATCCATGAAGCCAGAGGACACACACCAATTAGCTAAACTGCAGGATTGTCTTACAGACATAAAGACATGGATGACCTCTAATTTCCTGCTTTTAAACTCAGATAAAACTGAAGTTATTGTACTTGGCCCCACAAATCTTAGAAACATGGTGTCTAACCAGATCCTTACTCTGGATGGCATTACCCTGACCTCTAGTAATGCTGTGAGAAATCTTGGAGTCATTTTTGATCAGGATATGTCATTCAAAGCGCATATTAAACAAATATGTAGGACTGCTTTTTTGCATTTACGCAATATCTCTAAAATCAGAAAGGTCTTGTCTCAGAGTGATGCTGAAAAACTAATTCATGCATTTATTTCCTCTAGGCTGGACTATTGTAATTCATTATTATCAGGTTGTCCTAAAAGTTCCCTAAAAAGCCTTCAGTTAATTCAAAATGCTGCAGCTAGAGTACTGACGGGGACTAGGAGGAGAGAGCATATCTCACCCATATTGGCCTCTCTTCATTGGCTTCCTGTTAATTCTAGAATAGAATTTAAAATTCTTCTTCTTACTTATAAGGTTTTGAATAATCAGGTCCCATCTTATCTTAGGGACCTCGTAGTACCATATCACCCCAATAGAGTGCTTCGCTCTCAGACTGCAGGCTTACTTGTAGTTCCTAGGGTTTGTAAGAGTAGAATGGGAGGCAGAGCCTTCAGCTTTCAGGCTCCTCTCCTGTGGAACCAGCTCCCAATTCAGATCAGGGAGACAGACACCCTCTCTACTTTTAAGATTAGGCTTAAAACTTTCCCTGAACCATCCCTTAGTTATGCTGCTATAGACGTAGACTGCTGGGGGGTTCCCATGATGCACTGTTTCTTTCTCTTTTTGCTCTGTATGCACCACTCTGCATTTAATCATTAGTGATCGATCTCTGCTCCCCTCCACAGCATGTCTTTTTCCTGGTTCCCTCCCTCAGCCCCAACCAGTCCCAGCAGAAGACTGCCCCTCCCTGAGCCTGGTTCTGCTGGAGGTTTCTTCCTGTTAAAAGGGAGTTTTTCCTTCCCACTGTTGCCAAGTGCTTGCTCACAGGGGGTCGTTTTGACCGTTGGGGTTTTACATAATTATTGTATGGCCTTGCCTTACAATATAAAGCGCCTTGGGGCAACTGTTTGTTGTGATTTGGCGCTATATAAAAAAATTGATTGATTGATTGAACACTACTGTATATACCGGTATTGTGTATAAAGTGATTCTATTTCATTAAGTTTTAATGCAATATTTCTGTTCAGCTGAAGGTCTACACCAGAAGCACATCTTGGTTGCATCCTTTTAACTCCTTTGTGGAGGTGTACAGGAGCAAAAAGATAAAAATAGGTCTCACTGACCAACTATTGATGTTCTTGACTGTACGTGTAAATGTATTCTTGCAGAATTTCACACATTATCTCCGCAAATTTGTGTCTTTTCAGCATGCACAGGCCCCTCAGAGGATACATCACCCTGACTCACTAGTTTTGAAAACAGGAAAACCTCAGACTTTTTGTTCTTTCTTTTGAAACAGGAACAAAGCCTGTTGTGCAATAACGTGACATCACTGCAGAGATGCAGGCATCACATTTCTTCATCACTGTTGTTCAAAAGCGCAGAGTAGACATGATCGGCTTTGAAGATGACACAAAACAAGAGTGAAACAAGCCCTGCTAGAACAAATGCAGAACATAAAAAAGGAGGAGAAACGGTCGAGCAGGATGTACCTATTGCTTCTATAACCAGAGTGTACGCCTCCTGGATTTCTCTGTCTAGGCTGACCACCGTCCGAACAACTCCATCTCGGAATCCTACGCTGAATTTTCCGTCTTGATTACCTCCTAAAACACAAACATAATTCCATATAGATTTGCAGCATTTCATGCATGGTTCATATACTGCACAACACAGAGAAAAAGCATCCATTCCTTGGACGTATTTGTTGTATTTACCAAACTTTATCAAAGTGAGTGAAGAGCTCTATAATGTGATCTAGTCATTTGTATATGAATTTAAATAAATAGCTGTTGCACAATAATTAGCCTGTTTCGACTTGTAAAACTTTAGCAGCAATAAAATCCTTTAGGGATGCACATTTGGATACTTTTTCCCACATCTGAATTTGCACATCTGGTCACACCCTGTCCTAGACTGTGAGCAAAGAATAAGTTAAGACCCAGTGAACTGAGCTCTGGGTTGTGACTCATACCACAACATAATTCTGATGTCAAATTTGTATATACATATACATATATATATATATATATATATATATATATATGATGTGACTGTCTGGTTTTTCTAAAACCCCATTTTCAAATTTTGACTAACCTTTTTAAATAAAAATTGAAACAATTCAGAGGAGGTGTAAACTTTCACATACATACAGTACTTTGAAAAAAAATGTAGTTCACAGTTAATGCAATACATTTTTACACAATTTTGGTAAAAATGTAGGGTTTGTGGTTTTTCTACCAGTTTATTCGCGGGCTAAGTATTGGAAGTTAAAGAGTCTGAAATTACAAATGTTGTTGAGTTGTGTTTTGTTTGTTTGTTTGTTTGTTTATTTTCATTGTTGTGTCCAGTTCCTGAAAAAAGGATACTGCTGCTGATAACTGAATAATAAAACTAGAGTGCCCCAAGAAAGTGCATGCCTCTGCCAGGGTCCAACGGTCCTCTGTATAATATGGAAATCAATATTATTCAAGTAAATTGCCATAAGGTAGGGTGACCAAATGTCCTGTTTTCCCAGGACATGTCCTGTTTTCATGTCCTGTCCTGGCCGTCCTGGGTTTTTTTTTAGAAAGTGATGAAAATGTCCTGGTTGTCCTGGTTGAGTAAACTTCGAGTATCATTTGAGTATCTCATTGCTGGGCAGTGTGTCCTGGTTTTCGGTCACCAAAATATGGGCAGTGACACAACTGTGAGTTGATTTTTTGTTACCAGCCCATCTTATTTTTACCAAAAGTTAACTGCTCAAATGAATAAACAGTCAAGACTTTGTTGGACATTTGAGCACATTTTGTCACCGTGTAGCGGGTGATGTGAACATTTTAAAGGTTCTGCATATTTCCTACTTGAAATCCAAAATTCAGTAAAAAAGACATTAATAAAAGTCAGAAATGCATAGTTTATTCGGCAGGCAGAGCTTTGAACTCCCAGTATTTTTGTATAAAACATTTGATTTTGAGTGTTTGATGGTTCTTGAGTTTGAAGACATGGAAGGTTTTGCTGTACAGCTGATTACTTTTGCAATTACTTTTGACAAGCACAAGTCCTGCGGGTGTATAAACACTGACATGAGGTCACATCTTACACAAAAATCACAAAGTGAGATGGCTGGAAAAAACACAAATCCACATCTCTGTGGATGCACCTACAATGAAAACCCTCTCAATGAAACGCCCTCACCCACAGACACACAAACCCTTCTGACCTCTGACCTGTGATGAAGTAGCTGAGCTCAGCGTTGAGGCCCGCATCGTTGTCTGAGCACTGGAGGCGCACCGCCACGTGGTCTCTGGGGACGCTCTCCTTCAGAGAAACATTGTACACACGGGGGTTGAAGGTGGGCGTCTCATCGTTTACATCCAAAACTGACCCCACGGACACAAACAGACAGACGTTAAGACACGCAGACACACAACTGAGGACAAATAAAGTAGCAGCGAGGCACAGTACACCAAGACAACACTTCAATTCTGTGTAAAAAAAAAAAAAAAGTACAGCAATTCCAATGTGAAGGACATTATTTCTTTTCTTTTCTTTATTTTTTTGCCAGTTTGATAACCTTGTTGATATTTTACATTCCATCCTGGAGCTATTTTTGTTATTTTTTTCCTTGATCCTTTATCACGTTTTTACATATCCCACCAGCAGGTGGTAGCATCCTTCTCATCAAATTCCCAAAGTCTTAGTACAGCAGCTTTTTAAATGAAACCCTGAGAGTCCAATCACACGGTGCATCACCAGATTAATTTTGGAGCATGTAGAGGGAAATCAAAAGCATCCTGAGGATCTCTTTAGCACCACCCCACAGATTCAGGCTCTCTCACCTGTGATAGTCAGGGTTGAAGTGGAGGTGCGAGGGAACTTTCCTGCATCGTACGCAATAATCCTCAGATGGTACTGTCCAATCTGTTCACGATCGAGGACGGCGGTGGAGGTGAGAACCCCCGTGGACGTGTTCAGGTAGAAGTCCAGACGAGGCATCCCCATCTGTAAGGCCATCGTAATCAAACCGTTCTTATCCTGGTCTGGGTCCTCCACCTGGACCTACAGGGGCAAGAGGACGAATGTCAAAAGATCAAAGAAGAACAAATGTAAAGGTAATTGGATGAAAAAAGAAAGAGATGTAACCCACAATGAATATTTAAATGTCATAAGAGAAATATTCATAATGACTACAAACTACATATATATATATATATATATATATATATATATATATATATATATATATATATATATATATATATATATATATATATATATATATATATATATGAACATTGTGCTGGGTGACCATTCTTATTTATTGGATGTTTAAACCAAACTGTTTTTAAGAGCATTGCTTGTTGTATTTTCTGTAATCTGCATTGTAAATTTTATATAAACTGATGTTTATTTGATCTGCTTATTGACTGTAACCATTTTTAATGTGACTAATTTATTTTTATTTACTAATTTCTTAAACTAAATACTACAAAAATCTAAGATAGCTAGCATGGTAGCTGTAGTGTATTACATTACCTGACTCCCTGACACATTTACACTACTCATCATCTTGCAAGCGATATTATACACTCGTGTTTTTGTAAGTTTATACTTCAACAGGGAAAAATTTCATAACATTCCAAGCCATGTCATGATAGCAGACATAATACTGCCAACCTGGATATACACGCACGCAGCTAAATGGTTGCATGTAGCATGGCTACTAGCCCATAATATATTAACAAGTTTGTGGATGGAGTGTATTTGTATAATTCAGAATTGTATTTCAGTCAGTTACAGAATATTCTTATCTGTTTTGACATTTTTAACTTGAAGACCAGTTTAACACTAAATACCTTCTTGCATGTCACCACGTGGCGAATATAATATTATACAGTGCTAAAAGACACATTCAACACACAGGGATACACACTGATACAGACATCAGCCGTGTTACTTGTGCAGGGCAAAAGTCCACTTCAGCTCCCTTTGCAGAATAATGATCTCACCTGTCATCACTTATTGATCAACTTCGTCCCTCAATATTTAATCAATGAAAGCCTGTCTGGGAGGTTTGGTGACAAGTATAGAGCCTGTGTTAAATGAACAACTTTAACATCTCACACTTTTCCATCCAATGCAGATGTTCAAAGGGCTTTACAACGATGCCTAACCCATTCATTCATGCAATGATGTCAGGATGCTGGATGCAAGGTGTTCAGCTGCACCCTGAGATCAACATGGGAATTAAGTACATTGTTCAAGGGCACCTCTTTGTTGTCTTCTTGTCTGATGGGGAATCAAACAAAGGATCTGGTCACAAGCTTCCACTGTAGCCTGTAGGCCATCACCTCCCCCAATGTTAAACAGACTCTGTCATCGATTGTTTTACCTTCTCTTTTTTTAGTTAAACTGTCAGTGTTACACAAGCATACCATTCAAAAGAATGCCATGGGTCAAATATTTAACTTCCAAAAGTAAAATTGACAATGATGTATAGAGAAAACTTTACCACAGCATTTGGAGTTGTAACTGATTGGACATTTATGGGGCTTTCACACTATAAGTGTCAGTTGCGACAGAAGTATCACGAATCGGTCTAAAAAGCATTATTTTCAATGAGATGCTTCTCTTTGCCACTTGTCATCAGGCTGCTGCGGTCAAAGTTCAACCCAATTCAACTTTTGCTGCTGTGCGCTGTGACGTAGCTTCACGTTTTCCAATAGAAATGTGAGGCTACAGTGCAGAAACTACTGATCTGATGTCACTGACGCATTGGGAGGCGTTAACTGCTGCATCTGACGCCTGCAATCTGAAAGGCCTTTAACAATGTAACATCACAGACAAAAAAAATCAAGTTTGGGTCGTAGTAATGAGGCAACAGCATTGTCATAGCACGGCCACCGAAAACCTGCAAGAAATGTGGAGCAGTGTATGTTCTGGCATGAAACATCAGATCTGAAAACTTTCATTCAGATTCACCTAATCAGTAACAGCTGTAATCTCTACTAGGAAGAGGCTAGTCCCCCTTTCAGTCACGACCAATGTCATATCAGCTTTTCCTCAGATTCATTTCTGGGCACATTCAAGTGTAGTCCATGGTAGTTAGTGGTGCAAATTCAGTGGTACTGCATTCAGCCTGTGGAAATTTAACATGTTTTCCTTTTTTGTTTTGTTGCTGTTACCTCAGAAAGTAGGTCAAGGTCAACTGTTATTGAACTCACCTAAGACCTCCATGGGTTGCATATGTGGTGGCCCTGCAATCAACTGGTGGAAAGTTATTGTGAGTACTGTGTTTTCAGATATTATTTCTGTATGACCTTGAAAAGCAGGCCAAAGTCACTCATCATTGAACTAATGCAAGACCTCCAAGAAAAGTGGTGCAAATTTGATGGCCCTGCACCCAACCTATGGGAGGTTGTTGAAAGCACTGTGTTTTTCAGGATTTATTTTCTCTGTGGCCTTGAAAATGACATTAAGGTCACCCATCAATGAACTCAGCAAAAATCCTCAAGAGGTGCATACATGATGCACCTCATCAACCATCACCCATCAACCCATCATTGAACTCAACAAAGATCCTCAAGAGGCGCATACATGATGCAAATTCGGTGTCCCTGCTCTCAACTCATGGGAGGTTGTTGCAAGTACTCTGTTGGTCTGGAAGCATACGAACAAACAGCATTACTGTGACCGTGCTGGGGCAACCGGGCACAAGTGGTTTTCTTAGCTGGTGGACAACACCAATGAACTAAACTGGGCCTAAATGGGCCTGGGGATAGACTGTCCAGAGGGTACCTCACCTCTTGCCCAATGATCGCTGGGATAGGCTCCAACCACTGCCCCCCTGCCCACACACACACACACACACACACCACACACACACACACGTTAAGTGGAATAAGCAGATATAGTTTAATTACTGTGGCAGTTCACCCTGAATATAAACCGTTAATA